>NC_137087.1:46231124-47726124 GCF_951640355.1 Cnephaeus nilssonii | reverse complement strand
ATTGATCTTTCTCTTATTTTCTTCATCTTTCTTCTGGCTCCCACACTGAGATAAGCTCCTCTCTGTAGGTAAAACATTTAAGATGCTCAGATAAAATGAGGTCACAGATATGATGCCTGCTTCTATAAAGGCCCAGGATACTCAGTGGGGCTCCTTTGGGGTCTTGAGGGAAGAAGAGAGGAAGCCTACTTTAAATACTTCCACTTGCTTCTCAAATCCAGTGTCACTCAATTTTACTTTTATCAATGAAGTCTCAAGTAAAAAAAAAAAGTTTTATTTGAGGCTCCCTTTTTCTAAAAAGAAAGATATTATTATATACCTACAGAAAATTTTCAAGCCTAATGGCATTAGCCGTGTTTTAAAAATACCATATAACACCTATTGCTGTCCATGATTGCCCACCAGATGTCTTCTTACCAGCCGTTTGTTTGATTGGTATGTAAAGCAGATGTCCATCATTGCATTTGGTTGTTTTGTCTCTTAAATCTCCTTTCAGTCCCTTTTAATTCAGAAAAGTCCCGCTTTTCCTTTCCTTCCCTTTTCTTCACATTTTTAATATTCTGAATGAATAGGGTTAATGGTCTTGGAGAAAGTTCCATATTTTAAATTTGGCTAATAATTTCCTCATAGTGTTCTCGACCTTTCCCTCTATCATGTGTTTGCCAAGTGGACTATAGACTGTAAATTCATCCTAAAGGCTTCATTAGATTCTGGTGAAGCAAGTTTGGCTGAATGTATCACAGGTGTTGCTGTGTGTTTTTGAGTGAGTTCATCACACCAGGAGGCATATCACATCCCTCTCACTTTTAGTGATGCTGAGATTGATGGGTGTGTTCAGGCGGTGACAGCCTTATCTGCATTGTTCTGTGATTTCCCAGCAGAACCTCAACTAGGTCCTTTATTCTAAGTACCATAAGCAAAGTCTGTCTAGCCTTCATGGGGACACCCTAGAACAGTAGTCCGCAAACCGTGGCTTGCGAGCCACATGCGGCTCTTTGGCCCCTTGAGTGTGGCTCTTCCACAAAATACCACGTGTGGGTGCGCACGTACAGTGTGATTGAAACTTTGTGGCCCATGTGCAGAAGTCGGTTTTTGGCCTGGGCAAGTCTATTTTGAAGAAGTGGCGTTCAACACTGGGGCCAAAGAGCCACATATGGCTCGCGAGCCACAGTTTGCCGACCACTGCCCTAGAAATACCAATGACTGGGTGTGGGGATAAGCAAACACTTTCCTTCTGGAACCCACTCTCCCCTTCAATATTAACACTCATTTATTGAGTGTGTACCATTGTCAGGAACTATTGTAGACACTTTATAAGTTTAACTCATATATGCTCACTCTAGCCATCCTTATCGTACAGACGGGAAATCTGTAGGAAAACGAGTTAACTTGCCAAGTTCACATTCAGGTAGTCTCATTGCAAAACCACACTCACAGCCATTCCCTTCCCAATTCCTGCACAGGTCACCTCAAACCTCACGTTTCCCAGAAAGTCATCCATTGCTCCAGTCCTTGCTATATCCCAACTGACCCAACTCAGCACCTAAATTTCAGGATGTTCTATATTCCATATTCCTATGCAGCAGAGAGCATAACCCACCTGCAAACATGAGATGTGGACTTGGGAGGTAAAGTTTATTTCAGGTTGTCACTTTCTAGCCATTTGTCTTGAGGCAACATAACTTCTCTGGGTCTAGTTTTCCACCATGACAATATTTTTCTCTTGAAGTTCTTATGAAAGTACAAGGAAGAAATGTGAAAAATCTTTGTAACTTTAAAGCACTGCCCCAATATTTTCTACTCTCCTCATTCATTCTCATCATTCTCTCTCCCTCTCCCTCTCTCTCTCTCTCTTTTATACACACACACACAGTGCCTTATCATAATTAGATTACACTTTATAGTTCTCTAAGTCAGGAATTATCTTAACTCTTCCTCTTTACTCCCCCACAATTTTTTCAAAATTTTCCATTGCTAAGACCTTTGCTAGAACATCAGGTGATAAGCAGACTTCGCTGAATATTGAAACACTCGATGCCCAGTGCACAGGATTCATGCACTGGTGGGGGGTGTGTGGCCTGTGGGGATTGGCCCACTGTGGGAGCGCTGCTCATCCCAGTCAGCCCAGTGGCTGTGGACCCGCCCTTTGAGTGGCAGCTCCTGCTGTGGGAGCAGCCATTCATCCTGGTCAGCCAAGCAGTGCTTCCACTGTGGGGGCACAGCGACCATCAGGGGGTAACTCCTGTGTTGAGCGTCTGCCCCCTGGTGGTCAGTGTGCATCCTAGCGACTGGTCGACTGATCATTCTGGTAGTTCTGGTCATTCGGTCACTGGGCTTTTATTATATAGTATTAGAGCCCCTGTCCTTTATTAACTACCAACGTTTTATTTCTGTTGTGCACAGATGACTCAGGAACCCAGCAGGCCTGGCCCTGGAGAGTTTCCAGGTCTAGCACTCTAATAATATTATATAGGAAGAAAAGAACACCATTTTTTTTTTTAAAGTCACATTGATTTAGATTCTACTTAATCACATCATTCAGACATGGTGAATGTGCTTCTAATTCAGAACCAGTCTTGGGCAATATGATGACATTGGCAAGACTCTTTGGTGTCTAACCCTTTCTCTCCTTTCTCTCCCTTCCAAATCTGCAAGTAGAATTCCCTTGATCCCTGGATCTTCTTTAGGGTAAATTATTTTTTTGATTTGTATGTATATATGCATTCTGCAAAAATGGAGCATTATGTTTTATGTCTGGTACAGATAAACAATTTAATTGAAGTGTTTAGATAATTTTACACAAGGCATTAGCTTCAATAGTGGGAACTGTAGGCATGCCTCTGGTGTTAGGGTCATATTAAAGGGTCTAATGGAATTTGACACAGACATTTCAGAACTCATCAAAATATCTAGGAAGCAGAATATCTATTATATTTCTCTATAAGGCAAGTCCATTCTTGATGTAAAGATTGAGACATTCTCAGTCACTATTTTTCTCGTGCACTTTCAGGAATTTTTCTGTCTGAAAAATGGAGCCAATCCTAATCTGAAGTACATGCTGCATTACAATTTGAATAAAGCTTCTAAGGGTTATTAGATGGGTCTTCAGCTTGCAAAATGACACACCCAGTTGCCATGTGTTCACTACTCAATTAATAAGACTTTATTGAGCAGCTATGTGACACAGCAGGTCTTTTAAGCTGAGAAAGATCTGACTTGCTTTTCTCTAGATGCTCATGCATAGGCCAAACCATAAAGAAGGAAATGGAAAAATCTGAGTTCAAATCTTGACATGGAAACTTACTAATTAAGGCATTATTTAACCTCCCACACCTCAATTGTTTTCTCTATAAAACAAGAAAAATTAGTCTAAGATTCTAGATATCCTCTTTTATGAAGAATTTAAAAGAAAGTATGTGGCACATCATAGTCTTGTGACAAATACCAGTTCCCTCTCTATTTATAAAATACTGCACATTGTGTTGGGTTTCATAACATAAGTGCAAAGTGCCACAGGCCTATGGGGAAGAGAATAATTCTGACTGAGACATGCTTTATTGTCAGGCTGTGTGATTATGTCTAATGGAACCCTTATATATTATGCTTTTTAAAAAGTCTCATTTAACTTTATTTTCCAGAGCCCATTAATCTCTCAGCTTTAAATATGTAGAGAGTTTGGTTTCAGAAAAAATGTCCTCAAAGAAACAAGTTTCCAATGCAGACTCTCAACCATGGCAGAGAATTTTCTATGTTTGCTCAGGAAGTGGAGTTGTTCTCCTTCTCTGACCCATTCACTTTCTTAGCCATCTCTAGCCCTCTGATAAGATCCTCAGGCATTATCCTAAACATTACTTTGTATCTCCCATAATCCCAGCCTCTTAAACTCTATGAATTAGCTATGTTTCAAAGCATGTGCACTCACGTGCACACTCATGGACACACTCCACAGACATACTTTTAAATCAAACCCCCTCTCACTGAATACTTAAGTACCTACAGTACATTCTACACTGGTCACACATAGCCAGACGCTTCCCACATTCTTCTCTTGTTTTCAGATAATTGAATGAATGGCTGATTGAAACACATGAAGTCCATGCATCCAAACAGAAGAATTCCACACGGATTCCCAGAGTCAAAGTCACATTGGCAGAAAGGTCCATTCTCATTCTGTCATGCACACATGTGTGTATTTGTTCCTCACAAAAACAAGGTAAGTAAATGATTAAACATTTGGTTTCCCAGCAAATATAAACATTCACTGGCCACCTTGACATAAAGGGAGATTAAGCACATGCAATAGACAGGCTATACCACTGGAAGACATTTGCTGGGCAGACCTGAATTTACACTTATAATTGTGTGCACTGAAGGATATATCTGTGTCTGGAGTAGGGTAAGTTTATCATTCTCCAAATCCATTGCTTACTTACCACTTACCCTATGGTGTCTTGTATGTTTTCCTATCTTTTTGTGATCATAAGACCTTCTTTCTGCACATAAAACTTTGTACCAAATAATTGAAGACACAAACTTCTACATTTTTCAATCTTATTTAGTTATTGCCTTAAAAATAGATAAGCCTGGAGAATCATCTTACCTCCCCACCCAAGAAAAGCAACAAAATACACAACTATCCAGAGTTCCAATACATTGGCCTAGTGTACACTGATCATGTGTGTGTGTGTGTGTGTGTGTGTGTGTGTGTGTGAGAGAGAGAGAGAGAGAGAGAGAGAGAGAGAGAGAGAGAGAGAGACCCTGTATAGAGGCAACTATGATGTAATGGGAGTCACTTAACATCCTTGAGCCTTGCTATTCTTCATGTCCTGAGAATAATTATTCTGAACTCAGGGTTAGAATGAAGACTTCAGGAGAGCTTCTTGTTAGCCACAAATTGCTGTGGAAATGTTGGATTGATGGTATTTTCTTTCCCAGCTTCTTTTCACTCTTTTTGAACAAATGAATCTCTATTTTAATTTTAAAGGCCAAGGTCCTAAAGACTTTTTTATCTAGTCATGAATCCCCACACCACCTTTTATAGTCTTTATGGCCTAAAAATAAAATTTAATGTGTACTTCCTGCTTAATGTATTTTTGGTTGCAAACAAAGAACTAATTTCAAAGACGTGCAGCCTAATAATGAGATTTGTGTGCTTATATATTTAAGACACAAAGCACAGGAATGGGAGAGAGCTCAGAAACCAGGACTGAGGCCTCTGAGCCTCATTCTTGGATCTCTGGTCTCTGCTCCTCCCTGCATGCCTGCTTCATTTTCTCCATTCTCCTCTAGGCCCATGGTGGGGGATGATGTCTCACAGACCCCAAGTATATACAACTGCATTTGAAGCAGGCACACTTCAAAAGTCCAAGGGAACAAATTTTGTTTTTACCTTGAGTCAGATAGTCACACATGACCCATATATGTGGCTGTCCCTGACAGTAGATAGGGTGGACGTGTATGGTGAGACTATTCTCCAAAAAAGATGGTTTCCATAAGTGTAGGTACCTCTAAAGTTACCTTATACAACTGGATTATCTTGGCTTGTGTTTTCTAATTATACTACCTTCCAGGAAGATTCTAAGTTGGTACGGAACCATGTATGATGAATCCATAAGCCATAAAGGAATATCTCTTTCTTTAGTGTACCCCACAGCACCACAATGCATGTGGATACTTGAAAAATTACTTGATCATTTAATAAAAACCCAGCATGCTAAAAAGACCCACTGACATTGACTACAAGAATATATAAAAAATATTTTTATATATTTACATATGGCCTATATAAATGTATAAATTATATGGAATATATGTTATATATTTTATGTTACATGTACATAGTTTTGTAAATTTTAATTTAAGCCAAGATCTGAATGGAAGAAAACTATAAATTATATACAGCTCAGTATGTTGGGAAGAGGCAGAAAGGTTGTTTTGTCTTTGGGGCCAGATGAAAAGGACAAGGGAAAAGAATTGATAATGATCAATCTTTCCCAGGAACTATATTTGAGACCCTTCACCTAATATGTGTCATCATGAAAAATCCAGAGATTCTGGAGAATTTATGATGACTGAAAGCCTCCTATAAACATCCAAGATTATTTCTTCCTAGAAAAATCAGGTGTCTTCAACTAAGGTAAAGGGGATAGAAGGATTTGGAGAGAAAATTGTCCTTTCTTAGATCCTCCTAGAAGGAAGGGGTGCACATTTTGTTTGCTCTCCATTTTCATGACTTGGGGATTTCTGTCATGGCGGATTTATGAAACTTTAAATATTTACCACCATAATACATGCCTTTAAGATGCATTACAATTTTTTAACCAACATTAAAGTTTAAAAACTGAATAAAAGCTTTGCTTCATGATTGACCAAATTATCTCTCAGAACAAAGATACAGAGGAACAAATCATAGAGTGAGATTTAGAGTTCCTGGGGGAATACATCTCCCATTGTTCCTTCTGAGGGCACATTTGTATTTGCATGTGCTCTACACAGAGAGTTTTAGAGAAGAAAGTGCTGCTCCAGGTTTTATGGTTAAGTAGCGTTAGGCCATTTACGTATCCAAGATGGGAAAATGACCAATAAGCTACATCACATTGCTGGTTAGTTGCCCTTGGATAGATCCAGCTTGTACAGTATTAGCCTATTCAGTGTCTTTAAAAACTGAAATTCATTGACATTGAAAAATCTGGCATTTTTAAATTCATCTTGAAGTTTCTAGCTTTATCTTAAAAATTGAAGAGATGCCTAATCCTATGCAAACTTTGCTGAGTTGCAAAGAGGCTTCCCCATTGAGTGTTCCTGTGTTATATATTCATCATAGTCTCTTGCCTCTGTTTTCTCATAGACACTGAGATTACAGGCCAGTGCCATTTAGTTTAGAAGAAGGACTGAATGATTATATGTTTCAGGAAAAGTTGGAGAGAGCATAAGTCTTTGTGTAAATAAAGAATTCAGTTCCATGTGTACATGTAGGCAATGAAGTAATAGAATGGGAGTCACCACTATGAAAATAAACTTGGCCTGCTTCACGCATCTTTTATTAAACACCAATAGGACCACATGTTTAGCTCGTGTGTTTACTAGAACTCTTTTAGTTCTAATACTCTATTATTCTATTCTAAGTGTTTGCTCTGCCATTTCGATAGATGTAGCAAAATAATTTTCATGTGGGCTTATGAAAATGAACAGTGAGAATAAAAGATAATGGTTTTATAAAGATAAGAACACAAAACTGGAGATAGGAAACCAAAGCTAGAACTCAGATCCCCTAGATCCATGGTTGGCAAACTGCGGCTCGCGAGCCACATGCGGCTCTTTGGCCCCTTGAGTGTGGCTCTTCCACAAAATACCATGGTCTGGGCGAGTCTATTTTGAAGAAGTGGCATTAGAAGAAGTTTAAGTTTAAAAAATTTGGCTCTCAAAAGAAATTTCAATCGTTGTACTGTTGATATTTGGCTCTGTTGGCTAATGAGTTTGCCGACCACTGCCTTAGATCACAGCCCAAGAGTATTTCTAAAACCATCTCTACCGTTTTCACTCTCTCTTAGATGCATTAATCAGTAGTGAAAGCATTACTGAACTATTTTGGGTCCCCAAGCCTTCTTTCATTTAAGAAAACAAATACAAATCTCTCGAACTCCACAGAAACCTTTTTCATTTTCTCAACGGCTTTACATTTTGCAATCACAGTACATATTTTTCCCTCTTCTAGAAGCATATCTCGGGTCCCTTTGGAACAGCCTTCTCTCTTCTCAGCATTTGAGTTTATATTCTACTGTCACTGAAACCAGAAGTGAACATTTTCTTAGTTTAAGGATAGGCTTGCTTCCCAAGACACACCGTAATTGAGTTTGGCGCAAAACTGCTTATTACATTTTGACCATTAATGTTTCATGATGTTTTCTATTCTACTTGCAAATGCCAACTTTTACCCTTCCCAGGGAAATCCAGAGTTCCTCCCTTTCCAGCCAAGAAAGTTACTCAGGCAGAGCCCCAAGGACTAGTGGTTCATCAATTTCATGAACGAGTAAGGGGGAGTGCGCTTCAGGAGGACAGTATTTTAAGAAGTGCAAGGGTGACACACCAGACAACATTCACCCACACTCACACAGGGAAGGACTAAGACCCAGAAGGAGAGAAGAAAACGCTGGGAAGTTTAGTGCTTCAGGAACCAGCTCTCAACTTCTTATTGTGTGTTTTAAAGTGAAATAATGCTTTATGAAACTAGGTGGGGGAGTTTTTGCTATAAGAAGCACTTTCTTCAAAGAACTCCTGATC
The DNA here is from genome assembly GCF_951640355.1 of Cnephaeus nilssonii. Classification (NCBI taxonomy): domain Eukaryota; kingdom Metazoa; phylum Chordata; class Mammalia; order Chiroptera; family Vespertilionidae; genus Cnephaeus; species Cnephaeus nilssonii. The sequence goes on along the minus strand of NC_137087.1, from coordinate 47,717,844 downwards.
AACAAAATTGCTCTAACTGCAAGTTTTCCCAAGTTTCCCCTAAAGTAAGAATTGCATTAACAAATACACAATAGCCAGATTCATATCTTAGATCTGGTAAAGGTCTGTCTGCATTTGGAGGAGGTCTGCATGGTCAAATGGAGCCCCGAATCTTGCGGTTTCTAAATAACAGAAAACATGCATTATCTTTCCCAGGAAGGGCCAATGAGTCCAAGACCTGTGGCTGCATTTACAACTAAAGTGAACAAACTCTATTTCTTCCAGGTACAGTATTATCTAAGTCAGTGGTCGGCAAACTTATTAGTCAACAGAGCGGCAAACCGTGGCTCGTGAGCCGCAGTTTGCCGACCACTGATCTAAATGAACGACATGATGTTTCAAAAGCCACGCGGAACAAAAAGAGTGACTGCATTACACACAGCATATTTAGTACATAAAAACCCACGAGTTTTTTTTTTATTTTCCATAATAACAAAGGGAAAAAAATCATTTTCTACCATTGGAGGTTACTGGTATACCAATTCCACACTCTGAAAATTGGCAACTAAAAATGTAGAATAGCTATTTAAATAACCACATCATGGTAACAACATAATGAAATCATCAGATGAAGTTGATGGGGAATGGGCTATTTATTTCTACAATTTCCAAGCATTCCTTCAAAGATGCATTTGATTTCTATGTCAGCATAACAAATTACCGTACGCTCGGTGGTTTTAAATGACACACAACATACAATACAGGGTCTCACAATCAAGGTGTGAGCAGGGCTTCATTTCTCTGGAGGCCCCTGTAGTTCATTGCCAGGTGGCCTCCTCATAGACCCTCTCACAAGACAGCTTATTCTTTTTCAAAAACAGGGCTGCAGTGGGGAAGGGAAACCGGGGGTTGCTTTTCACGGAGCATAATATTTCAGTTTTGCAGGATGGGAAAGTTCTGGAGATCTGTTCCACAGCAGGGTGAATACAGTTAACACTACTCTGCTCTACACTTCAGTGATTAAGATGGTGAATTTACATATGGTTTTTACCACAATTTTTAAAACATACAAAACCCAGGAAGCACAAAACACATCCTTTTTTTTTGTTAATTCTGAGGAGTAATATAAAGCGAATGAAGGCTGACGTCCAATAGGCGTCCTGCACTTACCAGTCTGTGTTGCAAGCTGGGGCTCAGATCCTAAACGTTCTCACTGCTGTTGGCTCTGCAGGGAAGGTAGCGGCTCTCATATTTTAAATAAAAGCACCAAGAGGTAGAAAAGCTTTCCCGGTAGAGAGATTTCCTGCCACTGACTGCGTCCCAGAATAGGTGAGGACGACTGAAGCTGGCGCCTCTCAGAATGTATCCCGCACAAGAATCACCTGGACTCCGTTAAACTGCCTTTCCATGCAGTGAGTCAGGTGGGACCTGTGGTTCCAGGGTCTAACACTCCCAGGTGATGTTGATGCTGCCGGTTTAAGGATCACTCTTGGAGTAGTGAGAGCTTAAAGAGATTGGAATAATCAGCAAGGGTTGAACTAACTATGCAGTATTCACAAGAATCACCCAGTGCTCTTGTCAATGCCGATATCTAGGCCTCAGCCCTGGCGATTACGCCTTCATTGTTCTTCAGTGGGAGTCTGGAATTTGTGTTTTTAACCTCAAGATTGTTGTGATAAGCCAATTTTGGGGAAAAAATAACTAAATAGTCTTTTAAGATAGTTTTCTTTTTTAAAAAAAATATATTTCTTATTGATTTCAGAGAGTAAGGGAGAGGGAGCGAGAGATAACAACATCAATGATGAGAGAGAATCATTGATCGGCTGCCTCCTGCACACCCCACACTGGGGATTGAGCCCACAACCCAAGCATGTGCCCTGACCAGGAATCAAACCATGACCTCCTGGTCTATAGGTCAATACTCAACCACTGAGCCATACTGGCCGGGCAGATGGTTTCAATATTAACTTTCCATAATTCTGCTTCTCTGTATTTCTGATGGGGCTAGCTATATACTAGTTTTCAATCCATACCTATCTCCAGTTTTGGCTTGGTGTGTGGTTTCATCCCAGGGGCATTAAATTTCCTACTAGAATAATCCCTTTTATTTTTAATAAATGCAAATAAGCACTGTACAAGGACCCTGGCCGCACCATTAGCCCTTCAGTGATTTCATTCAGTGATAATACTTTGATTTGTTTGACTATTCTGGAGGCTTGTATTATTTCCCTAAGTGTGTAGATTAGGAAACACAAGTCAATAGGGGCCAAGTGACTTGCACAAGGTCACCCAGATGGAGGAAGTTGTGGGGTCTGGAAGTGACTCTCCTGTCAGTCCAAAGCTCATTCAGACACTAGATGCCTGGTCCCCTGTGGTGCTACCTCCTCCTGCGTGCATAAGAGGCCCGGCGCCTGCACACTGTTCACATCTTCTGCTCCTTAACTCAGTGTCTCCATCTACTTTTGCATCTGCTCGCCCCGGTCTTCCCGCACTGACCATCTGCCCTAATTCTGGACCAGCATCGGGTTCAGACTTGCTCTTTCCAATCTCTCTCTGGTGTTGGTGAACATCCATATTCATCTCTGTCTCTAGGAAAAGCCACAGTGTGATGCAATGAGCTCCTCAGACAGGCTCTTCAAAACAGCAGTAAAATCGATTCCCTTAACTATTCTTTAATCAGAACCAGCTGTTGGGCACAGAGCCACGTGGTGGGGCTCATGTGGTGGGGGAATTAATCCTCCCACGTGCTGATTCTCTTCTGTACCTCAGTGACCTTCAGTACAAATCACATGGAGATCATTTGTTTAACAGACGTGTGTGGAGCACCTGCCTGCCACCGTACAGGGTACTTGGAGGTTCAGTGCTGAGCACAAGCTGACATGCATGGGGTCCTCCTGGAGCTTCCGGTTCAATAAGGGAGACCATTGAAATGAAATAATTATAGTAATTCATGTGTGATTAACACAGAGAGATCAGGGCTATGATGGAAAGGAACACAGCTGTTAGAATTAAGTCACAGAATTAAGTGCAGCAGAAAGCAGCATACACTGGTCAGGTTAATCTCATTTTCCCTTTCATCCTCTTTATTGGAGTCCTAATGTTTATAGATGTAAAAGAGCTAACATTTATTGAGTCCTTATTATCTACAAGTGGTTTCTCATAAGCACTTGATATACTTTATCATATTTTAGCCACACAGACATCGTACTAGCCTTGTAAGATAGCTCCTTTCCTTCCACTTCAGTCTCTTCATTTATGAATTTTGGGCAGAGTACTTATGCAACCTGCCCACAGTCACATAGCCAGGGAACAGTGGGTGCTGAATGGAACACAAGTCTAGCTGACTCCAGTGCTCAAGTTTATAACAACCATGGATCACTTACTCCTCAGGGCAAGCATGTCAAACTCAAAGGCTAACAGGCCAAATAAACGAGGCATGCAGCTCAAAGGCCGTGAGTTTGACATGCTTGCCTTAGGGCAGTGGTCGGCAAACCGCGGCTTGCGAGCCACATGAGGCTCTTTGGCCCCTTGAGTGTGGCTTGGTTTTAGAACCACTTCTTCAAAATAGACTCGCCCAGGCCAAAAACTGACTTCTGCGCATGGGCCACGAAGTTTCAATCACACTGTACATGCGCGCCCGCACGTGGTATTTTGTGGAAGAGCCACACTCAAGGGGCCAAAGAGACGCATGTGGCTCGCAAGCCGCGGTTTGCCAACCACTGCCTTAGGGAAACCCAGTGGATGTGTTGTGTCGAGAGCCAGCAGGGGTTGCGACAAGTTGTCTCATGTCATAATTGAGGCCCAGGATGGAGAGGGAGTGGCAAGATGTAAGACAATGAGGTAGACTGATAACTGCTTGAACAAACAGACCCAAATAGGATATATATATATATATATATATATATATATATATATATATATTAATTATTATTTTTTTTTATGATCAACCAGATGAAGGTTTGTATTAGCAAGGCCCAGGGCGCTGTCCTTGACCCTTTCTGAAATATTTTGTCAGTGGACCTAGGTAAATGCATGAAAAGGGAGCAATCATCACAATTGTGGGTGAACAATGCTAAAGGGAGGAGCAAATCGATGGATAAAATCAGCATTCACAAAAATCCCTATCAACTGAAATGAGGGTCTGCCTCTAATAACCTGAAATTTAATGTCAATAAAAGTGAAGAATTGCCTTTTCAGTTCAGGGTATCAACTACATAAATACAGAGAACTGGGAAGATGGTACTTAACATTTCCAAATAGGGATTTTGTGGATAGGATATTTGATATGAGGCAACGGTGTATGATGACCTGTAACATACTTAAGGTGATCTGTGCTTCACTCTGAGATGTGTAAAATTTGGGGGGGGGGAGGGATAAAAACAAAGGAGATAAGAGGCGGTGTTGCTTTATCTGAACTTACCTTTATGGAAATAGGTATTCCACCTGGTTTGGGCACCTTATCGTGAGGTTATATATAGACCAATCATGTCAATTAGAGGAGAGAAGCCAGGATGCTAGAAGTGTGGAAATAATTTCATGTGAAGAAACATTAAAACTGAAATGACTGAAAAAAAAGAAAGCTGTGGGATATTTACACGATGGAATACTATGCAGCTGTAAAAAGAGGGATCTCTTATCCTTTGGGACAGCAAGGATGGACCTGGAAAATATTATGCTAAGTGAAATAAGCCAATCTGAGAAAGACAAATATCACACGATCCCACTTATTTTTGGAATCTAATAAGCAGAATGAATTGACCAACAAAATTAGACCTGAAGCATGGAGGCATGGAACAGACTGACATGCCTTGGTGGGGTTGGGGGCATGAGTAGAGATAAACCAAAGAACTTATATACTTATATGCATAGCCCATGGACATGGGCAATAGGATAGTGAAGACATGGGGAGAGGGGGCTGGAAGGATGGGGGTAAAAGGGGGAAAACAATAAAAAGTTTATTTTTAAAAAATAAAGACAACAGCTTAAAAAAACACACAAAAGTAAATGATTAAATAAAAATTGGTTGTTTGAAACAGCAGATAATATTCAGGGTGGTTGAACTGAACACAATAGATGAGCAAACAAGACAAATAAAAACTCATAGACACAGATAACAGTATTGTGGTTACCGAGGGAAAGGCGGGAGGGGGGGTTATATGGTGATGAAAGAAGACTTGACTATGGGTCATAAATACACAATGCAATATGATGTATTATAGAATTGTACACTTAAAGCCTATATAATTTTACTAACTGATGTCACCCCAACAAACTTAATTTACAAAAAGATTCAGGGTTGTCGACAGCTGTCTTCAGCGTGTGGTCTCTCCTGGAAGAGGAGACATGGCATCAAGTCAAGAGGTTGTGGTGTGGAGCGCTGATAAGGCCACTGAACAGAGGAAAGGAACTATTTTGTTCCTTTAATAACAATTATTATTAGTCTCCATTTTACAGCTGGGAAAGCAGAGATCTAGAAATTTCAGTAACTTCAGTCAGAGTTAAGGGCTTTCTTGATAAAATGAGAGAGAGGGAGAGGGAGAAAAAGAGAGAGAGAGAGAGAGAGAGAGAGAGAGAGAGAGCGAGCGCAGAGTAGGTGACAGTTTTTAGAAAAAGCTTCAAAAAGCAAATCAGAAGTCAGTACAAATAGGTACCCGGCAACACAAATAATTGTACATAAAAATGTATTGCTCTTATGATATACCAGCCACTCTGTCAATTGCTTTACATCCTTGGTCTCATTTAACATATCTTAGCAATCCCTTTTCCCATTTTAAAGATGAGACGATGGAGGCTGGGGGACATTAAGTAACGTGCTTGTACGTAGCAGAACTGGGACAGCCATATCTGGGTTAGTGTCCAGGGACTATGTGCTAATAGCCAACCCCGTGTTTCTTCTAATAAAGCAGAAACCAAGGGGTTGGGGGGGGGGGGTCGGGAGGGCAAGGGACTCCAGGGCTAGGAAAAGAGATTTGCTCAAGGGCAGAAATTGGCAGACTCTAACAATATGTCGGGCTGGAGATACATGTGGTCTGGATAGTGAGTAATGACATGAGGAATCACAAGTCACTAGAATAATCAAGAGTGTGGCAGACCCCGAAAAGTATTGGCTCTCACCAACTCCAGCTAATATTGGCCTTTGCTGGGTTGGGTCTTTAGCCATAACGCATCAAGTGTTACCGTGCCTCCAGCACAACCTCACATCCAAGTCCTTTCAGGGCAATATCTGCTTGAGTGGTGTTTTCACCTCCTTTTGTCTCCACAGGTTGTCTACGCTCAAGACTAACAGGACACATACGAAGTGCTTCCCACAGCAGGGCTATTACACCCATATTGTAATTTGTATTGATGGAGTGCCTCCCTGCCAGCGCTTTCCATATCTTCTCTCCTGGAGATGTTATAGGTTTAGCACAGCAGACATCATCTTTCTCTCCAGGTGCCGGGGGAAAAGGAGAGTTACCCTGCACTCTAATGCTGGACTTAGTTCTGGGGAAATTGAGGCTGGCAGGATATGACCTGAGACCTCAACATCAAAGACCAAGTCACAGAGAAACATCCTAGATTAGACTCTTCTTCTCAAAGACTAGTCCCCCCAGCTTGCTGCCCCTGCTCCTTAAGCCAGAGGAGTCATTTCATTTTCAAAATGCTTCATCCACAATGTCATAGGCCACTTATGGAACATAGCAGGGGCTTGGTGGTGGAAAAAGTATCCCAGGCCTACTTGGATGAGTTCTGGCAGCGAAGGTCTCTCTTCCCTCCTAAGCCACAACTGCCCCATGAGTTAATTTCTTGCTCTTCGACATCTTGCTGTGCACTGTTTTATTAAGAGGAATTTACTCTTCAATTTCCTGTAGTGATTTCAAATCCCCAAGGTTACTGCTGTGCCTTACTTTATAGCAACAATTACACACCACTCCCTAAGGTCGTAAAGGATTTGGAAATACATCTTCAGCGGGACCTTTGGATGTCAGATGCCACCAGCTTGCAGCACCATTAAGTCTCTCAGTAGAAACTCCAGTGTGAGGTGCTTAGAGGTGGGGGCAGAGAAGGAGTCTGAAAGAACAAGGAGAGGGTTCCTTAAATATCCTGGTTCCTTCTCAACACTCAGGGAGTGCCTTGGGAGAGAGGATCACAGCATGGTAACCACCATCGGTTTCCTTTTGCAGAGAGCAGTTTCCTATTCCCAGGGGGTCTCATTTCTTTCCTCCAGCCTTTAATCGCATAGCCACATAACTCTCCTCCCAAGAGTGGTTATTTTAAATGGTTAACATTTTCAAGGAAAACTACTGCTGAGGTTCTTTTAATCTTCAGCGCCAGTTGGTAGGGGAGCCATTATTATGCTGCTTTTATGGCCCTCTAACAATTCATTCAGGGCAGAATCTCCAAGAATCATACACTCTCCAAATGGGACTGGAGGACAATGCACCATCAAAAGCAAATTCTGTATTTTCTAAAGAGGAAAACTGATACTCAGGGAGGGCATATTCAGCTCACATACTAACAACAAACTGTAAGTAAACTGGGAGATATTTTTTCTTAGACTTTTATTGCCCACAAATCCAATATTCACACAGAAAAAAAGTGATGCACTAATTCACCCACAAGTGACTTTTTAATTTTTTTCAGCATGATATACTCTTTAATTCAGTTTGGCTTTATAACAATCCAAGTTGGGGGAGAGAGGCTTATGAAGAAAATAAATCAGGAGTGAGCAGCCTCTGGTTCTTGAATGAATTTAATCTATGTAAAAGGGACAAGATGTACAATCTCCATTTATGATGATAGCTGGGGAAAGGCCAAGGCTTTTGAAGGTTTCAGCAGCAGCAGCACTGACAACCATCAGATGAGACAGTTTCACCATGAAATTGGAATCTTTCATAGGCTTTTCTCAGGCAAGAGGATGGACAGAAAGAAGGGGGCCACCCCAGATTGAAGAGACAGAAGGAAACTAGGTACATAGGGGCAGAACAACAGGGAGGAAAGATAGAACCAGGCAACCCAGCTGGCAGAAGTTACTAAGACAACCCAACTGAGCAAGAAAAGCTAACTTTAAAAATGTATGGCTGTTACTAAGACAGGAAACGTGCAGATAACCCATCACAAGGCAGTGAGGCAAATAAACCAATCACAAGAATGTTAACAAGACTGAATTCTTTGAAAGGACCAACCAGGAACTAGCAAGCATATATACAAAAAAGTGTGTGCACTTCCTCTCTTCTCTCTCCCCAGCAGCACTAGATTCTCGGGTTGATGGCATGAGGCATGCTCCCCTGCGCCCATGTGGCTTATGGCCATGTGGGACTCTACACATGGGCAAGTGGACAAATATACTTTAACGCCTGACTCTAACATGGAAAGGAAGCTTTGGACACTGGCCTGCTCCTGCAACCCCAGCTGCACTTTTTCCAGGACTGAATTCTCTCAATAAACTTTGCTCTCACTAACTGTTTTGGTCCTTGACTTCATTCTTCCATTACGTGAGACAACGAACTCTGACTCATACCCCCCACATTTTGGTTTCAAAATGACATGACCCCCAAATCCCTATCTGTCTGTCTCATTCTTTATTATCAATCCCTAGCCTGGTTTGTCTATGAAATAGTGGTTTGTAGAAATATATCAGCAGGTAAAGAAATATGTATTTCACATAACGATTTTGTAAACAAAAGAATATAGTACTTTGTTTTCTCCCTCCATCCATGGTTATCGTGGGGATGTTCAAATGGGAGTGGGGAGTAAGTTGAGGAGTACATATCTGTGAACTTTTTTGAAAACAGCCTCTTCTGAAATAGAAGAATCCTTTGAAAGCTTTTAAAATCTAGATCATGGTCAGAAACCTTGCCCCAAAATTCACTTATTTATTTATTCAGCAAAAGGTGCTTGAGTAACTACTACATGCATAGCACAAGGATCAGACTTTGCTTTCAGATGGGAAATACGGGGACTCAAACTAGCGAGCGGTAGTGAAAATTCAATTGGGATACAATTATGGCATAGTAGCCTGCTAAGAAATCCAAGAATAAAAGTTTAGGACAAGAAAAGAGTAAAGAATATCTCTTGAGCCCCTCCTCGCCCAAGGCATTGAGATGGATACTCTGTTAACATCACAATATTTTTTTGGGAAAATTTTCCATTATAATTGATATTCAACATCCTATCTAATAAAGAGGGAATATGCTAATTGACCCTCATGCCATCTCAAAGATGGTAGCACCCACAGCCAATAAGGAGGGAATATGCTAATTGATTGCCCCACCCTCAAAGATGGTGGTGCCCACAGCCACAAGAGGCGGCACCCAGTTCCCTCAGCCCCACCGGGGCACCTGCCTCCGGAGTCCCTCAGTCCCCTCAGCCCCCCAGCCTCCCAGGGCCGGCCCAAGGTGCAGGCAAGCCTCAGATGGCAGCTGCCCAGCCGCCCAGGGCCGCCCGAGGCACAGGTAACCAGGGCCGGCCGAGGCTTGCGCTGCCAGCAGTGGCAGCAGCAGAGGTGTGATAGGGCATCGCCTTCCCCTGATCGCTGGGTTGCCTCCTACCCCTGAGGACTCCTGGATTGTGAGAGGGGGCAGGCCGTGCTGAGGGACACCCCCTCCAGTGCATGAATTTTCATGCACCAGGCCTCTAGTTATTTTATGTTAGTTTCACATGTAAAGACTAATAAAATGGTTAGACAATTATATAATTTACCAAGTGATCCCTCCTCCTGATAATTCTAGTACCCTTTTGGCACCATAGTTATTATAACATTACAATGTTTTCAGTTATGAAAGTAATTTAAACTCTCTATGCCCCTTCTTTTTTGCAGCAAAGTTTAATTACATGAAATATCTTTCCCTTTCCTACTGTAGATGTGTCTGGGGTTGAAATTCAGGTTTATCTGCTTCCAAAGCCCAACACTTTCCATTATTCTATATGAATTGCTCATTGGCATAGCATTTACATATAGGTGGGGTCTAATAAAATCCCCAGAAATGTTAAAGTTTCTTTTTACAAAGTCTGTCAGAGCAGAGTTTAGTCTATAAGAGATGAGTTAAACCTAGTTCAAAATCAAGTAATTACTGATTTTACAGAGCAATATAACATATATTTGTCAGTGCACTGCTAGGAAAAAGTCTGGGGAATTTGAGGAGAGTTTAGTAAAGGGATTTTTTACAAAGGTGTGGGCAGGTTCCTGAAAACCACAAGAAAGATCTGGTATTCCCAGCAAGTAATAGTGATACGGAATTTTTGGACTGGAACCTGGATTCTTTGTCCACCAGAGTCAAAGAATGAATCCACGGACAGAAGGTAGTATAGCAAAGGTGAAGATTTATTGAAGAACAAGTACAGACTCCCACGTGGCGGGGAGGGAAAGAGTCCCACAGAATGGACTCCCACGTGGGGAGGGGGAAAGGGTCCCACCCCGCTTTTCTTCCACAGTTTATAAAGGCTGCAAGTCCCTGTGTCCAGATATCCCCTCTGATTGGCCACTATCCCCCTTTTTGATTTGGACACTATAGCAAATCCTGAACTCAAAGGTCAAACACCACATGGGACATGTGATGCCCTCCTCCCTCATTGTTCTTCTTTTCCTTCTGGGCTTTCTTCCTTCTTCATTTTGTAAATATAGACCTTTTTGGCTACTTCCAGCTCCCTTGTCTTATGTAAATGCAACTGTTGCTGCTCCCTGCACCTGGCTTCCTTGGGTTATGGAGATGTACCTTCTCCCAATCTGTAGCCCTGTTTTTGTCCATGGACCCCAATTCTAAAAATTCCCTAAACCTGGCTATATTTCCCTAAAATTCCTGTTCCAGTAGTGACAGGAGCCATTATTCCCCAAGGCTGAAGAGGATAAAGGAGGGAGAATGTTGGAACCCACAGAAGAGGGAGAGCTGTGTGGAGAGGGCTGGTGGGCTGAAACAGGCTTCAGTTCAGAGATGCATTCATCCAGGGGAGACCTCAAAATAAGGGAGCTTGAGAATAAGGACCCCAACTTCACTCTCATTCTTTCCTACAATCTCCTGCTCCCTGTCAGTAGAACTGAAGCAAAAGCTAGAAAGAAGGGATACCATTCACATAGGTTGGACACCTGTTGTAGTGTAACCCCCATCTTACAAAGGACCCCTCAAAAAGTCGAATTATGGAGTCATTTATTAAAGGCTGGTGGCATACAAGGGGCTAAAGCTCCAAATCTCGCAGCCCAGAACAGCTTGCCACATCTGGCTTATATTGGCAGAATATCACAAAGGTATCGATTACATCTTTGGGTCTGGAATGAGGAACCTGTTTCGTGCAAAGCTTTTACAGAAGTGAAACTGAACATGTTAGTTATCTAAAGTATCTACGAATCACTGAATCGACAGAAACACATTATCTGGGACCACTGGGGCAATTTAGAATAACTGTGCTGTCCAGATTCTGGGATCACTGAGTCAACAGGAATGCACTATCTGTAGCTACTGAGGCAATTTAGGATGATTTGTGCTCTTCTGATTCTGGGACCACTGAGTCAACCGAAACTCATTTATCTGTAGCTACTGAGACAATTTATGATAATTGATCTTTCCTGGGTCCCAGAAGAATGTGCTTCGATGACCAGTGAGATCATAATCAATGGGACATTCAAACCATCATCATTGGAGTATTGGGATAGCATACATAAGTTCAGAAAATCAAAATAACTTTCTATTGTTTTATCAAACAAATAAGTACAGAACCCAAACAGCAGTTTCTACTACCATACTTCACTCCCAAGTATTCCAGCAGGATGGGGAATAATGGAAAGTGCATCTAAACACACACATGTCCATGGAATGGGGATGCTAGTAGCACCCACCTCTGAGAGTTATTGCAAGGACTGCATGAATTAAAGCTCTTTGGTCTGCTGGGCTCACACCTCCCTGAGACTTCCAGCATGTTCTCTATAATAACCTGCATTTCACAGAGTGGACTGTGATTCCCTGGGCTACAGTCGGTCCTCTAGTAACATTGCTTCGTTCAGCATCATTTTGTTATAATGATGGTGAGATGCCATAGCAACTCAACTTTTGTTGACATCAATTAGCCTATGATGACACTGGTTTTGTTATTGGTGATTTTGCTTCAAGTCACAGAACCCTTGGATGACAGTAACTGAAGACTTACTGTAGTTGGTGCTACTAGCTAACGTGCATTTTTTCTCTCCTGGGTCTTGCTGTGTGAATAAGAATCTACATGGTAAATCTTAAAGGATCAATAAGCAAAGAGCAGGAACACCCTATTTCAGGCCCAACAGTTAAAAGAATAGACTGCTTCTATCAACAATACTATAGTAATAGTATTGATAGTAATACTATCAACAATAAAAAATATATTTTAAAAACACACAAAATCATTAAAGAAACAAAAAGTATAGAGCTCGTCTGGTCCACAGGGACTGTGTCAGAGTAGGAAGCAGAGCGGGGACATTTTTAAAAAGCAGCCGCCCCTTTTCAGGAACATGAATGGTGGTGCAGGACCAGCTTTAGCCTAGCTCCTTCATGATAACTGCAGTCAATTACATGGTGACTCGCCATTCCAGTCTGCCTGAGCTTATCTCAGTTTTATCAGAGAAAGCCCCTCACCCTTGCAACAACACCCCCCATCCTACCCTGCCCTGCCCAGTTCTGGGTAAACCAGGATGGGTGGTCACCTTAGAGCATTTACAGAGTTCAGAGCAGACAAGAGCCAAGGGCTTAATTAGGCTCTTGACTGTTGTTAACTTGCATCCTTTTGGAATTTAAACAGTTGCATTTCTAAGCAATCATCTGCACTTGCCTCTGGGGATTATGATAAGCATATGCTAATAAATCAAAAAGAGGTCACAAGAATAGAAACAAAAATTAAGAGGCCACTTAAAGCAAAACAGGAAGCAGATGATAACACTACTTGTATTTTGTGAAGCACTGAATTCCTGCCAGAGACTGCTCCTAGCATCCACCTATCTAGGGAGCAAGGGCTTGTGTAGTGGCCCTCAGAAGATTGGGTTGGAAATACAGAGGACCCCATATCCACCACTGACTGGGAAGTAGACACAGCTACTCAAGGCATCCACTATAGGTAGTATCATGGAATGAATTTAGACTTCTCTAGTGTGCAATACTGTAAAGTCCTGGTGATTTAATGAGTGAAGAAGAGAGGAAAGAGAAAGATGCCTCAAATGCTGCAAACTTTTGATGAGAGTCTCCAATGTCATTATTTCTAGATGTTTGTGAATTTGAATATAAGTTGGTTTTCTTAGGCAGCCTGCTCTCACCCAGTCCCCATCCAGAGCCTGTTCAACATGCTGAATTACTGGGGCGGGGGTATCATAGAGAGCCAGGTGCTACTAGCCTTGAATGGCCAACATAAGCTTAATGAAACTGATTATACCTGTGATGAGAAAAAAAATTAAATATAATTTATGATGCTTCACGCCTTTTTCCATTCCCAAATTAGGTAATTTGGCCCACTTAGTTGTAATTTTTTTTGTGTAATTATACCCCATGAAAGAGAGCTCTGCTGTATCAGATAAATCTTTGGGATATTTGTGGTAGAAAATTAGGCAAAAAGGCAGGAGAGTTGTTTTTTTTGGAGAGTGATTCAGTAGAAGAAAAGTAAAATGTAAAATAGGGAGTTTTCAGAGACATTAGTAGGACTATGATTCACCTTCATAAAATTATAAGTTAGAAAAATGAAAACACTTATGATTAATTTTGTTGTGTTATACTGTTCTTTTAAACATGACACCTTTAGGGGACAAAAACACGTGGATCATGAATCTTTAAGTTTAAAATAATATTTTGTATGACACTATTTTACACTACTGATAGAACATGGCAGGGGAGATTGGCTATTCTGGTATTTTTAAAAATCAATGCATAGATGCTACTTTATATCAGTGAGCACGACTTGCCCTGACAGATATACAAATCTATAAAACAGCATGCAATTTTTAAAATATATTATGCTGGCATTTTAGCACCTAAAATTTTATACACAGTTATTGCATTTTCAAACAAGTCTATGGTATGAGGTAGTCTGGATAATAAAATAGTTTCACTAATTTAAAGAAAATTATGGCAATTTTGTTTAGTAGGAAGTACAGGGGGTCAAAAATTAGGAAGTCTGTATGGCAATCCCAACTAGACTATCAAATTGCTATGTGAGATTGGGAACTTTGATCCACCTCTTTAGGACACTGTTCTGTTGCATTCCCATTTATTCTTGAATACCATCAGTGACAAGAAACTTACTACCTAAATATCAATTACAATATGGAATCTGACGCTTTTTTACTACTCTATTACATAAAAATTGACTAGTGTCTATTGCATTTGGGTAGCTATTTTTATACCTTTGCATGGAAAGTATTGGTTCACTGGGTTATGCAGATATTTCAAATATTGACACATTTCATTGTAAAATATCAAACAAATCACAATCATCATTAATATCACCACTGATCTCATCAGAAATGTTTTTAAATGTTGTTAATCAGTCAAGATCCAGGGTGGGTTAAACAAGTTTTCCAAATGTCAATTTTCTTAAAATTTTTCATTGATAACAAATATTGTCAGTTGTTGTCCTGTGACATGCAACATTTCGTTTTCAAAAGATACCTGCCAAATACTTAAGCTGAATAAACTAGTTTTGTCTGCCAGTTCTTCTTTCAAGTAAAAACTGTTCTATAAAAAAAGTGGCTAGTTCAGCTTGCAACTCAAATGGTTGTACGTATGTATTTCTAAGGAGCACCCACAGCACTTCTGATGGATATGCTTAGTGAATATTTAAACCTAATGCACTAGCCCTAACTGGTTAGGCTCAGTGAATAGAGCACTGTAGACCGAATTGGCCTTCGGACCAAAGGGTCCTGGGTTCAATTCTGGTCAAGTGCACACCTCAGTTGCAGGCTCATCTCTGGCCCAGGCCCTGATCAGAGCTCGTGCAGGAGGCAAACAATCAATGTGTTTCTCTCACATGGATATTTCTCTTTATCTCTCTCTCTCTCTTACAATCTCTCCAAAAATCAATGGAAAAATATCCTTGGGTGAAGATAAAAAACTAATGCACTAAAGGTTTGCGATTTAATACATTTAATATTTTTCTGCTTTATCAAGAAAATTTTTAACTAAGCCTCCCTCCCATCACTTTCCTACCGATTAAAAGAGTAATATGCAAATTGACTGGACCTTTGCTATGCCCAAGCCACGCCCACCAGCCAATCAGGACAAATATGCAAATTAACCCAACCAAGGTGGCAGTTAATTTGCATATCAAGACAGCGTAGAAAGAAGCCAAGTGCTGCAGAAGGGAGCGAAGCTGTGGAGAAGCAAGCAAGCCAGGTGGCAGAGAAGGAAGGGAAGCGGACGGGGCTGGGGAAGAAGGGAGGAAAGCAGGCGGGGCCAGGGAGAGTGCAGCAGGAAGCTCTATTGCAGGAATCTTCCTGCAACGGGCTACTAGTTTTACTATAATTGTACAGCAGGGGGAAATATCATGATTAATAGGAAAACATCATGATTGCTAGTACAAGTCCATGTCACCATCTTGACTAGTATTAAGTGCTAATAATTTTATCCACGATTGCTTTTGCACCAAGAGTACAAATCTCAACACAGTGAAAAAAGCTAATAATGTCTTAATGATGTTATAAAGATAGTTTTGAGATCTTGTTGACCCCCACAGGTCTACTAGCCACACTTTAAAAATTGCTGTTCTCTAAGGATCTCCTCTCTCTCTCTCTCTCTCTCTCTCTCTCTCTCTCTCTGTTTCTCTAAGTGAAAATATTTTTCTTGCCTTGGTATTCTGGCATCCCTTCCTTCTTCTACAATTTGACCATAATGGGGTTTATTAAAAATATAAATCAGAATTAATCATCTCTGTATCTGTAACACTCTTTATAATCTCAAAATTTCATTACACTTATATGTGCACTAAAGTAAAGTTTTACTTATAGTGATTCAATAACCTAATATGATTCAATAAACTAAAATGAAAACCATGTCTGGAAACATAATGAGTTTATAAAATCTTATTATCCTTGTATATCTGATAGGGTCCTATCAAGAAAAACAAACAAACCACTATATGTGTTTAGAACTTAATTTTAATTTAATAGAGACAATTGGTGACAAAGGCTATGGAAAAACTAAAACAAAACAAAAGGAGAGAGAGAGAGAGAGAGAGAGAGAGAGAGAGAGAGAGAGAGAGAGAGAGAGAATAAGCAGTGGGGGACATCCACATTTTATTTTAGCATAGCAAAAATCATTACCATTCCTAGGCTACAGGGAAAAAAAGGAGAAAAGGAGGTATGTGGTGTGTTCTATCCCAGAGGCCGGAGTAAGTTCATTTCTGAAGTTAATAATCCATAGCAAACACTACCTGCATGACAGCCAAGAAAAAATGTTCAATAGGTTGAATAGGTCTGAAAGGAAGTAGGCCAAGGATTGGCACAACTTGGCTTTGTGGATACATTGCTGAAGAAGAATGTCATTTACTAATTTTTCAAAAAATGTTTATTAGCAACTACAATGTGCTGACCCCAGTCCTGGGCAGTGGGGATTATTGTAAGACAAAGAAGACTCAACATGAAACTGATGTGCTAATGAGAAAAGACAAATAACAACCCCCCCCCCAATAAAAAGTATTATTAGCTGTTCAGAAATTAAAAACAGGATGATATAATAAAGTGAGTTATTGTATTTTAAATCAGGCATAGCTGCAGGGGGGCACTGAGAAGGTGACATTTAAACTGAGATATTGACAAGAGGGATCAGGCCTGTGAAGAACTAAGGGTATAACTTTTTGGGGTTAAAGGCAGAAATAAGCTTGACATATTAGAGCAACAAAAAGAAGGCCAATGTGGCTGAGATTCATGGGTAGAATGCAAAGTAAAAAGAGAGTTAGGCAGAAGCCAGATTGTATAGGGATTTATCAGTCTAGAAACCTTTGCATCATGAGGTTGTAAGAATTTCCTTTTATTCTATATGCAATGAAATGTCATTGGAGAATTTTAAACAAGGAAGTGACATGATATAACTTATTTCAGAAGGTTCTCTGGAGGGCAAGAGTGGAAGGAGGTTGTTACTGAAGGTCAAATAACCAAGAGGAAATCTACATTGAAATCATTACTATTGGTCTCAGGAGAAGAGGTGGAAGATCAGACAATGAGCCAGGCATTGAGTTATCAATGAATGAAGGAGTCAGGCAATTGCAGTGGGATATGTAATGAGATCTGATGGCATGAAATACACAGACGCAGTGTTATGAAGGAGAAATAAAGGAGTGTTTTATAGGTGGCTATCTGCATGCTCTGAGGTTCTCAGGGTAAATGCAATGCCTTCAGGAGACTATTCTCTAGAGGAGACTATTATTTGTAAAGAGACACCCAGATTTCTGTTAGGGCAAGACAGGGAAGAGAAAGCTTAGAGACAGGGACATGGAAAAGGTAGCTTACAGCTAATAGATCATAGATCCAGGGCTCAATGGAAAGTTTTGTGTCAAATCAGCACTAATTAGTAACTACAGACATTAGTTTGAAGAGGTGGGATCTGGCCATGAATAGTTTAGGCTGTTGTGAGGGACAGGGATAGGGAACATGATTGCATTGAACCAGGCTATGTCTTCGGAGGATATAGTAACCAGGACAAGCTGGACAGCTATTATTTCTTAATGCATGGCAAGCAAAGAGTGAGCCAAGGACCCTTTGTGGTTGCTCTCCTAGGTGACTGAGATATGATGGACAGTACAGAGATAGCACGGAGGGCTTAAGTTAAGGATTATCTTAACTCTGAAACCTTCAGGGTTGTGGCAGCACATGTTGAATTAGGCACTGTCTCTCCTCACCGAGGGGTGTGCACAGTGGATGAGAAACTGGACAAGAATGAGTGAGTTTCAAACTTCTTGGCTGTAGAAACCATGCTTCAAGTGAACGTTGATGCAAAGACCCCAAAGAACAGTCTAAATCAGACTCACTCCATACTCTCAACCCGAGATTCCGAAACTATTCAGGTCCTCTGGGACTTAAAGGAGGATGCTTTGCACACCGCTTAACAGTGAGGTCTCTAAACAGGTTCCAAATCTCAGATTCAGTATTGGTACGGTTCACACCATTCGGCTAATATCAGCAACCATGACATATGGGTAAAGCCTCGCTAACTTTGAATAATGAGGCTAATATGATGCAGTAACAAGACTAAATTACAGACATTTTATTAACAAAAGGACATTTTATTACTCTTAAGTAGATAATGTATTATAAACGGAGCTATAAATGGATATTACTAAGTTAAATGGAATAAGTTGATGTAAAATTGCAGCTCACAATAGAGCCACATACTTTGGCGATGTATCACAAACGTTGTAAATCCTTTAGCATCGGGGAAATAATTGCTGTGGTTGAGAAACTGAAGGCAAGTCTTTGATTTATTGCGTCGTTGGTTCCCAAAATACTATTTACAGTTTGAATTCCCTCTTAAGCATAAGACCCTGAGGAACCAAATACAACAAAATTATTTCAATATTTCCTTGGCAAAAGCAAAGTATAAAAATTCTTGAAAATCTCAAGTGCACATCATTGGAGAAAATAATATCCCATTGTATGTTTAGGTCTGGATCTGTTATAATATTTGAAGACAGACAGTGAGTGAAGAAAAGGCCAAATCATTTATATCATTTATATAGACGTAGGGCTCCTCAAAAATGTAATATGCTAAACAGTGTCTCCAACTTTGATGTGATTGTGTATCACCTGGGACCCTGTTAAAATGCAGATTCCGACTCTGTAGGTCGAAATTCTCCATGCGATGCCATTGCCGCAGGTCTGAGCCACACTTTGAGTAGACAAGTGCAAAAGTGCCTACAGACTTTATGTGAGAACGCTGAGTAGATACAGTGTAGCCTTTTTTATACCATATATCTTTTGTGGGAAGAAAGAGAAGTGTCAGGTTTTAAGATTATTTTATTGCAAATTTTTGTACAGATGATTTTTTCCCTTTACTAAGTAGGATGATCCTTTAATTCCAGTCTCCTGTCTGTTTTCTTATCAACACTTCCTCTAAGCCCTTAGTGGGGGTCTTTCATTATAGAGTATTAGGCAAACTATATAGGAAGATCAAGTACAGATTTCCATAACCCCAATACTCTGATGGTGGCATAGGAACCTTGTTTTTTACATTTTAAAAATAGTGTATTATCTTTAAGCAAACTTATTAGAGTTCACTGATGTTGTTAAACATGCTTTCAGAAAATGAATTGCTTCACTTAAGAGAAAAGCCAGCAATTGCTTTTAAATTCATAGATTTACAGAATTCTAGCATGAGCAGGTTTTTTTAGGTATAAGAGATATATGTTATCTAAAACTCTTGTTTTTCAGATAGGTAGATAGAGTACATCATGTACCCAGTATCCCACAGAATGATTTAGTTACTATGTCTTCCGTCTTTCTTCAAATCTTTAAAGGAAAATGCAAGCCACAATGCCTCTTGAATTTAAATTGAAATACTGCTTATGTCATATACTTCTGGCCTACTAAAATAGTCATAATATATTTGTAAGTATATCTATGTAGAACACATGAGTTTCATGCATGTACTTGTGACGTTTTCTTTTCTGTTTTTCAGATGCTAAAAGTCTGTGCCTTGAACTGTGTTAAGAGGATGAGTTTGAAGAGTTAACATCAAATTGCTTCATCTTGGCTGTCCATGTTCAAGTTTCAGGTCCATGTGCGCCTCTGTTCCCAAGCAGATTTAACAGAATGACCGTGTCGTCCTAGAAGGAGGCGTGTTTAAGGGGGATGTAATGCAGGTTCAGGATCACAGACTGACATAGCCTCAGATTATTGTCCACACAGGGCGCGGCACTTCCCCAGTAATCCGTGAAATATGCAGGAGGCAGGCTCTCCAGCGCCAGTTGCTTGCCACTTAGCCCCCGTGAGCTGGCTGGGCTCCAACTCAGGTAATTGCATCCTGTCTGCTCAAATTTCCTTTGCAATTTCCATCAGATATGTTATCCTCCTTAGCGTGGCTGCCCAGAATGCTAGTTTAGGATTCCCTTACAGCTGCTAAGCAGCTGTTGTGTTCAACCCAAGAGGTGACTACGTTTCAGCAGTGGGTGAAATGATTCCTTGTTATTCCTCTTTTTATCATCACAGAGGCATTCGCAGGCTTAATTAATTAAGATGTGCTCAGCTTCGGAGGTGCAAGTTATGGTAAAGATGGCAAGCATTTATTATTAAGCATTTTTAAAGAGTTCTGCACCTGCCTTCACCTCCAAGTGAAATCTGGGCAATAATATGTTCCTTACACTACAATATATCCTGTTTACATTTAATAAGAAAATTATTATCAGAAACAGGCATTGGTTGAAGTTAAAATTATACATACTGCCTCTTTTACCATTTGTAGTGATCTTCAGTACTAATGAAGCGAACATGTCACTTCAAACTGCATCAATGAACTTTTCGTTGATGGTTCCGCATTAATACTTGCAGATACTGCAAAGGCGTCAAACTCTTTTTGTCCATCATTTCCCCAGTGTTTCCATATGATTTTCTATGCATGCACCTTGCTCATGAAAATAGACTGCATTAAAAAAAAAAAAAACATCCCCAAACTGAATGGTTGAAAACCATCATACTATTACATCTCATCATTTTGTTGATCAGGAATTTGGCGATAGCTCAATTGGAAAATTCTTCCTCTCCCTGTCATATTGACTAGGGTCACTTTGTAGCATTCATCTGGGATGGACTGCTCTGGAGGTCCAAGAAAGTTTATTTACAGGCCCAGTGCCTTATCAGATCAGAATAAAGCCAGGGCTCAGCTGACTCCCTCTCCATTTAGTCTCTGGACCTCTTTATTGGTCTCTCCAGCAGGGTAGTCAAACTATTGCCTGGAGACTCAGTACTTCAAAAACCTGAGACAGAAGGTGCCAGTTCTCTGAAAGGCTGGACATGGAAAAGGCACAATGTCACTTTAATTCTACTTTCTTGGTCAAAGCAGTAACAAACCACCCCAGATTCAAGGGGAGGGAAAATAGGTCCAACTTTCAATGAGAAGAATGTGAAAGAATTATGGGCAACTTTACTCCACCACACTGACCATTTTAATAGCATTCTTGTCAGTGATACTTGCAAAGATAGCTGAGTTTTAAAACAAAAACAAACAAAAACAGAAAACAACCTCTACCACTAAACATATAGACACAGGAACAGACTCAATACCAACCTCGTAGCTTTAACATTGCCCTAAAGTACATTTGGAAACAGCAGAAGCTGGTATTTTCTCAGCATTGGCATCTGTAAGCGGTCCTAGTCACAATAATCCCCGTTTCTGCCCTCTAAATGATACAGTACCCAGTGAGCTACCATTTCAAATAAAATTGCAAATAGTTTTAATTTTTCCAAGTGCATTTATACCTAGAATATTCAAAAGATTTGCTGTGGAAGTAGGTTAAATTATTCTTTCTATTTTGCTCCTGAACTTAAAGTAGAGGTAGGAGATTTGCTAAAAAGTCTCCAGGTGATGAGTGATGGGCCACTCATTGATGGCCACCAAGTCCAGGATTCCATCTTCTTTACTCCACATCTTTCTCTACAAAGATTTGACTCACAACCTAGAAATCCTTGGTGAAGTGCAAGGTTTCTGACTTCACTACAATGAAGATATTTTTGCAAAAGGGCAAAGCATTTTTTTCCAACTAGATTCACATTTTCATTGAGAAATGTCTAAACTGGAACTACTGCGGGTGTCCCTTGTTTCTTTATTTCCCTGAGAATGCAGCAGAAGAGTATTTCATGATTGAATAATGTGCAGTTTGCTCTGTTTGGCCGTGTCACAGTCTAAGATGCAAGACCATCCCAGTCTTCTAAATCTTCTCTTCCTTAAGCACAAACACACTGCCTGTGTTATTCTTACCTTTTCCTAACTCTTCATGTCCTTCTCAGTCTTGAAGATTAAACTCAAGTGTCCCAACTGCTCTATAATGATATCCCACACCAGTCTGGAGCATACAATATCAGAAATCAATTATACTCATTCTTTCACTCCTCAAAAATTTTAAAGCACATTCCCTGTGTATATTCTGCAGATATAAAATTGCCATGTTGATCTTGTTGCAAAGAGTTAAGAGCATTTCAGAGGAGAGTCAGAGTTATCACTACATACCAGGTACTATGTATGATATGAGGGCTTCACATGCATCTTCTTATTGACAGCTCCCAACAATCCCAGAGGGCTTTGCAGCTCATGGAACTAGAGCACTGCAGTCCAAGGTCACATTACTAATAGGTGGCAGAAAGAGGACATAAGCCAAGAACTGTCTAACTCCAGAAACAAAGCACTTGGCCATTAGGCTATAATGTATTTGGATAATTGTATTACATGTATGCATTTTCATATGGTGCATGTGTCTGTAGATATAGTCATTCAGGAAAATAGATGGTGACATTTATATTTCAAATGTCACTTCTAATATAAGAAAGGCACAAAGAGCTATGAGACTTCAGATGGGAACAAAATAACTTCATCCAAAATAAGGTTCATGGCACTTGACAGGAGCCTTATCAGGGGAATAGTGAGCAGTTTGGTTTAATATAGGAGAGGGATGGATGAGCATGATGAGAAAGAATAGAGCAGGACAAATGTAAAATGTATGCTAAAAAGTTTGAATTTGGTCACATGGCCATTGCTACATTTTTAAAGGTGTTCGGTGTGGATTGACAAGATCAGAGATGAACTTTAAGAGGATTAATCTGTCAGGCTGAACAGCAGGATAGATTGGAGGAGGACCATGTCAGTGATACAAGTTAAGCCTTACCCTTTTAATTCCTAACAAAAGCAATTATGAGTGCATTGCAAAAGTGCAAGGAAAGTAAAGCAATGGAAGTCTGACTTCATCACATATAGAATCTTGGCTTGTTTGTTGATGGGTTGAAAAGTGCAGTTCTTGAATTGTTAACTATTAACAATAACAACAGTAACTGACAATTTTTCTCATACTTTCCTCCTTTCATTGGACCTTCATTGAATTTTAAATAGACTGCCGACTCCACAAAGCTGAGGGTCATAGGCTAGCCAAATGCTGAGGATATAGTTACAATTCAAAATGTTTGGCTAATTTGCTAATGAATCTATAAGCAGCCATTCTCCTTCTGTTCTTGGAAACATTCTCCAAAGTGCCTCCACTCATGGTTACCAAAGAATAAACAGTAATCACAAAAGTAATGACAATACTGTCCAACAAATGTTATTACTGACATTCAGCATGAATCAAATAATTTAAGCACAATTATATAAGATATATTATTATTCCTACTTTATACATCAACAACAAACTTGGGCAGAGAAGGTTAAATAATTGCCCAGGCTTCTATACCCATGATGAATAGCTTTGGGATTCAAATGCAGACACAATGACTCAAGTTTGTGTGCACGTAATCACCAATCTCCCGAATCTGGAATGTCTAGTCTTGGTTCCTGAGTTTCAATGAGACAAGAGACTTTCACTGAAGGCCTCAGGAAGAAAAGCTATATATTAATATGTAAAAATATATTTTGGAACACTCTAAATAGAGATAGTTGGCAATGTATTATCTATACTTAGGATATAGTTTAAAGACTGCCTACATTGCAAAATCTCAGTTTAAATTTAACTGTGTTCTCCTGAGCTTAACATGTCTAATGCAAAAAGGGAATTTGAAAACCAGTGGGTGGAAAGAATCCAACCTTCTTTTTCCAAAATAAGACTCAGTTTCTAAATCCCCAAAAGATTTCTTCCTCCTAGCAGTCGGCTGCCAGGAACAGAGCAAGTTCACCACAGCCCTGCAGAAGATTTAATGGGGTAATTAAGAAGTGTGCTGAGAATTTGGCCCAGGACTTGGCTCTGTTTTCACTCTGCAGATTTTGTGTTGGTGGAGGCAATTCAGGCAATCCGTCCTTTTTGCTTGGCAATGCCAGAGACACAAGTCAGTTCTTGGAATGCAGCAAGGGACAACCATACCAAGTGGGTAGCCAAGTTTGGCAGCAAGCATAGAGGCTTGAGGGGTCCTCTGGCTGCAGTTAGTGTTCCTCTCAAATAACTCACAGCAGCAAGTGGCAGGGGAAAATGAGACTGCCAGCCCCTCAATCTGCCCAGACTTAGCTTCCATCGTTTTTTGTTGTTTTTTTTTGGCTTATTCTTACTATATCTTTATCTATATATCTAAATATCTATTTGTATCTATCTATCTATCTATCTATCTATCTATCTATCTATCTATCTATCTATACTAGAGGCCCGGTGCACGAATTTGTGCACAGGTGGGGTCCCTCAGGCTGGCTGGTGATTCGAGTCAATCTGGGTCATCTTGCTCAGTCCTGATCGGGGCCGATGAGCCAGCTGGGGGGAGGGATCATGGGAGGTTGGCCAGCCACAGGAGGTTGGCTGTGGGAGCGCACTGACCACCAAGGGGCAGCTCCTGCATTGAGTGTCTGCCCCCTGGTGGTCAGTGAGCATCATAGCGACTGGTCAACCAGTCATTTGGTCACTTAGGCTTTTATATATATAGATATGCAGAGTTGCTTTTTAAAAGAAAGCTTCACATGACATTACTAATCTGATATGTGAGAAATGGTATCTTTAGAGGTTGTGAATGGCTAATTATGAGTGAGATCAATCATTTTTTCAAATGTTGGTGACTCATATGTATTTCCTTTTCTGTGAACAAAGCACTTGGCCATTAGGCTATCATGAAGCAAAGACTCATGAACTGCTGTGGTGAGCTGTGAAATGGGTGCCCACTCATGAGACTGGGGAGTTACAAATGGGCACAAAAACTTGTCAATATCTCATAAAAATGTTAAGGTGCTCCTTCCCAAGTCCACTCTTATGTATTTCTCTTAGAGCCCAACTCACATACATGCAGCATGACATGCTTGTAAGACCTTCACTGCAACACTATGGGTAAAAATAAGATAGAAAAGAACATAAATATTTGTTAATAGTTGCCTGATTAAATAAAGTATGGGAGAAACATCTACTTCCAGCCATGATTAAGTGACTGGTCTGAGATAGTTCTCAAACCATTAATATCTGTAAGACCGGACAAAATAAATGAGGAAATATTCTTTCAGCACTGTGATCCCTGAGAGAAGAGAAACTGAAAATGTGAGGCCCACAATTGCCCAGCCTGGAGATAATTTCCTGACATGGCAAAGAAAGCTGGAGTCAAAGTGGGCCTTGGCAGTCCTTTTCAGTTCAGGACGCAAAGATCATAGCCTGGGGAAGCTGAGATGGGTGGAATTTACATGTGGTGTAGCAGAGTTGAAGAAGGAGCTATGCTCAGAGGGGGCCCCAAAGAACTGATACAAAAGCTACATATATGTATGCTGGCAAAAAAAAAAAAAAATACACAAAAACACAACAAAACCAATTAGGAATTAAAATTTAAAAACAGTACTACTTGCCCTAGCCAGTTTGGCTCAGTGGATAGAGTGTTGGCCAGCAGGTTCAATTCCGGTCAAGGGCAGGTACCTCAGTTGCAGGCTCCTCCCTGGCTGGGACCCTGGACAGGGCTTGTGCAAGAGGCAACCAATCAATGTGTTTCTCTCACATCGATGTTTCTCTCTGTCCTTCCCTCGCTCTTCTACTCTCTCTAAAAATCAATGGAAAAATATATTTGAGTGAGGATAAATAAATAAATAAATAAATAATAGTATTTAAAAAAGCACAAACACATGAATATTTTAGGTAAAAATATGCCAAATTTATTTAGTATTTTATTCTAAAAACTATAAATCATTATTGAAACAAATAAACATTATGTAAAAAATCAGATATAGCACATTAGAAAGTTAATATTGGTAAGATTACAATTCTTTCACTATTAATAAATAGATTTGATGTAATTCAAGTCATGTAGATTTGAACTTGCTAAAATTTAAATAGAAAAGCAAAGGAACTAAAATAGCCCAAACAATTATTTTTTAAAAGACAAAGTTGAAAGTGTCACTCTATCTAGTTTCAAGACTATTATAAAGCTACTATAGGCCCAGTGCATGAATTCGTGCACCAGTGGGGTCCCTCGGCCTGGACTGCAGGGATCAGGCCAAAACTGGCTCTCTGACATCCCCCAAGGGGGCCCAGATTGTGAGAGGATGGTTCTCAGGTGACGCACCCCAGAATTGGGCTCCCTCCTCTCTATGCCTCTCCCTTCCTCTCTGTAAAAAATCAATAAAATATACTCTTTTTTAAAAAAGATATAGATTAAAAGAATGAAAGAGTCCAGAAACAGATCCACAAATGTATAGTCAACTGATTTTTAACCAAGGGACTAAGACAGTTCAACCAAGAAATGATAATCTTTTCAACAAATGATGCTGAAGTAATTTGATATTCATACAAAAAGAAAAGAAAGAAAATTAAGTCAATAGCTCACACTAATATAAAATTTAATTCAAGGTGAATTATAGGATTAACTATAAAACCCAAAGCTAGAAAACATTTCACAATAACAGAAGAAAATCTGCATTACCTTGTGTTAGGTAAAGATTTCTTAGAAAAACACGAAGAGTATAAACAGCAAGAGAAAAAATAGATGTAATATATTTTATCAAAATTAAAATTGAATCTCTAGAAAGATACTGTGAAAAAAATTAAAATATAAACCATAAACTTGAAGAAAAATATTTGAAAAACAACTATAACCAGCATACATATAAAGAGCTAGCACAATTAATAATAAGCAAATAAACAATCCAAATCAAGAGGAAAAGGGAAGTTTTTTCAGCAACGGGTACTAGATCAACTGCATATCTATATAGGGGGGTCTGACCAGGGGGATTGACTTATTTCACATCATATGCAAAAGCTAACTTGAAATGAGTTATAGCCTAAATATAAAATAAAATCTGTAAAACTTATAGCAGAAAACATAGGACAAAATGTTTCAACTTTGAGGTAGGCAAATATTTCTAAGAACACAAAAGAACAGATTGGAATTCATCAAAAATAACATCCTTTATCCTTCAAAAGACACTGTAGGAAACAGAATTGTGACCCAACCCCCCCCCCCCCAAAAAAAAAAAAAAAAAGAAAAGATCCTATTGCCAAATTACTAGGAAAATTGTAAATATGTTACCTTGTATGACAAAAGACACTTTGTAATTCCTAAATTAGGTTAGTAATCAATTGACCTTAAAATAGGTAGACTTTCCTAGATTTCTAGGTAGAACCAATCTAATCACATGAGTCTTTAAAAGCTGAAAAGGAAGGCAGAAGGAAATGCTGTAGAGATGTGAACCACAAGAATAATTTAACATTACTGGGTAGAAGAAGATGGAGGAGACTTCATGTCAAGGAAATAGGGACCTCAGTCCTATAACCACAAGGAACTAAATGCTGACAATTTCAATAAGTTTAGAAGCAGATTCTTCCCCAGAGCCTCTAGAAAGAAGCCAACACCTTGATGTTGTCCTCTTGAGACCCTAAGCAGAGAATCCAGCCACACTGTGCCAAGCTTATGATGTACAGAACTGTCAGATAATAAATGGGTGCTTTTAAAGCCACTCTGTTTATGGTAATTTGTTACACAGTAATAAAAAAATGAACACAGACACTGTTAAAATGAAAAGGCAAGCCTCAGACTGGGAGAAAATAGTTGCAACACATAAACGAAGAATATATAGAGAACTCCCAGTTTTCAAGTTGGACAAAAGTTTGAACAGATAGTTCACAAAGGAAGATATATAAATGCCCCAATAATACCATGCAAACATGTTCAACATAACTAGTCATTAAGATTCAAATTAAACACACAGTGAGATATTTTTTTAATATACTTTAGAATGGCTACAATTTAAAGACTAGCCATACCAAGAGTTGGAGATCATAGCACAAGTAAAATTTTCATAATTTTTATACATTACAGGTAGGAAAGCAAAATAAATAAATAAATAAATAAACAAATAAATAAATAAATAAATAATAAAATAAAAACACACATTTGAAAATGATCTGACAGTTTCTTAAAAAGATAACAGAAAGCTACCATGTGACTGTTTTTCCATTCTTAAAAATTTACTCAGAACAACTGAAAACATATGTTCACATAGACTTGTACACAAATAGGCAAGGCAGATTTGTTTGTGATAGTCAAAACTGAGGGAACATAAACAATATCCAAATGTCTATTGACAGTTGAATGGATATATTTTTCAAGATAACGACATGTCTCTAGAATAGAATACACTCAGCAATAAAAAGAAACAATCTACTGATATGTACAACAAAATGGTTTAATCTCAAAAATCATAATGATAAGTGCCAAAAGTCAGACAAAAAATGCAAACAAATCCATAGTGACAGAAAGCAGGTCAGTGGTCACCTGGGGGCAGAGGGACAAATAGATAATAAACCAGCATGAGAATAGTTTTAGGTGATGGAAATACTTATTACCTTAATTGTGATGATGGTTTCATATGTATATACAGGTCAAAACATATCAGATTGAACACTTGAAATATGTGCAGTTAGTTACTTCAACTATGTCTCCATAAAGTAGTTTAAACAATTACATGGCCCACAAAGCACATCTTCCAGCCAGAAAGGCTTGGTGATGGTCCCATAGTTTAAATTCTCAGGTGTCATGCTTATCATAAAAGTCAGAAGGATACTCTACAATAATTAGAATTCTGTCACAGAATGACCCAATTTGGGTTACCTATAAGGCAGGTGGGAAAAGGGTGCATTTTCCATCTCTGTCTTATCTCTATTGCTTATTTGAGGACATTTACCTTCTAAAGAAGTGCTTTGCGGTGGCCAACTGCCTTCATGGACCTGTCATAAGCCACCAAGTCACTAAGTTCGCAAACACTGGGCCATGCGAGGCTATAATGGTTTCTTAGGTTTAGAATTCAATCCTTAGAAACCTAAAGACATTATATCTGGGTCCTGCTGTTACCAAGCATTGCTTTGGGTTTTTTAGTTGTGGCCAATGGGATAAGCTACAGACAAATCTCAGAGACTCTCTTTTTTAAGATAAAGAACATGCCCTGAGGAATTTTCTAGCCATCCCAAGAATAGCAAAATGACTTCATTACATCTACGAAAAAAGGAAATTGTTCTAATCATATAGTTTGAATTTTTTTTGTTTATTCCTGGGCCCACTTAGAGGCCTTCCCAGGGCTAGTTCCAGCTCAGGGTTCTCATGAAGACATAGCTGATGGCAGAGCAAGAATCTAGGAATTGCAGTGCCAGGGAGAATCTGTCTCCTCCAGATAGACGTGCCCACAAGCATAGCAATACAAACCAGCCTCCATCCCTCTGCAGTGTGCTATAGCCATTGCCCAGATAACTGCCAGCTAAAGGGGCTGTGACCCTTCTTCCACTAACAGCATCCGTGCCAGTTTGGGAACTAAAAGAGGATTTAGTCTATGTCACTAGCAGCAGGATCAGCAGGTATCTCACTTAAGGGTCCTCAAAGGACATCATTCCTGTTAGCCTCAATATATCTTCTTGACAATCCTTATTCTCCAGAAAAAGCATTTCATTGCAACTTGAGTATGAAAAGTAAGCATTTCTTTTAACCTCTCGGTACCTAATTTTCTAGTTATTCACTCATTCACTCATTTATTCAACAAATGGTTCATGGATACCTATTGTGTACAGATCACTTGTGCATTCCTGGTAGGAATCAATACCAAAATCTAGGTTTTCTATAAACCAGAGCAATGCTCTACTCTTTATGTCAATAATATTATAAACTATCTTTTGTGAACCCACTATTAAGCACCAGCTGTATTGCATACATCATTTCCTTTCCTCACAATGCAAGTTAGATATTATAAGTACTTAAAAGTTAACAAAACAAAGGTTAAACAATTCACCCAAGGTCACCAGTTTAACACTTGTTCAATCTGGAATTTGAACACAGAGTTAGGATTATCTCAAACCCATGCACTTTCCACTCTCAGTAGATTACCCAGCATGTTTGAAGTGATTTTAATATGCTGATGTTTCCTTATTCTTAGCACCTCAGCAAATATGTTCACACTATTATCTCTGGCACATTTATAGAGAATTATAACAGTAGGTGACACCTGGCTGCACGGGCCGTTGCCAAATTTCCTCAGTCCAGTTTTGTGTTTTAGCTTTCAGGCTCAGAACTCAATTTGTCCATCGTCAAAAACTAATTTGCTAAATTCACAGGAATCTGATATATAAATAAGAATTCTAACTTCTTATTTATAAGGCTAAATAGGACCAGAAAACTGCCTGGAATATTGAGCAAAGCACCTCATCCATTCCACAAGTATTTATTGTGTATAAGTGCTGGCAGAATTCTAGGTGCTGCAGAGAAGACAGTAAATGTGATTAGTAAGGTCCCTCTTCTCATGGGGATGACATTGTCAGTTCTGATGAATTAGATTGCTAGTTGGGAGGAAAACACTCACAAAAGCCATGAGATGCTCAGCTTTGACTGTGCGAGTTTCAATAGTCTATGGCAGTGGTCGGCAAACTGTGGCTCACGAGCCACATGCGGCTCTTTGGCCCCTTGAGTGTGGCTCTTCCACAAAATACCACGTGCGGGCATGCACATACAGTGCGATTGAAACTTCGTGGCCCATGTGCAGAAGTCGGTTTTCGCCCTGGGCGAGTCTATTTTGAAGAAGTGACATTAGAACATTCAAGGGGCCAAAGAGCCTCATGTGGCTCTCGAGCCGCGGTTTGCCGACCACTGGTCTATAGTTTAACCAAGAGGACATTTCCAGAAGAAGCCATGGTGTGCTGGGGCTGCCTCACACCAACTCTCGAGAGCCAATTGTTAAATTTTCACTTGTTTTGTGAGTTGGCTGATGTTGAGTTGGTGGTCAACATCAACCATAGTCAATATATTTATGTCATGGAAATTGGCAACCTTCGGATCAGAGCCCCTCATCTCTGTCCCCATGAAGGCCCATGGTTAAAGATTTACTGGCCCATGGTAGGCTAGAGGGGCAGAGGCCAGGATGTGAAGACCAGGAGAAAGACTCGGACTCCCTTAGATTCTAAAGCCTATAGTTAAGTTTAGAGATTATTAGAATTCTGATAATAGTAACAGCCTTAGGATAGATACACTAAACTAGGGGAGAGTGATAAAAGGAGAAGACTGAGGAAAGAGCTTAAAAAATAATAACCAATGATCAGGCAATGAGCAAAGCAAGAAAGGCGCACCAGGCTTGAAGTGTCAGGAAGGAGTTTCACAAGGGAAAGTGTCATTTCCAGAAGGCAGTGCTCCACTTTTCTTTGTCCATCCTTTTAAGCTATTGTCTGAAGATTAGAAAGTGTCCCATAATTTTGGTGGCTCGGTTAAGATGAATTGTTGATAAACTTAGACAAAGCATTTTCAAAGAGGAATGGGAAATGAAGTCAGACGCACAAAAGTGGAAAGTAGGTGGGGATTGAAGTGGAGATAGCAAGGATATAGAACCTGAGAGCTCATGTCTGATGATGGGGTTCCCCCTGCTTTCTGGACTGAGGAGAGCTGTACATTCTTATTCTAATCCTCACCTCTTAGATCCCCATTTCTTTTTCTTCCTTCATGCAGGAAATACCCTTCTGTTAGCACACGTCTTCTTCACGGGGTTGAAGAAGGCCACAGCTTTAGCTCTGCTAAGCAACCAAACTCTCCTGAGATTCCTGACACCCAAATCATTAAGCCTGGAAATTCAACTGCTTATCATTTAGGATAGTTTTCCTACAGATGGCTAATTTTATTCCCCGCATGTTGATTTTTTTCTTTAATGTTCTGCTCAGAAGGTAATCTAAATTTCATGCTTAGGGAGTACCCCACTCTTATCATGAACATATGCTCCAAGAGAGAATATTTTCTCTGCTCATTTTTAACTCATAAAAGATGCAGGAGGCTTGAGGGAGAGGAGGAAGAAGAGAAGAGTAGGAGACTTGTATTGCCTGTCAGTCAGTAACCATCCCATCCCCATCCCAGAGAAGTTGCCTGATTTATATGCAACTGAGCAGGATGCCCAAGCTCTGTACCATGATATTCCTCTATCCAGGTTTCAGCTAATGGGGCTGGGGATGGATAGCTACTCAAAGATGGTCATTTCAAAATCTAAACAGAGACAGTGACTTGCTGGCTCAAAAAGACAAGCTACAATAATCAGATTCCCTACCTCCAAAATTTTCCTCTAAAACTGTGCTTGAATCCTTCCCTTTGCAGGAGCAAGGGCTGGGAGAGCAGTAAAAATAAAGACAGGGAGGGAGGGAAAGGAAATCAGAGATGAGAGACCATGTGCTTCCTGAGAGACAGTAAGGTTACCAAGGAGCCTCCTAAGAACTGAAACAGTTGGAAAGTCAGAAACCAAGAAGAAAGTCAAATCCAAAGACAATTTACTCAAGATCACAATTCATGCTAACAAATGGGCCATAATTAACATAGACACGGCTGTTATCCAACACACTCGCTTTTCATGATTCCAACTCTATGCCCTCAGCAAACATCTATTACTAAGTAAGCTCTTACTCTATACCAGACACACACATAATAAAGCATAATCTTCAGAGTGGGAAACAGAAAAAAACACACCTCTGTGCTAAGAATTCATTGGAAAAGGCAGAAGAGGAAAATTAAAAATAGCGGCTGAAGTCACAATTTTGGAGTAGAGAATTTCTGCCCTTTTTTAAAGGACAGCCTGATTTTCTACAAGCAAACCGAGGGGAGCTTGTACTCAAGTGCCTGAGCACGGGATACTTGCAGCTTATTGTGTTTATAAACATTGGTTCATTACTTCAGACAATATCTAGTCCACTTGACAGGCTGGTTGGTTTCTCTCTTCTACAAAGCCATAATCTGAACACTACCTCTTGGTTATACAAAAAGGAATATGTCAATTTGGCTTGGCTAATTCCTATAAAACTCAAACATATTTTTCTTCAGTGAGAGCCCCAAATCAAGTCACAAGAATAATACACATCAAAGCCACCCAGATGAGCATTTGATAAATGGGAGTGATTATCTCAGATAATCCTCAATCAGCATCATGAACTGCCTACGATTATTACTTGCATTTCGAGATGAAAATAAACTAAAGCTTAATGATGTCAAGTCACTTGCCAAAGTTAGCAGCCAGAGGTCAGAGGTAAGACCCAGTTCTATTTTCCCTGTCTTCATTATTACACCTTGCAGAAGGTATCACACAGAAGACGTGATACCCAAGCAAACACATACATTTGGTAATAGCAAGGCAGTCAATATCTAAGTTATGGATTCACCTATCATCTTTAGAGGAGCCATTGCCATTAGGAAGAACAGTTGCAAAGAACCACCTAGAATAGGCTAGATTTATAATTAAATAAAAGATAATGGGGCTCTCCCTCCCAGGAGCACAACCTTGCTTTTTCTTTGCCCCTCCCCTTCCATGCCCCAGGCAAGTTACCATTAGCTTCTTCACTTCCAAGAGCCATTTCTTCTAGGAATCACTTAATAAATAATTTCCTCTTACAAAAAAAAATAATCTTTGAGTATTCAATTTCCTTATAACATTAAGATCCCAGATGTCTTCCATACACACACAGAAATATGTGTGTGTGTGCGTGTGTGTGTGACATATTGAAACAAAAAAATAGAAATATACAGTAATTATTGGAATGCTTGTTGGGAATGATGAGCTGGTCCTACTTAATTAGCAGTAATTGAACAAGGTAATATGGCAGGGATTTCTTTAGCAAACAGAGATGTTGAAAAGTTTTAATTAGCAAGAAAATCTCACAAGTTGTAGCTTATATCCCCTCCTGCCAGACAAGGCCCCTGTGTAGTGATGAAAACACAGAGGAGAGTCATGAAGCAGTTCTCCAGTCATTTGGAGGGAAACAGGACAGCCTTTTAAAGTATTCATTTAGTGTTGACCAGAGGTAGGGAGAGAGAAAATGCATCAGC
This sequence comes from Cnephaeus nilssonii, assembly GCF_951640355.1. Classification (NCBI taxonomy): domain Eukaryota; kingdom Metazoa; phylum Chordata; class Mammalia; order Chiroptera; family Vespertilionidae; genus Cnephaeus; species Cnephaeus nilssonii. The sequence continues at coordinate 47,683,985 of NC_137087.1, read as the reverse complement.
CTTCCATTCACACACCACAGGTTTCCACTAAACAATCACTTTCAAGAAAGCTCAACTTGTGTGTGGATGATAATAATAACTATTGAGTTTGAGGTTCTTAGCAGCCACAGAAGAAAATTCCCGGTGGAGAGAGAACTGCCTGCCATCTAAGGCCTGTTTCTGTGACAGGCCATGGTCCTCTAGCCTTGGGGGTGGGGAGGGTCCAGCCTGTTGTGTATCTCATTGTCTACACACACACACTCACACACACACACACACACACACACACACACACACACACTGCTTTTCATCTTCCAGAAGTAATATGCTCTGGCTCACTGCTGGAGACTTGAACTGTGATACTCAGCTATTTGTGTTTGGAGATGGTTAGGGGAGCTGATTTTCCTGCTCCTTGAGATATTATATTGAGGATGAGGATGGCATAGTTGTCCTACATATCTTATATCTGTAACGACACTTTGAGTCACAGGGTTTGGAGTGTCCTGTTTTGTGATCTGACCCCCATGGGATGGTGCCTCAGGTTGGGTTTCCTAGAAGCAGACACTGAGACAGAGATTTGGCGTGTGCAATTTATGAAGAGAGGATTCAAAAGAAAAAAGTATGAAATGGGAGGAAGAGTTGAGCAAGGAAGCAGTTTCAGGTTAAGTTTAGTTTGGACTTGATCCACAGGGGGGGTCTAGAGCATACATTATACACAGACTTGTCTCATAAGGTGTGGGGTTGGGGTGTTACTTCCAGGAGAGTAGGGATCTCTCTGGGGAGGAGCAGCTGAGAGACATTAGCAGCTAACACAGATGCTGGTTTGGGTGCACTCAAAGAAATGCAATCAAAGATATGCAAATACAGGTGTAGGGAGAAGCCAGGAAATTGCCTTCATACTCAGCTCATTGTTGTGGCAGCTCCGAGCCTGTATATTAAATTCATTACAGAATGAGTTATTTCATTTGATACATACAATGACTTGATAAGATATGCAAGGCAGACACAATTTCCTTTCAGTACCAACTTCTACTTTATAAAAGTCAAACATTTTTCTTCATTGAGAGCCCCAAATCAAGTCACATGAACAACACAAATCAAAGGCATCCAGATGAGCATTCGATAAATAGGAGTGATTGTCTCATACAATCCTCAATCAGTACCATGAAGTACCTATATTATTATTTGCATTTTAAAATAAAATGAAACTAAGTCTAAGTGATGTTAAGTCACTTGACAAAGTCACTAGCCAGAGATCACAGGTAAGACCCAGTTCTACTTTTGTGGTCTTCATTATTACACAATGCACATTTTACAGAGCAGGGAATGTGCCCAGATAGACTGAACTGCTAGCCTAAGTAAGCCAGATAACACGAGAAAAGTTGGAACTAGAATCTAGGACATCTGACTTCAAGTTCTGGGTTCTTTTTTTGGCATTGCTGTCTCTTGCCACCCTCCTGGTAACAGATGAGAAAAGTAAGATACCGGCAGCCACCAGGATCTAGGAGAGAGGCAGGGAACAGATTCCTCCTCAGGGTCTTCCCGGAAAGAACCAACTCTGCCCATGCCTTGATTTTGGACTTCTGGCCCTAGACGATAAGAGAGCAATTTTCTATTGTTTCAAGCCACCTTGTGTGTGATCATTTGTCATAACATATGGGACACTAACCACCTGTTAGTGATGCTCCTTGGAGACCCTCTCCATAACAGCAGTGTGGGTAGAACCACCAGGCTGCCCTGGCCCAGGGACCCCAGCTATCAGGGAACAAGCCCACCGACCAGCATTGTAATTTGCATTGAAATGTGGGTGTTCCATAGTCTCCCTGGGCCACAGACCATATACACAGAAGCCTCTGCCCTCAGCTCATGGGTCAGCATCACTGTCAAAAAAAAAAAAAAAAATCCCTTTAAACCTGGCTCAACCAGATCTCCAGGCCCCTGGGAAAGATGCTCACATGACACAGCTGCTGTCCGTTGGCAAAGGTCTTTATCAAGCAACACAGAGTGTATTTTCCATCATTCACATATCACATTGAAAAGACAAACCCGGTTGGCATGTGTTCGCTGAGAAAGAAAGAAAACAAAACAACGTAAAATGCCATGGCTTGGGACACCCAGGGACTAGCTGGGGCTTTGAGCCTTCATGAATCTTAGCAGGAGCCATCTAAGAGTAATTCAATCTTTTTCACTTCACAATATATATTCATGTCAGTGGCTTTCAGATAAGAAAAAGACTTTAGTGAAAAATGAAACTTCTGATGAAAAACTGGGAGGATGGTGAATAATATACAAATATTGCTATTCCCTTCCCTCTGTCAAGAGAACCCACATCCTGCTACAATCCCATCCCTGTCATTGCCATCCTTATAAGGAAAACAATTTGGGAGGAGGAAAGAAAAGAAATATTGGCCTTTGGGGCAGGAGGAAGGAGGAGTAGGGGGAGGGAGGAGGAAAGAGGAAGGGGCAGGGGAGGGGAGAGGACAGGAGAAAGAAGGAGAGGAAAATAATCTCAGCATGTTATCATCTAAAGATCCTAGAAGATGCAGGGAAATTGGCACATAGCTGATAATAACCATAATAACAAAGTTAATGACAGGCTGTGGGAAGGACCTAGCTTGGTCTCGGATCTGTTATAATGAAAAGGAGACGTTCAGCTGGAGACATTTAGAAATGTGCCATTTATCCCACGACAGCCCACCAGCCATGTCTGAGGCTGGCCACTTATCTCCTACACTGTCCCAGACCTCATTTTGCCTCTAAAAATTATCGGTATCTTGGCGCTTCACTGAGACTCAACAAAAGAACAGGTGTAAACATTCATGGGTTGGTGGGGTTGGTTGAGGGGCTCTGTTCTAAATTTGTTTCATTGCTTCCTGCACAAAGGGAGGGAGGCAGTGCTGGGTTGATTGGTTGGTTGGAAGAGGGCCCCTGAGGCCCATGAGGCTGAGGGGGGCAAGGAACCCCCTTAGGGGTCTGAGCCTTCCTGTGCTTCTGTCCTGCAAGGACTCTCTTGGGTTCTGCCATACAGGTGTCCTAGCAAAGTGCAGAGGGAAGGGGGGCACAGGCAAAAGGGATGCTCATTTATGCCACACCTATTATATCATTTATATTTATTATTGTATTCTTCAAAACAACAAAAGAGAAAACTGAGGCATGGGGAGATTAGAGACTTACTCAGCACCACAAAGCTAATAAAGGCAGAAGCTGGCAGTGAAGTCAGATCTATAGTTCTTAAAGGGCTAAATCCTTATGGCCACATCATGCTTCCACCTCGAAAGGTGCAGGCAATGCCCTAGTCCCGTGGTGGGCAAACTGCGGCTCGCGAGCCACATGCGGCTCTTGGGCCCCTCGAGTGTGGCTCTTCCACAAAATACCACGGCCTGGGCGAGTCTATTTTGAAGAAGTGGCGTTAGAAGAAGTTTAAGTTTAGGGCAGTGGTCGGCAAACTCATTAGTCAACAGAGCCAAGTATCAACAGTACAAGGATTGAAATTTCTTTTGAGAGCCAAATTTTTTAAACTTAAACTTCTACTAACGCCACTTCTTCAAAACAGACTCGCCCAGTCCATGGTATTTTGTGAATAGCCCCACTCAAGGGGCCAAAGAGCCACATGTGGCTCATGAGCCACGGTTGGCCGACCACTGCCCTAGGTGAGTCTGTGCTGAGAAGTCATCTGAAAGCTAAGAGTGGGAGGACTTCATTTGAAAAAGAAGGGTTGCATAATACAAAGATAAACACTTGTAATAGCATATAGTGTAAATGGAAAGTTGTTTAGAGAGCAGAATACTTTCCAAAATTGGGGGGTTAGTTTGAACCCTACCACCCAATGTCTCTCATTCAGGCCCGTGGCTTCCAGAGTTCCAATTCTGAGCCTCTACCCATCGCCCTGTATCAGAGTTGGGTGGGTGCCAAAGCTCAGGGAAGAAATTTGGCCCAAGTTTCCTCCTGCTTAAAATACCTTCCAACACCAGGCAATGCCTGCCTCCAGCTAAGTTCTTCACCTCACACTCCATGCAGAACCGCCTGCCATGTTTGATAACCACTTAAAACCTTAATTGGTGTTGTTCTGATCCAACCTTCGTTAACAACAGCAAATCACTTATGGATGTATGTTGCCAGCAAAATTGCTACACGAGAAAGTTTGTCTACTTTTGTGAAAGGAATAAGACAAAGGAGTCACAAAGAGCAACATAAAAGCCATTTGCTTTGCCAAGAATCTTGAGTAATGGTTTCCTGTATCTTTAATACTCATTGTGAAGTACCTGAGTAATTATAGCTTCTTTTTCCACTTATGAAGACCTATAAACCATCCTCTAGCAGGTATTATGCTTCCCCGAGTCTCTTTTGAAATTATTGTGCATCTTTGACCTCTGAATGTTCCTATTTTAACGATGCTTAATAATCAGGATTGCAGAACAATCTCATTATGCTTTTTAAAAGTTTATTAAAAAGACTCTAATGAAATACCGGGAAACCCACTCGCTCTGGAACACCATTATGGACATTTGATGTGACTTTTACTTTCTTCTTTATTGTTTTAAATTATGAAGTGAATACATACTTACTATAAAAACTTGGAATATTATAGAAAATATAAACTTATGTGCAGATCAGATGATCAACAATGTTATAAATCCAAATCCCTGATATTTTATTTATTTCATAGTTGTCTTTCTAGCCCATTTCCTGCCATTCCCTCATCCCCATTCATCCTCCAGTTCTACTACTTCCTGCACATTCAGAGCTCTATCACTTTGCCAGAAAGAGAAGGGAAAGGAAGATTCCAAATGTGAGAAAAAAACCAAAAAACTGTGAGCAAATTCTAACATTTTTAGTGCCTAGTGTAAATGTAATTTCCTTTGATAACTGTTAAATTTTACCACCACCCTTTCTTCTGGGGGGTGGAGAATTATCCCTGTCAGTCTCTCTAAATTATCAAAACACTTTGTTTCCCTAAAAAGTGTTGTAGAAAATTGAATAAATACTTACAAGAATGTTCTTTAAATTTTAAGTTCTGCCAGAAAAGGGGTTGCATAGTATATCTGAAATCCCAGCACCTCACACCGCACCGGGTAGTTAGTTTCTTAGTCTATGCTCAATACATATTGAAAGAATAGTGGTTTTACTAACTCCTTGAAAGGTGACTGTAATGGACATTCATTCTCTGTCTAGCACCCATTGGGCCTCCATAACCACTCACTTATTGCCTTGGGTGGTGATGGAGGGATAGCTTTTCTCCTAGTATATTCAGTCTAAGAGGAATAGTACATTCAAATGCCTCCACTCCCACTTCAAAAGCCAGGGCAATACTCATAGGTTTATTCCCCTACATGCTTGCCCTACATAGTTTACTTCACTCTTTAGTTTTCCAAGGCTGTTATGACAAGTGTCACAAATCAGGTGGCTTTAATTTTCCAAGGCTGTTATGACAAGTGCCAACAACAGAAATGCATTATGGAGTTCTGGAGACTAGAAGTCAGAGATCAAGGTGTCAGCAGGGTTGATTTCTTCTGAGGCCTCTCTTCTTGACTTACAGATGACCATCTTCTTCCATGTCTACACATGGTCTTGCCTCTGTACCTATCTGTGTCCTAATTTCTTTTCATAAGGACAACAGTCTGATTGGATTAGGACCCACCCTAATAGACTTATTCTAACTTAATTACCTTTCAAAGGCCTTATTTCTGAATACAGTCACATTCTGAGATGCTGGAGGTTAGGGCTTCAATATAAGTTGAGGGGATACCATTTAGCCTATAAAACTGACACAGTGAGTATGCGACCTAAACTTCCCCAATTAGGAAATGTATCTGGACTTTTGAATCTTCAGTAAAATGGGGATAAAAGAGGCAATTGAAGTTCATTCACTCCAGAGGAGACCCTGTGTAAAATGTCACCTGCCAGGGAAACAGTCCCGGGCTTCCTGATTCTCATGCCTCCAAAGAAGTAGTCCTTCCTGCCTCTTTCCAAGCTGTGTTCTCCAGATTTGAGTTGAGTCCATGGCCTCCCACTAGCCTTCCCACAAATTCCTATTTGTTTGAATTAGCCAGGCTCAGTGTTTATTTTTTATTAACTGCTATATTTTAAATATCATTTAAAAAAACATATAGAGCTATGCACACTGACCTTGACAATGTAGGGGTTCACCACTCCAATGAGAGGCATCCCAAGGACTCCAGGGCTGATCGGGGATCTCCATAAACAGTTGTTGTACCCAGAGATTTGGATTTCCCTCCATAGGTCAGGATCTAAAAGGAAAAAAAAAACAGTTCAAGGGTAAATGGAACATGGACACATCTTTGACGTTAGGCTCCCTCTGAATTTTAGGTTAGGGTGAGAAGACATTCTGGTTTGCGTGAGACAGCCCAGTGCCATGCTTCCCCCCCCCCCCCCAGAGTAATTGTTTGTTTGTTTGTTTATTTATTTATTTATTTTAATTTCTTTATTGCCAGAGTAATTATTAATAGTGCTCCAACTGTGTACCAGTTGGGATTAAAAAAAAAAAAAAAAGATATGGTCACCCAAAGGAAGTGTGTTTTGGTCATTGATATATTCCCAGAACAGAGCCTAGCAGAGAGCAAGTTTTCAATAAACATTTTTGAACAAATGAGTTAATGAAAGGGATCTTACCTCCTGATCAGATACAGATGCACATTTAATTTATTTTTCTTCTACATGTTGCCACTCGCAAGGTATAAATCATTAAGCCAAGAGGGTTTGGAAGATCAGCACATTGCTATGGAGAGCTCCTAGACAGAAAGGAGATGGGTTTAGAGACCTGCCATGTTCCTATTGGCACCCATGGAAGTGGTGGCTGCCTCTTTAAAACAGATGCATATCAAGGCAAGGTGTGAAGTCCACCTACTGTTGGAAAGTCTGCCAAGATCTGAGCTCCACTGGGCTCAGAGCTCTTTCTCCCCTACTCCCCCCAGTCCCAATGCTGGTTGAGGCTCCAAGTTGATCGGTAGGCAACCACCATGCCATTAATTAGGAGGCACGAGGCATATCATAGCATGATTAGCTCATGATGCGTACATGCTGCCTGGAGTTGTCTTGTTACCATTATAAATAGATTAGAAATCTGGGAGCATCTGCATTTTCCCCTCACAGAAGAGAATCTGCAACTGACAGGTTGAAATGAGAATGTATCAAGTAGAGCTTTGCAATGAACAAAAATCAGCTTTAGTTCTCTAGGCTCATCTCTCCTCTCTTCTTCCCTTGGCACTCCTCCCTCAGAATGTCCCAGCTGCCAATGGGAGAAGCCCAGAAATTCTCTAATTGAACCATAAGATTTTGGAAGGTCAGTGCAAGAAAACCATTCAGGGGCTCCAAGGACCGGGGGTGTTATTTATGGAGACAGTCATGTGCTTCCCAGGTGATTTTATCTAGAAACTGAGAAAGGCAGATTAATGACAAGAGAAACAATTCTGCGCTGCCTCTGTTGCGTCTGCATAGCCTCCTCTCTCTCCCTGTCCACCATGCTGGTACACAACGTTAACAGCAGCCAGTTCTTGGAAGAGTGACAGCAATAACCCTTTGCAAGGGAGAATAAGCAACAAAAGACTCTGCATCCTAAGAAGAGCTGTGGGAGAGGCTCCAGGGAGGAGACGCAGGGCTTTCTTGGGAGGGAGAGATCCCTGGAGCCCAACAGCCTTCAGCACACGGGGACACTTTGAACACAGACGTTTCAGCTGAGGAAGTCTCTGTCCCTCAGGGACCAGACCACATGCTTTCTCAAGAGCAAATTACTGAAGGCCCCGCTTTATCTGGTTCATTTGTAATAGCTGCAAACAGCGCCCTTCCCCAGAGACTCAGCTGCAGTGACAGATGGCACACGTGCCTGTCATGATCTATTTCCCTGTCTTTCCTGACATTAGAAAAGAATCTACATCCTGTGCTCACGCTCTGAAGGGGCTCTCCTGAAGCTGTGACCAGAATTGAAGGCAAGAAACCATGTCCTTGGTACCTCCGGATCTATAAACATTCTAGACTTACAAATAACTGTTTCATCTGAACATTTCAATGGGTGAAGATGAGGAGCTCAGGTCAATGACCCTCAGAGAGGCTCTGAGGGACCCCAGGACCTGAAACTGCACCCATCATCACAAGAGCATTGTATGAGAAGGAAGAGTCACCAAGAAACAAGTTCTAAATACTGGAGCCCAAACCCACCAAGAAACAAGTTCTAAATACTGGAGCCCAAACCCACCAAGAAACAAGGCCAAGGCGTTTTTGTCCCTGTAGCATGGCTACCTCCAGGCTGCACCGCATTTGGCAAAAGTGAACCTGTTTCAGAACCTGAGAGCCTCCAGTCTAATTTTATGAGGCATTTTTGGCAGCCCTGATTAGAAGCATCCATTCCTTATCCCTTCCAAATGGTTCAAGGAAAATTAAATCAGTTGTATTAAAAATACTACACACACACACACACACACACTAAAAGCAGCAGTACATTTTGGAATCAATGTGTTAATAGTGAGTTTTAAGCAAAATTATCTTCCGTCTGAAGGGGAGCTGGGGGAGATGGTATGTCACCCCAGGTAATTCTGAATTCTTTCCCTGGGAATACAGCCCTAGGTGGGAGATGGTTCCGATCATTTTTACAACTTGAGGCTGTGGGTGGGGAGCATGAGGGGCGGGCAGAGGAAAAGGATCCACCATGTCAAAACTAGAACCCCTCAGATTCTATTCAGTATTAGTCAAGCCCTAGTCACTGTGTGTTTTTACTCAAATTATCTCATTTCATCTGAGATCCAACCCTGTGAGATAGATGCCCTTATTGTCAATTTACAGCTAGGGAAACTGGGCCCTGATTATGGTATTGTACCCCTCTGGGCCTCATCTAATTAAAAGTAATGGATCCAAGTTTTATTGAGATTCTCTGACTCTGATTGAATTGAACTCTGGCCAGGCTCTCCTATTCTAAAGGGCACTCAGTGACTGTGCATGGTAACTACTGTAAGTTTCAGGGACATCATGATGCCATGGTGCTTTGAAAGGCAGTCCTTGGACTACATCTGGTCTCCTTTGGCAGGACCATTGGAGCAGACAAGAGAATTTGGCGGGATCCGGTGTGTGTGTCAGGATGAGGCTTCCCCGTTGCCTATGTTTGCTCTCTGGCCTTCTTCCTTCTGAATAAGGCCAACCACTCATGACAGCATGTGAAACTGGGGCCTGGTGGCTGTCTATTGAGTAGACTCACTTCAATTCAAGCCATGGGCTGCTAAACAAGTGTGTCCACAGGGCAGCAGCATATAGAGGGCTGTAAGCCACCGAATAATAAGCACACTTGGCAAGTTAGAATGTCAACCTTTCTGGACATTATAAACGGGAGCCATATTGGCATAGCCATTGGGCTCCCTACTGATGCTCAATTATCTGCAGTTTAATCAGCTTTGCACTTGTTAGGGAGCTGTGTGGCAGAAAGAAGACTTGGATTCCAGCTTCAGCTCTGCATTAATTTTCTGTGCAACTTCCGGGAAGTCACTTTCCTCTCTGAGTCTCAGTATATTCCTCTATAGAAGGAGAGGGTTCTCGTATGTACTGCTCATCCTAGTCATCTCTCAGTAATCTCTGAAAAGCAAAGCTAGCCAGTGAGGCAGGCCATAAAGTGTATTCCTTTTACAAACCAGGAAATTGTGGTCCAGATGACTTGCTGAAAGTCAAGATCTCCTAATTCCTGGCTTAATATTCTTTCCTAGGCCCAATCCATCACCACCTTATTCGCAGTGTGTTTTTGTTTCCGATAACTCAATTAAGTCACTCTCTCAGAGTTGCAGCTGTTGCCCAGAAGGAAATGAATAAATTTGGAAGCGGTTCTCACTTCTGTAAATTAAGATGCTGTGTATCATGGTAACAGAAGCCAGGGCAGGTGACTTTCCCCAGTAACGCTTCCTGAACTATTTTGTGGCAGATAGAGCAGTTCTTCTCAAACATCAGTGCACATGAGAATCCTCGGAGAACCTGCCTATGGTGCTGATAGCTGGGCTCCTGCCGCGGAATGCTTCTGAGGGCTTACTCCTAAGTTCTAGGATTGCCTTAGAGAAGACAATTCTGAAGCAAAGCATGTCCTCACTGCTCATGAGAAACCCAACATAGAAGCAAGTGCAAGTCAAGCACACCCTCTGCCATCAGCCTTTGCCCGTCTAGTACTGAGAAATCTGAGATAACTGTGCTGCTGGTGGATACGGAGGCTATATTCTTAGCATGACTCAGCCGAATGAACCAATGATCTCCTATTGTTTTACTACTTTATGTCTTTTTTTGTCCCTTTTAACCTGGTAGAGCAATTTTATCAATCTGACATAAATTTAACATGGTAAGAACTCAGATACCATTGGAAAGCAAAAAACAATACATTTAGAGAATGTACCTTTGACTTGGGACAAGAATATTAGACATTTTACTTTATTTGGGAAGCTCAAGACCATTAAAAAATCCCTTCAAGATTTGCAGGCACTTTAAGTGTGAACCACTAGTGAGACTGTAAAAAACCCACTGTTACTTCTTTCAAAAGTATTATAAAGTAACTTCTCAATATTTGAGGAAGCATAGTTGTTAAAAAGTAAACTAAAGAAAAGTTATACTAAGAATAACTTTAAATCCATTGCAAAATAAAAAAGAGCCTACCTTTGTTCAATCCTACATCTTCAATTTGAGTTCAGAACATATGATTCCTGAATAGCTAGTGAGTATCTAAAATATGGAAGCAAATGATTGAACAAATCATTCTGGTTTCTTGGTTATCTTTGATCCATGGAAATTTATCACATATTTTCAACACTATAAATCCTAAAACATCCAACTTATAGCTCTTATTCTAGATACTTAGCTCACGTTTCTTTATTACTTAATGTGGAGACGAGTCACTCACTTACCCTCCCAAATTCCTACTCAGCGCTGGGCAAGAGATTCATTACTGTTGTGATGCATCAAACAACATGCTCCTAAATAAAAAAAATAAAATAAAAAACACACAAAACAAAACAAATAAACAGAAACCAGCATACAAAAGCAGGATCAGGGGGGAAGAAGATATGTCTTATTGATTTCCTCTCCTGTTTTTATTTTCTCTGCTGAAATCTTCAAGACATGAGTTGGCACTACACCTTTACCACTCACTGGGACCTGGGGTCAGACTCAAAGTCCATATAGATACCCAGACATCTGCTCAGAAATCCTGGCCACAAACATTGGGATGGGAACCTTGTATACTGATTCAAATAGTTCATCTAATAAGAGCTCATAGAAAATGAGAGGTCATAAAAAGTGAATCAGTAGATTAAACTATTATTATCAATTTTCCATGCCCTCTGTCAACTGGAATTATAAATCCACACCATTTGTCATGTAACTTAGGAGTGGCTTACACCACGGTAGGCAGAGTCTATTTCCCTGGACCATTGATTGTGGCCATGGCCATGTAGTTTTCTTTAGTCAGTGGAAAGTAGGTGACAGGTAAATAGAGTGACCATTTTGAGCCAAGATGTTAGAACATAGAGCATTCTGCTGGTCTCACTTGGAATTCTGTAATTCACCATGAAATAAAACATACCCCGGGGAGCTGCTGGTCTCAGAATGATGACAACTCATTGAGCAGACCTGAAGTGACTGAAGCCTGCATCCAAGCCAGCTCAGGAGAGCTCGGTCAGTCGCGACTGAGCTCAGCCAAACCACAGCCAACCTTAAGACTTGAGAGCAGAGCATAAATATCTGTTCTTATAAGCTACTAGATTTCTTTTTTACCATGTAGAATTATTGCAGCAATAGTTTGGCTGATACAATAGATAAAGAAAACTGCCCAAAGAAATCTCAGACAGATATGTAGCTTTGATGTACAAAAATACATTTATTTTTCAACAATTTCAAAACCACTGTCTTTTTTTTTATACAGTAGAAATATTCAAATGGAACAATAAAACCAAGAACAGTATATGTACATATACTGTATATATAGATATGACTCATGCATTTGTATTCCAGTGTGTAGTACAAGTATTGCAATTGTCTGCCCCATTTAACCCTTGAAACAAAAAAGCACGATCTTGAGAAATACACCTAATCCTGATGTAAGCTGCAGTCAGTCAGATTTCTGTGAATCGCTTTCTCTCAGGGTCTCATAGAGAGAAATGTGAACAACATCCTACAAATATCAACAGGTAAAAATTCAGCCTTTCCTCCCATATATATATACAGTATATCATTTTCTAAAACAGTGTGCACAGGCTGAGCCTGAAAAGAAAACATAAAATAAAATAAAAATGCTTACAGCATGGCTTAAAGTGACCCTACTGAAAACAACTGACATGTATACATGTGTGAAAGGGCTGGGCTGCTGGAAAAGAGAACGCTGGCCTTGGAAGCCACTCACTCCAGAGGCAAGAACTACCTTAAGGGAACTGAAGGCAGACATTTGACTTTAAGGAAGGTGTGTATATCTGACAAGCAAATAGCACAGCTTTGCTAAAATCATCTTTGACTAATATCATTAAAGACTAGACCCCTATTTGACCCACCGGATTTGCATGGACTCATGATTCCACAAATACCACCTCCCTCCCAACCTCTCTAACTCCTCCCATGCCAAGAGGCACTCACTGGGCTTCACCTACTGCCCAGAGGACTATCTTTAGCTAAAGAACAGCCCCATAATTCCCCATAAACATTATACATTTCTTTGGAATCCAACCAGAAAGCAGTATCATTGTCATGTTCACATCCATTGCCTGGCTTCCTTAGAGAAGAGCATGTTCTCAGGCTGATATCCTCAATGTTGTCCTTTTGGAGGGAACCCTTGTACGCCCATCTGGATCTCAGTCTGAAGTCTCTAGTGGGCTTCATCTTGCAACTTCTTCCATGTCACTGATGGAACAATAAGACTCCATGTTCTACGATGTTACTATATAGTCCTTCCTTTACCAATTGTCCCAAAGAAGCCCCCCACCCCCCTTATGTACATAAGTAGAAACCGGCTATGGCATGGACACAGAGATGCAAGAGTTAATTGTGACAGACAACTGGAGAGCATCCAGAACCCAACACATCAACTAGGCCTGGGGGTTGGTCAGCTCTGAGGGTGAGTGCATAAGCCAACACACGCGTCTTTCTTTTTTCTGTTTTCTTTTTTACTAAACATTAAATTATTTCTCAGGAAATAAAAAGCTATTTACATTGTAATTATATACAATAAGCCATCGGTAGCCTCACTATTGACATGCACGAGGCAGGGCCTCTTTCACAAAAGTGTGCACGCTTCTTGCAGTTATGTCCACACCCCACCAACTAACCTCCTGCACATCTAACTGGGAAATGGTTTACCTTTTAGGGAAGTGTGCTGGTGGGGGGTTTGTTGGTGATTTGGGGGGATGGGAGATTAATGAAAAGCCAACCCAACTTTAACAATAACAAGATAGAGAGACCCACAAGGGAAAAGAGAGTCCTTGCAGAATAAAGCAAGAAGGCCATGGGAAGATACGTACTTTGCCCATAGCACAAATATAGCCATTTATTCTTTTTTATCTCATTTCAATCAGATAAGAATATCTTTGCCTCCCAAAGCTAAGCATCTGCCTGGTATTTATGAAGGGGCCCTTGGTAAACAAAGGGTAAAAAAGACATTTTAATTTTTCCCATAATAATAGTAATAATAAAAAATAAAAAGTCAGAAAGATGGTTGACCACGTGGCTTGTTGCTGTTAAACACTAGTGCAGTTGGGAATCTCCTTTGTGCTTTCGCTGTTTGCAATGGTGGCAATGCCTCCTGCAGGGAAGAGAAGACAGAGAGAGAGAAGGATGTAAATTTCATCAGGGCAGGAGTCTTTGTTTTATTTCCTGCTCAATACCAAGCCACCTTGAATAGGTGCTTAATATGTATTATTTCATAGGGCACCTAGATATTCTATCCTATCAGCTCTCTGGCTTATGTCTTCCACATTTAATGTTTGCCATCTCCCACACCAACACACACGGTAGAAGCAATACCTTGCCATCTTATACTCTACTAATAACTATAGTGATAGTCAACATGTACTGAACACTTACTATGTGGCAGGCATTGTGCTAATAATGTAATATCATTCCATTATCACAACAATCTCAGAAGGTAGGTACTATTATTCCCATGTCACAGATGAGGAACATGAAGCACAGGGAAGTCATAGAGCAAATAGAATGGTAGACCAAGAGGATTGGCTGAGCGAGAAAATGGGCCCAGGACCATCTGATGCAAGAGCCTACATGTGTGATGATTAATTAGGACATTTAATGCTTTTGCTCTATAGAAGAAAAAGTCCAACAGTGATGGATAGTTGATCTCATCTCTTCCTTACTCTTGATCTACTTTTAAAATTCTGCCAATTTCATATGGGCCAGAGGTGGTGGGAAAAATTTCAAATGTGTTTATGTCATTGTAGCCAGTTCTAGTACTATCTGAAGAGCAGGCCAAGTGGGTTGGCTGACCTAGTGTTTAGAGGACAGGACACAGCACACATACCTATGACCCGGGTGTCCAGCTCTTTGTCCAGCAGTTCCTCAGGCTCGGTGAAGTCACTGAGAGTGATTTTGGGGGCGTTTTCACTTTGGCTCACTGACCCAATCATCTCCTGCTCCTTGTCATGTTGAACTTGAGCATAGATGTTAATCCAGGGGATTTTCCTACATGGACAGGAGCAAAATAACATTATGATCACAGGGCATGTGAAAGTAGATATTTGGAACCCCTTGGTGATAAGCAGGGGGAAGAAGCTATTTAATAAGACAGGCCCATGTCAGGGAAAGGGGCTGCTCACCTAGACACTGGGGTCATGAGGCCAAGAGACATTAGGCCAGAGACCCAGATGCCCAGGGGACGTGTAAGCCACAGAACTCCCTGAGGAATGCACCTTCTTCTGCAGTAAAAACCAAGCAGGTGTAAACAGAAGGGCAATGCCGTCCATCCGCTATTGCATTAAAAGCCTTAAAACATTTATCCATTATTATGTATTTAAAGGAGCTGGACTTTGGGACTCATAAGGTTGTATCAGAATAAAAAGACATGTTTTCCTAAGGTTGCATCAGTTTAATCAATTCACATTGGTCTCCTTTATGAAAAGCTACAAAATAAAGGACATATAGCCATTGCTATTCTATTAAGAACACTATTCATAAGCTAAGTACCTTACGTACTTCCCAGTTTCCTCATCTGTTCAATAGGAATAACAATAGCTTCCTTTTAGGATTGTAAAGAGGATTAAAGAAAAGATGAAAAGAAGCTAAATAACTTCCTTCAAAAGACACAGAAGTAGTGGGTTTACAAGGCAGGCAGGCTTGAGGTTAGAGGAGCTGGCAGATTTCAGTGAAAATCCCAAAGGAATCATCTCCTGACCCCATCTATTATCTCCTGACCCACTGTGCTCCAGCTTCTGTAGCCTCCTTTGAATTCCTATAATCCAGTGCTTCTCAAACCATTTGTGACTCTATAAGTCCGGACAGGATGGGCTGAAATTCTGCATTTCTGCCATGCTCACAGGGGAGGCTGATGCCACTGGTCTGAGACCTAAACTTCAAGTTGTAAAACTCTAATACATCAAACTCATCCCCATCTTGGGGACTTTGAAGCAACTTTTCCCTCTGTCTGCAACACACCTCCTTCTACTCTTCTCATGAAACTGTCTTTCAGAACTGGGCCTCCATGTCATTACCAAGTGGTCTCTCCTGACCACCCAACCTTTCCTCCTATAAATATGTAATGAGACAGTGTCTATGAAATAAATGAATAGGGTGTTGGTTTAGGGTGATGTAACAGGCAATGCTTGTTGACTTGTTTTCTGTCTTTCTAACTAGACTAAAAACCCAATGTCCATAGAGTCTGTGTTTTTATCTTTACTGCTATATACTTAACTTAGCACAGTACTTGGCACATGGTTTACATTCAATAAGAATTTGTTGAATAAATAAATAAATGACCTCAAATCCTGGGCTCTTTCTATTTTCTATTTTCATATTATGTTCTCAGACAAAATGATGACATTAAAAAAATCTTAGAATACTACATCTAGAATAAATCTCTCTACCTCATTAAATGAGGAGGAAATTGGACTGTTGTACAGACATTTCATGAAGCTGATTATTGGCACAGATGTTATCAAAACTTGAGACATCTGGCATCCACCCCAATCCAGAACATTCTGTGCCTTTCTAAAGGAGTGTCACTCTGTCGTCCTGGCACCAACCAGTAATATTTTCAAACTTCTACATTCTCCTCCCCACTCCAATCCCTAGTGGATATAGAGTGTAGGAATACTTAATAAGGCATTTCTATAGCTAGTTAAGAAGGAAAGATCCAAAAGATAAGTTTAAAACATGGGTAGTTTCTACCTTTCCTTTACATTCAATTTTCATGTCCTTAATGGTTGCTTTCCATAATTAAGGGAAATGTCCTCCTGACTCATACTGGTCTGAACCAGTTAAACATAATTTACAAGAACCGTGACTGAACGAATTATGTGAGACAGCGAACCTCAGGCTCTCTAAATGTGTCCAATTAAAAACTCATGCTGGCCCCTACTTTCTCATCTAAATAGAACTGCAGCCTAGTGACTTAGATTCCCTTTAATCATAAAAGTACATATTACTCATGAGCATTGGGATCAACTGTAATATTTATTTAGGTGCTGAGGGCAGAAAAACCATTTCGGATCATACAAGCCTATATAACTTCACCCCCACCCTTTCCTGCTCTCCTAATATCTGTGAGAATTTGAATAAATTTGCCCTTAGAAAGTTTGCCCACTTTATTTCAGTCTCTAAAAACAGATTTTTTCAACATTTTTAATAGATGGTTGGAAGGAAATGAATTTTGTTATTATGTTCAGCATTCAAAAAATTGCTAAATTAGTTTTCATTTCTTAACACAGCCACTTGTAGGAGTGTTCAGAACCTAAGTCAAAACTAAACTCAACAGAGAAGAAACATGGGAAGTAGGTTTAGAAGCATCTCTTGGGCTACTCATTCATATACATTTTAATAAGACCAGTAAAATGGATCACCCCAAGTGACCTCTAAAACACTTGTTTTTATTTGTTTGTTCCAACTATGATAAGTAGTTATGAGCACCTGGGAGAAAATTTAGAGAAAGTGAAGTAGGCTTCAGACTATGATGAAAGCCTTACTGAAAAAAAAAAGTACTGAAATAAATATAAAAGCACAAAAGTTTTGTTGTATAATCAGAAAAAATAAGAATCTATACTATGGAAAGGAGGTCTTCCTAGGCAGTTTTCAGGAAATAAAAGTCATCTCATAATGATTTTTAATTATATTCCTTAAGACATCAGATAATATCACTTCTATACAAGAATAAGATCAAATATGAGAGACAGGGTGATATTTACTCAAAGGTAGCATGGGTAGAGTTACTCACGGTAACTCTATTCTCCTTCCCCTGTTAAGGGAGAACTTGGGATCCTGAGATGGTGATTCAGTGCCTGGCACACAGTAGTCACTCAATGGATGTTTGTTGAATGAATGCATGGTTTAATGAGTTCATGCTGGTGGTTAGAGGGAGAAAGTTTTGGGTCTGAAAACTCAGCATGGCCAGGGATCTAGAAACAAAAACAGAATTGCCCTTTCTCGACTTTGTGTTATCCAAGTGTCGACTAAGCAGGTGTAGCTATTTAAATTTAAATTAACTAAAGTTAAATAAAATTTAAAATTCAGTTCCTCGATGATATTAGTGATGACTGTGTTGGACAGATTATGGAGCATTTTCATCACTGCAGAAAGCTCTGTGGGAAAGTTCAAATAATGCAAGAAGCAAAGGAGACTCTGGAACTCCGGGGTAAGAACCTGACCCTCCATAGAACCATCACTGGAGTTCCAGGTGATAAGGAGGAAAGGAAACCAAAGAAATAAAACAAGATCCAACAAGACCTCCACCAAAGGCTTGAACATTGGGAGGAAAACTTCTAGAAAAGGTGGCTAAAAAAAAGAAAAAAATTAACTGCTGATTGGTAACTCTTAGCTGCCTCTGCTGTTTATCCAGTTTGTTTGTTAAATGTAGCTTTGGCTGCACGATTCACTGGGGCATAGAAAGGGTTGGTTGCTATCTGAGGACTATAAAGGGAATAATTCAGAGATGGCACTCCCTGGCATAGATCTGAGTATTGAAGTGTACACATTTAGAGATGCCTACAGTAATGAGTTGGCTGTCTAGGGAGTTTAGCAGCATTTATAAGAAAACAGAAAACTTTCTAAGTCATAGGATAAGTATCTGACACAAATACTTCTCTGCGGGACTTCTATTGGCCCTTGGCCTCAGCTATGATGGGGTTCTAGGGGCCAGAAGAACAAATGTAGCATAGTTGATCTTCAAGCCCAAGCAACCACCAAATCCTTGGATGAACGAAAGTGTGCTTTGCATGTAACTGAGTACATCCATAAATGGGCATTGCCTTGACTAGACTGTTTCTATGTTGAATCTTTGCTCTCTCTATTTGCAATATTAAAGATTTTCTCCCATTTTCAAAGAGAATATGGAAGGTGGGCTGATATGTCTTCCCCCTACTGGACATGAACTCACATACTGTTCTATAAATTGAGTAGTAAGGGGAATCTCACTCTGCCTTTCTGGTGGTGTTGAAGGCTTCCTACTGTTTTGGCTAATGCTGAGATGGATATTGAGTAAAACTGATATTGTAAAGCCTGAGATATACATGAGAGGAGTGCTGAAGGGAGCTGGGGAGCCCTAGCTGGTTTGGCTCAGTGGATAGAGCGTCAGTTGCGGACCAAAGGGTCTGGGTTCAATTCCAGTCTAGGGCACATGCCCAGGTTGTAGGCTCGATCCCCAGTGGGGGCGTGCAGAAGGCAGCCAATGATTCTCTCTGATCATTGATGTTTCTATCTCTCTCTCCCTCTATATATATTATGGGGAAGGGGTAGACTGAAGCACCTTTACCACTGATCTCTTCCAAAATCTAAAATCATTGTGTTCAGTACCTGGAAACACAGGACCAAGTATGCTTTCAAACCTCATCTGATGATATTCCTATGAAGTACATTTCTATAATAGTGGTATTTTTTGTGAGCCTACTAGGTGCCAGTTTGTGACACAGAAGGCACCTGTGAAAGGCATGTTCCTTGTTATTTATAATAACTTAGATTTGTTGATTATTTAGTATGTACCCGGTATAGATATTTACAGTTGAACCATATGGCAAGTCTATAAAGTGTTATACACTTTTTTTATAGATGAAAAAACTAAAATAGCTTAGAGAGAAAATCTAATTGTCCCAGGTTACAAATATCATCAAAAGTTAAAATTGGATCTGTCTTATTTCAGAGTTCACACTCTTAACTAGTCCACCTCATGGTAGAAATATTACATTATCTAAATAATGGTAAAGAATTATTGATTTTAATTTCATGTTTTTAATAAGTATCCTATTATATCACTCTTCTGTGGCCTTCAAAAATAATTTGTGAATACATGTATAGTTTGTTTTTTATCAATTTCCCTTTAGACACCGGAAAGGAGGAATGGGGATATTTTGAGGTTAAATATTTTCATTATGCCAATTTAAATAGAGATACTATATAGCTATTGCACAAGATAAGAAAATGTGTGTGTGTGTGTGCGCGCACACACACACACACACACGCACACTCTTGTACTTTTGCATACAAGACTTTAGCTGAATTTTTCTCTACTTATCCACCCTGAATGGTTGTTAACTTGTAGAAAAAAGATATCCTGAATATTTGAGACTTTATTTTAGAAAATTTTAGGTGATGTTTGGTAACTCCTTCCACTTCTTTTGAAGGAAATAAATTGATTTCCTAGACTACCCCTCCATTCCCTAACTCAATATAGTTATAAATTAGATAGAGTTCAGATTTTTAAACTTATTTATTCCCTGACCCTCAACCATTCCTACTTTTCCCCATTCCCAAATAGAGCTTCAAGGAGAATTAATATCACATAGTTGGGATGAGTTCAGGAATATTAGTTATAGGAAGAATCAACTGCCATGAATCTAGCCCCAAGAGTAAAATTGAGGGATACTAGCACATACCTTTTAAACTTGTAGATCAAAAACACCGCCAGACCAACAAACACCACCGACAAGAGCATGAGCATGGCTGAGCTGCTGCGCCCAGCACTGGAGTCCACCAATGGAGCTAGGAGGGAAGAACATGCTCACTTGGAAGCTATTAGCTGGAAAGTGAGTACCCCTTGGAGAAAGGAGGCCAGGTGGGTTCCATCTGTATATCCAGTCTCCAGTTGCCCTGCACACTATCTGGGCACAGGATCCCTGGTTTCAATGACAAATTGTATCCCCCATCACAGCTTCTTCAGGAAAGTAAACACCTCTGCTCTTCTGGGAGAGGTTTGCTGCTCTTGGTATAAACTGAGCAATGTGTGTTCGGTTAAGGGGAGTAGAAGGAGGATGTGAAAGTCCTATCTCTTAGCCGAGTGTCCGTTAACACGATTACAATTGGCTCATTGGGAACTTTGGATTAAACATGGCTGCAATGTTTCCGTCTCTTCTTTTACACTGTTCTGGTGAAACATTGCTGGATGAGCACATCTGGAATCTCCACATCTGAAAACTCTTACAGTGATAAGGGACATTTAGCAACTAGGCTCTCCCAGAGATCCAGCAGGGGTTGCCCAAAGGAGCATGCCTCCTTTTATTACTCTTACAAATCGACGAACTAGAGTTGATCCCTGTTTCAACTTAAACTTCTACACTTTAAATAGAAGGGAGTTTTAAAGTAATTTCATCTGGCCTCCCAATGAATATTCATAGAATCCAAAAATCCCAGAAATTTAGAGAGTCTGAGGACTGCCTAATGTAATCCCGAATGTTTCAAATTTTTAAAAAATTCAAGGCCCAAAGAAATTGTAGGTTTTCTCCAAGATCCAGGGATTCAATAGCAAGGACACTTCTAAGAAAGTCTTCTTGCCACCTCAACAGCAAGCCTTGAGAAAGATGTAATTAATCTTTCTTAATCTTCACCATGCAAAAGAGCCCTGCCACAAAGCCATTTTCCAGGCATTTATGGAGAAGTATTTGCTGACTGTCTCCTCCCTCTTCTCTCCAGGATACCCACTTCCCCCTGAATCCCAACAGGCACTCACCTAATGTCAGCTGTGTGACATACACAATGACTTGAACCCCTGGCTTTAGTTCAAACTGGACCAAGTTTTGGTTTAGAGCATTAAACAGCATCTCCACGATCTAGGGGAAAAAAGAGAGAGGTTTCATGGGAAGGTGTGACATGTGACAATGCTCCCTCATGGAGGAAGAAACCAGGGTGCATAGGCAGGAAAATGACCATGTTCAATCAGTGGACAGGCTCTTGGGACATCTTTATCAATTTGGGTCTCTTGGAGCCCTGTGCAGCCAAAACAGTAGTTGGTACCATTCGCTTAGACTGGAGAGGTTGGTGAGACAGAAAGCTGTGTCCAAAGTCTCCTAGCAGATTCAAATTGATAATAGACATTGATGTTTCATTCACCTCGTAGTTCAGTGCTCTTTTATTCATGCCTTTTCACTTACCATAGAAAAACCACTGGTGGGGTCCAATGAAAGAAAGTCAACCCATCATTAGTTCTTTAATCTGATCAAGCAATACACAGGGTAGAGAGGTCCCTGCCAGGATTAAAGCAGACATGTATACCCCAGCCCACTCCTCTGTGCTGTTTTCTTCCTTAGAGACAATGCGAGGCAAACATCAAAGCAGAAGCTGCCTCCTTTTTATGGGATAATTTTTCCTCTTTACTTCTCCCCAGCAAGTCTCAGAACACATAACATCGATTTAATCACTCCGTAATTCCCACATCGAAGCCGAAGCAGACTTAGGCTGCTGTCCCTAACACTTATCTCGCCGTACGCGCCTTAATACCACAGCTGCTATTCGTCACTGTAATTACCTATTTATCTAAATGGATGGATAGTGTAGCTTCCAAATATAATTCACACATGCCACTTGCTATTTCAGAATAAAGAGGTCTTATAAAAGTGATGTATGCATAAGCTGAATTTATTTTTGGCCCAGTTAACTATGCAACCCTGAAATGCAAGGATCAATTTTATTTCCCAGAGAAATGACTGCGATGACATCTATGCTGCTTGAGAAGGACTGAGGATAGATGTGGGGATGGGGTGATGGCCAGGTGAGTAGCAGAAGGACCTGGAAGATGTCTATACAATGATTACCTCCTATGGGAGCAAATGTGTTTGACTCATGCCAATTTTTAGCAGCCTCATTCTCACTTATTTTCACCTTTGACTTAGCATCTGGGGAGGCAGGGAAGGTGGAGCAGAGCACAGATACCAAGACCCCCATGGAACAGGAGTGAGAGGGAGAAGCATGGACTGGCCAACTCCTTTATTTCCTGGCCCGTGAGCAGATCACAGGAACTATATGCCCCTCTGGTAAGGACAGTAAATCACAGTCTCATTGGGAAATGCTGATTCCTTAGTCAAAGCCAGCTGAGGCAATCCATCTCTCTCCAAAGAAACATGTTCAAAGCAGTTCCTGTCCCCCTAGAAGCAGAACTTAGATGACCAGGATTTTGAAAGACAAGAAATAGAGAAACTCAAATTCCTCTCTTTCTTACCCACATCCCTCTCCTCTGGGACAAGTCATTGGGTGGGAGATATTAGCAAGTTGAAGGACTGGCAACTGTTGGAAGGCATGATACTGACTGCTCCAGCCTATGTGCATCTATGTTGATTATTCTTCAAAGCTCTGAGTACTGGCGAAATAGTGACAGGCTGACAGGCCAATGGGAGAGACCTTGTCTCACTTTATGGCTGAAATTAACTTTGGGTCCCCTTAGAATGTGAGGTACAGGCAAGTGTTGTAGCCAAGTTGGCTTTTGCTTACTTGTTCCAGGTCCTCTTCATTGCCTTTCCGCCTCTCCGTCAAGTTCTTCGGGGGGAGGATAAAGAGCTCTGCTGAAGTTGGGAGGCCAGGGAACACAGCAACCAGGATCTGGTCTTCCGGGACACTGGTTACCTGCAAGGATGCGTAGACCAAAGAGTGAGGTCCTAGCCTTCCCCAAGTCAACAACAAGGAGCAGAATATGCACAGATACAAGGCTTATATATGTGCATTTTTTGAAAAATATTTAATCCTTACCTGAGGATATGTTTTTATTGATATTTAGAGAGAGAAGATGGGGGGGGGGAGAGAGAGAGAGAGAGAGAGAGAGAGAAACATTGGTGCATGAGAGAAACATTGATCGGCTGCCTCCCATTCGTGCCCCAAATGGAAACTGAACCCAAAACCTAGGTATATACCCTGATCTGGAATTGAACCCCCAACCTTTTGATGTACGGAACGAAGCTCCAACCAACTGAGAAGCCTGGCCAGAGCTATAAGACTTCTATATGTTTTTTAAACGCAGCACTTCAGGCCCAGGTTCCAATAGACTCCAAGCTTTCTTTCCATGGTCTCCTAGAAGTGCTTAGTTTCACTACCTTTTCTGCTCTTACTTACATTTTTACTGAAGCTAAAATACTATCATAAGTGATTTTCAAAGTATTGTTTGCTAGGAACATTTGCAAAAACTCTCCCCACAGTTTCTGTTTTTCTGCACGTACAGAGCTCTGGCTAAAACATGAACAGACTGGCTGCAAATGAGGAATAAGAAGTTATAAACAAACATGGGAAATGCAAATGAAAGAAAAAAAGCAAAGCAGCACTGATTTTCACTTACGAAAGCGGGATTTTTTATTAACTTAGACTAGCTAATATTGGTGAGGCTTCAATTAAGAGGTCCCCTCATTTGTTGCTGGCAGCACTAAAAATTGATACATATTGCGCCAATTTGGTTTTCCAAAGACTTACTTGGAGGCCATAAAAATTTTCATACCCTTCATTCAATAACTGTAACTTGGGGTGTTTGTCCTAAAGAAATGATCTCAAATATAGGAAAAAAGGGGCATGAGAAGAAAGAAACACTCATAACTTTATAATAGCAAATAAGTAGAAAAAAGCAAAAACATTTGAAAAAAATTAAGGAAATAAATGATATCGTCAACCTGTTAGAGTGTTACTCTACCATTAAGATGATAATTAGTACCGAGCCAACACGGAGAAACACTTATGCTAGCTGCATTCTAATCTGTTTCCTTCTATTTCTTTGGTTACAACTCTATAAAAATATAAATGTAGAGGAATTAAAAAGCAAAACAAAACACTAAATGTTATGGTAAGATGTTGAGATGATGAGTTAATTTTTCTATTTCTTGAGTGTTTGGGAAAAGGATTATGTTGCTTTATGATACAAACTTAAAAGTAAGCTTCCGTCTGAAAGCAATTTCTTAAAGAAAACAAAACTCTGAGTTTTCCCCCTGTAAAGAGGATTGACTATTCTCTCCTAAATGTCTTTTATACAGAACAACACTTCTTCTAGTGCCAATCTAAATATGACAATATAGTTTTCGTTTTGGTGGAAATACCCACCTCCTCCCCTGACTAGCTCTGCAGGAAGTGTTCTCCTCCATGTCAGTCTCTGGTCCCAACCCTTTCCAGAACACCAACCCACCACGACGCTGGGACTCAGATCATGTCCACTGTGACAGGTGAGTGCATCCACCTGTACGGTCTTTTCTCTGGTCGCTTCATATTGTACGTTTGTCGAGACATTCTTGGGGTGCTTTGTGGACACCCCATTCGTTTGAAAAATGCCCGAGAGAGTAGAGACTCAATCAATAGTTGCTGGGTTGAACGGAATTGGAGGGGTTAGTTGTTGCCCATTTGATGAGCACCAGAACAAGGGGTAGAGATTGGAATTAACTCTCAGAAATGTGACAACAAAGAGTGAGAGGGTCAACCTGAGGAGAAGTAATAAGCAGCAGTCAGAGGCCTAAAATATCCACCAAGAAGCGAGGCATCCCCTTGGGACCTGAGTGGGCTTTGCCAGAGGCCTCATGTCCTGCTGGAAGGCGTGACCCTGAGCAGCTGGAAGCCTAGGTAACAAAGGACATGGAGCAAGAAGGTCTTATCCTAACCAGTCAGAGGAAACAACTCTCCAGGGACTGGACTGAGGACAAAATGCAGAGATTCACCCAATGGAGTAAAGTGGCTGAGCCTGTACGTGCCGTGGCTGCTGGGACCCTTTGTCCTAGGGAACTATGGTCTTAGGGAGCATCAGTCAGTTAGTGACCCTGGAGGGACCTTGGAGCTATGTGTCTAAGGTCAGTTAACCTCATCCAAACAGACATATGAGTAATTTGTTTTGTGATATTTAAGACTGAG
This sequence comes from Cnephaeus nilssonii, assembly GCF_951640355.1. Classification (NCBI taxonomy): domain Eukaryota; kingdom Metazoa; phylum Chordata; class Mammalia; order Chiroptera; family Vespertilionidae; genus Cnephaeus; species Cnephaeus nilssonii. The sequence continues at coordinate 47,658,758 of NC_137087.1, read as the reverse complement.
GGATCAGCTGGCATGGCTGTTTATTATTTACTAGAGGCCCGGTGCACAAAATTCGAGCACTAGGGGGAAGGTTTCCTCAGCCTGGCCTGCCTGCGCCCTCTCACAGTCTGGGAGCCCTCAGGGGATGCCCAACTGACATGGCTTAGGCCCACTCCCCATGACTGACATGGCTTAGGCCTGCTCCCCACGGGCCATGTCAGTCGGACATCCTTAGCACTGCCGCGAAGTCAGGAGAGGCTCCTGCCACTACTGCTGCATTCACCAGCTGTGAGCCTGGCTCAGGGCTTCTGGCTGAGCAGTGTTCCCCCTGTGGGAGTGCACTGACCACCAGGGGGCAGCTCCTACAATGAACATCTGCCCCCTGGTGATCAGTGTACGTCATAGCAACCGGTTGTTCTGCCATTTGGTTAATTTGCATATTAGCCTTCTATTATATAGGGTTAAGATTATTATTATAATTACCAAGTTATGGATTATAAGCTTGTATGTTTTTAATAAATACAGTCATACAAAATACAACAAAATTCTGGAAGTTGCACAGTCAAAGGCATCCAGGAACAGCCTCATTTTCATCCCTTTCTATGAACAATCTCTTTGTAAAAAGATTTGAGGTGAAGTTCATCCTCTGAACAACTCCCTGCAGGAATGCTCGTATATTGTTCTCTTTTACTTACTCATCTTCATTTCTGTGAGCTCCTTCTCCTTATCTGTCCCTGGAGCTTTCTCCTCTGTCTTGAGAGGCATCAACATTCATGCCTGCCCAGCCCCCACTCCTCCTATGAGGGGGGTGAGGGGGTTATGGACCTCCAGAGCCTCAGCTCCCACATCTCTACCTCAAGCTGTACTTCTGCTTGATCTTAAGATATGTATTTTCAGCTCTCCTGGTTATCTTAACCCAATTGTTTCTCATGTCCTCCAAACTTGTATGGAAGATCAAATCATTATTGCCCCCCCAGTATACTTCTCCTACATAGTCCCCAACTTGATTAACGGCAAGGCCATCTCTTACCTACCCTTCTAATCAAAAAGATTTTCCCTCTTTCTTCTCATCCACACTACATGTTAGAATTGGCCACCAATTCTATTGTTCAATGTCCCAAATAAACATTGAATCTTTCCTCTTCAGGATTTTATTATCTCTGACTAGGATAACTGTGGTAGTCTTATAACTGCTCATCTTTTGTGAAATCTCTCCCCCACTCTATTCACTTCCCACCATCCTCTGTATTGCCACCAGGATGGATATTTGAAATGTAATTCTATAGTCGGGATTTTTCACTAAAATAAAAAACAACACATTTCACACTTGCCAGTGCCTACTGGTATAAGGGCACTTCAAACCACTTCTAGCTTCTCAGACTCTTCACAAACTGACTTACCCATCCTAGCTCAACATTAGCCACACTTGCCCTTAAAACCTAAAGACTGGCTACACTAACTCTGCCATTTTCAAAGGCACTGTGCTCTTTCAGTAGTCCACAGCTTCGCACATGCTGTTCATTCTTCCTGAAAGATAGCATCCATTGTTGACTACTACTTATCCTTTAAAATATTCTCCAAAGACCATTCTGATAGTTCCTAAGTATTTATTGAATCACCAATATGTGCTAAGCCTGCACTTTTCTGAATAAAGTGAATCTCACTTCTTCCCATGCTCTTTGATATGCTGGTATGCCTCTACCATAGAACTAGTTGCATGTTAGAACTGACCATGTTTTATTCATTTTATTCTAGTACTTCGTTCTGAGCAAAGGGTTCATAAAACCCTTTCAACATTCTCTAAGGCAAATCTGACTTTGGTTAACTCTATAAAATCTACTGGCACGCTCTATTTCGCGGCCTGTAGCCTTCCAATTGCTAACAGTGGTCTTGGAGTCCAGGTGTTTGATTAAGAAAATCCCTGGGGGGGCGGGGCGAGACAAAAAGCCAGTCAAGTGAATGATAGTAGTGTAGACTCAATGAGTGGTCCTCATTATTTCATAAAAGGGATCAAGCTCCTATATTAGAAAAAACTTGGGATAAATATGGGGCCAATCTCCATCTTCAAGAATCTCTCTCTCTCTCTCTCTCTCTCTCTCTCTCTCTCTCTCTCTCTCTCTCTCTTCACCTCCACCCCGTCATCATTCCTTATCCCCTTCCATGTTTTCCCCTCTTTCATTTTACAGAAAATTCTAATCAAATTATAAAATGGGAGGTTTTAACCCACGAAAATGTATTATGGAGGAAACCATCTGGCTCTTTATTCATAAAGATTCCAGCAAATATAAAGCCAACTTACTTTAACCAGAGCTCTCTTGATGACATTGCCAATATCTTGTCTCCACTCTGGAATGTCAGGGTTGTGGTAATCCAGGTTAGGAGAGAATGATAACAGCTGGGACTGGAAGTATTCTGCAAGGAGAGAGAGTGTGTGAGTGAGTGAGGCCAAGAGAGGGTTTGATAAGTGGGGAGACTCCAAATCACCATGCTATAGAGAAACCATCTGCTCTTTCATGTAGCCTCAACTATAATTCCTTCATTCTAGCCTGTTTCTTGGTCTCTGAAAGAGTGTGGGATTTGATGACTGGAAGTAGATTTGTGCTCCCACCATTTTTCCTTAGTTCCTAAGATCTTAAGCCCTTCTTGTAAAACAATATTACCTGAAATGAAACGTAAGTATAAAACCTCAGGAGAAGACTTTCGCTACTGTAGGTGTTATCATGCAGAGCCAGCAAGAAAGCATTAAGTTGGGCTTAATAAGGATAGAATATTGTGCTCTTCCTTCATTTCCTTTGTCCATCCTGCTAGCACTGCCTCCAGGGGCTAGAAAGTAAGTTGATACCCTGGATCTAGGGTGTAGGTAATGTTCAACTTCTTTACCTGGTTAGTGAGTACAAGGCTTTGTTCACTTTGTGGTAATTCATGAAGCTAAAACAATTATGATGTATACTCTTCTATATTATATTTACACTTAAATAATTTTTTTTTAATTTTAAAAATCTTCTTGGTGCCCAGTGAGAGAGCCTGAGCATCGAGTTTGGAAGAGATATAAGAAAGGCCAGAGGAGCTAGTACAACTTTCTATAAAAACTTTGGGATAGTGACTGTTTTTAGGGGCTTGAGGGAGGTTGTGTGGGATTGTGGTAAAAGCACAATTTTACTTAAAATAAATTTAAAAATTAAGAATGGTTCTCCAGGATCGAGAACTGGATAATAGTCTCATTTACCACTCTTCTGCCTTTCTTCAACCTTATATTCTTGGCCTTATGTTCAGTCTTTGCAGCCAATGATGTTAGAATCTCTACCAATAAAGCAACAATAACACATAGATTGTATGTAGCTCATCTCAGTACCTGAACTCTGAGCTCTTCAAGGGCAGGGACCATAAGATGACACCTCCCATTTTGAAATCACTGGTCCCAATCCTCACAAAAAGTGGGTGCTGTATGTGTATTGTAGATACCTCAACAGGACCCCAGATCTAGATGGTTTCCTGACAGTTTTTCCAGCTATGTTTCATTTCAACTTCTGATAAGTCTCTCTCTAATGAGACCATTAGGTTGTGATGCACACACATCCCAGAAGACAACAGATTCCTGTCTGTGCCCTGAATTTATTCAGGAACAAGGTAGGAAAAAGGTTTGGATGCCCCTTGATGACATACATCACTTTCCCATGTCCTGGTGAATTTCCAAAGCATTCAGCAATTGTCACTAGGGTGGATTGGCTGGGTAAGAGGAGGAATCACAATGACTATTTTCAGGGCTTACCATGAACTGCGATGTCTTTTGTGTCCTGGATGAGGGCGTTCCCAGCGGCCACCTGAACAGTGATGGTGTTGGTTCCCTCTGCAAGGAATGTGAAGGAAATGCTGCTGTCCAAGGTGATGAGGGGCTAAAAGGAACAGAAAGACCAATTTAATCCTCTGTGGGATATGAGATTTCCTCCTTCCTGTAAATCTCAGACAAATTTGCATAGCATTCACATATCCCAGGGGATCCTAACTTAAGAATGGAAAAAAGAAAATTACACAGCTTCCTCAAACTGTGATTATATCTTATATCCAGTATCCAAGAATAGTATTTATAAAGTCTAAATGCACTGTACTCCTGAGAGATGGAGATACAACTCGACACCCTGGATTTTGCTTGTCATTCTATTCCTTCCCCTGGGACAAAGGAAAAGTGACTTCTGTAACCTATTCCTATTGGCTTTGGAAATAGGTGATCATTCCTCTTCTTCAATATTCCATGTCACTTGTATCTTCATTCTGTTTTCCATGAACTCTAGACTATTCAGAGAAGTGACTGCATTTTAATAACTTCTGTATCACCTGCCTTTAGCACACCATCTTCCATATCTGTAAGTTGGATGCCAAGTCATACTACTGGCTTTTTATTTTATTATATCTGTGCTTTTCACTGCAAGCCATTTCAATATTTTAATAGGCAGAAAACATATACACATATATATCTGTGACCACGTTTTAAATCCTTTTGTTCTTTTTCTGTTTTATCTTCCTTCTCACAACAGATGGGGATTTGCCTAGGATAAAAAAAGAAACAGAATAGCATTTTCCCCTTACAAATTTGGATCTTGATAAAATCAGATGCTTATTGGGGAGAAGAGAATGAAGATCTTAAGATTAAAGAGTCACTATTCAGTGGCCATGCTGAGGTCCACGCCCTGTCAAGTCCTCCGGTGTGTGCAAGGTAAGAAGCAGGAGGAGGCTTCTCAAAGGCAGCTCAAAAGAGATATGACAAGCTGAGGTGAGCAGACTCCCTCTCCTCTCTGTGCCAGGACAACATTGGGATAGAGAATAATAATGTTGGGGGTGCAGAGAGCTGCCCTTGAAGGGAGTGGTTGTCTGCCAGTGCTCACACGGCAAACCTATGCATCTTAACTGAACATGGCTTGGGTCTGTGGGCCAGGACCTGCAGAGGCTCAGAGATGCAGCTTTCAGAGGGCATCCCTGCTGCAAGACTGGGATTCCTTCCTAGCTCAGAATTTTCAGCTGGGCCTCTGAAATAATAATTTGATTTGTTCTGCTTTAAAATTCCATAGATCCATTTTATGACCAGGATGATAGCTGGAGTTTGGAAGGATTAAAGATGTTGCTCTAAATTTTGGACACTCTTTCTTCCTTATTTGCTCAATGAAAGAGAAAAGTTGAATATGGAAAGGGATATATTATTTCCTTTAACTAAGAGTAAAGCCTAGAGTTCAAGCATTCTTCCCATGCTTATGGCTCTATGATGATACACACCAGGGTGTGGCCTTATGAATTAAACAACAATTTAGGCAAAAGTAGGTTCTATGAAGTACTTCTTCTTCAATGGGCCAATAGTGGCTGTTTAGTGTCCTGTGTTGTAAAGGAAGCTGAAGTCAAGTTGGGCTCAGCATAGCAATGTCAACCATGGTGGCAGAACAAGGGAAAAACAGGTCACTGCCTGTCCCAAAACAAGAACAGAGATATTAATCTCTGGCTATTTTAATGAATGACCTAGGGTGAAGTTTGTTCCCATTCTGGTCCTTAGTTTTTATCTGTTAAATGAAGGGCTTGGTTTAGAAAAACTGTGAGGACTCATTCAGCATCAAAATGGCTTTAAATACACTTTCTACTTCCTACTGGGCAACCCATCGGGTTTCATTTGCCAGAGTACCTTCAACTGCTTCATCACCTTAGAAAAAGTTGTTTTACAAGAAATTGGAATAATTATTTCTAAAGTATTATTTTACATTTTATGACTTAGAAATCTCAGTCTTGGAAATTTAATCATGATAAAAGAAAATACAATAGGGTGGTAAAAGTCTGGGGTGGGGTGAGAATTGGGTGGAAGGGCACAATGGGGGAAAAGAGAGGGAAAGTATATGTAATACTCTCAACAATAAAGATAAAGAAAGATAAAAGAAAATATGTGAAGAAACAAACAAAATGTTCATAGCAGTATATTTATAACAACCCAAAACTAAAAACAGCTTAGGAGAATTTATCAATAGAAAAATAAATAAAGAAGCCAAAGCATATTAGACTTGAACATAAAAGAACAAGTTTTGATGTACGTAATAATATACATGAATCTCAAAACCATAAGAAGTGAAAGAAACCATACACAGGGGTGAGCAAAGGTAAGTTTACAGTTGTTCATATATAAAATATAGAACACAAGAATAAATAATAAAATAATAAATGCTGTGTTTTGCATTCTTTCAAAAATTAACCTACTTTTGCCCACCCCTATTATAAAATAATTCATATTCATGGAATCATTTATATGAAGTTCTAGAACCAGCAAATCTAATCTGTGATTTTAAAAAAAATAGTGGTGGTTGTGGGCACTGGGAGTGGGAGTTGACTGAGAAAAAGCATGAGAGAGCTTTTGGGAGTGATAGAAATACTTCATATCTTGATAGAAGTTTTGATTATAGGTAATGCCTTTGTCAGAGCTCAGGAAGTATATTCTTCAAATGTATGCATTTAATTATTGGTACATTTTATACCTCTATGTGGAGGGGGTAAATGAACATCGAATTATCCTCTCTAATAAAATGGTAATATGCAAATTAACCATCACTCTGCTACATAAACCACGCCCATTAGCCAAGCCACGCCCACCAACCAATCAGGGTGAGTATGCAAATTAACCCCAATCCAAGATGGCTACAGCCACAGAGAACAAGGTTTCCCAGGTAACAGAGCAAGCCAAGCTTTCCATAGCCATTGCAGGCCTAAGCCTCCACTCAAGCTACAAAGTTTCCATTATAGAAGGTAAACAAATTCAAACAAATGGCGGCAGAATGGAGCTTGAGAGAGCAGGCCAGGGTTGCCGGCGGCAACAGGGGAAGCAAAGCTTTCCGCACACCCTGGCCGGGCCCACCCGCTTAAGGCTACAAAGTTTCAATTGTAGAAGGTGAATTAACTGCCACAGAAATGGCTGCCAGAGCCCCAGGCTTGGCTCCCCTCCAGGCTACCAAGTTTCAATTGTAGAAGGAAAATAAATTCCAGATACCAGGGCCTCCCCTTGGGTTGCCAGGGGGCGTGGCCGGCCTGCAAACCATCACAGGCCCCTCGCTCAGGCCGCCCCACACCCCAAGGGAACCCCCACCCTTATCTGTGACACCCTTCAGGGAAAACCAGCTGGCCCCCACCCGTGCACCAGGCCTCTATCCTATTTAATAAAAGAGTAATATACAGATTGATCATCACTGCAACACACAATATAGCTGCCCCCATGTGGTCAAAGATCCTGCCCCCATGTGGACACAAGATGGCCACCACAAGATGGCCAGCAGGGGAGGACAGTTGGGAGGCACCCGGCCTGCAAGGGAGGGCAGTTGAGAGGGACCAGGCTTGCAAGGGAGGGCAGTTGGAGGTGATCAACCCTGCAGGAGAGGGCAGTTAGGGGTGACCAGGCTAGCAGAGAAGGGAAGTTAGGGGCAAACAGGCTGGCAGGGGAGCAGTTAAGCATCAACCAGGCTGGCAGCGGAGTGGTTAGGGGGTGATCAGGCTGGCAGGCAGAAGCGGTTAGGGGCAATCAGGAAGGCAGGCAGGCAAGCAGTTGGGAGCCAGCAGTCCTGGATTGTGAGAGGGATGTCCGACTGCCCGTTTAGGCCCGATCCCAACAGGATCGGGCCTAAACGGGCAGTCGGACATCCCTCCAGGAGTCCCAGATTGGAGAGGATACAGGCTGGGCTGAGGGACAACCCCCTGCCGTGCACGAATTTCGTGCACCGGGCTTCTAGTTGTTAATGACTTGCAAGCTAATGCATTTAGGACAAAGTATATAAGTGTCTGCAGTTAACTTTGAGATGGATCAAAAATTAGTATTAATTAATAGATGGATAGAGAGATGCACATATCAATAGACATAGGATAAAACAAGCATAGTAAATGCTAATGGTAGACTACAGGTGGTGGGTATATAGATGTTCACTATAAAATTATTTCAACTTCAGTGTATATTTGAAGATTTTAATAATAAAACATTGGGAAAGAAACAAAAAAGAATAATCAATGTGTTTTCATTTTTCTTGATTCCATGAATTACTCTCTCTGACCAGGACTGTATTACATCACCCTTCCGTTTTGGTGACTGCCCTCAGCGATCTCTCATCTCTTCCCATCTCTCCCACCAGGATTTTTTTCTCCCGTAAAAGTTGTTGGGTCTTCAGGGAGCCATCGCTCCCTCCATGCCATCTCCTTCAGCTCTTGGTGGTCTGCATGGCCCTCTCTCCTGTCTCTGCACGCTCTTCTTATCTTAGACTCAGGTGGTTGGTATGCCCTCCCTTTCTGAGGGGACTGAAATTCCTCTTACCCCAGCAGATCTGATCTTTCCCCCATCTAGCTGCTTCCCTAGGAGATCCAGGGGGTCAAGCAAGGACACAGGGCAGCAGGACAAGGAAATGTCATCTGAAGTGGGAAGGAGAATGGCATCCCCCCCTCCCCCCCATCCCACAGGGCCCTGCGCCACAGCAAACAGACTGTGCTCAAGGCAGCACGCAGTGTGGCAGGCCACAGGCTCCTGTGCTGGGGAAATGGCAGGAGCTAATTTTGTTTTCCAAATTGCTTTTGTTTTCCATCAGCTGTTATGGTATCACGGCTGCTATCACCTTCCTTGAAAGGCTGGAACACGCAACAGGATCCTTGAGTTCCTTGTGGGCCACTGATAGCTAGTGCCCAATGTTAAATTAAATCAAGTATTTAAGGTTCATTTACGAAATCTATTAGGCAAGCAGATGCATTTATTAAGCCAGACCTCTGTTAATCCCAGCAAATTGGCCTTTCAGAGCCTCACAAATCCAACAGGCGGCCAGAAGGCGATTGACTTCTCTATCTCTGTGCTTTGTCCAAGCTGCAGGGCCAGCCCACTGCGAGGCTGCTTAGAATAATACCTCATGTCCTGCCCAGGCTGTGGACTACATCCCTTCCCACAGAGAATCCCTCATGCGAGACAGGTCTCCTATTACCCACTGGGCCCCGCAAGAAATCGACAAAGCTCTGAATGACTACTTAGTTACAAGATTTCCACTGGACCAATGAAACAGGAAACTTCAGGGAAATCTTTGGATGCAGCCTATACCAGTTTGCCAGACACACTAAGTCAAGTTAATATTAAATATTATGTGACTGGCACAATTTAAATGTATACCTTGATGAAAACGGCCTTCCAAAATTGAACAGGCTATGCAATAAATATACTTAAAGCCTTCAGCTGATTACATAGTAATGAGCGAAAAGTGCTTATTATATAAAGTGTAAAAGGCAGAATATGTAATTTGGGTATCCTATGATGAGGATTATGTAAAATATCTAAAATACATACAAAAACAGGAAGGAATAAGGCAAAATAGTATGTGTAGATTATTATCTGTGACTATGGTGTTAATGTGAAAATTTATATTTGGGGAAAAAAAGTCCTCAAATACACACACATACACACACACACATACATACACACACACAACACATACAGGCTCAAAACTCTTTAAAAGTATCTCAGTGTCTAAAGTATCACTGTCCATGAACCTAATTCTAGCTTCCATTATTCTATCCTAAATTTGAGTTTCTATGACAAAATAAAAAGCATTCATTTATGTTATTCAAAGCCACGTGTTATCTAGCCTTCCCACCTTTCCTTTCATTCTCTGGTTTCTGCATACATGTATCCTGTGAGTTGTCTGAATCTGTCCACACGGAATACAGCCATGCCCAAAGCCTTTACATGCAAATCCCTTTCCCTCCTCACTGCCTCAGTTCTGCTGCTCCTGTAATGCCTGCTTAGGACCAACTTCACACAGGACTCATTCCATAACCAGCAAATGCTGTGTCCATCACCTCCTAGGCTGCTGGACTGTGCCAGGAATATTACACTCTTTAGTGTAGTGCCTTATCTGTAGTATCTAATTACCTCACAGTATTTATAATATCTATTACCTTAGAGTACCTGTTCTGAGATGTGAACCTCATATCCTCAACTACAGATTATATTTCTTAGAGGCAACAATTGTAATCTACACCGCCTTACATTCCTCAAAACATGTAACACAAAATATATGCTCTTGAAAAAGAGCCATAGAGCTACTGATTCAATTCCACATCTTTCGCTGATAAGTTTGTATATGAGCCTATATTAGGATTTCTGGAATGCTTGCTTTCTTCTATTTACTTACATCCCACGTTTGCCCACCAACCATTGCATGTATGTTCATCCTGCCTTCTGTGTGGAATGTAATTTCCTAGAAGGCAGAGGCAATGCTATGTGGGTTCTTTTATTCTTAAGGGCACCAAGCACAAGGCTAGATATAAAGGAGTGGGTGTTATCTGATTGTTATTGAGTGATGATTTAATTCAACCTGTTTAATTCACCTAGTCACAACACACACACATGAAACTGCCTTCCAAGAGTATTAGCCTATTTTCTCTGTAAAATGGGATTACTCTCTTATCAGAGATGTTCTAATAAATAAAATAGTATGTATGAAAGGACTAATGCAAAGCAGTTTTAGGAATAAAGACTTAAAATTAGGATTAGCTCCTTTTAAAGATCAGTTTGCTAGTCAAAGGGGATGGAATGGCTCTAAAATCAGAGCACTCACCACAACACCAAAGACACTCACTATTTGTCAGCCAAAGATGGTGCTCATTGGATTAATTGTTGGATACTGTGGCCACCTTGATGTGTTTATGGCATGGTGCTAGGAAAAGCACTGAAAATGTATCTCTTTCAAATGGACTGCATAGTCGTTCTTGGAGGTGAGAGGGAAATCCGTGGAACCAAGTCAGATTTGTTCCTGAGATGGAGAGGCTATTGATGCAAATGATGAGCACACCCAACAGTGACTGGCATTTACATGTGATTAGGTGTGTTCTAAGAGCTCTACATGCCTTTCTTGACCCACAAAGCAATATTAGGGGAAAGTTACTACCACAATTAACTCTGACACTGCCATCAATAAGCTGAGGTCCCAAGAAATGATAAGATTTAACTGAAGGTGGACAGCCAAGAATCTGAGTCTGGACTCCAACCCACTTTTGTCTTATTTCAAAACTATGCTATTCTAAGGCCTCTTATGTATTAGAATTCTCTTGATTCTTTGGGAACAAAAATAAACTAGTAAGACCTTGGAGAGCTCAGTATTTGGGCAGCACTTCATGCACACATTTATAGTTGAATAATTCCTAACCAAAGAAATGCCTCACATAACCATAAATTTAAAAAAAAAAACAACTATAATGTCTTTCTGTAATTTAACAATGTCCCTCTCATAATATGGTGTTATATAGATTAGATAGATAGATACTTCAAATAATAACTCGATGTTCATGGATTACTTATCAGTATCCTCGCTTTAGAGAAAACAAGCAAACAATGAGACAGGTGATTTGTTCAAGCTAACATAGATAATTGTTAGAGAAATTGAAACTAGGCTCTCCAATCCCTTTGTCCACTTTTCTGTTTATTTATCAAATATGTATTCGACACTGTCTGGTATCTCAGGTCTTAGAATCAGCACTTGAAGAAAAAAATGGTGCTGTAGAGAAACACCTTGTGTTTGGTTCCTTGTAGCCTGCTGAGTAAATCACTGTGTTGATAATGACCAAGAACTGCACCCCTCGAACACAGCAGTTTCTTGGTAAAAATCATCAGTAAATGAGCAGTAACAGAAAAAAAAAATTCCCTGGCTTGACAGCCAAAACCTCACACCATCACAGGAGAAATGAACTTAAAATTCTTCTCACTCTCACTTTCTTTGCCCAAGTGATGTTTTATTTTTCCTTCACCCTGCATGACTGCTGGCATTTGAGGTAGGATTGTAGGGTCTGTAACATCTATGGAATGGAGTGATGCAGCTAAAGCATCCTGTGGCTAGGGGAGGGGGCGGTATGTGGTAGGTGGGAGTTAGGAGACCAGGGTTTTAGGTCTGACTCTACAATCAACCAGCTGTTCGACCCTGGAGTGCTCATCTCACACAGGGAGCTGCATTTCTCTATTGTACTAAGCGGGGATCTTATAAACTAACCTCCCTACCCACTGCCTATGAGTAATAATCCCAGAACTGCACAACATCCGTAGCCTAGGCTAAGAAAATACAGCACAAATAATGCAAAGAGAAAAAGGGCCCTGAATCTAGTTCTATCTTTTATCAAGCCATCCTAACTCCCAGTTTATAGGACAAACTAAAAAGCATCCATTTCGTGAATACTTAGTGTGTGCCAGGGAGACACACATTCTCTTACTTAGTTTGCACAACAATCAAAATAACACAGGTATTATTATTTCCAATCTGCAGTTGAGTGAATTAGCTTGTAGGTCAAATATCTGGACCAAACTCACACAGCCAGCATGTAGCAGTGCTGGATCCTAATCCGGGGCCCTCTGACTCCTGTCAGGTAGGGGCTGAAGTTCTCCTTGGTCATCTTGAAACTGGCAAACAAAAACAGCATTGCCCCATTCATGTTTTAGAGGAATTACTACACCAGCAAAGGAATATGTATTAGCCCTTTTCTTAGATATTTCCAAGTCTGATAGAATAGCTTTTTTAAATTATTTAAAAACTAAAGGTAGAGACCTAAGATGAGCAATGCCAATCACATCAAAAAGGAAACTGCAGACAGAACATGAACAGAGAAGAACAGTAAGTTCCTAAACTGTGGGACCCTCAGCCTAATTGCTCCCAGATTCTGTTATACACGTGTGGTTCTTTTTTATATAACTGTCACCACTACTAGGGATTGGGAGAAGGGAGTAGCTGCAAAGTCCCCTTGAGTGCCTTTCTTTGTGACTTGGCGACACCAGTGCCATGCCTAAGAAGAACCCTGGCCTTCAGAGAACACCTAGAAGGTCTTGATAAGGATTCTTGCATGCACTGCCCCATTTGCTCTTCACAGCCTTACATTTAAATATCTAATTCGCGTTTTCCAAATGGGATTACTTGATCTCAGAGATATTATATAGCTAGTGGAAAGGCCAGGATTAAAACACGTGGAGCAAAGGAAGCTTTAGAAATATTGATCACAGGAGCAAGAACAACCAGATTTATGTAGTTTCTCAAAGTACTCTTTCGTCCTTAGGGTTATTTGAACTTTCCTTGCTATAATGAACTAGAGAGTTATGTCATATTCAATTATGCGGACTCACAGCTTCAGAAAGTACATCCTCGTGCCCACATCCCCAGTGTCCCTGACATCAACCCAGCAGCTGGAGCCAGGAGCGCTCAGTATAGATCGCATCAGACACAAGGCAGAAAGGGCCGAACCTTTGTGCTATTGCCAAACCACCAGAAGTAGGTAAGAGTCCCCAGCTGACTGGGCCACACGACTGCACTGATGTTGACCTCCTTATTTCTTATGGCGACAAATGGGACTCGGAGGTGAACATGCTCCACGGGACCTAAAGGAACAAGGAAAACCATGTCAGTGTTTAAATTCCTAAAATAAACAGACAAATGTTATGACACTCCCAGATTTTTATTCTTAACCATTATCACCTTCACCTATAAGAAAACAAGGATCACAAACTCACACATGTTGAGGTGTGTGTGTGTGTGTGTGTGTGTGCGTACTTGAAATGAAGAACTGCCTCAAATAGGAAAATCAAATCAGGCTTAGATTGTTTGAGTGACATTTGAACTTAATTTACATCTGATGAGCCAAACCAAAAATGCTTATGAAACGCCAATCCAAGGACAAAGCTAGTTTACTAGACACTGAGCCAGTAGACAGGAAGAAAAACAGCAGTCAGTTTCACCTCTGACCAGTAGCCTGTATAGTGATTCAGGGTCAATGCATTGTATAGAGGGCTCCCCCATTATCCTCAATTGTTAATTGGTTCCTTCTCTTCAACCAGGAGCCATTGTGCCTGTTATCCACAATACTCAGTGGGTGTCACTCAGAAGCCCACCAGGCTGTTTAACAAAATGGAAAAAGCCCATCTCCCTAGACTGAAGGAGAAACAAAGGCCAGGCTCCCAAATAATAAGAAGAAAAAGCTGTTTGGAAAAAGTTGACCAAACATTTCTTTTCCCCCTCAGAAAACTGAGATAAGCAGAATCAAGTTCTAAAGTAAGAGAACATACAGGAACACACTTTGTGCATAATGAATGAGGATTTTAATTAAATTCATTTCCCCCCCAAAAATGAGCAAAAATGTTAATGTAAAATGTTAACATGCTAGTGTTGCATCTGTGGGGTAGATATGCTATTTAACTGTCTTTGGGATTTTCTCCTCCACCTTCACCCCTTCTTCTCTCTCCCCATCCCTTCTTACCTTCCTTTCTTCCTTTATCTTATTCTCTTTCCTTTCCTTTCTTCCTTCCTCCTCCTTTTCCTTCCTTATATCCTTCCTACTGAATCAAATCCAATTAAAATCTTCCAATTACCTGTTCACACTAAGGGCACCTTTTCCCAGTTTCCACTGCCATAGTTTGATTAGTGAAAATGACTAAAGGTCACAGCTGCAGCAAGGACATCTGTAGCCTGGGGACCTTAGTGTTTCCCATAGGTGGGACACTTTTCCGGCCACCTAGCCTTTGCTATTGGAGACAGGCCAGTTTAAATGGAAAAAAATGACATAAAAACAGATGGATACTTCCTATTTCTGCTCTGGTTCAAATGTAGCTATGTGATTAGTGCCTCTGTGTAGAGTTTTGACCTACATAGACCATTACTCTGTCCTAAAAATAAGACAATATTTGCCCTGCCTTCCTTATAGAAATAAGAATATATGAAGGCAATGTATGGCCGTTAAAGTACCATGTAGTAGATTATAGGTTGGCACTATTCCTATGCCCACCACGATGACCACCTTGGCACCCCTGTCTCTGTGAATCTTTGGATAGATTTCCCTCTGAAGACACTGGGAAGTCTTCTGTGTCTCACTGGGCACATTTTGTGTTGTAGATAAATTGACATTGGGGGAAAAGGTGTTTGGACATGGACTGATGTTTGGGTGATAAGAACAACCAGGTCTGTTTGCCATTGTCCAGAGTCCAGTGGTCGCCAAGCTTTCGGACCTCATGGACCACCAGTGGTCCGCAGACCAGAGGTTGGCGACTGCTGTTCCAAAGGTTTCCTTAAACCAGCGGTTGCCAACCTTTTGGACCTCATGGACCACCAGTGGTCCACAGACCACCAGTTGGTGATCGCTGGTCCAGACTATACCCTCCTGAACAGTCAACAAGTTTTCAAGAATCTCTGTATTTACACCCTGAACATACTCTCTGCCTACAGCTCTCTGACCTGACCCCAGATGTATGGCACATCAAGATTTCTTCCAGCAAATAATTTGAACTTTGTCACTTCAGATACACCTTTGGCTAAAGGTTTAATTATTTTCAATAAGGAAGTCTGTTCAATTATGTTTTATGGTTTCATTGTCGGTTAGAATAAAAAACACACGGTGTGAGAAAACACTGGCTACTTTCACTCATTTTTTAGGATTTTACCTGATATATCTCTTTTTGTTGTTTGTATTTTACTGATGAATGGGGAAGAGAATGAGGCAGTGGGAAGAGTCCCTGGCCAGCTCATGTCCAAGGAGAGAAGTGAGAGATCTGTTTCTTACACTAACTCCTCTGTCTTTCTCCATGCCCAAATGCAGACTGCTCATTCTTCCCCTGGACCCTCAATTCTCATGTTCTCAAGGGAGAATGGCCTGAAGCCCTTTTCCCTGGCCAGTTCATGGGAACCCTGGACTTTTTCACAGTGAAGGGATGAGGTCACTATGACTTGTAGCCCTATATATTCTTGTCAGCCTGCTCTCACTCAGGGGTCAAGGCTTATGTTGCCAGGAGACTTTGATGCCCAAGGAAACAAAAGGAGATCTGCTCCCTAATCTCACACAAACACAACAGGGATGAGGCTCCCATGAATTACAACACCATCAAATATGGTCCCATTTATTCCAGCTTCACATTTAAGTAAATATAATATCAAGTAACAACAACAGAGAGTAGCTATTTGGTGCAAAGAGCCTGGACCAGAAGCTTCAGGCTTCAACCTAGGGACAGACCACAGAACAGGGAGAAGAGAGCTGAAGGGATTCAGGAGAGAGCATGGCACACACCTAAAACTGTCACTGTCAAATAGGGCTCTTTTTGATAAAAATCTAATAATCTGTGCGAGATTGGTTATTATGGGCAGCTAACAACTACTTTTGTTAGCTAATGGCCCAAGGTGAGGCCAACAGCAGTTTCCACTATAATAACTGTCTGGTAAATGCAGCCATGATTGATTTGGAGGGAATTATGAGCACGATAAAAGTTTCAAGGAACATTTCCTCCTTCATGCACATAACCCACAGTATAAACTTGTTCCTTGATGTTGTGTGTTTTTGCCACTAAGACACATCAGTCTTGCCCGCTGCAGTCAAGGCCCATTCTTGCCATAATTAGCAATATGGGTGGGGCAGGTCCTTGGATTAAAGTAATTTTTTTCTTTGTCTTCATTTTTAAATGCAGAGAAGTGTTGGGCAGAGAGTTAATAAGAAGAACTTAGTGCAGTTGACCCTTGAACAACATGGTTTTGAACTATATGGGTCCATTTACAAATTTTATTGAATTTATTGGGGTGAAATTGATAATAAAATTATATAGGTTTCAGGTGTACAATTCTATAATACACCATCTGTATATTGTATTGTAAGTTCACCACTCCAAGTCAAGTCTCCTTCCATCACCATTTATTCCCCCTTTACTCTCTTCTATTTTCCCCACCTTCTTTCCCTCTGGTAATCACCATACTATTGTCTGTGTCTATGAGGTTGTTTTTTCTTTTTCTTTGCTTAATCCCTTAACCTTTTTCACCCAGTCCCCCATGACATGTCTTCCCTATGACAGCTGCTAGTCTATTCTCTGTATCTATGAGTCTAGAAAAAAGAAGTTGAAGAAGATACAAATAAGTGGAAGCATATACTCTGTTCAGAGATGGGAAGAATTTAGACCATTAAATTGCCCAACTACCCAAAGCAATCTATAGATTCAACACAGTTCCTACAATGATGCCAATGGTGTATTTCACAGACCTAGAACAAATGTTCCAAAAAATGTATATGGAACCACACTAGACAACAATAATCTTGAGAAAGAAGAACAAAATTGGAAGAATCATGATACCTGATATCAAACTATACTATAAGGCCATAGTAATAAAAACAGCATGGTACTGGCATAAAATAGACATATAGATCAATGGAACAGAATAGAGAGCCCAGAATTAAATCCACACATTTATGGTCAATTAATATTTGACAAGGGAGGCAAGAGCATACAATGGGGTAAAGATAGTCTATTCAAAATTGGTGTTGGGAAAATTGGACAGATACATGCCAAAAAAAAAAAAGGAAATTAGACCACCTTTTTATATGATACACAAAAATAAACTCAAAATGGATTAAAGACTTAAGTGTACAGACACATTCATACATAATTTTTTCAATAAATATATACAGTACTGAAAAAATGTATTTTCCTTATGATTTTCTTAATAACATTTTGTTTTCTCTTACTTTTTATTGTAAGAATGCAGTATATAGTACCTATAACATGCAAAATATGTGTTAATCAATTTTTTATGTTACCTTAAGGCTTCTGGTCAACATTAGGCTATTAATAGTTAAGATTTTGGGGAGTCAAAAGTTATATAGGGATTTTTGACTACACAGTGGGTTGCCATCTTAATCCCTGTGTTTTTCAAAGGTCAAATCTAATTACTATCACATGTTCCATTTATCATGTGCCAAGCTGGGTGCTAAGTAGCATTTTGCACACTGTGCAGAAATGTGTTAACAGACCTGAAATTGCCATCTTTCAAAAGATCTGTGTGTAAGACTGGTCCTTGACTAGCATCTGGGAACTTGGACCTGGGGGTGTTTCCAGTCAACAGTTAACTGACAAGAGTGTCTAGATTGTTTTGCCAACAATATGGTTTATTCTGAACACCTGCTTTCCTCTGGGAGTCTCGACTTTTGGTCTATGCTAGGCAAAGGATGCCTATTTGATCAGAACCCAATAAAACTCATGGACACTGAGTTTCCAATGAGCTTCTCTGGTAGACAGCCCTTCACACACATTGCTACAACTCATTGCTAGAGGAATTAAGCATGTCCTGTGTGACTTCATGGGGAGAGGGCTCTTGGAAACCTGTGTCTTGTTTCCTCCAGACTCTGTTCTATGAGCCTTTTCTCTTTGATGATCTTGTTTTGTCTCCTTTCACTGTAATAAATTATAGTCATGAGTATGACTATAAGCTGAGGCTGTGAATCCTTCTATGGAATTGGCAAACCTGGGGTGGTCTTGGGGATCCCTGACACACACATAATCCAATTGATTTTACAGCCTCCCTATAATTTAAGTATTAAAGATGAGGAATCAGAGGTTTGAAAAGACCAAGAAAGTTGACTGATATTAGACATTTAACAAAGGGATATAATAAGAATTCAAATGTAGGTTTCTCTTGCTCTGAACCCTGGGCTCATGAACAGACTGCACACCACCTGCCTGCGTTTCTGACCTTGTGCTTTGCTTCTGATTATAGTTGGTGTAGTGTGGTTATCACCACTTGGGCCATTGATGGCCCATTCCTAGCAGAGCCCCCCCACCCCACCCCCGCCAGTTGTAAATTCTGTAAGGGCAGGGCCATATCTGTATTGTTGCCACCCCAGTTCCTACCAGAGTGCCTTGCAAAAATTAAGAACTCAATAAATATTTATTGAATAAATTAGTGAATGGATGTTTAATTTGTGTTTTCTATTTGCTATTAAAAGAGCCCTGTGAAACAAGGCACCAGTTAGAATTAAGCCATTTTAAAATTGGAGTTCAGCCCTGGCTAGGTAGCTCAGTTGGTCAGAGTGTCGTCCCAATACACCAAGGCTGCAGGTTCGATTTCTGGCCAGGACACATATAGCAAGCAACCAATGAATGCATAAATAAGCAGAACAACAAATTGATGTTTCTCTCTCTCTCTCAAATCAATAAATAAAGACTTTAAAAAATTGGGAGTTCAGAAGACTAAGAGATGAAATAATTTATCTCATGGCTGTGTAGCCTGTCATCTTTAGGAATATAACTGAGCTACAATCCAGGTCTCCTCCTCCTCCCACACAGTTTCCCCATTACTGCTGGTCCCTGTTCTTCTATTGTGATTAGAATGTTCGGAGACCTGCTAGCTTGCTGTTTGCCAGGGGCCTCTTAAGTGCAGTTTGTTTATATAGTGGCATTTATATCATCACTGAGTTGTTGCTAGGAAAGGTGCTCCTTGTATTCACTTAGACTTTTATAAAACGTGTCATTTTCACCACATGCAGCATATTACTCCAAAAACACTGTGAGGAGTGTAAGTAAAAACCATAGGCGTCCTTAGACCCATGAGAAGCACTGATAGAGACTTATGAAACTAATACCAGCCCCATAACATTTCCTCGACCCGACATTCTAAAAACATAATATTTGTTTCAGTTTACATGAGTCAAGTCTCAGGATAGCAAATACACAAAATGAATCCAGTACAAACAAAATATTTGGAACTCAGCTATTGCATTGGTTTGGGCCAAGCAACAGCCAACAGCAGTAAAATACATTCTTGGACAGCAGAAACACGTTAGAGAGTTCTTAGAATGCTTTGCAACAGGAATGAACTTCCAGTGCCCTTAGATGTAAGAATCAAGATCTTCTGCGTGTTCAGTACTACATTAAAAAAATCTAAACATGTGTTTTCTAAACTATTCTTTGGTTCTTCCAACACAGATAACAAAGGGAAGGGACTTTCTCCTCAATGTGTGTCTGCGTGTGCACATTGCATCAGAACAAAGTGGAGCTGAAAATGAGGGGCCAATTGGTCATACATTATCCAAACTTTCAAAATAATCAATCTACTTCAGTATTAGAAAACTGAAACACAGATGAACACACATATCAATCTTTTGACTTGGGCCATCATTTAGGGTAGTAGTCACACCAGATCCTGTCTCAGCTCTGAATCCCAGAAGTTTGGAACAGAGGGAGTTGTCAACGGAGGAAAGCAAGAAAGGGGAGGGCTCATGCTACTTACAAACCACGTGCAGGAAGAGGACAGCTGTATCCGAGCCCAGGTTGTTCTCTGCATAGGCCGTCACCTGGAAGATCCCTGCACTCTTGTATACGTGCTTGATGCCATCCTCAATGGGGCTGAAGTTAGCATAGGATACCGCAATCCCATCCCCAAAGTCAAGCTGGATGTTTGTCCGTTGGAGATCGCCCTGCAAGAAGGAACAGCAATTGGCTTGAGCTCAATCACATGGTCCAGCTTGACTTAATCTCAGATACTTCGCCTGTGTCTTCATCATCACCCTCTGAAAACCTAAAGTCTCCCCCAGGGGGGCTGAAACACTCTCAACACAATCAACAGACTCCTATCTGAGATCCACTAGGCACTGTGGGCAAGCACCATGGACCTGTTGTTCCTGTCTGCCTGAGCTCGGTCAGGCTGGGTTAGTGTGACACTGGCAGTAACAGAGAAGATAGAGACTCTATGCAACTCTGGCTACCTCACACATGGTTTCATTATTCTTTTCCTGTGGCATGATAATACCAATAGCAATAATAATAACAGATAACAGTTTCTTTCCCATTTCAAACATTTAATTTCCTCACAACTCTATATTGTAGAATGCACTACATTTTACAAATGTATTGCAGCTGGTAGTGGTAGAGCCAGGTTTTAAACCCAGGCAGTCTAGTATCAATGCTAATGTTCTCAACCACCATCCTATAATTATAATTGTTCATATTTTTAGTATTTATTATTATGGTCTGAGCATTATGCTAATCATTTAGCACAGATTATATAATACCGCCTTCAAAATAACTGTATGAGGTAAGATGATTTATTTCCATTCTGTAGATTAGCACTGCACACTAGCCAAGATTACATCTGTGCTCTGTTGACCTTGGATGTCCCTAAACCTAACTAAACCCCTTCTTCCCTGAAGCATTTTCTGGCCCTCCCAGTTCACAGATACCTCTGCCTCTGAAAAGGCCAAGAGTCTTCTGGGTGCTGTCTGGTAATGTGATACCAATGGGTCAGGTGAGTGGATCTTTACCACCCCAAGCCCCCAAACCAATGCTCAGCTTCTTAAGGGCCAATGCTAAACCCCATCCTTCCTTTTCCCTCCCTCTCCATATTAGACCAACATTCTGGATAAATGCAATCGAACCTGACCACAAAACAAGAATAATAGATGAAAAACAACTGGATCTCTTTTCATTTACAAAGATGGTTGATGGGATGGAAAGAGAAATGCATCATTTCAGAATTATGAGCCAATCCTTCCATCCAGTGAGTGTGCATCCATCATACTTTCACTTTCTGTCTCTTCCCCCATAGCAACTCAGATGTGAGTAAAATATTGATAGGTGCTCCCTTGCCCCACATACAATGTCAACTACCTTTGAGTTTATGAATATAAATTAAAGTGGAAATGAACTGGATGCAATTCAAATGGATAAGATCGTGGCTCTTCACATCCATTCAAGAGAAGGTTTTATAGCTCTGGTCCTGGAAACTCCCTAGTGAGAATGTGATAATGACCTCTTCTGAATCTGTAAGTTTTTTAATTCAAGCACCCAGTGTGGGTGACTGCTGAAGAGTCTGTCAGCCAGGATAAGGAACCTTCACCATCCTGTCCAGTGTGGGCCTGACTTTAAAGGTTTCTAAAGTATTCACACTTCCGGAAAAACACAAAAGTCCTGACCTGCTTTGGTCTCTTTCCAAGATCTCAAGAGCACAAGGCAATTTGCATATAAATTCAGAGGGCTTTGTAAATCAGGCAAGCCTTCTTGCCCCACCATCTCAGCCAGGAGTGCCTGAAAACCAACCAGGTTTGAGAAGAGATGAAATAGCTCATATAGGGAGCAGGAAGCAGGGAGCAGAGCTATTTCCATCCTGGAATGAATGAACTTAGTCTGATTTTACTGCCCACATTACAGAAGACATTAAAAATGAACTAATGGAGCAGCTAGTTGATGGAAAAGCAACCAATATGACATTTTTCATAAAGATAAGTTGAACGGATTTTAATAATCCGCCACTACCCTCATACTCATACTGTGGAGTCCATTTGAAAGCCCCATAGGCTTTTTAATTAGGGGTGGGGGGTGGGTAAAGGGTTACAATGAAGCAAAAGATGCTCCTGAAGGCAACAAATAAAATTTGAATTCCCTTCTTCTGGCGAAGTTTATAGTGTATGGTCTTATGGTGATAAACACTCCTTCAGCAAAGCAGAGCCTAAAGAGGAACCCCAGAGCATATATCAGATCTGCTCTGCAAGAGACAAGCAGCAAGACTGCAGTGTGAGTCCCTGTGGCTGGATGAAGGGAAGGAGGTCTCTAAACACCCAAGCCCTCTTTTGGTCCTTCTATCTTCTCCCAGAAATCTCAGCTTCTTGGCATTGACTTCCTTTCTTTTCTTTTTTTTTTTTTTAACATCATGTGAAAGAGACACATTGATTGGTTGCCTCCTGAAGGTGTCCCCGACTTGAGCGGGGATTGAACCTGCAACCCAGGTACGTGCCCTTGATCCTAATCAAACCCGAGACCATTTGGTTCAAGGACTGATACTCTAACCACTGAGCAAACTGGCCAGGGCTGCATTGAGTTTCATACAGGGCCCTGAATATTTTTCCTCTTTCCTTTCAGAGAACAGGGAATGGTCTGCTTATGAGTTCTGACCTCAGAGACCCTGGCCAGCACCTACCTCCTCCATGAGGATGATGAAGGTCGCATTGTGCCCCTGCTCTGCCACCAGGCGTCCATCTGTCGTCACCACATGGAGGCCCCGAGGGGCTTTTCCAGGGCACACCTGGGCCTTGGCGGTGTACTTCTCCCTTAGCCCATCTGTGCAGTTGTTGGACACAATCCGCCGGTACCTAAGGAGCATTGGCAATTGTCAGTGGTGTGGTTTGTGTTGTGTGCGTCTGTGTTAGAAGGAGTGCAAGAGAGCAAGACAGACATTGCGCACAGCTACTCCTCAAAACAGAGCCTCAAAGAAGACGGCCATTTAGGAAGCTAAATAAATGCTGAGGAGCCGCTATCCCTCCATCTCAGGAAGAGTAGCTCTTTAAACATTATTATCGATCCTACCTGGTGAGCCACAGATCAGATCAGTGTCTAAAGCAGCCAAGAAAAATCAATGTCTGACTCACACACAAGACAGGAGGAGGCAGACCCATTGGACTATGGAAGCAGAAAGAGCAGGTGCTGATCTCTGTGAGGGAGAGACTTGTTTCTAGTTGCCCGAGGCCACCCCCAGTTCCCCCTGTACCAGAAAGCAGCTAGAAGATGAAACTTCTACCTCTGATTAATAAGGAAGCCTCATCTCATCCTGTCTCCCCTCCACCACCAGGGCATCATTCCATAGCTTAACACCTAACAGTTCTTACTCTGGAGCCACTGGGATATTTTATAGAATATTTTCTCTTTGCTAATATTTCATTTCTTACCACAAATACCAGATGAGAAGCACAAGTTTGAAACTCCTATTCAGCCCAATCAAGGTAAAATTATTTCAGATAAGTGAGCATGGGAAGACTTCCCACAAGGACTGTGACCTTCTAGGACAAGGTCAAGTTTGTGTATCGTGATGCCATGTCATCTCTCTTGACCACAGACCTCAGCACCTGAAGTCAAGCTGAGAGAGTGCCCAGAGCCCTGACCTACATGACGGACTTGTTCCTAGGCACATCGTTATCTCTAAATGCATTAAAGCAACATTCTGGGAAAATCACATAAAATAAATGGACCCCCACTATCATCATCATCATCACCACCATCACCATCACATTATGTCCTCTTTCACCCTGGATATCAGGAGTAACTAATCAAGCCATCCATATTGCCTTCTTCTGGTGGCTTTGAAAGCAGATGAAACCAAACTCTTCTATATATCAGTCCTCTATTATATCTGATATTTCTCCCTCCCCCGCAATTGCTGAACTCCTAGCCATACTTTCCATCCAGAGATCTCATGAAGATATTGGGCAAATGGTGTATGTAGTTATTGTCTCAGATGGAATCACAATATTTCTAGAAGAGAAAACCTGATCAAAACAATAGCTACGGTCTGTCAAATGGCAAAAGGTATTGAAACTAGGTAATCAGAAATCTCTTCTGGTGTTCCCTAAAAGCTACTCTCAGCTGAAGAACTCCTCAGGCTTCCCCAGAAACCATATAAACAAACTCTATCTACATCCCATCCTGCTTCAACAGTGATGCTCCCTTTCATCCCAACTTAGAGAAACACAAAAACAGTGAGTGGAATTCCTTCGGTTGTTTTACTTACCCAGTGCTGTTAAGGTAGCTTTGACCAAGGCTGCAGTCCTTTGATGGAGATGCTGGATTGTACCAGAAAGCTGGGACACACTGGCTCTCTCCATGTCTCTCATAGCCATAGTCACTGTCCACAAAATGAATATTGCATAGTGGTGTAGATGCAAAAATGTTTAAAATACACACACAAACAGAAATACATCCCTATGTGCACCCAAAACTCTGCAACACGTTCTTTCAAATACTCCCAGTGAGGGCAAATATTTCATACTTGGAGAATAAATTTTTAGATTTAGAAATAATCCCAAGTGTTATGGAGTCCTATGTCGAGAAAAAATAGTGGATTATCAAATGTGGATTCTAGGTTCAAAAAGTATGAAACTACATATGTGGCAGGGGCACTGGCTTGGGGTGAGTGTGAAGGATGCTATATGCTTAAAAGCATGCTTTGGGTCACAGTGGGATTACTCAAATAATTAGATGACAACCAAGAAAATGGCTTTAAAGGTCAAGGTTCATTTCTGTGTTATATCCCACAGGTATTCTTCCAAATTTCCAGATTTTATTTTCTTTTTCCCTGCCAATTCTCTCTCAAGCACATATATACATTTGCATTCAGATATGTACATTAAAAAATTTTCCAACTACATGTAACATAGGTCCCCTTTTGTCCTAAACAATAACAACAACAAAAACTATGTAGTTCTTGGTCATGTTTTCATTAAAGCCTAGCCATAACAAAACCAAGAAAGAGCCCTGGCCTGTGTGGCTCAGTTGGATGGGTGTCCTCCCACACACCTAAAGGTTGCAGGTTTGATTCCAGGTCAGGGCACATGCCTGGGTTGTAGGTCCCATCCCTGGTGCAGGACATGAGGGAGACAGCTGATCGATGATGTATTGCTCTCACATCCATGTTTCTCGGTCTCTGTCTCTCTCTCCCTTCCTTTCTCAACAAACAAACAAAGACATACACACACACACACACAAAGTCAAGTATGATTCCTTTCTCCTTTCCTTCCCATTTGAAAATGAGAAAGTAAATGGAGAGGAGGGCCCTATCTGAAATTTAAATGATATTTCCTTACTTCTTAGAGTTTCATAGGCTCCCAGATAAGTAATTGTCAGGGTAGAAAAAGAACAATAAAGTATCACTGCTTATAACCAACCAGAGGTCTTTGAGGGTGACTTTATTTGGCAGGAAAATTCATGCTTCTGAGTTAAGCAGCCGAGGATTTCCTGAAAGCCACACATTGATCAGAACAACCTGGACATTTGACTATTGATCCAAGTGTTAATAAAACATAAAACAGCAAGAAAAATCATTCTCTCTGGACCCACCCCTCTTTTCTTCTTCTGTTCCCATATTCTTTGATCCAAGGTTTAATTAAAATCCAATGAAGTTAGAGGCCAATTATCTATATGTGTAACTGAAATAGGAATGAAAGGGAGATAGGAATAAAACTTTAATTCCACATTCTTTATCACTCAATATGTGCCCTGTCCTCTGGAAGAAGTACAACAATCCCTCTCCTTAAGGGGTTTTCAGTCTTTTGAAGATAGGCATATAACATGCCTCAAATCCAATGAAAGAACAGAATAACAAGTATGAAGTAGAACACAGTATAATACAGGATGAAGCAGTATAGTTTAGAAGTAACAACTGATTAATGAGATTATATGAATTATCTCCCCAGTTTGACACCACTCTATGTTCTTACCACCTTCCTCCACAACAAACTCCATCTGACCCTCAAGCCATCTTTTCAACCCTCTTTGTCTTTGTATGTATTGTGCCCTGGTCTTGAAGTACTCTACCCTTTTCTGTATTTGTCACTTTCCTACAGATCTTTCCTCAATATATAGGGCAGATGAGACCATCCATGATTCCTATTCAAAATTTCTGTAGCCACAGCATGTTGGAAACATTGAGGCCATAAAAGAGCAGAGACCTCAGTTGGTTTTGTTTGTCAGTGTGAGTCTAGAATGGAACCTATGACATTGAATGTATTGAACAATATTTACTGGGTGAATGGATACTTCAATTACATTGAAAAAGGATTGCACTAAATTATGCCATTGTATTTGGTCTCTGCTGAGAGATTGTGAGCCCACAGTTAATTTTCCAATGTGTACCACAGAGAATATCCCAAGTACTCAACAGATGCCTGTGGAGTGAGCATTAGCTAGAGTCCTTACAAGTTGCTATGTGGAAATATAGAACTCAAGACCAGCTTTGATATGACCACATTAAGAAAGAAAAGGAGAAATGGGCACATCTGTCAAGCGTATCTTCTGCCATGCCTCCTGATCAAGGATTGGGGATCTCCCAGCCTGAGAGTTGACTCAAAGGGACTCAGTGTTGCACCAGCTTATAACAGTTCCTGGGAGCCATCTTAAAATTTCAGAACTTTTTCAAGCTATTTAAGGGCTAGTAATCAGTCATTATTAAAAATTAAATAATATAAAATTTTATTTTAATGTTATATTTAAAAGGAAATAAATATTCAAAACACAGAAATTCCTCGTTACCTTACTGCATTGTATTATTATTATACTAGAGCAGTGGTCGGCAAACTGTGGCTCACGAGGCACATGCAGCTCTTTGGCCCCTTGAGTGTGGCTCTTCCACAAAATACCACGAGTGGGCGCGCACATACAGTGCGATTGAAACTTTGTGGCCCATGCGCAGAAGTCGGTTTTCGGCTCTCAAAAGAAATTTCAATCGTTGTACTGTTGATATTTGGCTCTTTTGACTAATGAGTTTGCCAACCACTATACTAGCGGCCTGGTGCAAGGATTGATGTGCCGGTGGGGTCCCTTGGCCTGGCCTGCACCCTCTCGCAATCCTGGACCCCTTGGGGGATATCGGACTGCTAGTTTCGGCCCAATCCCCACAGGTCAGGCTGAGGGACACCACCAGTGCATGGATCCATGCACCGGGCCTCTAGTATGCATATAAAATCTTTGGTTAATCTCTTGCTGCCCTCCCTCCTCCCCTCTTCCATCTAAGATTCATCAGTCTGTTCCATGTTTCCATGCCTGTGCATTGAGCACCTGCCCCCTGGTGGTCAGTGCTTGTCATAGCTACCAGTTAATGGTCAAATGGTCAGACAGTCGCTTAGGCTTTTATATATATAGATAATATATAGCATATAAAATGTTATTATATACTAGAGGCCCTGTGCATAGATTCATGCACATTGAAAGGAAATTAATTAGAAGGTGGCTGGGTCATACCTACCAGCCAATTGGCCAGTCGGCCGGTGGCTTAGCCTTTTAGATATATAGATTATTATATTACTTATGCTCTTGAGGTTATTTACATCTAGGTACTTATATACTAGATATACTATCTAATGCTACACATCTCTCCCAAAGTCTGCAATCACTGACATCATGTTGGTGGCTTGAAATTGGCCATGGTGGGAATATTTATAACAATCAGCAAAGGCTACTAATTAGGGATTCTTTATTTATTTGTTCCCAAAGAGCTGGAGGTTAAATATTTACCAGCATACACTGGACATCTGATTTCTAAGCATTGTTTATCTGTAGAAACATTTAGAGTGCTGTGTGTCTGCATCCCTTCTAGAAAATTCCCCCATTGCTCTATGAGATGAATCTGTTAAATGTCCTGCTAACCTTAAGAAGTTTAGTAATTTTGGAAGAAAGGGTGCTCTCCTAAGCAGCTTTGGGAGGGAGAGAAATGCCTTAATGCTCTTTGCTGAATGCAACCATCTTTAGCAGTTCTGTTCAGCTCTGTGACCTGTTAGCCATATAGTAATTAAAAAGAGGGCATCAGGCATGCTTCTTTGCCCCAAAGAGAAAAAGAAGCTCATTAATACTTAATAACATTAATGGAAACATCCCTGGTTGCCCCCAAGCTGTGGACTTCTTCATTAACTTCTGCTAAATGTATATTAAAATCTCTCATACTGCCCCACCTCCATCCCAGCTCTGGAGTTCACATAATTTAGACAAACAAGCAGTTTCAGTGGCTGCTCCAGCTTCCTGGGGAAAAGGTGTTTATCTGTTGAATTGTGAAGTTTGGAGTGAATGTGCCGGAAAGTTTGATTTGCCTCAGGGAAGTATGCTGCCACAGCTTCTGCAAACACACAAGCAGTTTCCTTCAAGAAATGTCACCTCTGTGTCTTTCTTTAGAGGGTTTAGAACTTCTTTAAAAGTTTAGGGGGAAATGTGTCCATTTCTAGGAACCTGTATGTCCAAATCTCATCCAGAGATCCAGGGAGGAGCCTTAGACAATCTAAAGAAGAAATGACAGCTTCAGAAACCAAAAAGCCTCTGCATTTCAGAACAGGAAGGGACACTTGTATTCCCTGAGTCCAATCCCCTCCGTTGGCAGATTAGGAAGGAGGAGTAAAGAGAGGAGAAATGACTTGTTGGAGATCATCCATAACTGACAATGGCAGACAGAGGTGATAATTGAGACTCTGGACCCCTGGTTCAGCATTAGTACAATCCCAGGGGCACCCATTTCATCATCAGTAGAGGGCTGCTTGGTTCTCAGGAATGACATTCTCAGTCTCTTGGAGCCAGCCAAGAAGTCATCTGCTGGCCCAGCTCAGGGGCTGTGCTACTCTCACCATGCACAGCCCCTCCTAGCCTCACGAACCCCCAGGTTCTCAATTTTTCCATTTGGCACTTGAGATTCCAAGATCAATGTCCCACAGGTGCT
Source organism: Cnephaeus nilssonii (assembly GCF_951640355.1). Classification (NCBI taxonomy): domain Eukaryota; kingdom Metazoa; phylum Chordata; class Mammalia; order Chiroptera; family Vespertilionidae; genus Cnephaeus; species Cnephaeus nilssonii. The sequence continues at coordinate 47,629,788 of NC_137087.1, read as the reverse complement.
TCTGTCCTATTTTAGGAGACAACACAGCATGTGGGTTTGGGATTAAGCAGAGAGAGGTTTTCTGGTAGGCGCAGAGTGAACAGTCAACAAACAGAAACAACCTCAACAAAAACAATGGGATAAGAACATCGTTATCATTTAGCTAAGGCATAAGCCTAAATACAACCATAAAGATAATTACAAAAACTGCTTGAAAAAACCAACAATCATGCCTCACATATTTCTGCTAATTCAATCCCATGCTCTCATCTGCCCTTATTTCTCTAGTCATCAAGAACACTCTCATATACCTGGTTTCCCTAAAGTGCTGCCCATTTTCCTTGTACTTTCTCAGCAGGAAGTCTACACAGCTCCATCACCACCTCCTGCAGGAAGCCTTCCATCATTATTCCAGTCCTCAGTGAACTCTCTATTCTGACCTTTTCTAGTACTTTCTGCAATAACGGGACTGCTTTATATCTATGGTAGCCATGGCCACACGTCACAATGGAGCACTTGAAATATGGCTAGTGCAAGTGAAGTACTGAATGTTTACTTTAACTTTAATATGAATAAACACATGTGACTAGTGGCTATTCTATTGGGCAACACTGACCTGTGCCATAAAATTCAGCACCTAACTATGCTGTTTATTATTTGCTGTTATGCCTTCTTTGAGTTCAACAACTCTGGTTTATACATTTTTTTACTTTTCAATAATGTCTTATCTATTAAAAAATATGCTTGATTATACTCTATATGCAGAACACTAAAGGTTGAATGGATTTCAGACACATCTGATTTATATGCTGTAACACCTCAAATATCTTCTGCTTTATCTTCTATATTAGCATTTTATAAACTACCTCTGTGGATCTGGAACCTACTGAAAAGGATAGACACTAAAACATACTAAGGAGAAACCAAGATGGCGGCATAGGTAAACAACTAAACTGCCACCTCGCACAACAATTTCAAAACTACAACTAAAAGACAAAAAATCTACCACCCAGAACCACGGGAAAGCTGGCTGAGTGGAAGTTTTACAACTATAAGGAAAGTGAAAGGAGCACAAACGATGAAAAGCTGAGGTATGGAGGCATGCGAATTGGGCTGGTGGCAGGCGACTGGGCGCGTGGCTTTTTTTCAACCCCAAGGGAGACAAGCTCCCAATCACTCTGAAATCCAGTCCCTGGGCACTCGCGAGGGACCTAGATGTGTACGGGGAGAAGCTGGACTGTGGGCCATCGGGTCGGAAAGTAAGGGTGACTTTTTTGCAGAGGTGCACCCAGCAATCAGTGTTTACTGTGCTGGAGCGCGGGACACAGGGACTTGGAAATATGGAAAAGCAGAGAAGGCTGGCTGGCAGCCATCGCTGTTTGCCACGCCCTAGCCTAGTGACACCCTAAGATCCCACCCCACCCCGCACATTCTACAAACCCGCCCAGGCTCTACACAGCGGCTTTTGCATATAAATGGCCTGCCCTGTGGCAGCTTAACCAAATAAACTGCAGCTCCAGTCATACTGCTCCAAAACCGCCTAATCCCATGCAAAGAGGAGAAAACTGTAGTTCTTGCTGTAGCTCCTGCTGGGTGGCTTCAGACAGTAGCTGACCTGCACCCCATTGGCGATCCAGTAACTAGTGTATCTAGTGGTCTGTGTGAGACGACACCAGATTTCAACTATTCTCATAAGGGACACATTCAAGAGGCAGACTCAGTGAGCACCAAAGCCTTACTGGAACAAGTCCTGCCCAATAAACGAGTCTCCAGTACAGCAATTCTTCCGTTATAGACACAGCAGGTCCTCAAAATCAATTGGCCTGGAGGTCAATACCTCCCAGTGACACCAACAACAATCAAGACTTAACTACAACAAGGCTGTACCACAGTCCACAAAGGGGTGCACCAAGAGTGTCCACCTCAGGTAACTGGGAAGTTGACCCATTGAACCATATAGGACACCTAGCACACAAAGCTACCCTACCAACTCAGGGAAGCAGAGAAAATGAGGAGACAAGGAAACAGCTCACAAACGAAAGAAATGGAGGAGAACAAATGACTGGACATAGAGTTCAAAACCACAGTTATAAGGTTTTTCAAGAATTTTCTAGAAAAGGCCAATAAATTTAACGAGACCTTTGAGGATATGAGCGAGACCCTCGATGATATGAAAAAGGACCAACTAGAAATTAAACATACACTGACTGAAATAAAAAATATTATACAGAGACCCAACAGCAGACTAGAGGAATGCAAGAATCAAGTCAAAGATTTAGAATACAAAGAGGCAAAGGACACTCCTCTGGAGAAGCAAGAAGAGAAGAGAATACAGAAAGTTGAAGATAGTGCAAGAAGCCTCTGGGACAAATTCAAGCGTACCAACATCAGAATTATGGGGGTGCCAGAAGAAGAGAGAGAGCAAGACACTGAAAGCATATTTGAAGAAATAATGACTGAAAACTTCCCCCACTTGGTGAAAGAAATAGACTTACAAGTCCAGGAAGCTCACAGAACCCCAAACAAAAGAAATCCGAAGAGGACCACACCAAGACACATCATAATTAAAATGCCAAGGGCAAAAGACAAAGAGAAAATCTTACAAGCAGCAAGAGAAAAACAGTAAGTTACCTACAAGGGAGCACCCATACGACTGTCAGCTGATTTCTCAACAGAAACTATGCAGGCCAGACGGGAGTGGCAAGAAATATTCAAAGTGATGAATAGCAAGAACCTACAACCAAGATTACTCTACCCAGCAAAGTTATCATTCAGAATTGAAGGGCAGATAAAGAGCTTCAAAGATAAGAAAAAGCTAAAGGAGTTCATCACCACCAAAACAGTATTGTATGAAAAGCTGAAAGGTATTCTCTAAAAAAAGGAAAAAGAAGAAAAAAGTAAAGATAAAAATTATGAACAACAAATACATATCTATCAACAAGTGAATCTAAAACTCAAGTGAATTAAAAATCTGAGAAACAGAATAAACTGGTGAATATAATAGAATCAGGGGCAGAGAATGGGAGTGGATTGATAATTCTCAGGGGGAAAGGGGTGTCTGTGTGGGGGGTATGGGAAGAGACTGGACAAAAATCATACACCTATGGATAAGGACAGTGAGGGAGGGAGGTAAGGGCAGAGGGAGGGGTGGGAACCGGGTGGAGGGGAGCTATGGGAGAAACAACTGTAATAATGTGAACAATAAAGATTTATATAAAATAAATAAATAAATATTAATTATTTAAAAAAATAAAGTTCTTTTCAGTGACAATAAATAAATAAATAAATAATAAAAATAAAACATACTAAAACTTAGGACTCTAGAATCATAACATTATTATTTTTAGTAAGTTACTTAACCTCTCTGTGTCTCCATTTCTTCATCAATAAAATACCTGTAATAGCCAACTTCTAGCAGTTGGTTGAAATCAACATAATCCATCTAAAGAACTTGGTACATAGTAGGTGCTCAGCAAGAGTTATTGCTGAGTAAATGGTTGGCTGAGTGAGTAGGAAAAATGACCTTCTAGGTAGAACCTTCTAGGTGAAACCAGTCCAACTGGTTTCTCATTGACCAAGAGTATTTGGGTCTCTCAGAGGGCAACTCATCCCTAAGAGCTAGCCCTTTATGTTACTCTTCTGACTACATGCTAGTCTCTGACAAATTTAAGTCTTAGGATTTGCTCCTGGCTCCTCACCAGTGACAGAGTGGAGGTGGCTCTCTGTGGTAAACATGAGGCTGGCAATTTATAAGGCTATTAAGTAGAAACATTATTATTCATGCAAAATTCATGCACGAATAAACCCTGCTCTGGATGGAGGTTGAAAGTCAATGGTAGCCCACAAATAAACACTTCTGAGACTCTTTAAAACCTTCTCTCTTTGAGCAGAGGAGGGATACAGGTGGATAATGCCCTGCCTCTGTGCATTTAGGTTGCACTCCTAAACATTTCTACCAAGATATTTGATCACCCTGCCCAGTCTACACCCCAGACCTTCTGAACAAAGTAGGTTACACCCTCTTCCTGCTTTCTCTGAGACCTGAAAGTTGCTTAGACCAATTGAATGGCTAAGACCTGATTTGGCTCAGGGAAATAACTAGGTGGAATATGCTTGACTGTTGCTTATCCTAACTGAGCTAGGAGTTTCAGATTCCTTAGTTAATAAAACTTCCTGGTAGGAAAGACCATTGAGAAGGTGACAAGGCTATGAAACTGTTGCTATAAACTACTTTCCAATATAAACATTAAAAAAAAACTATATTTGATGGAGAAACTATATTTTTAACTGATAACTATGCTTATTGAAGTTGACTTAAAAACAAAAAGACAATTTAAAACACTCAGTCCCATTATCAAAAAAATCACTATAAAAAACAGCAATTTCAGAAATCAAACTGTTTATTCCATACTAAAAAATAGTACAAAAATACTTTTTAGGCTATGCAATTCCTTTGCTATTTTTCTCAGATTCTGACCAGTCACTTGGCATCCAGGCTTGTGTGTCTGCTTCTCCTAACTCACACTGGTTCTTCTATCTTCTTTTTAATATGAGGTATGATTGGCTATAGAAAGACAAACATAGAATACCTTACCTATCCCCCATCCCCAAATTCTATAAAGTCTTCTTGAATACCATAAACCTATTACAATTCCAGTAACAGTGATGAAATATACTTCATTCATAACTGTTTTAGAGTTAATGGAACATTCTATGTTGAACCTCATCAACAGCAGATAACCTAGGTCATTTGAAGATGAGTTTTAATTTTAGAATAACTAAACTTGGGGATCCTATTTATTCTGAAACATGAAATCAATCTAAAATAATGCAGACTTGCTAGATTTCTTGAGAAATAGCATGATGTAGAAGAGAGAGCATGGGATATAGCTAGACTTGCATTTGAACCCAGCTCTTTATCTCCTAGTTACAAGACCTTGGTCAAGTAACTTACATTCCAGATAATTCATTTTCTTCATAAAATGTCATACTAATGATGCTGACATTACAGGGTGTTGGATCCAAGTGGTCCCTCTACCAATGCAAACATGAGAATCACAGAACACCCCCAACCCCTGGCCACCTGCTACTTTACTTATAGATGCATTCTGAGAACAGTTCCAAAAAAGGGTTCAAAACTATTTTAAGTGATGTCACCAATATTGGAATAAATGGATAACACCCAAAGGTACAATTTTGAAGATAGTGCTTATTTGAATGTATAAGCTCTGGTTTACTTGTTAAAAATACCATGGGGACCACTTAACCCTGGGGTACAATATTAACAGCGGCAGCAGCAACAGATACCATATGGATGCCTACACCATTAGGATAAATGCCTTTTCCACATTAATGATGTATATTAATTCATTTATTTCTCCCTAGGATCCAATGAGATCCATGTTCTGTATTTGTACTTTACAGCTGAGGAGGTGAAATCAAAGAGATTAAGATATTTTTTCCTAAGGTCAAAAACTATAAATACCAGAGTTGTGATTTTTTTTTTCAGAATAGTAAATGTTAATGTAATTGCTGAAGGAAAAAAAAATATTCATGTTACAATTCTTACTCTTTCTCAATTGTGAGTTTTGCCAACGATGGGTGATGGACTAATACAGCTCAGAGAGACACAGGCGAAAATGAAGTAGGGCATATGCAAAGACAGTGAGGCTGCATGGAGTCAGCCTGCAGAAGGACACAAAGAAGCCTGATACTCATATTCTAAATATTTAGGTTGACATCAATATGTCATGTGCAATAATTCGGAGTGACCTACTGTATACATTGCTATGACTATTTTTTGCTGAATTGTAATTAATAATTGAAAATCATTCTTCCCAAGTGTGAAAATATATTTTGTTTCCAAAGGATCAAAATTGCCACAGATAAAACATTGCCATTCAAATGTAAATTCCATTTAGCACAATCCATTTGAACGATTCTACTAAAGTCAAGCTTTCTTTTTTTTCCTATTTATTAAATGTATCAAGGTGACATTGGTTAATAAAATTATGTTGGTTTCAGGTTTACAAATCTATAATACATCATCTATATATTGTATCGTGTGTTCACCACCCTAAGTCACGTCTCCTTCCATCACCATTTATTCCCCTTTAAGCTTTCTAAGGCATACATTCAGGAATGAAGAGAAGGTAGGAAGCAGTCAAAGTCATCTGTCTGGCTTACAGTTACTAGTTACAGCCATAGTTACACTTGAAAACAACTATGGCTTTCAGTACAAATCACTGTTAAGAAACAGGTTGGATGAAATAGGATGAAATAGGGATGAAGCTGCTGGCTGTGCAGGGGCAGCCATTCTGCGCCCAATTGAACTTAGGTCTGTTATTTAACACCAGAAAAGCTCCAGTGCAATTGTCATTGTCTTGCCCCTTCCATGTTTATAGGCTCAGACCTGAGACCTTAGCTTTGTCTTTTAATATGGGATGGCTTAATAAAACATCTAAACTGAACTTTAGCTTTTGACTGTGATGTGAAGGAAGAATTCATCCAGCTTGGATCAGAGTAATACTTGCCCATTCCCAGAAATGGGAAGGTTTTGACTCCTAAAATGAACAGCATTCAGAAACATGGTCCTACTATTTACTGCTTATATCACTCACCTAGGCACTGAGGGTGCAACAATGAAGAAACTCTAAAACTCCTACACTCATGGCACTTACATTCTACTGGGGAAGATAAAGCCATCACAAAGTATGATCACTCCAAATGGAAATTAATACTAAGAAGACAATAATCATGCTGATGTTCTAGAGAGTGCCCAGGTGTAGGTAAGATCATATGGCTTCAAAAGGCATTTCTGAGGAGATGATAATTTTCCTGAGATATTAGTGACCCAAAGATGCCAACCATGTTGAAATTTGGAAGATATCCATGTACATGCTATTTCTTCTGGTAGAAATAAGCCTGGATTAATTCAGGTACAAGAGATGGTAGTGTGACTACAAAACAGTAAACAAGGGAAGAATAGTAAAAAATTAAGGCACAATGATAATAGCAGGCCAAATTACATACAACGAAGCAAGCCAAGGAAAAACATTGGATTATATTTTAAGGGTGAAGAGAAGCTGTTCTCAGCACAGGAGTGGTAAGATCTGATTTTGGTTTTTAAAGTATAATATGCTTGCTGCAAGGAGGATAGAGTTTAGGGTGCATGGATGAAAACAGAGAAGGAATTAGTAGACTGAAGAATTCACTCAGCAGAAGACACGGGTAAAGGTGCTTTGAGTTAGAAGGTATTTTGGAAGTAGAGGCTTGCAAGGACTTGCAGATGTTTGGGTGAGACAAAGGGAAAAATCAAGCTCTCCTGGGATTTTGACTTAAGTAACTGAATGGATGTCTGTGTGCTTTATTGAGGCTGGAAATACTGGACTGGGGTGGGGATTCAAGATGAATTGAAAAACTGTTCCCAACAGTGATAGTTCAGGAAGAGTTCTGCTTTGGCCACATATAAATATAAGGGGAGATGGATGTTGAGCAGATGGATGAACACAAATGTCTGCATGCTAGAGGAGAAGGAGGCCAGAGCTGAAGGTAAACATTTGGAAATGTGTGAGTCTAATAGGTTAGGTTTCACATTGTCCTTTGGGGTTGTCAGTGGAGGGAGGAAAGACAGAAATGATGATGAGAGTTCAAGCGGAAGAGGGCAATTTGAGCAAACTTGTCTGAAGGTTACTGTCCAAGGCGGTAGCTCTCTGCACTCTGTCAGTGCCCAGCCCAACCTCTCTGGTACTTTCCAAACAGCTGCTCCCTGCAGATGAGAAGTCCCCTTGGACATGCTTCTCTGTGAAAATGCCTCCTTCTGTCCCTCTTCCAGAGATGCAAACTTCCCATCTGGCCCAGGAACTGGGGTAGATGGGCGTACAGGCCAGTAGTTCCTCCCCTAACTCATCTTCCTTCTCTCCCCGCAAACAAGTGAACATCTTGTTGAAAATGGCATTGAGAGGCCAAGGGACTCACCACTCAAAGTCCCAGTCGGCACAGACACAGGGTTCTGAGACCACCGTCCCCGAGGAGTCTCGGCCCAGGGCACACTGAGCTCCTGGCTTGCGTTTCTTGAATATTTTCCTTTCTCCCATGACACAAGGTTCCCCCTTAGAAAGAAAGTCCATAGTGAGAGAGGCAGAAACACACAAAGAAGATGAAGTAAAACAGCTTCTCAACAGGAAGCATTAGGCTTCTCATTCTCTTTTCGGCACTCGGTAGCAATCTCATTCCCAGTAACGGTTTGGGAGTTTCAGGATAAAAGGGCTGCTCTTTTACTATCATACAAAAGGAAAACTATGCAAGGCTGGCCTATCACTACCCCTCCTCCCAACTGGGCCAGTGATGTTTACTCCATCCTGTTTCTCCTCCATCTCCATAGGGAATTCAAAGCCTCCCACCATCCTCACTGACACCACAATTGCCCAATAGATTCCAGCAGAAACTCTAGTGGAAAGGATTCTACTTCTGGCATATTTTTCACATCCTCTTCAGAGTAAAACTGAAGTTGACCTGAAGATCCCTCTCTATGATAAACAACCTTGCCCAAGTCTTTATTCCTAGTCAAGGGCAAAAAGAACGGGAGAAGTCAGTGCAAATTACAAGGATCCAATGGTTCCGGAGAATACAGATGCCTGACTATGCTGTGTATCAATAAACTTCTGCTATTGGTAAGACCTCCACTCCCACCCCTCACCCTTTCTTAGTGGTCCTGTTCCCAATGCTCTTGGGCCCTTACTCCAAGCTAGCCTGAGAAATGCTCCTCCCCCCAACGGGGCGGTATAATGATTGAACCTACGGAGGGTCAGTCTCCTACCTGTCTGAGCTTATTTCTCTATGGGTAGAGCTAAAAACCCAGGTTATCACTGCCCCCCATCACAGTGACTTCAATGAGTAGATCAGGATCCCAGAATGCAAAATTGTCCCCAATACCATCTAACTCTACTGAACCTGAATATATGAGCTTCACCCCTTCCCCTAAATCCACCATTATCCTCAGAAGCCCCACTCCAAATAGAAAGGGCCAGATATGAATGACAGGGCTTTTAGTAGCTCTTCTTCCTGTTGGTGTACCTGATTGAGCAGGTGCCAGGTCTGGTAGTCTTCCTTGGTGCAGCGCCGGCTGAAGATAGATTTGTAGTCCACTTTCACCAACTGCCACTCAGAGCGAAGGCTGAAGTGGCCAAAAACTCTGTGTTTAGGGGAGGGATGGGAAAGACAAACAGAGAAAGCCTCGAAGTCAGTCACTAATGCACAAAGATTGGGGGGATAGAAGACTGAATTGCAGACTAGATTTCACTGGTTCTTTCAAAGTATGTTTTTTGAAGACCATTGAGTAGAAGTCTACTGTATACACAAAATCAGCAAAATGCATTCACAGTAGGCTTAAGAAACCAATCATTTTTTAATTGCAAAAGTAATATCTATGCTTTATAGTAAAGAATTAAAATATAGAAAAGGACAGAGAAGGAAAAATTCAAAGTCCAAAATTCTCCACCAAGATAGAACTGTTGGTCATATTTTCACATTCAGCCTTGTATGTCTTTAATTCCAAGCAATGTTATTTTCTTTACTGATGTCCACTGCCAAGGACTGTTTCCTCATCTGTAAAGTAGATTATGTCTGTGTATGCTGGGTGGGAGGTGGGTTAGCTAATCAAAAGTATGACCCTGCCAATTCCAAAATTTCAACTGAGTGTAAGAATATGTATTTGAAATTCCCATTGCTTAATTTATGTGAATACTACCCTCCTCCCCCCTTCTTTGAAAAATCACAGGAGTGTCATAAAAGAAACTCATATTTATGTATAGTAAAATAGTACACCATATGCGTAGATAATCCATACTGACCTTTTCAAAGCTCAGCAGTTGATAGCCCTATAAATATGAATAATCAATCATTTCTAGAAAAATAGATTGATCATCCATACTCCACTCAGGTGGCATATCTTGTAATTACAATGCAAGACATCCATCACAGTGATGTAAAGGGGAGACCAATATGCCAGGAACTTAAATCAACTGAAATCTTTCAAGGAATTGGATGGCTTCCATTTCATTAAGACTTACTCATGCTCCCAGCCCTGGATTTTTATCTCCCCAAGTTCAGGTATTCTGATAGTGACACTGAGAGACTAACTCTCCTCAAGGGGCATTTACTTCTGTCACCTGAAACACAAGAATGCTTTGGGAAGGGTAGGAGCTGATTGAGATTGTAAAATAGGGAAAGAAATAGAATTGCTATTTAGATCATACAATTTAGATCATACAATTTAAAATACACTTTAAGAAATGACTTTTAATGTTCTAATGGTTCAATATTAAATAAAAGTTTTAGAGCTTTGTCTAAAAAAAAATTAAACAGACTTAGATGGGGAGACTGAGGGTCTCTCCTTTAGTAAAACTGTATGGTCTTTGTATGAGTCTTAGCTCAGCCCTGGGCAATGGAAGCCATGGGGCTAAATATCCTGGGTTGTGTGGCCCATATTGTGTGGAGCAGAGCAAACTTAATTGAAGTATCTTCCCTGGTTCTCTCGGTTCTCTTAGATTCTTGCTGTATTCAGTGGTCTTCGAATCCAATACATTCATGTCAAGTCTCAACTAAGGTATTTTCACCTTATTAGCTCTCATTCATTTCATGGAGAGATCATGAGTCAGTCCATTCTAAATTTTAACAAAACAGTTAACTCATCAAAAGTGTGTACTTGTTTGAAGAGAGGAGAGTTAAGTTGAAAGCTCATTGGAAAAAAGACAACAGTGGGAGGAGACTTTGATGAATGTCTCTTCCCTCTCTATCCAGCCTATCCATTCCTGCCATATTCAAATGCCACCTCTCCTGTAAGTCATCCCTGATTGGAGTACTCTGAGTAGCAGGTTATCAGTGATGTTAAATCAAACATTCTGCCTACTCCAAATAGTTTACAGTTATTTCATGGATCATAAACTACATCGTGTCAGATTAATTCCATCCCTTCCTATGAAAGGATTTCTAGACAGACAGAAGAGGGAAATATGAGGCGTATGATTTACCTATCAGCAAGGCACCTGACATGGTCTACCACAGAACTCTTGAAAAAAAAAAAGATGAAAAACTATGAGCCAGGTGCTAGTAAAATTATGTGGCTGAACAGTACCTAATTAAGGCATTAAAATCAACCATGAGGAAGGGTGTGAGTAGTCAGCTGCAAGGTTCTGCTATCTGCTCTTTCTTGTTCTTCATTTTTATTAATGACTTGAAGACATGAAAATAATGGTCATCATTGGAAATCACATTTTCTGATGACACAAAGCTGGAAGAAACAGTCAATATACTTGATGGCAGAATCAGAACCCAAAAAGGTCTTGACAGAATGAGAGACAGGCTGAATTTAATAGTATGTGACACAACAGGATGAAATGTCAAGTCTTCCCTTTGTCAACTACATAAGTATTATATAGACGAAATGGGGCTCAGTGAAACTCAGCTTAAAAAATAATAACAATAATAATAATAATGAAAGCTTAAGAGTTTTCATATATAATGAGATTAATATAAGTACACACTTCAGAGAGACCAAAATATTTAAGGTGACCTGAGAATGCATTAATTAATACAAAATTATGTATATTATCTAGAGCAAAAGTGGAAATATCCTGGTCTATGCTACATTACACTAGATCACAGAGAAAATTTGTAGTTAGTTTTAGATGTCATCATTCAAGAATGATCTAAACTACATACCTCAATGTGCAGTAAACTTATAAACTTTGGTGATAATAGTGGAGTTTGAATCTCTTGAAATATTAAGTAAAAATATGTGTTCATTGGCATATGTGTTTATATAGAAAGTACATATATTTTATCAGATTTTCAAAGGGATTCACGGTTCTTCCCAATGTTTAAGAACCACTGAAAAGGAGAGTGATCAAGATTGTGTACTGAAATGAATAGTGGCTCCCTAAGAGATCTGAACTGTAACCTTGAATGAGACCTTATTGGAAAAAGGTCTTTGATTTACAAGTTAAAGATCTCCAGTTGAATTTATCCTGGATTATCAGGATTAGCCTGAAGTCCAATATGACCCAGCAACCCCTCTTCTGGGTATCTACCTAAAATACTTGAAAAATTTATTTGTAAAGATATATATATATATTCATTGTAGCATTATGCACTGTGGCTGAGACATGAAAACAAAGTGTCCCTCAACAGTTAATTGGATAAAGAAGATGAGGTACATACATAATATGCAATACTACTCAGCCATAAGAAAAGATGAAATACTGTCATTTGCAACAACTTAGATGGATCTTAAGAATATCATGCTAAGCAAAATAAGTCAGGTTGGAAAAAGTCAAAAGCCATATGATTTCACTCACATATAAAACTGAAAGCAATAAATGAACAAACAAAACTCATAGACACGGACAACAGTATCGTGATTACCAGAGGGAAAGGGAGGTGGGAATGAATTAGTAAAGGGCAAAGGGGATCAAATATATGGTGAAGGAAGTGAACACACAGTGTGATATACAGATGATATATTATAGACTGTATACTTGAAACTTTATAATCTTATTAGCCAATGTCACCCCAATAAATTTTATTAAAAATATACAAAGAAGAGATACATGGAGAGAGGAGAAGGCCATGTTTAGACAAAGGCGAAGATTAGATTTCTGAGGTCACAAGTCAAGAAACAGCTGGAGCCAACAGAAAATGTAATAGCATAGAACAAATGAACCCTAGTACACTAGAGTGAGTGCAGCCCTGCTGTCAATTTAACCTTGGACTCTGGCCTCCGGAATTGTGAGAGAATATATTGCCATTCTTTTATCCACACAATTTATGGAAATTTGTTACAGAAACCTCAAGAAATTAATACTGATGGCTATATAATTTGAGACCACTTTTCATCTATCATCTATCTATCTATCTATCTATCTATCTATCTATCTATCTATCTAGAAGTGATATAAAAACTATGGCTGGTTTATCTGGAGATAACTGAGGAAGGGGTAGGAGTGAGAAGTCCAATAAGTAGCCATTCTAGGGAGATCTCTTTAGTATTAAAAAATAACAAAACATGAAAGGGTAAAAGTTTAAAAAAATATGACAAATCTTTCTAATAGATAAAGTTAGTCCAGAGAGGAAAGGAATGCTCAAGCATTAGTAAGCTTAGAACTTCAAGTTCAGGCTTAACCATCTCCCAGAGCTCTTGTTGCAGAGAATATAAGCATCATTCAGGTGCATAGCCTAATTGACCCCCCTGAGCCTCTAAGGATGTTCATGATCTGTTTATGATCTCAGAGTGCTCATTTCAGGACTGAACACAGAAATCGGTCCCCAGTCAGGACTTGTGGACTAATGCAGGTTCTTCTCTTCTGTTATCTTGGCAGGTGCATTATTTTCATCTATATTTCTTTGGCTTCTATCCCAGATTTTCTTACATTGTGCATCCCAGGTCCTTCCCCAAACTATAAATTGACACACTAATATTTTCACTTAGGAGTATGCTAATCTCCTTGCCATGTGGTCTCTGCAACATGCCAGATGAAAAATGTTAAACATTTGATGTTAGGTCTATCAGTTTTGTTCATTTTCTCATTGGACCCAACTAAGATCAGTGGGATAAAAACCCTTAGCAACTTTCAGACATTAATGTACTTTCCCTATTTCCACCCATTATTAGTTCTTGAAAGAAAAAGTTTATTATGGGGCCCCTCCTGTGGGGCATAAGTGACTCTGACACAGGGTCTCTCTTTTGCATAGATCTGGCTTCCCTAACTCTGCTCAATACTGTCTCTATCCATTTCTCTTCTGATTAGAGGTCATGGAAGCTGAGAAAATGACAAACATAGCAAACTAAGCAGGAGATAAAATAAGGACTAATTTAAAGTCAAACATTTCTCATTCCTTTTCATAACTATCCTGAGAACAGAAGTTGAAATTCATGCCAGGATCTGTGGAAGTGAGCACTCGGCAAAGAAATTACGATGACCATCATAGGAACCCTTGTCTATCACTTTGGGGTGATAAATATCGACAAGGTCCACTTAATTCTGGATTAGGAAAAGAGAAAGCCCATTTTCTAATTAAAAAAAAAAATTCCCATATAAAAGTTTCTCATCCTATGAAAATGTTCCTGTAAAGTTAGTGGAACTCACCCCACTTGTAATACCCTTGCGGAGGTGGCTCACATCAAATGAATATGAAAACCAAAAAAATGTGCAGGGCAAAGAAACCAAAGACATGGGATATCCTATCTAATAAAAGAGTAATATGCAAATTGACCGTACCTCCACTGCACCCAACAAGCCACGCCCAACAACCAATCAGGAGCGAGTATGCAAATTAACCCCACAAAGATGGCTGCAGCCACAAAGAGAGCAGGAGGCTTGGGTTTCCCTGGCAATGGAGGAAGCCAAGCTTTCTGCCTGCCCTGGTCTGCCTTGGCCTCTGCTTAAGGCTACAAAGTTTTAATTATAGAAGATAAATAAATCCCAGATACCAGGGCCTCTGCTTGGGTCGCTGGGGGGCGTGGCCAGCCTGCAAACCACCACAGACCCCTCACCCAGGCCACCCCACACCCCAAGGGAACCCTCACCCTGATCTGGGACACCCTTTAGGGCAAACCAGCTGGCCCCCACCCATGCACCAGGCCTCTATCCTATCTAATCCTCCTATCTAATAAAAGAATTATATGCAAATTGACCATCACTCCAACACACAAGATGGCTGCTCCCATGTGGTCAAAGATGACTGACCCATGTGGACACAAGATGGCCACCACAAGATGGCCAGCAGGGGAGGGCAGTTGGGAGGGACCAGGTCTGCAAGGGAGGGCAGTTGTGGGCGATAAGGCCAGCAGGGGAGGGCAGTTAGGGGTGACCAGGCCGGCAGTGGAGGGAAATTGGGGGTGACCAGGCCTGCAGGGAAGGGCAGTTGGGGGGTACCAGGCCTGCAGGGCAGGGCAGTTAGGGGTGACCAGGCCTGCAGGGGAGGGAAGTTAGGGGTGACCAGGCCTGCAAGGGAGGGTAGGTAGGGGCAAATAGGCTGGCAGGGGAGAAGTTAGGCATCAATCAAGCTGTCAGGGGAGTGGTTAGGGGGTGATCAGGCTGGCAGGCAGAAGTGGTTAGGGTCAATCAGGACAGCAGGCATGCATTCAGAAATGCATCCCTAGTCCCTCAGCAGTCCTGGATTGTGAGAGGGATTTCCAATGCCTATTTAGGCCCGATCCTACCTGGCAATCGGAATCCCTCGAGGTGTCCCAGATTGGAGAGGGTGCAGGCTGGGCTGAGGGACACACACAACATGCATGAATTTTGTACACCAAGCCTCTAGTCTCTAATAGGATAATGTGATCCCCAAGTTAGGTGCTATCTCTTTCAGAAAGTCTTCTGTGACTGTTCTGACAACACTGAGATCTATTTCCTCAGAAGCACAAATGCTCGTGTTATCTCTAGCCTAGAGGTTCCCCACTGTCTGCATGAGAATCACCTAGAAGGTTTGTGAAATTTAAGTTTTACCATCCCTCAGATTTTCAGAATAGCATTTTAGGTGCCTGATTATTCATAATTCTAAGTCCCCAGGTAATGCTGATATTGCTGGTGCCAGAACAACCCTTTGGGAAATACTGCTCCCCCCTAATGTGGATTGAGCCCACAACTCAGGCATGTGCCCTGACCAGGAATCAAATGGGTGACCTATTGGAACATGAGATGATGCTCAATCTACTGAATCACACTTGCTGGGCAGTGATTTCTTAATGTTCTTGTTTCATTAGTCAAATTTTTGTCAACCAATTAGAAAGCTCCTAAGGCTGAGAAAGATTTTTGTATTTCTTTGTACTTCCTAGATCCTTTCAATAGTAGTTGCTTGACCAAAAGTGGCTAACTGATTATTATTGATCATCCATGGAACAAGGCAATTCCTAACATAGTCAAATCCACTTTCATCCATAGTCCCATTTCCTTGCAGTTACAAAACAAACAAAACCAAGCAAACCTACACACAATTTTGAACTCTTCCTTCAGAAATGCATTCCTAGTCCCTCTTCTTATCTCAATGTGTAAGTATACAGGTAGGCAAAAGTCGATTTACAGTTGTGAGTAGAAGGAACACACAATTTATTTTTACATTATTATTCATTAATTATTGTATTATGTAAACATACTTTTGCCCACCCCTGTATTTTTTTTTATCCTTACCCAAGGATATGTTTTTAAAATTGATTTTAGAGAGAGACAGAGGGAGAGAAACATCGATGTGAGAGAGAAGCATCAATTGGTTGCCTCCTGTACATGCCCCAACTGGGGATCAAATCTGCAACCATTTGGTCTACAGGTTGACATTCCAACCAACTGAGCCACCAGGCCAGGGCCCACCTCTGTAATTTTGCCAACATAATCAAATCTGTATAATGTGAAATAATGTATGAGAAAATCTTGAGAATCTCAATGGACAACAAATGTTCATTACCATCACCATCATTCTTATTATTGGAAACTCCATGGACTCAACCCAAGGCCCTGCTCAGCTAGGGCTTTCAATAAGTTTGGTTCTAAATGCTTTTTGCAACACACTAACTTCAAACTCAGGGATTTCTTTGTTGCGCATGTGCAAGTGTGTGTGTGTGTGTGTGTGTGACATCTAGAACAGTGGAGAAAGCACATACCTCATACATAAATAGAGATGACAGTCTGTAAACAGGTAGCCTACCCTTTTTTGTCCCTGAAGAAGTTTCTCCCAATCACAGGACAAAATAAATGAATTCTCTAAGCCATTTCTCACTATATTGATTTTTAGAAAAAATCAATTAAAATTTATTATTTCTGGTTTTCTTTTTCTTTTTACCTTGCAACCTAGATTTTTTTTCATGAGATATTTTGGCTCTACTGAAGATTCATCTTCTTGTACTCTATAAACCTAAGAGTCTCAGAGTCAGTCTCTCTCTCTCTCTCTCTCTCTCTCTCTCCCTCTCTCTCTCTCTCTTAACTCATCCAGTGCTAGTGTGAACCTGGCCACAGAGTATCATCTTGGACCTATGTGCTGTTGTTTAACTTTTAACATACAGATTGTCTGGGCATGATAGCAAGAGTGCTAGGCAAGGATATAGACTTATATTTTCCTACTCTTCATCTGCCACTAAATTAGCTAGCTGACCTTGAGCAAATAATTTCATCTTTCAAACTTCCTTACAGAAGATGATTTTTAATTCGTGACATATATACTCAACAGATGGGATGCAGAAATAGTCTAGACAAAACACAGCCCTTTCAAGACAATTTTCAAGAGTTTATTTTCTTTCAATTGCTATGTCTACCTCCAGGTGTACAAGCTATCTATCTCCTAGTGACCCCATACAGAAAGGATTTATCTAGAGTCATTCATCTTTGTCTCCACTGGAACTTCTTTCATATAACAGATGCTCAATAAATAGTTCTGGGTTGATTAATGGATGGAATTAATCTATCAAATCATTTACTTCTTCCAAAATTGGGGTAATAGCTTTATCTGCCCTTATTTCTGGGCCATAGAATGTGGCCTAGCTGTGTGTCCTTTGGGGTTCAGAAGGACAAAAACAATATCAGGGAGAAAATAGCAGCATCTTCACTTTTCCTGGTTATCTTAGATTGTGCTAGGCTTTCCACAAACAACTGTGATTTGCTGGGACTCTAAATAATACAGCTTCCTTAGTCCACCATCCAGACCTCAGTTAGCCTTGTGGGGAGGGGAGTAATTAATTTGAGGGAGGAAGCTGGTTTGTAAAAATAAAAGATTTCATTAGAATTCCACACACACAGAGGGTTACCTACTCATTAATTAAATGATTTCAAAAGGGATCTTAGTATATAATTGCTATAATTTAGGTGGAAACAATGCCACACTAAATGTAATTATAGGAGTAGGCTCTGTAAAGATGTTTTTTCTCTTTACCAGAGAGCAATTCTGGGTCAGCTGATTCTCTTCTGCATAGTAATCTGGTTCTTTTTTCCATCTCTAATTATACCAACTTTTATCAAATAGGTATCAAAGCTGAGATGAGTTTCAAGGAGACAGTGGTTGACCACATCTCTCAGAGAGAAAAAGGAGAGGATTCATTACTAGGAAGCCACTAGAAATGTGCCAAATAAGATAAAAAAAAGTGCCTAGACAGTAAAACAGGAGGGTTTCCCTGCAGACTGACTTGTGTGGGGACATCTGAATGAATTCAACTAGGATAATGTTGTATTGTGATGGACCTGCCTCAGGACCTATCCCTTCCCCTTATTGCCCTCCCTGATGATGAAGTTTATATAAAAGCCTTCTAAGTAAAGCTTGCTAATAGTATTCAAATCCAAAAATCATACTACTTTTCAACTGCTTGTTCTATTAGTATTCCCCTGAGTCCTTTTTAAAATATTCCCATGAAAGTCTAGTTCTCTAGACTTTAAAGGTTATCAGAGTATTTCCCTAAGATAATGCAAATCTTCCATTTTCTCCTTGTGTTTTGTTTATAGGTTTTTGTATTATGTAACCACAACACTATAGGTTTTGAGGTAATTCTATATTCTTGATTTATTCTTTTTAATTTCAATTTTTAAATGCTAACTTCTCTGTTATGCCCTCCATGATCATTCTTCCTCCTCAGTTCTTTTCCTTCCTCCCTGACTCTATAGGATCAGATGAATTATCAGAATAACATAGACGATGACGTATCCTGGTCCCTGGAGAAATGATCCTGCACCCCACTCCCCACCCCCAGGGACAGCTTAGCTGTTCTCATTGCGCCCATATATATACGAGGATGATGGAGTCTAAGCTGGGCTTTCCTGGTGGCCAGCAAGCTGGAGGGCAAGCAAGACCTTCAATTTATGAATGAGGGAGAACCCCTGCGAGTGTCAGGGCAGAAAATGAATTCTCCCATTGGTCCAGATGTTACCTCCATATTGGCATGTAGATAAATGTGCCCCGAATCAAATGCTCTGCAATCACTTGGTCTGGCCACATGCAATCTCCTCCATTGACACACCGGATTTATTTCTCATTCCTCTAAGTAAACAGTTAAATCTGCTGTGGATTCCGGTGAGTCACACACCATCTTCTACACCACCTCCATTCAGGACTCAGAATTAGCCATTGCTAGGAAACGGCATGTCTCAACTCAATCCTTTCCCTCAGCCTCAACTCCTTTCACGGGCTGCATGTCATTAATTTGAGAGCAAATTATTAGAAACCCAGAAAACAGTTCTGAAATGCCTGCAGATTTATGATGAAGTCATTCCACAAAAGGTCATGGGCAACCTTGCTATAATTAAATCTTTCATTAATTTTTAAAATACACAATAACTTCTAAATGCGGCATAAATTAACCAGATGACCTTGAAGAAATTAGTTAGAGCACTGCTTCATCAGAAGCCGCTACCTAGCAATTTTCTTAATTTTTATTCTTTGAGTGGGACTTGTGTCCATTTTCCATTCTTGGATTGGGTTCCAGTAGCCCATTTATTCGCGGTGATTTAGTATTAATTCACTCGGAGCTCGGGAAGGGATGGTGGGTAGGCAAGACTCTCCTTTCCTTTAGGTGACAACCTCAAAGTATGTAAGTGTGACCCACACAATCACCCCCTGGGACGCAGTCCCTCTATTTCATTAACTGGGTGATACTTTTTTTTTTCATGTGTACATTTTGATAAATGGTTTCTCTTTTCTCATTATAAAAAATGCATTCTCATTATAAAAATTTTGAAAACTTAAAAAATCTATACATGAGAAAATTGAAAACCCCTTGGAGGTAACCACTTATAATATTCTGTGATATTCCCTTCTATTCATTGAAAGCACTGTTCTTTCTCAGACAAGGCAAACAACAATCTGAAGCTACAGCCAGGGTTCGAATCTTTGGAACTTAGAGAAACTCTGAGGTTTATGGTAGTATCTTCCCTGTTTGGCTCAGTGGACAGAGAGTCAGCCTGTGGACTGATGGGCCCTGGGTTCAGTTTCGGTCAAGGGCATATTCCTGGGTTGTGGGCTTTATCCCCAGTAGGGGGCGTGCAGAAGGAAGTTGATTAATGATTCTCTCTCATCATTGATGTTTCTATCTCTCTCTCCCTCTTCCTTCCTCTCTGAAATCAATAAAAGTATATTTTTTTAAAAGCCTCAGAGCTGGATTATAGAGCAGATGTCATGCACACTAGAACTGAAATGAGCCTCATACAAAACTGATATTCCTCCTATAAGAAGAGGAAGAGGCTTTATAACATAAACATCCCATCAGCAGAGATCTTGTTCGTGCCAGAGTTCTGCTCTTAGTACACTTAGGATCGTGCCTACCTTGTAGCAGACACTCAATACATACTGTTGAATAAAGATAGAATAATGTTTTTGAGAGGAGGAACTTGAGAGGTGGACCCCTGAGTCCTTTTTAAAACATTTCTTTGAAAGTCCAGTTCTCTCAGAAAGGCTTCCCACGCCTCCTCTTGCCTCTTCCTTCCATAAGCCCTCCTTTCTGCTCCCACGGAAGAAGCTGCTGAGGACAGATGTTAATTCAAAGGTTAGCCATCAGCGGCCAGCAGTTGTAGGTCTCCAGAAATCCAGGCCACATTCCTGGCTACTGGTGTGCATCCATGCCGTCCGATTGTTTTCCCATTAGGGTGCAGATGGGCTTAGTGGTAAAGGAGGTCAGCAGCTAGAGGGGAACTGCATTGAGCCAAAGTGAGACATGAGCTAGACCTTAATAGAAAGAGGCAGGGGATCAATAGCAAGGAACCCTGCAAGCAGAGCCTGTGTTAGTTACATGATATGATGATCGGTGAGATGGTGGAATGAGGCAGGGAGGAAAAGGCACCGGAGAAGAGGAGGAGAGGGGACTGAAAGGCATTGGAACTGAACAGGCGAGAGAAAGAAAGCTGACTTTTAAAAATTAAATAAATCATCCTACGCCTGAACAACTTTGATTCTTTTCTACAAACTTAATAAGCTCTGCGAATGGGTTTGAAAGCTTCAAGTCCATAACAGAGGGTTAGAAACTGTGGTCTGTGAACCTGTGAGAGATGAGTTGGGTGATAAAGGAGACCCTAAGAGATAGAAACAAGAGGGCAAAATGGATATTCAGGGTGGCATTTAGGAGAGGAGGAAATCAGTTAAAAGAACTCTGAGAGAGTAGCCACAGGAAGGACACCTGGTTTTCCTACCTCATTATATTGCTCAGTCTCCTACTTTGTGTCAAATCCCGAACCAAGAGCTAAACACATCAGGAAAAGTGTAAAATGCATCCCTTCCCTTTAAATAGTTGCAGTCCAGTCCAATAGCATCACTCACTCAACATGTGTCTGCTGAGCATCCCTTATGCACAGCCTCACATCCCATGCTGTGGGAGATGAGGGATTAAGACAGTTGCACTTGGGGAATCCTTACAGACTAAATCAGACCTCATGCTCTAACTGCAAAGATGACCAATATGCAAAACAATTAGGAAACTCCAAAATCCCAAATCCCCAAATCCCCAGCAATTCCACTTGTAGGTATGTAGCTCAGAGAACTTATATTCCTGGAGGTTCTTGTACAAAGATAGGACAATACTGTTTGTAGTAATGCCAAACCATTGATAGGAGAATGGGAAATAAATTGTGCATATTCGTTTCATGACAGAATTCCATGTGGCATTGACAATATCTGGACCAGATGGATATACCCCAAGATCAATAATATTGAGTGACAGAAGCATGCAGGAGAATGATAGCATTTAGCTACATTATACATTTATAAGACACTCACAGCAATGTCACGTATATTTCTATGAATAAGTAGATATGCATGAAATGTATCCACACATGTATTAGAAGAATATACCTCGAATTCATGGCACCCATTGATTTATGTAGGATGTAAGGATAAAAGGTCTAGAAATGGGCAGTCCCTAGAGGACTAACTCTACCTGGGATGCCCTGCTTATTTCTCCTAAAAATCTGAAGCCCAAGTGACAGTGTGCTAATATTTATTCATTCTAGGTAGTTGGTACAAAGATGCTTGTGACATTATTCTTTGTACTTAACTGTATTTTTAAAACCTTCAGAGGAACTGTAAGAAACGCAAATGTATAAAAGTGTGGATGTCGAATTTATATTAAGTATCACACATTCAAAATCTTACAGGAGCCAGGAGGACAACTTAAATGGACAGTGAGTGAGATGCATGCACATCGGGTAAGAGGTGGGGCAAGAAACAGCACATCTGATCCCAAGTGGGCAGCTACCATGCAGCTCTAGCAGGCTGGTGGATGATGGGCATTTGTGCTCAACGTTGCCAGATGTTTCTGACTTTGCAAAGTTTGCCTCAATATAAAAAAAAAGCAAATTAAATATAGCTGTGAGCCAAACCCTGAGGCATAAGATAAGAGTTCAATAAAAGTAAACGAGGAGGAGCTGGATGAATAGTGGAGGGCTTCCTGAAAGAGGTGACACTTGTCTATGGGTTCTGCCTCAGATATGAGAACACTTTTAAGCCATTCCAAATGATCTGTCTTTCCAATACTTCATACGAGGGCGCAAGGGGAGAAGTAGTTTCTGGGTAGGGGAAGTTTGTAGAAACTGCCAAAAATGTCAATGATATTTGTAACATATTCACAATGGATGAAGCTCCAGGTGCACTGTTGTTCAGCGTCTGCAAATTACAGCCCATGGGACAAATCTGTCTGCTACCTGTTTTGAGTGGCCTAAAAGCGAACAATGGCTTTTGCATTTTAAATGCGGGCTGTATGGAGGATGGGAGGAAGCACATGAAGAACAATATTCCATGACATGTGAAAATGGTGAGTAATTTAAATTTCAGCGTCTACAAGTTGATGCCCACTCATTATGTATAGCCTATTGCAGCTCTCACACTACATTGCAAGAGTCAGGAGGCATAACAAAGACCCTGTGGCAAGAAAAGTTAAAAGAGCTGTAAGCCCATTTCTTAATCATCAGACTAGGGAGACTACACACCTGTCTAATATCCCTGGATGGAGACTATGGAACTTAATCCTCACACCCAGGTGAAAAAAACGTGAGCTCAGACAGAAGGTAAGTAAAGCACCTAAGTTCACATGCATAGCTAAGTGGCAACATGAATGCTTTTCCTGGAGCATCAACCTCCAAAACTCATGTCCTAAGCCACCACTCTATCCCCACTCAGCAACCCATTGGTCAAAATAAGCCTTTCCCTCCCAGGTCACTGCCAGCCTCCAGTACATCCCAGTGTCATCCAAAAGCCCCTATGCAGGCACACAGCCGGCTTCTGTGTTCCTTGGCACCAATGACAGTGGGCCTCTGAGTGGATGGCAAGTCTGATGACACCCTGAGGGATGTGAATCCAGCAGCCAACCCGAGAGGTAACAACTTGGGAGTTCCACTGGATTTGCCGATTTCTCGAATCACTTACTTTGGGCAAAGGCAGGTCAGGCTCTTCCAGCAAACAACAGAGAATGGGAAAACAGATCAATGGAAGCAGCCCTGGTTCATTTCCAATGACTTCATTGAATGCAGTTACTGGAGGCTAAACAATGCATTTAAGCTCGGGGCCGGGGCTCCACGTTGTGCTAAGCCTGCCTTCAAAAGCATGTTCCCTGCTAAGCATGTTGCCACGGGTTCTTAGGTGGAAAGAAGGTTTTTGCTGTTTCTTTTTCCCTTTAAACCTCTGCAGCTTTGGGGTTTGCATAATTTCCTAGGCAAAAGGTTCTCTCCCCCACCTTCACTTTGGCTACAGTTCTGCTGGTGGAACAATGGATCAGAGATATAAGCCAGTGAGACTGGATTTACGCAGGGAGTTAGCAAGGCAATCAGCCCTAGACAGTCTGCTGAAAGCATCCCTAGTGCTTCCCACATCACACTCTCTCCTGTGCAGACCAGGCAGCATCCCACTGCTCACATTTGCTGACATTGCTGCCCCCCCTGGAATGTGCCTCTCTCCTTCCTCCCCACAAAGCCAAGAAGTCTTTGTACTGCTCTGTCTTCAATCACTTCTTAGATATCCAATGACAACTACAATTTGGGCCATCCCTTACCATTTAATTGTCCTATAATTCTTGCACATGTGTCATATCCCTCCAAACGTTGGTTTGTATGGGTTGCTGTGACGTGGTGTCTAGCAGCACCGTGAACACTCATCAGTACTTAGTGAGTACTAACAGCCTGCCCCTCTCCCCACACATGGCCCTTAAGGGACTGAACACACCCTGGAGAATTCTAGCACCTTTCCTTAAATTTCAGCTCCGAGCCCGAAGTTTGAAATTCACATGGCAGCTTGTTGGGAGATTTCAGTGAAATCAGCTCTGAGAAAGTGCCCAACCAGACACCTGACCAAAAGCAGGTGCTGAACAGACACAAGTGAGCGGCTGCTCGCTCCTGGGAAGCAGTGCCTCTGCCCTTTCTTCCAGGAAAGCTGTGCCTCTCCTTTGGGGGATTTCTTCTTTTCTGGGAGGCGGCTACGTTCTCCCCCGGCCTCTGTAAAAGATCAGCTAAATCACAGCCAGCTGCTTCCAACATTTCATATCAAGAAAGAATTTCAAATGTAGCTTTGAGCATGCAGGAAATCTGTTTCCCCATCTGACTCCACATCTGAGCCCAGCAACACAGAGATTTCCTTCAAGTGCTAATCTGGGGGCAAACCTTTCAAGAAAGAGTGGACCAAAGAATCTCCGGGCTCTAATAGCCACAGGCATCTCATCAGCTGGAGGGTCGCCGCTTACAATGGCAATAGGCCCTCTGGCTTGTCAATCAACCAGCCCTGTCCTCCACAGTAAGTAATAAGAATGGTCACATTTCACTGTGAATTAGGCTAGACTAGATGGTTCCTGTCAAGGTTACCAGGGAAATGTTGAAATAATAACATTTGAAAAGACAGCAAGAAAAGGAGCAATAAAAGTAAGCAAACCCCAAGCCTGCAAGCTGGGAACTGTTTCTCCCACACAGATTCCCCTGCAGAGCTGCAGTGTTAGATTTCATACCCCTGAGCAGGGGCCTTCGGGAGGACTGGAAGCTGGAGGAAATCAGAAATCATTCCCAGGAGGGTCCTCATTCTATAGCCGCCCTTTGTACCCACATGCCATCCCACCCCGTTGCTTTCTCACCCCCTACACACACCTCTGCACACAGACACAGACCGCTCAGATGGCTACCCAGCCTCCAGCCCCCATAACTTGCAACTACTGCATTCTGATCACAGCCCTTCAGAATCTCTAGAAATCTACAGGCAATGTCCTAAAATGTGAAAGCCATGGGCCATAGAAGCCACAACAATCAAAACACTGGTAAAATTATTAAGGACCATACCTTGCACCGATTAATTCATTCACTCATTCGTTCATTTATTCATTCAATAAATATATACTGTTAAATCCTCAGTGCTAGCACAAAACTGATAAACACATGGCACTCAATGAACAAGATACCCAAAGATTCTTTCTCATGGGGACTTAAAGTTGTGTGTGTGTGTGTGTGTGTGTGTGTGTGTGTGTGTGTGTGTTTGTCCATGCATACACATGTGTGTTTGTGGGTCTGTAGTAAGGGTGGATCAAGGTGGAGGGGGACCATACTAAATAAACAATGCCATTTTTCCTAATATTTATTGTCTAAGCTGTTATCTAGGTAGACATTTATAGGGCTTGGAAAGCATATAGCATGGGGACCAAAACTCATCTGGTGCGTTAAAGGAAGGAGTGTTAGAAAAAAATGATACTTAAAATAAGACTTGAAAGATATTTAGAAGTTTGGTTGTGCACGTGGGAGGAAAAGCACTTTCCAGGCAGATCCACAAGCAAAGGCCCTGGGGCAGGAAGGCACCACTGGAGCAAGGAATGGAAGTCAGAAATAAGATCCTAGACATGGGCCAGTGTAGGTATGGGGTTAGGCCATTCAATGAGTTTAGATTTTATCCTAAAGGAAGTGGAAATATCTCCATAAGTTTTTAGAATAAGAGTGGTGTTACCATATTTTCAATTTGGAGAATATCAGTCTGGATGCAGGTCAAATTCTTAAAGTAAACTAAATCCCTTCATAATCTCAACTCTTTACACCCAAGCATGCTCTTTTGTGGTTCCTTCCTTTGTATGTGTTCTGTCCTTTGCCTTGAAATAATTCACTCTCTCCAAAAATAATTACTGATATCCTGTTCTGTGCCAAACCTCCTGATAGGTATCCAGGTGACAGTACTCAACAAACTGCTAAAAATTTGTGCTTTCTTCAAGCTTACATTGCCTTTAGTCAGTTTTCCACTGGTGAACTACTACTTAAACTTTCAGACCAACTCATTGTCACCTTTTGTATGTGAAAAGTCTTCATTTGCCTCTGTTCACTCCCTGGTTATATAACTAGGGTTCCTTGATGATTAAAGTATCCCCACTCCCTACAACACATTGGCCTGAGAGGTCCATAAAAGTAGAGAGAATTGTATCTCCCTTTTTTATATCCCTCAAGAGAATCTAAAACATATTTGGATCTTATTAAATGTTTTTGAATAAATAAAGTGTATATTAGCGTTCTCCAGAGAAACAGAATAAGTAGGATGTGTGTGTGTCTGTGTGTGTGTGTGTATGTGTGTGTGTGTAGTTCCAAGATCTTTAGGGTGGGTGGGCAAGCTAAACACCCAGGAGAGCAGTGGTTGAGTTCCAGTCTGCAAGCTGGCAGGCTTGAGACCCAGGAACAGCAAGTGTTTCAGTTGGAGTCCAAAGGCAAGAATAAACCATGTTCCAGTGTGAAAGCACCAGGCAGGAGGAAGTCTCTTTTGCTCAATGAAGGAACAGGATTTTGTTCTAGTCAAGCCTTCACCTGATTGGATGAGGCCCACCCACATTAGGGAGAGCAATCTGCTTTACTTAGTTTATTCATTTACATGGCAATGGTATCCAAAACCACCTTCACAGAAACACCCAGAATAATGTTTGACCAAATGTTTAGGCACAACGTGGCCCAGTCAAGTTTACACATAAAAACCATCACAAACTGTTTAACATTTAAATCCAATGAAGTTAACAAGATACATCAGTAAAACCTTTTTTTTCCCTTGACTACAGCTAAGCTATAGAGTCAGAGTTAGCAGAGAAGGGAAGGATATAGAAGCATAGCCTACATCAGTATTAGGTTTTGGTGAAATTGCAAGGTTAAGCATTTTATCCCCAAATGGTCTCCCTGTCCTCGTAGTTCCTAAGAAATATATAAAAGTTTTTGAACTCCTGCTTTCATTCTTGCCATTGTCATTACACAAAGAAACAGCACTGGTCAGCCCTACCTAGTGGGCCACTTGATTTTAAAATCCTTTTCAAATCTAGGACAGAAGCAGAAATTGCCTCTTGACAACCCTTTTAAGAGCTCACCCTCTGGCTATGTGAAGAGCCCTGGAAAAACTTGTGTCATTTTCACACTAGAAAAATGTTGAATTTAATAAAAAGTCAAAAACAGGGAGCCTGAATTATTTATACTTGGGTAGATGACTGCTGCCAAACTCATCTTCATTTCATGAAAGGACAAATCCTTTTCTGTCTTATAAGAAAATTATGCACTATTCTAGCTCCTTGTCTACTTACTAGCATTTAAAATATTGCAATAAGCAAGGTAGAAGTGGGGGCAGAAACTCAGCCACACTCTTACGGAGTTTTAGTAGGAGGAAAGGGAAATAGAAGTGCTATCTAGTCTTTTCAGTAAATGGTTTGGCCCTGAGGTCAATCTCTCTCACATCCATGTGACCAGTTAAACTCTATCTGAATCTGAGGGAAAAAAATATTAACATTAAAGATTGGATGAACAGAGAGTTTAAACTGTGGCCTTAAATTTGTTAGGGAATGCCAGGTCATGTAGAAATTAGAATCCATGTGATATTGTTCAAAGTGATGCCCAAGAAGAGCATGCAATGAGTTCAATAGGCCTCGTAGAAGAGAATGTAGGAAAAAATCACATTTTAAGGTGAGGAGAAGCCCAGATGAAAGGAAGACCAGCATGTCTCTCTGGTACAGAAACAGGGAATGCCAGATTGTAGGACCATGTACATCTTCACTGCCCAAGATGCTGGGACAATTAAGATTTGGATATGATGAGCAGTTACATCTGCCTTGATAAATTGAAGCAGGCTGCACAACCTTCCTGGATATATGTACCTTGCCTTACAGAATTTAGAGCTCAATACTTAAACTCTTTGATATCCACATCAAATAAAGTCCTAGAAAAGATGAAGGTTTTCTTTTTATATCTAGTGATTAAGTGAAGGATGGGAAATATTTTGGAAGTGTCAGCTCATGGTCAGAGATCCTTCTTAAAAAAGACGGTGGTTTTCCTAATATTCCATCCACTTCCTGGAATTCACATGAACACTGTCTAATCTCTTGGCAGAGTATTTTGGGTAACATGATATTTTTATATCACATTTATTTAATGTATAAACATGCAATATGCTAACTGACCATCACACCCTCAAAGATGGTGGCGCCCACAGCCACAAGATGGTGGTGCCCAGGGTGTGACAGTCAATTAGCATATTCCCTCCTTATTGGCTGTAGGCACCGCCATCTTTGTGAGGGTGTGATGGTCAATTAGCATATTACATGTTTATACATTAAATAAATATGTCTATACATACACACTTGTATATATAACCACTATACTAGTACATATATCTATATATTTACTGATTATTTGTATTTTAGAAAAAAATTACATTATGTTATTGCCTTCAAATACCTAGAACTCAACTCATACTTACATTATATATTGTTGTGTGTCCATCAAATGATGTAGCTTTAGACTCTAAGCATTAAGTACTGCTTATGGTTTGTACAGATAAACTTGCATCCAATATTGTTAACTCTTAGTGAAGTGATTTGACAGCTTAGTCATAGAGTCTGATTGGCATTATAGGAGTTCAGGAGGTGGTACCAGCTGGTGTAGGATCACCATAACTATTTTCCCATATCCTTTACGTACATACATGCACACAAACACACATAGGCAGTCAACTTTTTAGGGATTTAAATTTGATATACTTTTAGAAAAAAATACCGTTATTATTTTCTTTAATATTCAGAAAGTAATTCATGACTTTTTACAACTTTAAGATCTATATCCCACCATCTATTCACATTGTAAAGGAATGTAGACAAATTTTGACAACAAATTAATCTAAAGTGGAACAAAAACAACTGTAAGCGTGAGTGTGTATGAGTGAGTGTGTGAGAGTGTGTGAGTGTGAATGTGACAGACTATAGGAGTTTCTCTTAAAATATGCCATGTTTTCAGTGTGTTGGCTGTTTTAATTCTTCTTGTCCCTGTCCCTAGTATCTTACTGGAATGTTTTGGAAAGAGAAACAGATGTAAAGACATAAAATTTCTGTTTGTTTGGGTTTTGGATGAATGGAAAACTGTTACAATACTATTTTAAATTCTGTTAGAAATCTTAACATTTCAATGAGTAACCTAGCTTCTCTCCTCTGGTCTGTTGATCAGAAATATTTATGTACAAGCATAAATATTTCTATTTTCCAGATGAGAAAACATCAGCTCAGAGATTGAAATGCTTTGGTATAGGGTTCCCTGGGAAAAACCATGGCCTTGGTGGGTTAGAGTAGAACCCAGGCCTCTGGGTTCCTTTAGACCAAAAGCAAAAGAAGTACTCACGTCATGATCTGGGTCTCCACTCCAGCCTCCACCAGAGCCCCGTCGACAAAGAGAGGAACCGGAGTGAAGCCATACTTGTCCCAGGAGTGGCCCTCGTCAAAACTCACCCTGGGTCAGAAACAAGTACATGAAAGAGACAGCTGAAAATAAAATCACACTCTTCTGCAACAATTTTTCAGGTTATTAAATTCTCCCCCGCATCTCGCTGTCTGGCAGTTTGGATTATCAATAGGGAATAATCTTCAACATCTCTCCATATTATTATGAGATTTGATCAAAACTGCATTTCCTGGCCCAGGCAGAGACAACACCAGGGCTGCAGAGATATTTCAACATATTAGAATAGAAAACACAACCTAAGCAAGGGAGCTTAGTGCATGGAGCGTCACGTTTCAAGCACTCAGAATGGAACCCGAGGTTCAATTTACTGCACAATCAATTCAGCCCTTGGAGTTTTTGATACAGATAAATTGAGTAGTGCCGAATGTACCCAAATAGGAGGAGGAGGGGTGTGTCTTTCAGGTCATCCCTTAAAAAAAGCAATTTCCTATTTGTTCAGAATGGATGTCAAGATCATTTTCCCTCCCTGATGCCATTTTAAGGGGCTTTTATGGATGAGTATTGAGTGTCTGAGATGTTCTGGGCAGCACTGTGCCTTCTTTCCTCCAATGGTAAGAGGAAGGTCTGGCCTTTGTGGATACCACATCAGAAAATCTTTAAGGAATGCTGCTAAGGACTTAAGCAATTCTGAGTACTTGTTTCCTTCCCTTTCTTGGAATTATCAAGTACCTGCCTGTCTTGACTTAACCAGAGGACACAGTCCAAAGACTATCTCCTCTGGAAAGCTTTTCCTGACATCCTTTATTCTCTGTGATCCTTCTTGGCCAGGTTAATATTTTTTAAAGAATAGTTTATTGATGTTTAGAGAGAGAAAGAGGAAGGGAGAGGGAGAAAGAGAGAGAAACACTGATGTGAGAGTGTAATATCAACTGGCTTCCCCCTACATGCCCCTTATTGGGGATCCAGCCCTTAACCTTGGCATGTACCCTTGACTGGGAATCCAACCAGCAACCTTCTGGTGCACAGGATGACACCCAACCAACTGAGCCACACCAGCCAGGGCTTGGCCAGGTTAATTTTTAATTGTTCTCTGACTCCACAACACAGGATTCTCTGAGTTCAAATGTAGAGACTATTTTACTATAAGACCCATGCCTTCTTCTATCATAGCCCTGATTGATGGCTTCTTCACTTATCTTGAATCTCTCATTCAACATTATAATCTTGAGAGTTCAGAGGGTTCATGCATGTCATTTTCACGGAATGACCCCTTAACTCCAGCTACATATCTTTATTACAGTGCCTCTTTCCTGATATTACATATATATTATCAAAAAACATGTCTGACTTCCACACTGAACCAAGAGATTTTTGAGGTCAAAGACCATGCCATTCGTTTTTGCATTTCTAGTACTTAGCAAAAAAAAAAAAAAAAAAAAATGGCACGTGGCACTATATAAATGTTAAATGAGTACATGAATTAAAAAAATAAGGAATGATTGAGAGCACTCTTCTAATCCACCCAAGCATTTTTTTTTTCAAGCATTTACTTATACTGGCATCGGTGAATTGGATGTGTGAGTCTCTTCCCATTGCTGGTCAATCTACTCAGTCTGCTCTCTATTTATTTACTTCTTTGATTCTCTCAGCCTCTCCATCTCTTTCTCTCCCCCACTGTCTTATCCTCTCTTCCCCAATATATTGATTAAAAAGAATTAGAAGGTCAATCTCTTGACCCATTAGAATAATTGACCTCTCAGACAATTTTTGTAATTATCATGTACCTAGGTCTATTTCCAGAAACAAAAAGTAGACAGTTGTTCATAGAAGTTTAATGGATTCCTAATTTATCACTGTATGCCTTGACATTAAAAAAAAAACTTTCTAAGATGAATAATTCCTAATGCTTGACTAATTATTAAAAACAAAGCAAAACTCCTAAGGAAACTTCCAAAAATACAACATCAAAAAATTTAATCTCTTGAGTATCAGAAATTTGTCTGACTTGCCACTTGTGACAGAGATTCGTTTTTGTGATTTGGAGTTTTTAAATGGTCTGAAGTAACTATATTGAATAGTATCCCCGTGAGATGCACCTTTTCCTCCTCAGTTCAATAGCTCATTAATGGCCAAGACAAAGAAATTAGAAATTCCTTATTAGGTCCCCTGGTGAAATTGGTAGGATTGCCAATACTCAGAGAGACAGGAGGAAAGTTATAATTGGCCTCTAAATAGTAGCAAGACAGGACTATCAAATCCAAATAAAATGAAATTCATTTATCAAATATTTATTGATGCCTAATGTGGCAGCTCTGGCAGTGCCCTCTGTTCTGGGGATATAGCAGTGAACAAGAAAGGGGGGCCCTAGCTTCAGTAGGACTTAAATTCTAGTTTGAGGAGACAAACAATATGCAGATAAATGGATACAAAAATATGAGTTAGAGAAAAGTGTCATGAAGACAATTAAAATAGAGTGATGTGATGGAGAGTGATGGAATAGCTACTTTGTATTGGAAATTTAAGAAAGTCCTCTCTGAGGGGGTGACATTTAAACAGAGATCTGAATGATAATAAGGAACTAGCTGTGCAAAGATCAAGGTGAGAGCCATTCCAGAGGGAATATCTAATGTGAAATGAAGTTGCTGTGTGGGAGGAACTGAAAAATGATCAGTGATTGTAGATTAATGGGAAAGGAAATTAGCAGAAGGCAATGGAGTCAAAACAATAGGGCTGGGCCAGACCAGAAGGTCCTTTTTGCCAGTTGAAATGGGAAAAATATGATTTGATTTAAACTTTAAAATATAACTTTCTGCGTGTATGTGTGTGTGTGTGTGTGTGTGTGTGTGTGGTGAGTGGACTGTCAGGCCAAAGTGGCTCAGGCCAAAGTGGATGTAAGAACATAAATTGGGGGGAGGTTTGGCAATAGCCAGAGACCAAGTCAGAGGGGAGGTTTGGACAAAGGTTATAACAGTAGAGATAGAATGAGATGGAAAGACTTAGGATATTTTAGAGGTGAAATAAATAGGATTTGGTGATAGAATGTATATGATTGCCTGTGCAGAAGAAAGAAATAATAGACAATGTGAATTTGGAGGGTGAAGCAACTGAGATGGGGAAATGGAAAGAGAAAGAGAAGCAAAGCTTTTTTTCCATTTGTTTGTTTCTGTTTGGTCAACATCAGGATTTAAATGCTTTTTGGGCTTCCAAGTTGTGACCCTGTCAAGGAGGCCTTTGGATGGATGGATCCGCATTTCTGGGGAGTGATCAAAGCTGGGAATGTCGATTTACAAGTCACTTATAAGTAAGACCAAATTAAAGCACGATACTTACTTTTATTTTTTAAAAAGGCCCATAGTTGGAGAAAGAAAAATAGTTACTAATGATAAACTCAAGCTAAACAAACCAGGGTCATTATCAGTTTCAAGGTAAATACTACCCATAAATGTCACTATGGTGAGAGGTAATCAAGCCACTGAGTCTAGCATGTGTTCACAGACAGATAGCATGCATAATAAAATAAATTATCCTTCTACCAGTTCCTAAATACTATGTTCAGTTTCAATCACTGTAGAAAACTGACTGAAAATCAACGTGATTAAAGGTAAAAAGCAGGTTGTTCTAGAAACAGGTTGTATGACTTGAAGATAGCTTAGGGAAGAGAATAATAGAGCTAAATAAATTACAATTGCCTTATAATATTTTTAGTAGAAATCTTCCAAATAGTTAAACAAAAACAATCATATCTGTTGACTACTGAAAATGCATAATTTCTCTGAATAAAACTTGAAAAAATATAGTTAATAAATGCATAAAATATTAATTAAAAATACAGATGGAATAAGGGAGAAAAGATTTCCATTCTCATAATTCTTCTAAAGATCAGAGTAAAATATTTTTATACAAGAATATAAGCTCTCCAAAATTTTGTTTTGTTCATTGGTATATCCCAACCTTACACTAATGGTGGATAAATGGTATATGCTCAATGAATATGTGAGGAATAAATTAAAAATGTATATCTCTTGAACTGCATATCTGATTATTCTCCAGAACTTGTAAAGACTGGACAAAGAAATCTCTTGAGGTCCTTTCCAACTGTGGTCCTTTCCCCAAGTCTAATAATCACATGCAATTCTGGAGCAAACATTCTGCATAGATCTGTCCAGCAGAACAAGGACTGATGGAGAGAAGTTACAAGTAGGCTCATTATTGCTCAGCACAAAAACAATCTTTCATGAGATGGGAACTCTTTGTCTTGGGTATTGCATGTTGGTCAGCACCATGGCATCCTGGTGAAGTAGACAGAGCCTCTTAGATGTCACAGAGATATTTGCAATGCTGGGTTTGTGAAAGTAGACTACGTGTCTTCTAAGACCATTCTATGACTTTATGATATAGAGATAACTTCCACTAAAACAGAACAGAATCTTCCAGGAACAACCAGAGCCCTCCCCAGAAGTGTCTAGCACAGAAATAGAGTTATAATGGTCATTGCAAATCAATGTCCCTCCCTTCCATGAGGTGTATTGTTCTATTTTATTTTATTTTATTGCAATGCATGAGGTGCTGGCATTTTAGCCACTGGGAAGGTCTTCAGAATAGCAGATGCCTTTCCCTTCAAAGAGACACATATTCGGTGAAACTATTGTTTTCCTGTGAGTGTTTCTCTGAACAAAAAGCTGGTGCTCACAACCATTTATAGAAGAACAAAGGAACAAAAAAGGCCAGGTGATGTTTCACTTTCAGTTTCCAAGAACAACCCATTGAAAGGAGACACTGACAGCTTGTCAGAGCTAAGGGAACGATAGGATCCCGGTCTACCTGCCGATTAGTAGTTCTGTCTATTGTGAGTTTTCATTAGAGCACTGAAGCCATGGGACTCCATTGTTCACTTCACCCTAATGCTTCTAACATACAAAGGTAATGCTGGATGGAAGGCTAACTTGAAATACCACTTAGGTTTTGAATGTACATCTAAATGTACCTGGTCACAAATAGATGGGTTCATTTGTATGCTGTTTTGTCTTCATGCATATCTAGCTCCCTATCATTTCAATTTATGGGAAGCAGCATGCCTTGTTAACTTAGCTAAAGTTTCTCCCATTTTACAATTATGACACCAATTTTCTCTAAAAGGCAATGTAGCTATTATTAAATTTGAGAGCCATAATACCTTTGTGTGAGGGTGGGGAGGCTGGTGTCTTTTTCCTATGCAAATATATATACAGCTGTATATAAAATGACATCAGTCTGAGACATACAATAGAAAATAACAATGAACTAATTACTTAACCTTTCTTCCACTAAAAGTGAGCTATGTGTTTATCTTGAAGGTTGTGACTTAATTAGAAACTACTGGTAATGAAGAAAATGAGTTGGAGTTTCTCAAGCTTGCAATTCATAAGCAGGAGACAAAAATCAGTCAAGAATTTCTTAAGGAAACATTGATGATAATGATATGGTCAAGCCCTTATAAAACATTCACTTAGCATTTGAAATGGAAGTTCAAAGGAGAATTCCTGAATTAGTTATTAGTGGTTGTTTTCTAAAACAATAGCTGGCATTTAACAACTGCAGGCATGCTTTCAGAAAGACATTCATAGATAAGCAAGCAAGCAGAAATCATGGGTGGTGTCCAAGTTCAGGGAAACATTTGTAGCATTTATGACAAATGACAGTGTCAATGTCCTTTATATGAAGAAAATCCTATCTCAAAAGCTTAGTTTGAAAAATCATTTTTTATCCTGTGTAAGTTGGAGTAGGCAAACAATTGGAGAGTGGTACTATCATTATTATTACAAGAGGTAATTCAATGGGAATGCGGTTTATTTTTATTGAGCTTTATAAATATTTTTCACCTAACAGAAGAGATACATCACAGAATAAAAGGAAACTCAAACTTAGTATTGATGACTTGAAAGGCATGATTTGATCCTACTTACATATCCCTGAGAGAATATTAAATAATTTTCCCAACTTAAGATGGTTTCCTTCCAGAAATTTCCAGAAAAGTACTCCATCTGAAAATGATCAGGTCCCTGGAGAAACTGTTGCAGAACAGACTGCAGGGTCAGATGTGAGGATGTTAAGATTCGACAAAGCCCAAACTCTTTCTAGTTCATCTGCTCCATACTCTTCTTTCAGGCCAAATATCTTCTCCTCTTCTATCACCAAAAGGAAACAACAGGACAACACCACCACAAACTTCTTATTCCCTTAAAACAAGAAAACGTTTGTGCAAAAGGCTCTACAAACCCACCATTATGTAAATCCTAGGTTCCTACTATAATGATGGAGAAGAGCAGGAGGGTGATGCTCAAGTGTAAGATGGGGTTGCCACCCTCTTCTCCTAGGACTTAAGTGGACAAAATCTGTCCATCTATATCTGTCCAGGGAACACTTATCAATTCTCTAACTGAGATTTAGATGCAGGTTCTTAAAACATCATGATAGGGGCTGAGAAACATTGCTTTTCTGGGTTAACAAACAAACAAACTTGTTTTAATAGTCAAGCTGTTGTCTCTGAAAGTACACGTCCTACTCAGCCAAAATAGAGAGAGCTCTCTCCTCCACAGGAGAGATAAGTCTTCATAGTGGGAGGAAATTACCTACAGGTTCAACATGGAACCCCTTAAACTGGCATTTAAGCTCTTCATAGTCCTATCCAACCTTACTTACTTACTTCCATTCTTGGTTCCTACAGAATAGAGTCTTCTGAACACTCCCAACATTTTCTGAATTCCTGGCTTTGGTCAAGTTTTCCCTTCCTTTAACTTGCCTCCCATCATTCTTCCTACTCCCAGCATCCTTTTTTTAAGGATCAGCCCTCATGCTACCTGCTTCATGAAATCCCCTTTCATATCAGACTCCTTCAGGATTCCAGCAATATATACATCCAACACCCTTTAGCAGGCATTGCTTTGATTTGTGGTGATATGTGCACTATCAAAACTCTTTGACTATCATCTTCCAGAAGGCAGGGCCATGTGACAAGCCTCTGTGTACTCATTAAAGTATCTGGGAAATTAGTGATTAAAACAGAAGAGCATCCTTACAGAGACCCAACTTACTGCTGCCAGTACTAACTGTGTAGCCTTGAGCAAGGTATTTAATATGTCTGCATTTCAATGCCACTATAAATATGTGATAAAAAGAGTACCCAATACATAGGGTTGTTTCCAGAAGTAACTCAGATAATTCATGTAAAGTTTTAGGACAGAGTCAGGAATGTAATAATCCTTCAGTAATTGCTGACTATTATTAAAACCACCTATTTCCACTCCTCTGATACTACCCAAAAAGTATACGATCAGCAGTAAAAGGATGATAAACAATTATACTGGGAACTTTTACAAGCTCATTCTTGAGTTGGTAGAGCATTTTTTTTTTGCAAATGGCTCCATGTATCAGTTTAAAATGTATTGTCATAATCTCTCTCTAAGAAGATATAGTGGTAGGTGTAATCATTTTACTTCATGCTGGGCTGAGCTCTAAGAAATTGATAATATTTCTCCATTTTGACTTACAAAAATGGCAATTTCATATGGTTTAACTTAATAAATGGCTAGATGGAGAGAAACCTTCTTAAACCCTTGCCAAGGTGGCTAACACTTAGATTTGGCATCTGGGGATCCTATGCTGTTTCCTAATTACAATCTAATACTTCTCAGTAAAAGTCTCTAAAAACTCTTACTCTACAAATCATGGGCCTGGTATTTAAGCCAGAGTCCACCTTCCAGCTCATCAGTAACCTGATCCCAACTGCACTCTAGATAACATACTCTCTACCACCAAATATTCACGCTCATATGTTCACTTAGCTGCACTTGAAATTCTTTCCCTTCAGGATATAAACACACATGAGACTTACCAAACCCCTTCCCCAAACAAAAGCAAACAACAGCATCATCATCATTAACAGCATCATCATCATCATAATATATCCTCACTCAGCTATTTGTCCTCACTGTGTGTGTATGTATGTATCTCAACTTCCATAATATACTTTCTTAAAAAGAATTATCTACACTCTGTTACCCCATTGCTTATCATTCATTCATTCATTAATTCATTCATTCATAAATCTATTGCGATCTACCTTTTATCTCCACCTCTCTTGAATGTACTGACACAGATCACCAATGATATCTTATATTCCGTAATCCTAGATAGTTTTTTACTCCATAACTGATATATCTGATTATAAAACTTAGAGCTATTGATCACCTCTTCTTTCAGCATGTTGAAGAATATTTCTTCTGGGTTTTTATCTTTTTTGGCTATTTCTTCTTAGTCTGTTCAATAATTTCTTCTTCCGCTCTGCACGTTAGTGTTCAACAGTGTTCCATAGGAGTCCTTGGTCTCTCCTTGTTGTATCCATTCTCCTGAGAAACTGACCCCACCTCCATGGCTTTACCTACCAACTAATGGCTAAACAACTCCAAATCTAGAGTGTTAGCCCAGACCTCCGGCCTGATTTTCAGATGCATAAATCTGACAGCGAATGATCATCTCTGCTTGAATATTTATAGACATCTCAAACCCAAATTATCTAGATCTGAACTTAGTATTTGCTACATGCACTAACATTCTTCTTGAAGCAATTTCCATCTCACATATTTTGGATTCTTAATCTTGTCTGTTTGAACTCAGAAGTCATTCCTGCTCTTTTTTGCCTTTTCCGAGCGCCTATTCCTACCATCCCACTCTATACATCATATTTCCCCACCTAAATTATCTGGCTTACTACTACTACCACCTAAGAGTTAGAGGATGTAATGTATATTAAGTAGATGGATGGATGAATACATGATTGAGGAAATGGGTGAATGGGCACAAAACCATGCAGAGTAATTTGTTCCAATCCTTCCTGCTCATGAACAAGGTAGGGAGCTGTTCTTACCACAAATGCCTGACTGGCAGAGGTGTGTGTTTCATGGCCACGAGGGCGCCACCCCAGTCTAGGA
The DNA here is from genome assembly GCF_951640355.1 of Cnephaeus nilssonii. Taxonomy (NCBI): domain Eukaryota; kingdom Metazoa; phylum Chordata; class Mammalia; order Chiroptera; family Vespertilionidae; genus Cnephaeus; species Cnephaeus nilssonii. Next base: position 47,591,186 of record NC_137087.1, on the reverse strand, counting down.
ACCAGACATTGTACTCTTCATCAAAGATCTGGAACAACAACAACAATAACAATCATAGCAATACCTTACATTTGCACAGTGCTTCACCGTTTACAAGTTTTTCACATATATTGTTTCTTCTTCCAACAACCCTCTCAGGCAATTTGGCACGTACTATCAACCCCGTTTAACAGGTGAGGAAATGGGCTTGCAGAGAACTAATAACTCTCCCTAGACTAAGGAAATGGCTTTCCGATGGCTCTTTCCACTAGCACTGTGAGCCAGTGTGCTACAAGAAAAGGAGGCAACACCATGCATGCTCCACTGGATATTCCTAAGGAAAATATGACTCAAAAAGCTTCCCCATCTTTATTTCAGTAGGTTACTATTCAGTTCTCTCTTCCTCCTCAACTATGCAGATGTTGGCTAATTTATAAGTGCTCTGTGTCTTATAGTGCTGTTTATAATTATCTAGGAAGATAAAATACTTTTCTTTAGAAATTATGATGACTGAGTTCTTACACTTAGCCACCACCTCCTAGGTTTCCCTGCAAGATGGATAAAGACCTAAGTTTGGTGCTTAGGGATCTTTAAAATAAATGCTCATGGAAACATCTTACTCCTGGGGACCTAAAGTAATTCATTATTTGATTTATCCATTTTCTATCACCTATTTATCCATCCATTCGTTCACTCATTCCATGATCCATCCATCTACATAGGCATTTACTATGCATCTGCTATAATGCAAGGCTCTTAGTTAAGAGATTTTTTAACCTAATCCCACATTTCGCAATGCTTCTGGTATATATGACTTTCAAATCCCCAACCTGAAATGGGGGAAAAAACCACATCTCTCCAGCAGAGAATCAACCTCCTACTGGAAATCTTCCAGAGAAAAGTGGAATTGGGGAATTCCTTTAACTTTTAAGCACTAATGATGCTTCTTGTAGCCTGGATGGAGAGGTTGGGAGGTGAGTTAAGTGAGAAGTACCAGAAGATGTAAGGAGGAATAGGCAGATTCAGAAGGGAGGTACTAGGAGGAATGAGCCTCTTATACATATGGCCCAGGAAACACTATAGGGAAAAGAAAAAGTGGATTCTCAGGACAAACCTCAATTGGTTTTCATTCCCATATTTGGGTTTTAAGGAAAGAAAAATGTCCATACTAATAGTGAATTTTAATGCACAAAGAACATAAGGAAGAATCATTTATATTTCAGATATAAACAAAAACTCTGAACCTGGGAAAGAGGAAAGAATGTCAAAGTAGCGACAGCACAAGGGCAGACTGTTGCAGTTACCACTTGGGTGAGTGAGCTATTCCTTCATTTGGAGGGTCAATGGCTTGTGTTTTTGGAGTTTCTATACTAGAAGAGTTTGCATCACAGCTTTTATCCTCATTGGGTACTTATAATAGGTTATCTTATATTTTGAAGGTATGTTTTCATTTATGTGTCTGTTCATTATTCACCTGATTATGGCCTTGTTGTATGCTTTGAACTACTTGGTTGTGTCTAGTAGGTCCTTGGTAAAATTTTTGGACAATGGTAGTGGTAACAGTGGTGGCAATGGGGGTGGTGGTGATGATGTTGGTGACAGTGATGATAATCTTTACTAAGGGTTCAAAACAAGAACTTATCCAACTAGATTTCATATGGTGACTTCACTATCATTAATATAATCCTCCTGGCTGGCATGGCTCAGTGTCACCTATGAACCAGGAGGTCATGGTTCGATTCCTAGTCAGGGCATATGCCTGGGTTGCAGGCTCAATCCCCAGTGTGGGGTGTGCAGGAGGCAGCTTATCAATGATTCTCTCTCATCACTGATGCTTCCCTCTCTCTCCCTCTCACTTCCTCTCTGAAATTATTTTTTTTTAAATAGCATGAGAGAGCATTATGCTAAGTGAAATAAGCCAGGCAGAGAAAGATAAATATCACATGATCTCACTCATTTATGGAATATAATGAACAACATAAACTGATGAAAAAAAATAGATCCAGACACAGAGAAATATTGATCAGACCATTAAACCTCAGAGGGAAGGTAGGGGGAGGGTGGGGTAAGGGGGAGAAATCAACCAAAGGACTTGTATGCATGCATATAAGCCTAACCAATGGACACAGACAACAGGGGGGTGAGGGCATGAGGAGGGAGGGATAGGGGGGGTAATGGGGGAAATAAGGACACATATGTAACACTGTAATCAATAAAGAAATTTAAAACAAATATTTTTAAGAAAAGATATCCTATGCTCTTCCCATTTCCTTCCCAGGTAGAATTCTTCTTACGTTTAAGACTTAGTAAAATGTCAGCTCATCTTATAAAGTCTTTCCCAGTTTCCCCAGGTTCCTTTTCTTCCTCTATGTGCTAACAATGCCACTGAAACATCACCCTAAGCTTTAGTTAGGTATGAGCTCATTTCCTCTACGTAATTCTGAGCTCCTTGAGAAAAGAAATCTGAAATATTCAACTGCTTTCTCGGTTTTGTACTTGACACCTAGTTGACATGGCATAAATCTGTGTTGTCCAATAGAGTAGCCGCATGAGACTATTCGAATTTAGATTGATTAAAACAAAATTCAAAATTCAGTTTCTCTATCACACTCGCCACATTTCAAGTGCTCAGTAACCACATGGGACAGCACAGATACAGAACATTTCTATCACTGCTGAAGTTATATTGGACAGCACTGCTCCAAATGTTTGTACAACTGAATTATTTTTTCATGTATCCATGTATCTATGAAGCTTTTTACACTCACTTATGGCTGGACCTACACAATACTTAACCACAGACTTCCATGGCTTTGCTGGTTTAATAGTCTATCCCCTTCACCTTGCAGGTAAAGAAACAAACAGAAAGGTGAAGAGACCTCTTTGCCAAGAAGATTCCATGGCACATTAATGATAGAAACATTTTATTGGTTGCATCCCTAGCAACCAGCATAGTACATCACATCTAGTGACTGTTCCAATCATATTGCTGGATAAAAGAATGAAGGAATTGAGAAAATTCCAGTTCCTCCTATTCCCTGCCCAGTGGCCTTCCCATTTGACCCCATTGACCATCTAATCTGCTGGCCCAATTGACCAAACTGAACAGCTGTTTCCATTTCTTTGCAACCACAAAGTCCAAATGAACCTGAAAATCTATAGGAAGGTGATAGTTTGGCAGAGATTGCCCAAAATGCCTCTTCCCTGTCCCCAAATCTCCCAGTTACCTGTCTCCACGTGTTGCCCCCATCAGAAGAGATGAACACACTGATATCAGTATATGAGAGCTCCGGGCCAATGTTGCCTGAAACATAAGCAGAGTATTTGAAAGAGTCAGGCAGTTGACAGATTATGAGGGCTTGGCGTTAGGGGAGAGGGGAGAGGGGAAGAGTGAGTAAAGGTTTTCCAAGTGATATTTAGGTTTATTAGTATACTTTCTTTCTTGGTGTCATATCAAAAACCCAACAGGAAGATAAACCCAATATGAGAAAAAAGTAAACAATGTGACAGGAATAAGTCTTTAAATGGTAAACTCTCAAAGGCTGAATACTAATTAGTTTGGATCTCTTGAACTATTCATCCTGTATACCAAGCATGTCAAACTGCAGCCGGCAGGCTGCATGCCTCGACCACAAGTTTGACATGCTTGCTGTACACTAATAATTTCTTAAAAATTGTCTCAACAGGTATTCCCTGAAGGTGGCAAAGAGTGGAAGAGTAGACATTTATTAAGTAGCTGGGCCAAGAACACCTTCCTCCATATATATAATCAGAAAGATATGTGTGTGTGTGTGTATGTGTTTATGTGTGTGTGTGTGTGTGTGTGTGTGTGTATCCATATGTGGGCCTGTATATGTGTTTTCTACTTTAACTTGTCAACATGTCTCTTGGAGTGACAGGCAGCTGAACCAATAGCATAGATGATGTATCCTAAATTATAGAGTGCTCAGAATAAGACAACTATATTTAGCAGACCATGACCATCAAGCATGGCGGGTAAAGCAGTCACCATGCCTAGACTGACCACACTTACTGCCTCTATCCCTTCTTTCTTTTTCTCTCACCTTCTTTTTCTTCCTCTTATACTTCATCACTTTGTGGTTATATTTATTATAAAAGAAAATGATGGTGATGTTCTAGTATATTTGTATTTTCCAAGTGTCCCCAATGGACACTCCATCCTCCACAGAGCTTAAAATAGTGTCCCAAATGTAGTAGTTAGTTGCTCAATATTAATTGTGGAATGAATGAATGAATGAATGAGTAGATACATGATTGAATCGTGTTCCAAGGCTGATGTGCATTTGGGGAGGTATTAAGAACCAGGAAAGTACCCTAAACATGTAAGAATGTATCATTTTGACTGATGTTTTTTCTTTTAAAAAAGCAGGAAGGGAATGTTGGCTCCCACACATCTGTAGCCTAAATAAGAACACAATAAAAATGCAATAATGAAAATGTTAATTGAGTTTCTGACATTTAATGTTTCAAAATAAGAAATTAAAGTCAGACTCCAGCTTGTCAAGCTCCCGTCAGCATCAGGAGCACACAGCTAGACCAGTTGTTTTGACTCTCAGGCTTCCAAAAATAACCCTAGGGCTCAGGGCTCAGGGCTCAGGCAGGAGGTGCAACTGTAATTGGGGGTGGGGGGGCATGGCAGGCAGCTCTTGGGATATCTATCCTGAATTTGGAATCCCATTCTCCAGATACAGGTTTTGGAAGATACAGATGATAAGAAGGATGGGGCAGAGAATGGTTTGCTTGGCAATGGTTGCCTAGATCATAGAATTAATAGGATTCTGAAGTCATATTTGATGTAAACAGAATAGAGTGTGGTGATTGGTTAGCAATGTCTTCCAAGGGTGGGTGGGATAGAGGGAGAAAGAGGGGGAGAGAATAGGAGGGGGGAGAGAGTAGTAGAGTGGGAGAGAGAAAGAAGAGAGAGAGAGAGAGAGAGTCAGAATCTGCCATCTCTGTCATGGGCTTTTAGGATATGTCTCATCACCTCTTACCCTCTTCCAAAACTTGTTCTGCCAACATCCTCAGCCTCTCTTTCAAAGCTCAAATAAAATTGATTGTGGAGTCTTTGCAGTGGTGAGAATCCAAGGCTAAAATAAAGTCTGTTTTTGGAACTATCTTCTGCCAATTGAAAGGAACCCTGAAAGAAATGCTGCTGATCCCAGGGACCAAAAAGTCAATTCCCAGCTGGAGGGACACAGAGAGTGTTTCCAGGGTGATCTTATATTTGAGCAGGTTCAGTCCCTAAGTGGTCCCATGGGAAATCTCTGACAGGAAGAGTCTGGGTTATGGTGTCAGAGAAGGAAGATTTGAATAATGGGTCTCACTGGTTAGAATGGACGTGAAAAGGTTATCACAGCGGCCAGCCATTGGCCAGGTTGGGAGGTGTCACTGTTCCCCACTTAAGTGGTGTGGCAGGTGGGAGGAAGGAGGTGTGAGATGGAGAACAGGGAGCTTCTCTCACCAATAGCATAGCTGCCAATTCATGGAGGTTTGCCACCGTACGTTCTGGCAGCTCTAAACAACTTGTTTACTCCCCAGTTCCTCCAGGGTTACCTTTTTCTATTCCTTAAAAACTTGGGAAAGAAAGGTGAAAGATAGATAGATAGATAGATAGATAGATAGATAGATAGATAGATAGATGATATTTTGGAGTCTCTGGAGTTAGAGATGCTTCTCTCACCATCATGATGCCTCCCCCAAGCAATTTAGAGCTCAGAGAAGGAGGAAGCAGAGTTTACAAACCACTGCAGGGAGGGAAAGTGCCTCCTCGGAGAGACAACACTAGGGTTTGAACATTCAGAGTTTATAGGAGGCATGGCAGGGAGCCCCCGGTACTGTGGAGCTGGTAGGTGAAGGGGCTTGGGCTAGGTCTGGCTGAATGGTTACTTGACAGACTAGTCTTGGAGCCAGAGGGAATGTGGGCGTGGGCACACCACTTCTTCCCCCTTGTCCTCACTCTCTTCAACAGTAATTGAGAAGAGTAATAGCCTTCTCTACACCATAGGGTCCTTGTGTAACAAAGGCCAGGAAAGTACTTTGCACACTGCAAGCCACGGTGAGGATGTGAGGTCTCGAGTACTAGCTTGAAACCACAATGGTAAGAACTCTAGTGTTTCTGCTTGCTAAAAGCAATTGCCAAACTCTCTAGACTGGAATTCCACCTGTCTTCTGATGGTCTCAAGAGAAATTAGAGATGAATCCTGGGGCATACTTTCTTCGGGGTATGCAGCTTCCCTGAGACCACATCTCAGTGAGTGATGGGAAGAGGCAGTGAGTAGTAGGAGTGGCGGGGAGAGAGCCCCGGGTCACTAACACTTGAAAGCAGGAGAAATGCTCGGATGGAGGAAAGGGCCCTGGAGAGACAGGCTCCATGCAGGCCACCGAAGAAACCCTTGGCTAACTTCATAATTATTTTTATAGCAAATTACTTGGGAGGGAGAGTTAGCAAGCAGGATAAGGAGAAGCTGGGTATGAGGAGTCATGTCAGTGATCTAGGTCGCCTTCATCAAGATCTTGTCAGCTATGTTATATCCCTCCAATATCCCACAGTCCGGCAAAAAGCCATGGAAAGTTACAAGAGTTAAAAATGGAAGAGCAAAATACGTTAGTCAATTCTGATATATATCTATGGATAAAAATAACAACCAAATCTTTAATGTCTGCAGGCTTACTCATTTATAAAGCCCTAGCATTAGACTAATTTAGAGGCCCATGTTGGTCACAAGTAATAACAACTACCACTATGCTCTGAGCACTTTGCTGGGTCTTGTAGACATACTCTTCTATCTCTAATTCTTAAATGCCATCACAGGATAGAAAACATCCCTGTTTTATAGATGAGAAAAGCAAAGCCCAGGGGTTAAAGAACTAAGCCACATTCACAGGCTAACAATGGTCAGAGCTCAGCCTGCAAAGCAGGACAATAGGGCTAACAGGTATTACTCCTTCATTCCGTGTATACAAATCTGTATGATTACTTTATGGATTCTATGAAAGGAGATGAGGAAATCATCCTCTTCTGTTGCAAAAACAGTGGTTTTAACTTCTGGAATATTAATGATGATAATAGGTAACATGTATCCAGGATTCAATATGTCCTAGGCACTGTTCTGAGCACTTTAAATCAAGGGCTTCATTTACTCCTATTCAATTCTATTATGGCACTGCTATTATTCCCACTTTGCCAATGAAAACATTCAAGCTCAGGGTAGGGAAGCCACACAGAACAGAGTCTGGCTACACATTTAAATAACATTAACTTTTATTAGGGATTATAGTTTCCCAGTGTTGCTTCTACTCGTGTCCAAACCCTCCTGCAGACCTTGAGTGAGACAGAGAGTATAGCAGTCCCAGAGTTGGGAGGGATACCTCCATGCATTACAGAGTGTGGCCATCACTTCCTAAGCCAGGAGAATGGCAACAGAGCCTTCCCTCATCTCTCACTGTCCTGAGCTCTCTGAGGCCAGTGGTGTTAAACGTGGTGGGTCCCCACCTTATGAGGTTGAGAGAAGTTGACTGAAATGCCAGAAGGCGACGCTAGTTGTCAGTCTGATTAGAGAGTTTGGGCACTGGTGGCATTTAAAGTTCACACAGTTGGAGGTTTGGGCATTGAAGCCTTGTCTAGGAGAGCAGTAAGTGTAGGGATGGAGCTTCGGGTTGATGGGAAAGAACAGAATGTGCCATCTCAGAAAGTCACTGTGAGTTTATCTGCTTTCATTAGTAAAGAGCTGCCCACCACCAGAGCTCTAGCTCCTAAGATTAGAAGCCTGCCTTGCTTTATGCCATCAATGTATTCCTGAAAAGGTGTATGTAAATCAAAGGCATGCTAATCAGAGCACCTTCCCCCAGAGACTTTCATTTTCATTTCGGAGTTTCTTTATCCTCATTTCTGATTGATGTTCAGAGGACAGTGGTTCTAACAATGCAACCTTAAGTTTTCCTCCCTCTTCCCCAGGCTCTCAGCCAAGTGATTAATCGTGTGTAAACAAACCTTTACATATACCAGAGACCTTAGGATTAAAAAGAGCTCTGGGGTGAAACCCTTCCTGAAGAATCCTCCCTGTAAAGGGAGAACTAGCCCAACTTGCATTTGAACTAGGAAGTTCAAAGGTCACATTTTCTTCAAGTGAGAATTCCCTATCTACACTAATAAAAAAGATTCAAATTGACTGTACCTCCACGACACCCACCAGCCAATCAGGAGTGAGTATGCAAATTAACCCAACAAAGATGGAGGGTTAATTTGCATACACAGGTGGGGAGTGAAGACTGAAGGCTCTGGCCCAAGCGAAGACTGAAGACTGAAGACTGAAGAGGAGGAAGCGAAGGCCTGGGTCCCGGGTGCCAGAGGAAAACTGTTGCCGGCAGCCAGGGGAAGGAAGGCCTATTGCACAAATCTTCATGCAACGGGCCTCTAGTTACAAATAACCTCTCTGACCAGTCAGTTTATTTTGAGAGGAACTCTGGCTACTTGCTAAGCACACGGGACTGCTCTGTGACTGTGGATGTCACACTAGCCTAGAAGTTACAAGCATGTGGAGTTTTTCTCCTGGGTTATGAGAATGAGCTTGGGGATCCAGGTATCCTGCCTACTTCCTGGGGAGAGTGCGCATCCTAGTAGTTTCCATCTGATGCTCAAATGAATCCAGAGGTTATAAAGATATCCAGCAGCTCCCAGTGAGGAAGATGCCCAGGGAATGTCTTCCTTACCTGTAGCCACCACAAGTCCTGGAGCTGTCGCCTTGCTGGAGATCCTTCCAGAGGAATATGGATTCTCAGAGGTCTGCAAGTGCAGGTGTAAGGAACAGAAGGGCTAAGAGGAAAAAGAAGGAAAGATCTTTATTCCAGGAAGCTCCTGACAGACACCCCTGCCTCACCAGATCTTAGGTTTCCAGTAACAGCAAGGATTGGATTGAGTCACACACTTAGGTTTGGGAAGAAGTCATCTTTACCTGAGATCGCCAATACATTCACATCAGAAGCTGCCCTGAGAACCTGGCCCCGCTCCCATCACCCTTTATGCTGCCCCCTCTCTTCCTCACCCCATCCCATCCATCAAGATCCAGTTCATGGTTGGCTCACTGAAGCCTCCCTGACCATGTCTTTCCCAGGATGGTAATGGCCTTTTCCCACGTCTGATGCTGACCATCACACTCTGCTCCTCTGAGAGATCCCGCTGGGAAGGGTGAAAACGGGGAGCTGAGTGAGATAAGTCTCAGGTCCTGTCCCTCTTCTTCAACCAGACAATCCCTGTTTCTGTCTTTATGTATTTGGTTCTTGCTTATAATTTCACTGACTTTTACTTCAAAGATTTGAAGTCATTATCTAAAACACATGTTTGTGTTCATTATTCATTTAGTTATTTGCCCCTATTTGGGTATATTTTAAGAGTATTTATAGGGATGTATTATATTTACAAAATAAAAAGAAATATGAAAATGACAAAATTGCAAAAAGTAGAAAATTAGGTTAAGGAAATACCATGAAGCTATGAATAAGGTTTTTGTTTGTTTGTTTTGGGAGGGTCTTGCTGTGACCAGTTTTTAGAGATAGGTAAGCATTGTCTTTGAACTTCCTAGTACCCCCAAGCAAAAAAAAATGGAGTTGGACAGATACTACAAAAGGGGAAAGTCCATGTTTGCCCGGGTTACCATTATATCTCTAGTTTTCAAAATAATGTCTACAATATGATTAAGTGGATAATAAACCTTTTAAATAAGTGGCAAAAGGAACTTTTTTGCTAAGGAGAAACATAACCATTTCTGGGGCCTTAGGTGAATTCTCACACAGGTCCTCTTTAAGATGGCACTGAGGGTGGTGAATATCACTGTTAATTATCTGTCTTCCCTCCCCACCTAGAGTTGTAGCACCTGAGGGCAGAAAATAGCATCCTACACATCCTGACCTCCATAACTCCTACCGCAGCATCCCATACAGCTGGAACCCTAGGAATCCTGGTAGATTTTTTTCTCCAGGTGGACATAGCAGCCTGACCTTTCCTGGACTTTGCTTACCTTGACCTCCACCAAACCCTTATCAAACTGTATCATATCAGCTTCAGATAAAGGTGTGTTGCCTTTACTGAGCTGTCTGGGACCCTGGAACACAGGCACTTTCTTTTATACATTTCTTCATCTTACTAAGAATTAGATCATATAGTATTTTCTCAGTAAAAGCCTCTGATGTTCAACTGAACTTTCCACTCAAGCAGCATGGCAGTCTGCGTGCACAGATCAACACCTGGGTGTCATAGGAAATCCCTGCCCATCACTGGCCAAGTTCCCAGGGCACCCAGATGGAAACAGCCCCTGGGGCAGATTCCCCGGGTAACCAGCCTTCCCCGTGGACCTCACATGAGACTGGGTGACTGACCAGCAGGCAGTGTACCGGGCTTCCTCTCAGGTCCACGTCTGGAGCTTGCAGTAGGCGCCAATCCCTGCCCTTGTTGTAAGTGATGTACGTCTTCACCTGCTCATCCACCTTCTTGTTGGCCAGGAATATCCCTTTGATACCTGCTACCTAGGAAAAAGGGTGAGAGATGGAGAACGATGTTGGGCCAAAATGCCTACAGTCTTGGAGGAGCTCAGAGAGAAGCCCCAGCCTTTTCCATGTGATGTTGGAGGTACAAAAGATGACAGGAAGAACATGGTGAGACATGCCATACGCCATGTGGCCTCGAAAGAAGTTTAAGTTCATCTCCACGCCCTCCACCTGCCAACACACATGTCCTATTCCTCTCTTACCCACCTGCTTTTTCCCACTTTACATGTCTCTGCACTTTGTTCCCTAGGGCCCAATCCCTAACTTGTTGCATTCCCACTGAGGTGGAAGCTCTTGATAACAACTGCAGGACTTAACCCCCTCCTGCTGGTGAGGGGGGGCACTTGGAGGGGAGCTGTTAAACAGGTTTTAAAGGCATCAGGCATACTCCTTAATGATGGAAGTTGAGGTGTCCCAATTAGTAGTGAGGTAGATATGCTTTGGAGAGATGACCCAGTGTGGCCACCTGGAACCTATCCCTGGCTGTGCCACTAGCTCAGTGTGTGACTATGGATAACCCCCATATCATCTTTGGGTCTGAGCCAGCGGTCACTTTGAAACAGGCAGAATCTGCCCTACTCTTCCTGTTTTCTCCCGGTTGGCTGGCAATGGATACATGAGGTAATACAGAGCTCTCTTGCCAGAATTCCCAATTATTGGATTTGTGCACCCATAATATTTTGAAAGGAGAAGAGCATCACCAGAAAACAAGGAGCTAGAGGATTAAAAGATTTATGATCTAGAAGGGTCCTGGAGTAAGGACAGATTCACTCAAATTTTTATTCCTACTATGTCTATTATGTTCTGGGCAATGAGGACAGCTATTTATATTGACAACATCCTATAAAAAAAAAAGATTATCTTAACTTCCCTTACAATCCCAGCATGTTCCAAAGCTAAAAGATAATTCAAAGAGCTTAAGTATATATAAACAAAAGGTTTAATGGCAGGTTTTCTGGGTAATAGAGTCTCAAAATGTTAATTGTATGTATCCCCCATTCTTTAAGAATCATGGTTAACAGATTTATTGCAGTTCTGAGAGAACGCCAGTGGGAAAGAATTGCACAAAAGTGGAATTATTTTATTTTTTTAATGGCATAATTTATTTGATGAAATAAGAAGTCTTTTTATTTGTTTTTAATCTTTTTTTTTATTAACCTGACTGGCCTTGAAGAAGATGCCAACCCCAATAAAAACAAACCAAAAAATGGACAAAGAATGTCAGAAAGAGAACAGAACACCACCAGGGGAATTAATTAGATTCCCAGAGGGTGAGTAAGGAGAGAAGCCAAGCTGGGGGGAGGGGCAGTGGAAGCAGGGTTCTGCCCTTCCCCAGAGGTACCCTTGCTGCTTAAAGTCAGTGCCATTTCAGGAAGGCTGGCATCGCTCATCCTGGAGCCTGAGGCCCTCAGAACATCTCACTCTTTAACACCAGCTGCAAAGGTGTTTTTCTTAACTCCGATGGCCAATTATTCCTCACTGAGAACTCAATCTGAGTTTCTTTAGGGCTTTCTGCCTTTTGGTATTTTCTATGGACCACCAGATAATGATTCTGAAGACTCTCTTCCCCGAGCCAGCTGGCGCCCCTGCACCATGTACATAGCACCTTGCTCTCCACTTCCCAAAAGAATACAGAGTCAGACTCCCAAGTCTATTCCTGTGAGGCTCCTGTCACTCCCTCCCTTGCCTCCAGTGGGATGCTTTACAGCAGAAATTATGAGCCATTCATCCACCTCTTGTGTTCTTCTGAATGAGCATGTTTGGCAAGTGGAATGGCCACTACCATAATTTTCCACTGAGAGCTATACCACTTGGATGGGTGTGTGCTGTGTTTCCCACACATCCTGAGAGCAAAATCAGGAGAATGGATACTGAGAAGGTATAGGAAGGGGGCTTTAAGAGCTCCAGGGAACCCATCTGTAGCTCTGAAGGCCTTTCTCTTGCAGATGCACCTAATGCCACACAACTCTCACTCTTGTCTGAGGGAACCAGGACACTTCCCCTTTGTATTTGGATTGGTCAAAGCCCTTACATTATTACTGACTACTTCTTGCTCCATATCACATATAAGTGGAATATAGTTTTGAAGGTCACTTTTCTTTTGTGTACCTAAGCCCAATAGATTTCCAAAAAATTTAATGCAATCCAAGAATAAAATATATTTATGTTGCAGCCTAATAGACTCATATATGCATGTATGTGTACATGTATAGGTACATATAAATCATAAAACACAACATACCCACACTATACACACTGTAAATGAATTAGATAATGAGATTCACATTTTAACTCATCTCCATCCAAGGAGGTACTTGACATATGCCTTAAACATGCTTCTTCCTACTGTTGTTTGAAATCAGAAGCCTGGCTGCTGCTGTTGGCCCCAGCAGTTCAAGGAGAAGGGTACCAACTGGCGGTGGTCCCCAATGAAGAGGGCAGTACAAGGTGTCAGGACTGCATGGCCCACTTTTCCTCTGGGAATCAACTTGAATTAGAAAGGGAAACTAACAGTGGCCCCTTGGCAGAGCATTGAGTCCAGGTGGCATGGTCATCTGTCACTCACCGCCTTGGGCCCTCAGGGCAAGAAAGCCAGGGCTCTGCTGAGAAAAGCAATTACCATGGTCTGCTTTGGGCTGTCCCTAGAGTCAATCCTGTGGTGAGAATCCTATGAAGGTCAGTTTGGAAAAATGTCCCTGTGGAGGCTATAAGAAGCTGTCCATCTGGCCCAAATGGGGTCACCTAAGATCATGATAAAACAGAGGGTGGAAGGCAACCATTATGGACAAGAAAACATCAATAAGATGGGCAAAGAGACCAGAACACTAAGGATGCCTCAGAAAGTTGCACTGTATCCATCCAACAATTTGTCATGAAGAATTTCAAATTAAACCCACAATGCGGTAGCACTATGCTCCTCTTAGAATAGCTAAACACAGGCTTGTACACACACACACACACACACACACACACACACACACACTCAAGCAGAGTTGATAATACCAAGTGTTGGTAAAGATGCAAAATGATACTGCCACTTTCCAAATAATTTGGTGGCCTTTTATAAACATAAATCATTCAACCTATCAATCCTACTCCTAGGTATTTACCCATGAGAAATAAAAACTCATGCTCATGTGACTACTCATAGAAGTTTTATTCATAATCAAGCACAACTGGAAACAACTTAAATGCCCTCAGACTGGTGAATGAATAAACAAACTATGATACACCCAAACAATGGAATACTACTCAGCAATAAAAAGGGACATCTATTCCTCCTTAACAACATGGGTAAATCTCATTCTAACTGAGAAAAGCCAGACTCAAAAGGATACCTACTGCCTAATCCCATTCATAAGACAAGGCCCGGTGCAGGAATTTGTGCATGGGTGGGGTCCCTCCTGGCTGATTGAGGCTGTCTCGCCCTGTCCCAATCTGGCCGGCCAGGGGGAGGGAACACGGGAGGTTGGCCGGCCATGGAAGGTTGGCTGTGGGAGCACACTGACCACCAGGGGCAGCTCCTGCATTGAGCATATGCCCCCTGGTGGTCAATGCACATCATAGCTACTGGCCAGTCATCTGGTCATCTGGTAGTAATGGTTGCTTAGGCATATATATATTAGTAGCCCTGCGCACGAATCCGTGCACCAGTAGCTCACCAGTAGCTCGCTGCTGCCCTCCAGTAGCTCTCCACCCACTGCCACACCCTCCTGTAGCTCCCCCCACCCACCATCTCCCCGACCTCCCCCCCCCTCATTGCTTGCTGCCCTGCCCCCTCCTGTAGCTCTCCACTGCCCGCTTGTAGCTCGCTACCCCACCATCCTGCTGATCCATGATCCGGTAGTTACGTGGTCGGTCATTACGCTTCATGGTGCAATGACCATTTGCATATTACATCTTTATTATATAGGGTGTGTGTGTGTGTGTGTGTGTGTGTGTGTGTGTATATATATATATATATATATATATATATATATATATATATATAATTGTTGTTCTTATTAATCTTCACCAAAGGATATTTTTCCCACTGATTTTTTTTAGAGAGAGTGGAAGGGAGAGGGAGGACAGAGAGAGAGAAACATCAATGTGGGAGAGACACATGGATTGGTCGCCCCCGGCATGTGCTCCAACTCAGGCCAGGGATCAAGCCTGCAATTGAGGTGCATGCTATTTACCAGAATCAAACCCACAAACCTACAGTCCATAGGCCAACACTCTAATCATTGAGCAAACCCAGCTAGGGCAGAACTATTCTATATTTTGATTGTGGTGGTAGTTACACAACTGTATAGCCCTGTCATAACTGACAGAACTGTATACCACAAAGAATAAATTTTACAGTATGTAAAGTATACCTCAGTTAAAAAAATTAATGTGGAAAAAATACATAGTGGGAAGAGCCTGGGCTTTCTAGTCACATAAACATGAGTTTGTTTAAACACAGTGTGCCACAATTTACAAGCTGTGTGGTCTGAGCCATGTTACTAAATTGTCCGTATCTCTGTACTCTAACAAAGCACAATGGGGAATGACACCTCCCACAAAGGGATGCTGCAATAGATATATAAGAAAAGGTTAGAAGCCGATTAGGGTTACACAGTACAATACCATAGCCACTGGCTGTTGAGCACTTGAAATGTGGCCAGTGGGACCAAGAAACTGATTTATAATTTTATTTACTTTTAACCAATTTGCACACTGGTGCCAGATTTAGGTTGGCAAACTTTTAAGTATGTTTGGAATAACTTTGGGGTGTGAATTTACTTTTTTCTACTGTAAATTTTAGGGAATGTAAATACTGATCAAGGATTTCTGCTAAAAATTTAGCATGTAAATTGAGATGTGTAGATTTAGTATGGAAAAATATAAAGTATCTCAGCAATTTTTCATATCAAACATATACTAAGATGATAATATTTTGGATATTTTGATTAAATAAAATATAACACTATAATTAATTTCACCTGTTTCATTTTACATTTTTTTATGTGGGTAGTAGAAAATTTAGAAGTGCATGTGTAGCTCACATTATATATTTATTCAACAACACCAGTCTAAGGCATTGCCTGGTATGCTCTTGTTGTTATTATAAGGAGTTACAAGTTAGATGCTTAATATTCAGGAAAGTATTGAAGAAAATCCATCAGACGGGCAGCTCAGAGAATGTTTCCATAATATAACTAAGGGTGTTGAAGAGAATATTTGTCTCTTGATCTATCAGTGGAGAACAACTAAAAATAAATATAGTTTATAGTCAGGGATGTGAATAAATGAGTGTCATAAGAATAATGGTGAGCACACAAAATGGACTATGTTCACGGTCAACACTAGCCTTGTTTTGGTAGAATGGGCTTAAAGAAGAGATTGATTATTATTTGGCCTTCAATAATTATTTTCTCCCCTGATTATGTAATTACATCTATGACAATATTGTACTTTGAGGCAAAGATTAAAGAGAGAACAAGCAAGAGACTCTGTACAGCAGTAGGCTGCTACAACAGACCAGAAAACAATAATGCATCTGCCTTATTAGGTTTTAGTGAGTTTAGTGGGCTTGATCCCCATTGGTCACCAAGGTCTCTCAGCACCAAGACCTGCAAAGTGAAATCTCAAATAAGTTCTGGCTTTCTTCGTCCTCTTTCCAGTGTTAGGAAGAGGCTTGAAAGGTCAGTAGTTTTAAGTGGCCATGGTCAGCCCAAGCCACCTCACATCTGTGGTACCTAAAAGCATCTCTAACATTTCAGACAAGGGAATACAGGTGCAGTATCCTGTTACATTATCATATAAAGTTACACACTAACTTGAAATAGGAGACTACATCATGCGTGCAAACATCATCCACTAGGTATGTAGCTTATAGGGGAAGAAGAGAGAAATACTAGCCCACAGAATAAATGCCCAGGTCTTCCGTCAAGTTTTAAAGTGGCATATTTGCAATTGTTATCCCTACTATTCCCCAAGGCCACTCAACATTCTGTAAAAATAGACCTGGTTCTCTTCTCATGCTGGGACTCCACCAGGCATGTCTTTCTCTCAAGCTCCAAAATTCCTCCTTCAAGCCAACTCATCTACAAGTCTCCCCAAATTCCTTGTTAGCATTAACCTTCCTTTATAGTGACCCCACAACATGGGAAATTATAACTTTAATGAAAGTCTTACCCTTTGCAAAAGCATGAATGGACCTAGAGAGCATTATATTGGTGAAATAAGTCAGTCAGAGAAAGACAAGTGCCATATGATTTCATTCACATGTGGAATCTAATTAACGAAATGAATTAACATGCAAAATAGACTCAAAGATAGAGGGGAGACTGACAGCTGTTGGAGGTGGGGGACTGGATAGTGGTGAGGTGGAGGGATTAAGCAAAAAAGAAAAACAGAAGACAGAGAGAAAAACCTCATGGACACAGACAACAGTGTGGTGATTGCCAGCGGGGAGAGAGGAGGGAAATTAGGGAGGGTATAGGGGATAAATGGTGATGGAAGGATACTTGACTTGAAATGGTGAACACACAAGACAGTGTACAAATGATGTGTTGTGGAATTGTGAACCTGAAATCTTTATACTTTTGTTAACTAGTGTCACCCCAATAATTTCAATAAAAAGGAAAAAATAAAATAAAAAGAGCAACAAAATACGTTAAACTATGATCATTAACTATCCTAATACATATCTTTCCAGTAGATTGTCAGTTTCATGTACCAGCCTCATCTCATCAAACAGAGTACACACCGTGAAAGTTGATTAATTTAGCTGAATTGAATGTGGAAGTTTACTAGTCTTCCCAGGTGCATTACTCAAGGGCATTCAGAGTCCAGAAAATAACAATCTCAGTTTCTAGGAGAATCTCCAGTGAAGAAGGTTAAAGTCTAATAACCCCTGGAGACCAATTAAATTGAGCTTTATCTCCAAATCACAGAATGTATCTCCAGGTGCAAAACAGCATCGCCCTTTAAAAACCTTCAGTATGCTGTTCATTGTCTAGATGGTGTCAGGATCCAGTTTATTCCCTTGGTACTAAATTCCTTCTAGAATCTTAACTCCAATTATTTATCCAACACTCATTCTTGTACCTGAGAAGCATCACTTCTATTCAGTGAGGTTGGTTAGCTCATAATCTTACACATCTATACCCTCCATCCAATTCTTGGCTCATGCCTTTCACTTCTTCACTTCTTCCTCCCCAGGAAAGACATCTGATAATGATTGTTAATGCTGAGAAAAAGAACTGGGCGTGTACAGCTCATCCCCACATCCACTATTTTGGGGATCTACCTGCAAAAATCATATCTTCTGTACCTCAGGGTAATGGTGTTATAGAAACAGGTTTCCACACAGGAGATTTTTTAATTTACTATTTCTGCCTATTACTGGATGGATAGGTGCAGTTCTAGAGTACAGTGTTAGCAAGCCCACTTCCTCCTACCAAACTTTTCAAAGTTGGTGATGTTTGATCTCCATTTGTCTCCTCCTCTGTCACTGTCTCAGTTGGTTCCAATCTTGGCAAGTAAAAAGGGAACTTGTTTGTTGACCTCCTCAAAGCCCACCAAACTAGATTTCAACCTCCATGATGGTAACAGCCATCATCTTTCCTATCTCACTCGTGAACTTGCACACAAAGTGGGGGCACAATAAAACCTGATAAAATTGAATGGAGAACCAGCTCAACAGTTCTGGTGTTAAAGAAGCTGCCTTTCTTGATATATCATGTTTCTCTGTAGATGCAATGACTCCATGCATTCCCTTCCCACAACAAGACCAAAAATGCATGACGGACTTCAGCAAGAAGAAAACAAATTACATGGATCTAGGTATATTCTTCATTTTGATTCATGTTCCACTTCAGGTGAGAGTTTCTCGCTGTTCTAAATGACCAAGGAGCTTTCAGGATCCCATAGGAAAGAAACAGCACAGTCACAAATTCACTCACCATTATCAATAGGGTCAGAGACTGAAATGCCATCTGCAGCAATGTCTACCATCCTCTTGGTTCTGGCCACAGGAGCATGGATAATTCTCTTATCTTTATAGCCTCCCTTGTGCAAACAGGAACTGTTGGAGTGGCCTCAGTACTGTGAAAATCCATCTAAACCTTCCCACAAGCTGTGACTGATTGCCCAATAACAAAGGTATGTTTCTTCTTCCTGGACTGATTACAGGCATAGAAATGGAAGCCTCCCAAACCATATATACTCTTTAGTCATCTTTACCAGTTTTTGTAACTCTAGGGAGTTATCTGGGCCATTTTTCCAAATAAGTCTTATTGTTAAGAGAATTATTTTAGCATTTCATCTACCTCTTTAAGAAATCAGGATATTTCTACTGATTTTGTTTTATAATCAATGCCATTCACTTATCTCCTTTTGAAAATGTACTTCCATTCACCTCATTTGTTTGTGTAATCATCCTCCCACCCTAATAAAAGAATTGGAACCTTCTATGTTACCATCACTTTCAGTGACTGAGTAGCCAACTTACATACCAGTGCAGAGATGCTGGATCTTTGGCATAAGAGCCCACTATAAAGCAGAAGCCCATGCGCTAACCCCTCTGTTCTGAAAGCCTCTACCAGTCCTCAAAGCAAACACCTCACAAGGGAGCAGCTCATCCAGACCATCTGATCCTACCACCCACAACACACAACTTGACCTTTCATGAATAGATGAATTCAACCAGCAAAGCTATGTGGGTTTGACCACCAGTAACTGGTGAATGTTGGATAATCACACACACTTTCTTTGCTCAAATCAATGCATCATACTGAGGTGGTCAATCAAGTACCGTCACTGTGGCCAGGACTGTCAAAGGACACACTTGTCACTAGAGGTTTAAAAAAGCACTACATCGTTAGAGTCACTGAAACAATTAGTTGTTTAATATAGTTCCTATATGGAGTCATTTGGTTTCCTAGATAAATTATTCTTTAACTAGTGATGACATTTAAAAAAACAATATAAGTGCACACTCAATAAAAGTAATCATATATTAAAACAAGAAAAAGCTCAATGTAAGTCAAGGCCAATTCTTTATGTACAGATGTTGGCATTTGGTGGCATTTTAGGGGAACCTTCACATCCATCACTGATGTTTGCTTTTAGTTTCCTATAAAATGTGTCCATAAAACTTTTAAAAGCAATACAGCTGATGTTTAATCTCCACAAAACTAAAATATTTTGATTTTATAAATAATTTAAAGCATACAAATAACATTTTTTCCTCCACCCAGAGTTCATAAGAAGAAGCAGAGAGTTGAAAAATTTACTTAAGAGATCACATAGGCCAAGTACCCTTATTTCTGACTTGTAATTATACTCATACCTATAAGAACATTGACTTTAGATAACATTTATTGAAGGCTCACTGAGCCAACCCCCACACTAGATGCTTCACAAACATTACCTCTCATTCTCACAATAATCTCATGAGATAAATATTTTATCTCCATTTTACAGGTGAGGGAACTGAGGCACAGAGAAGTGAAGACCTTTCCCAAGTCACACAATTGCTAAGTGGTAGAGCTGAGATCTCACCTAGGGCTCTCTGACCCACTTGCTTGTGTTTATACCATTACAAGTCATGAAAAAAGAGAGGCAGATCTAGGTGTGGGATAATCTTGGCTACATACCTCATACAATTCAATAATGATGTTTCCCATTAGACCTCGGCTGCTCTTAATGTTCTCCATGGCCAGGGTGAAGTAAATCCCACGCGTGTCTGAGATATAGAGGTTGTATGTGTCATTCTGGTTCCATTCTTGGACCGCAGCAAACACTTGGTTCTCATCGGTACTGATGATGTGCATGTCCTGTAAGAAGATGGAAGGCCTGTAAGGCAGCAGATCTCATATCTCCCTGCCCACGGAGACCCAGAATAATTACCATGACGTACGAAATGGTTGAGAAAAAGCTTGATTTATAGGCAATGTTAAACAATTCTGTGTCGGACCAAGGCTATAAATTATGAGCTTCATGATTTCTGTTCCTTGTTAAGTGACAGCAAGATGGGCATAAGGGGCTTTGGTGGGTATCATTTTCCATGGCTTCAAGGGATTCATCCACATTCATTTTTTGTTTTTATATCTGAAAGGTAGTGTTGTACTAACAGAGACAAAAAACCTTGAAAGAAAAAACTCACACATGCCAGAAGATAGGCCTATCCCTTCTTTAGATCTCCACTTACGTTTTCAAATATTTCAGGGTAATGGTTTTCACACCTTTCTTTGGAATCTTCAGAGACATGGGGATTGCAAGAAGAGTGGCAGGGAGACATGGCCAATGGGTGGGACTCTGGACTTCCAGGCCTGTTTCAACCAGAGCAGAACCACTCAAATCTGCTTTATACTAAAGCTCTGTGTAATATTCTAGGAATAAAAGGTGAAGGGGGTTCTGCTGTTAATAAAATAATGTTTGAAAATCATTGATAGGGAGGAAAAGATACTCAACGTGTTCTCAGTCATAATATAAGTTCTGCTGTAAGACTGATGAATATGTCAGTCTCCAAGAGCTTCAATTTTCTTACCAAAAAGTGAAGAGGCTGGGCTACCAATAAAAAGAGCTACCATTTGGCAGTGTTCTAAGTTATCTTAATGTATTATTTTAATTACAAATCCAAATAAGTCTATAATGGATGTAGTGTAATTATTCCCATTTTATTGAGGACTAAACTAAGGAAATAGAACTTTGCAAATGTACTTCATATTGAATAGCTAGTAAGTGACAGAACCATGTTTTGAATCTCAGTGGTATGACTCTAACCTAATTGTTAGCTTCTGACCATTTAGATATATAGCCTCTAGATTAGAAGTTGCAAACCAAGGACCCATAAAATAAATATAAATCACGAGGGTTTGGTTTGACCACAGTCTATTTGCAATACTTGAAAATGTAGTCTTTGAGGTGGAGTCATAGGACTCTCAGTCCCATATATCTAACTTTTCTTATGATCTGCTACTTTCTGGTCTCTGAAGTTACTTTAGTTTGCATTATTGGAGTGGGTCATTTCTAAAACCAAATCTATGAGTTCAGAATCCAAAGCAGTTTATAAAAGCCAGTTTGCATATGTGTCTAGGCACTGTACAAAGGGTATCATAAACTCAAGTCCTTACTTAAGGAACTTACATCGTCAAGAGGCAATGGTGACAAGGATAAACATTTGAAAAATGGGAGTAGTTAAAAAATGCATAACTATACAGATGTGTATGGCAACGAGTAATAACATCCGGAGAAAGCAGGAGAGGTGCCCTTGTCACTATGGTGGAAAGCACTGGTAATAGGAGCACAAGCAATTGCAGTTGACAGGAAGCAGATAATCAGGCTGAATCTACCTCTTACCTTATTTGGCCAACCTTTCCCAGAAATGGTTTCAACAATAAAGGGAGGCAGCACTGTCTAGAATGTCAGAACCATGGAGAGCTCCATCGAGATGATTTCAAAAGGAGCAGGCTCATTTGATTTGGATGATTTCAGAAGGAGCAAGCTTATTTGATTTGGACATGTGGGAGGCGGGGAAAGTGAGAAAGCAAGTTCCACATCTGTGCATTGGAGATTCTCTGTCGCATCCTGGACTCTGGCCTTGAACGCCCTAGGTTACCTTGACTAAGGTAATGAACTGCTTGAAAATGGTAATGAGGCTTATTCTTAAAAACCATGTGATGACATCACGTCATGTTGGTGTGGAATGAAAGCCCAAGAACCCAGAAGGAGGGGAAACAGCAGCTGCAGGAAATACAGATTAAATTCACTTACCCTGTTAAAAATGCAATAGAAATTCCTGGCTTTTCCCAGATGTTTTGGTTATAAAAATGAATTAGCTAAATTATTTTAGACTAAACTAATAAAAAAGAGGTGGGAAAAAAACAACAACTCAAAACACTGAGGCACAGTCAGGATTAGAGGCAGCCAGATTTGCTGTGAGTGCATCTTACCTTAGACCTGTGTTGGGACTGTGTTATCTGGTGAACAGGTACTGCAGGCTCAGGGGTGAAAGACTGCTTTTTAGTATGTAGGATTCTGAGATGCCTGCTTGAGAAATCATTAATTGACCAAAGCCACTTAGCTAATAAATGACATTACTAAGATTTAAACTTGAGACTACCCTAATCAAGAAGCTAAATCCATTATCAGTGGGGATATAACTTCAATGTGCATCAACATGACCTGGAGATCTTAATAGCAGGTGGGCTCATGAGTTTCACTGCCTGGGGTTCTGATTCAGTATGTCTGGTGAAAAGCCTTAGATTCTGCCATTTAATATGCCCCCCAGATGGTTCTGGTGCATACAATCTGGGGAACTATTCTCTGAAAAGCTCTGAAGGCTGTGTTGTCTCTTCTAATAGGTCTTATGGTTGAATAAAAATTAACCAATAATAACCTGGGGAGTAAGTCTTCAGGAAAAAAGAAAATTCCTGTTAGTTAAATTTGGTCGAATAGGGATTTGAAGAATAATAATGTTTATTTCTTGAATTCTGCTACTCTAATCTAACTCCAAAGTATATATCGCCTTCATAGTAAAATAATCCTATCTAATAAAGAGTGAATATGCTAATTGACCCTCACACCATTGCAAAGATGGCGGCACCCACAGCCAATAAGGAAGGAATATGCTAATTGACTGCCCCGCCCTCAAAGATGGTGGTGCTCACAGCCACAAGTTGGCAGTGCCCAGTCCCCTCAGTCCTGCCAG
The DNA here is from genome assembly GCF_951640355.1 of Cnephaeus nilssonii. Classification (NCBI taxonomy): domain Eukaryota; kingdom Metazoa; phylum Chordata; class Mammalia; order Chiroptera; family Vespertilionidae; genus Cnephaeus; species Cnephaeus nilssonii. The sequence goes on along the minus strand of NC_137087.1, from coordinate 47,567,959 downwards.
GGCCTTGCAGCGCATCTGCCTCTGGAGTCCCCCAGTCCCCTCAGCCCCCTAGCTGCCCAGGGCTGGCCCAAGGCGCAGGCAAGCCTCGGCTGTCAGCTGCCCAGCTGCCCAGGGCTCACCTGAGGCATAGGCAAGCCTTGGATGGTGGCTGCCTGGCTTCCCAGCTGCCCAGGGCCGCCTGAGGCTCAGGTAACCAGGGCCAGCCAAAGCTTGCACTGTCGGCAGTGGCAGTAGCAGAGGTGTGATGGGGGCATAGCCTTCCCCTGATCGCTGGGTCACCTCCCACCCCTGATGACTCCCAGACTGAGAGGGGGCAGGCTGGGCAGAGGGACCCCCCCTCCAGTGCATGAATTTTCATGCACCAGGCCTCTAGTTATAAATAACAGTCCCCCTATACCCTCCAAAAAGAATAATTGGGGAGAATCACAGTTGCTTTTTGAAAACCTGTGACTTCCTAGGAGAAAATAGTAAAAATATTTCCTTGTTACAGAATTATTGTTTTTAATAATCTGGGCCTAACATAACTTCATATAGGAATACATATGTTATTAAGCATATGCTATATGTCAAATACTATAATATAAAAACAGAGAGGAACAAAATGTAGACCCTAACCTCAGGAAGATGCCCACCCAGGGGAACATCACATGCTCTTGTGGCCTTCCATGAACTTATAAGTGCTTCAACAGAGGTACTGAAAATGGTGACAGGAGTAGAAAGGCTTATATAGGTGGGAGGAAGGGCAGTGCATTCAAGAAAATGTGTGGAACTTGGAATAGCTTGAAAGCAGTTTTCTTTTGGGGACAGTGAATGTAGAGTGGCCACATCATAAGGCGTTCTATATAGTGCCCCTAAGTTTACCCAGAAGAAAAGACAAATCTATCACAATTATTTTGCAGGAGAAAGAAACAATTAGAGTTGATGAATGAAGAGAGATTGAGTTGGAGAAGATGAGCTTCATTGCATGGTCATATGCATTGAGAACCCAGTGGATTAAAGAGTGGATTAAAGTGGGGCAGGGAGAAAGGCTTAAAATGTCATAGCAATAATTTAGGTAGTAATACACAAGGGTCTGATCTCAGGGGTAGGTTTTCTATAACCATAAGAAATGGATCAGTGAGATATTAAAGAGGTAGAATCTATAGGGGGTAAGGGAGAAGGACATATCTTTAATATCTCAGATATATGACTTACAAAATCCCCTAAATTTTAGTCATTAAAATGATAATTAAATAATTAAATATTATTTGTGTAATTATTTGTTTGATATCTGTCTCTCTCATCTATAATAATAAAAGCATAATATGCTAATTAGACCGGATGTCCCTTGTCCTTCCAGATGACCTTCTGGATGAAGCTGGGGCTGCGAGGGAAGCCCGGGTCCTGGGTGCCAGAGGAAAGCAGGTGCTGGCAGCTGGGGGAAGGAAGGCCTACTCTTGCACGACTTTTATGCATCAGGCCTCTAGTTAGATTATAAACTCCCAGAGGTCAGAAACTATGCTTCTCTTATTTATCACTTTATTTCTAGTGCTTATCAGAGCATCTAGCACATGGCAGACATCTAACAAAAGCTTACTGGATGAATAAATGGAGTAAGTAAACATGGGAGAAGAATGAGATATAAGGGATACAGGGTAGAGACTCTGAGCTCAGTTGAGGAGTTGTTAAATGAAACCATTAAGGGGATGTACTCTGAATAGGCAGTTGGAGTTACAGTCCAGAGGTCAGTGGAGAGATATGGACTGAGGCTGTGGACATAGGAGTCACCAACAAGAAGAAAAGCAATGAGGTCGCATGGGAACCATGCAGAATGTAAAAAAAGAATTCAGAAGCATCGGCATTTAAAGGGTGGCAAGGGGAAGGGGATCCAGGAAAGGAAATCAGAAGTAAGTAAGAGCAAAGGGAGAAGTATCAAGTATGAATCACCCCTCAACATTGTCCAATTATACAGAGAGGTATCAAAAGACAAAGAGCTACATTTGGGGGGGGGGGGATATAGCCCATAGGCAGTCACTGGTAGCAATGGCTAAAAGGTTTTTGGTGAAATAGTGGGATGGAGGTGGGGGAGCAGAGGCAACCGGCCATGAGTTGAAGAGTGAAGAGCAAGTGAGAAAAGAGGTAAGAACTAGAATAACTCTCGAAGAAGTGTGGCTGTGACACAGCAAAGAAGGATAAATCAGCATTTGGGGAAATGTAAAAATTAAGAAAAATTTTCCTGAGGAAATTAAGGAAAAGGTTAATATCATTGCCATTATAATTGTAATAAATTTTCTCAACCATTTTTCCCTCTCTTCTCTCTTATTATTCAAAACACAATTAACTGTACTCTACTGTCACATGGAAGCATACCCAGACTAAGATAAAAGGAGACTTTATTGCAAAGGACTATTGCAACACTATGACCATAACATCTGTAAGCATCTCAGAGTGAAGGCAGAAATGAGTTACTTTTAGCCCAGCCAGCATGGTTCAGTGGTTGAGCATCGACCTAGGAACCAGGAGGTCACAGTTCAATCCCTGGTCAGGGCACATGCCTGGATTGTGGGCTTGGTCCCTAGTGTAGGGTATGCAGGAAGCAGCCGATCAATGATTCTCTCTAATCATTGATGTTTCTATCTCTCTCTTCCTCTCCCTTCCTCACTGAAATCAATAAAAATATATATTTTTTAAAAAGAATTACTTTTACAAGGAGAAGTACATCAAGGCTACCAAAACTGGGTGTGAGGAGTGAGGTGAGACAGAAAATTGTTCTCCTTAGAATCTTTAATTTTCGGGGGTGGCTGTTAAGAGGGGTTGTTCTGAGTCCCAATGCTTGCATAAGCTCCCATTGCTCACATATGCTCAAGAGTGGGTCAAAGTTTAGGGGCTTGAGGGAAGAAGAAAAGCTGAATGTAAGTTGGCAAAGTCAAATTAGCACGCATTTGGTACAGATTGGTTAATAGGGACAAGCAGTTCAGCTAATCATTTATGACACAAAGAGTAGGAATTGGGTGTGGTCAAAAGTAAACTCGGGGACACCAGCATCTTATCAAGGCATTGGGGAAGGGGAGATCTTTGTAGTAAGTCATGTCCAAGAACACAAAAGGGTGGGGGCTTTCTTAACTATTGCTGTTTTCTAAAACCATAGGATTCAGTTAAAGGTCAATATTGCCACTAACAATAAACTGAGTCCCACATACAAACAGACATCAAATCAAAATTTTCTCTTGTAGAAATGACTATAAGTGTAACAAGTTAATAATAAACTCAGCATCTAAGAGACAAAGGGTGGTATATTACAGTCAGAGTGGTAAAGTGAGGGCTTCAAGCACCCCTAACTCCAAGAACAGGCTTGGGCGTGACCCAACAAGGTACACAGATCTCCACGCAGGTCAAAAGCATCTACTGTATTTCCCCTTGGATCACAATCATTGCTTAGAGTTGCCCAGCACTTTCCACTTTACCAACAATGAGCCATTTGTTGAATTCTCACAACTTTGTCAGATAGTATAGCGATGCCCATTTCACAGATGAGAAGACCTGGCTTTGTGGATGAGTACACTACAGAACTGGAATGAGAGCTCAGGGTTTCTGCTCATAAAGCTCTGTCATATTTTCCCGAAGCCACCGTGACTCCCCTTCATCTTCTTCCCCACCCTCTGTTGTGCTTCTCATGCCTGTTGGGCTGAGATGACAACCTGATGCCAGGGACTGGGTTTGGAGGACTGGGCATGAGGTTGCTACTCCTAAGAGTGCTGCTTATTATTAACGGCATTCATTTTATTCTCTGCAAAGCACTCCAAAGCCAGGACTGCCCCAGGCAAGCAAGTGTGAACAGGCAGGCTGGGAGGAGAGGTGAGGGCAGTAGTGAAGGGAGCTGTTCTGTTCTTGTTTTCAAGGAGGCCCAGCCACAGCCTCAGGACTCCATGCAAGGGAGCAACTTGCTTGAAAGCCACTTCTATTTGTAAACAATGGGAAGAACCAATCTCCCTCCATCCCCTCTGTCTTCACCTCTTAGAAAAAATCTGGGGCAATGTCAGCTAATAAAGGGGATCAATAACCATCCAGCTATTTTCAAAGCCACCCTGATATTAATGAGAAGCTGCTCTGGATGAAGTTCTACATAAGGGGCTGCACGGATGGGTCTCCACCACAGTAAATGGTCATGCGTTTGCTAATCATTAATGGAGTGTTCTAGGATTGTGATCAATTCCAGGGTTAATTTGTCCCCACCTGCAACCACACTGCCCAGGGCAGAGAGCTGTTCGTTTATCCTGAGAAGGTTAAAAATACATAAAATAGGCAACCATACACAGACAAAATAGGCCCTACATTGGATGATGGTTTGGAAAGTTCCTGAAACTCTTTTTTTAGGACCATATAGGGAAATCATCTGGTTCCTATGAGGGATCCTTCTCCTTTGGAAAGAGCATAATTATGAGCATCCCTGTCCTCAATTCTCTAGGCAGGCACGCCTCTTTCCTGCTTGGGTTTAGAATATCTGAGGGGTACATCATGCAACCACAAAAATAGACAGTGGTCCTATAAAAGCCAATCACAAAGAAGGTAGAGAAAATGAGAAATTGATTCCCATGGTCTCTGAGACTATTGAATGTGGCCCTTGCCCACCTCATCAGCCTCTCATCTGAGTCTCTATAATCCAGTCACTCAACATGGTTTCAGTTTGTTGAATAAATCATACTAACTCCCTATTTTATTTATTTTTAAATATTTTTATGTTTTATTGATTTCCAAGAGAGGGAGAGAAATATAGAAATATCAATGATGAGAGAGAATCATCAATCAGATGCCTCCTGCATGGCCCCCACTGGGGATTGAGCCCGAAACCCAGGCATGTAGCCTGATGGCCAGGAATCAAATTGTGACCTCCGGGTTCATGAATTGATGATCAACCACTGAACACACCAGCTGGGCCTATACTCTCTCTCTCTTAAAATAGGGCCTGTGCATGTATTTTCTATTATATTCCTCAACACTTGATTGCACAGTTAACTCCTTATTTTTTAATCAGCTTAAACATCAGTTTCTTTAGGAAACTTGCCCTCACTACTCATATTTATTTAGCTCCTACTCTTATGCCACAATGACCCTTGAGCTTCTATACTTATAACACCCTCTATACCTACAATTATTTGTTCAGTGTCTCTCTTCTCTACCAGAATATAAGCTCCATGAAGACAGGGTCTGCTTTGTCTTATTCACTACTCTATTCATAGACCTTAGTTCAGTGCCTGGCACAGAGGAAAAACTTAAATGTTAGAAAGAATAGTTCAATGGCTGAATAAAAGAAGGAACACATGGATGAATGGATTGATATATGCATACATGAATAAATGAGTGCATAGAAACAATAAGAGGGTAGACAATTACCTACCTTCTTATTCTATAATCCCTCATACCTCTGTACTCATAATATGTTTCTTAGCACCAGTTTAGAAACCCAGTTCTTTGTAACATTGTATTTGACATGAGACTTTGCTTCTTTGTAGCCTCATTAGGTGATGCAATTATGTCCTGTCCATGTTCACACGGAGGTTCTAAAATCCATCTTCTCCCAAAAGCCAGTGTTCACAGGAAATGGGGTTCATGGAGTTAAGTTTTATAATTTACAACAGAGGAATTGCCATGCCATCAGTTGTTATTAAAATTATAGTAAACTATTATTTTCTCATTACTCATAGTGGCAGAAGGGAGTGGAATCATAGGCAGTGCATTTATATTTAGCATTAAAATGTAGGGTGAAGCAAGAAAACCAGGGGACTCACCTATGCAAACTTTATGCGCTCACACTTATAGCATCTGTGCCCCTGCCTAGACTATTCTGAGCCCATCCTTCTATTTGGCAGTAAGGCCCTTACTAAAGAAAGGGATCCTCAGAAGGGATCCCAAAGCTAGTGCTCCGTTCACCATCCCTCTTGGGGAATGACCCAAAGTTATGTGGGATATTTGAGTCAGCAAATCAAAACTTCTGCCTGTGTACCCTGCTGAGAGGAGAACGCAGAACCCAGGTTCAACAACCTTTGAAGAGGCCAAATCCCACAGGACTAAGTCAGGCTGAATGACAGATGGTTCCCACGCAGGGATCTAACCTCCCAGAGCCCAACAAGGCAGCCTCTCCCTGCGGCTGTGTCTGGCAGGACCCAGAACATCAGGAGGTATGTACCTTCGGCAGCGAGTACTTGGGCAGCTTTATCTGAGCGAAGGCCTCTCTTCGATAGGACACGTAGTAGCTGGCTCTTCCTCCAGTTGTTACCTGGGTCATGGGGAAACACAGAGAGGTCAGATGGGGCACAGATCATGGCACAAATTGGGAGGTATTAGCCTCTCCATCCGTAGTCACAGTGGTTTGTGACAACCTTTTAGAGACTATCCCTTGCTGGTTCTTTTATTATTATTATTGTTATTATTATTTCAGAGAAGAAGAAAGAGGGAGAGAGAGATAGAAACATCAATGATGAGAGAGAATCATTGATTGGCTCCCTCCTGCACCCTCACCCCCAACCCCCTCCCACACACACACACACTGGGGATGAAGCCTGCAATCCGGGCATGTGCCCTGACTGGGAATCAAACCATGACCGCCTGGTTCATAGGTCGATGCTCAACCACTGAGTCATGCCGGTTGGGCCCTTGCTGGTTTTTAACCTCCAATCCCACGCCACCCTGAGCTGCTCCCATGTCATGGCCCTTAGAGAATAAGTGGGCGATGACAACAGTGTTCCCCGTGGACGGCACTTTCTGTGAGAGCAGGGACTGTGTATTTGGTCACTGTGCTCTGCACATGTACACACCTAATAAATGTTTTCAGCTGAGAACAGAGAGGCTATTGATGTGGGCTGTACCCATGATTTATTTATTCTTAAAAAAAAAAAACCAATGTTTAATCCATTGTGACCATGATGTGATGGCCAAAGGAATTTTTTTCTTGATCTAAATAAGTACTGCTTAAAGTACTTATAACTTTGAAATTAATTTCACTTCTGATCTGAGCACATTGCTTTTCCTTTATATTTACAAATTAAGTCAGTAAGCAGATATTTATGGACTCTCCTTGAGCAAGTTATTTAAAGGCATCAAAAGTTAGAGAAAACACTCTGGATTTAAAAGTCAGAAATCTGGGGTTTGAGTCCCAATTCTGCTGTCATGGCTGGGGGGTCGTGTTCTGGTGTCGTGACCTCACTTGGGAAAATATGGAATCTTAGAGGAACCTGGAAACCACTCCAAGAAACGAACCTCTGGCCTGGGCTTGGTTAAAAGTCCTGCCTACATGGCACAGCTCTGCAGATGGCTGCTCTTGGCCCAGTCACCCTAACTCAGGGGAAATTAATATTCCCAAGAGAAGATAACATGGCCTGTTCAGAGAAAATAGTAGGATGACAATAGCCACCAGGCTGCTGTGCTGAGGAGGTAATTACTGGAGCCACATGCTCTGCTCTCATTAAGGCCCAAGCACTTGCTGGCGACAGGCCAGTCCTCCTACTCTGGTCCCAACCTGGCGCCCTTCCACAGCAGCTGCTAAGAGCAGGAGGGGTGGAACATCTCTATTGAAATCCACCCATCGCTTCTCACTCTGAGAGGGGGCACCTCCCATGGCTCCGCCTGGCTCTGCACAGATTGGAAACCCGCAAATCAGGTACCATACGCTGCCAGGTAGAGCAGATGTTGGAGTCAGTGTGAAGGCAGAACCTCGTGAAAACTTGGTGCAAAGACTCGGCTGTGAACCAAGAGCAGAGACTGGTTTTCTCCCTGATGTTCCCTGCTATCCTTACATCTCTATTTTCTAATTAGAATCATTTATGTCTTGTACTTCGGGACTTTTTTTTTTTTTTTAAATAAGACATCTGTTCTGAAACTGTATTGTTGCTCATTGGCTTAGAGAAGGGGTATTAATATATTAAGATCAATGAGTTGCTAGGAAGTCTTTTTTGTTTTTTCTTTTTAAAATAAATCTCAACCACACAGACACAGATTAAAATATAATCCTTGGTTCTGAACAGTCACCATTAGTCCTTGTATGGTCTTATTTACTTACTATATTTACTTATTAGTGGTTTAATTTGGTGTTACTTTAAATTATAAAACCAACACATGAGAACATATCTGCCAACCCCAAACCTAGGTAATAAAAGAGTAATCCTATCTAATAATAGAGTAATATGAAAATTAACCATCACTCCGCGACAAAATGGCGGCGACCATAGACACAAGATGGCGGCGCCCAGTCTTCTCAGGCCCACCGGAGACCCCCAATCCCAGGGAGAGCTGCCGGCAGCGCGGCCCAGGCTATAGGCCTGGGAAGTGGCCACACCCCCGCAAAGATCTGCTACTAGCCTCAGCCTGTGCATCCCTGGCGCAATCTGCTCCCAGCCACAGCCCTGGCCGTCCACCTGGGAGGCTCCCGCGTGCCCCCAATCCCCCTCCCGGGATTGGCTTCCAGCCCCGGCCTGTGGGCCTGCGAGGCGGCCACGCCCTCCGGCGCGATAGCTCCCAGCAGTGACCCAGGTCGTTGGCCTGTCAGCTGGGAGGTGCCTGCACCCCTCTCAGCATGTTCTGCTCCCAGCCATGGCCAGGGCTGTAGGCCTGTCAGCTGGGAGGCGCCCATGCCCCTCTCAGCGCGTTTTGCTTCCAGCAGAGGCCAGGGCTGTGGTGCGATCCGCTCCCAGCTGTGGCCCGGGCCTTAGGCCTGTTGGCTGGGAGGCACCTGCGCCCCTCTCCGCACATTCTGCTTTTAGCTGCGGCCATTGCTGTGGGCCTGGGAGGCAGCTGCACCTCCCAGGCACGATCCACTCCCAGCTGTGGTCAGGGCTGTAGGCCTGTCAGCTGGGAGGCACCCGTGCTCCTCTCAGCGCGTTTTGCTTCCAGCCGAGGCCAGGGCTGTGGGCCTGGGAGGTAGCGGCGCCCCTCTATGCATGCTCCAATTTCAGCAGCCTCCAGGGCAGAGTCTGGTCTCCTGGGAGGTGCCTGCGCCCCTCTCAGCGCTATCCGCTCCTGCGATCTGCTCCCAGCTGTGGCCCTGGCCATAGGCCTGTCGGCTGGGAGATGCCTGCGCCCCTCTCAGTGTGTTCCGCTTCCAGCTGTGGCCAGGGCTGTGGGCGCGCCTCTCCCAAGCGATCCACTCCCAGCCGTGACCCGGACCTTAGGCCTGTTGGCTGGGAGGCGCCTGCACGCCTCTCGGTGTGTTCAGCTTTCAGCCACGGCCATGGCTGTGGGCCTGGGAGGCAGCCATGCCCCTCTCCGCATGCTCCAATTTCAGCAGCCGCCAGGGCCAAGGCTGGTCGCTTGGGAGTTGCCTGCGCCCCTCTCAGCATGATCTACTCCTGCGATTTGCTCCCAGCTGTGGCCCTGGCCGTAGGCCTGTCGGCTGGGAAATGCCTGCGCCCCTCTCAGCATGTTCCGCTTCCAGCTGTGGCCAGGGCTGTGGGCACGCCTCTCCTAAGCGATCCACTCCCAGCCATGACCCGGGCGGTAGGCCTGTTGGCTGGGAGGCGTCTGCGGCCCTCTAGGCACATTCTGCTTTCAGCCGCTGCCAGCTTCTTCCCAACCTGCAAAACTCCAGCTTGATTCCCCTATAAAGGGAAGAGAATAGGACAGGATGTTCCCAGGAAATGGTGACAATATGTTGCATGTGTGGACTGTGCTGGAGCTGTGTCCACGGCACTGTGGGAACACTGAGGAAGGAGCAAGCAGATCTGGCTGCAAGGATGGGGAGAGGGCCACAAAGACTTGGCCAAACCTCAAAGGGCCCAGTAGAACTTTCATAGGTAGAGAGGATTGAGATTATTAAGAGGAGAAAGGCATCTTGGAAGGAGTATTTCTAGCAGAAGGGAAAAAATGGGCCAAAAGTTTGTGGGAAAATGGATAAGTACAGTGTTAGTAGACCTCTATGTGAAAAAGGCTTCCATCTTGACACCTACATTACTTAACAGACTTGGCTCCAATTGACTTTGCCCTTTCAAAATAATTTTTGGAGGGAAAGATGGACAGTTGATTACATGTCTGTTGTTTATAAAAGAAAAGGAAACTTTTAGAAAATATGAAAAAGTGTTAAATCACCTATAAACCTTCTACTTATTCAAATATATGCCCAACAACCACATGATATCACCTTTCAAAGGTCTCATGAAATTCCTGCTTAAGGAGTTTATTTTATGACACCTTTAGTTTGGGTTTACATTTTTACTGGTTTGTCAAGACCACAGCAGGTACACTGTCCAATATGTTAAAGAAAAAACCCTATCTAATAAAGAGGGAATATGCAGGGGAGGGCATTTGGGGGTGACTGAACTGTCAGAGGAGGGCAGTTGGGGATGATCGGGCTGGCAGGGGAGTGGTTAGGGGCAATCAGGCAGTCAGGCAAGCAGTTGGGAGCCAGCAGTCCCGAATTATGAAAGGGATGTCTGACTTCCTAAACAGGCAGTCAGATATCTCCCAAGGGGTCCAGATTGGAGAGGGTGCAGGTTGGGCTGAGGGACACACCTCCCCCCAGTGCACGAATTTCGTGCACCGGACCTCTAGTAGTAATAATAACTGCCATGCAGTAAAAGCTTATTACTTGAAAGATGCTACGATAAGCAGTTTATAAACCATATCTCGTAAACATATGTTATGTATTAAATATTATGGACATACATACTATATGTAAAAATATATAGAGTTATAGTTATGGATTGTACTTCTACTTTATAGCTCAGAAAACTGAGGCTGAGAGAGATCCACTAATTTGCTCAACATCACATAGACTTTCATTGTCATGGCCAGTATATGACGTTGGCCTCACCTGGACCCTTAACTGTAAATGAGCGTATCCCCCAAATGTCAGGTGCAGGGCAGGGGTCAATACTTATTGACTAACTGAAAAATGAATTGTGATTAACCTGCTTGACTAGAAAGACTTGGAGTTTGACTTCCTCCAGTATTTAGTAGCTAAACCACGATGGAGAGAAGACCTCTCCCTTCCTGCCCAGTCCCGAGATGGTCACAGGAACTTATTTATCTCCAGATTGAAGCCCTAGCACCTTCCCTTTGGAGCAGAGTCCTCACAAGGTTGGGATGATACCAGGCTAAGGCATCCACTGCCTCTCTGTTCTTTGCATGGCTCTCTGGCAACCGCACAAGGAAGGAATAAAGTTTAGTGACTATTAATCTATTTTGATGAACTTTTCTCTTCCTTACAAGCAAATTTGCTGGCATTGTAAATCCCAGAGATTATTACCACTTTCCCTTTCAGTGACACCTTTTATTTTACATTTGATGAATGTCATCCAATTATTTGCTCTGGGCCCATCCATCATGCTAAACACAGAATTAGCTGGGTCTTTTCCTCGCTAATGACTGGCTCGTTAATCTGATTTTCTGCATTTCCATTTTACAGGTTTAATTGGGCTCCTGGCCAGTGAAAATGATTCCTTTGGACAAGTGCATTGGCCATTAAACACATCTGTCTCTTCTGACTTGCTCCCATTCTTGCCATAACCAAGTGTAACCTGGCATATCCTTATTTTTTCATTTCTATCTTGCCTCTGGATGATGGCTTGCCTTGGAGGAGAAAGAGAAATCTGCCACCCAAAAATATTGGAACCAGAGGGCTTTGAGTCAGATTGGGCCTATTCCTGTCATAAATACACAAAAACTAGAATTTATAAATGGGCATAAGTAATCTGCAAAAAAAATCAAAAACTAACAATTTTAGTATCATTTATGTGATGGATGCTTTATATTCATGACAATTATTTATACCTATGATAATAATTAACACTATTGATATTATTGTATAACATTATTAGTACCTTACAAGGCAAAAATATTCACAACATAACATTTCTGAGTATTTATTATATGCCAAGTGCTGTTCCTGTATGCATACTAGCCTTCAAAGTCTTTGAAAAGTCACCACAAATAAATGGTGAAGCTGGAATTTGAACCCAGGCTTATCTGACTACCAAGCTTCTTATGCTGGTCCCTCTCTGAGGAGGGGAATGGATCCCATGTCACTCAACTTCCAATTTCCCAGATAAGATGCCTATCAGCAGGGCAGATATTTCTATGTGGAGTTCATATCAATTTCTTAGCCTTGAGAAATCAATGTTCTATTGTTGCACAGGAGTGAATGGTACTGCTTTGGAATCTGAGAATAAGAGGGACTATAATGGAAATAAATCTGGCTGTTGCCTTCATAGAAAATGACATTTAGAAGCTTTTCCAGTTAGAGCACCTTGCTGGGTCCACTATAATGTGAATAATCGGTCTCAGCCCACAGAAATGGCTACCTGTGCCGGCTCACGCTAGTTACTGCTCACAGCCTCTGCACTGATTCCTCCTCAGGAAAGAAACAAAAGGGAACAGCCAAGTTGTTATGATCCACAATTAACTTTTCCAATTTCTTTGCTCATTAATTCTATTCAGATTATTTAAAATAAATCTTGACATTGTTAGGTCTTTCTCTTTCTTTCCACCTCCATAATTCCTTCAAAGATAATACTTCTTTTCTCAAGAACAAAGAAACAGGCTTCTGAATGTGGGGCCACAAGAGTCAATACATAGCCATAGGTCTCACCAGGGTGTTGCTGTGTCAGGATGACCGAGGGAACTTCTGCATGATGGGTTATGTAACCTCTGCCGGCTCAAGCTCATTTTCCCATAATGCTTTGCTAAGGTGCCACATTAAGTGTCTGAATCAAAACTGTGGCTGGCATAGCATTAGAACCAGTAAGACAACCTATCAGCCATCTCCTGTGCTAGACTGTTTGGTCTTGAGTTTTAGTGTTTGTCACACCGGTGTTTGCTCATTTTATGTAGGAAAGACTCTATGGTATTAATATGATAAGTAGTTTTATCTAGAAAGAGTGAGTCTGGTACCTAACACAACACTCACACTGAGGCCAAACCTCCTTTGAAACAGATTTGCACATAAAAATGTGTTATCAGGGGCCTAACATAATAATCCCAAAAGAGCATCACCAATAATAGATTTGAGATAAGATAGTTGATGTTGTAGACCTGGACTCACTCTCTCCCTGTCTCTTTCTCTGTCTCTCTCTGTCTCTGTCTCTTTGTCTCTCTCTCTGCTTCTGTCTCTCTCTGTCCCTCTCTATCGCTTTCTCCATGTGTATGTGTGTGTGTGGGGGGGGGAGAGGTGTTATAGGGAAGACATGTACTGAGCTTGCCAACACACTCATTGGCCAAAATTCACTTATAACTCTACTGCCACCTTCACCAGCCCTACCAGGAAACTTCTTGAAGCATTGCTGCCTATTGGAAATGCTGGTAAGGCCGAGAAAAGGTGGTGAGTTAGAAAAGCATGGGACAAAGACTGTGTGTCTAGACCACAGCAGCACTAGATGAAGAATCAGTATGCCTCATTCACTGAGTCTGTTTCTTCAAATACAATAAGGGGCTTGGACTTGATAAGTTTCCAGTTATATACTCTCCAAGAGTCTGATATTTTCCTCTGGTTTGTAAGCATCGTTGGTTGGGATTTCAGAACTGTATTTGAATCCTGCTTCTGCCACTTGGGTTGGTGACTTTGGACAGGTAATTCAATCTTCCTAATTTCTTCTGGAAAGTGGAAATATTAATACTACCTATGGACATGTTATCATGAGGGTCAAATACAATATAGCATGTAAATAGCTTTAGCCCTGAACATTGAACATACTAAGTGCTCCTGCTGAACTAGAGGTACAAATGCCTATATCAATCCAACACCTTGGAGGTTCTATGGCGACTGACCATGATGATGGCTTATATATGCAACCTGGATGCTCAGGGAAGTAATGGGATAGCTACATAGGCCACCTGGTCAGAACTGAGTAGGGAAAGAGGATTAAAATTCTTGTTGCCCTCAACAAGGATGACTTCATGAAGAAGACCACCTATGGAAACCACCAAGCCAAAGTGAATTTGCCAGAGATTTAACCACTAATGGCTGTAAGCCTCATCTTAGTGCTTTGGCTTTTATGATTGGGGAAGGAGAAGATGTTCTTGAGATGCCCACCTAACCCTTGGAAGTTCTTTGTGTTTTTCTCTCCTAGGTGTTTTTGTTTTATTTTATTTGTTGTTGTTGTTGTTTGAGGTGTTGATAGTATAAAGGTAGAGTGCAGAAATAAAAAAGAACAAATATGGATTTAATTTTTCATCCTGAAATACAAAATTTTGGAACATCTGGATACCCCCAGTTAATATAAGCCTATATAATAAAACCCTAATATGCAAATAGACCGAACGGCAGAACGACCAGTCTCTATGACATTCACTGACCACCAGGGGGCAGACACTCAATGCAGGAGCTGCCCCTGGTGGTCAGTGTGCTCCTACAGGGGGAGCGCCACTCAGCCAGAAGTCAGGCTAACAGCTGGCGAGCGCAGCGGTGGTGGCAGGAGCCTTTCCTGCCTCTGCTGCAGGTGGGCAATAAGGAGTGAGGGGTCCCAGACTATGAGAGCCCCAGACTGTGAGAGGAATATCTGACTGCTGGCTTAGGCCCAATCCCCAAGGGGTCCTGGACTGCAAGAAGGCGCAGGCCGGGCTGAGGGACTCCCCCTGGAGTGCACAAATTTTGTGCACCAGGCCTCTAGTAACAGATAAAATGTTAAAATCTAGACAGTCCACTTTGAGTGTTCCAGATTCAGGATGCCAGAGCTTCACTACCCATGGAAATCCTAAACAAATTTTTAAAATTTACTATCAAAACACTTCCTTCCCCTTTACTCTGACAAAATGGACCCTTTGCTTTCAGACTGAGTTTAATATAAGTTAGTAAAAGATGGAACTGAGAAGAAGCTAGACAAGATATTATTAGGAGTCTAGCTTATAAAGTATTCCCACAAGTATATAAGCTTTTATCTTTGACTCGAGATATCACATAGCCTATTTCCTTTATACAAGTGGACGTTATGAGGTCAATTAATTGACTGAAATCTTCCCAAGCCAGACACCAGCCTCTGCCTTTTCTATAATATCCCAGAATTTCATAAAAGCAAAGGAGATTTTATGAAAGGAGAAGGATATTATAGAAAAAAGGAAAGGAGAGGAAGAAAGAAGATAAAAGGTCCCAGTATCTGCAATATCTGTGTTTTTATTTTGGCTCAATCAATTATCAGACATGTGATTTTAGTCATTGTAATGAACCTCTAGGAGTTTCAGGGTTATTTTTCTATAAAAATGGAATGTGTAATAACTACCCTTCTCTTACTGAGAAGTAAATGAGATGAGGTAATAAAATGCTTTCATTTAACCACAGTGGTCTACAAATATAATGATTAGGATGTTAAAAATAATCTGTGATATGTGTCTAGGAACCTAACAATTTTGGAAGTATTTTCATCGACAAATTGCAATAGACTGAATTTTGTTCCCCTGGCCCCACCAATTCATATGTTAACACTTAACCTCCAATGTGATGGTATTTGGAGGTGAGGCGCTGGGGAGGTGATCAGGTCATGGAGATGGAGCCATCACACATGATATCACAGCCCTTGAGAACCTCATTTGCTCTTCCATCACCTGAGGATACAACTAACTATGGATCAAGATGTGGGTCCTTACAAGACACCAAATCTGCCAGTGCCTTAATCTTAAACTTGCCAGCCTCCAGAACTATGAGAAATGAGTCTGTTGTTTATATGCCACCCAGTTTTTTATAATCGTTTACAGCAGCCATAAAACAGAAATCAAGCTGGTGATCTACCTATGCCCATTGATTGTGTGGGGCACTGACATTTTCCAGGAAGGCTACAGCTACCACAGACTGGAAGGGTAGAGACAATACAGAATAATGAATATCTCAGAACTAGCAGAACCGGGATGGGTAGAGCAATAGAATAGAAGTGTCTTCAGTCACACGGGATGCATGGCAGGTACACAGCGCTGCTTGGAGAATAATTCATTTTATCGATATGTTCAAGATATTTTAAATATCTTAAAAGGGCAAAGCAAACAAAATCACTAATTTTCTTGGGAAGCAGGAATGCTTCTTTGGGACATGGGATTTTCAGGAGGCCTTGGAGATATGGATAGGCTCCTAGATATTATTACAGCACAGCTTTACAAACATGGGCTTTGCCTGCCTCATGAGTGAATTGGGGACAGCAGTGGATGGATTTAAACTATCTTTCAAGCTGTTTCTGAGAAAACACTGCCACCTCCCCTAGAGAGCCAGGAATATTTGTGAAAGGCCAAGTGCTACTTCTCAGAGCTTCCCCATTGCACATCCTGGGTCCCGCCTCTCCTGTCCTGCATCAGCTGAAGCATCGCTGTGGGAGAGCCAAGCTCCATGCTCACCACTCAGTATGCATTATCTGCTCTCGTGCACAGTGACATGTAGGGATGATACCATCATTAAAGCAGCCCTGTTTATACTACATTAACTGACATGCATAAGGTCACTCAGATCCCAAGTGGCAGAGCCTGGTTTTGAACTTGGGTCTTTAAATCCTGCCAATGCCCACTACACTGTGCAACCCTGAACAAGCCAAAAGTGTCTACTGCAGAGCCTTTCCAAAGAGTGACTAATTTAGGAACATTTACCTGGAGGGATTCATCCAGGCCCAGGTCACTAGAAGGCTCCAGCATCAATGACTTTCACAGTGGCTTGTGTCAAAAGCTCTCTTTGATGAAGCCTCACCACACCCATTTCCCAGTTGGGTTTCCTCTCTTAGTACCCAGCATCCATATCATAACAACTAATATTTATAGAGTATCTACTCTATGCCATTAGTTTTCATTACTGGACTTAATCTCATTTGGTCAGAGCATAACCCTGCAAGAGAGGTCCAATTACATCCCAATTTTAGAATTAAGGGGCAGAGGCCCAGGCAGACCACTTCAGTTCACTTTTTTACTAAAAGGTGAGGTTCACATTCAACCTCAGAACTTCTGACTCAAAACCCCAGTCTCCATTCACATTGCCAGCCAGCTTCAGTCTGTGTTGGCTAAGTCGAGATCAGAAAAGCACAAAGTGGAGATAATTGCATGGATTTTTACAAATGGGTCATGATTTTACATCAATTATGCCTTTGAGTAGTTGGCAACAACACAACATGGAAAAGCAAGGGCGATTAGAGCGTGTTCTTTCCTGTGGGAAACAGGGAAGCAGATTACAAGATGTTCTTTCCCACCCACTGCTGACTTCACATGTTAATTAAAAGTCTGAAAAATAAATAAATAAACGTCTGGCCAAATCCACATCATTCCTGGGACATTAATCATGTTTAGACGTGTCATTATGGATACTGGCCCCAATTCTAGGATGTGTTACATTTACCAGTCCATCAGCAAGTCCCTGCTCTGCACTTTGTGCCCAGGCTGTGTCAGGTAGCATGGAAGTCAGGGAGGCATGACCTCATGGAGTTCATTTCTTTATAAACACAAGCCTAACATATAAGATGCACACATGACCACATATAATCAGTGATAATACTATGGTACCTGCGCAGAGAAAAGCCTAGGTGCTATCAAATAGAGAAATCCTCTCTTCAGAACCAGAATAGTTTATTCAACTTATTTTCATGTTCCTTCCAGAATCGAAATAAAATCAGCCTAGGCATGGTAGAGCCCACACTCATCCTAGCTCCAATTTACAGATGATACAACTAAGATATGGAGATGGCAGAGACCTAGCTGGAATTTCAACACATGTTTGTCTAACACCAGATATTCAGGCATAACCACTCTTCTATATCACCCCCCACAGTGTGACATGCATAATAAGCACATGTAAATATGGGTGCAGACACAAACACACACACTCTCTCTCTCTCTCTCTCTCTCTCTCTCTCTCTCTCTCTCTCTCACACACACACACACACACACACACACACACACACACACACACACACCATAACATGTAGTATATAAACAGGTGTTATTTACACTCCCACTGCCTTGGGAAAAGATTAGGTTCTCATATTGAAGGATATTGTTTGATAACTGGGATGATGAATTTGAGGTTGGAAGACTAGAGAAACCAGGGAATGGCTGAACTGCTCAAATAACAAAGGGAGAGATGGAGTGAAAAAGTTGGGATAAGATAGATATGGATCTTGAAAGAAGAAAAAGATGGTCAGTAGCTGGAGAGATTGTAGGAAGAGAGATCCAAGAGGAGGGTCCCTGGTTGTTGGGTCCAGAAGAGGTGCTTTGGGGGAATGACAAAAAAAGTGGGCATGTATAGGTTTTACTAAGTGTTATTGCTGTGCAGCATCTGACATAAACACTGTGCTTCATTTTTCTTGATACTTTTGATAAAGGTCTATCAGGAATGCAGTTCTGCTTCAAGAAAATGGCCAAGAGTTACAGCTGGGTTACTAAAAATTTTGTCTGTTGGTACCTTTGGGATTATTCATTTAGCTATTTGTTGTAAAAATTCACTAAGAGCTCTGGAATGTAAGCCTAGACATGGAATCCAAAACTCCCTCCCCTGTTGGCGATTATGGGTCTTTGGGAAAAGCATTTAACTGCTTCCAGACCTCAGTTTCATCTTACAACAGTTCCATGGGCACACTCACAACACAAGGTCCAATACATGCCTGATTCAAAGCAGGGACCCAAAAAAGGTCACATCTGCTATGTTCCTCATCTCTTCCCTTCCCGGGTCCCAGCTTCCTCAATGGGAAGGCCTTCTTAAAACTCCTCTATCCAAAGATCCTATGCTGCCAGTTTCTTTTGTGGTCAACAACTCCACAAACATGGTTTACACAGCTACTTTGTGTTAAAGCTTCGCATTTCTACTTACTGCCTCTTACACACTCCTTGACCTAATCTACTTCCGGCAAATAAAAAAAGTGTTAGTGTGACTCTCACTTAAAAAGTGGAACAAGTGTAGTGGCTAAGAAAGGAGGCCCTCGGCCAAAACCGGTTTGGCTCAATGGATAGAGCGTTGGCCTGCGGACTGAAAGGTCCCAGGTTCGATTCCGGTCAAGGGCACGTACCTTGGTTGCGGGCACATCCCCAGTGGGGGGTGTGCAGGAGGCAGCTGATGGATGTTTCGCTCTCATCGATGTTTCTAACTCTATCTCTCTCCCTTCCTCTCTGTAAAAAGTCAATAAAATATATTTTTAAAAAAAAAGAAAGAAAGGAGGCCCTCGGTCAAACCTCTGCTCCACTCCAGACTGGCTGTGTGGCCTTGGGAAAATGACTTATCCTCTCTGTGCCTTTTTTTTTTTTTTTTTATAAAACAAAGTTTAAGACTAGTACTTAGCTCAAAGGATGCCATAAAGATGAAATGCATTCATAATAAGCTTAGCTCTCACTAAACACTCAATAAGTCAGAGCCATTACTGTTACATGTAATTGATTCTCCAAGAACTACAGATTACTCAGTAAGAAAATTAACTAAGAGGTAAAAATCATAGAAGAAGGCTGGGCACAAAACTTGATTAAGAAAATGCTGAGAACTATCTACAGAAAACTTCTGTTCAATTCACTTCCTAAGGACTCATCTCAGATATTTCACAGGGACTAAGGAAACTAGCACTTCAACATCTTCCCTCCCACACTGAACACAGAGCCCCGAAGAAGCAATTACTGTGCACAGTGAAATAATAAACACAGTCATATTAAGAGCACTGATTACTTCTCCATACTGCAATCTGGAAGCCATCGCTACCTGAGGCAGACAGGCAAACTGCAGGCGTTTATGCTGGAGAAATCAGACAGCAGGCCTTGGGGATGGCAGACCCTCTGTTCTGACTGCATTTATTCCCACTGCACATTTTCTAATTTTTTTATTGATTTCAGAAAGAGGAAGAGAAAGGGAGAGGGAGATAGAAACATCAACAATGAGAGAGAATCATCAATTGGCTGCCTCCTGTACACCCCCTACTGGGGATGGAGTCAGCAACCTGGGCATGTATGTGCCCTGACCAGGAATTGAACCGTGATCTCCTGGTTCATAGGTGGATGCTCAACCACTGAGCCATGCTGGCCAGGCACCACTGTGGGTTTTTATAAGGTGTGAAGTTCCAGAAACATTTTTTCAGAGAAGAAAGTCTAAGCCATCTTGCCTGGTCTTAAGAAGCTACAAAGCTAGAGGGGGAGGGTGGGAGGGGTTAAATTCATGTTCCCATTACACACAAACTGAATTAGAAAAAAACAAGGAACAAGGAAGAGAAAGTGGAGATTAAAGAATACAGCAATTTTAAAGCCCAAGAAGCCTAGAGAGGGAAAAGCCAATCAACTTCTTTATTTTATTTTTATTCAACAGATGTTTCCCTTGCAGTTCCAAATTGAATAGTAGTTGGTGTAGTAAAGATGAAATAAAAGGGAGAGAAAAGAGAGAGCTACAAAGGACGGGAGGGTGGAAGTCAGTTGGCAAACAAGAAGCTCATTCCCATACCTCCCTTCTCCCCTGCCGCCGCGCTAGGTTCCACCCACTGGGGACGGCCCCTGTCCTGTCACTAAGCCTGCCCTGTGGTCTACTGAGTCTCCATGCAGCAGTCCGGCCCTGCAGTCATGCCTCACCAGGAAGGCAGGAGTAATCAGCCCATCCTTTAAACATCTTCATTCTATTACTTTCATAATCAGCTTCTAATGTTCTCTGTTCGATAGATGTGGGCCTGGCCAGACCAAGCACTTGAACAGCTGCGTGGGCCACAGAGCTATTCTCTGTGCCATTGATCACCAGGACAAAAATCAATCCTGGCTAAGGAGGAAGAAGTTAAAAATAAATTGCCGCCATTGATTTCTGTTCAGACCTCTGACTCCCAGTTTAGGAAGGGAGAGGAAGAGTGCGCATGTATGTCTGCCTGTCCAGAAATCACTCCATATGTCCCAGTCTCAAAAGCAAAGTTTGTGGCTATTTTACACACACACACACACACACACACACACACACACACACACACACACACACATTTTCTCTTAATGTATGCTTTTATGGTTTTTTTAAACTTTTGCTTCCTAATAATGATCAGAGATGAGAATATTTCAAATCATAAGCTTCCATAAGAAGAGGATTGTCTGTGGATAATTGTACCTCCAGAAGTATTCATTGAGGGACTGGTGGAATAAATTAATGAATGAGATACCCTCCCTGCTATTATTGTCTCTCAGAATTACATTTTTATTTCTTGATAGATTTATCACAGTACGCAATTATTTTTTGTTTATTCTTTGCTTATGTGTTATATTTCTCTCTCACTAGACTATAAACCCTCCTATGGCAGGGATCTCTGTCATTCTTATTTGCATATTCATTTCTAATATGCTGCATGATCTCCAGGGATTATAACTGTCTTATTATTTTCTGCATTGTCTCCATACTGTGCCCTCAGTGGATGTGCATGGAATGAAGGAAAGAATGATTCAGCAACTCTCTTGACAAATTAACTATGCCCCAAATATCTTTTTTTTTTAATTCTGACACTGGAGAAATACACTGGGAAATATTTCTGCATAATAGTCTTACTACATGGAGTGTTGTGTAGAGTGAGCAGACTTTTGGAATTTCTGCATTTGAAGGGAATTTCTGGAGTCATATGGCCCACTGCCATCCCAGTGGGTTCTATGGAGTTCTAGACTTCTATAGCGATGCTTTAGGGGTGTCCACAAGAGGCTGGGTGGCTGATGGTTCTGATACAGTTTAAAACTAGATCCAGTTCACTTGTATATTATATATTGGAATTCCTTGGACAATATTGCCTGAAAAGCAACTCCCCTGCTAAAAACACCAACAACAAAAGGTTTAAAAGCTCTTCTTTGATGCAATCCTTTCATTTTGTGATAAGGAAACTTGAGTCCCAGAGAGGAAAGGTGATCTAGCCCAAGGTCACAGAATGAGTTAATGGGGAGACCAGGAAGGCTGCCCTCCCCACCCCATCTTGTCATATTGTTTCCTGCCACCGAAAGGTCTCTTTTCCTTAGAGTCCTGGTTAGTCCTAAAGTTGAACACCTCAACTCAGCTCTCTGCTTTGAGAAACAGCTTGAGCCCTGCCTTCTCCAGGAGAGTGACTCTGATCACATCACAGATCTCCCTCACTCTGGGAAGGAGCCTTGTACTTTTGTAAGTGCTTCTGAGCATGGTTCATGGAGTGTGTCAGGCATAAAGTCCTACCTCTCATTTAGACTGAAAACACAATGACAAAAAGCCACTTTGTCAGTGTTGTTTGCCGTTATATCTCCTTCATCTAAAACAGTGACAGGAGTATATTAAGTGTTCAATTAATGGTTATTAAATGAATGCATGAATCAATCCATCAATATTTCTGTCTCAGACAGAATCTATCACAGCTCTGGGTACCTAGTAGGTACTCACTCAAATCAAGTCAATAGATTAGCCACCGGCTCTGGCACTATTAAATTCCAACAAGAACTTGTTCTGCCTGACCATGAGGGCTCTCATAGTCAAGATTCTTCAAAGCTGCTTGCAGAAATCCAAAATATTTGCTTACCCTCTTAGCTAGCTATGGAGTTAAAGGCAGCGTGATTAAAATCTTTAAAAGCTGGACCTCTGAAATAAATAGATATATATCCTAGTTAGAACGGTAATGGGGAGAGAACTGAACTTAATAGTCAACTTCTCAGTCAGCAGCCCAGCTGCCTTCATTATCAGCACTGTTGTTTTACAACAGTATAATTATCTTTAATAGGAGATGGCCCCAGAAAATGGATCCTCCAGGGAGCTGGGCTTAGCAGAGTGAGTGTCGGGGACTTGCTGGGACATGGGAGGGGAGAATGATGGGTAAACCTTGCTGGGCCATGATTCAACAACTCCTGTGCCCCCTGAATAGGGACTCAAGAGCAGCTGGGCCCCCAAAAGCATCATAGAAATTGGATAATGCATGGCAAGAGGTACAAAGCAAGTGGGAAAGGATGGTGAAGAATAGAGCTAGAGATGGTAGTGATAACTAACCACTGCCAATCCATCCCCATGGCTTCCTAGGGAAGAGTGTCTGAAGAATCCTCCGAGTGTAGCAGAGGGACAAGTCTCAGAGGTGCAGGTGTGGTTACATTGTACCAAATCCCAAGAAGCCCTTCTTTGGTTGATGATGCAGAAAGTTTCTGATCTGGAACAAAACTGAAACAGACCCAGCCAAACAGTCCACTGAACAAGAAGTGGAATGAAGCTTTCCTGCCCTTATATCTACAAGGATGGGTCCAATCTCTGCCTGTTTCTCTTCTACAGTCATCTGGAAAAGTTTCTGGGAACACCAGCTATTCTGTGCTAATGTGAAGATCTTCAGACTGGGAAAATAAAATGAGAAATTTATCACTGCCTCTTTTGTCATCCTTTATGAATCCAGGCAGGCCTGAGGTCATATCTTGATTTACCGAGCTAGATGACAAAGGGTGACTCTCTAAACATCTCTGAAATTTGGTTCCCCCATGGAAAAATAATAACATCTATCATGCCAAGATCCTGTGACACTTAAAGTAGAATTAAATTAAATTAAATGCACATATGCCAGACATAAATTTGACACTGAATAAATGTCAGGTCTGTTTCCAACTATTCTGCCAGTTTGCTGATGGGTGGGTAAAAACTGATGGTGTGGCTAGGTGGAAGGAACATTCTGAAGAATCACCGCCTTGAAAACAGGAAATTACAGTTTTCCAGACAGTGGAAAAGACAGAGTTGTGTAGCTGACCTCACTCCTTTGAGCTGAATATAGAAACGCTTGCGGCCCCCCAGACAACAACCCACCTTCTAACCATATGAGGCTTGTGAATAATTAAACACGATGAGTGCCACCCACGCTGTAAAAGGCACTGCACAGCCTCCATGCCACCCCTCTTCCTTCTCGTGCCCTTGGAGACACCACTAATTAACAACACAGGTCTCTCCTACTGAACCACCATAGCACCGCCTTTGGTAATGCAGCGAGTACCAATCCCTCAGAGGCGATACACAAAATGAAAACAATTTGACACCCCCAAACCAGCCACATGCCATCCATGCACTACCAGAAAGGCAAATACTTACATTATAATGTGGAGCAAAGTACAGAACAAGTCTCTGAGATTAAGGGAAAACAACCTGGCTCTTTTGCCTGGTAAGAAACAAGTATTGTAACTCCCATGGAGCCTCAGCAGATCTCTGGGAAAGAAATAAATCTTAATCATGAATGAGAAAGGTGCACAGCAAAATTCTGAATGGAATAAAGAGATCGCCATGACTAAAGGATGGTGATCCTATAAGTAAGAAGCCCTTCCCTGGAGGCTCTGTCTCAGCAGGAGACACTGGGGAATCATCGGCATCAGGGTAGTAATTGATGCTCTGCTGTGAGAATGGCTGGGATGGGATTACTCAGAGAGAGAGGGTAGTAAGTACATGCAGAGAAAAGGAACCGGAAGGGCTCTGACACCAACCCATATTTAAAAGGTGGGTGGAGGAAGAGGCACCTGTGTGGGAGAAGACAATTCTGAGACTGGACTGCACATTATCGAAGAAGCCAAGGGGAGAGAGTACTTCAGGAAAGAAGCTGCAATCAAGAGATTCAAATGCTGCAGACAGGTCAACTGAGTTAATTATTGAGAGGCGTATTCGGGATATAACTCTAAGTTCCCTATGATGAATCTGGCAAAGGTAATTTCAGTGGAGTGGCAGAGGCAGAAGTCAGTCTCAAGTGGGTTAGAGAGAAGGAATGCGAAAACTGACTAATGAATAGAGACAGCTCTCAAGAATTCGGTTGTGAATGAAAGAGGGGGTGTTTACAGAGAAGAGAGTGGGGTTCCGAGAAAGTTTTAATTTAAGGGTGGTAGGTATTTAAAATTACTTAAAAACCAATATAAAGCCTGAAATGGGGATAAATAAGATAAAGATATAGGGGAAAGTAGGGTAATCAATAAAGCCAAGTCTCTGAGAGATTAGAGAGGTCGGGGTTGGGTGTTTAGAATGAGAAGTTTTATATGGGGATGAAGCTGGTTATACTTTCCTTGCATAATTCACTCTAACTATAAACTGGGTATGCAGTAGGAACTCAATAAATTTGAGAATCTTTCAAGTTTGCCTTGAGTTGGGTTCCCCCAAAATATAGGGTGTTGTGTGTTTTTTTTTTTGGGGGGGGGTAATCTTTGTTCATTTGTTTTTGAGAAATGACCACAGGGAACAGGAGTGGCAGAACTAGGAAGTAGGATTCAAAGAGGGAGGGAAAGCCACTGGTGCTCAGTCCCAC
This sequence comes from Cnephaeus nilssonii, assembly GCF_951640355.1. NCBI lineage: Eukaryota > Metazoa > Chordata > Mammalia > Chiroptera > Vespertilionidae > Cnephaeus > Cnephaeus nilssonii. The sequence continues at coordinate 47,542,856 of NC_137087.1, read as the reverse complement.
TGAGGACCCTATGAAGATTCATAGAGAATGAAGCTCAAACTCAGGAAGAGAGGGATACTTACCAATGGCTCCTGGCTCCTATTGGTCAAGTTGTCCAAAAAGGTCTTAACACTTTCCACTTGAAGGTTTGCACCTGCCCAAGAATGGCTAAGGGGTCTTTCCTGAGCATCCTACTTGGGGAGAAACCAGCTCCAGAACAAAAAAGCAAGAGACACATAGCGCAGCTGAGGCAAGGTAATAGCAGGCCACCTCTGTGCACAGCTGGTTTCTGATCCAGAAGGATGTGTGATGGGACATATGCAATGCTGAACACAAAGGTCAACTAAACATCACTAATTTGCATTTATTCATGCAAGTATTTCATATACTAACAGCAACTTTTACAACAAGCTAATAAAGTCACTACATGTAGAGGAGACCCATCCCAGCTACATGCTATTTAAAGAATGTCCATTAGTGCTGGCTTTTGTAAACACTTTTAAGATTCTGAAAGTGCTCAAGAAACCTGAAGATGTCTTTATTGGATTTCTTTTGAAGATTGTCTCTGAAACGCTTTCATTTTCCTTTAAACTCCTGTGTTGTAAATGTGTCCCTAATGATGAAATTGCTATTTATTTAACATTCAAAATCTCTCCCATTAAGACCAAATTAACATCATTTAAAATACTGCCAAATAGGTTTTCTTTGAATAATTACACTCTATTAATTTCTGCCTCGGGGCTTTTTTTGTTTAGAAAGATAACAATTTATCAGGGATACAATGGCCATGCCATAGAGGCTTCCCTACCTCCCACATTGCTGCATAAAGCAGGATCTTAAATGAAGTATCAAAACCCAGGTGAGTTAGAGGCCAAGATGCTACAAGAAGGTTCTCAAGAGTCTTGAAAGATAATTAAACCTGGGAGTATCTACAGTTACATACATATCATTAGCAGTTGGGTTCTTTGATAACCAGCACTAGCAAAGATATGTGGGAGGATTTTATCATGCACACATGTGAATGCATAGTTGAATCTATAAATTATTAAAAATTAAATTGGAAAAAAGATTTAGGCTTATAAAAACCCTTAAAAGAGAACATGCAGCCCTAGCCAGTTTGGCTCAGTGGATAGAGTGTCGGTCTGCAGACTGAAATGTCCCGGGTTTGATTCAGGTCAAGGGGACATGCCTGGGTTGTGGACTCGATCCCCAGTGGGGGGCGTTCAGGAGGCAGCCAACCAATGATTCTCTCTTATCATTGATATTTTTATCTCCCTCTCCCTTCCTCTCAGAAATCTATAAAAATATTAAAAATATATTTTAAAAAAAGAGAGAACACACATACACAGAATCATGAGGTTGATTTTTGCATGTGAATTAGTCTTCTGATTCTTGAATTTTATAGGGCTGTGTAGTTTTTCGAAGCACTTTAAAGCCATTATTATCTCCCTTGATCCTCACAACAACCTTCCAGTTTAGGCAGGGCAGGTAGCATGAGTCCATTGTACAGAGATGAGAAAATTAGTGTTTTGAGAGTCCCAGTGACTGGCCCAGTATTCCTTTGCTGGCACATGGCAGATCCCTGATTACAACCCAGGCCTCCAAGTTCAAGGTTGTGTTGCCCACAGTGGACCACTATCTACTTGAATCCTAAACTGCTTGAGGGCAGGGACAATGCCTTCCACCCCTGCTATGCTCCATGGCACCTGGCAAATATCTGTTAATTGTTTACTAGTACTTATTAACTGCTATTACCCCTATAACATCAACCAACCCTTTACAGCAGTGTTATTTTTCTATGTTTATATCCAAAACTCTTAAAAACCAAGAATAATCTATATACAAAGTACAGCCTGGCTTCACTGTTGTACTAGAATTATTCTAGAACCACTCTCATGCATGCCATTGCTCCCCACTCAGAATGCCTTGTTAATAAGGGGCTTTGCTTCTGAGTATAGCCACACAACAAGACTAGAAGTTGGAGTCAAAAGTGGCAATCAATTGGGTCTACATAGTGTTTGGTCTAGCTGTGGATGTAGAGAAGGATTTGACAGAACTGGGAGCCTTCCCCCATTAAAATGTTTTGCTCTCTCCACACCTCTGGATTACTTTATTTGTTCTTTATTATCAATCTGTTTTTTCTGCTTTTGTAGTTTATATCTCTGAAGATAAATCAGTGCCATACATACAATTGCATGTACAATGGAACTTATACTGAGTGAATGAATCCTGATCCTATTGAAGGCCACATCTCCTCTTGTGCCATGAAAAGACGGTGGGACCGGGCTTCAGTAGACACACAAATCTCTTGCTACTGCTTACTAAGGCTCTTTCTTGTGTCATCATCACGCTCCCTAATGGGCAGGGTATGAATGGTATCACTGAGGGGATTTAACGCTATGACTGCTGAGCTATATTGTCCAGAATAATCACTAGAAAAGCTATTTCATGGGAGAAAAGACAAGATTTCCAACCAGTTTAGCTCAGAACACAGAAACAAACTTATCTCTCTCTCCCCCTGCCCCAGAGAGGAAAGCCAATTTCTCGTTTATCCATGTGGAACGGAGACATTTCAGGCAGACTCTTTCCCATTAAAACAAGGGCTCTTCTGGGAAGGATTAGCTCCTTTTGATTCCACCAGGAAATCCCAGGCCCTGGGCCCCCTGCACAGAAAAGTCATTGACGGATGAACAAATGTCACAGCTTCCTGTCCATCTCCAGCTCAGCTTCCCCCACATCAGGACATCAAACACTGGGTGCCCTCAAGCAAACCCATCAGGATGACTACCTTTACCTGTTTGTCAATAGAAAAATAAAAGGTGAGGCAGAACCCCTAGGGTCTCCCCAAGTTATAGGAGCAGTGTGAGTAGTATATGGACCTTCCATATACTACTAGAAGATACAGGCTCAGAAATAATCACATCATGTGTAGAAAGAAGAAATTATGACTGGGCATGGGAGCTTTCCTTTAGAGGGCAAATGAGAGAGGGTGGTTTTTCGTAATGGAAAATGAATATAATGGGAAGTTAATTATGAAGAGGTTACCTAGGCTCTTGGCTATTTAATCTGCACTCTCTAATGCATATAATTTGTATATAATGATTCACTCATGGGTAAATAAGTATGTCTTAAATACACACATCACATTAATTAATATTCAAGGAAGGATATGGGCCTAGATGTCGCCTGAATTGCTAGTGGTTCAGTTGTTTACACACAAAAGAAGACTAACCCTTGACCCATGGAGCCAGCAGTGCTGCAAAACATCAGTGGTTTGCAAACATTACTTAGCAGCAGTAATAAAAAATGAAAAAGTATTAAGAACCCTGATCTACAGAGCAAACAAAAGCAGAGAGACTCTATTTTAGTAGAGGCCAAGAGTCTCAGAGTCCCACCCTGTGAGATTCCCTCTTCCATAGTTTGGTTATTCCTGAGGCAAGTCCCCTAAGATTCAATGTGGTTCCTCAAAAGAATAAGAATAGATTTACCATATAATCCAGCAATTTCTCTTCTGGGTATCAACCCAAAAACATTTATTTTCAAAGATATATGCACCCCTATGTTCATTGCAGCATTATTCATGGTGGCCAAGACATGAAAACAACCACCGTGTCCCTCCATAGATGACTGGATAAAGATGCAGTACATATATACAATGAAATACTACTCAGCCATAAGAAGAGATGAAATACTTCCATTTGCAACAACATGGATGGATCTTGAGAATATCAGGCTAAGTGAAATAAGTGAGACAGAAAAAAAGTTAAGAACCATATGACTTCATTCATATGCGGAATATAAAACTGAAAGCAACAACTGAATAAATAAACGAACAAAAACTCATAGACACAGACAATAGTATGGTAATTACCAGAGGGAAGTGGAGTTGGAGGGGAGTAGTAAAGGGTAAAGGGGGTCAGTTACATGGTGACAGAAGATTTGACTTTGGGTAATAAATACACAATGTAGTATACAGATGATGAATCATGGACTTGTACACTTGAAACCTATATAATTTTATTAACCAATGTCACCCCATAAATTTAATTTTTTTTAATGGCCAAAAGACACATTTGGCACACAGAGTAGTAAAGAGTAAGGGGACAGTCTGACTGGTCTCATTTTCTGTGAAGTTTTTGTTTTGTTTTTTCCCCTTAGAAGTGTACATCTCTGGTGGCACTCAAACAAAATACATCCAGACTTTAAAAAGTTGGAAAATTTAAGTGCATACGTCCCTTAACATTGTGACAAGCCAAATCCTCCAAAGCCCCTTATGCCCACCCCACTGTTCTTTAGCTGCTCAAATTGTAGCTACAGAAGAAGATAATCTGCCTCTCCAAGGCTCCCCTTTGAATGCAATCTGTGGAGGGCAGCAAGTGGCTTTCAGTGGAATGCCTAACCCTCAGCGTCAGCTCTGTCTTAAGGGTGCTCCCTGGAGGCATCACCCAGAAGGCTGGGCTGGACACAAGCCTGGCAGCACTACCACTTTTCCCCCCAAGGTCATTCTTTCGTACATTTCTTGCACAGTCTGTAGAATATACCTACTCTGATGCCCTGATACTGTGTTCAGATACAAATCTGTGGTTTAAACCCTGGAGGAGAAACTACTGTTGGTGTGAGGGTTTTCTGCTCTGACAAAAACCTTTAGAGACAGCTTTATTCCAATGAACAGAATGAGGAATTCTAGTCCTTGCCTTGCTTGAGGGGTAGATAGTAATCACCGCAGTGCAACTCTTACCTTCTCCAGAAAGCCTTTCCTGAAATCCATATCAATTTTCAAAACTCATACCCGCCAAGAAAGATTCAACACTCATACTAATTTCAGAATCTATTTGAGATGGCTCCAATACTTTTTAAAAAGCAACAGGCAAACAAAACATATTAAAAGAAATCAGCCAAAGCATTAAAAAATGGCCAGCGGTAGAGGAGAAAGGAAGAATAATAAGCCCTAAAGGCTACAGCAAGAAGGCTGCTACAATTGAGACAAAAAATTAGTTCTGAGTTTTCTAGCAACTATAGAGAGAGAAACACAACGTGGCTGAGATTTAATTAAAGGGAGTAGAAAAAGTTCACCTCTCCAGGACAATTTTCTAATTTATTTTCCTGCCACTCCATGCCCCCTCCCCTCTCCCCTCACAACTACAATTGTCCTTAGACAGAGAGGTCTTGGTGCATTAGGTTCTCTTGCTTCCTTAGCATCACCATGCCTTTCCGGCCACCTAAGATGCCCTTCCTCCTTTACCTATGAAGCTGGTACTCACAGTGCCCCCGGCAGGAAGCCTGTGCTGACCCTCCTCCCAGCGCAGGTGCAGAGCTCTTCCTCCAGCTCCAAGAGCAACATGTGCTTCCCGCTGAGGCAGCGCCCTTCATGGTGCATTATAATCGTTTCATTGTCCGTGTTTCCCACCATGGGGGCTGAATGCATTTTAATATATTTAAATGAATGAATATAAAGAAGACACTAAATAACATAATGGATCATTCCTGGACGGCAGTTTTATCAACATGCAGAGACATTCCACATATGGCCCTTTCCTAGGCAGTGAGCAATTACCAATTACCCTGCGCTGTCTTATATTATTAGTTGGAGAAAAAAAGATTCCCTTGCTTTAAAAAGACAGCTAACTACACTCCCTGAGAATAAAGAGGCATCTTATCTTCTCAGCTCAGTTCAGTTCAACACACATTCATTGAGTACCAGTCAGTATGCTAAGTGCAGGGAAACAATGATGAATAAGACCTAGTCCTGTTCTTCTTAAAGTCTACAGACCTGGCTGGGGAGTTGCTAATGGATAAGTGGTCAGCAAAGGTCCAATCCCGGCCATGATTTCCTAGAGGAGGCATTGCCTCTTAAAGAATGAGTTTGCCTGGTAAAGGGACATTCCGAACAGAGAAAAAAAAAATGCAGGGAATGAATATTAGGAAAAACAAACAAACAAACAAACCATAGTGCATACATGGAAATTTTAAAAGTTTACTTTTATTGAAGTGTAAAATATAACAAGGAAAGTATATGAGAACAGTGGCAGGGAAGGAATCCACATGAGGCTGATGGAGTAGGTAGGATTCAGATCACAGAGGAGCTTGTAGGCAATGTTAAGGAAATTGGATTTTAACCTATAGGTGATGAGCAGCCTCCGAAGTCAGGAACATTGATTTTCATTTTAAATAAATTACTTTGGAAGTAGTGTTGTTAATGGATTTGGGGGGGGGGTGCTATCTGGGAGCAGGGAAATCAGTTAGCAAGCTGTTGCAACATTTCAGAAAATGCATGATGAGGTTTTATAAATGGTTTTAAATAGCCAAGTAATAATGATGCTTTCCCCCTTCTTTTAAATAAATCACCCTGGAGCAACTAGAAAAACAAGAAAGAAAAATGCAAAGTCTATACGTAATGAAAATGTAACCCTGAAACACAATATATATGGAAAGGAAGCCAAACGCAGTGAAGGACAAACAGGGTATATAAACAGGCACCAGGGCAAAAAAATGCCTACAGCCACAAATCTTACGTAAAGATAGAAAAACAGAGTTCTCCAAAGATGATATTTCCCAAGGAGCAAAACTAGCAATCTGTTATTTGGAACCAAGGTAATGTGGCCAGGAATTGGCAGTGGGAGTATTGCTGGGACTGACTGGGAACAAGGAGAAGTTAGAGAGACAAGGCTGAATAAAGAACCTTACATTAGCGGTTCTATCTTATGGGAAGAACCTACTCAGAGACAAACCTCTAGGGTTATTTGGAACCCCACTGAGAACCAAGGAGGATTCTCGTTAAGCTGAAACAGAGTTCTGATCCATCACCAAGAAGAACCCCCTCAAACAGTCCATCCAGGAAGAGCTCATGACATTAAAAAATGAAATGGTTAATAAGAACATAGCAATACAAGAAAACAGCACAAGAATTATAAGATAATATAGACAAATGATGGAGGAAAAGGGACAGGAGAAACAAATAGCAGATATAGGCCAAAAAATGCTTCCAGGGAGCAAATGAAAACTGTGACCATAGGGCGATGACTGACAAACCATTTGATGAGCTCACCTCCACAAAAGAGTTCAAAGCAGAAATACAAGAGCTTGGGAGAGATATGTTTAGATGACAAAAAGTGATAAATTAAACATGGCGAAACTCAGGCAAGAAGTTAAACAATAGTGAGAAAATGGGCAAAGAGGAGTCTGGATACTGAGACTCATTCAAGGATAACCTGGGTAAGACTGTTGTTTTTTTAAAATCTAATTTTGTTCTGGGAATTAAAACACATTAGAAGGAAAAAATGATGGCCTTCCTTTATCTTCCCTGTCTACTGTACACACCCTCAGTGTCCTGAAGGGAGGAAGTCAAAACAATGAAACAGAAATAAAGTCTACATTTCAAAATATAAATCACAGAAACTTCTGAGAAATTAAAAAGTAAGGAAGATATGGAAGCAACCCAAGTGGCCATCAATAGACAAGTGGATAAAAAAACAAAAGTGTGGTACATCTGTACAATGGAATATTACTTGGCCATAAAAAAGAATGAAATCTTACCATTTGCAACAGCATGGATAGAGAAAATTTTGCTAAGTGAAATAAATCCGACAGAGAAAGACAAATACCATAGGATTTGATTTATGATTTCTCTAAAGAGCAAAATAAATGAACAAGCAATGCAGAAAGAGACTCACAGTTGCAAGGAACAGACTGATGGCTGCCCAAGGGGTGAGGAGTTGGCAGGCTGGGTGAAAAAGGTGAAGGGATTAAGAAGTACTAATTGGTAATTACAAAATAGTCATAAGGATGTAAAGTACAGCACAGGGAATATAGTCAATAATATTGTAATAAGTAAATATGGTTCCAGGTAGGAACTGGAAATATGGGGAGGGGGAGTGATCAATTCATAAAGTATATGATTGTCTAACCACTATACTGTACACCTGAAACTAATATAAAGTAATATTGAATGTACACTATAATAGGGGAAATATAATCAATTGAATGAGACATTTCAGGGGAGAGAATTGATACAGTATATCCAACTCAAAATACACACTGATAGTATATAAAAGCACTTATGGTCACCATTGTAGACATTTACCTATAAAACTAAAATCAAAATAGATACAGTAATGATGGTTCAGAGTGGAATATAAATGTTCTAGATAATTTAATTAAAGAAGAGTTGGATAGAGCATAGATTGTGGGTCATAAACACATGTTATTTCCTCCCCTTTTTTCAGTGCCTCATAAAATATTTAAGTACAACAGAATTATATAACAAAGTAGAAAAGCAAATATTAGAAGATAATATAATCAAGCAAAATTTAGGGGTGGAAGAATTAACGCAAGAGGGAAGGAAAAGAAATTAATGGAAATACACGAATTTTATCATTGCTCACTAGAGGAAATCAATAGACATCCAATAATAGAAGATTTACGATGTTATATAAAGTTATATTCATACAGCTAAGTAGATAGAACAGATATTCAAATTACCAAAGAATCCCATAGGTGGAAAAGAAGAAAAAGATACCACATAAAGAGTATTTTTTTTTAATTATAACTAAAAACTACTCATATACACTCAGAACTAAGACAGCTCTCTCAGATCAATCAATGCAAATGGCCAAACTCACCTAAGAGAAGGAAAGGACTTTTTAATTAAATAATGACAACCAACTGACTTACATTGATATGGATGTACGCGTAGTTTTTATCTGCCATCTACTGATATTATTTTGTTCAGTCATAGTTGTAAAACGTAGCATGCAATCTGTGTTTATTTGATGATCAATGTTTTCTCAGGATTATTGGCCTTTTGCATTATTTGAGACATTGCTATTTCCCTGCTTTTCATCTCGTTCATAATAAATTTTTTTTTAAAAAAAATGCCTTAAACCAGTCTCAAGGCCCTGTGGAATCTACCACCTTATGACTTTCTGATGTTATTTCTAAACTCTCCTTCTATGTCCCATTTCCTACTTTCTTCTCATCCATGAACTCTAAATATTAGAGTGCCCTGTGGCCCAGTCTTTGGATTATCTCTCTTCTCTCTAGATACTTGCTCCTTTGGTGACTTCAATTTTGTGGTTCAAATATATCATCAATATGCTGACACCCTTCTAATTGATATCCTTAGCCCCGACTTCCCTCCACTCTTACTTCTAAATTCAGTCTCAAATCTCTACCTACTCACACCAAATCTCAAAGGGGGGCATAAAGGAACTCAGGACTGAACACACCTGGCTCCATATCCCCCCATGACTGCTTACTGCTGCCACCCTCTCCCTTGTTCACCACCCAATCAGGCCTTCCCAGGTCATCCTATATAATAAAAGCCTAATATGCAAATTGTCCCCTCAGGCGGTCATTCGACAGGGAGTTCTACCAGGAGACCAGGAGTTTGACCACTCACTATGATGTGCGCTGACCACCAGGGCATTGTGTGGAACATAGTGGGCATCAGCAATGCAGTGCTGGCAGCAGTGGCAGTGGAAGTGCTGCCAGCACCGATGGGCCACAACAAGAGCGGGACAGTGGCGGGATGGTGGAGCAAGTGAACGGGCGATGCCAGGCCAAGGCAGGTGTGATTGGGGGCCACAGACAGTGACCAGCAGTGGCAGTGGGGGGTAGGCCACTGCCCAGCTCCCTAATCAATCACCCTGCAGGCAGGATGGAGCAGGTGAGTTGGTTGCGCCAGGCCAAGGCAGTGTGCCAGGCAGGGCTGCAGGACTGCAAGTCTGGGGGCACGAGCTGGGGCCCGATCTCCGCAGGCCACACCAAGGGACCCCACTTGTGCACGAATTTGTGCACCGGGCCTCTAGTCCCATATAAAATCGTAATACCCACAGACGCCCAAAATTCATAGTCCCTCATTTATTTTTATCCACAGCATTTTCATCACCTGATATATTTTATAGACAAATAAACAGATGATCATTCAGGTTAGATAGAAAGATAGAGAGCAGCACTTATATAACACTGTTTTGGTGCTTTACAGGTATAATTAACACATCTAATCCTCCCATCGACCCATGAAGTGAGAGCTGTAATTATCCTCTTTATGTAGGTGAGTCAAATGAGGCACAGCTCAAGGTCTTGCAGCTAAGTGTGGCAAGCCAAGGTTAAAATAAATGTCAGTCTCCAGCTACAAGTTCTTAACCACTCTCCCTCATATAGATGCATATATAGGGTGTCCCCAAAAATGTACACCCACTATGAATGACTATTAATTGCAATGGGTTAAATCTGAAAAGAAAGAAACATCAGTTAAACTATAAGCTGTAAGGTTTAGACACCCTATATATAGATGTACATATATGGATGTATATATCATATACATATTTTCCTGTCTCCCACTAAAATGTATATGCTACTAATGAAGGGATTTTATTGTGTTTATTTTAATCCAAACATCTGGAACAAGGGTTTGGAAATATAGTAGGCAAGCAATAAAACTTTATTGAAAATGGAAACATATCTCTTTCAAACAAAATAAAATTTGAAGCTGATAAAAGAAAAAATGGCTATTGGTTTCCAATATAATAAAAATATATTTCAAAATAGAAAAAAAATCTGGATATCTGTCTGCAGAATTGCAGAAAACTTTATGCAATACAAGGAAAAATGAAACAAAGAAATCTGAACATTTTAAATTCGAAGTGATGTTTCCCAGAAACAATTCTGCCACGTTCATCATTATATGCAGTATTAGCATTAAGAAAAGTCCAATCAGATTGGTAACTTCATAAATCATTCCTGTGCTTCTACGTTAAAAAAAAAAAATGAGAGGTGATAACAAAGTCTTAAATCAAGACCATAACAATGGGAATGGAATAAAAGGAAGCACTTAAAAAAATAAAATGGGTGATATTAGCAGAGGCTGTGGCTTCATTTAATTTGGTGACATACACTGACTTCCCAGGTTTCTATCTTGAATAGCCTGGTCAAAGGTAGTGTCACAAATGTGTCAGATTCAAGGGGGTCATGTTGATTTGATTTTATCTGTGGAATATCCAGGTTGAGATGTTGAGATGGCTATTCGACATATAGATCTGCAGTACATGTTAGAGTCTCATTGACTTGAGAGTCATCAGAACATGGAGATGGTACTCAAAACCATGAGTACTGGATGCAAGGAGAAGCTGGCCAAGGGCGGAAAACTTGAGAGCATCAAGAATAATGTGTAGAACTGTCTATTTTGCATTATATATGTTCAGTAAATACTTGTGAATAAAGGAATGATAGTGCCAATGACCTCCCAAAATTTAGGAAAAATTGCCTGAGAATCTGCCTTTTAATTAAGCTGAGAAACAGTGATTTTGTAAGCCACAAAGACCTCTCTTTTACTACCTCTTTCAACCTAGTTTTGGAGTACGGCTGGCTACATTTCCTGTATTTTACTAGACCTTGAAAATCCATGCATCTAATTTGCAAAAATAAGTAACTTCTACATACATAATCCATCAATTCAACAAGTAGTCATCCAGTACCCCTGATTTACAAAGGCATCTTTCTAGGGCCAATGATGAGGAGTAAGTTGTGTGTATAAAATATGGTCCTTATCCTCAGAGGGTATAAAATGCAATTTGGAAAGGAGATAAATAAATCTGCTAAGATTTAATTAACAACCCCTAACTCAGGGAGATTCCAAAGTTCAAGGTTCCTAAAACAAACAGTCTGTGCCAAGTGTTTGTCAGAGAGAGAGAGAGAAAGAGAGAAAATTCACTCAGTGGAGCACGATGTTTTTTTTCTTCTCATTTTTGATCTATTTTGTGCCTTCTTCCTGAAACTCAAAACCTAATTCAAGACTTCCCTTGCCTGCCTAGAGTCCCAGCTAGGTTACCTCTGAGTCAGAGTTCCTAGAGTGACAGATTTTGGACTCGGCATTAGAAGGGGTAGTCGGTACTGAAAAGAGGAGGGATGATTTAGGGTGTTCTAGATTTTTCCAGAATAAAAATTCTAGAGATACTTAATTTCTTGGAAATTCTCATTCCCAAGTTAGATAAGTCACTTTGGACAGAAATAGAATGTGGCTTTGATGAACTAAAGTCAACTCTCATTAGACCCCTTTTGGTATCATTAAACAGCAACCCAACTGAGGAATTGAATAGGCCACTAAAGTTCCCTGTAGATGATACTGGCCCATAATGCCATCATCATTCACCAGAAGTCTGGGCTCTCCCTAGGGGGGCAGGTCATCAAAGCAAAGGAGGGGCAGCACCCCTCAAGAAAGCCATCCTCATTTTCGTAGGAAGCAGCTGACTTCACCTACACATCCTCTCCTACCGGTGATAGGGCTTTCTGGACTCACCTGAATGAAGATGTATTCATCCTGGACGACCAGGGAGCTGATGTCAATGGAGCGAGCAAAAGGCCCACTGCGGGTGGTCTCGGCACATTCCTGGATCCTGCAGGTGAGGTAGTGAGCATCTGAAATGGGAGGGCAGAACGACATTTAGATACAGGGGAATGGTAAGCAAAGTTCTCCTCAGCCCATGGAGCTCGACCTCATGGGAAGTCAGTGATGCCATTTAAAACAGCACTGAGATATCATTTACTTGTCCACAACATTTGTAATCATTTTTTTTAAATCATAAAATATAGTTCAGGCAAGGGAGTAGAGAAAGAGTCCTATATTTTTCTGGCAAAAGAGTAAAGTGGTATAGCTTTTTGGAAGAACAAATGTGAAATATCTATCAGAATTTTAAATGTACATCTTACAACAGCAATTCTAATTTGCTCTTAGAATAAAGCACCGAAAACTTAGTGAAAAGCTGCAGTAAATACATGTAACAAAAACCATGAGGGTTGACATGATAACCTGCTTCTTTCTCAACAGCCAGTATCTCAGAAAGCTCCCTACACTGGTAATCAAAGGTACACTCAGGAGGCCACCTGCTTATCCCTCTGCCCACAGGCACATTTTCCCCTGTCTATTTACAATTCACTCTCACATTTGGACACTTTGAAAAAAGAATCAAGTGTATTCAAGGCCACCCCAAGCAAAGTCAATACCTACCTAAACCTTGGCTCATGGCAGGTGGCCAAACTCATCCCACTTGTGGACTCTCCCCCTGCTTGCCAATGCCCAGCTGGGTGCAAAAAGTCCAATTTAACAGGAAAGAAGTAGCCCTAAAATGAGTTCCTAAAATCCACAAAAAAATTCAGGGACCTTATAGTCTTTAGCTGGCTCACGCATTAGAAATCTTAATGGTTTTATTTTTCAAAACACAGAGACATGTAAATAAATGCTATGGTACCCACTGCATGGTGAGAACCCAAAGTGGGGGCTTGGAAAGAATAAATTATCAGGCAGACCTGGCCCCCAGATGGAAGTGACTGAGAATCACAGGGGACTTTGGGTGTCAAAGGTGAGCTCAAGCCTGAGTTTGCAAAAGGTGTCAAATTTAGTCTTTGGACATTATCTCCAAATGAGCGTGGATGTAGTCATATAAAATTCCATGATGAAAATGAAAGATATTTATCATATAACCTAAAATCCCAAAATAGGCTTCCAACAACCGTGGTCTTTTTATTGGTTTTTTAATAACAGCAAATGTCTGATGAGATGGAATCAGCCCTGTTCTCTGGAGGATATGAGAGCAACACCTCTGGAGCTAGATGCCCTGAGTTTGAATCCTGGACTTGCTACTTGCTCATTGCCCTTGGCTAAGAAGCAGCAGTGATTTTCATCTGGGAGGTTCACACAAATTAATATTTGCCTTGGAGGATTGCCATTGGGTTATATGATTATGTATAAAAAATGCTCACTATATTGTTGGATAAATTTAAAAAGATCAATACATGTTAGATCTTTTTTTTACTATGAAGAAAGAAGGAGGGGATGTAACACTCAGAATCTTTCTTACATTCAATTTTTTGTTGTTAATCCTCACCCAAAGATATTTTTTCCACTGAATTTTAGAGAGAGTGGAAGAGGAAAGAGAGAGAGAGAGAGAGAGAGAGAGAGAGAGAGAGAGATACATTGATGTGAGAGGACACATGGATTGATTGCCTCCTGTATGGTCCCAGATAGGGGCCGGGGATCGAACCTGCAACCCAGGTACATGCCCTTGACCAAAAATTGACCCTTGGGTGTGATGGCCGATGCTGTAACCACTGAGAGGCACATGCCAAGGCATAAGCGATGTTTTATTTTATTGTAGAAAATTAAAAGAACATGATATTACAGATCCTACTAGTAAAATCATATTCCAAACGTACATCACTGTTTACTTTCTTTAAGGGTGATGGGTGTGCAGACAAGAATGAAAGGGTGTCTGAACTAGAATAATCAAGGAACCCCTGAAAGCGAAGGCAGTTCTGTGTTTAGCCTGACGGAGAAGTGTGCTATGTGAGAAGGGAATTCCTGAAAAAGGGTGTGGAAACTGCGCACGGAGTGTTAGGCAGGCAAAGCTCCTGGAAGGCACTCTATAATTACATGTGGACTTTGATTAATGTTATTTCTGAACTTCCATTTTCTCTCCTCTCCTTTTAAAAAAATCCTCAAATGAGAAACTAGAAAGACCAGATTGGATGAAGATCTCATTTGCATACCCCTGTGGGAAAACCAGAGAGTGACTTCCCAAATGTCTGAAAGTCACATCACCTTCAAGATTAATGAATTTCTAAATGTCAAATGTCTTTCTAATGTATTTCTAAGACCTGGTGCGACCACTGCTCCACTTACAAAAACTGGAAGGCCAAGGCTTTGCTCCCTGCACTGTGAACGGAGAGATCTGTTCGATGACTTTAAAAATATCTGGCCCTGCTACTGTAGATGATCTGTAGGGAGGGTGGTAACATCTCCCTAGTGAGTCCAGCCTCCATGCCCTCTCACCTTGCAGATGGACCAAGGGTCTCCTAGGGTGGCCTTGGACTGAAAGGTTCATTCTTTTTGTATTGGCTCAAGGTGTATAGAGAAGTTTCACCCCCTCCCTACCCACCCACCCTGAAGTTCTAGAAAGCAGAGAACGTAAGACAGGTCCCTGTCCTCAGAAGAACCTCAAACCAATATTGGGAATGGGATATTCACAAGTGAACATGCTCTGGGGTCTGTGTTAGAGTATGACCTGGGGGATGTGGAGAGAGAGAATGAAGGAGACAATCCATCATCCTCAGCCTTCTTCATCTCCTAGGGGTTTGCATTTCTGCTAGTTTTGCAGAGCCTGGGGAGGCAGCTTCTAACTTTCTCCAGCAGGGCAAGCTTTTCATCTATCTGCATCAACAAGTTTCACCATAAAGTCCAGCATTTCTCACTCGGCCAAGCCTTCCCCAAAGCGTCATCTCCTTAGAAACGGGCAGAGAGTCTTAGCAATCTTTGTTTCTATCCTCGGGCTGACTTTACAAAGCCTCTGTAAACACTGGTTAAACAGAATTGAATTGCATTAAAAGCCTAGAAATTTTTATGTTGAATTATATTGTGACTAGTGATTGTGTTTTGCTTTTGAGATTACTAAATATTCAAAGTATTCTAAATGTCTTGTCTCTTGTCACCTCATAGACAAATATTTTCCTGATTCCTTCTATGTCAATCTCTTTGGGTAATATACATATTGTCAAAAATTGAAAAAGAGGAATAAAATTGTGCACAAAAGTAAATTCAGCTCTTCAGGTCTTCCTTTAGAGAAATACCCAGGAGCTATTTACTTTAAATAGGAATGTAAACTCTCAAATGCAAATCAGAAAAAACAGATTCCAAGAAGCTCTGAAAACTTATTTAGCTTCCATAAATTTGCTTTTCCTTGACCAGGGAGGGGGACTAACCTGTTGGTAGGCATAGTGCAAAAAATGGACATTGACATTACTGCAAAGGCCTAATACAGCACCTAATACTCAAAACAAAATCAACAAACAAACAAACAAAAAAAGGTAGCTTCCATTCCTTCCTATTATGCAGGAGAATTCTAGTGTCTGTGCCTTCTAAGTGGTACATGGTGTGGTGCAGCTAGCAGGGTTATAGACATTTAGAAATCACAGCACCCTGGATGGGTATCTTAGTTGGTTGGCGCCTCTTCCTGTGCACCAAAAGGTTGCAGGTTCTATTCCCACTCAGGGCACACACTGAGGTGGTGGGTTTGATCCCCCGTCAGGCTGAGTATTAGAGGCAACAGATCAATGTTTCTCACATCAATGTTTCCCTCTTTCTCCCTTCCTCTATCTCTAAAATCAAACATATCCTCAGGTGAGGATTGAGAAAAGAAAGAAACAAAAAAAGGGAAATAAAATACACTTTGTGCCTTTTTGTGATGATCAAAAGATAAAAATGTGTGGGGATGTGTGAGTGTAAGAAAGGAAAACAAAAAGTGTCACATATGTCATTAGGCTAATGTAGTGATGTTATGTGCATTTTCTAAGTAAAGGTGGGTTAGAACCAATTGACTAAAGAAGATTATTTTAACTATTGAAAAACTGATTTAAAAAACCCAGAATATGGAGCATAATTAATATATATTATAATTTAACCTAAGTGTGGTACATGGCATTTATCCCTGGTATATTTCTGTCTACTTTTTAAATTCTTGATAATAAGCCAGAAACTCTTCTAGTGCATTGCATTTTAATCTCATAAAATTTCACAGCACTCCTGCACCATACGTTTCTTCCAAATCTGGACCATAATTCTTAAACTTTCAGAAAACAAGTATAAGCTTAATGTAAGAAATTACCTTATTAAAAAAAAAAAATACAAAAGAAACAAAACAAAACAAAGAAAACATAGGAGCTGTCCAGCAGTAGCCAAGGGTATGTTTTAAGCCTGAGCTCCTGGAACCTGAGGACACACAGCAGAGGCTTGGGGAGAAGGTATTACTACACCAAGTAGGAGATCAGACAGCCCTACAGTTTCTTCCAGCCCTGAAACACTACAACAACCATAGGTCACCTATGCGTCTTTAAGGGATTGACATGGGAAGCAAGACCAAGGCAGAGTTGTTTGGAAAACTGACTTGTGGGTCATCTGAGATTTATTGTCTGCTTTCCTCCTGCTGCCCCACTATGTTCCTTCAGATCCTTCCATCAAACTCTTCCTCCAGTGTTTTTTTTTCTCAACAGTAATAGTCAAGTAATATGTTTAGCCACCCTTATGATCAGTGAATTTGACTACATGACATTATCTCCCTAAATCTTAAACAGTTCTTTTATTAAAAAAATGTTAAAGAGTGTGGATCATCCCTCATCCCTGCCTGCTTCAGAGAAAGAAAAATAAAGTACTTGGCACAGCGCCAGACACAGAGCAGTGCTGATTGCTTTCTAACTCTTTAAAAACAAAGCAAATAAAATATATTACCCAAAATGCATGTTTCTGGCATGCATCTGTGCTTGGCCTCAAAAAACACATGTTTGCACACAACACATGCATTTTTCCTTCATGTATTCTGAATGATATTCCAGCACTCGCAGCCACGTTCAAACAGACTCGTTCAACATTTTCTAATTTCTATAACATTCGCTCCATTTGGTCAACCCCTAGCCCTGTGCAGTGGGCAGGGCATGGGTGAGTAATCTCAGATAACAGAAGAAGTCAGAAAACAGAGTTTAGAGAGAAGGGGGTCCCCTGGTCTCAGTGCTAATGGGTGGCAGAACCCAGGACCCCAACTCACCAGCAGGCTGCATTCTTAGGTCACCACCATTTTCATATATTATTTGGCTCTATTTGACCTAAGACATACTAATTCTATTTCGTGCAGTTTAAATATTTCATACATAGTATATTTTCCATGTATTTTACATATTTTTGTTTAAGTTGATTTTATATTTTTCTTGAATAGGGAAGAGCCCTATAAATATGATCAACTTTGGGAAGAATAAAATGCTTAAATGCTGCAAAATGATACTTCATCGGTCCAAACTGTGTAAGATGTACATAGATGCAAACTGTGCAAAGGGGGTCATGTGTTCAAAACCTTGGGGTTTCTCTGCTGTTTTCAGGGAAATATATAGGTCTTGTGCTCCCCTCTATCCCCAGGGCTGAGAACAATGCCTGGCACCTAGTAGGCCATCCCTAAATATTTGTGGAATGAATAAATAAAAAGTTTTGCGAGTAATTGCCCAGTTACTTCTGTGGGTAAGCCTGAGTATAGAAAGGATTTGTTTTTTAAAGCTGGCAACCCCTGCAATAACCCCAGTGAATGAAAAAAATGCCATGATGAGCTATGGACATCCCCGTTCGCATTGCACTGGGGATGCCAAAAATGACTAACAGGAGCCTCAAAATTCATCACGTGAACTCACGTCCCCCGAAGATCCATTCCTGAGGGTTTATTTCAATGGAACGTCTCCCCTGGGACCAGAGGACTCTCTCCCACTCAGGGAAATAAGGATGGATGTGGCAGCAATGGAGCTCAGGGCTTTTCGTCTTCCCAGGCCATTAAAATGCAAATTGGGGCAGGAGAGAGAGCTGCAGGCAGATCTGCCTGGTCCTAGCCTGGTGGAGGCAGCACTCACATCCATCCGTGGTCCGCACCTCCATGTGCACCAGGTCCGCCTCCTTATCCAATCCGGCCACCGACCTGGGGAAGGAAGGAGACAGAAGCTCAGTGACCACAGGATGGCAGAGGACACACGGGAAGCACTCAGGGCGATTACTGGGAATGCCATTTTTCTCAGGAGGCCCTGTCCTGCACCATCGGGACCCACAGAACAAGGCCACTGGTGGGCCCCAGCCACTGCCTCTAGTAGCTGCCACCTGTAATGGTCACAACCCATGAGTCCTAGAGTGTTGTCCTGGAGAGGCTTGGCGACTCTCAAAAAACATCAAAGAGTACAGAATCCAAAGTAAATGCTGGTCTAAATCTCTGTCCTGACCCTTTTTCACCACCTCGCACCTACTAAGAGGTTGTTTCTCCCCCACTGTCTTCCATGTCCCCCATCTTTCCACACCTGATGGCTTCCACCACACCCTCCTCCTCTGCCCTCCCACAGAGATGCGCTATTCCCTTCCCGTTCTGTCCCCTGAGGGAGGCGGATTAGCCTCAGCCCTGGCTGTTTGCTTCAAGGCACTCTTGCCCTCCTGAGAGATCCGATCTGCCTCCCTTCCTCCTGCCGTGCAAACAGTAAGTGTTTGGTGACAAACATTCCAAATCTGGCCTGACAGGGAAAAAATTCTCCTGATGATCAGAGAGGGAAACCTTACAGGTCTATTGCCAATAGCCAGGAGAAGGAAGGATGAGAGTCCTTACAGACTCTTCCTCCCGGGCCTCACCTTCCACAGGTAAAGCCCAGTCAGGGTCTCCTGCATGACATATCCTGGCCAGAGTGCAAGACTCAGAAAACCCGCTAAAAAAAGGCAACACAGACATTAAAGCACTCATGACTAAGGAAATCACATAATCCACTCTCTCTGCCAAGCTCTTACTCAGAGTCTATGTACTCTTATTTTAAATATCATTCTGAGACTGGTTTCCTGGTTTTTCAGTCCTTAACAGGTAAGAGGCAGCAAGTTAGAAAGAAAACATGGAATTTAAAATGGTGAGAATCAGTCCGGCCTGTGTGGCTCAGTGATTGAGCGTCGACCCAGGAACCAAGAGGTCACAGTTCAATTCCCAGTCAGGGAATTTGCCTGGGTTGTCGGGCTTGATCCCCAGTAGGTGGCAAGCAGGAAGCAGCCAACTGATGATGTTTCTCTTTCATAGGTGTTTCTTATCTCTCTAGCCTTCTCCCTTCCTCTCTCTCTAAAAATCAATACAACATTATTTTACTAGTAAATGGTGAAAATCAATAGCTGATACCTAGAAAGAGAAATAGAAACCTATGAAAAACAGACCTAAGATTTCAAAACCCAGTCTTCCACACCATAAATCTCTACACTTCTTAATGGCCCTAAGGTCATTACTGTACGATAGCATCAGTATCTAAAATCTATGCTGAGCGACTGAAGGCACAGAAAACAGAAAGCCAGGGGATAATGGTACCAGTGTACTCTGTTTAGGAGACTAGGGTTACAAGTGATGTATGTTTGGAAAAATGAAATAATTTTTGTTAAAATAAAATAATTAGGTTTTAAATGGTTAAACTTCACTTACTTAACAAATTCATTCATATAAAAGACCTCTTTTTCAAAAAAAAGTTGAATAAATGGTGTCTTACTCTAATGCCTTATTTTTTTCCCAATGATCATTAATAAACTTTTCATTTTGCCTCACCTCATTTGATCCCAAGGGTAAACACATAAGATAAAGACAGCAGGTATCATTAGTTATATGTGAAGGAATGGGAAACTGAAACACAGAAATTGATGTTTATCTAAGGTGACACAGGGACTAGGCCAGAATTAGAGAGACTAACTGACTTCTCAGTCAAGAGCTGTTCCTGTCCTTCTCACCTCTTCTCTCTTTTGCTTGCAATGTCCTTTCTATCTAACCATCCCTTGCCCCCTTTCTCCTCCAGCTGCCTCTCACCCTTCCTTCAAGATCATGCGGCATCACCCCTCCAGCAGCCCTTCCATCTCTCATCCCACTGCTTTATCCTCCGCACCTTGGTGGTCCCCAAACCTGGCTGCTCATGACAGCCAAGGAGGAAGCTTTGAAATAACACGATGCCTGGGCCCCTCCCAAGACCTATGAAGTCAAGATATTTGCAGATAAGATGAAAGCATCACTATTTTTTAAATCTCCCAGGTGATTTCCATGCACAGCCCAGTTTGAGAACCAATGTTGTGTATGGCTCAATGGCATCACTCACATAATTGCACTTCGTTGTCTTCCCTACTTGGATGTAAACTTTAAAGAAGTAGGATTCTCTCGGTTTAACTTTAAATCCTTGGCCCCTATGTAACTAGTATATGTTAGGTGCTATTGAATTAATAAACAGCCCAATCTATCTATGCTGATGCCAAAATTTCAGTGTGACACTCAATTGAGACCGGACACACAGAGGGCAGAGGGCAGGCACCATAAGAGACTACATGGGCATCTTTTCTGTCCCACAGCCTCCCTGTTTCTTTATAAATAAGTTGGTATTCTCAGGATTAGAAGTGTCTTGGGTATTATTTTTCTATCTTCTCCCAAGGTCAATGGTAGGGTAGCATGTACCAATTGAAATCATAATGGCAAAACTTTGCTGTGATGATCAAGTACTATGCTCTATAACAAAAGAAGAAAAGTCCTTGCCTCTTAGCTGCTTAAAACAAGATAAACACCACCAATAAAATAAGCACTAAAACTGTTCCCTTCTCCAGGATTGCTCACTTCCTTCCATCCACCTAAAACCTACGTATTGTTGGACACCTAGGTTGCTTCTATATCTTGACTATTTTAAACAGTGCTGCAATGGTCATAGGGGTGCATATGTATTTTCAAATGATTGTTTTTGATCTTTGAATAAATACTCAGAAGTGGAATTTTTGGGTCCTACAGTAGTTCTATTTTTAATTTTTTGAGAACCTTCCACATATCTTCCATAGTGTTGCACTAGTTTACAATCCCATCAACAGTACATGAGGGTTCCCTTTCCTCCACATCCTCACAAGCACTTGTTTGTTGCCTTTTTGACAATAGTCATTCTGATGTGTGTGAGGTAATATCACATTGTGGTTTTGATTTGCATTTCTTTGATGATTAGTGATGTTGAGCATCTTTTATTTGTCTGTTCGCCATCTGTATGTCTTCTTTAAATGTCTATTCAGGTCCTCTGCCCATTTATTTTTATTAGATTGTGTTTTGATGTTGAATTGTAGGAGTTATTTATATGTTTGGATATTAATCCCTTATTAAAGATATAATTTCCAAATATCTTTTTCCATTCAGTAGATTGCCTATTCATTTTGCTGATGGTTTTCTTCACTATACAAAAGCTTTTTAGTTTGATGTAGTCCCTTTTGTTTATTTTTGCTTTTGTTGCATTTGCCCAGGTAGTCATATCCAAAATAATACTGCCAAGACTGACATTAGAATTCACTGCCCTATGTTTTAATATAAGAGTTTCATGGTTCCAGGTCTTACATTCAAGTCTTTAATCCACTTGAGATTATTTTTGTATATGATATAAGAAAGTAGTCTAATGTCCCTTATTTTTATGTGTCTGTCTAGTATTTGTAACACCATTTATTAAAGAGACTGTCTTTTACCCATTGTGTATTATTGCCCTTTTGGTCATAGATTAATTGACCGTATAAGCATGGGTTTATTTCTAGGCTCTCTATTCTGTTCCATTGATCTATGTGTCTGTTTTTGTGCCAGTACCAGGCTGCTTTGATTCCTATAGTTTGTAGCACACTTTGAAATCATGGAACATGGTACTGCCAATCTTGTTCTTCCTTTTCAGTATTGTTTAGCTAGTTGGGATCTTTTGTAGCTCCAATTTTCCCACTGTTTATCACCTAAGACTATAGCTTACCTTTGTTTGTGAGGGTGTGTGTATATTTATTTGTTTAAATAGAATAGAATCAGTCTTATTAATATACTACTCATCAGAGACTCATTATCTTTTCTCAATATTTACTACCACACACAGCTCAATATTAGGCACACTGACAGATCAGATAATAGGGATAAGAGTATCCCTGTGGTTCTGATAATCAAACTGTCTCCAGACATTGCTAACCATCCCCTAGGGGCAAAATTGACCCCAGATGAGAACTACTATCTTAGCTGGACACATTTATTGGATGCCTGGACTCTGCGCCTTCTGTAGTAGCAAGGCAGGACAGATAAGCATGCAGTGATTTCTCCCTTCCTCACCCACTCGTAACACTGCTGACTACTGCTATTCTGGACCACACATCTCACCAGGACACTGTCTGATATGCATCAAGTAGAATCAATCATGTCCCTAATGTTAAATCCCCAACAAGTTCCCATTCTAAAAATCTAATGTAAGAAAAGGTGCACACAGATACAGAAAGCAATGAAATATAAGTTGTAAGAGATAAGTGTGTAGAAATGTTTGGAAAAGTGCATATGGTAATAACGATAAATGCTAATGGGTGTTGAGACCATTCACATGTCAGTCAGTGTGTTTATTGTTTGATAAGTACTTTCTTAATTAACCCTCCAAATGAGACTTTAAGGAAGGTACCATTCATGTAATTTTCATCCTTAATAAAATGGGAGATAATAAGAGAAATTAAACTTACATGATAATAATAATTCATAGATATTGAGTGTGTTGTGTCAGCCAGTTTCAAATGTAAATGCTAATCTAATTCAACCCTCACATCAATATTATAAGTAAGAATCATTCTTTTTTCCATATTTTAAAAGGGCACAATTAAGCATTGAGAGCTTAAGCAATTGTTGAAAGTCATACAGCTAAAAAGCAGCAAAATTAAGGCTCAAACAAGGCAGGTGGCTTTGAGCCAGAGTTTAACCTCCCAGAAAGCTGCCTCTCCTGGCTAGTGAGAGGAGGGATGGGGTTTGAACCCAGTCATTCCTCCCAGAGGCAAGGATCATAACCATCATGTCCCATTGCCTCCTCTCCCCCCGCCCACCATGTAAGTCCTTTTAGGAAATATAAATGCATTCTGTATACCTGTTCAATATCTCTGAAAATTTTGGTTCTAAAATAAATGAACTGAGAATGAATGACTCATATTGGTGATAATCAGATAGAAAGAAAAAATGTTGGGAATAGAAAAATATGGTTGGGCCAATAGGAGGGCAATAATGAATGGAGATTTTTGAAGAAGCCTCAAAAAAATAAACACAGTTGAGAAAAGGAAACTTGGGGTTTGGGTTTAACTCCTTTTTGTAATATATTTTATTGATTATTTTTACAGAGAGGAAGGGAGAGGGATAGAGAGTTAGAAACATCGATGAGAGAGAAACATCGATCAGCTGCCTCCTGCACACTCCCTACTGGGTATGTGCCCGCAACCAAGCTACATGCCCTTGACCAGAATCGAACCTGGGACCCTGGAGTCCGCAGGCTGATGCTCTATACACTGAGCCAAATCGGTTAGGGCAAGGGTTTAACTCTTCTTTAGGTCTAAGAGACCGGAATGAGCTGAGACACGGGTAAGAGGAACCAGGAGACTCCCATGAGTACAGGTAGGCGACGAGAGGCATGCCTGCTCAGAAAGGCCAGGTAGGTTAATATTTGCCACTGACACCCTTTCCATAGCAAGCATCCAAGTCCCTTCTCATTTCCAGGACCTAAGTGGTGCCAAATTGGACGGCAGGGCCAGCAACAGTATCCAGCACTGAATCAGCCATGAGATGAATCAAGCTCCCTGTGCTTAATGTCTGCAACAAAGTAAAGCTAAATTTGCAAGTATCCTATTGAAGTTAGATGGAAGGAAACTTCCAGAAAGTTTCTAGAAAGCACTAAATTTAAAAAATTGTAACTTTATGCATTATTTCTAATGCAAAATGAAAAGCAGTGCCTTTGTTTGGATATGTTGCATTCTTGGTTTCAATTAACCATAAAACAGAATAACTGAACAAAAATAGAGTTAAAGTATATCAAGAATGGGTATGAATCTATGAAAGCCACTGTGAATATTTAAAAATTCCTCAATGGTGAATTCTCTTGTCATAAAGTTTTTCTAAAACCAAATGTAATTAGGGAAAACCAGTCTTTTCCAGTGGATCTTTCCATTCTTTCTCAAGAAGGGAAGCAGGATGACCCCCCTTTGTGCAAACTCCTTTCACATTTTGAACATAAATATCAATAATTGTTTAGTTTACACATCTGTAAATAGGAATATCATAATACCTACTTCATAATGTTATGGGGATTAAATGAACTAAGTAGTAAACTCTTAGAACAGTGCCTGGCAGAAAGCATTATTATATTTGAGCTATTATTATTATTCATTTGAAGAACAGATAGACTCATCTGCTTTCCCGCCTGCCTTCTTCCCTCTCTCAGACCTCAGTTCTGCATTTGTTGAATCTTAATAATTATAGCATTCTTCTAGGCACTGGACACAGAAAGTTCCAGCTACTGTGAAGCTCAGTTTAGGCACATCCCCCGCCCCTCCATGCTGATTACACATCATAAATCCAGAACCAACTCTTGATAAGTGTTAATATAATGTTCTGTTCTCCTCACCAATATCATAATCAGTATACTGGATTGCAATTGCCTTTTTTTTTTTCTTTTACCTGTGGGATATATAATCTTTGACCTCACGGGCTTTTGCTGGATCTTTATGTCAACATTGCCATCACAGTGCTTAGCATATGATAGATTATCAACAAATATTTGTAGAATGAATGATTATAACACTTTCATCTACTCAGACAAACTTCATAAGGCCCCGTGTAAGCCTTGAGCTCACCCGTGGGTCTCAAAGACAAACCTTCCTTATGCTCAGAAGAGATCTCATTTTCCTACCTGTGCACCAGGCAGTGTTTATCATGCGCACTCGCTCAACTGGTGCTGCAAACGGGGGGAGCGGAGGGGAGGTATTTATAACAGTTAATAAGCCCAACATCAGTGCATAAGAATCATGTGAAACTGAGACGAAGGGTGGTGATTATTCTCCAAAATTAGAAAATAATTTTGCCTTCTGCCTTCTGAGCCAGGACCAAGGACACGGGAAACAACAAAAAATAAGGAGCCAGAGCCAAACCTCCAGGGAGACACTGAAACCAGCTCCTAGAACCATCCACTCACAGATGTTGCTGCGGAAAGTGCGGATGTTACTGATGGAAGTACCTGAAAAAGGTCAAGTGGCTTTCAAGTTTATTTTTAGCAACTGGGTGCTCTGTTCAAACACAGTCTCCAAGTCCTACGATAAATTAAGTCACAGGGAAGTTATCAGGAACCCTTAATGGCTCAGCCACACACAGTAGTGCCCGAGGAGCTGGATGCAGCGGCCTTTGAAACATTCTGATCTCGCCAACCTCTTCATTTCATAGATCAGAAAACTGAGCGTCACACAGTTATCCAAAGACACACACCTAGTTTGTGCTGCATGGCCCTAGAATCCAATTTGAACCTCAGCCCATGTTCTTCAGGACATACTTACTGCCACGAAGAAGAGGTGGGGCTAAACTGTGCTTTCTCTCCTTGTGGATGTGAATCCCATAAGGAAACCTTTCCCAGCAATAAGAAAACTGGACCTTGGCATAAGCATGAGGCAGTATCAAGGGTAAAACATAGATAAGGTCAATGTACAAATACGTTATGAACTGATTAGCTAGACACTTACATTACAAAATAATCTCAAAATATTTATCCACTTCACACACAAATATCAGCCCCTCCCCCCGCTTTATGTCTTTGCTCAGGTTGTCTCCCTACCTGCAATATTTCTTCTGCCCCACCCTGCATATTCCCTGGTTATGGCTCAGCTCAATACCTACTTTCCATGAAAGCTCCTGACCCAAACTGACTATTATACTCCCTTGGGAAACTTTCTAAAAACATTGAATATCAATGCACAGGCCCTACTCTCAGAAATCCTGGTTTAATCCGTCCGGAGCAACAATCTTCTCACATTTTAGTAGCACCCAAATCTCCTTGTTAAAACACAGATGCTGAACTCCACTCTCAAAGTTTCTAATTGGGAGAAGAGGGGGTTTAGAGGGCCAAAGAATTTGTAATCTTAGCAAATACATAGATGATATGATCAAGATAGTCAGGGATCACATTCTGAGGATCTCTAGCTCAGAGTCTAGTCCAGCAATCAATAGCTTTTAGATGCTCCCGGGTGATAAGAATGTGTGGTCAGAGTTGAGAATCACTCATTAGAGCCTGAAACACAACCTCCATAATCTCAAACTAAAATAGCCTTTCCTTTTTATGTACTTGCAGGGTAGTTCAGAGTATGAATTCTGGAATCAGACTCTCTGAGTTAGCATCTCAGGTCCATCACTCACTAACTGTGGGATCACAGGCGATTCACTGAACCTCTCTAAGCCTCAATCTTCTCATAGGCACAATAAGGAGATAATAAAAGCACCCTTCTTATTGTTTTTATGAAAACTAAATGAACTATATAAATGCATGTAAAAAATTTTGAAGACAGAGAGCCATGTATTAACACTTGGCACTTTATCATGCTTACTATATTAAGTGCTCACATTATCTAAAGTGCAACTATATTTATTGAGTACCTAATGTACCAAAATCTTTGCTATCAATTTAATATATTATCTCACTTAATCCTTAAAACAACTTTTGAGATAGGCAGTATCTTGTGTTTTGTTTTGTTTTTTAAATGAGAAAATGGAAATTTTGAGATAACAAATTGCATAACCAGAGTAAGAAAGAGCTAGAGCCTGTATTCAAATATCGTCCGTCTTACCCATCCACCTGAAATATTTCTCATTCTTGATTAGACTAGTATTAAAGACAGGCTCTAGATCTGATTGAATTATGTTTTACACTAGTGCCTAGCACTGTGCCTTGCTCTACATTTATTAAATATCTGTTGATTAGATGAATAAATACACAAGTGAGAATACTAATAACCCCAGCAGTATGTTTAAGATAAATGTTGAAAACAGCTCTATATTATGGTGAAACAGATTTCATTCATTTAATTAATCTCTAGGCAATTAAGTGAACAAAGTCTTCATTTTACATTGTTATGCCTCTGTTTTCTCCATTTATCCTCCAAGCAATGTTGGATCTGTCAAACACACAGTCAGCTGTGATTTGCTTGACAAATGTGATCATCCTATGAAAATGCTAAGGCAGCAAAAACTCAGGGATCTCATTCAGTTCAAAAGCACATGACTTCTCTAGTGGGTATCTTGGGAGCTTTCTGCCCAAATCACAATCCCCTGCCTCTATCAACTGCTGGCTCCTCTAGATCCACAGACCTGTAGGTACAGACCCCCATGGCCATGTCAGTACTACATGGTCCTGTCCCTTGTCTGAAGCACATTAGACCAGGGCTAGAATCCCAAGTCAAGCTGGGTCAACACTATTTGTTCCCCAGACTTTAGGACTGGTTTGAGAAACTGTAGCATGAGACTTGGAGCACCTTTAACTCTTCTGCCAGAAACAAGAGAGAAGCAAAAATAAGAGACAGAAAGTGAATACTCTGTGAGATTCAGGGATAGGGTCCTTTCTGAGATCTAAATGCATGTCTTCTCCAGAATTATTCTCTCCCCCACTCTAATTACGCTAGCTCAAGTTATTTACTGTTTCTTGCAACCAGAGAGTCATTACCAATACCCTCCCCCAAAAGTTGCTCAGCCATCCCCAGGGCCTTCTCATGACTTCTGGATCAGCTCCTGTCCCTTCAGCATTCAGGTTCTCCAGGCAAAGTAAAAGGACCATTGACTAGTAGATCAGTGTCTTTCAAACTATGGGCTATGTGTACAGAGGACTTTCATATCATGGTCTAACTTTATTGTGTGACTCTTGGGAGGTAGGTATCATTGTTCCCTTTCCACAGATGACCAAACTCAGGTCACAGAGATCACTAAGGATCATCCAGCAGAGCTGGGGCTTCTGCCGGGCTCCGCTGACTCTGAGCTCCGAGCTCTCGGGGCTCCGGTTTCCACGGCTGCCTCTCAGATAAGCCACAAGGCCACATGTAATTAGATGCAAGATCATGTGGTACCGACTGAAGTGCTGGAGGAATTCAGAGAGTTAATTAAAAAAAGGCAGAGGGCATTAAGGAGACAGCTTGGGAGGATGTTTTGTGGAAGTTTTAGAGAGGGAAGAGAGAGAGACCAGGTGTATTTATAGACTAATAATGTGCAGAAGGGGGTGGGGGGAGGAAATGTGCCTCCTCCGGCAATTCTCATCAAGTTAATAGATGTTGCCAATTACTGTGGTAAGATTTTTAATTGTTTCTTAGCGCTAAAGAGAATAAAATCAGAATTTCCTAGTCTTTGCTTTGGAACTGTTAGGAGCAGACATTCTAGTGTATTATATCGTGTGGACATATTGCCCAGGGTCTATGCAGACAGCCCATGTCACAGGAAAGGCTCATCACAGCTTTCCAGCCCTATCTGGGGTTTAAGGGAGTAGGTGGGAAAAGGGCATCTGCTTTATGAGTCCATGTGCATAAGTGGGTAGGGCAGGCAATAGGCAAATGTGTGAGGGACTAGGTGATAATCTCATGGAGACCCCATGGAGAAGATGGTCCCCAAGGATAGTGTATATCTAATACGTGTGCACTTTCTTATGGTGGGCTACACCCTGTGACATAATGCTTTGTGTGTGCGGCATTATTATTATTATTTTAATCCTCACCCAAGGATATTTTTCCATTGATTTTTAAAAAAAATTTTTTAGAGAGTATACAAGAGAGGGAAAGACAGAGAGAAATATTAATGTGAGAGAAACACATCCATTTTGTTGCCTCCTGCATGAGCCCCGGCCGGGAAACTACAACCAAGGTACGTGCCCTTGACCAGAACTGAAGCCATGACCCTTCGTTCCGCAGGCCTACGCTCTATTCACTGAGCTAAACCAGCTGGGGCATGCGTGTGACCTTATTGAATACTCATATAATTAATGTAATTCTTAGACTAATACCTGCCTCCCCTGTAGATTATAACTTTCTTGAAGGGAGGGGCCCTTTCTTGCCTCACCCATTACAGTAACTCCACTTCCCAACACAAAGCTGGCACTCCATTATGCTATTGAACAAATGATCAAAACTCCTACATAGGAGGTACAGTTTTTGTCTGTCTCACGAACAAGGAGCTATAGGCTCAGAGGAGCTAAGTGGCTTGAGGAAGTCACCACCACAAAAGTGACAGCTTTTGGATTCGAACCCAGGTCAGATGGACTCAGCCTGGCGCACGTCCTGTGAGGCACCATGGAGAGGGAGGGAGGAAGGTGAGAAAATGACCAACGTGTGTCAACCAGCTGCTCGGTGCCAGTCACCTTATTTCTTCATAGCATATAACCCTAAGAAGAAGCCTACAATTCATGTATCACCCAGAAATTGAAAATGCAGTGATGGAAGTCCTGAGAATATAAGTGACTTGCTCAAGATTCCCAAGGCAGCAACGAAAAATAGGGAGAATTCAAATATTTCCATAACATCCACAGAGCTTCCCTTCACTTCATGGATCCCAGAGAGTGAAACCACATAGATCAATTTATGTCCTGAAAACGC
This sequence comes from Cnephaeus nilssonii, assembly GCF_951640355.1. Taxonomy (NCBI): domain Eukaryota; kingdom Metazoa; phylum Chordata; class Mammalia; order Chiroptera; family Vespertilionidae; genus Cnephaeus; species Cnephaeus nilssonii. Next base: position 47,512,918 of record NC_137087.1, on the reverse strand, counting down.
AGGGCATTGAGGGAAAGAAATAAAAGTGTATGGTTTCCTATTCCTTCAAACAATTCCTTAGGGACAACGTGGGGGACAAATCGTGATACAGATACCTCTTCTCTGATGACAGCTCCCATCCCTGACGCCAGCACCCCTTTCAATATTTTCTCTCTGACTCCTATATTCAGTGGCCTCATGCTTCTCACCCTCCTGCCCCAGGACCCAAGATAGTCATCCACTTAGGCCTGCCCTTCCTGGATAATATTCTGGGATGTAAGATCAACCACCAGAAGCCCATGGGTGTGCCCAGGCCCTTAGCCAACAGCAGCCAAAGGGAGCTCATTGAGTCAGTGAAAAGACCCCCTTTTCTATTAAGTGAAGACATCTTGGGAGGGTCAGCAGGGCAAACCAACGTGAACCAGTTATGCAGCAGATCCTCACATAACATTGTTTTGTTCAATGTCATTTCATTATCATATTGATTGTGAACTTCACTCTTGTGTTTATCAATTAGCCTATGGTCAAATGTATTTCATTATCTGTCATTTTGCTATAAATCACAGAACCCATGGACGATGTTAAGTGAAGACTTACTATGCATATACCAGTCATTGAATACGTTCTGCCCAGCATTATTCTCTAAGCAGAAGATACATGAATATTTGCTTTGCCTAAGCCTGGAGGGGATTACAGTCTAAGTGCACACAGACATGCAAACACCCCCAAGATCTCCGTGTCTAGGATCTGCACAGAGAGATCCTGGCACAAGCTGCAAAGTTCTGAATTCGTGATAAGAAACCTGGCTGATCTGAGGATCCATCTGACATTTTCAATTCAAATTCAGCACTGGTCCTTTCTTACCTCTTCCTCCTTCTCACATCAGCCTTGTTCAGTACATTTTACTACAACACAGTGACAAAGTATAGGGGGTAAAACATGTACAGTGCAACTCAGAGAGATGTTAGTTCAAATCCCAGCCCCACCACCCACCAGCTAAGTGACCCTGACATGCACCTGACCTCTCTGAGACTCAGAATCCTCATCTCTGAAAAGGAAATAAGAACATACCTCAAAGTGTCGTTGTAAGAATTACACCAGACAATAGCATGGTACTCCTTTGAGTATGATGTTGGCTGTAGGTTTGCCATATAAGGCTTTTATTTTGTTGAGGTATGATCCCTCTATACCCATTTTGCTGAGGGTTTTTATCAAGAAAGGGTGTTGGATTTTGTCAAATACTTTTACTATATTAATTGATATGACTATGTGATTTTTATCTCTCAATTTATTTATGTGATGTATCACATTTATTGATTTGTGGATATTGTACCATCCTTGCATCCCCGGGATAAATCCTACACCCCTATGTTCATAGCAGCACAATTTACCATAGCTAAGATTTGGAAACAGCCTAAGTGCCCATAAGCAGATGAGTGGATTAAAAAACTGTGTTATATCTGCACAATGGAATACTATGCTGCGGTAAAAAAGAAGGAATTCCTACCATTTGCAACAGCATGGATGGAACTGGAGAGCATTATGCTAAGTGAAATAAGCCAGTCAGAGAAAGATAAATATCGCATAATCTCACTCATTTATGTAATATAATAAAAACAACACAAACTGATGAACAAAAACAGATCCATAGATAAGAGAAGCATCAATCAGATGCTCAATCCTCAGAGGAAAGGTAGGGGAGGGTGGAGGTAAGGGGGAGAGATCAACCAAAGGACTTGTATGCATGCATATAAGCCTAGCCAATGAACACAGACACCAGGGGGGTGAGGGCATGAGTAAGGGGGAGAGTAGGGAGGCAATGGGGGGATAAGGACACATATGTAATACCTTAATCAATAAAGAAAAAATTAAAAAACATAGCATGACACGCCTAGCATAGGTTTCTGAATACTCAACACATGTTAGCCATTCGTGTTTCTGGTCTCAATGGATCAGTCTTTGACCCCTACTACTGTCATAAGCCCCCATTCCCGCATTTTATCTGCATAGATCAGCTGTAGGCACACCTCCTGGCTAAAAGGAGAAACAGATAAAATAATTGCCAGATCCTATTCCAGGTAGAGATGTTTAATCTACCGTCCCCCCCAAAAAAAAAGATTCATCCTAGCCCCAGCAAATTGCAGAGGCAACATGAGAAAAACCTCAAGCCCTAGAAAACTGATTCCAAGATAAATATGTGCATTCAGAGCAGCAGCATCCTCTGCGATGTTACTCACACCTGCAGCCATCAGCCCAGAGAAGGACTGCCCAGGGGAAGAGCAAGGAGCCAGACCCTCTGGGACAATTAAAATTAAACTGAACCAGACACTCTGGAATCCCCTCCTGGGAATCATTCCGCCTAGACCAGGGCTGGGGCAACATCACTTAATAGGCCCTTTTTCATTTTTAATTTCTCTGATTCAGAAGGTTTACAAGATCAATTGCTACGAGGGCTAATGTGGAGGAGATGAGGCAGCAAGTTGCTCTGAGCCCAGAGTCAGCTCATTCCTTAGCTTCTAACTAGAGCCCACAGGGACCCACTATATGAAGCCTGAGGATTCACCCTGCTCATCACCCCTCCCTTCTGCAAACTCCTTCTAAATAAAGAATTTGAATTATGACCCAGATAGAAGAGCATTATCAACCTCAAGCCAGCCAGTACTTCCCAGGAATCGAAGTAACATCTTGCTTGATATATTTGTGCTTCTGCCCAGGGAAGGGCTCACGGGTTCAGAGCCTCCCCATCTGTCCTCAGACCTAGGGTCCCAGGGATCTTGCCTCTTCAAAGATTATCTAAAGTAATGCAAGTCCACCTGCTCTCAAACTGTATGGGTTTAAATCCCATTTCTACCTTTTGCTAAGACTTGGTTTCCTCATCAGTAGATGGGAGTAACAATAGAAATTTGTGGGCATATAACTAAACAGCACTAGTATTCTATTCTGCTTAGCAAGGTGCCTGCACATAGTAAATGCCAGCTATCACTCGCTGCCCATTATGCTCAGGCCACCTGGTGCCCGCACACTGCACTCATTCGAGGATAAGTCCAAATGGGCCAATACTCCGAAGCTCTTGTGTTTCATGGGAAAAATGATACCCAAACTTCACTTTAGCCAGTGCCCTCGTAACTGCTGCATCCCCCAAGAGAAGCGACAGCCTTTTCATTTCTTTTATTAGTTTCCTTCTCTCCTTTATTCCTATAGTAAGTTAAACTCTCCCCACGGGAAGCCATGTATAGGAACAATGATATCTGAAGACAGCTTTACCAAATGCTGCCGGGAGACAGCACAGAAGAAGAAAAAGTTGCCTCCCATCCAGGAGACCTGCACCCTTCACCTGGAAACACCACCCAGAAGGGGAATGGCTCGCACCCATCGTCCTGGACAGGATCCTTCCATTGCCCTAACAGGACACTGCTGCTCTCCCTCATCATTTTCTGCACATTTCCCTTAATGATGGCAAATTTTAACCACTTTTTCTGCACAACCGCTCTGGGGGAATTCTAGGAAATCTGGGGAGGAGGTTTCAATTTGTTCACTTGCTGGGAATGAATTCTGCCTCATATAACTCCTGACAAATTGCCATTTTTAAAGGGTTTGTTAATTTCCAATGAGCAAATGGCACATCCGATATCTTGTTTATTCAACAGATGCTCCTGAGGAAAACAAATGGTTCTTGTTTAACAAACATGGAAACATCTTGTCAGCTTTACTGAGATCATCCTATTTATCTGTCAAGGGAGGGTCCTGTGGTTGGTGAAGGAACTAGGAGCTGTCTCCATCCAGTACAGGGTTCTCAAAGGGCTGGGGACCGTGAGTCCATGGAAAGAGGTGATATGAAAAACCTCCATCACTGCCCAGAGGTGGCTCTTCGACAAAGGACTTTAGACTTCACCCGTCTCTGAAGATAGCAGGTATTTATGATTCAGGTCTATGCGATCCAGAAATCTGCTTGATGCTGACTCTGAAAATAGCCTTGAAGGAGACAGCCACCTGACACATAGAGGTGGCATAAAATTGTGGTTAAAATGGCCTTGAAATAAGCTCCTGTTGGATCCTGGCTCTGAGTTAAATTGTGTGAGCTTGGACTGCTTACATACCATGCTCAGCCTCAGTTCCCTCACCTGTGAAATAGGCCTAACGATGACATGAAAGGCAAGATGCTGATGATAGTGATAAATGACCATCCTGTTAGCCCGAATAACATTTCAAGAAATTTCAAAAGGAGTGAGTCGAAGGGCCAGAGGGAAGGCTGGGAAGAGTCCAATTTCTCCATCCTCCATTGTTTGGAAGAAATAAACGTGGCATGTTTGATGATGGGAAGGCTTAATGATTCCGGTCAGAAATGAGATTTAAACAGAGAGCGGAGTCTTTCCAAGCCTCAAAACTCCAGCCTGATATCATAATTCCTTTCAGCCAGTGAGCTAAGGATCTGGCAGCACCAGGAGGCAGGGTGGGGCGGGGAGGGCTGGGAAAGAAGGAGAGGAAAGAGGCCAGCTTGCCGGGAGCGCGCAAGGACACATGGAGAGGGATGATGTCCGACCTCTGTCAAGTCCCACACGAGGATAAATCCATCTGCCGATGGGTGCAGCACAGAACAACGTATTAATTAGGAGAGCAATGGCATTTCAAAGCCTCCCTGCTGGAAAGTATCACTGAGAATTACCTTGGGACAGCATCTAACTCACTGAAAATTAATTTCCTCCGCAGTGTAGATGCTTTGGAGAGATGTGAAGTGAGGTTGACCCCCGCTGAGTGTGGCCTTACCATGTTCTGCCTGATAGGGTTGCATATATTAACCAATCTAAATGCTGGGGAGGTCTGAAGAACCCCCCGGGCATGGTTAATTACCTGACAGACACTCCACAGTAACTCTGTGAGGTAGACATTATTATAATCAGCACTGAAGCTTAGAAAATGTGGAAATATTAGAGCTTCTCATGGAGGAACCAATATGCCTGTTTTAGGAAACATTCTCTTAACTCTGAAAATGTATAAGAGAGGGTTCAGGTGGTTGCAAAAGTAAGGTAACAGCCCTAGCTGGTTTGGCTCAATCAATAGAGCATAGGCTCGTGGACTGAAGCGTCCTGGGTTTGATTCGATCAAGGGTTGTACCTCAGTTGCAGGCCTAGGCCCTGGTTGGGGTGCATGCAGGAGGCAACCCATCAATGTGTTTCTCTCACATCCATATTTCTCTCTATCTTACCCTCTCTCCCACTCTCTCTAAAAAATCAATGGAAAAATATCCTTGGATGAGGATTAAAAAGAAAAAAATAGGAAGGTAACTTTTCATCAGAGCTTTAGAAGATAGTAAGTAGTAAATTGATTGCCTGAAATTACATGCCCCGCCTCCATCGTCCTGGCAAAGGGATTGAAAACTTGCAAGTAACAATCTCATGGCATGTGTGCAGAAGAGTGATGGCTCTAGGGCAAGCATGTCAAACTCAAAGGCTAACACAGGCCAAATAAACGAGGCATGCAGCCCGCGGGCCACGAGTTTGACATGCTTGCTCGGGTATGGGCGGGAGATGAGGATCAGTAGATGATGGATAGTTTGGAAAAATGTTTATAGTAGCTGGTGAGAAGGCACTCTATGCCTTGCTAAAGGGTTTGGAATTTAACCTGTAGTCTAGTTTTTATCAATCTTGATTCCCTGATTAAAGTATGGTAGATACTATTCGCATAAGAAACTATCAAGTAGGATTTTGAGAAAATCTCAAATAATCGTTAGTAAAATCCTGCACAGCAATTATTTGCATCCACTACATCTCTTATGGTTTTCCAAAAAGGCAGATTACTATGGTCTGTAAGGGAGACAGAAAAGGCTAGGGGCACATTGGCTGTGATTCCATTGATTTTTGTTCATTTAGGAATGCAAGTATGGAAAAATGACATAATTTTACTGACAACCTTGAATTGCCTCAAACTTAAAGATACAAAAAAAAAAGTGGAGGAGAGATAACTCATCAACCTCAGTTCTTTATTATTGGTCACAAAATATGTGTGACACACTTCATAAGTAATCATGACTCATCGGTGTGTCATTACAGTTTTATTTAAACTTCTCTTATAGCTCTCTCTTGACTTCAACACCAGCTTTTAACTGAAGGACCACATCACTATCTGCTTTTTAGGAAAACTCCAAGATGATATAAAGGATTGACTCAAGCTGTGGCAAAACCGAATGCAGACAAGGCAGAGAGGAAGCTGGTCCAGTCAACAGATGATGCAGACCTGGTTAAAGGAAGGGCCAGTAGGAACAAAAAGATGCAGTTGGGAAAGAGGTGTCATGAACTTGGCATGGTGATCATGAACTTGCAGGTGTCATGAACTTGGCATGGTGATCAAGTAGGTGGGGATGACTGAAAGAATGGAGGAAGGGAGTCCAGAGTGATTTGATATTTCTAGATCAGACTAGTAGATGGATGATGGGATAACCCAAGAGAGAAGGAGGGATAATTTAAGCGAGTTGGGGGAAATAGGAGATGTAGTTTTTGTGAGTTGATGGAATGGCAATGCGCCCTGTTTTGGATCGTTTGGGCTTTGAGGTAACTGAGAACTATCACAGTAGAGCTATCCAGCAGTATCTAAGCAATATTGGGGAAAAGATGCCTCTTGGGACATGGGAAGTGTGTGTCTGTAATTCCAGAGAGAGTAGAGTAGGAAAAGGACTTGGTGTTCCTTATAGGAGTAACAGTAGTGATGTTAATGGGTATGCTTTTCTAGGGAGAAAAAAAAAGGATATTTTTAAAAGCAAACAAGACAATGATGAGAACATTCTGGAAAAACTGACATATAAATAAGGGGACCCAAATAAAAGATAGTCAATGAGGGATGCAGCACAGGCATAGTCAAGAAGATAGAAGGGAAAACAGGAAAATCACCGTGGTCCATGAAGGACAAAAACTCTAGAAAGAAGTAGACAGCAGTGAGAACATCTGCTGAAGTCCAGTAGAATGAAGAATTAAGAATGAAGACAGAGCACAAGGTTTGGTACTAGGAGATCCCTGGTGGTCGCTATCCAGGGAGTAGTGTTGGAGAGAGCAGATTGAGTGGGTTTAAAGGTGGTCTGAAGGTGAGGAAGTCCGTTCATTATAAATAACTTCATAACATTTCACAATGAAGAAAAGGAGGCAAGTAGGCAAGACACTTGAGTGGAAAGATAGGTTTTGTTTTATTTTTTTCTTTTCTTTTCAGGATGGAAGAGAGTTTATGACTTTTTTAATCTTTTTTTTTTATAGAGGGAAAAAGAAAGGAGGGAGAGGGGGAGCGGCAAGAGAGAGAAACATCAATGTGAGAGAGAAATATGAGACACATTGATTGGTTTCCTCCCATAGGGGCCCCAAATGGAGATAAAACCTGCAACCTAGATATGTGCCCTGATGGAGAATCTAGTCCATGGACCATCCAGTGCATGGAATGAAGTTCCAACCAACTAAGCCATACTGGCCAGGGTTGTTGTTTAGTTTGTTTGTTTGATTTGTAATGGAATGAAATAGAGTTTGAAGATACTGGACCTAGAAAGTAAGTGATGAAGCACAGCTCTTGAAAGGTAGGCAGAGACAAGATTTTAAAATGGGAATCTAAGTTCACTAGAAAGGTACAGCTAGTCTTCCAACACAACAGAGAAATAAGGGGGAACAAAATTTTGGGTAGAGAGGAGCAAGGAAAAGTAGTGCATTTCCATGTTGTAGGTTGTAAGGGGCAGGGAAGCGGGGAGGGAGCTAAGGTGAGTGGGGAAGATTTGATTGAGCCCACATAAGGAACAGAAGGGGCGCTCATTTGGGGAGAAAACACTGCACAAAAGCAAGGGCTGTGTGGCTAATCAAATAATGATGATTCTCTTTCTTCAGGCTGCTTTCACAGTGGGTGCTTACCAAATTATTGGAGACAATGATAAATCCAATTAGGTCTCTGGATGTAATTATCCAGTATGATGTGGCAAATCCACCACCCCACACCAGCCCTACTCCTGGCAAGGAAAAAGTAACCTCTGGGCGCAATGAGGTGGTAGCCCCAGCCAGTCAGTCATTTATCTGCAGCTTCTTCAACCTCTAACTCTAGATCCTTCTCCTCCTGTGCATCTCCACCTCCTCAAGTGGAGTTTCCTAGCAAGACCACGTGTCTAAAATAGACACTCCTACTGTGAACACTGAATAGGATATAGCCAAGGAACTGATGTTCACAGGGAAAGATTTTTGTGGAGATGGTACTGAGAGAGGGGTTGCTGCTTAATATGAATGCAGGTCTTTTGTGCAACATGGTCATCAAATGTCAGTGTGGATTGTCCCACCAGATGAGGCCATGAATGAATATTAATTTTTAAAATCCCTTTCTGAGTATTAGCTTCTTATAAAGCACAGTGTTGACCCAGAGGACCATCCATACAGGCAGTGAAACAGACACCGTAAGTCATTGTTTCTAGGAACTTGGGAAATAGAAATCCTTTAAGTGACTTTACTCTGCTTCATGGGAGCTGCTTTTCAAAGTTCAAATTGCTTATATTTCACACTACTCACTTCCTAAATTCCATTTATAAATCAAAGTAGCTTTGGAGCAATTTGATGGGAGTGAAATGGACTAAGAAAGAATGAACATCAAATATATATATATATTGGGTCACTCGAGTTTATTGGGTATTTCTTCTTTTTGTCTTCTAACCTTTTATGAAGATGCTCTGAGATAGATGTGGTGTGTTCAACTTTGGCCTGCAGATCAGGTACATTGACAGCTGAGGCCATGCTGAGCCTGTCTTCTTAGATACCATCTTCTGACTCCAATGACATCATGATGCTTGTGTTCTCTTCACACATTAGAGTTGGCCTGGCTAATGTCTCAGAGACGCATGCTGAAGGAGAACTTTTCATTCATAATTAATCAACTCCAGACTCTAGCTCTCACCTTGGGCATTTTAAAGCACTGATCTGGAAGTTTCTATCCCATTTCAATAGCATCAAAAGCTCTTAGGACTGGAAGGGTTCTCAGACTTGGGAGGAATATATATTCCCTAACTATTGTAGGCTCATATTTTTGTCAATGCAAGAAACATATCACTGAATGATAAATTGTTTTACAAGTTTCTAAAGATTCTCAGTAGACATACTTATCTATACTTACTTCTTCACAGACCAGTAGCAGTTTATGGACCACCACTGGACCCTGGATTATACTTTGAGCAACGATGCTAACATAAACTCTCATTCTTCAGTTAAAGAAGATGAAATGCACAGGGAGGAGGCAATTAACCTCAAACACATGATTTTGTAGGAGAGTTAGGTTAGAAGCAGAACTACTGATGTCATCCACAACTTACTGAACCTCCTCAGACTCACTCATGTATAGATTAAGACAGATGAACTCCCACAGGAAGACTTCTCATTACTTGGACCCTACATATTTTAGTTTTGCTAAGTATATGCATATAGCTGACTGGGTTAGGTTCCTTGTTATACTTACACTATTAAGGCAGGCCTTTAAAACTCCCAGATTATGCTGAGTCCCTCTGTTTTACACTTACATGACAACCTTTAATTGTCCTTTATTGCTTTTTATCACAGTTAGCAATTACATCTTTAATTGTTTGATCATCATCTGTTTTCCCTGCTGGACTATATAAGTGCTAAGGAGAAAGAGACCATATCTGTTTTGCCTTCCATTATATCCTGGTGCCTCCTGCAGTGCCTGGCTCCTAATAGATGTTCAACAGATGTTTGTTGAAAGAATTAATTGAGTGAATAGATAATGCTAGGGTGGCACTCTGGGGCCACCTGCAGGAACTGTGGGAGCCAGCAGCACACCCAGGGCTGCCACTGTGAGGCCACTAGGATGGCCATAGAGCTGAGCCACAAGCTACTGGCTGCTTTCTAAATTTTCTCCAGGGAAGCTCAGCTCCTCAAGCCTTGCGTCTTCTCCAGACTTTTTTCATGTGGCCCTTTGTCAACACAGCAGGCAGGACAGTCCCCTCTTCTCCCTTCCTCTCCTAACTCCCTTCCCTCCCTCCTTCCTTCCTTCCTTCCTTCCTTCCTTCCTTCCTTCCTTCCTTCCTTCCTTCCTCCCTCCCTCCCTCCCTCCCTCCCTCCCTCCCTCCCTTCCTTCCTTCCTTCCTCCCTCCCTTCCTTCCTTCCTCCCTGTAATTATTCATATATCTAATACTGTGTGAGGTGATGTATTTAGAGATAATCTAGCAGGATTTTTGCCTAGAAAGAGTTTGTAATCTAGTTAGGGAGAGATGAGTGCACATGATCAGTTAATGAGAAAAGTCAGCAAGAATAAACATTAAGACAACATGAGCTTGGGATTTTCAACTCCTCTGCCTGGGTTTTAAGCCCTTTATAATCAGATCACATCCTGCCTGGCCAAGGCTTCTCTAGTGTGCTCCAGAAAGCCCTACTGCTCAGCATCTCCAAGCATCACGTATATTCCTGTCTCTGAATCTCTAGCTCCTGCTGTGCTCCAGCTGACATATCCCACCCTCCCTCATCCGGCTTTGCTGGGTCTCACCACCTCTGAGACCTACATTAACCTCCGGTTTCCTATGGCACAAATTATCTGGATCACACAGATGAACACTCAGGCATCAGACACCATATGATCAGGTCCCCAGGCTGCATGATAAGCTCTCTGAAGGAAAGGACTGTGGCTGGTATATATTGGGTGGTTTCACAGAGCTCCAAGTGTGAAACTGAATGAATCCTTCAGTGGAAATACACTGTAAGGGCAAAACAATTTAGTTGCAGGTCATTTTCTGGGTCTGTACCACCTAGAACACATAAAAGTAAATTCAGGACAACACATGCAAATAGGTGTCATTAAAAGGCATTGAGCCTTATCTTAGAAGTGGTTGTGTTTGAGCTAACCTACAAAAAAGAGTTTGCTAAGACTCGCTTTGTCATTTACAAAATGGGGATAGTAAAGACAGCTGGGAACCAGTGATCATGGACTACAGGGGGGTGGGGGCATGCGTGGGGAGGGGTTTGGGATGGGAATGGGGGGATGAGGACAAATATGTGATACCTTAATCAATAAAGAAATTAAAATAAAAAAGACAGCTGGGAACAATGAGAAAAATACATAGTTACTAGTCACTGCAGCACTGTCTACAAGGTGATTAGGGTCGAGCATGTTACCTCTCTGAGCCTCAGTTTCCTTATTTGTAAGATGAGGGTGCTTGGTCTATTTTCTCAAGACTTCCTTCTAGCTCTAAGCAACTAGGGGTCTCTTAGGAACCAGCGTGTCTCTCTTGAGTTCCCAAAGTCCACAGCTGTTCCAGAAATGGCTGCTGGTATCCTCAGAGCAGCCGGAAGGAAAAGGTTCTTATTCATCGCACAGCCCCATAAATCATCTGGAGCCCATCGGATGTTTAATACGGAATCACTTAATTTAATAGTCACTTTGACATAAGGAATTGTTTTCTTAAAGCCAGAACTGGCTGTAAAACCTCAAGTGATATTTTATAGCTGCCATATAATAAAATCATTCAGCAATTAGTGATTAATGACATACAACAGTGAGTTTCTCTGTGGTCACCTCCCCCTGCTGCTGCTTCTCCCTGAACCCACCCCCTTTCCAGCCCAGCAATCACACATGGGGTGAGGAGCCTCTATTTATAACCAGGGCAGGTTTCTGAGCCTAAAAGAAACCTTTTCCACCAAAAAGTGTCTGAAGGAGCCTGGCGCTGTTCTGGGGCTGAATGGAAGCATCTTGATAGACATCATCTATGGCATTGAGAAAAGTTAACATGCAGGGATCTTTCTCAGTCAAACCTCCAAGGGTGGTGTTCAGTACAATAAAATGAGTGTAGACTCCCCAGGTTTCATTCTTTTTATGACCAGGTTAGCCCTTGGTTGACTCTGAGCTTTCCAGTCTTCTGCACGCCTCTGCTTAGCACGATTCTCTCTTTCACTGTGCTTTTACCCCTGACTCTCACCCCAAACACCTAACAGTCTCTAGCTGACCAGGGTCCTTATCATGGCAGTCTTCTCTGACCCACCTTCCCACAAACACCAAAAATTAAACGTGACAATATGGCCTTTGAACTCAGGAAAACCAGCTCCACTATTTCCTAGTTCCCATAACACTTGCCACAACCCTATGGAAACAACTACTGTTGTTAATTACATGAAGAAACTGAGGCCCTGGGTGCCCCGGTTACACAGCTTAATAAGGAGTACAACCGTGATTCAAGCCCAGGCAGTCTGCAGGCAACCCCACACACTGGACACCACATTGTTCTCAATGCACACTGGTCAGAAAGATAATTGCAATAATGGATGCCAGGGATCCAGCACATTGCTTGACATAGCATAAGCCCTCAATAACTTAATATTATCATTGCCATTTACTTATTATTGCACTGTTCTTTATTGCTATTATTACCAAAATCCATCTTCCTCTTAGGCACAAGGAGACAAATGGGGAATCCAGTGGTGACTACAGTGGTGTGCTGCCTGACCCACTCTGCACCAGACATTCACTCGCAGGCTTGGAAGTATGGACACCTGATGACTCTCAGTGAGTCTCTCACTGAGCATGCTCAAACACAGCTGGTGGCAAGCACCTCACCAAGTCCCACCCCTTCCCCAGGGCAGCCCACATCTTATAGCTGGTCCATGTGCAGGATGAAGGCCCAATCCTTTAGTTCAAGGCGGGGCATCTCTGAAGGCCCATCCCAGTCACACAGCTCCCATGGGATCAGCTGCCACAACCACATTGCACCCATCCTCTGCCCTGCCCGTGCCACATCCCTTACCTCTCAAAGCAGATGCTATTCCTGGGAGCTCCCAATAAACCTCCTGCACTCAGTGTACTTCCCAAGAGGACACTGCATACAATGTCCACCCCCCAAAAACAAACAAACAACTGCCAAGCTACTCAGGGAACATTTGTTGAGATCCTTGTTACCCTGGGGGAAATTATATCTAAGCCCAGAGCATGGCTTTCCAGGAAGTGGGTAAATAATACACTGAATTTAAACACTCATTAAACATTTATTTGTAAAATCTATGAATCTGTGGTCACTATAACCTGTTGATTGATTTCCAAGTGGAATTTGAGGTTTTAGATATAAAAGAGATAGAAAACAACACTCTAGGATGGCAGAAGGATTTGGATTTGTTTCCTGTTCTTCAAGATGTTCATTTTCATTTTTAATTGCAAAGCACATTTTCTAGAATTTCCTGGAGTTCCATCTCTTCTTTCCAGTACTCATTGCCCCAAGGAATAGCCTTTTAATAGGCCACCTGGTCCCCAGCTCTTCCTTCTATCATTTGCCCTTCATCCCACTGCAAGAATGACCTTCCTGAAGGCCAGTCCTGAGCATGCCTGGCCCTGCGAAGAACCCTTCAAGGGTGTACCATATTAGCTGCAAAATCTTCACACTGGCATTTAAAACCTCTAAGTTACCACTTCAATCTTACTTCCAGCCTTATCAGCGTCTCTTCTCCCATAAGCACAGAACTTGAACTTCATGACAGCTTGAACTATTAACAATTTTCTAACACAGCCCATGTTCTCACACTTTTGAGGCTCTCCCACTGCTCCTTCCTCTGCCTGAAATGCTCACCATGACACCCAGAAGCTCTGCCTGTTGCAATCAAGCGCATCTTTTAAGTTTCCTCTCAGATGCCACCTCCTCCCTAAGGTCTTATGGAAGCCGCCTCCCCTGGTCACTCTATCTCAGGCTGTACCTCTCTTGTGGCACTTCGCCCTCCTTTGTATCAGACATATGTCCATTTGTCTCGACTCTTCTTTGTCTGACTGTATCCGTTAGCTTTTGCTGCACAATGGACCATCCCAAAATTCAGTGGCTCACAACAACAGTTATTTAATTTGCTCAAACATCTATAAGAACCAGCTGGGCATTGGCTTGTCTAGGTTGAGCTTCATGGGCAGTCTGCTCCAAGCTATGATTAGGTGGAGCTTGGCTCCTCACCAAGGTGTGGGTTTAGGCATGCGTCATATGTTCATTATGGAGTCTGGGGTGAAGTGACACAGCTACCATGGGAAGCCAAAGGTGACAGAGGCACACCCAACCGGACAGGCATTTAAAAGCTTCTGCTTGGGTCACATCTGCTAAACTTAAAGAAAGTAAGTCACATGCATGATCTGACAGTCAAGGGGTTGAGGAAGTAACTACTGCATATATAGTCAAAAAGCACCCGGAGTTATATGACAACAAGTCTAAATTACTTAAGAAAGAGTTAAGAATTGTAACAACAACCCACACCTCTTGTCTTTGTATGTATAGACTGTTCACAGAGAAGAGACTCAAAGCCATCTCTGGAATGGAATTTTTCAATAAGCACATCTAAATAAGCATTGATAAAATCAATAATCTCATTCATGTTACAGTGTTCATAAAAAACTAGAGGTATTGTTTTCATAATAACTAGCACCTATACAACTTTTCAAAATATTTTAATAGTGTCTTAGAGATTTCAAAGCACACTTAAATATATATTATCTCATTTTTCCTGGATTCTATGCATTTTCAAAAGATTCCTGGAGGTGGCAATATCTTCTTCCATTGCAATGTCATCACTGATTTTAACTATGGATTTCAGATACTGCAGAGAAAGGAGAAGGTTTTGGTAAGGGGTTCCAGTCTATGCCACTCAAAGCATAATAATTGGTACCCTACTGATTTGCCCCCCTGGTTTTCACACCTGCCTAACCACCTCCTCTGGTTTCTGAAACTTAATGGGCAAAGGAATTGCTGGGAGAATGTTAGAATGGAAAGACCTGATGCCCAGGTCTAGAGATTCAGATAAAGAATCTGCATTTTTAACAAGCTCAGCTCAACCCACTGCAGGTTCTCCCTTGACCATCATCTGAGAAACAAAATTCTCCCCCATCAGAGGAGAGAATAGGATTTCCTCTCCTGCCACCACCTAATGCTGGAAATCAACACTCAGGCTACAAAAGGATTGTGGACCCTTGGGATGAAAGCATTGGATCAAACTTCCAAGACCTGCTGGTAAGCCCTTCAATTCTGCAAATAAATACATAGAAAGCCAGAGACACCCCAATGCCTGGCCATTATTCCAGTGGCAGAAGTAGAACTAGCAGCCAGAAGCCCTGCCTCTTCCTCAATCTCTCAAGGTCACAGATTTTTTTTCTAAGCAAAAGGAACCACTATATTTCACCAGTGGATTGGGGAAAAATGAATAATAAATGCTTTTTTGTCATTGTTTTTGCATTGTTTCTTTTTACATTCAGTGGTACATGGTTGGTTGGTTTGTTTTTCAGTTGACATTCAGTATTATGTTATATTAGTTCCAGGTGGGTCACGGATTTTCTCCACTTAATTTATTGAATTTATATCAGCTCTTGGGAAATCCTAACAAATATCGCATTTTAAAAAAGAAGAAGAATGAAAAGGAAATGAAAGGAAAGGAAAGGAAAGGAAAGGAAAGGAAAGGAAAGGAAAGGAAAGGAAAGGAAAGGAAAGGAAAGGAAAGGAAAGGGAAAAGAAAGGAGAAAAGAAAAAAGAAAGGAGAAAAGAGAAAGAAGGTATAGTTCCCCAATTAGGTAATTCATGTTCCACAAAAGTAGAGTCATAAAACCCAACTCCCTTTGTTCTATTTCACTGTCACTTCTTTTAATGACACTTGTTGAAAAGGAGGACAATGATGCTAAAAAATGTATGAAGCAGGACCTTGGACCTCTCATTCCCAGCTTCAGCGGGACAAGTGCAGAGCTATCCCAACTTAAACCCCCCAGTGCTTTTGTCCTGGCTCCTTGGCAATTATTGCTTACTTTGGTGCCTTTTACAAATCAGACTGGTTCCAAGGTTTGACCTTTTCAAAGCTTTAGTCTCTGCAAATTCATTCAAAATGCTGAGTGGGCAGAGCAGAAATCACCCAGGGGCGCTCTCTCTCAGCCTGCATTGTGCACAGTTCTACCCAAATTACTTGATAGCTTCTTCTCCACACAGTTAGGAAAAAGGTTGAAGAGTGTCTGACTATGACAGGGCTGGCCAGCAGGGAGATGTGAAGGGGCGGGCCATGCTACTAATCCATCATCCAGGCTGCCTTTCCAAAGAGCAGGTGAGTAGGGTGACTAAAGGGGAAGAATGTGTCCTGATTTGCAGGGCTTTACAGAGAATAACCATGCATTCTTAAATCAGAATATTGTCCCATAATTGGTGGTAGCAAATGCCAGTTGCTAGATTCAAATATACACAAAGCATCTATGCAAGAGGAAAACTGTTATCTTTGAAGAGCAATATGTAACAGCTGAAAAACCTAGCTTCCTAAAAGAATTTCCTGTTGCAGGCATCCATTGAGAAAAAAACAAACAAACAAACAAACAACAACAATAAAAACACCAGAGTGTGACTAATTGATCCTCAGTACCATTTACCACCAAACAAATAAAAGGGTCCATTTTTTCCAATCCAATCACCATAGCTTTACATCCTCTCTTATACCTGGTTCCCTTAATTAGCACATAAATTGCCAAAACGATGTCCATGTGAATATGGCATGATTTTGGCTTAGGGAGTTTGGCAAAGACTTGAATGAACCATTCAAGCACTGTCTACACTGGTGTTGGACATTTCAGAGTGGTGTAATCATTGAGGAAAGATAAACTGAAAACTGTAATACCAGTAGAAACTGAGGAAAAAAACAACAGTCTAGATCAATGATTTTGTAAATATTTTTGTTTCTTTTTTTCATAAATGGCCTTCTATCTTCAAAAGTGATGTTCTACAGAATCCTAATATATAAAACTAATTAAGAAGCTTAGTAGTTCTGGCTGAAGCAAAAATGGGAGGGCCAAGGACCTGATCACTAAGCACCAGGTGGTCACTGGGGCAATTTATCAGAACCCAAATCCCCCCCTGCACCCAGAGCTTCCAAGAGCACTGCTGGAGAAATCTCTAGACCAGATCATCAACTTTCAGGGTTCTTCCCATTCTATAACTTTTTCATAATTCTTTAGTATAAATGAGAGTGGAATATCCTGCCACCTTTAAAATGATCTTTATGACACATAAAGAATATGATTTAGAGTAGGTAAAAATAAAACAAAGAAGGCATAAAATGGGGACATAATATAATTATAATTTAGAGAGAAGTGACTTTTATGTCTACAAAAATTAGAAAAGAGCAAGAAAGAATAAAAGGTGTTGTGCTAAAATGATTAAGTCCTTAGTTTAATAAAATCCTTTAATGTTGTATCAATTAAAGTATAAACAAAAACGTGTCAGTTTAAAAAACATATATTAGGTATATACTGGTTTAAAAATTTTCATTGGAGAATAGAAATTGGGATCAGGATGCTTTAAAAGATTTGTATCTGTGCCCTGGCCGGTGTTATTTTGTTGTTAGAGCATGGGCCTTCTCATCAAAGGGTCTCAAGTTTGATTCCTGGTCAAGGGCATGTACCTGGGCTTCAGATTTCATTCCCAGCCCAGTCAGGGCAAGTGTGGGAGGTAACCAATCGATGTGCATCTCTCACACCAATGTGTCTCCCTATCTCTGTATTCCTCTCTCTCTCCCTTCCTCTACTTTCTCTAAAGCAAATTCAATGGAAAAAAAGATTTGCATCTGTGATGAGAAAAATCAGTAATTTATCTATTGACAAAAAGTTACACATAAATGCACTTGAACATCTCAAGGAAAGTGCCAATGTCAATAAATCATGAAACATGACCATCATGTAATTTCCTTGCACAAAAGATGAATGCCCTCCATCACCCAGAGAGACAAGTCTAAACCACTTTTACAAAAGGCCCCCCTTTTACAATCTAAATCTAGTGTGTGTCCCTACTTTTATTCCCTCCTGTCTCTCAATGCAAATCCTATTATTCTAGCATGATGGTTCTCAATGGCAGGGGATGGGAGGCTATTCTGCCCCTCACAGAACATTTGGCAATATCTGAAGACATTTGCACAACTTAGTGGGTGCTGTGGGCATGTATGGAGCAGAGACCAGGGATCCAGCTAAAGCTCATACCATGCACAGGATAATGATCTAGCCAAAATAATGTCAAAAATGCTGAAGCTGAGAATCCCATTCTAGCAGATCTATTCACTTCTCTCCAAACAGACCATGACCTGGGCTTTTTTCCAATTATTCCGCCTTCGCGGGATTACCTGTCTCCCTTTCTTCCTCGCCAATTCAATCCACTTTTAAAGATTCTCCAATTCTCCTCTAGGAAGGCTGTGATGGGCTTACCAGGCTAACTTGAACCCTCCATCCCCTGAGAAATCATAGAACATCCCCTAATACTCTTTTGGTGTTTTTCAGTTCTGGCCGTGGTCCCTCAGCAATCCTCATGGATTTGTCTCAACATTTGCATCACATCTGTTAAAGCACACGTGATCTGATACAACACAGTATTTAGTTTATTGTCTTAGGAATTGTATTTAATTTTATTAGCATCAAGCCAGAAATAATTTTCTCTAAAATAGTTTTAATAACTATAATACTAAGACATGTGCTGATAGTTGGAAAAATACATCAGAAATATAAACACTGACTTTTGGGCAATGGGATTTGATTGTGGAGGGGAAAAATATTCAGACCTACCAAACCTTGCTTTAGTGAGATGCAAAGAGCTATTTGCCACCAAATTCAGGAGGATGGTCATCTTGTCCAATGATCCTCTCATTTATAAGTTGTTTCATTATTAATTTTATATCTAATATCTTTTAAGTGCTTACTATGTGCCAGGCTGAGAAGACTGACATTCAGCCAGGAGGCAATGGCATGGAATACCAGTTGTTGTCCTTTCTGATTGTTGGTGGGGATCAGGGACAGAGATAAAAACAATTGCCCAAGGTCACACAGCTATAAAGGGGAGAGCTCTCCTCCTATTTAGGTCCCCAAACCACACTAGCCACATCACACTCTCCAATCACTTGAAGTTTATAAAATATGTTTTCTTTATAAGGTAAAGAATCTTAGGGTGCTAACTATGTGCTCATACAGGCAAATTACAGCTACACCTCATGGCTACCCAGTTCAGTCATACCAGGCTGAAGAAGGACGCTGTGTGCAACATATTTTTATTTAAAATAGCACCAAAGGTGGACATTTCTAGAAATAATATTATTTGAAACTGTATAGGGATTATATGAAGAAAACTATACAACTTCACCAAGGAACACACAGGAGTGGAAGGAAAGGAAAGACAACCCATATAGTCAAAAATAAAACTGGGTATTGAAAAAGATTCCATTCTCTCCAAATGAATGTATAGCTTTGCTGCAATTCTGATCAATAGTTGCTTTATCGGGTAGGGGAATTGGGAGACTTGGGAACATGACAAAGTGATTCCAAATTCATTTGGATGAATGGATGAGTATGGAAAGCCAAGAATATTTTGACAAGGAAACTGGTTATTTATTTTTGTTTTATTTTGTTATGGTTTACAGGAAGGAGATTTGCCCAGCTGGACACTATGTTGTGTTATAAACAATAATTAAACACAGTGCAGTCCAGCTCAGCACACAGGACTGGCCAATCCATTAGAATAGAAGCTGAAAAAGGCCACCTACCTCAAGAGTACCCAACTTATGACCAGTTTCCCCTACGGGAAACCATCAAATGAAACAATAAAAAATATGGGCACAGAATTAAGTGGGGACATGTTCACAGGATTTCATTTTACTAGAAATAGTAAATAGAAATCCCATAAATTCTAAAAATATCCATCAGTATGGATGAAATTACTAATTAAATGATGATATAATTATAATGAAATAATGGTGTGAGGTTTTCTGAAGCATAACGTAGGAGAAAGCACAGTATTTTTATGCCTGATATGATTGACTAATATATATATATATATATATATATATATATATATATATATATATATATATATAATATAAATAGTATCCATAGTATAGCTGTATAGTTAATAAAGCAGCATTATAAATGAGAAAACTTGCAATAATATTTACATGATTATAGGTTGAGGGTACTATCTGAACATCAAGTAACAGAAAAGTTGTAAGGACAAAAGTAAAAAGATTTCATCAATTTTTTAAACTAAAAAGTATGTTAAAAATCATAAGGTAATTAAAATCCAAAGAACAAACTGGGGACAATATTGAAAAAAAATTAGAGACCATATGAAGAGTGCATACTAAAAAAGGAGCAAAAACAGATGGTCACATAAAAGAAATACAATGGCTAATAAATATATGAAAACATGTCTAAACTCACTGATCTGATAAGAAATGCAAATTAAAACAAGGGAGATCCATTTTTGCATATGAAATTAGATTACTTTTTAAATTGAATTTATATGAGATATAGTGAAATGGTATCTTAATAGTTGAAGTGGAAACTGGTATAAACTTTCTGGAGAACAATTTAGCATGACAATACTTATAGACATATTGTTTTGGTAGTCTACCCTCAAAAGTTATAATAATCAGACCTTGACCAAACAATTACTTAAGGTTTTCATAACAACATTCCAATGCTTTAACAGTAAAATTTTAGAAGCAAGATCAATGTTAAATGATGACAGTTATTCAATTATTGTATATCCACCGATTAGAATACAATGCAAGTAACTGCAAGTTTTAAATTATGTTTAGAGAGTATAGAGGATGGCATAAAATATGTTCAAGTTTAGCCCTGCTGGCGTTGGCTCAGTGGTTGAGCATCAACCTATGAACCAGGAGGTCATGGTTCAATTCTCAGTCAGGCCTTATGCCTGGGTTGCAGGCTGAATTCTCAGTGTGGGGTGTGCAGGAGGCAGCTGATTAATGATTCTCTCTCATCACTGATGTTTATATCTCTCTATCCCTCTCCATTCCTCTCTGAAATCAATAAAATATGTTCAATATTATTTTTTAAGACTACAAAATTTTATTAACAGCATGATCTGGGCTGTGATAAAAAATTTAATGTTTACAAATATACTATATTGTGATGGGAGAAAAGTATAGAAAAAGGTACTTAAATTTTTAAGTGGTGTTTTCTGAGCAGCGAAATTATAGATCATTATTTTATTTTTATTTTTATGCATTTTCTTAAATGTTTAAAACAAGTTTATAAATCTCATTCACTGTGAGAACAATTAAATTTGCTCCCCTCAGAAAGTTTATCATCAATGAGAGTCAACTATCTCTGAGCTGCAGGGATCAATCTTGTGTTCTTCACATAACCATCCAAATAGAAAAAGCATTTAAAAAGCATGTGTCTCTAATTCTGGAGACACTCACAAAAAGTCAGGGAAAAGGAAGAATAGAACCGTGTTCCCATTTCCATCTAGGAATTTCTGTTGCATGAATTAGGTGAGTGGATCTTTAAATCCGTGTTTAATACACACCAATCTTTTCAGATTTCCCAAGGCAGAGTCAAATATGGCCCCTTCTTCTCATAGTAAAGAAGTCATTAGGTACATAGCTTACATATATCTCCTGATTTCTCCTCTCTCACAGACCTGATGTGTTAAACGTAATTATCACATGAGTCCAGCACATCTTGATAGCATCCAAAGAGAAGGTGAGCATTCTGACTTCCTCAGTGCACTGGAAGACTTACCGTGTGTAAATTCTGAGCATTGCATTTTACTCTTAGTATTAAGACAGCTCTTCCAAGACCAAAATGCAACCAGACGTACGGCATGAGCAGCCCCCACCAGCAAAGGAGAAACCGCTTTCTGCTTGCAAGCTGAGCTTTCACATCTCCCCTCTTGACCTTGCATGTATTATTTTGAATGTAATGTATTTTTAAATTGCTTCACCATTTTAAAAATGCAAGGGAGAGCTGAATTAAATATTATTTGTGGCATACCCTGGTTTGCAAAGGACCTCTAAATCTGATCCCTTATATCAGGTCGATGCCTAAATCCTATTACTTGAGATTGCAAATGACTGTGCTTGCAAAATTGTAGATGCACATTTAGAGGCAGCTTCAAAATTTCAGCCCATAATGTTAACTTTGTTTGAAAAGGCCTTGATTTTCCAGGAAGCAATCTCCAGCCATTCTGCCTATTCCTTAACTCTGTCTCTGTCGTGGATAATGCATTAATAGCCTAAGGATGACTTGGCACGTGGCTCTTCAGAAGCCTTAGTCTAAGGTCTAAATGAGTTCTGGCTGAATAGACAGAGCCCCCTTTTTCAGCAAAACATACAATGTATTTAAGAGCAGGTGATATCTATAGAGTTTAAATTGAGGTAAAGATACAAGAGGGTTCACTCCAACCACTTTATCTCAAGGTAATCATTCCCCATTTGCAGCTCTGCAGCTCTGCCCTACATCCTCTACACCCACAGCTGCTACCAGGATGAGATGGCTAACTCTAGGACCCAGACACAAGGGATGTTTGTGTTTTAAGAGAAATTAGCACTTCTCTATATGGTTATGCACACACACATATATACATAGACACACACACACACACACACACACACACACACACACACACATTCAGAATTAACAGTATTCTCAGAAAACGCCATCCTGCCATCAAAATGTAGAATACAAATAGAACAGAACAGAATAGAATAGAATAAGGTCAGACAATGTCAGTATATTAAATTAGCTTCATTTAGACAGAAGATAAGGCTTAGAGATAGATATGTTACTCAACCATTAAAGCCCATAGAACCTGAGCATCAAAATGCCAAGAAACTCAGGACATCATGATATTTCGCTACTGAAAAGGTAGGCCCAAACAATTAGCAAAGGTCAACACCTGGGGGTTGATACCAGTAAAGGGAAAATGGGGGAAGTGATCCATGACAGAAGCAGTTACCTTATGTTCAAAAATAAACAAGCAAAAATAATGATCAGGGAGAGGTGTATTGGTTGTCTATTTCTGTGTGATAAATTACCATCAAACTTAGCAGTTCAAAACAACAAATATTTATTATCTCACTGTTTGTATGTGTCAGGAATCTGGGCATGACCCAATTGGGTATCTCTGCCTCAAGGTCTCTCACAAGACTTGAGACAATGTGTTTGCCAGGGCTGCTGTCTTATCTGCAGGCCTGATTGCAGAAGGATCTACTGCCAAGCTTGCTCACATGATTGTCAGCAAGACTCAGTTGTTCCTAAATGGAACTAAGCTTTGAGCTGAGATCCTCAGTGCCTCACTTACTATTGGCTGGAGACCTCCCTCAGTTTCTTGCCACATGGGCCTCTCCATAGGGCAACTCAAAACATGACAGTTTGCTTTGACCAAACAAGCAAAAAAAGGATACACTGTCTGAAGTGACATCTCATCACCTATACCCCATGCTATTCACTAGAAGCAAGTCACTAAATTCAGCCGAAACCTTAAGGGAGAGGATGACACAATGGCATTGCTTCCAGAAGCCAGAGATCATTAGGGGCCATGTTGGAGGCTACCTACCACAAGGAGGAAGTAAATATCACTATAAATAGACTGATATTTACAACTTTGTTAATATATTTAATGATAGGCACTAAAACACTCAAAATGTATATATTTTAATGTAATTATTCCCCTTCTAGTGGTGATTACACCAAAAGTATTAAACCCTATTACCAATTGTCCCTCCTTGATGTTTTAAGGGATATTCGCCTAAGGGGTAATACATTGATTTGCTGAAAGTCGTAGATGGGGAGGTAAAGAGGGAAGAGACTAAAGTATAGAGGGGCTCTGGAAGGGATGATCAGTGGACAATAAACCTCTGTGACCAAGAGCCCATGGAAAGAGAAGGGAAAAATGAGAAATAACTAACATGATGATCAGGATTTTAGAGAAACAGATACAGAGCAAGGAGTTTCAGGAAGACTTGCTGTGTTGTGTGATGGAATGCTTCTTTGCAACTCCCTTCTAGACATCTAAAAGAATAATCACGGCAATTACACATCAGAAACAAAGAAGCGATAATTACAGAAATTGAATCTTCAGCTACCACTTGGCTAGCCAGCACGGGCACTAACTTTTATATTTCCCCATGGGACATATATGAAAGTGGCTCAGAGTAGAGGAGAGATGAAACACAATTATCAGGACCTAGGGATTTATTCCTTCTGCTGCACAAAGGAAGGGGGAGGGTGGCAGCAGCTGGAAGAGTCTCTTCTTGCTCTTTGCAAAGATAGGAAAGCATAGCCCCTCCTCTACTTACTTTAATTTCCTTCAGAAACAATGACAAGGCTTATCCAGCTTATTGTACTTTCCTTCTCCAGCAACATGACTTCCTAGTTAGCTGACTGCCTTACCATGTCAAGAGTTCATTCATGCCCTACTTGGTTTGACTCAGTGGATAGAATCTTGGCCCTTGGACTGAAGGGTCCGGGGTTCCATTCCAATCAAGGGCCCATACCTTGGTTGCAGGTTCCATCCTGGCCCTGGTCGGGGTGCATGCAGGAGGCAACCAATCAATGTGTCTCTCACATGAATGTTTCTCTCTGTCTCTCCTTCTCCCTTTTACTCTCTCTAAAAATCAATGAAAAAATATCCTTGGGTGAGTATTAACAAAACAAAACAAACAAACAAAAAGAGTTTGTTCATGGGGATGTGAGTGACAGCACACTGCCACTGAGACACTGTCCAGATTGAGCAGAAGTCTCTGGTTCTACAGCTGGAATATCAGAGAAACAAGTATTCCCTGTTTCTGCCATGTCTATTGAGAAATCTTAATAGGTCCGGTACAGACCAAATAAAGGACAAATATGTGATACCTTAATCAATAAAGAAATTAAAAAAACAATAGTTACAGACCAAATACTAGTTGGTCTGAAAGGACAAAATAACTAAGGATAGTCGGGGCATTGAATCAAGAGCTATAATCCAGTTTCCTTTTCTCTCCCAGAACTCTGAACTGTGTGTATAAAACACAGTTGGTGTTTACAGGATGCTCGGAAATTATTTTTTAATTCAGAGCATACTTTTGTGGGTATAGACAGCATCAGGTGAAGCCATTCCTTCCAAAGACATTGGTGTAGGTGTGTATATGTACAAGGTACTCAACACCACCACCTCCCTGCCACACAGACACCACACCCAACCCTCTCTTGGGCAGGCCATAAGTGGCCATATTCTGACTTTTTAAGGTAATTAAGCTAAGGTATTCAAAAGAGACATGGAGTAGGGACCACTTTCAAACCGTGTGAATTTAGTTTAGCTTTATATTAAGCATATAATTAAGCATACCATATGTTTTAGTACATGTTCCCTAATCTCTATTTCTTTCACTTTCACCTCCACTGAAATAAAAGCAAGATACAAGTAAAAAGCATTTCACTTTAGAGCAAGGACGAGGAAGAGGCAAAATTATACCAAACCAACTTCACCTTGTGACAACGAAGGCAAAAATACTGTAGTATGGATGCATAAAGCAACACTGATAAATAGAAACACTTTCTGATTAGGGGCAGGGCTCATGCTCCATGTGGAACATGCATTCATGCCTATAAAAGCTTTTTGCAAAATGTGCTCCCCAGAAGTTGTTCTAAGGATTTATCTGGTGTGACATGAGGTAAAAGTTCTGTAGTGAAATAAGCATAGAAATAAGCAACTTCAAGTTCGGCAGGCTTCTTCACTGGGCTTCCCCAGAGTTCAACACCCAAACCAGAATCCTGAGTCTTTAGGAGGGTAGAGTTGGATCATCAGTACTTAAAGTTATTCTAACACAGAAAGACTGATGAAAAGAGAAGCATTTTGTGTAACTAGTGTTCTTCAGAATACATTTCAAGAAATACTGCCTTTTAGAATAGGTTCATAAAATATTTCTTTCCTTTTTCTTTTTTTTTCAAAAAGAAGGGAGATTGGTACATAGCTAAGAGCATCTGGCCATGACCTTCTCATGGAACTCTCTAGCCAGTGCTTCTCCAACTTAAAGTGCACATTAAATCACCTGGGAAGATGTTATATGCTCCTGATCAGTAAGTCTTGCCTGAGATTCTGCATGTCCAACAACTTCCCAGGTGATGCTGAGTTGCTGGTCCAGGAAACACACTTTGAATAGCAAAGGGCTAGAACACATGTGCCTTCAAGTGATGAATGTGTCCAGGAATTGTTCAGAGTGCTATGCTGTCTGACAATCCTTTACCCAAGAGGGTGAGTCTGCGGACGGGGCTTACCAGTAAAACCTGTTGGGGGTGATGCGTTCATGCATGAGTTGCCAACGTCTCCCGAAGTCCATGGAGCTGTAGAGCTGCAAAACAATGAAGTGAGGAGAGCATGAGCATCAAGGCACACTTTCCACATGAATACCTGGGTCTTCCCCCTGGAGAAGAACATTCCAACACACCAGAGTGCCTAACACACCCAAGCAGGCATCTGATTTATCCAGATAAAAATATATGACTGTGCTATGCTTATCATCATGCCTATCAGCACAAGTAGGTGCTTAATATATATCCAATTGACTGATGCTTGTGAGCTGAGTATAAATCCATGTCTGATGCCATCCATCATTCTCTCTTTTAGGGGGTAAAATCTTTAGTAAAATTATATCTTCTCTTTTCCTCAGAGTCCATGAAAGTCTTCAGCTTTGTCTAAAATAAGTCAGCCACATTTATTTCAAAAGTATGTATGGGACAACTCCTATGTGTAAGGCACTCTGGGGGATATCAAGATAAAGAAGAGGTAGGCTCTGTGCTCAGAGAGAAAATGGGACACCTACGTGAAAATGCTCATCAGATGGGATCTGAGCTAATATTATATGCAAAATAGTGGGCTCTCAGTTTCATCTCTTACTGCTCCTATATATAGTCTAAATCAGTGGTCGGCAAACTGTGGCTCACAAGCCACATGCAGCTCTTTGGCCCCTTGAGTGTGGCTCTTCCACAAAATGCCATGTGCGGGCGCGCACATACAGTGCGATTGAAACTTTGTGGTCCATGCGCAGAAGTTGGTTTTCGGCTCTCAAAAGAAATTTCAATCATTGTACTGTTGATATTTGGCACTGTTGACTAATGAGCTTGCCAACCACTGGTCTAAATGAACTGGACCCCCAATGCCACTAACGATACCAGGCTTATTTATACTCCTATGTCTTTGCAAGATGGCAAAGATAAGGCCTCTCTTGTGCCTAATGGAAGATTAGCCATCCATGCAGGGCCAGCACAAGTGTGACTTCCTGCTCTGACCACTGCGGTCCACTCATCTTTCTTCCTTCTCAGTTTACTATACTCATCTCGTGTTTCCACTGAGCACTAATCACAGGCTAATATATATGGTTACATCTTTCAGATTTGTCTATATTTTTATATTCTGTTGCAAAAATCAATAATTAAAACAGGCAGGTAGGGATGGAAAGCAACTTGGAGAATAAGAAAAAATTCCAGAAGAGCCCCAGAACTTTGGAAAAATCAAAAAGAACCCTCTGCATGGCTAATACAGTCAGATTCCACCATCACTTATTTTATGGATGTAGAATTTGACCCCTTTGTAATACATAAGGGGAAGGCCAACATCCCTATAAGAGACATAGAGTGGGATTTATTTTCAATTGAATGTCTGACAGTACAATATCTGAGTCTGATAATAATAATAATAATAATAATAATAATAAACAATGGTAATAATAATAATAGTTCAATAACATTGCTCTGTCACATATAATTGAGCCTTAAAAAGACACAGAAAGAAAGGAAGGACAGTCTCCCAAAGTCCATGGAGCTGTAAGTTAAGTTTAGTAACTTAAACTCCTGTTCTCAAGCAATTTTTGATCAACCCAGGCTGAGTTAACCACTCACTCCACAATCACTGCTATTTTTGCTATCTGCCTCTAGGAAGCTGTTCACACTAAGCCATTTATGGTTGGCGAGCCTCTCCTCCTACTAGACTATGAGTCAAAGAGGTGCAGGGGTCATGCCTTATTCATCTTATACAATGCCTGGCACCTAACTGGTGAACATACAAATCTCTTTCACAGTTAAGCAAACTCAATCTTGGAGAAGTTAAGTTTTGGTCAAAGAACTAGGATTTAAGTTTTCTGATGCCTAGAGCATGCCTCCTTCCATGTAATCATGGTATATAGATTATAATGAAAATTTCACCATATTTATGCTTCCCCCCCTGAACTTTTATAGGTAGAGAAATAGAAAAAAGGCCAAAGTGAGTGGCCCTCAAGTTTACAGAAATGGGGTTAGGTGAAGAACATTCCTGCAATTGCATCCCCAGTAGCTGCTCACCTACAAGGATGTGCTGCCCAGCACAACACACACAGGTAACTGGGCTGTCTGTTCAGTTCTGAGGCCATAGTCATACAGCCCATATAGAAATCATTTTTTGCATGAATATCTGGTAGTTTAAAAAATGCTTTGAGGGGCCTGGAAAATTCTGGACCTGTTTCAATTTAATTCAGCAAATATTTATTGAATAATGGCATTATGAACTACATATAAAGTCTCTTTTTGTCCAGTAAATGACAGATGTATATGTTTGAGAGAGTAAAATTGTTATGCATACTGTATTTTTAAAAATATATTTTTATTGATTTCAGAGAGGAAGGGAGAGGGAAAGAGAGATATAAACAACCATAATGGGAGTGAATCAATGACTGGCAGCTCCTGAACTTCCCCTCCTGGGGATCAACCCTGCAACCCGGGCATGTGCCCTGACCAGGAATCAAACCGTGACCTCCCGGTTCATAGGTTGATGCTCAACCACTGAGCCATGCTGGTCAGGCCATATTATCTTTTGATACTTAAATTAGCCAAAAAGGTAGTTAAGAAAATATATTTGCATTCCCGTTTATAGACTAATTTGTAGACTTGGTCTACAAAATGACTGCAGCAACTATATGAAAAACTAGGACATCTATACTGATTTAGCTGATGCAAAGTTTATACTATACCACACCAACTCTATACCAACTCTCAGCTCTCATCGTATTTATTCAAATTGGGCCTTCACTCCATGAGTAAGTCCTAACTACTATAGGTGCCTGACTCAGCAGATGGGAAATGTCAGTAGCCCTCATCCCCATCACTCTGAGTCCCTTTCTTTATTTACCAGCTCAATGAATACAACAATACTAGCTCTATACCATTATATTACAGAGCACACAGAACCACATCCAATTCTTTAAGCAGCAAAAAGGATAACTGCTGACAATCAAAACATACATACAGGTACATCACATAAAGGAGGGAAATGGGGCTAAGGCTAAAGATATAGAAGCTGAGAAATGGGCAAGATTAACAGAGTTAGAAATTGAACAATGAGGCTTCCGAGAGAAATATTTCCTGTGTTAGGCTTTGGAGACAAGTGGTATAGAAAGGAGAAAAGGTGAATAGAGATTGTACTGGGTAAAGGAGACAATGAGAGCAAAGGTGTCAATATGCCTAAGGTATTGAGCTTGGCTTGTGGGGAAGGTTTTCAGAGGAAGGAAGTTAGAGATGAGTGCTACTGGCCAAAAGGACGTAGAGGTTGTCTGTCTGCCAGTCCATTAATCTGTCTCTCTTTCTATCCAACTGTCATTCCATCTATTTGTGGATGTTTCTATATCTATCTTTATGTATATTTACATTGGGGTGGTTTAGGAGGAAGGACAGGTTGGTTAGGACCAGAGCATCCCACTGAGAAGTATATACACAGGCCACGGGTAAACCAGGAGAGTCACACTGACCATGTGGGAGTCTCAATTTTCCAGGGAAATGGTCAGTCCCTCCATTAAGAGGATTCTGGTAGTGGCAGGATGCCCCCTACCCCAGCTCCTGCTAGTGCTCCTCTCATCTTGGGCTCTTCCTGACAGAGAAAGAACAAGAGATCAGCTGCTGATCTCCTCATCCAAGCCTGTTCCACCTCCTGCCTCCCCTGTCTCTGGTTTTGCTTTTTCAGCTCTTCAGTTTGACTGATGGGAGAAAAATTAAATTGAATTCTCTGCCTAGAGGCGGATTCAGATGAGCAGAAAGAGCAGGCTCCTATTCATTAAGGGCCTTGGGTTAGCTGCTTTGTCTCTCAATCTAGTAAGTTGCTGACTCTGAAACAAATTTTATTCTACCAGGAGCTGGATCTTTGCAGCCTCTCCATTTGTGCATGTGTTCATCCATTTCTTCATTCATTCATTCATTCATTTATTCATTCATTCATTCAGTAAAAGTATATCAATTACCTGCTATGCTTAAAACACCAAACTAAGTGCTGGGCTTACAAAGGTTTAAAATGCCAAGAAGAGTAAAAGACATGAATTCAGACAACTACACCGCCATGCAATATACACCATAATATTAATACCAGTTATCTCTGTAATGGTGAGCTTGTGGGCAATTGGTACTTTCTTCTTTTGGTTATCTAGATTTTTAAAATCATTGTGAATATGTATTACTTTAATAATTGAAAAATTAAAGCTCTACCACTCAAATAGAAATAAAGCACATAGGCAACCATTCAATAATAAGTATTAGAAGAATATTTAATTATATGAAAATGTTCATAATATATAATTTATTTTAGGATAAATTATATGATTATGTAATTTTATAATTTATTGTTAAATTTTATAAAAAATAGAATATATTATGAAACCCAAGTTTTTAAACTTACACATTTATAATAACTTCTTAATATACACATTATATTTATCTCTAAAACCACCTTTTAAAGACCCAAGAAGTAAAATTCTAATTTTTTCTTGAAGGGGATTGGAATTAGACAAGGCAAAATGGGATTTTTCATAAAATGGTATTTCACAGAGATTATCACAAATAGTAGTGAATCTGTCCTTGGACAGGCAGGGTATTGGCTCACGTTTATATAGTCCCGCATGGCCTCAAACCAATGTGCTGTATGCAACATTAAAACAAAGTGAATTTCCCAACAATAAATATCTTTTAAAACAGTTCTTGCTTATGTAAAGTTACATATACAAGACCAAGTTGTCCTTCATATCCCGCGTCATGACGCCCCTCCCTGCACGACATCAATCTTGACCTTTACCACAGAGCTATCCAGATCCTCTCCTTCCCCCCTTCTACTATATGCCACGGTCTCATATCTCTTAACAAGCACGTCTTCAGTAGCAACATGCACAGAGCTCTAAATGAATCATCGGAACAGCTGGAAAATATGAAAGAACACGCTCTTTTCCTTATTGATTCAGTTATTAGTTCCCTAATTACATCAGCCTGCCAGGGAAAAGCATCTGATAGCTGAAGAACTAAAGAGGCAATTTAATCAATGTAATAATATTCCACAGGAAGAACAAATTGTATCTGAAAAGCTTAAGTGCGAAAAATAATATGATTGCATTGCGAGGTTGTAGGTTGAATCGTGTCCCCTTGAAAAATATATGTTGAATCCCTGAACTCAGTATCTCAGAAGGCAACCTTATTTGAAAATCAGGTTACAATGAGGTCAGGGTGAGCCCTAATCCAAAACAACTGCTACCCTCATAAGGAAAAAAAAAATTGGTCACGGAGACAGACAGCCACAGAGGGAAGACAGTGTGAAGGCACACAGAGAGAAGGCCATGCAAAGATAGAGGATTGTAGTGATGTGTCTAACAGCCAAGGGATGTCAAAGACTGCTGAAAAGTCACCAAAAGGAACAAGTAAAGAACTCCCCTATAGGTTTTAGAGGGAGCATGATCTTGCCCAACACATTGATTTTGGACTTCCAGCCTCCTGAACTGTGGGACAACAAATTTCTAATGTGCAAGGTCACCCAGTTGGTGGCATATTGTTACAGCAGCTGTAGGAAACTGGAACGGGCATCTCACACCAACCACCAGGAGTAATCGTGGCAAAACTTGCCACATTTCTGCTGTTTTGTTGTCTCCACACCTTATCATTTAGTGGTCAGCCCAGAAGTCTGGTTTAGGGCAGGTTCTTGAATCTGTGGTTAAAATCCAAACTCTCGTTTGCCAGTATTTCCCTGTTGTATGCATTTTTACTGCAATCCCTAAGGATATTTTTTTAAGAATAAATAACCATATGGTGGCAACCAGACATACTCAGGAAAGGCAACAAAATATACATTTTTATGGCGGTTTTTGGTGCTCCAGTCAGATTCCCTAGAGCCAGCAGATCTCCCATGTGGAGGGAAGGATGGTTAGAAACTCTTTTATATAAAAGCTTTTCCCTCTAGGCAAGTTCAAACTTAATGCATAACTGTCCTAATTTTTTCCCCTCAAAACCTATGGAGTTTAGGTAGCATTATGCTGAATTGTGGTCACGAGAATTTTGTCTTTCAAATAAAATTAGGCTAATTTCTGCTCAAAATAAAAAGGGCTCTACACCTTGGTAGCCACAGGGCAGGTGGGCAGGCTTGGCTGAGCTCTGTAGGGCTTCAGGGAGAATCCCTTGGGCTGGGGCAGCATTTGTGGTAGTTGGAGAGAAACCAGGGTCACACAGCAGCAAAGAGTCCATTGTAACAAGTGCCTCTAGTTCCTTCCTCAGACATTCTCCAAGAAATCCATCTCTGGATAGCTGGTGGGGATAACCGCACCCAATGTCCCTCTAAACTCTGGGTACATAAGAACTTCTGTCCTCAGCAACCATTTTCCTTTGCCCCTGGAAGATAAAAGACATCTAAACCATAAAAATATTTATTTAAAAATATATACATTCACCTAGTCATGCCATTCTTTTGTATAAGTCACCATTTTTTCTTCCCTTTTGGAAGATTCCTAGCCATAGAGGTTTATCACTCCCAGGATGGCTTATATCAATTCATCTCTTCATTCAACAAATATTGATCAAATGTCTATTAAGAAGTAAGAACTGTTCTATGGGTTTAGGGTACATCAGGGAACCAAACAGACAAAAAGTCTCTGGTGCCTTACATTCTAATGGAGATCAAAAACTCAAATGATTGATCTCAAATCCATAGTGTGAATATATGAAAGACTTGTAAGAAAAATACTACCATATTTTAACCAGTTCATTTTGCTAGCATTTAAAACATTAAGAAAATGGAGTTGATTACCCAAGAAGATTTTCCCCATCTATATTGAAACACTTGGCTATCTTTGTTTTCCTGCTTTTCATAGAGTTCAACAAATGTTTCACTTTCCTTTCAGATCTAAGAAAAACACATGTAAGTGAGTTAATTCTCTGCAGAAGACATTTCATCCGAATGCTGGGGAAAAACAGGGAATCCAAAGACCTCTTATGAACAGGAGAGCCAGTGTGATCAGGATCTATACTTTTCCAAAAGAACCTGAAATATCTAATTTTGTATGGGAAGTCTACATATTTTTAAATTTTGGTTAAAAAATTTAAATATACTAAAGAAGTGGTCAGTGGGTGCTGGCCCATGGGTGGGTGCTGGCCCATGAGCTGAGTCATAATGAATGAGTAGAAACTGGCCTGAAGGATAAGTTCCCCCAACACACTGCAGCTAACAAAAGTGAAAAATTCTGGTCATTAGGGAAGATGTTGGAAATAAAACAGAAACATTATCTCATTCTCCTACAAAAGTACAATTTACTTGGCCCTGGTTCAGTGAACATTGGTCTAATCACCACATCTGAAAGGAGAATGAGCAGAGATGGAGAAGGATCCAAATGATTCAAGAGGAAGAGAAGGTGTCCAGCCAGCATGGCTCAGCAGTTGAATGTCTACCTATGAACCAAGAGGTCACAGTTCGATTATGATCAGGGCACATGCTCTGGTTTTAGGCTCAATCCCCAGTTGGGGGTGTGCAGGAGGCAGCCGAACGATGATTCTCTCTCAACATTTGTGTTTCTATCTCTCTCTCCCTCTCCCCTCCTCTACAAAATCTTTAAAAATATGCTTTTTTTAAAAAGAGGAAGAGAAGGAAACAACTTCATGTGGGTGTGAGGATAAAATAAAGACTTAAAGATGGACGGGAGAGTGAAGGCTGTGACAGCAGATGAGTGTAGGAAGGAAGACATAGTTGTTTTTTAAATTTATAAACTCCCTCCCTTGAAACCTAAGAGGCAGGATTTCAACACCAAGAAAACAAGAACTACTTTTTAATTTTTATTTCAGAGAGGAAGGGAGAGGGAGAGAGAGATAGAAACATCAATGATGAGAGAGAATCATTGATCGGCTGCCTCCTGCGTGCCCCATAGTGGGAATCGAGCCCACAACCTGGGCATGTGCTCTGATCGGGAATCGAACCGAAACCTTCTGGCTGATAGGTAGATGCTCAATCATTGAGCCAAGCTAGCCAGGCAAGGACTATTTTTTAAAAGTAAATTTATAAGACTCATGACTATAAGAAGTTGGTTTAAAAGGCACAAGATATCCTATAAACAGTTTCAAACATTGTTTGAGACTCAGGGCTTCTTAAAATTTTTCATCAAAACATCTTCAACAGCCAAAGGAATCTGGGGATTTGATCATAAGCAGGCTGACATAAGGGCACATATTTTTAATTCTCTAGTTCTTCCTATAAAATTCCATGGATATTTTATAGACTTCACTATATCTGTGCTTAGAATAAAAGATAAATCTTCAAGTGAAGTGGACCCTCTTTAAAGACACTACATATCTCTCATACTTTTTATTCACCACTGTCCCCAAGGTGTGTTTTTGAGCCCCAGTTTGAAGAAGAGGGGCAAGTGACACCCAGAATGCCTGACACATAATTAGGAACTGGGGTATTAATGATGGGGTGACACATTTAACTCTCTCCAGTGTGTTTTGTACAGGGTGATTACAAGTGGAGTTGTGTTCATTTCTTGATGCCTATGACAATTGGAATCCTGGGCTTGATATTGGGAGACACCCTATGAGCAGGGTCTTCAGTTAAGTCTTCTTAGTTATAAGGAACAAAGTCAAGGGAAATGAGGTTTTGGTGATGCCATACTTGCAAGAAAGCGGTTGCATTAGATCCTGTCCGCTAACATAGTAACCCTATTTTGCCTGAGTATACCTCCTGTTTCAGAGGCTACAAGTGTATTTAGATAGCCAAAGCCTCCTGTCTCCCAAGTCAGTGTTCTACTCCCTACTAGAGGTGCTGGTGACTCTCAAGGCCCATTTGAGAACAAAGCACAGCTGATGCTTGTCCCCATATTCCCCAATGCCCACCCCACAGTACAGAGTGCTTTCCTCCAAATGTGCATGTAGCAAAAGGCTCATAATGATACCGATGCCTACACTCTGTCAACGGGGTGACACCATGCTCATTTCACACTGACCTTCTCAAACATGCCATGAACTTTAGCCATTCTCAGGGTTTTTGCACATTGTATCTCCTTTACCTAAAACTCCCTCTTTGTCTCTGTACTTCTGCCTCTTTCTATTCATGTACTGAACTCCCACTCATATGTCAGGTATCAGCAGAAATAACATTTCCTAAGGGAAACCATCGTTGGTCCCCTCCTGCCCCACATAGCAATAGGTCCACCTATTATCTGCTCCCATGGCTCTCCATTCTCTTATTTCAGAACATTCATCAAAGTATGAAATTATATGCTTATGTAATGATATGATCTATGTCTGTCTTTAATTCTAGGTAGTGGGGATCAAGACTTTAAATAGTCCCAGATGCTTAACACAGTGCCAGGTACAGGAGAATAGTTGCTCAATAAAAATCTGCTGAATGAATACATAAATATTGCTCTTCAAATTTTCAGAATTCTATTCCTTCCACCTGAAGGACCCCCTCTCTTTTCAAATTTATCTAATTCTACTCTACTTTCAATATTAGTTTAAATCATCTCCTTTCTGAAGCCATCCTTTGCCACACTTGGACAAAAGAAGCAAGATTACAACAGGAAGACTAAAGAACTATGCTTAAAAGAAAATTCATAAAACTCTTTACCATAAGAAGTTGGTGAGAAGGAAAGAGTATCCTACAAATAGTACCTCTTGTCTCATATTTAGCACCCAGTGCCCAACCAGGTTCTAACAACAGGTTTCTCTTATAAGCTTTTGAATTGTTTTTATTTAACTCATCCAAATATTGATCAATTCATTCATACACTTATGCTTCAAAACTTCAGCCCAGTTTGCATGGCTCAGTGGTTGAGCATTGGCCTATGAACCAGGAGGTAGGTCATGGTTCGATTCCCGATCAGGGGACATGCCCAGGTTGTAGGCTCGATCCCCAGTGGGGGTGTGCTGGAGGCAGCCAATCAATGATTCTCTCTCATCATTGATGTTTCTATCTCTCTTTCCCTCTCCCTTCCTCTCTGAAATCAATAAAAAACATATATATATATTTTTTTAAATCAAAGAACAAACAACAAATAAACTTCAGGTAATCTCTTTAAATAGATTAGAGGCTCCTAGATAAGAGGAATCCCATCTGAAATATTGATGCCCCCTCACAGACATTGCCACTGGGCTCCCTGACAAAATAGAAATAGAGAATAATACACTTTTATAGCTGGCAGTGGCCTTAGAGATCATCAGGACCATTCTTCCGTACATGGGGAATCTAAGGCTCAGAGAACCCAAGTGACTTGCCTAATGTCACACAGCCAGTTAGTAGTAGAGCAGGAATTCAAACCCAGGGTCCAGACTTCTACCTCAATGCTCTTTTTTTACTGCACAGAGCTCTTTTTTGTTAACTGCTTGATTTTAAAAGAAACACAAGTTAATATAACCTCAGGAATAATGGCTCATTTGGGTATGATATACATGAATAACACTGCACCTTGAATTTATCTAGCACTTGTATTTAGAAATCATTTTCACAATTCATTTTATCCTCTTTTATATTGAAGAGCATTTTTCTGAGCTAACAGTCACATAAAATAATCTTACAATTTACATAGTATTTACCAAAATCCATTCTTTTGTCTCCATAGTCCTATTCTCTTGACCATTTTCCATAGCAATCAGATTCTATTCAGTTTTATACAT
The DNA here is from genome assembly GCF_951640355.1 of Cnephaeus nilssonii. NCBI lineage: Eukaryota > Metazoa > Chordata > Mammalia > Chiroptera > Vespertilionidae > Cnephaeus > Cnephaeus nilssonii. The sequence goes on along the minus strand of NC_137087.1, from coordinate 47,476,264 downwards.
TACTATTCAGAAACATCTCATATTAAGCAATACCCTCTAAACATAAATGTTGGTATTCCTTTGTGAGCTGACTTTATTTATTCTGATCCACCATCACCCCCCACTTCACCTGCGTTTTCTCTCACCTTAATGGTTTGGTTTAACATCACAACATATTATTAACATCCACTTCATTGCATAGTACTATCCTGGACTTTTCACTGTGTCCAATTTGTTTTTAACTCTTTTCCAAGTTCATATCTGTTTTTCTTTTCCAAAGGCCTGAATCTACTAGTAAAACAGGAGAGACCTTAAATCTCTCACTTTTAGGTCATTTATTTAAGTTACTATTTCTAAATATTAAAAAAATAATAATAATAACACCTGGTTTAAATTCAAAGAAATGAAGGCTTTACTCTCTCCAGCATATGAAACACCATTTGAAACGTATCTCCAGGTGAACTTTGAAATATACTTATCATTGTAGTATTAACATATGGCCAGGAAATATGAGTTCATTCAAACTCAAGATATTAAAGAAAAAGTAGTGTGTATATTACAGACTATTCTTTCAGTGAAATAAGAAAAAAAAATGGGGGGGGACTAATTATGAAGCATTTTCCTGGACATTAATTTGTGTATATGTTGTCTGGTTTAATTATCACAAAAGAAGCACTGTTTGATGGTTTTTTCTGTCCACACTTCCTGGAAGAAAACGCGGAGGCCCCATGGACTTTATGAGCTTGCTCAAGATCGCAAGGCCAATTCCAGAACATCTGATTCCAAAATCAGTGCTCATCCTAACACACCTAGCTGCCATTGAAAATAAAGGTTTTCAAGACAATGGCCTGAATTGTGAGAGAGCCCAAACTATGACCTATATGAAAAGTTGTAGAAACTTGGGATTTGGGGCACATAAGAAACTGACCAATGAACAAAGAGGTTTATAACTGTTTTAAAATATGGAAAAACATTGTGGAAGGACAATGAGGCTTTTCTCTGGGCTACATCAAAAGGCAAAGGTAGGTCCAAAAGATCAAATATAGAGTAAATGTCGGCTTGATAGATGAAATACCATTCTAATGAAAAGAACCCCCTGAGGCGGGAAGAAGCTGCCTTACATGGCAGCAAGTTCTCCAGGGAGATAGATGGGTGAGCATTTGATCAAGGTGATCCTGTCGAACAAATTGAATTGTCAGTCGGGATTTAAACCAATGAGTCCCTAGGCCCCTTGCGATTTTGGATTCTTCATTCAAGAGGAATAATCCTAGGAATAGAATCCAAGGGAATAGTCACCATCGATGCTCCCTAACATGGGAAAAGCTGGCAAATAAACTTTTTTTAAAGGCTCTGAAATGTTGTGAGAAAGGTCCATGACCCTGTGTGGTAGGCTTTGGCAGATTCATTTAGCTTCCCTGTATCTACTGCCTTTGTAAAGGGATTTCCAGCTCCTCCTTTCAAAAGCAAGAATTTATTTCCTCACATCTTGAATTGAGGTTGTCTTTCTTCCTTGTTTTGGCATCAGAACACAGTGGAAATAAATGTTTCAGCTCTGAGTGTAGCTCCTAAGAAACCTTAGGCACTTCTAATCCTTTGAAATGCTGTCACCCCCAGGTAAACAAACCTGATGGAGGGTGAAAAAGCACATAGAAAAGAATCCAGGTATCCCAATGGAGGTCATCTCTGACTAGGATACAGCCAGCTGAGCTCTAACCATAAGAAAAAGCCCAGCTAAGATCAGCACAGCTGCGCAATCAACTACAACTGTTTACAGACTCATAAATAAATCTAGATGAGACCAGAAGTACCACCCAACTAACCCACAGAGTTATAATCAATAATGAATGTTTACTATTTTAAGCCTCTAAGTTTAGGAAGAGTTGGTTACACAGCATTAGCTAGCTGATACATGGACTCGAGTCTTAGCTCTATCAGTGACCTAACTGGGCTGTTTTGATTAAGAGTTTATCTCAGTCTTCTTATATAAATATGATGAATGGCTTTCTCCAAAAGAATGGCTCTCAAATTTCAAAGTTATCATGACACCAGTTTAAAATGTACATTCCAAGGACTCCTCCAAAATTCTCATTCAGGGGTCAACAGTTGAGCCCAGAAATCTGTATTTTAACGAGTTAGATTATTCTAATGTAGATATAAATGCTAAGGGACCACATATTGAGAAACTCTGTTCTAGACAATTTTTAGGGAAGCTAGACATTTATGACTAAGCTCACTCCCCTGTCTTTAGTAAACCTCCCTTCCATCACAGGTAGACAACGTCCAGCTGCATATTTGGAGTTCATTAGAGATAGGAGCACCACAAGCTTGTTCTAGGGCCCGTTAGAGAAAAGCGATTTGACCTATGTCTGACACCTTTTGACTCATGTGAACCCACTCCTAGCTTCATCCAGCCATGGCCTTGACAAAGGAAATGGGCAGACTGTTTCCATTCAAAAACATTCTGACCAACTGCCAGTGCTGGAGCTCAATTAAATAGCAAAAAGCATAGCTTCAGCTAAAAAGCACAGTAACAGCTGGACTGTGTTCCCTGAAAGTACAATGCATTTATTACACTGATAATTAGACTTCCCTCTAGATACAAAGTGTTATGGTCTGTGCATTAAGCAAAAGAGACTTACTGAAGTCTGGACAGCCCTGCCTAAAGCTCTCAAATGGGGCTGATCCTTGGGTTCTAAAACGGGGTGAGCAGGGATCTGGGGTGGAGGTTAGAAGGCAGCAACTGCTTTGAGGGTCTTCTGTTCATGGCTCTACCAATATAAATCAGTGGCTCTAATCTCTTCATTAAAACTGTCTGGGAGTTTTCAACGATACTGATGCCTGGGCCCCATCTCAGAAATATTAAATCAGAATCTTTCGGAATAGACTACCTGGGCATAGGTATTTTTAAAGCTCCCCAGGCGATTCTAATGTGCAGATAGGATTGAATACTGATTGGTGAAAGTGGAAGTTGAAAATTTATGATCCACTTATTTTTTTTATCCACCTATTTTTGCAAAGAAATATTGACTGGAATATAGCCATACTCATTCAGAGTTGAGTTGTTTCAACAGAGAATATATGACTGGCAAAACCTAACATATTTACTACCCAGTCCTTCACAGAAAGAGTCCACCGCACTCTTATGCACTGATCTCTAATACCAGTTAAGGGGGCCTGACAGGAGTTTTATCCTGAGTGCTGTTGGCTTCGTTTTATATCCCTTTTTCCAACAACAGAAGCTCAAAGTATATAAGAAGAAAAAGATGTCTAACAAGTACTTACTAAGTGTCAGGAACTAAGTTAAACAGTGTGCATTCTCTCATTTAGTCCCTACAACTACCCTGTAGAGAAATCCATTATCATTCTATTATCTGCATTCTATGGAATGAAAAACAAGATCTGGAAAGGACTAAGTCACTTGACCGAAAACACCAAGTAATTATGTAGGTCAGATGCCAACGAGGCTGTCTGATTCCATGCTCATGTACTCAATAACCACACAGCCAGGATTCACAACATGGAAACAGGAAACATGGTACTTCTGAGCCAGACTGTAATGTGAACTTGGGCAGGCCACTACAAGGGGTGGGGATGGAGGTGGGTTTCTAAGAACCCCCCTTAAGAGCTTTGGTGAGATTAGGAATAGCATAATGTCTAATAAAATTAAAATATCTAACAGAGTGAAATAATTATTTTGTCAGATTTTTTTTCTTGAGTCATTCTTAACTATATTTTACTAATGTATTTCATCTTTGTGCTCAATTGGTAATTTAGTGAGCACCTTCCATTACCCAGGTATGATTCTAGGTGCTAAGGATACAGCTGAGAACAAGATGCCAGAAAACACCATTTGCAGATTCCTGACTTCATGGAGTTTACATGGTAGTGGGGAAAATGAGCAATAAACAAATAGATATTTATATATTCATAAATAAAAAAACAAATGTGTGTGTGCATTTATTTACAGTTGATTCTCATTATTCATAGTAGTAATGGTCTTCAGAGTCAGGGCAAACATGATGTAGCAAATACAAAACCTTGCTCCTAGTGGAAATGCAAGGTTAGGTTCCTGTGGGTCTGGGGTCATAACACAGGGTAGGCAAAAGTAGGTTTATAGTTGCTCATATTCTATATAATAAAAGGCTAATATGCAAATAAACTGAACAGCAGAACAACTGGTCACTATGACACACACTGACCACCAGGGGGGAGATGCTCAATGCAGGAGCTGCCTCCTGGTGGTCACTGTGCTCCCACAGGGGGAGTGCAGCTCAGCCAGAAGCCTGGCTCACGGCTGGCCAGCACAGGAGCGGTGGCAGGAGCCTCTCTCGCCTCCGCAGCAGCACTAAGGACCTCTCGGGGTATGTCCCCCGAGGGGTCCCAGACTGCGACAGGGCACAGGCCGGGCTGAGGAAACACCCCCCCCCCCCCCCGCGCCGCCCCCGTGCATGAATGTCATGCACCGGGCCTCTAGTGGGAAATAATACAATAATTAATAAATGAACATTACAAGAATAAACTGTTTCAAGTACTCACAACTGTAAACCTATTTTTGCAAACACCTGTATTTTCATCAAAAAATCAATACACAACCTTGTTTTAGGTGTGTTTCTTTTTAAAGACACCTTATTTAATATATATTGTTAATTCATTGACATTGGCCTCCAGGCTAGTAGCACTATAACTCATGTCTGAAGGCAGCTTAGCTAATGCATGCATTTACTACCTCAGGCATGTCACAGCCTTCTGGCCCTTAGGACTCTAGACAGCCCCCGGGCCCTGTACTTGGGGGCAATTTTTAACAGTGAATCCACCAAAAGAAAACTACCCAAAACTATAAAAAATATGGCATAGAATAGGCCATGAAAAGGACAATTTCTTATAGTATGAGAACTGAAACAAGAAAGCAGGCAGTCACTTTGTTAAGCCTCAGCTGAGAACATGTTGAGAAATTCGGCCAACTCAAATGTTTTGCCACTCTTTCATGTCCATGGATGACCACACACATATTTTGAGTGCTGGCAAGTATATCTTAGCAAGTAGGTAAATTCTCAAATATGGAACCTGCCAATAATGAGGGTGACTGTATAATATCATACAGAGATAACTTAAAAGAGATCAAAGCAGGATAAGGGGATAGAACATGACTAGTGGTCCTGTTTTATGAAGGCAGCCAAAGAAGACCTCTTTGAATAGTTAACATTTGAGCAGAAACATGAATGAAATCAAAGATCGGGTGAGGGGAACATCCAAAGGAGAGTGACCTGGGATGGGAGAGGAGAACAGCAAAGAGCAGAATGGCAGCCTGGGTGGCGCATTAGAGGAGCACGCCACTCCAGACCAAAGTCGCTGGAGCAGTGGGACGGAGGGAGATGAGGCATCAATGATGACATCATGTAAAAGGCAGGTCTGCCCCAGATAGGACCTTGGGCTTCCTTCTCTGCCTGATGGACATGTACAGAGGGGTTTGAGAAGGCAGTCACAGGCCAATTTAAGTCTTAAATCTGCTCTGTGGAGAGCAGCACATGTGGCACCCAAAGGGAAAAGCTGAGAATAGAGAAGAGATCACTGAGGTGGTCCAGGGAAGGGGGTGGTGGCTTGATCTGGCAGGCAAGTGGTGGAGTTGGGATGGTGGAGGGATTTGCAAAACATTTTGGAGGCAACACCAGTAAGATTTGGTACTGGAATGGCTGTTAGGTCTGAGAGTGCATGAGGGCTTACGCAGAACTCTAAGATGTTGGACTCAGTCCACTGAGTAGAGGAAGAAGATGAGAGAATTGATCATATTCAGGATATACTTTGAAGGTATAAGTGACAAGATTTGCTGCTCTATTGGAATTGGTTTTGAGATAAAGACCCCTCTAAGATTTGGGGGTGTCATCTACTGCAATTCAAATCTGGAAAGGAATGAGTGTGTGAAGTTTTCATGAGTTGGTGGCATGAATTAACTTACTCTTCTTTATATGCTTTATATGTGTGTTTGTGTGTGAGAGAGAGTGTCTCACAGACAGAGACAGAAAGACAGAGAAGAAAGAAAATTATAATGAAGTCATAGAAACTCATAAAATATTTATATAATACCCCTTGTGTACTCTGCTAAGTATAAGGCTAAGGCAAAAACAAAACTCTCCAGAGGAGCTTGAAATCTAATGGGGGAAACTAACAAGTAAACAAGTGATTATTTTTAAATTTTCAAACAGGTTCTAAAGTCAAAGAATGTCAAGCAGTGCCCAGGTCTGCACAGAAAGAACACTGGTGTGAGATCCAAAAACCCTAATCTGTAGAAACTCCAATTTCTCCAAAGAAAGACCCGAGAAAGGATGATTTTCCTGGTCTCCGAAGCAGGCTTTGAGGAGCTTTCAGCTTAGGTAGTTCCGCTGATGATTCAATTGCTGCTAGAATCTCCTTGGGAAAAGGCTTATGAGAAATCTACCTGGGCAGGCCAATAGCCACCATAACGCTAAGTGCCACATAAATGTCTCCTTGCTCAGAGGACAGCGCACAGGGATCAGATCAGATGGCATCCCACACTCATTCATTCCCCGCTGAACCTATCGATACATGTGCTTGTTGCTTTTCAAGTGTCACCAAGAGCATCTCTTAGGGAGCAACGCCAACAAAACGAAAAGCCCTCAGCCAAGGGAATCGCCTCCACAAATAAACAAAACACACAGTCCTCCAAGGTTTGAGTAAGGCCAAGCGGGGAGAAGGGAGGGCGGATAGCTCTCTTGAGCAAAATCCCTGTTGAGGGCAGGATACTTTCCCTCTGAGTTTATTTTTACCTTTCTCTCTGGCCCCAGTGCTGGCAGAGATGAAACTGAAACATAAAACACAATTCTTTCCCTTAGCCCCCTCAGTACTGCAGTTATAGGTCAGCATTTTCAAAAAGAATTTACTTCAGAAATCCAAGAGGGACATCAACAAAGACAATATAAAAACTATAAAATCATTGCACTCCCAAAGCAGAGGTCCCCGACCCTACAATAGCAAAGAATGGTCCTTACCAGGCACATATGCCCTGTTTCCTTACACATTCTGTCTGAAAGTTCACATTCAGAAAGAGCCGCCCTTTCATTCTTAAGTGGGAAGCTCCTGCACACTCCTTGATGACCTCTAGATAAATGCCTGGAGTAGAAACTCCATTCCAGTGGCTGTTTTGAAGAAAAATGAGTGGGAATTGGGGGTGTTGAAGCTCCCCTGTGCAGACAATGCAGAAGTCATATTCCTTCAGGCAAAGAACAGCGAAGGTGAGGGTCAGGCAAAGACCTAATCTCTCCTCCATTGCTCCTGCCCCTATTCCATCCCTGTTTCATGCAAACTTTGCATTTCAGGGCTGGGAGGGTCCCATGCGGTCAAGGCTGGAGTCCCCTCTGAAGCCAATAACCCTGAGATGGGCTTCCATCTTTGTCTGACTGTAAAGTGGCCCCATAACCCTCCCATGTTGGCATTTCATATGCAAAGCACAATGAAAGACAGCAGTTAAATGCCTTCTCAGCTCCATCACTGGCTACAAGAAAAGAATGCACAACCCTTTGGGGAAAACCCAGAAATATCGCCCATAAAATTACACAGGGGCTACCCAATGTCCTCACACCAGAGTTTAGTTTTGTGTTACTGCCTATCACCTATGGAGTGTGAGCCATGCGTAGATACAGATGTCCCCTTCTGCCATTTTGTTTTCCATTTTGACTTGCCCGTTCCTGCAGAAAGAACGCTATACTCCAACAGTTTTTCCACGACAGAGTCTGATTACAAAGATGAAATAACTAGACTGGGAAAGGGCAGGTGGATCCTCTTTGCAATGGGGCCTCACCAACTCCGTGCCTGCTGGGGGAAAGCATGTTGGAACTACTCTGCCTGTGAGTTGGCCTCCCAATTCCAACTGGACATTTTAGTTTAATAATCTCCTGCTATTTGTCTTCCCCGATTCTGTCCCTGTCCAGAGTTCATACTTTTGCAGAAACTTAAAATGTATTTTCCATTGCTTCTTCACTGCAGTGCTCCACAACGAGAGATGCCTCAGACTGATTTCCAACCCTCCCCCTCCCACCCCCACACACACTGTCCCCAGGCAAAGGACAAAAGTTCCTATTGGGCACATCATTTGGATGTGCTCACTCTCTGTGGCATGATTTATAGGAAGGCAGCCTCAATTACAGTTTCTCTTGCTCCTTGCATTGACAAAATGCTGAAAATACAGAATTGCCAAGATGGCACGGTACACAGCCTCTGACTCAAACAGCCTTCTGCCCACAGCCCCGGGCACACACACACACACACACACAAAAGGCTACAGTGCCAAAAACAATGACTCAATCCATCAGTGCCAAAAAGCAGAAGACCAGAAGCTGTTTGCTTAACTCAGAAAGGTGGGCCCACCACCAGCACTCTCTTCTCTCCAACCAATATGGGGAACTCTGCTTGCTTTCTTCTGGCTGGGAGCTTAGAGGCAGCCACGGTATTGGGCCAAGCAATTTCCCACAAGGCAGCCAGCAGACAGGAATGGAGAGATTCAACAATAAATCTGCATGTGCATTTCTATTTCCAGCTTTGGTTTACTCGGAGTAATAAAACACATGAAACCAGTAACTGAAATAAAAACTAATAGACCCATTTATCTATCAGCTTTGGTTTCCCTTTGATTCTGTTGAGTTGAGACTGGTGAGAAATCCAAAACAGTGCTTCACTAGACAGGAGAGTGTGTGGGAATAGCCTGGGGGTGAGGACAGAGGGCACCTTAATTTGTGCCTCTGGTTGGTAGAAGAGGAAGCATATGAAAAACCACAGTCTTGGACTACCTCCCAGCAGACATCCCAAACTTTTTTTATCCTGTCTCTTTAAAGTCTTTTTATAGCAGACTTAATGACCATTGTGGCACTTTGGATATTATTGTTTTAAGAGCACAATGTTTGGAAAAAGTGTTCAGAGGAAGTAACTGTCATTTCTGGCTTCCCAAGTCTACTTTCAATCCACTTCACCATAATGATACTTGTAATGCCCTTTCTCCAACATCCCACTATGTCCAAATGGTTGAGCGTCTACCTATGAACCAGGAGATCATGGTTGGATTCCTGGTCAGGGCATATGCCTGGGTTGCAGGCTCTATCTCTTGTGTGGAGCATGCAGGAGACAGCCTATCAGTGATTCTCATCATTGATGTTTCCAGCTCCCTCTCCCTTTCTCTCCAAAATCAATAAAAATATATTTTTTTAAAATTCTTAGAGGTCATCTTTTGACATTGGGCTATATTGTACTATCTTAACTATTTAAATTAAGATTTTAAAAAATTAATAGACTTTAATTTTTTTGAACAGTTTTAGGTTTACAGAAAAATGAGTGGGAAGTACAGGTGGAGAGTTCCCACATATCTCTCACCTCCCCACCATCATTAGCATCTTGCATTACTGTGGTACATCTGTTCTACTTGATGAGCCAATATTGATACATTCTTAACTAAAGTCCATAGTTTACATTAGGGTTTACTCTTTGTGTACACTCTATGGATTTTAATAAATGTATAATGATATGCATCCACCATTGTGGTATCATACAGAACATTTTCACTGTCCCAAAAATCTTCTTTGCTCCTCCCATCCCCTGGCTACCACTGATGACTTTACTATCTCCAGAGCTTTGTCTTTACCAGAATAGCATATAGTTAGATAGCTGGAATCATCCTATATAATAAAGCGTAGTATGCAAATTGTCCCCTAGACCAGGAGTTGTCTGGGAGTTTGACCAGGGGCTGGGGCTGGCTGGGGGAAGGGAGGGAGGCCCTGGCCCACCCAGCAGCCAGCAGCCAGCAGCTGCTAGGGACCCTACCAGTGCACAAATTTCATGCACTGGGCCTCTAGTACATTATATGTAGCCTTTTCAGATTCATTTCTTTCACTTAGCAATATACATTTTAAGTTTTTCCTAGGTCTTTTTGTAAACAAATTGTGTGTGTGTGTGTGTGTGTGTGTGTGTGTGTGTGTGTGTGTGTGTGTTAGCTTGCTTGCTGAATCTAGTAGCTTGGAAAAATAGGGTTAGAATTAATATCTTACAAAATTGTAAAATGTCTGTCCTAATTTTCTCCTCTGTAATTTCTAAAGCCGACCAGGAACACCAGGGGAAAAAAACAGTCAAACAAAAGCTTGATTCTTCCAAATACTTACAAGGGCAAAACCACAAAGATGCATTTTATATTATCTAGTGCATGTTTATAGATATGTCAAGTGAGCCAACCAAAATTACCCCACGTCAGAGGACATTATTATAATTACTAGTTATTAGAATTATTCATTGTTAAAATGGGAATATGTCAGAGTTCAGGAGGGAAAAACAGTGATTGAACTCTGTAAAACAGCACAGAATATATGTTTATTCAATTGATTGGTTAATTCCATTTTAGTATACATATATGCTCATAGATAAAGCACCAAAGAATGGTATCTGAGAATCTAGCAATGACAAGGTTTTGTCCAGTGCACCCTGGGCAGGTGGATATCTAAGGTACATGCTCTGCACATTAGCAGTGTATGACCTCCCGGGGGTGGGTGGTGATGGTGCAATAATTACTACATTGTTAGACACTGTGACAGGGCAGGGGAGGTGCAGATGATTAGTGTCATGAAAACTCAGACAAGGAAGAAATATCCTTTCTAACTGGGGAATTTGTGAGCTGGTAGCCCTTCAGGAAGGGAAAACTGACATCTATAAATAATGATACAGTGACAGGACAGCATAGGAGGATGAGGGCCATGGTGAAGGTCAAGTCAATCAGATGCTTTATGCATGAATATACAAGGGTCTTAACCTTGTGATTTTAATCTAGCTTTTGTTATTTGTCCCTGTGTTTTTAAAGGGGAGTTGCTTTGGTTTATCCATTTTTATTTTCTTTAAGTTTATGTGTTTTTAAATTTGAGTTTGAACATCTTTAGACAGGGGATATGCATGCCAATTTACTGCAGTCTAAAACCTTTCTGATTCATTCATTTTTCTAGTTTCTAATGTGCATCTGAGATAAACCTGTGGCTTAGGGTTTTCCCAGAGAATCAGACAGCAATGTATCTATGACACAAATGGTTGGAAAGGCTCAATTCTATGCTCACAAGCTTGAAGTTTATCTTGACAGCAAGGGGAAGCCATTGAAAATTTCACAACTTTGTTTGAAAGAAACCATCTTAAATGGCCAATATTTATGAAGCCCTTGCCTTAAAAGACTCTCTCTTCATAAAGAACAAATCCCATGTCCTGGATATCCAGTGATAGGTAAGTATGGGCAGCACCTTGGGTGCCAATAACCAAGTGGAAGCTCCCTGATGCAGCAAGGAAACCATGGCAACAAGGGCTTGGAGAAAAGACACTGGATTTCCCAGAGAGGGCAAACCTGGGCTCCGGCAAGTCACTTGAATAAGTGAAGTCATAAAGCATAAGCACTCTAAAGCCTTAAAAAATCAAATGTAAGCAGTTAGTGCTCCTGCAAAATTCAGAGAGGGAAAAAAGGGGATACATTTGTATGATAACCAGTACTCTTCTAATAATGGAACAGAAACATCATCTGCCATGTTAGTCTGAAAAAATAGGTTCCTGCATCAAGTACATCTTTAATTCAGCAATAACTGCATTCCTTTTTTTTCCATTGATTAACACAATCAGCAAATGCCTATTAATGGTCTTCTGTGTACAGGGTATTATTCTGGGTGCTAGAAGAGTAGCAAAATGATAAGACAGATCTGCCCCAGTATGGTTTTTATGTACAGAGAGGAAGTATGCATCATCAAGCAAGGTAGAGTGTTTAACATAAAATATGATGCATAGCATACACATGATAAACAGCACTCTTAACATCAGATGAAATAAGTAATTCCAAGCCTCAGAGGGAGTGTGATCACTCTTTGTTGGACAACTGAAGGAAGCTTCATGGATAAGTGGCATCTGGTCATGGAAGTCCATTAGCATGTGGATGGAAGAGGAAAAAGAAGGGAAGGAAAGAGGCAAAGCAACAAATGTTTCCAGGACAGAAAACAACCCAAATGTGTCTAGAACATGAAGCACACAAAGATGAGAAGTGGAAATGGTAGGAGGGATCTAGACTGGAAGCTTCAAATGCTAACTTGAAGTATGAGCAAAGGAGAACAGGTGGTTGCTCTGGGTGAGAATGGCATACTACATCGCATAGAATTCCACAAACAGACCTCATGATGTTAAGCAGTTATCTCTACATCTCTTCATTTTTATCATCTTTGCAAATGAGAAAAGAGTAGAGATGACTCTGAAGAATGATCACCTGTGCCATTCTATATAAACTTTTTAACTTGGTACCAGGACTTAGGAGGCTTAGAAGGAAGAGATCCCAAGTGTAAAATAAAGACAAACACGGAGGAGGCAACACTGGGACTGGAAAAGAGGTGGAGATAGTGACAGGATATCAAGACATGATTCAACCTGAGTGACAAGAGAGGGGTGTCCCAGGTTAAGTGACAAGAAGTATGGTTGGGTCACTGATAGAACTAGGGAAAACAAAACATTATATATATATATATATATATATATATATATATATATATATATATATATATCAGGATAGAACTAGGGAAAACAAAACATTATATATATATATATATATATATATATATATATATATATATATATATATATCAGGTTAGAGTTTGGCAGAGAATGTGCAAGATTTTCAATATTTCCTCAGTGCCCCAATGAACACGAGCTTGAGAGAGAGAAACACTGACTTTAGAGTATGTCACTATACTTAGTCAAGGGAGAATATGGATGAGCAATTATGCCTTCTTCGACTCCACTGGGGGAGCAATTCAATGCAATCGTGTTGAGTCTGTATTGAATCGTTACTGTACATTCTGTTTCAAAAGTTAGGAGAGAAAAAAATAAAAAGGAAAACAGCCTCCCTTGCAATAATCCTAAAATTTAGCTGAGAAAAATGTGAAAGCATGTCTTAATTTAACACAACATAAAACATCTTTTTCTGATGTTGGTTGCTTTCCTGTTCTGTGTTCATTTCTAAATCTTCTAGTAACACTGAACTTTGCTGAGACCACTCCTCCCCACTTAGTAGTTCAGGAGATTCACCGTCCCCTGCTCTCACCCTGGTATGCAGGTCAGCATGTTGTCCAGGCCTCAGCCAAGCACAGAGGCCTCGGTGCTTGGTTTAGGGCTGGCAAAGGGGCACAATCAGAAGCCATCGGGGCCAATTTTAAGATTTCCTGATAAAGGAGCCCTCTTTTCCCAGGGGGTATGGAGAGACTGACAGAGGCCTGGAGTTTTCTAATAGTCACCTTGCCACTCTGAGGGGAGAGTTTCCTGAGGTCAAGGACAATGTCAGGAGAAAGAGGAGCTGTAAGATGCAGGAAAGGAGAGCACTGCTTGGCAGGTGTCAACTTGTTCAGTCAACCACGCCCAAAGCCATGTCTTCCTTGGAATTCACAACTACCTTAATCCCTAAATCCCCTTTGCGTATGCCAGGTTGAGATAAGATTTTTGTCACTTTCAACCAAAATATTCTTTATTCTGCCCAGTATATAAGCACACATAACACTGCATCACATAGAAACCAAGTCCAGAGAGAGGCCTGTGTTCTGTGGGCTGGATCAGCCTGTGAACACTCCGTGCAAGAGGCCAGTTCTTGGGGATTGGTTCATCGTGCTTTGGCTAATGAAGTTTTTATTGGGCATTTCAGGGACTATTACAAAATGGTCTCGGTGCACCTCCTGCTCATCAGGAACCTTGTGATTTCATGTAGGAAACAGTTGCATGATGAGGCTCAACGAAAGAGTGAACACAATTAAGGAGGCATAGAGTGGGGCCTAATCGAGAAGGATCCTTCCTAGTCCAGCAAATGAATTCCAGGAGGACTGTGGTTGTTCCAGTGCCGTATTTACTGAGAAACATTCTATGTGCTAGAACTGCCCACGTTTTCTATCTCTGTAGTTCTGCTTTCCAAAGCAATCGTAATAATAAAATCCATAAAGCCCCTCACGGCTTTCCCTTTTCTGTTTTGAGACTGGACTGTGTAAGCTAACAGTCCATGCTTTAACCTCTGCATCAAAACACCTTGCAACCTCCTGTTGTCTGGCTGATGCTACCAGACTTTCTGGTGAATTGATCCTCTTTTTTATCCCTGAATCTACAAAGAGGACCCTGCACTTTTCTGATTCCGGATGGAAGTGGAAAATGACCTTCCTAGTTCTTGACTGCCTTTCGGAGTCCTGTGAATCAGTTAAACAGGACTCCTCAGCTAAGGTAGGGCCTTTCTTTGGTTGTTGTTAATCCTCACCTGAGGATACTTTTCCCATTGATTTTTAAAAAGAGTGGAAGGGAGGGGAAGAGACAGAGAGAGAGAAACATCAATGTGAGCGAGACACATCTCTCACATCGATTTGATTGGTTGCCTCCCGCCCGAGAGCTTGCATCTAAGGCACGTACCCTTGACCAAAATCGAACCCGGGACCCTTTAGTCCACGGGCTGATGCTCTATCCACTGAGCCAAACCGGCGAGGGCAGTAGGGCCTTTCTATCATGGCCACGACAACTGCCTTCTTGGGTGACTCCACTACCCCCACCTGCCCCTAATACACACACCCTAATAGTACAACTATTTCCTGCAGAGACCTGCAAAAGCAGCAAATGGCTGCCTCAAAAAATCCCCCTTCATTACAGCCACAAATTGCCTTGATAATTACCCAGAGTAGCAGGGAAAAATATTACTAGCATGAGAGAACAAGGAAAACTTAATCTTTAAATGAGACATATGGAGTCCCTTGCACTGCATCAAAGTAGTTAAAAGCCCTGTCCTCCAAATGAGAACCCTGCTCTCCTGATTCCAAGAGTCAAATCAGTTTAAACACATCCTTCCCCTTGAGGCAGTTTTTAAGATTAATAATATTGTATGTGTTGTTTTAGGAAACTTCTATTTTCCCCTGCAACTCAAAATAACATTTATTTTGTGAGCGGGCTGGCCATCCATTCCCCACAGACACACTGAATGGAGAGATAAGCAACTTTTTCCGGGGACGCCAAGAAATTGCAAAGGCAGAGAGGAGCAGCTCTGACTGCAGCCAGGGTCCACCTTCAGAGCCCTTGGCAGCCTTCATCTTTTATGATAACAATCCTATATAATAAAAGGGTAATGTGAAAATTGTCCCCTTGACCGGGAGTTCGACTAGAGTTCGACCAGGGGGCGAGCGGCCCACCAACCGCTCGGGGGGGCCCTCACCCAAGCCGGCCCCACTCCCCAATTGCCCCCCCCCAACCCTGATGAGGGGCAGGGCCAGCCAGCCAACCTCCCGCATCCCCTCCCCTCCAGCTGGCCAGATCAGTGCATGAATTTGTGCACTGGGCCTCTAGTTTATCATAAAAGGGAACACAAAAAAGTGACCAGCCCTGGAAACAAGAGTTATAGTTCCAAGTGACAGCCATTTATTTTGTTATTCAGCAATTAGACTGCGGACACGATGCTGTCCTTTTAGCTCTACAGTTTCTTTGGTGCTATGTTGCAGTGTTTTAAAAATCGTGTAATAGTTTATTTTTATAAAATATGCATGTGATATTTGTAATATGCCATGTGCAACCTAAAGGTAAGGGAGAAAGCACAAGGTAACAAGCCCCTGTGGTCCTATCAACAATAGATAGGAAGCGGAACCTCACTTTTTTCATTAAAGTGAATCGTGTGTTCCCTCTGAACCCATAAGGTGAGTACTCGCCAGAACTGGAGTTTTATTGTCGCCTTGCTTTTAAAAATAATTCTAAACACAATATTGCTAGGCACTGCTTACTTCTGAAATTTATAAAAATGGCATCACACATTATAAAGCTGACTTGGCTTTAAATTTATAAAAATGGCATCACACACTGTATAAAGCTGACTTGGATAGGGTTTTATCCATCCAGGATTGTTTTTCCAAAATCCATCCACATTGTTCAATGCGGTTTTAGTTGGGTGATTTTCATGGCTGAATAATATTCCACTGTGTCAATGTAACACAATTTATTCATCCAGTCATTGGATACTGGGTGACTTCAGCTTTTTTCTATAACACAAAATTATGTATAAACATGTCCCCATTGGTCTCCTGGAAAAAATGCCCCCTTAAACCTAAGAATAGATTGTTCCATGGAAAATTTTGAATTTAGTTGATGTTGAAGATACCAAGAGCTTGTTTTCCAAACTGGCTGTTCAAATTTAAGCTGTCACCCAGGATGTACTAGGATTCCATTTCTACTGAACATCAACTTGCTCATGCTTGAAACTACAACATATTTTAATTTTGCCAGTGTGGTGGGTATTAAATGGTATATCATTATTGTCTTAATTTGCATCATGCTGATTACTAATGAGGCATTTTTTCTATGTTTATTTCCCATTAGTACTTCCTCTTAAGTATTATGCCTTTTCATTTATCTTAACAAATATTTTGTTAACTTGTCCATGTTTTGCTTATACATTTGTAATATTTCCTTTTAGAAAATAGATCATTTTTCTGTGAGAGAGATGTGTGTTTGCAAATATCTTCTCCAATTTGTGGCTTACATTTTCACATATCATTTTTGGTTCCTTTTAGTGAACAACTATGCTTCATAATTATGAACTCTAATGACTATAACTTGAATTTATTCATTTTATGGTTAGCAATTTTTGTTTCTCAATAAAGAAATGCCTTCCTATCATAAGTTGTAAAATAGTCTCCAAAATTTTCTTCATAAAGATTAATATTTTTATTTCACATTTAAGTCCTAAATCCATTTGGGATAGTTGTGTATGTTAAGAAGTTTAGCCCCAAGTGCATCTCTTCCCTATGCATAAACAATTGTCCCAGCATAATAATTAAGTAGTACATCCTCTGCCCACTGCTCTGCTAAGCCAACTCTGCTATATCAAGCTGCCATACATGCTTCACATGGATCTTTTCTGGGCTCTCCATTCTGTACCACTTTTCAGTTTTCCCATGCCTAATATGCTGTGTCCGGTTTACTGGTCAGCCATTCAACCAATCAAAGCGTAATATGCTAATGACATGCTAAGGCTGCTCAATCGCCCGCTATGATGTGCACTGACCACCAGGGGGCAGACAGTTGATCAGTCGACCAGTTGCTATGACATGCTCTGACCACCAGGGGGCAGACGCTGGGGCAGACATTCCAACCAGTAGGTTAGCTTGCTGCTGGGGTCTGGCCGATCGGGACTGAGTGAGATGGGCCAGACCTGCCCTGAAGCCCTCCTGTGGTCCCTCTCTGGCTGGCCAACCTCCCGCATCCCACCCCAGTCCTGATCATGCACCAGTGGGGTCCCTTGGCCTGGCCTGCATCCTCTCACAATCTGGGACCCCTCGGGGAATGTTGGAGAACCGGTTTGGCCCGATCCCACAGGCCAGGCCGAGGTGCACGAATTCATGCACTGGGCCTCTAGCAAACCTATAACTTTTGATATCTGATATGTTCTCTCCCCCAGTCCAACAGCACACACATCATTCCTCTTTAGGTAGTCTGGCTTATTTATGGGCCTTTTGATGTCTTTTATGCATTAGAAAATCAGCTGGATAAGCTCCTTCAGGCACTTGTATGTCTATATTGAT
The DNA here is from genome assembly GCF_951640355.1 of Cnephaeus nilssonii. Lineage (NCBI taxonomy): Eukaryota > Metazoa > Chordata > Mammalia > Chiroptera > Vespertilionidae > Cnephaeus > Cnephaeus nilssonii. The sequence goes on along the minus strand of NC_137087.1, from coordinate 47,458,700 downwards.
TGAATTGTATTGAAACAGCAACTGGAAGAGAACTGATGTTTTTAGGCTATTCAGGCTTTTAGTAAGTATACCTGGTATATGTATGTATTTAGTTAGGTTTCCTTCAATTACTTTTAATAAAGTTTTCTCCATAAAGTTTCTTGCACAACTTTAATCTTGTAGGCTAGAAGAACAAGTTATCCCATGCAAATTATATTTTTAATTATGTTTCTAACTCATTATTACTGGGGGATAAAAATCCATTTGATTTTGCTAAGCTTTATTAAGTTTAATAATTTGTCTACAGTTTCTTTAGAGCCTTATATGTAGAGAATCATATTATCTAGAGAGAATGACTTTTTTCTTTCCTTTTTTTACCTTATTATGATGGTTAAGACTGCCAGTGCAATGCTGATTCAAAGCTACATTTGTGGGTATCCTTGTCTTACTCCTAATTTTAAAAGAAATGCTTCTAATATTTTACAATTAAAATAACACTTGCTGTATATTTTGTTTGATAATCTTTATCAGGTTAAAGAAGCACTCATCTCCCCCTAGTGTGCTGAAAATTTTTGTTTTCTTGTTTTTGTATTGTAAATCACTTATGAGTGTTGAATTCCATTCAAGAATTCGTATGAGTCAACTGAGATGTTAATATAGTTTTTCTCCTAAAACCTTTAACATAGTGAATTTCATTTTTAGATTTTTCTAATAGTAAATGATGTTGCATTCTAGAAATAAACCAAACTCAATCATAATACATTCCCTTTTTCAAGCACTGCTGAATTCAGTTTATCTCATTAAATCTTCACATTATGAAGTGAGTGCATTCTAATATTTTTACATAATATCATTTAATAGGAATATGACTATGGGTAAAGTCAGAACTTTACCCTGGGCCTGTCTGACTCCAAACTTCAAGATTGTAATCAACTGTCATAGCTCTCTGGATACTTTGAAACAAACAACTCATGAGAATGCCTCAACATGCAACATCCTCATAGTACTTACCTGACCTCTAGTCCAGTTTTTGTTTTGTTTTTTCTCTTGGGAGAGTAGGATCCCAATAGGTTAGTTTAATTGTACACTTGACTGGTGAACCTTGAAAGTCAACCTTGTAGATGTGTGTGTGTGTGTGTGTGTGTGTGTGTGTGTGTGTGTGTGTATTGAGAGAGGAAAAGAGGGAGAGAATTGCTGGCATTAAAATGCTTGAAGACAAGAGGGAAAGGATATAAATAAAAACCAAAATGTCTTTCTAGGTCTATTAGGGGGAAGGACTAGAAGTTTATCGGGTTACTATTTAATGGGAATGGGCCTGCTTATCTCCTTTCCAATCTATCAAATCTATTCACCCATCCCCACCTCCACTTAATTTCATACTCCTTTAGAATCGTCACCATTAAGTCATTCAACATTATACATTGAAAGAATTCATTAGGAAAAGAAAATGGCAAGCTCTCACCAAACCCTCCAATGTCCAAAAGTCCATCTGGATTTCTTCCTAAGCACAGTTTTCCTTCACTTTGAACATGCACGTATCTTTTAAGCTCCTCCAGTTTCTCCACATCCTTTTCTAAGTTCAGACCAGAGTCAGACGCCATAGAGAATCCAAATAAAGTGTTTAAGAATACTGAGCTCTAGGGAGGCAACAGTCTTGGGAAAGTGGAGAATGGGTGTCATGATGCTTCTTCCTTCTGTGCCATTAAAAGCCTGCCCACCTTCAAGAGATCATGTTCCAGATATGAATGTGACACTGGAGACGCACAGTACTGCTTGGAGCCTCTGCTAGACCCTGGTTCTCTCACATACCACTGCCTGGATGACCCCTTCCCTGGCCACGCTGAGTCCAGCTCTCCCATCCTGGCTGTCCCTGTTCCCTTCCTTGTGTTATTTTCCTTACAGCACTTATGGCCAACTAACAATATGTGTTACTGTTAAATCAAGTATAATAGCTGGCCAATTATGTAAGACCAACAATAAGTGTTCTAACAATAATATTATGATTTTTTTAAGTTGCTAGACATGACAAGCTTCAGAATGGGAGGGATTTGTGTCCAGATTTTTAATTATTTTTTTTATTCTTATTGTATCCAGGCTCCTGGGACAGCACCTGAAGCACAGTCAATGTACAATCACATACTGATGGAAAGAGGAAGGAAAATTTGAAGAAAAAAGGGGGAAGAGGGAGAAGCCTGCCTCAATCTCTCACTGTGCAAGCTGGACTTGGAAATGCTGATCACCATTGCTGGTCACCAGAGCAGACCCCATACACCTAAAATGTGTTGACAAATGACCTTGGTTCAGATACACATAGAGAGTTCTCCATGTATCAGAACCAGCAGTAATAGCTATGTAATAAAGATAAGAATTGTGTTCATCTTAAAACACCATAACCAATAGAAAGGAAAAAACCTATTGATATGCTCAACAACCTAGAGGGAAGAAGCCAGGCACACAAAACGAGTATGTATTGGAGAATTCCATTAGGATAGGATGATTCCAACCTATAGTGGTAAAAAGCAGAGCAGTGTTGGCCTGGGCCAGAGATGGAAGGAGGGATGGACTGCCAAGGGGCATGGCAAATCTATGGCAGAACAGAAATGTCCTATATCTTGGTGAAGGTTTTACAGAAGCTTACAACTGCCAAAACTCATTGAACTATGGACTTTATGTGAATGCAGTGTATTATACATAAATAGTTTTTCAATAAGGTTACTAAGAAAAAAAAAAACATCATAGGGACAGCGAGAGGCAAATGTCTCTTTAGCTCAGTTTCCTATTCAAAGGACCACATTAGTCAGCCTTGTGTACAACAGTCAGACTAGATTTTCACAAAGTGCAATGTCAACTCTGAAGTGTGTTCATTTTCTCTAGCTTGTCCTTCCCCTTTCTCCTGCCATTACCCCTTCTCTGAGCCTGAGAAATCCTCTAAGAGCATCTCAGGCATGCACCAGTTCCATTCACCTATCCCACGGACTGTGTGGTCACACTACATGCTGTTTGTACCAGTTGTCACTATATGAGGTTTACTTAATACCCTCTCTGGGCTAAGTCAGCCATAACTCCCAACATCTCCCTGGAGAATCTTACCTTGACCCTAGCCTACCCTTCCTGTTCTCTTAGAAGTGTTTAAACATTAGAAAAGTACCATAGAAAGAAAGAAAAAATAGAAAGCATGTTTCCAATGGAAAGATTTTTCATTTAAATGCATTTTATTGCGTGATGTATTCCTTTAATTAAAGTGTGTGTCTGGGTGCATTGGTTGCTATTACAGTGCAATTCCTCATGTTTATTGAATGCAAGAGTAGTTGGGGCAATGCAGTGGAAACTCACATATTAGCTACAGTGCAACTTAAAGCTGCAGTTCCCTGATCTTTTGAGCTTCTAAGAGGTAGATAATCTTCAGGGTGAATTTGATTAGTGGCTGAGTGTTATGAGATGTCCTCTATCAATTTGAATAGGACTATTCTGAAAAAGGAAACATTTTGATTTATAATACCTTGTTTGGCTTTGTCTTGTTATCTAGCCCAGATTGCAGCTTTCACCTCTAGAAGAAACACAGAACCAGGCAGGGGGATGGTAGAACGTCATGGTTTGATTCCTGTTCGGGGCACATGCCTGGGCTCCATCACCAGTGGGGTATGCAGGAGGCAGCCAATTAATGATTCTCTCTCATCATTGATGTTTCTCTCTCTCTCTCCCTCTCCCTTCCTCTCTGAAACCAATAAGAAATATATATATTTTTAAAAGGTGGCCTAGGAAAGAATTATTAAGTCTCTGCCATTCATATGTGACTTAGGGTTTACAAAGCGTGTTTATGTGTCTTCGTAGACTCCTTTTAAGAGGCTTGTGAAGTATTACCTCCCATACTGACTTAGGAACTAAGACTCAGAAGATGAATGATGGACTCACGTTGCACAGAAAGCAGCAGAGAGGCACTGACTCCACAGCCCTGACTCCGAGTCCCAGGCTCTCCCCACCACAGCAGAGGATAAAGGGTTTCATTTAATGACCACCTGAAAGGCTGGTTAGTTTCCTTCCCAGCCAGCGCCCTGTTACATCATGAAGCACAGCTAGCCTTTTCTTTGGTATCTCTCCTGTTACTTTTCCTCAAACTAACTGAGCAACATAAATGCCATCATAAAAATACCAGACTTACAAAATTAATCATTAATCAATAACTCCAATACATCAACTGTTTTCATTCCCCCCTGATCTCTGCCAGGCCTTGCCAACAGCATACATCTCTACATTTCGCGCTGATATTTCATCCCACTGCCTTTTCATGAGGAAGATCCATCCTTTTGTTCTTCTCTTGGGCTGAAATGATACCTCCTGGAAATGTTTTCTCCCCACCTGGACTGTGAGCTTCTCAAGGGCAGATTCATCTCTGGGATGTCCCTCAGCATTGATTGTTTACTGCTAGGAGCATAGGAAGCTCCAATTCACATGTATCATAGGTTCCTCTGCTTCTTGAATTTCTCCTTGCACAATTAAAGCTCTGCTTCCTTTTTCAGATTTTCCTAATAAAATGTATTTGTCATTTGGACTCTGGCATTTACTACTTCTCAGTGCAGAGTTAATCACATACTTCTCTATGCCCTGTTTTTAACTCTTCAATTTCCAAGTTTAAAGAAATGGCAGAACCAACTCAATAGGTTATTGTGGGATAAAAAGTACACAGAAGCACTTAGTACATATCTGGTATACAGTAGTCCTCAATGGATATGTGTTAGATTGGAGAATATAAAGCATGTGTCTATGTTCATAGCTCCCCCTAGAGTTAAAGGGGGAAAAAAAGAGAAGAAAACACTGCGTATGCAAAACTTGACTTAATCCCACTTTCTCAAAACTACTCTCCATTGTTCCATCAGCAACATTCAATGGGATGGACAGCATGCTCCATACACCCTAGCCCTGAAGAATCTCACCTCCAGCCTATTCTGATCCCTCAAATGCAACAAGAACTATTGCTCAGGTACCAAGTAAGAGCTTACAGCCACATCAGAGGGATAGGTGCTTCCAAAATGATCTTACAGCCTTCAAGTTCAGCCAGGTTTTAATACATTTCCGTTATCGGGGACTGTTGACCAGAAGAAGGAAATCCCATTCATGGGGAATTTCTCCTAGACATCAGTGGAATGCAGTGAACTGATTGCTGGGTATTTACTATGCTCTGGGCACTAGGGATTCACAGAAGAAAGCAGGTGTCTTCTCCACTGTTCCTCACAGTCTAGACAGAAAGGGGTGGATATAATATAAAGTGGCAGATGCTAAGACGGACATGTGTCTGTGCAACCATTGGAAGGGATCTAAGACAGCCTGGTAGAGATAAAAAAAAAAAAACTTTCCAGAGATACTGAAGCTGAGTGAAAATTTGCTAAACAAAAACCAAACTATGCAACCAGAAGCATGTTTTGCCGGTGATTCCTATCTTTTCTTCCTCTATCCTCTCCAGCTGCACAATTGCTTTTCTCATCTTGGAGGCCAACCTTAAATCCCTCCTTCTGTTGACATAGCCAGTCATCCCGGCCCAGAGGGACTTCCTCCCTGAAATGAGATCGCCATACTCTGAATGTCCAGCTGCTATCCTGATCTCAGTCTATGTCCTTCTACCTTCTGAGCTCTTTGAGGACAAGGTCCATGACTGGGGTTGTCCATCCTTTTATGTCCAACACAAAGCACCATGCCTGGTACCCAATGAGCACTCCTACAAATACACAAGCAATGATTAAGCATCCAACAACTGGCATTTCATGAACTGATCTTGTGCTCTGATTGGATTTGGTTTGGAAAACATGGTCTAGAAAATGGCCCCAAAATGCAGGCAGGTGGTTTTTAATCCAGCATCTGCTGCTTCCCTCCTTGCCCCCATCCTCACAAACTTGTACTCACTCACCTTGGAAAAGTTACTTATGCTGTGTAGGCCTCCATTTCCTCATCTGTTTATTTCTTTCTTTGAAGTAGGATGTAGCATGGATAGGGATAATGATGATACTTTTCTCAAAGTGTCATAAAAATGAAATAAGGTTTTGAATGTAAGGTTTTAATACATTACCTAGAACATAGCTATTAATATTACTGGGATTAATGTTACTAATTACTGCTGTGGTGTGTGTGTGTGTGTGTGTGTGTGTGTGTGTGTGTGTGTGTGTTTCACCTCAACCAAACTACAAAGACCCTTGAGAACTGAAATCAGTTCTTATTACATTCTAGAGGCCCATTGCAGGTTGCAGGAAGATTCCTGCAATGGGGCTTCCTGCTGTGATGGCCACCCCACCTGCTTCCCTCCCTTCTCCCCGCCCCACCTGCTTCCCTCCCTTCTCCCCGCCCCACCTGCTTCCCTCTCTCCTCCCCTGCCCCGCTTGCTTGCTTCTCCACAGTTTTGCTCCCTTCTGCAGTGCTTGGCTTCTTTACGCTGTCTTCAGTCTTCGCTCTGGCCTGGATATGCAAATTAACCGCCATCTTGGTTGCGTTAATTTGAATACTCGCCTGATTGGCTGGTGGGTGTTGCTTGTGGGCATAGCGAAGGTACGGTCAATTTGCATGTTTCTCTTTTATTAGATAGGATTTCTCTTTATTCCTCAGAACACCCAACACGGGGCTGTAGAGATTCCTAATAAATATTAATTGACCAACCAGTTAAAAAGCCCAGCCACTGCTTAGGACCTCAAAATGAAAAGGAGCCACTGATGCTAGACTGGGGTAACTCCCCTTCCTTCCTTGGGGAATGAGCTTTCAAGGATGAGTCTTCACTAAAGTGAGGATTTGGAGCCAGGATTTTCTCATCCTCACACATCCAGTTGGTCAACAGGTAAGTCTAAAGCACCAGTCCTAAATCAGGCTTTGACTGAGATACTGAAGATGCATCCCTGGACAAAACAGACCATGTCTCTGCCTTCCTAGAGCTTGAATTCTGGCGGGGGTAATCAACATGCCACACAAGAAGTTGCTTGTGGCAACTTATTAAGAAAAGTCAAACAGGATAACTGGGGCCCATCGAGGGTCAGAAAGAAGTTGCATTTCACATGGTGTGGCTGAGGAAGGCATTTCTAAAAAGATGTGATTTTAGCAGAAACCATCAATTGAGACCTCCTGTCAAGTGAATAGTCTGCATCACAAACACAGTGCAAGAGAAGAAGACTGAGATGGGACCGTGTTTAGCAACCAGGACTGTGTTAGCAACTGGGGGGACAGCAAGCAAGCCTGAGGGGCGGGGGGGCAGTGAGTGAGTGCAGAGTGGTGGAAAGTGAGGTAAGTGCAGGCAACAGGGGAAGATAAACATGATCTTGTGAGCCATGGAAGAGACAAAGTTTAACTCTGAGCAAGATGGGATCTATAGGAGATCTTTGCACAAGGATAACTTAATACTTACATTTTAGTAGATCATTTTGGCTGCTTTATAGAGAATCAATGGTAAGTGGACAAGGGCGAGAGAGGTTGTTACAATAACCCATGTGAGGTAGGTATGATGGCGGCATTGACCAGATGGGAGCAGCGGGAGAGGGAATAGGGAGATCTGGGATTCTAGATGTATTTTAAAATAGAACCAGGACAATTTGCTTAGGGGATGATGGTAGAGTGTGAAACAAAGAGAAGAGCCAAGACTCCAAAGTATATGTCCTGAAAAACTGGAAGAATGAAACTATGAGAAGAGCAAAAGTACGAAGGGGAATGAATAGAAACAAGGTGTTTAATTTTAGAATGAAATAGCTGGCATATTTATGAGACATCTATGTTGAGATGTCAAGTAGGCAGTTAGAGATGAAGAAGTCTGGGGTATAGAAGAGAGATCAAGGCTAATAATTAGGACATATAAATGGTATTTTAAAACAGTGGCCTGATGAGATTATAAAAGGAAGGAGTGGGGGCAGAGATTGGAAGAGGTCCAAGGGCTCTTGAATATTTGGAGAGATCACAAAGATGAGGCAGAATCGTGCATGGTTTCTGAGAAGGAGCGCCTACCGAGGGAGAAGAGAAAAAGGAGCACAGTGTTCCATCTTCCATAGAATACTACTCCAATTAGGACCTCCCCTCCCCCTGCTGAACACTGTTCACGGGCTTTGCTCAGAGAGGACCTCCACAGTCCCCAAATAAACTGTCCCTCGCTTGTCATATCACATTGGTCTTTACCTTCTTGATACTTTGATCATGAATCCAGGTCTATCTCTGTATGAATATAATTATGCATGGCAATTTGGATCATTCCATGTTTGTTTACATGTACGCACAATGAATATCCACCTTTAACTAGACTATTGGCTACCTGAACACAAGGGCTCTAATTCCTTTCATCTCAGGGTGCATTTGTTGAGTCAATACAAGAATAATCACTAGACCCTGGGCTGGGTTGACCATGTCATTGTCTAACTTCAACTTAATAGCAACACTGATGCTTGTTGAATGAACCCCACTGTATAGATTAAAAAAAAAACACACACCAAAAAAAACACCTGAGGTTGAGAAAGTTGAATAACTGCTCAAAGGCCACCTTGCTAACAAGCAACTATACCAGGATAGAAAAGAAAACCCAAGTCTATCTAATTCAAAGCAGATATCATTTCCATACTCAGTTTTGCCTCTACATAGTAATAGTCTAGGAAGCATCTGGCACTGGCCTGCTTAGAAAGTGGCTGATTAAAAATAGTGGAAGAAAGGAGACTTGATAACTTCAAACCTCACATTCCCAATGCACTCCCCTACCTCTCTCCACTCCCCACCCCTTACATCACTCATGCCACGCAGCTGTTCACATCTGTGTAGGCTGAATAGTCTCCATTTGTCCTCACTCCAATTTCAGCTCCTCTCTGGCCTGTTCTCTGACCCTATAGGGCTTACCCATATGAACTGCATTGGTCCACCTGGCTTGCTTGCCTTTACCCTCTGGGTAGATTCAGATAAAATAAAAAGGCACCTGCAAGAGTCTGGCAGGTGAGAAGAGAGGTTAGGCTTCCTCTTTCCACTTCCCCCATTTTCTTCCTGTCCACCTGGGCCCATTTCTCTAATAGGGGCTGTTGACCAGCCCCCCAAACACACACTCTGCTGCTTCAGTTCCCCCCAGGAATTCATGCAGTGCTTGGAAACCCAAGTTCTAACAACTTTCTACTGCTGCTAATTTCTGGATACCTTGCCATGCAGTGTTGGTTCCCTTAACCCTGCACATCCCTCTAAAAAGTCCTTTCACTCAGTTCTCATTGGAATTCTAGCTTGAGCCAACCCTGTCCTTCAAGCCTGGCCTCTGACTTCAAGGTCACAGTGCATCCCTTCTGGGCACTGTCCTGCTCTGGCCCCAACCCCTCCTGGCTTCCTGTGCAGTCCAGGTTCTCAGGCAGACCGCTGTACTGTTTCTGCTCGAATTTTATAGCCATCCAATTCCATAAAAATCAATGGAATAAAAACCCAGAGAATCTATCACACCTGAGAAATTTCCCATAACTGCCCTGAAATTGTCCAGGATCTCCTGGGGTAAGACTTTAAAGAGAGGATAAAAAATTTAAGAAATGGTTTGACATCCAGATGTAAACTAGTGGTAATTCCCATCTTTCCCCTGACTGGATGAAAAATGAGGTGCCCATGAGGAACTCAGCCTGTCAGAAGATGGTGATAATGCCTCATGCGCCTCCACTTCTGAGGGCTGCACTGTTTGCATAAACACTTTCCAAAGCCCAGTTCCCAAGTGCGCAGAGCGAGCCTGCAGCAGAAATCAGAGCCTGGTCAGAATGAAAAGTTGGGGGCCAGGCGTTCTTACCACTTGCCCTGCCTGGACACACTCATACTAGGACGCTGGGTAAGCACAATTAATGACAAAGTGGTTTGTACGGTTTATGTAAACATATTAAACACCTTGCTCTGCACATTTATCTGACATTGAGTGATTAACCAGTTGCATAAGCTAATATTTATACATGACTTCAAATCGTGCAATGCAAATTAGCCCCCATTTATCATCGAATCAGAGAATTTGAAAAAGAAAACAGAGTCCTGGGACATTCTCTTTTAACTCCCACATGTTACAGATGAGGAAACTAAAGCAGAGAAGGAGAGTGAGTGTCCAAGGTAAGGAGAGCAAGAGCTAAGGGCTCCTTCTCCCCACACACTCCTTTAATTTTGCTATTTTCCACTCACAAGGGGAACAAGGTGATTCTCTTTAGTAAAAAGTGCTAAACCCAATGATTGTCTCAGTCCTTACCCCTCTAACAGCATTTGATTCTTGTCCAAACTTTGAGCCATTTCCTTTCCTAAATTCCATGGCATTTCTCATTCCTGGTTTTGTTTTGTTTTCCTGCTTTTAGCAATATTCTCCTTTGACTCCTTTGCCGGCTGCTGTACATCTCTGTTCTGCCACTTACGGTCTGTGTGACCTCTAAAAACATACCTAACCATCCTGAAGCTTGATATCATCCAGAAGATCAAGGTAATGAAACCTACCTCGTAGGGTTAGTTTGAAGATTATATAGGAGATATAGAAAGGACATATCTCCCAACAAACACTTTGACATGATAAATAAATACAAATTAAAATCTTAAATAATTTCAGAGCTTGACAGTAAATCCCTGCATGTCAAAATCAAACTAAGAACTTAAAACCAAAGTGGTAAGCAGGAGCTGACTCAATCGTGTTCCATGATGTTTGTGAAGCAAATATAGGCTCTGGGAAGCAAGGGGTAGGTTCTAACATCTATACAAGGAAAACAGTTTTGTCCTGTGCCCTACAAGGTAAATAGCTGGAAATAGCCCATATATAATGTTTGAAGTGTTATCAGATACATGGAGCCTTGAAATATGTTAGCCACTATCTGGGCAAATAGCAACAAACTGTCTTCAGATCAGAGCCTGGGATAGGGGGTTGGGAGGTGGAATAATCACCCAAGAGAAAACAGTACCCCAGGCTATGGATCTGGAGTTTGAATTCACACAACCTACATGAGGCAGAAATCTACAATAGATAAAAATATATAAATCTGTCCATGTTCATTGATATTCCTACGGCTCAAGTGGAAACAAAAGAATCCCAATCCAGGGCACTCTGTAATAAAGCAAACTAAACAAGTCCAGGTAGAGATGAGTTAACACTTAAAACACACACATAACTACACACAAACACACACACCAGTGCGAGGGCAGAAATTGATTAAATTAATGAATAAGACAGAAAGAGGCTAAAATAATAACATTTGCATAAAGAAAAATCTTAGCACAATGTGTAGTATATATAAGATATTTGGTAGTTCCTATTTCCCAATCTCTTGTCTTCTATTTCCTAATTATTCATTTCAAGAGTCTGTCCTTTGTCTCTATTGATTTGGGACTTTTATTTTTTGGTTTTGTTGTATTTCATTCAGCCAGTCAGTCAGTCAGCCAGCAGGTGAGTGCATTACAAGAGCTGAGCTTTACGAAGACTGTACTTTATGTGACCACCATATTGGTTCATTCACCAATAGAGGGGAAAAAGATTTCAAAAAATCAGAGGCGATAATGGACAAACTGAGACCAAGCAAGGGGCAGGCAGCCCAAGGAAAGGTAATTCATCTGGTACCACAAGAGAGTGGCCATGTGGTAAAATGAAGTATGAGAGAAGGAACTAATGGGGAAAAGCAAGGAGCCACTAAGAAATCTCCAGCTCCACTTGTGGACCGGAATAGGCTAAGTCCATGACTTCACCTCAAAGTTTAGGAGCATAAAACATTCTCCCAAACTTTCTGTGTGTGCTTAAAAAGCCAATGGTCGGACCACGGGGGCATGAACCCTCCAGTTTCCCCTCTACACAGTAGGGCTGTAGTTCAAGTTTTCAGAAATTATCTTGTGGAGCAAGAAATGTTCATCTTGGAATGGTCAAGAGTGATACAAATACTAAACCCATGCCACCTACTTGAAGGGTGTTCATAAGGAGTCGGGGACACTTGTTGTGGATTTCAGAAAACGAACTGTTTTGAATGAGGCACAGTGATCAAAAGAAAACATTTCCAATGGGCAGACTAAAACAGGAAGATTTTATTTTTATGTGTAAGGTCTTAGCCAGTGATCATAATCCTACAAAATCAGAATTGGTTGCTTTGAAGGATTGAGCTCCCTAAAACTGGACATGTATACACAGAAGCTATGTGGTGGCTGGTAAGAGCTAATATACAAAGGGTTTGGAAGTGGAACTAAAGACGTGTCCAGCTCCAAGATTCTGTAAGAATTAAGGAAATAAAAAGTAGAGATGAAGTTAAAAACATCAGCAAAAACAACTACAAAAATATTTACCAATAAAATTATATAATAAGGATTCCACACCTAGACTTATTAATAAAAACAAAGATGAGTTTGATTAAATAAATGATAATAGCATGTTTGTTTTCTCTCCCCTTTTCCAGTTTTATAACAGAGTATGCATGCATGCATACACACAAACAATCCAAAGAACACCACCAACTGATGCTGGCACAATTGAAATGCTAACAATGTCATAGTTCACACACTGTCATAACCTCTCTCCTCTGTGTATATTTCCATGATAAAGAGAAAAGTCTGAATAATCTGAGCATTGCTGTCTTCAACTCGGTAATTAGAGAACATGGACCCTGATGAATTGCAAATACAATCAGAACCCCAAGTTGTGATTTAATGAGTAAAGACAGCCCAGTCTCAGGACTTCATGCTCCATTTTAATCAACTGCTCATGAGTTTCTGCTGAGAAATTGTCCTCAATGACATATGGTCCTGTCAGCCCACTGTTACCTAGCCAGCATCCTTTGCCTCAGACCTCTGGCCTTTCTAGTTCTGAGTCTGGACATCTGGGTATTAAGGAGACTGGAGGTTCAAAGCATCTTGACAGATAACTTCACCCAAGGGGAAATACCCCCTGAAGTCTTAGAAGAGTTACAATTCAAAGTAGCAAAAGAAGAAGAGGTTTTAAAAATAAATAAATAACTGCCCTGAAAGTGAAGGGAATCTGATTAGCTCAGCCAGTTCAGAGACCAAATCTCATGAAAATTGGTGTTATCTACTCGGCAGTGGGGCTGGCTGACAGGTTTATTCCAAGCAGAGATTTAACAATGAAAAGAAATTTAGCATATCTCTATATCTTCTCCCATAGGATTATCACAAAATGCCATGATTCTCATTCTTCAGAAAAAGCAATATCCTCATTCTACAGAAAATGGAGCCGGTTCAGAGAGGTTAAGCCATCTACTCCAGGTAACATATCTGGGAACAAGAGAAACATGGGGTTAAATCTATGCCTTTTGAGTCCAAGTCCAATTCTCTTTCCAAAACCTACTACTATGTTCCTCAAAAAGGTCCACTTTCAGCTGGTATTAACTATGAGAGGTCCTCTAAAATATATATTCTCCTTAACTAAGCATTTTTTTAGTAACTGACCTGTTGCCAAGTATGTATTAGGCACCTAGTAAGTAGTTTCCTTTCTTTGGTGAATACCCCTCATCCTCTAAGGTTCAGCTCACTTCTCCCCCAATATTCATCAAAGACCCTTCCCTGCTGGTGGTCTCAGAAAGCAGCTGGTTCCTAAGGTGCCAAAGACACCATATGTGACTAAGGGTGCCTTACTTTTTCCTCCACATGACTGAACTACTTCAGGGAAGGTCTGAATCTGATTGATCATTATAGCCACACAAGTGCTGTATATAATTATTTAAATCTTTCACATCCTCAGTAAAGGTTTTCAGAATGGAAAAGTAGGCTCTGGCATGAGGAAATTGGGGTCTTGCTTACACAGCCAAGATGTACACATGAAACAGACACTGGAAAAGATAATTAAATGCTAAACTGTGTGCCCAGATTTTAACTCCTGTAGAGATTATCCCCAAGGAACAGTCTCCAGAAAACAAAGCACGCATATACATCTCCCTCATGCCAATCCCTGATGTACTGTCTCCTTCTCCCAAGAATAGGAAGCATCCATAAAGGGCTGTTTCCTAAGATTATAATAGATAGGTGTTAGAGTCAAGTAATTGCCCCACTTAGAATTGATTTTTTTTCTTGTCGACACTATTACAGATGTCCCCTATTTTATTTACCTTTGCCACACTCCACCCAGCCCCTGCACTCCCCTCCCCGACCTTCACTACACTATTGTCTGTGTCCATGAGCTATGCATATGTGCATATATCTCTTCCAATACCCCCATTCCCCTCCCCTCTGAGATCTGTCTGTCTGTTCCATGTATCCATGCCTCTGGTCCTATTTTGTTCATCAGTTTATTTTATTCATTAGAGTCCACATGCAAATGAGATCATATGGTATTTGTCTTTCTCTGACTGATTTATTTGGCTTTGCATGATACTCTCCAGGTCCATCCATACTGTCACAAAGGGTAAGAGTTCCTTCTTTTTTATAGCCATGTAGTATTGCATTGTGAAAATGAACCACATCTTTTTTAACCACTCATCTACTGATGGTCACTTGGGCTGTTTCCAGATCTTGGCTATCTATATATATAAAAGCCTAAGCGACCAGTCAAGTGGTTGCTATGATGTGCACTGACCACCAGGGGGCAGATGGGTGGGGGTAGATGAAGAAGGGTGAGAGAAAGGAATTACAAAGGAGCACAAGGAAACTTGTGGGGAGGTGTTGACAGATACGCTCATTCTCTTGACTATAGTTATGACTGCATTGGTAGATACATGTCAAAACTTACCAAGTTTGTACTTTAATTCATATGGTTATTGAATATCAGTTATACTTCAAAAACATTGTTTATAAAAATCTAAAGACAACTCATAGACTGACCTTAATTTTATTTTAAATAATATCTGTGAGCACTTAAAAATGCTTAACTACATGAGGATATATCAACTCTCTAATATAGTAATTATATCAACCATTTTTTAAGCTAGACCAGACCTTCTCCCTAATATATACTGTCATAAACAACTATAATTTGTATGTTGTAGCACTTCTCACAAAAGACATCAATCACGTATTTGGCCAATGTTTCTCTTCCTCAGACAGCAGAGGTAGCATCAATACCCTCAATTATTGCACCTCTAGGTGCTGGTACATTATAAATGGTCAGTAATATTTGTTGAATATAATATCCTTGACCTGGTATCTGGGCAATAAAAAGCAGACTGTTGATACTTCTCATGACATATACTAAAAGGTAAGAAGTGGGCTTTGCTCTCTGTGCTTCTTTTCTTCATTTTCCCCCATTCACTGTATCAATATTCATTTGAGAAAATAATTCAATATTTTATAACATGAATCTTTGTTAGAATATGTTAGACTCTAATATCTGTTAGTAAGTTACATGGGAGAAAAAAAGTTATGTTATTGCAAAGTTTTCAGTTATCTTTAATGATTAAGCTGTGATACCTGTAATAAAGATTAAATGAATAATATCAGCTTTGTACCTGGTTATTAAACTGGCATTTTGAGCATCAAAAAAGGAAAAGAAATTATAGAAGCCTAAGGGAGACAGATTATATCATGAGTCATGATCTACTAGTGAAACCTGAAAGCTCCCTTCGGGGGCTGGAGCCACTGTTAGAACATTCCAGAATCCATCCATGACTGACGGATGCAGGAGAGAGCAGACTGATTCCTCAGCCACCTTTCAGCATCTTAATTATAAAAAATGCAAACCCAATATTAGTACGACAGTAGTATTTGAAGAAAGGAGAATTAATACATCTTTTTTCTCTCACTCATTCCCTAGCTGCTTATTATAAAGTGTCTACTCTAGATGATCACTTCTGGTATCTTTACCAAGTGCTTCAAATTAAAAAGTCTCCATTTTTAAAAGCAATTTCAATAACAATCGGTAATTAGAGCAGTGCTCAGAGCAGCCAAGGGAAGCAGGGCCAAAATGTCAGAAAAGCAACTAAAAGAAAAAGCAACCACAAAGGAAAGTCACTATCCCTTCTATGGACAGCTTGGTGGCAGCGCCCACCAGAGATCCCCTCTCTCACTCAGTACTTTTAAGAAACAAGCATCTCCTTTGTCAGCAAAGAAACACACTGTGGGCCAGTCCTTGGCCTTATAAATCTTTGCAAGCAATCAGGTTAGTAGAGGGGTGGTGTACTCTGGGCTCTTGTCATGGTTGCAGCTATCAGGCAGCCTTCCTTCCTGTGACTTCTATGTAGTCACAAAGTCCGCTTCTACACTCTATAATTTCTCCCCTTTCTTTTCAACCCTGCAACTATTACCTTAATTTAGGTCCTCTTTATCTCTTGTCCATGGGCGATTTAAGATCTTTGGATGTCCTAGACAATGAGAAAAATTTTGGTTCCTCCACCCTAATCTATATTAATAAAAGGGTAATATGCTAATTAGACCGGGAGACCTTCCAGACATCATTCCGGACAAAGCCATGGTGGCGGGGCCAAGGCAGAGGTGGTTAGGGGTGATCAGGCCAGGAGGGGAGGACAGTTGGGAGCAAGCAGGCCGGCAGGGGGAGCAGTTGGGGGCAAGCAGTCTGACAGGGGAGGCAGTTGGGGGCAATCAGGCCTGCGCGGGAGGGATAGTTGAGGGTGAGCAGGCTGGAGGGGGGACAGTTGGAGGCAATCAGGCTGGCAGGGGGGTTAGTTGGCGGTGAGTAGGCCAGCAGGCAGAGTGGTTAGGGGCGATCAGGCAGGCAGGCAGGTGAGTGGTTAGGAGCCAGTGGTCCCAGATTGCGAGAGGGATGTTCCCCAAGGGGTCCCAGATTGGAGAGGATGCAGGTCGGCTGAGGGACACCCCCCTCCCATGCATGAATTTTGTGCACTGGGCCACTAGAGTATATATAAAATATAACACCATAAAATAAAAAGCTTTTCAGTATATGAACATGCAAATCGCTTCTTTCTAGATTTTTTTTCAAAATCTTGGTAAGTTTAGTTCTGTTTCCATAGATAAGATTGTGTAGGGAAAGCTTTCTCTAGAAAGTCATACTTGCATTGAGGTTTGAAAGATAAACAGGACTAGCTAGATGGAGAAGGAACAAAGGACTCCCAGAGGGAAGAGTATGTGCTAAGAAGGCATTCGGTAGTAAGAAGGAGAATGCATTCCCTGTCAAATGAGTGAAGGGAGTGCTTGAGAACAGGGGTAGAAAGTTAGACAAGCTATGTGCTGAGCAAACTTTATCCTCCAAGCTATGGGGAGGCCAATGACAAATTTTAAGAGTTGTCATATATTCAGTTCAGCCAAACCTCTTTCTGTTCCTTCTGGCACATCTGAGATCTACTGACACTTTCAAATGCAAAGAGAGAACAAACATATAGCACCAAACCAAACCAATCTCACTTCTACAAGCAAATAGCCTTAATTCTTCAAAATAAGTTTCCACCTGAGATTTCTTTCAGACTCTTCCCTGAGAGTTCTTCCCAGTGGACTCTATGGCCCTGGCACCCTCTTTTCTCTTGTGTCTGCCATGATTTCCCAACCTTACTCAGGGTCAAGGCCAAAGACCAGTTCCAAACCTTACTGACCAGTCTCAGGGCCTCTCATGGGATATGGTTTCCATCTTAGGGATTGGCCCCACCCTCACTTCCTTACCTCCCACCCCCATTGTAAATCCTGCCTAGTAGTTGGTTCTGCACCATGTGCCTCAGGAGTGCCTCAGACTATACAGGAGGAAGATACTCCTACTCCCTCCTCACACAGGGCAGGAGAGACACAAAGAACAGGATTTTCATCACTCAGCACCTTTGACATGCATATATATATTAAGGGCTGAATTATGTGCCCTCCAAATCCATATGTTGAAGTTCTAATCCCCAGTAACTCAGAATGTGACTGAGTTTGGAGAAAGAGTATATGAAGAGATCATTAAGTTAAGATGAAGTTATCTGGGTTGGCCCTAATGCAGTATTCTTAAGGACTGGTACCCGTATAAGTGGAGGAAATCAGGACACAGATGCACAGAGGGAAAACCATGTAAAGATTCAGGGAAAAGATAGCCATCTAGAAGCCAAGGAGAGAGGCCTCAGGAGAAATCAACCCTGCCGACACCTTAATCTCAGACTCCTAGCTTTCAGAACTCTGAGACCTTACATTTGTGTTGTTTAAGCCAACCAGCCTATGGTACTTTGTTACAGCAGGCTTAGCAAACTAACGTAATATGTGACAAGATGACAAACATTTTTTCCCACCAGAATTCCTATCAGGAGGGACTCTTCTTATGTCAGAACTGCATAGATCAGTGCAAAGAGAAGTCAAAAGTCCAACCCTGATGGCCTGTGTCCGGGTCTATGGATGCCCGGGCATGTAAGAAGCAGGTGCAGACAAGTGCAGGATTTTGGCTGTTGTGGAGCAGTAGATCCATTGAAGCTGGGGAGAGGGTCAGTGAATGTCTTAGTTTCCCATTACTGTTATAACAAATTACCACAAATTAGTGGCTTACACAAATTTATTACCTTACAGTCATGGAAGTCAGAGGTCCAAAATCATTTGCATGGGGTAAAAATCAAGGTATCAACAGAGCTGCAATCCTTCTGGAGGCTCCAGAGGAGAATCCATTTCCTTGCCTTCTTCAGCCTCCAGAGAACACCTGCAGTCCAAACCTCCTGCCCCCATATCCAAAGAGCATCACTCCAACCTCTGTTTCCAATGGCACGTCTCCTTGTTTTGACTTTTCCTGTTCTGCCTCCCTCTCTTTCTGTAGCCCTGTGATTACGTTATGTATGCCTGGGTATCCCACCTCAAGGATACTCTTCCCACCTCAAGAGCCTTAACTGAATCACATCTGCCAAGTCCCTCTTCCCTGTGGGAAAACATCTTCACAGGCTCTGGGGATTTGGAGGTGGACATCTTTCAGGGAGAGGGCTTTAGTCAGCTTACAATGGTGAGGAAAATCAGAGGGTGGCATGGCCCAGGACAGATAGGAACACAGAAATATCAATGGGGACTTCCTGGGTAGAAACCCAAGTGCTGTGATCCCTGTCCTTGACCCCATACAGTTTCAGCTACCACCACCTAAATCACAAAATGCTTGGCATAGTTGGTTAGAGTTCCCCCAGGAGCAGACACTGAGACAAGAATTAAGTAGTTTAGTTGAGAGATGGTATAACAGAAGAGACAGGACCCAGGCAATGGAAGGCAGTCAGTATATGGAATATTACAAAGCCAGCTAACAATGTGGGTAACTAGAGCTTAATCCCACTGGGAAATTCTCAGACTTGTCCCACATGAGAAGCAAGGGAACCAGGGTGTCTATCCACCAAATCCTGTTGGTCATTGGCTTAGGGCTGATCCCACATGTTAATTCCATGGCCCTTCTTCAGTGTGCTGTGCAGAGGAGTGAAGTAGCCTCTATAGGGTTTAGAGAAAGCCCTCCAGCAAAGAAATGCAAATCCTAGCAACCAGAAATCAGTGGGAGCATACTACAGTGAAACACTGAATGGATATGGGCAGGACATCAACAGTGTCTGTTAAAATTAGATTCCTCAGAAAATCAGCAACATGGATGAGTTTTGCATTGTCATTGATGTAGGGTTGAAATAGTCCATGACTACGAGGTAAAAGCAGACATCTGGATTACACTGAAAATAAACATGGATGAAACAGTGCCTGATGCCTATAGAACTGCCGTTATGGCAACTCATTTCTGCAGACTCTTCTACAGAAAACCCAGCCTTGAACTCCTTGCTATCTGGCTTTGATTCAGGACTTCTGTGGAGTCCCATTTCCAGCATTCCCAGGTCTGGAGCCAATTTCTCCCTCCTCTCCCACTCCCACCACATTTGGCTTAGACAGAACTTTACTCTGCGCTGCTACCATCTCTATTGCTCTTTTGAGTAGATGAAAATATATTGGATAGAGTTTCTCTCCACCCACCACTTCCTCCCTTGATTAAAAGGGAAAATTAAAAATAAATTACAAAGAGAAAAATTCCAACTGTTTTCTCCTTCCATTTCAGGCTTAATCCTTAGGCTTTTCCCTGTCTTCCCAGTCATAAATCAGGCAGTTCTGGAATTTCCATGTCCAAATGCACGAGGACAATATGCATGTGGGTACTTTAAAGAAAGAAGTCAATATTCTATAATTTAATTTTCTCCTCTCACATTAAACCTGCCACTCTCCTCATAACTAGAGTGATAAATGCAGAGTCAGACTTCGTCTTTCTGACATTAATACCCATCAGTACTTCAAATGCAAACAATTGTGACATTTGACTTCATAAAAATTACCAAGTGCACCAACTCTGCTTAATTAAACCATTTAAAAGTTGCTTTTGTTCCATTTAATGAATCATATATTATACTGCAATGAAACATGCAACAAAACAAATACTTCACAATGCTTCCAATTAAGACTCACTTCACTTATGCCAATTGACGATACGAGTGTTCCACACTTCATTCAGTTTGTGCATTTTAAGTGAACTGGTTAGTGAGAAGGGTGCTTCTTTGCTAATGAGTTTTGTAATCAAGGCATCTATTTTAATTTCAAATTGGCTAGATTGGGGAAAATTGCTAGACTAAATGACTGGTACTAATTAGAATTATAAAAATATTCATCATGCCATGGAATTTACATGGGGGTCTGATTTTCCTACATTTGCATATTGCTTGAGTTTTTTTGGGGGGAGGGAATCTTGACAAATTGTCTTCTCTTTAGCAAATTGATCAAACACTATATCTGTTTTAGCCCTTCTTTTCATTTAAAGCATAATACATATTCATGATTTGTAAATGAAGTTAAGTGATTTCAACTTCTGTCTTCATTACCATATTAAAGATGTTGTCTCCTTAAGCTTCCTTAAAAAAAAAAAAAACTTCAGATCACAGTATTACCTATTTAAATGGCAAACACTTTGGTTTACTCTGTATATCAACCGAATATTGGAACAAAGCAATGGGAAAGGTGAGCAAAAGAAGACAAAACCTGTTTAAAAAAAAATACAACTGCCTTGTTGTTTATTTTCTGTCTGAAGCAGGAATTTTTTGTTGTTTCTTTTTTAAAATGTCCTATGGCCTATCATCCAATAGTAAGATGTTTGATGACTTCCCTCCTCAAAGTCCCACCTGGAAAGTGCCAACCGTTGAGGGATGTGACAGAAGAATGTCCTGGGCATTCATCTGAAAGTCTGGTCTTTTCATGGCTGGCTATGCTAAAAATACCATCATTTTACCATAGAACCTAGATAATATTTGGGAATATTAGAGTGCTCTCTGGGATTGAGGTTCAGTATAAAGGGCCCCATGAGGAATTCTGCCAGGAGGTGGTAGAAAGTCTGTTGATCTCCTAGGGAGAGTGAGGTACAGTGGTCCTCAAGGAAAGGGGGGACCTCAGCCAGGCCTAGTAGAGACAGCAGACTGGGACCCTCACTGGCTATGTGACCTTGAGCAAGTTAGCATCACCTTCAAGAGTCCTATGCTCATCTGTAACTTGGAAAGATAATATCCACCTTGCAGATTCCTGGGAAAACCCAATGTAATAATGTACATAAAAGCACCTGTGAGTGCCCATTCCCAGGATATACTTAAAGACATATATATTCATTTCTGAGAAGCACTTGCATGTCCAACAATGTGTAACTACATGATGGAAGAGTTACTTGGCGCAAACCTTGATTCCCTGCATATGTCTACACCCCTTGGCTCCAGAGTATCCATTTTCATATCGCTGTCAAATCAAATAACTAAATACTAATTCGATTTTGGGATATAGCTGCAAAATCCATCTTAAATCTACCAGAATAAATCACTTCCTTAACATGTATCTATAGTGTGTTATTCTAAATAATAAAATCCATATCGATAGCTGAGTTGTAAATAATATAGATTGAAGTTAAATCCAACCAGAGTATGCTTTTTGTTGGGAGAAAAAAATAATTCCTAGAGTTTCACAGTTCAGAAGGGATTGTAGTGGGAAGCAAAGTTGAAGAAAAGAGAAACCTCAGGCTCAATGTATCCTCATTTCAGAGAAATTTTCCTCTATGCCACATTGCCTCTTGAAAAGGTATTTAAATAATAATTTGAAATGATTTTACTTAAACTGATGCTACTAACACCTAAAACCTTTTTTAAGAGCATTGCCTTATAATTAGGAGAGAACATAAGCTTTTCAAGGTAGATTACTTTTCAGAATTTTTTAATTATAAAATAACCTAATGAAAGAATAAAAAATTTGGAAAACAAATGGTATGGAAAAAATCCATAAACCTAATACCATCATTTTATCAGAGAACCCAGATAATATTTGGGAATATTTTTTTGTTCCTTTTTAAAAATGTTCTCTTTCCTCCTTGCTTCCTTTCTTCCTTTATCTTATATTTTGTATATCTATATTCAAAGAGTACTGCTTTATTTAATACTAGAGGCCTGGTGCACGAAAATTCGTGCACTCGGGGGAGGGGGTGGGGGAGGAGGTCTCTCAGCTCAGCCTGCACACTCTCACAATCGGGAACCCCTCAGGTAGGGTCCAGTTCCATTGCAGCATGGCTCTGGTTCCCCAGAGCCTGTGGGCAGTGGGAGGGATCCAGAGGCCAGTCTGATGGCAGCAAGGCTCTGTTCCCACAGCTCCCTCTCGCTGCTGGGCTGCGGGTGGCCGGGACCCAGGACTGACTCCCACCATGCCGCCAGGACCCAGGACTGACTTCCGCTGCACTGGCCGGGACCCTAGCCTGGTGTTCAGTCATCCATCTGGACTTTTAGGTCATGACGGGCCCTGGCTCTTTATATATTAGGATGTATTACATATGAATTTATATATATTAGGTATGTAATATGAGATATATACAGGTTGCGGCAAAAGTAGGTTTATAGTTGTTTATACAGAAAATAATTCAATAATTAGTAAATAATAAAAGAATAAACTCTGGGTTTCATGACCTCACAACTATATGCCTACTTTTGCCCACGCTTATGTATTAAACAGGTATTAATATGCATCCATGTTGCTACACAATCACCATGACTATCATTTCAATGGCTACAGAATATTTTCACAAATGTATGTACAATGATTTAAAGGCCCTTATGTTGGGAATTCACTGAGTTTCTCTCCAGTTTTTCCTATGATGAAAAACTTGGACAAACATCATTGTGCCAAAAGCATTGTGGTATTCTCCCATTGGTTTTGTCCCAGAAGTGGAGTAACTGAACCAATGAATCAAAGTTATGAGGACAAGTATGTCTTCTGATACCCACTGCCAAGATGTTTTCCAGGAAGGAAAACCTATTTGCACAACCATCAGTGCTATTTCAGAATATGAATTTCACCACAGCTTTCCCAGCATTGGGTATTTTCCTTATTTCACAGAAAGTAGAACAATTTTTAAAATTGAAGCCTGTTCAATTAGTTTGACATGAGCATATTTTGAAAGTTTCTTTATGAATTCTCTGAGTTCATTTTGCTTTTTCAACATTCATTAATGTTTACTTTTGCTTTAGTCTAACCTTCTAATGTTTAGATTTTTAAAAATTCTTCTCTGTCACTTACCTCACTTGCTATCTTCCAACCTTTCTTCCAAGGGATTCATCTTGTCTCTAATCCTTCACTAGTTTAACTAGTCATCAACCACTGGCATTAATAATGACCTGACCAACTTGCCCCACTGGGTGTGGAAGATAATTACTAGCGAAATGCACAAAGGGTGTTCTGGGGTGCCTGTAATATGTGCTTCTTTATTAGGTGCTGGTTTCATATATGCACTCAGTTTATAAAAATTCGTTGAGCTCATGAAATGTGCCCTTTCCTACATATATATTACACTCTAATTTAAAAGATTTAAAAACTGACCCCTGCTTAAAGGCCAGGTGCTGACCTAGCCAGTGTTCTCAGTGGTTGGAGAGTTGGCCTGCACACTGGAGGGCCTCAGGTTCCATTCCCAGTCAAGGGCATGTACCTGGGTTGCAGGTTCACTCCCCAGATCTGGTCGGTGCACTTGATGAAGGGAACCAATTGATGCGTTTCTCTCACATCTATGTTTATGTTTCTCTGGTGCTATCACACCAGGGTGAGTGGTCAAGATGAAGGCAGAGACTGGAGGGAGGATAGAAGGTATGTTCAGGTCAGACAGATAAGATCAAGAACCAATAAAGCTGTCAAAGGAAGAACCAAGCAGAAGAATTCCTGAGTCTACCTGGAAACCCAAGGTCAGAATCAGGCAGAGGGTCAGTTAGGGGCACATGGCAGCAGTGTGAGCACAAAGGATGGGGCATGCATGAAGACAAGGTCACTCTGTACAGGAAGCAGGTGGGAGAACATCGGAAGCAGTAGTTGCAATCAACTCCGTCACCAAAACACTGCCATGGCTGAATGTATTAGAGCTTAGCTGCTTTAAGAAAGATGTTGTTGGATCAAGGTACCTGAGTACCCTTCTTAATACACATATACGTATATACATGTATACATATATGCTACATCTTCCATTCTTTTAGCAATTGCCCTGTCCCCTAAAAGAAATGTGCCACGTTACCAAAATGGACACCTAGAAGATAGAAGAAGAGAACAGAAAGTCTGAGATGTGACAGAAAGAGCAGGCTTACAAGACAAAGGCCACCAAATGCACAATTTTCCTTAAGGTTGTTCCCTTGAGCAAATGTTCTCATGAGCAGTGTTGACATGGGTGGAGATCCTTTCCACACCACCCTCATCGGATGCAACTAAATAGTATACATTAGCCCAGCCATCGTGGCTCCGTGGTTGAGGTTCAACCTATGAACCAGGAAGTCATGGTTCAATTCCTTATCAGGGCACATGCCTGGGTTGTGGGTTCAATCCCCAGTGGGGGTCATGCAGGAGGCAGCCAATCAATGATTCTCTCTCGTCATTGATGTTCCTATTTCTCTCTCCCTCTCCCTTCCTCTCTAAAATCAATAAAAATATATATTTAAAAATAGCATTCATTAAACCAGTTATTTTATTCAGAACTCAGCTCAAATATATTAATAAGAATATTTGAATAACACAGAGGTTGCTCCACCTTCTTAATAAAGAACAGAGCCATTCTTGGACCATTGATTTTGTTTTCACCTACAGGAAAGTGGCCTCATGGAAACTGGTGTTTTTATGGTGATGGAGATAGCACATCCAACTGTACTGATGAAATGTGTAAGAGCAGTGTCAGCTTGTCACAGGTGAGGGGGGGGGGGGCTGTGGATTGTTTTTCTCTTAAATAATATGCAATTGGTTTTTACAGGCATGGGAGAGGATCTAATGAAAATGCAATGTTTTTCGTTTTTCTTTAAATAAAAAGTGCCCTTCAGTCCTACACGTATTCCATGCAGGATAAGCTTAAAAACCACTGTCATCCCTAGTTAATCCCCAACAGCTTTTATCCCCATCAGGTGGGGAGACATGACGCCTGCTTCTGCCAATGGCTACCGCAGAAAGTTATCATCACCTGCTAATCCTGGAGGCTCTGAATACAATTACATTTCTAATCGGAGGGTTTATATGAGAATTTAAATTAAAGGAACAGCTTCATTTTCATTCAGCATTCTAGAAGTACAGGTTTAAACTTCCTTTAGAATTTTCAAGCCCTCTGCACTCCAGACACTCTAATTCCCCCATGCTCTGCACGTGTGTGATGTGGTAGCCCCAGGTGGGACCCAAGCAGCAAAGCCCGAATGGAGCCACCGTCATCTCCTCCACAGCTGACCCTGTCTTTCCAGTGACCATGTCTAAAATTGCATCAGCTTCTTAACCAGCTAGTCAATCCCTCAGCTGGTTTTGAACTTGACTGATAGCTGGTGATAACAAACACAAAAAAAGACCATAGCTGCACAGCCACCTCTCTCCAATGACTGTAACAGTAACCTATTATTAATGCACTAGTGTTTTAGAAAATGTATTTTACATTGAAATTATTGGCAATGCCACATCAGTCTAGCCCAGAAGAGTCTGAAAAACAATAGAATCTGAAATCCCATCTCTGATCTCCAAAGCCAGCTGTATTGGTTAAAGTTGCATTTTGCCAAGAAGATAAATGATAAGAAAGAGCTTTGCAATCCCACCTCTCATGCAGAAATATAGTTATTTGCAGTCCCCCATCTCTGGTAGAAGTCCCCTGTGCCAGGGTGTATGCATCTGTGAATACATGAGCACGTGTGCATTAAAAAAAATACATTTGAGTCTTTTGTCAAAATGAGGGGTGTTTAAACATTGGCTGTCTACAATGAGAGCAGCACCTATCTATTTAGAGGATTTCAATGTTCTCAAAACCTATATCAAAATCTTTCAAAAATTCTCAGTTTTAGTAAGATTATTGAGCCCTCCAGCTAATCTAAAACAGTACAAGGTAAGCTGTGTCAGTCATCAATGAGGAAATAGCCTGATGAAAACAAAAAAAAAGAATCCTGCCTCTTAAATAACTTGTAAACAGTCATCCCTCAAAAGATATTCTAGAACTGTGGTGAGAGGAGGAAAGGGAAGAGAGGAGAGAGGGGAGGGGAGAAGTGGGGAGGGCAGGAGCGTTTTTATTTCTTTTATTTCCAATTTGGTCAACTGTAACCTATTACTTTTGCTGGTTGTTTTTAATCACAGAAATTCTTATAAAGCATCTCCAAAGATTCCTTTAAAACAATATATACACACTGAGTGGCCAGATTATTATGCGTTCAGAAATCATAATAATCTGGCCACTCAGTGTATATACTATATATTAGAGGCCCGGTGCATGAATTCGTGCATGGGTGGGGTCCAGCCAGCCTGGCCAGGGGGAGGGGACATGCACGGTTGGCTGGCCGGCCTTCTGGTCGAACTCCTGGTCGAGGGGACAATTTGCATATTAGCCTTTTATTATATAGTATATACACTGAGTGGCCAGATTATTATGCATTCAGAGATCATAATAATCTGGCCACTCAGTATATATCTATATTATTTCAGAGAGGAAGAGAGAGAGAGAGTGAGAGAGAAAGAGAGAGAGAGAGAGAGAGAGAGAGAGAAACATTAATGATGAGAATCATTGATCACTGATTGGCTGCCTCTTGCATACCCCCCCCCCACACACGCACACACACACACACACTGAGGACCAAGTCTATAATCAGGGCATGTGCCCTGACCTGGACTTGAACCGTGACTTCCTGGTTCATAGATCAATGCTCAACCACTAAGCCATGCCAGCCTGGCTCCAAAGATTCTTATACCCAAGAAACAACCTTTTGTCTTTACTAAGTACTGGGTCCTTTTATTAAAATGCAAGATCTGGCACAGAAATTAGAAGGAATTGGGACTCTTGTAGGATGGCCAGAATGGAAGGACTTGGTCAAAAGCCCAAGTCAATCTGAGCAGAAAACAGAAAGGACATTGCTATATTGGGACACATCAGAACCGAAGAGGCATGGCCCTCCTACAGGGTCAAGTGCAAGGTGCATTTGCACCCTACCTGCCCACCCCTTTGCAGCTTTGAAAGCTGAAAGGCTTGGACCTTAACCCACACCCTGTCCTTGACCAGGGTAAGGTAGCCATGTTTCCCAGTTGACTCCAAAGTTGCTATGAGGCGCCTTAACTAACACAACACTATGTGCATCTCCCAACTTCTAGATACAATTCTGTTCTATCCAGAAGGTATTTCCTTAGTTTCTCCAGCAGTGTTTTTACCAAGTGAGATCTCCTGCCAAGTCTCCTGCCAAGTCTCCTGCAGGTTCAGGGTAGCAATTTGGAAGATGAAGCAATTGGATATGGCCTGTTTAAAATATCATTCAATTAGGTCTTTTGTAATACATACAACAGAATGAGACAGCCTTACCGATTCTAAAGAAATTGCTGATGCACTGCATCAAAGGCACAAAAATGGAAACACAAACACCTCCCTCTGATGCTGCTGGTTCCTTCCCACTAGCACTTTTCATTTCCTCTAGAAGCAACCAGCTGCCTCAGTGCATGCACATCAGAGAAGGCTCCCGTCTGAAACAAGACAATTGTACATCAATCTTAACCACCCTTACATCTTCATTTGCTGCTGTACAGCATCACTCTCCTTGACTCTAAACCGATAAATTACCCCAAAATAAAGAAAAACTCTCCTGAAACTTGGATGACTGGATCTGGGTGTTTTATGTCATCTCTGCAAATATTTCCAGAGGCATCATCTGCCTCTTCACACCATTTATTTAAAAGAATGGCAGGGCACTGCTTAGAAACTTTATGGGCCTGAAGAATAGTCAGCCACTTTACACAAAAGATGCCAACAAGAAAGAGTACCTAAGGGACAACCCATCCAGAAATGTGCAGTGTGGCTAGGAACATCCATCAACAACATGGCCACATTTCCAAATATTTTTACTAAGTGAAGAAGCAGCCACCAAGCCTGAAAGTGTTTTGAATGCATTTTGTCCACAAGGGTAGATACTTTCTGAGCAATGCCCGGAATGTTCTCCGTGCTGCAGTGATGGAGAGAAACGATACTCCATCTAGATACACACAAGACACATTGTACTTGGTTCATCAGCCTCTTGGCATGAGATGTCTGTTGCCTCTAATCTAGCTTGTCAGCATATAAATAAAAAACATGGTTTGGGAGTTCTGAGCTTCTTCTAAATTACCATCTAGCCATTTAACAACATCTAAGTAATTTCTTTTTATTTCAACATAGCTTCAAAATTCCTGAATATATTAAGCATCTAAACTCACAGAGTATCTGACATTTGGCTAAGTCTTTCATACAATATCCACTTGATGCCATGAAAGAAATGTATTTGCAATGGCTTTTGCTCTGCAAATGTCATGTGGGTGTCCTTAAGGGATTGCATTAAGCACCTGATGCCCACCTCGAAGCTCCATGAATGAGAGAGATAAAGGTTATGTTGAAATTATTGTTTAAAGGTGCTGACATCACACATGTATACACACACACACTCATTCACCACACACTCACATTTACAACTACATATTCTAATATATACTGAATCAGCAACTATTTCAGGATTTAAAAGAGAACAAAGAGAAGAAGCTATTTCAACCAAGGTTATTCTGTGGATCTCTCTATGCAAGACAGTGCTTGGAATTTTCTATTTCCTTTCATTAATTGATTCCACAACATTATTACACAATATATTGACATCAATTATGGTACTAAGGTTCTAGAGATGGCAGGATATATGAAGAGGAATCATCTAAAGTCCATTTTCTTAAGTATAGATTGATCAACTATAGAGGGTTTGTTCCCATAGCATTTATACATTCATCCACTAATTCAGCCACTTGATATTATTATCAAATACTGAGTACTTATTAAGTACCAGGCCCTGTGCTAAGGTATGGTGCTATAAAGGTGAGTAAATGTACTTTCAAATCCTGGCTCCTCCAGTTACTAGCTGGGTGCATCTGAAGACCTGTGTGTACTACAGTCAATATACAATTATTATGAATACACATTTCCTAGTTATTTCACAAGGTTGTTTTAAAGGTCAAATGAATAAAGTTATATAGAAAACTGTCTTGGACCTGTGAAATAATAAAGATCATTGCCAATAAATAAAAGATAACTTCCACATATTTTGATACTTGAGAGTAGATAGGAAAGTTAGTTGCTGAAGACAAAATCAACTTGCTTGGAATAATGAAATGCCAGAGTCCCTTCCAAAATTTGGATGGAATAAACAAGTGCTTTTCAACGAGTGGAACCTGGGTGACAAGATGTGAATGAAAACAGTATTTGTTCACCTTTTGGTCCAGACTGTAGGCCAGCACCCAGTCCTCTTGCTTGGGATGGAAGAGCAGACTCTGGATGTAGAAGGTGAGCCGGTATTTCTGATAGGTCGCCCCTTCATCTGAGCTGATCAATATGCTGCTCTCCATTTCAGGATCACTGAGAAGCATGATCTAAACAAAGAGGAGAGGAGAAAATATAGAGTTAGTGGGAGAGAATAAATACAAGAAATTAAAGCATAAATATAACGTCATCTGTACTTGTATATCACCGCACAGAAAGAGCCATCTGGGATCTATATAAAATCTAAAATATTGGTATTTTTCTCCCTGACTTAGTCCTTCATTGCTGAATTGAGCTGAAATATTGTGCAAGGTTAGGCTTGCATGCAAATGAAGCTTCATTTTTTGATGTCTCTATTTTTTAAGTACTGGGAACATATTCTTGTGGTCCTCTGTCCCTCACATTGGGGCCATCCCACCTCTCTCACACCTCTTCCTGCTCAATTCTCCATGTCACTCCTCATCAAACTATTTCTTTTATTGTTTTTTTACTCATGAAGAGGATCCCCTATAATCTCACTGCTTGTTTTCTTCTGTCTGAATTATTTTAGTGATTCCATTGATTTAAGTGATTTCATGATCCCTTGTTCTCAGTATTTTCCAAAGCACATATCCCCAAAGGACCTTGAGGCGAAACCTGCTGCTCAAGAGGTCTGTCATCCCCAAGACAAATGGACAGAAGGATAGGCTTTGACATCAGAGAAGACATGCTCAAATCTCAACACCCCCTCTTCATATCGTGTCACCTTGGAAAGTGAGTGAAACTTTAGAGCAGTGGTTCTCAACCTTTCTAATGTCGCGACCCTTTCATACAGTTCTTCGTGTTGTGGTGACTCCCAACCATAAAATTATTTTCGTTGCTACTGTAATTTTGCTACTGTTATGAATCGTAATGTAAATATCTGTTATTCATAACTGTAATTTTGCTACTGTTATGAATCGTAATGTAAATATCTGTGTTTTCTGATAGTCTTAGGCGACCCTGCTATCTTGGACCTGTGAGCCTAAATTTTTGGAGATACTTCTATACATGGTCTGAATCACGGGGCCCAAAGTACAGAATAAAGCCAAAAACAATTCCATACCTCATAAAATAAAACTATTGAATAGCATGATTGTTCAAATGTTAGCATAGCATATATTCATATAATAAAGTAAGCTTTAGAACAAACTCAGTCCCTTTAACTGCTAAAATTCATTTTTGTTTGTTTTTCTTTTATTTCTTTACAGTTTCCAAGACCAGCTTACTTTCTTTCTCTCAAATATTTGCTTTGGCTTTATTGAAATAAGTTATTACTAGCTATCAGCAAATTTTAAAGAAATGGATGCATTATGTAACTTGTTTCCAGTCGTGTGTGAATAATCTAGGGCAGGGATTTCCAACCTTTTTCATCTTGTAGCACACATAAAGTAATTACTAAAATATATTTTCTGCTGATCTAAAAAAAAATAGGTATAATTTTGATTTATTCATACTGGACAGCTATTGTTATGTTGGCTGCTGTCATTTTTTTTTTATTTGACAATCTCAGGGAAAAGAGGCCAGTGGCCCTGACTCAATAGTCAGGTCTTACATTTTTAAAAATTCTGCGGCACACCAGTGTGCTGCGGCACACTGGTTGAAAACTGCTGATGGAGGGGAAAAGTTCCCAGATGAAAGTTCGTCTATTCAGAGATAGACTAACTCTCTCCTCCTTTGGCACTGTGATGGGGTAGGACAACTGGGAACTGCACCCCTGCAGCCCTTGAGGAAACCTCAGAGTATAGATTCATGTTCCTTGCAGAGTATGAGAGGACAGATCTACTTGCTGAGAATGAGGCTTGCGTAAGGGCCCTTGCTTGCTTCACACTGTGTACTGATGGGTTCCCTAACAGGCAATAAAATAATTTTCCCCCTGGTGCAGAGAAATTACACTGCTTCTTTTATGCAGGTATAAAGAAGCTGCGAGCCCATGATTTTAATTAGGAGATAAGACCAACGTCATAAACAAACTTTATTTTATTTGCCATGAGTTACAACACACTGAATAAGAGTTACCAGCAAGTAGCTACTGCAATGTATCCTCTTCCTCCAGCCCTGTTTCTTCCTGTGCACACACTTGCATACAAAACACAGCAATCTGCACACAAATAGCGCATCCATGTGTGCACACAGCCTTACACAGACACAGATGCAGCATAGATGTGCGAGCGCACACACGGAAGTGAGTTTATATGCAAGGCATATAGACATTGTGTGGGGGTTTTAGGGAGCTGTTATTAGCAAGAGTACATTTTTATTGCAACCTTTCCCTGACATTCTCATCAGAAATCCTTTTATATACTTTGATATCACTGGCAGTGTCTGTATACAATCCTCATTTCTGAGAGGATTAAAAGGAAGGGGAATGGCAATCTTACATGTGCTGGTTTTCCAAAATGTTGGGCACTTTACTGGATCTTTTATCAAAACTGAGTGTGAATCATGTGAAATATCATCACTTGCCTTTTGGAAAGTGAGGCTCAGAGGAGAAAAGCAACTTGACTCTGACCTCCTCTAATCAACTCACATACTACCACCTCCTCGCATGCACACTAACACTTCACTGGACCTCAAAACCATATCTTTCCCAAAGGACAGAAGTCAGAGAAGAAGTTTTCATTTTTTATTTAAGCATCTCTAAGAAATCCACAACAGCCCAGGTGGCATGGCTCAGTGGCTGAGCATTGACCTATGAACCAGGAGGTCACGGTTCGATTCCAGGTTAGGGCACATACTCGGGTTATGGGCTCCATCCCTTAGGTGGGACGCGCAGGAGGCAGCCAATCAATGATTATCTCTCATCATTGATGTTTCTATCGCTCCTTCTCCGTTACTTTCTGAAATCAATAAAAATATATTTTTTAATAAGAAATCCACACCGAAGGAAAAAAAAGCAGCTGACAGAAAATAGGGTGATGAACTCCTGGGGTGGGGGTGGGGGTGGGGGGTGAGATGGGCTAGAAGAGGTCAATGGGGGGGAAAAGAGACATATGTAACACTTTCAACAATAAAGCTTTTTTTAAGCAGCTGAAAGAAAGCCTCTTTCCTTCTCTGACACATATCTACCACTGACCAAGAGGAGACAAATAATTAAATAATAGGAATAAAAAAACTTGTAATGTCAGTGCTCAAAAAGGAAAGAAGGAGAAGGAAGAGACCACAATATTAACAGAAATACAATAAGGGAGTAAATGCCTCCTCAGAAGTTGTCTCAAGATAAAGTGTGTGTGCTGCATATGAATATACCATACATATAAAGAAAACCATCCCATGGCTACCCATTGTTCTGTTGTTTGTTAAGCAGGGATTTTGAACACAAATGCCTAAGAGGGCAAAGCAGGTAAATAGTGAGTGAAGCAGATCAAACCAGACAAGGATTGGGGAGGACTGTGCTGAAATGAGAAATGCCCACCTTTTCTTAGAATATTTCAAATTGAATTTTTTAAAAATTGTGCCCAAATTAAATGTCTGTGGACTGAATTCCTGAAGTAGTTGTGTGACCCGTGTTAATGTTATGACCACTTGTTTCTACAGAAACAAAGGAATGCACAGCCCTTGCCTTTTCATTGTAATTACAGGAATATGGATAGAAACCCTCTGGTGATGCCTGTGAGTTCGGCACTTACATGGTTTTGACAATATGAACAGGAAAGAGTTCCCACTGGAAGTTTCTGTTTCATTTTTTTCTCTTTTCCTTCATTTTGCTTTGGTCCTTTATCCAGCTATTCCTGACATAAGAACTGCAGTCAGTATGTGCATGTATTGGGAGAGGAGTATTTCTAATATGGGTTAGCAGAATTATCCAGTGGTATAGACTCTGGGGGCAGGTGCCTTGAGGTCAAATCTCAGTCAGCTATTTTATGTGTAAACTTAAGGATATTATTCAATTTTCTCAATCTGTTATTTCATCTATTGAAAAAAGCAGTTAATAATTGTATCTAACTCACAATGCTGTGGAGATAATTAAATGAAATACTGATTAAAAGAGCTTAGCACAGGCCCACAACTCCTAAACAAACATTAAACTTTATGTTTCAATCACCCAGGATAACAGTACAACTACAGTCAGAAGCAATGCCCAGCAGGTGGGAGACGAATAGAAGCAATTTGGGGATTATTTGCCTCCCCCTTGACTCCCATCATTCCTGAGCTTTGGGGATTAAAACGAAAGAGATGGGTGGTGAGGGAAAAGGGAAGTTGTTGTTCAATGAGTATTATTTAAAAAGGGACAAGAGGCCCAAAACAGAGTCACTTGTGTTAAGGCCCTATGTCAGAAAACTAAGACCTAATACCTATCCCAATTATAGCTTCAACCTCCCCAGGAATGTGACCTTTAACCAGCCAACCAGGAATTTCCTGGGCAGCAATAGGAGGTGATTCCCCTGACACACCCCTTCTGGTTCCCTTAGGAGGCTGACCTTGCATAAAAAAGCACATTCATTGCTCATAATTTCCTTTGTCCATCCCCTCTCTGTCTTTGAAAAACTTTCTACTTGCCAGATAGGATGCTGCTCAATTCATGAATCACTTAATACAGCCAACTGTACCTTCACAATTTATTCAGTTGAATTTGTGTTATGTAACAAGAAGCTTCAATCATGCAAAATGCTGAAGTTCGAGAGATTGGCTGTACAGTATTGTCCTTATTGTTAACAACACTGTACTGTACAATTGGAAGAGCTTGACAAGGGGGTAGATTGCATATTATGTGACTTTTTTAACCACAATTAAAAATAAATGGAAGGATGAGGGAGAAAAAAACTGTATTTATTTTGCATATATTTTACAGCCCTGGTAATAATTTAAGAAAAATACACTCTACTAGCAAATATCAATGCTGCCAAAATGAACACCAGTCATTAGTAATTGTGTCAATTTTCTAAATACAATTGCCACTTTGAAATGACCACTCTCATCTCTTCAAAGGAAAGGTCCAACCTAGGAAGCAACTAAACACATCACGCCTTAGGAGTGAGGACCTCATACAAGCATTCTCTGTATTTGGCCATTCATTATACATTAACTGCCGTAACACACATTGTAGATGGACAAGTTTTAGAGTTTACCAATGTAAGGATGGTGCAATACCATGTTTTTATTTACTTGCAATGCTTTTGCAGGAAATTCCTAGGAAAGTTGAATAATAGTGACCCTAGTTTTTTTTAAAGCCATATTAGAATGTTTTAAGGATTTCTCCCCACTTTCTTTATTTTAATGTATTTTTTATTGATTTCAGAGAGGAAGGGAGAGGGAGAGAGAGATAGAAACATTAATTATGAAAGAGAATCATTGATTGGCTGTCTCTTGCATTACCCGCCCCCGCCCCCCCCACAGGGGACTGAGCCCACAACCCAGGCATGTGTCCTGACCAGAAATAGAACTGAGACCTCCTGGTTCATAGGTTGACACTCAACCAGTGAGACACACTGACTGGACAATAGTGGCCCTAATTTTAATGGTGTGCTGCAAATTACAAAGGACACACGTGGAGGTCAGGAATCAGGCAGGGAGATGTGCTAAGTCAGCTTACAACTTCAAAAGCCTGTAAGCTTATTTGTGTCTAAACCAGTGAAAATTAGTATTGGAAATGTCAAAATCCTTCCCAGAAATCTTTCCAGAACATACCCTCTCTTGCTGCTGGCGAGTCATACAATATCATTGATGAATATGTTACTTTATTCAATACTCACCCTCTTTTTTCTCCTGTGTGTGATTTATAAAACAAGGGTGACTAAAGGTTTCTCAATCCCTCACTCTGCTAGAGATCCCAGCAATACCAAGGAAACAAATTCTAGTCCAATGCTTTGAAAACAGTCTCAGAATAGTAGTTAGTATACTTCTTCTGAACAAAGAAAGAGAAATACTATAGTTTACTGTGTAATTGAGTCTTAATGGGAGACTCTTAGCACAGTTGTACTCAACAAGAAATAGCAATAATATCAATACAAGCTCACAAAGAATATAAGAGAGATATTCTTTAGGCTGATCCTTAAACCTATTGGCATAATTGACACGTTGTTGAATATTGACTTATTCAACTAGAACACAAGTTGAGCCTGTTATATAAAAAGCATTTAAATCACAATATAAGAATATATTAGTACCCATCCCCCACATACACACACACCATCTATCTATCTATTTATCTAACATGTCCTCTAGTAATGATTCTCCATTGGTGTGAGGAGAGGAATTGCCTCCAGAGGACATTTAGCAATGTATGTAGACATTTAAATTGTTCCATTTTAATTGGGGAAGAGGGGGAGTTATTGGCATCTACTGGGTAGATGCCAGAGATGCTGCTAAACACATTACAGTGCATAGGACAAAGAATTATCCAACACAAAATGTCAATAGTGCTGCTGTTGAGAAGCTTTGTCACCATATATATACATAGACATACTACAATGGAAAAAATATGTAAATTACATATGCATTATATGTACAGATAGGACATTGATACATATTTATGCTCACATGCATGCTTCTTTCACCTACTGCCATTAATACATGCTATTCTCTTTGCCAGATTTAGACTCCTCACCTTTCCACCCCAACCCATTATATCTACTTGTCCTTCATAATTTAACATAAGCATCACCAATAAAGCAACAATCATTGAAGCCAATCAAAAAACATTAAATGATACAAAAACAACAAAAATATTTTTAAATGGGCAAACGACTTTAATGTATATTTTTCTTAAAAATGTAAATGGCTAAAAAGCACATAAAATATGTTTAATATATTAATCATAAGGGAAATACAAATCAAAACCACAAATGAGATACCACCTCATACCAAATGAGATGTAAAAGCAGAGAATATAATAAGTGTTGGCAAGGATTTTGGGAAATTGGAACCCTAGTGTGCTGCTGGTAGGAATGTAAAATAGTGCAGATACTAAGGAAAACAATATGTGGTTCCTCAAAAAATTAAAAATAAAATTGCATATGCTCCAGCATTTTTTCTGGATATATGCCAAAAAAAATTGAAAGCAGGGCCTCAAAGAGATATCTGTACACCCACCCACATTCATAATAGTGAATAACCAAAAGATGGGAGCAACCAATTGCCCATTTTGATGGAGGACTAGATAAACAAAGGTGATATATATATACAAGGGAAATTATTCAGTCTTTAAAAGTAAGGAAATTTGGTCACATGCTACAACATGGGTGAAATAAGGACATCAGGGTAAATGAAATAAGCAGTTACAAAACAAAATACTATATAATTTCCACTTATACTAGTATGTGGTAACTAGAGTCAAATTCATAGGGACCGAAAGTAGAATGATGGTTGCCAGGGACTGAGGGAAAGGGGAATGAGGAGTTGTCCATTAATGAGTATAGACTTTTAGTTCTGCAAGAAGAAAAGGGTCCTGGAGTTCAGGAAAGGCCTCATGAGAAGTCAGCCTTTGGAAGAAATGTCGGAGTCAGGTGAGCTAGAACAGAGTAGAGTGTTATGAATGGGGTCAGGGGATGAGGGGTGAGGTAAGCACCCAGGCTTTATCCCATGTGATGTGGAAAGCCTTGGGCTTTGAGTGAGGCACTGATAGGCTATGGCTTGCATGTTGATCCTTTCACTCTGGCTGCCACTCTTGTTGAACAGAGCATGTGGGAGGTGGGGAATAGAGGGACAGAATCAGAGAGATTAGCTGGAGGCTACTGGTAGGATCCAGATGGGAGCGGATGATGGCCCGAGCTAAGTTGAAGTGCCCAGATACTGAAATGGGTCTATTTCTGGTTGTATTTAAAGCAACAGTCAAAAGGGTCCACTTACAGATGAGATGTGGGGGTCGAAGAAAGTGAGGAGATCCATTAAAATTTTTTTCCCATACATTCATCTCAGTGTCACTTATCATAATTAAAAATTGGAAATATCTCAAATTATCTAATGGGTTTTTTGCCTGAACAACTGGGAAAACAGAATTAGCATTTAGGAGATAGGAAAGCCCTTGGCAGGAGCAGGCTGGTGCTTTAAAAATATGGAATTTGGTTTTTTAAAAGGCCAGGTGCCCATTAGACATCCAAAAGGGAATGTTAAGTAGACAGGCGATAGATGCACTAAGCCTATTTTCAGGAGAGCGGGCTCACCTGCAGACAGGAACTCAGAACACATCAGTGCAGAAAAGCATTTAAAGACGTGAATCTGCAGATCACCAAGACAGCAGCCATAGAGAGAAAAGAGTCTGGAGAACTGAGCGCACTGTTTAAGTTTCAAAGTGACGAGGAGGGACCCGGGAAAGAGTGTGAGAAGGACAACCCAGACACTGCAGTGCCCTCGAAACCTTAAAATCGAGGAAAGAAAGCATATCAAGGAAGAGAGTGTCCAATGTGTCAAATGCAACTGACAGTTAAGTCGGGTAAACACTGAGAATTGGCTGTTGAGTTTAGCAACGTAGAGGATGGTGGTGAGCAATGCAAAGGCAGTGGCGTGCAGTGTGCAGACAGTCCTGCTGCGAGGAGGAATTGGCATGACTGTTCTGGAAAGCAAGATGGCAATATGGAACAAGAATCTTATAAATATTTATACTTTTGACCCTGCAATTCTCTTCTAGGAATTTGTCCAAAGAAACCATCAGGGACCCGATAAAAGGTTTATCCACCAATATGTTCATCTCAGTGTTATTTATAATAATAAAAAATTGGAAAATAACAAACATCTAATAGAATGATTAAATAAAAGCAGGCTACCTCCATTCAATGGAATATTATGCATCCATTAAGTCTGAATTCAAATAGCTGTATGACATATGAAAAATAATCATATGTTTAAACTGTGCATAAAAAGCAGGCTAAAACACAAAAAGCAGCATCTCAATTTTGTTAAAATGGTTTATGTTTTGTCTATATTTACATAAATAAACTTACTCCCTGCTAACAGAAGTGGTTACTATGTGGCAAGATCATGAGAAATTTTGTTATTATCTTTACATTTTTCTATTATTTCCCACATATTCTACAAATGTGCAATGAGCAGATATTACCTTTATAACAATATTTATGTTCTCTCTCTCTACAGACACACTTTCCCATTAACTCTTTTGAGAACCCAGAAAGGTTATGCTAACCTGTTGCCTGCTTTGGAAAAACTGAGAAGTTGAATAAAAACTGCATTGTGAGCACTACTCTGAAAGCAGGACAGGTGTCGCATAAAGGAAGGGTGGTGAGGGGACCTTAATGCAGACAACAGCAAGAGCATCTCCAAACTCAGAAAGTGGTATTATGGTCCTCCCCCGTGGAGTAGAAATCTCTGGCATCCTGCCCCCCCATGCTCTAAACTTTGTGGGCTCCCTCCCCTCATACACTACATGGGATAGATCTCCCCCAGCCCAGCTCTGATCATGGCATTTCCCTTCCACAAGAAACTCTAGTGCCCTCTACCTGGCACAGAAACCAAGCCTGGCACTTCAGTTGGGGGTCCCATGTTGCTCTCAGGCTTGACCTCTAAAACACAACCATATGCTCTTGTCAAGCATCCCCTAAAAGTTTTTTTCAAATCACTATGCCTAACATTCTGATCTGTGACAAAGCTCCTGCCCCACCCAGAAAAGTCCAGCATCTCCCCAGCTACACCCTCCTTCAAGGACATGGAAATGCTCTCCCTTCCAGGAAGTCTCCTCGACGATCCAGCAGAACAATCTCTGCCTTTCATCAGCACATTTGTTATCACAAATTGAATATGATGTGAGACGATATGATTCTAAAATGTTTAACATCTTTGAAAATGGGTAAATATTGGTTATATTCTGTTTCACTTGTCTTCATCTCACTTTGCCACCGGGATATCAAGTTCCTTAAAGGAAGAGAATTTCAGTGACATCACATCCTCTTATCTTCTTTGCTTCATAAACATCGGCTGCTAGGCTGAGTGAAGGTCACTCAAGGGTATGTAGGTTTGCTTGTCCAAATGATCAGTGAGTTGGATTTGTGGCTTACCACTGCCCTGGGCAGAGAAACTAGTTTCATCTCAGGAAGAGCAGTTAGCAGAACCCTATGTGAAGCACAGCCCATTGGTAGCTCAGACGTCACCTGCCCCACAGGTGGTCATTGTCACCTAGGGCAGTGGCCCCTCTGCCTCCTCCAGTTCTCTTTTGTGAAAGTCTAATACGTTCAAACTTAATAAATTGAAGGCCATATTATTTTTAGCAAGATGTTTATTTCCAATATTTTTACAAAGCAAGTCTAGCCCTAGGAGAGAAGGGGGAAAAAGTGCCGTATTTAAAAGAAAATAAATGAAGTCTACAGAATTGGGTTGGAAGTAATTTTCATTTCTTTTGTTGAATTATTGCTGACATATTGTGGTGGTTTGAGTTCAGGACTTCGGTCTTTTTGCTTTGTCTTTCTCCACAGGAGCACTAAAGAACAACGTGAACCCAGACATGTACTCAGGACACAGATGGGGGGTGCTGAGACACAGGTTAGGTGGGTGGAAGGCGTGGGCTTTGGTACAATGTTGTCATGGGCCCTGATACTAACCAGGTGTGTTGGGAAAGGTTTTGAGAAATATCAAATCCGTTGACTCAAGATCATCCCAGGTGTTTGCTCTTTCAGGCACCCAAGTTGCTACTGCGCACATCGGGGACCCCAGTGAAACCTCAGAGTTAAGAGGCACTGCCTTCAAATCCTAAAACCAGAAAGGCAGTGACCACATGAGGAGATAAAGGAAAACTGCTTACCAGCACACAGATTATCTACTGCACAACAAACCTAATTTATAAACATCTTGCTGATGCTGCGTGGAAGGAAGGTCCTGAAAAGATCCTGGTGCCCAAGAGATGGTCAACGGAAATTAATTGGGGGACAAGGCTTTCAGAAGTTTATCTGCTAATTCTATTTTCCCTTTGAACCTTAAATTCTTCATATGAGAAGCCTTCAACCTAGGGAATTTTTTGTTGTTGTTGTTAATTAAATGTATCGGGGTGGCCATGGTTAATAAGATTATATAGGTTTCAAGTGTACCGTTCTGTGTTACACCATCTGTATATTGCATTATGTGTCAACCTAGCTAATTTTCAGGGACCTAAACTTCAATATTTGGGAAGGATTACTGAGTTAGGAGAGGCAAAACAAGCTTGAGGTCATCATGAGGCAAGCAAACAAGGGAGTAAATAAGCTTGGAAATATGCTTGTCCTGGTCTAACAGGAAGAGACTATGCAGCTGGAGCTTCACGGGCATTAGTAGCAAGGTCACTACACTCTGGGAACACCCGCTTGTCCAGTAAGAATGATGGTCATGTGAACATGGGTTAAACTCAACTCCTCCACCCCAGTCACAGCTCCCACTTCTGAGAGGCAGGGATGGGCTCCCATAGAGCTAAGTGCTAGACATGATCAACAAGGAGCATGGTGCCCTGGTCATTGTGGCTCAGTGGTTAGAGTGTCAGCCTATATTCCGGCCCATGCACCAGAGGGTTGGAGGTTCGATTCCTACTCAAAGGCACGTACTGAGTTGCAGGTACCATCCCCAGCCCTGGTCAGGGTGTGTGTGGGAGGCAACCAATCGATGTACCTCTCTCACATTGATGTTTCTCTCTCTCTCCTCCTCCCTCCCTTCCTTCCACTCTCTAAAAAGCAATGGAACAAAAAAATATCCTTGGGTGAGGATTAACAAATAAAAACACAAACAACAACAAACAAGGAGCATGGCAATTTCCTGAGGAGAGCCCTTTGGTCCACAGAAAAGCCAAGCTGTAATAACTGGTTGTACCAACATCATTTCGCCAGCACAGGAACTATCCCAAGGAGAGGAAATGAGAGCACTGATGCACTGATTCCTTTCCCCCCAGGGCAGAGATGCTTAGCTCCCAGAGAGAGTAAAAAATGAAAAGGAATAAACCGTGCAAAGAGTGGGGCAGACCCTGGCATTTTGTGCAGGCCCTTGGTCTGTGCTTTCTACCCCCAGCTCAAGACACCTGCGCTTCATACCTTCACCTCCAGGTGAATTGAATTGTATTGCATAGTTTGCCAAGTCCTATATCCTCACTCTGCTCCTTGGGGAAAGTAGGGCAGGTGTGATTACACACTGTCTTTGTTTCATGTTGGTGAAAACAAATGAACACAAGTTCAATGGCTTAAAACAACATACACATAATGTTATTGTCTTACAGCTCTGGATGTCAGAAGCCCAAAATGCGTCTCAGTGGGCTGAAATCAAGGTGTCTGCAGGGCTGCATTATTTTCCTGAAGGCTCTAGGGGAGAATCTCGTTTCTGGTGCTTTTTCTACTTCTAGAGCCTGCCCTATTCCTTGGCTCCTGGCCCCTTTGCATCTTCAAAACCAACAATGGCCTGTCCCGTCTTTCTCAGGTCACATCCCTCTGACTCTGCTTCCCCCCTTTCCCATCATTCTAAGGACCCTTGGAATGAAAATGGCGCGCCTGGATTATTTTAATGTTAGCCAATGAACAACCTTCATTCCCTCTAGACCTCTAATAGCCCCTTGCCATGTAAATTAACATATTCACAGATTCTTGGGATTAGAACACCTCTGGGAGGCCGTTATTCTACCTACCAGGTCCCCTTCCATAGGCAAAGAGCCACCAGAGCCAGAACTGAGTGACTTAGGGGAGGTCACAGCTGATTACCAACTGTTAAAACTGGGCTTAGTGTCAGAAATTTACCTCCGCAATTGAGTGCTTTATTCTTCCTGCTATGGTCTATGTTGGTGACATAGCAAAGGAGAGAGAGAGGACACAGCAAGAGAATGACGGGTGAGTACAAACCAAGGCAGGTCTTTGTGCAGGTGTTTCTTGTCCTGTCCTAGTCACCAATCTCCCCCTTTGGTTTCATTCCTTCAGCTGTAAAAGTAACCCCCGTCCTAACCGGTTTGGCTCAGTGGATAAAGGGTCGGCCTGCAGACTGAAGGGTCCCAGGTTCAATTCCAGTCAAGGGCATGTACCTTGGTTGCGGGCACATCCCCAGTAGGGGGTGTGCAGGAGGCAGCTGATCAATGTTTCCCTCTCATCGATGTTTCTAACTCTCTATCCCTCTCCCTTCCTCTCTGTAAAAAATCAATAAAATATATATTTTTAAAAAGTAACCCCATTATCCCCAAAGAAAAGGCCATATGTGCGTGACTTTTTTCCTGTTGGGTTTTTAGGGTGTTCTGGTTGCATGGTGTTACTTTCTCAATGTGAAGCAGAGGGGAGGGGAGGAGGAGGAGAGGTGGCAATTCTGCCAGGCAGGTATTCTCTGTAATGACCCCTCATCTTGTGCCAGGCGGTCCCCATTCAGGCAGGGATGAGAGCGTCACAATAACAGTTATAAACGGAGAAGAGGCTTTCTAGTAACAGCATAATGGGGAGCCCCAGCTGCCTCAGTCTGGGGGTGGGGAGTGGGAAGAGGCAGGAGACGAAAGACAGAGGGGTGAGGGATGGAGGTACTCAAAGGTGGCAGTTTTCCATTTTGCCCCAGGGTCTGCTCTGAGTGTGTAAAGGAAGGAACCGACACCCCACACACCATCACAAACTTGTTGTTGGTAGGATGGAGCAGCACATTTGTCAAAAGGTACAACTGTCACTTCTGATCCCCCAGCTCTGCAAAGGCTCCACCCCCGCGGTGATTTAGATGAATGGCTTCTCATTAAGAGCCAATAAACAAAGTGCATTCCCAGGGCTCCTCTCCCAGGCAGTGCTTGCCCTGTGAAACTGCCCGCGGGGAAAGCAGAGTGCACCAGACTTGTCAAATGTAATGTATAGGTTTTTAAGATCTAATCATTTCCTATAATATTAGATTAAATGACCGTCTATATTAAAGAGGAAATTACATTTCACCTTGCTTTCTTCACGTTTCCCCCTAGAAAAGTTAGGGTTTTCAAAAAACTCTAATCCCATAGCCAAGGGCCAGAACACGTCCTTGACAATGAACTTGAGGAGGATCAGCCTACAGACTTCCCTGCACCCAGCAGTCTGAGCAGAGAAGCAGGACAAGAGGCAAATGGGAAGATGCCCTTAGCTGAGCCAGCTCCACTCAGGACCCTCACAGAGTCCACACCCCTCACTTCAACCAGAGCTGTGGCACCTTAGTCCCTGTCCACACTCACCACAGCTCCAGGGTGTTTTAGTGTCTGTGGTGGTAACGAGTGGCCTGGAGTAAACCCCCATCTTCCAAAATCTCATCACCTTTAGATTGGGCATCAGCAGACCTTGCTTTTGCATGTAGCCATGTGGTCAATCGCTCACCTTCACTCACCGAGACTCCATGTGCTGGATTCTAGGATGGACGTGAGGGTATAAAGACGAGCAAGACAAGTTTCAAACCCCACCTCCATTTAGTAGCCCATCTGTTAGCTCCTTGGCTTCAAAGCTTTCGTTTTTCTCAGCTGTAAAATCAGGAGAGGAATTGCACTCCCACACCACCACAGAGGGTTTAGAGGAGAAAGACAAGTAAATGTTTGGAAACCTCTTGGTTTTCAGCAAATATCAGGGCCTTTCTTCCCCTTCTGCTCCCCATGGCATCTGAGAAGAGTTATTCTCAACTGAGATGAGGGCAAACGCAGAGAGTCAGTTTGTGGAAGAAGAAGGAGGGGTCACCCAGACTGAGATGTAGAAAGTACAGATAAAAATGGCAAGATTGGTAACCACTGTTGCAAAAGGATGGGTCCAATCCTCAAAGCACAAGAAAGAGCGGTGGGACAGCCATCCATTACTGTGCCCTGCTTGGGATATAATGTCAGATTACAGAGACCAACTCCCCAGCTGGAGGTCACGGTCCTTCACTCGCTGGCTCCAGTTGAGCTTTCCAACCCTGTGTTCCCCAAGTGCCTATGCTCTTGAAAATAATCACTCAACTCACTGTTCCCCAAACATCCTGC
The DNA here is from genome assembly GCF_951640355.1 of Cnephaeus nilssonii. Classification (NCBI taxonomy): domain Eukaryota; kingdom Metazoa; phylum Chordata; class Mammalia; order Chiroptera; family Vespertilionidae; genus Cnephaeus; species Cnephaeus nilssonii. The sequence goes on along the minus strand of NC_137087.1, from coordinate 47,414,295 downwards.
TTCCCCACCTTGAAGCTACTGCTGAGGCCACTCCGCTTCCTAGATGCTCTTCTTCATCCTCTGCACGTCTGAATCCTAGCTCTCCTTTAAGCCAGACCCAGAGTCCTTTGAGAAAGTTCCATGTATTCCACCCTCTCCACTCTGCAGCGCTTTGTAGAGCTCACAGCTACTTTTATTTACTGATTAAATTACAGCACAACTGTAAGTCCCTAGTGCCAGGGAGATTTTTCTCCATTTTTTTCATCACCCCTTCTCCCAGAGTTCAATTTAGTATCTTTCAGAGGAAGCTCATAAGACCCACTGCCCTGCCCATGCCGCCTGCATTCATGAGCCCAGCCTGAAGGAGCGGCCCCTGCCATCCCTGCAGAACCTCTGGACGAGGAAAGGAGTCATGGCAGAGCCTCGAGATGGCTCATCGGGGTTCTGTTCACAGGGGCAGTCACCTGTGCTCACTGCATTCATGGGACAAAGCAAGTCATATGGTCAAGAATGATCAGAATTATCTGAAATGCTCCCAGGAGTTGGGGAGAACCCCAGTGACAGGGTGGAAGCAAGGCATATTTTGTGCAAATGGAACAGTATTCAGCCATAGAAAGTAATGGAGCATGCATATATGCTACAAAATGGATGAACTTCAAAAACAAGCTAAATGAAAGAAGCCGGTTGCAAAAGGTCACATGTTCTACAACTCCATTTATATGAAATATCCAGAATGGGTAAATCCATAGAGACAGAATGCAAATTGGTGGTTTCCAGAGGGTAGGGGTTGGGTGGAGGGATAGGAAGTGACTTCTTAATGATTATAGGTTTTGGAGGAGTGATGAAAATGTTTTTGAACTGGATAGAGGTAGTGGTTGTACAATATTGTGAATATATTTAATGCCACTGAATTGTTCACTTTAAAGTGGTTAATTTTATGTTATGTGAATTATATCTCAATAAAAAAATAACATAAGAGAGCTGTGGCCAGCACTCATTGGCTCCAGCCTCTCTCTCGCTTGCCAAGCAAAATGAAGATGAAGATATTAAGCTAAAAATACTAGTAAGCACAAAACTAATTCCCATCTAGCTTGTAAAGTGACTAGTCTCCAAATAAACCCTCTGCTTAATGGAAGATAATAAGAATACAGTGGATCTAAACACTTACCACAAACGCCACTGTAAGGATAGTCAGAAAGCTGCACTAAACCCACAGCCAACTACTGGTTAGTGAACCTTGTTACAGGTCTGCTTTCCTCCTGGGATCCCAGGTCCAGCTTGGGCTACAGCCTCTGAAGAATCCACGTGTCCTGTTTATGTAAGTGACAGTTCTAGGTGTCCTATCTTCCCAGGAACAAATCCTCTTCTAATTGCCTCAAGCCTCCTCTTCTATTTCTTAAAAATTAACATTGCCAACAGGTTTAATTAACAATCAAAGGCTCCTTCATGTCTAAATGTCATGCTCGAATGCTCTCACTTTAAAGGGTAGTGTGCAGGTGCTTGCTTTATGCAGCTTTATGGAGCATGGGTTATAAAAGCTCACCCATATGACTTTTTAATACCATGTCAGTCCATTCAGTTCAATCGCATGAAGTCCCAGCAACATTTAAGTGTTAAAGGTGACTTTCACGATGATATTTATTATTGGATAATGAACAGTGGACAGATAGCCTTCAAAACTCCAAGCAATGGAGTGAATCACATCTCTTCTAAACTTTTAAGAACAGGACCACCATGCCCAGCCAGTGTGGCTCAGTGGTTGAGCATCAACCCATGAACCAAGAGGTCCCCAGTTCAATCCCAGTCAGGGCACATGCCCAGGTTGCAGGCTGGATCCCCAGCAGAGGATGTGCAGGAGGCAGCTGATTGATGTCAATGTTGCTATCTCTCTATCCTTCTCCCTTCCTCTCTCTCTAAAATCAATAAAAACATTTAAAAAAAAAAAAGAACAGGACCACCACATTTCCTAGAAATCACACAAATACCCAGTAGCCCTTTTGAGATTCCCCTTGGCAGCATGAGTTTTCTTAACAGGTGTTTTTTTTTTCTTTTTTGAGACCAAAACCCATATGAGTCAGAGGAAAACCAGTTACTTAAATATTTGGATCTATCTTCTCCATCAGACTGGACATTTTAGGACAACCTTCGCCTTCCTATAAGACCAAGAGTTGCCCAAGATTCTCGGTCTCCCCTTGCTGTAGCCATCCCTATAGAACCTATAGAGAGAGCTATCAGAACACAATGGGAACTTTATGCCTGTCTTCCCAACTCTGGATCCTTGGGGGGTCCTGTGTCCTGTTGCTATTATACCCACTAGTATGCCTAGCACCATTCATTGCTCTGTATGTTTGTGTCCTTGGCAGACTGCGACATCTCTGAGAACAGTGACTGTGTCTGATTTATCTTTCTTATCTTTATTAATATCTGGGACATTGAAGGTGTTGATAGACATGTCTGAGTGAAGTAATAATTAACTAACTCTGAGAAAATGATTATAGAGCAAGACTATCCATCGCAATTATCTTCATATACAGTTGAGGGCATGTCAGAGACTCAGCCATCTTCTTAAAATTCCACAGTTATTGATGATATAATAATTAGCCAATCGTGGCACCTTGAAAAAAACCCATATGAAATGCTTCTTAAATGTTCCATCTCCCTGAGTCCTACCTCAGACAGACTAGATTGGAATTTCTGACTCAGGGAACAGAGTCCTGGATGTGCCTATCAACCATCACCAAGATGATTCTACTGTATACACAGTGTGACCTCCACCTCATTAGAGTGTTGCCACAAGAAAACCATTCTCCAGCCCCCTGCAGAACGGAAGTGAACTGCTATGGTCTGACAGCCCCTCATCAAGGACGGCCACAAAGGACTTGGAGGACTCCTGCTAAGGAAAATGGAGTGTGAAAAGCAGACTCAGCCTTCATCACAGGGTTCAGCCTCCTTGGACTCAATGGGAAATGAGGGACTGAAGGAGAGAATGACGGGGCACTGGGGACAGAACTAATTACCAGAGAATCAGGACACCATGTGTTACTAAGTATCCTTCTCTGAATAACCTCGATTCCCCACTACTCCATCAGAAGTGGGGTCCCCAGATACCCCTGGGCACCTTCACTAACTCCACACCAAGCCCCAGAAGGTGTGTGGCTTACCTCCTAAGAAACCTACATTTTAGGATTTCTAAAAACCACCTATTTACGCATAACGTGGTTGGAAAGCAATTGGTATCAACTGTGCAGCAATGAGCTGCTGCTTTCAGAGTCTGCATTTAGTTTCTAGAATAGAAATGAGCTGGAATTAGCCATTCTCTTTCCACACTAATAGGCAAGAGTCGCCATCACTACTAATTCACAACATGTTCACACAACTCTAACTACTCTCCGGCGGTGGTGTCCAGCTCACAGTGACCTCAAGGGGAAGCAAATGCAAGTGTGCGGTGTCAGTGTGTGCATGCAATTAGGCTGTAGAGGCAAGCACCTGGGAGGGAAACCTGACTCTGGTTGGAAAAGAGTGAGCACAGCTCTCAACTTAATCACAAGGTGGACAACAGAAGGACCCTCAGCATTTGTTCCTGCACCACGGGGGAATGCAGGCTCAAAGGGCCCTGGCCATGTAGACTAGGCAGGCCCAATTTAAGGCTAAGCGGAGCCCAGTTGAGGTGGCTCAGTGGTGGAGCATCGACCCATGAAACAAGAGATCATGGTTCGATTACCAGTCAGAGCACATACCCAGGTTGTGGGCTCGATCCCCAGTGTGGGGCGTGCAGGAGGCAGCCGATCAATGCTTCTCTCTCGTCATTGATGTTTCTATCTCTCTCCTTTCCTCTCTGAAATCAATAAAAATATCTTTAAAAAATAAGACTAAGGGGAGAAAAGGTATTGTTTAGTACATTTTAAACTTGAAGATGCTCATGAATCACCAAAGATCTTATTAAAATTCGGATTCTGACTCAGCAGGTGTGGTGATTATTAAAATTCGGATTCTGACTCAGTAAGTGTGGTGCGGTTAAAAACAAGTCGACTTTCTCCAAAAAAAGCATTCAACATAGATGCAGTTATAACCCTGCTTTGCTGAAATCGTTGCTATTAATCACCCAGCCTTTAAGTTATGAGGTCACCTGGAGAGCAGCATTCACATATATGTTTGTGAGTTTCTACTTTAATGGAATTAAGAATCCTGGAAAGCTTGGTAGAACGTTCAAAACCCATGCTATAGGATCTGGAAATGCTGATTCTGATTTCTGGGGTGAACACATGAACCTCTCCCCCCGCCTCCAATTTTTTACCCAAGACAGCATTTTCCCCATCCGAAGCAGAGTTAGCGGTGCCTTCCCCCAATTCCCATGGACTAGCCCTGTTATTCAAATGGAAATTTCCATCAAGTTTTCTCCAAAGCCAATTTATAAAACATTTTTGTAACTAAACCAGATCTATAAAAATAGCCTTAAAATCATAATTGCAATTATGATGGCTAATATTCCTTGCTCTTGCTATGTGCCAAGCTGTATGCTAAGATTTTTTTACACACAGTTCTTCATTTAACCCTCACAAAGACAGTAGGAGTTAGGAGTCTCTATTAACCAGTTTTCAAACATAACCCAAGGTCAGACCACTCGTAGGTGATGTTGCAGGAACTAAAATCCAGTGTTTCTAAACCCCAAAACATACTATTGTCTATTGTCCTAAAATTAGCTTTTACTTGGTCAAAAAAGTCAAGATACAGTATGGTAGGGGGGGGGGGCGGTTAAAGAGCAACCAAAGGACTTGTATGCGTGCATATTAGCATAACCAATGGACACAAACACTGGGGTGGTGGAGGCTTGCCTGGGGTGGGAATGGCTAGGGGCGAGGGGGTGGGGTCAATTGGGGAAAAAGGAGACATATGTAAAACTTCAGACAATAAAAAAAGATACAGTATCTCATTGGTTTGGGCAGTAATCATACATGGCTTTATTTCAGAGAGTAACATTTTGAAGATTAATAAGGAATAAGGCAGAAGGGTGTTGCAAGGAGGGGAACAGGGGTGTAAAGGTAGGAAAACTCAGAGGAGTCTTGCTTTCTCTGCTGCTACACATTATTTTGGCTCAACCTCCACTTATCTCTTATTGTCGTGGCTCCTACCTCTGCATCTTAGATGGATACTTTCTGTGCCTCACTGACATCTGTACAGGTGGGCTGGTGCAGCTTAAACAAATCCTGCACACAAATTGAACTTGTGTAAATCGAATCGTATTCCTCCACTGACTCATTACCGTTTCACTTCAAATTGATATTCAATGTGCAATTTAAAGTTTCTCTCCCCTCAGTTCTCCGCCAAGTAGCTAATGATCTGCAAATGAACAGTGAAATACGCCAAGGAACTGACCAATAAATTCACTATTTCCCCTACCCCTTCCTCCTCCGTCCACATAGAAACTCAAAGCCTGCATATTTTATAATTCAAAATGTATCTATAGTGGGTTTTCTTACAGGTAACATGAATTTGAACATGCACTTGCTTCTATTCAAAAAGCCACAATGAATAAACTTCCAAAACCTAGACTAAGCCAGATTCTTGCTCTAAGATTCTCTTTATTATATATCTCTGTGTAAGGAAAACAGAATATATTATATGAAACGCCGCAAGGGGTTCCAAGAGACAGCATCACATTTCCTAAAGAATAGAAGTCATATTTAACTTCTTCTCTTAACACGGCATACTTTGAACCCCTCAGAGAATGTCCTCTCTGTTAGTGTTTCACTCTCTGAGAAAAATAATTCAGCTCATCTATCATTCTCTTGAACTGCCAATTCAAACTAAAATCTGACTTGAGCTACTTCCAAAACTATTCTGCTTCCCCGATGGCAAACAAGCAGAAAAAGCTCTTTCCACCACCGTGTCTCTCCCCCACCGATGCCCAAACACAAACATAGAATCTGTGGAAAACACAGCAATTGAAAGACGAAGGGAACATAGCAATTTTAAATACAGCCAGCTCTCCATTCTCTGCCTCTGAAAGGGGGCGGGGATTATGCACTAAAGGGACCTATTGATGTTTTTGAAACATGCAATACAAAAATAAACTGGGCTTTCTCCTGTCAATACCTGGTTATTCACACCATGGAGACCTGGAGGGGTGCATAACCCCAAGCGGTCACTAATCAAAGCACCTTTCCCCTTTATATCCTGGGTGGCGGTCTTTTCAGCAACAAATGAGCTTAAATTAGCTGGTGGTATTATTAGCATGAATTCACATTCCTTGGCAAAGTAAGTAATATTTAGTGGATGGCTGGGAGGAATGAGGGTGGTAGCAATTGCAACCAGGAGAACTGTGGCGCATAATAAAATACTTCCTGTAGAGACTTCACTGTGAATAACCAGAGCCTGGATTTGGAGTTATAGGCCCCATTGGATAACCCCTAAGAGGCGGGAAATCTGATTATTGGTTTACTTTCTGGTTCCTTTCATTTAGGACTCTTCCTTTGGACACATAGCAAGGTCAACAAAAACGAGGAAGGAGCTTATACTAGTACATCAACCTGGAAAGTCAACAACATGAAGCAGGTGGGCTGGTACAGCTACTATGTCCCCAGGTCTGGCCCCATGAAGATGCCGGATAAATTAATTCACATGCCAACTTATTTCCCAGCTGGAACACTTCTCTCATGTTCGTAGGTTCTTTATCCCATTCCACTCACCTCCACATTGCCGGTCTTGCCCATCCTATCTAATAATAGACAAATATGCAAATTGACCATACCTCCGACACACCCACAAGCCACGCCCACCATCCAATCAGAGCGAGTATGCAAATTAACCCAAACCAAGATGGCTACAGCCACAGAGAGCAAGGTTTCCTAGGTAACAGAGGAAGCCAAGGTTTCCGCCTGCCCTTGCCAGGCCTAAGCCTCCACTCAAGCTACAAAGTTTCAATTATAGAAGGTAAACAAATTCAAACAAATGGTGGCAGAATGGAGCTTGAGAGAGCAGGCCAGGGTTGCTGCCGGCAACAGGGGAAGCAAAGCTTTCCACACACCCTGGCCGGGCCCACCCGCTTAAGGCAACAAAGTTTCAATTATAACCCCAACAGAAATGGCTGCCAGCCTCGGAGGGAGCCCCAGGCTTGGCTCCGCTCCAGGCTACAAAGTTTCAATTGTAGAAGGAAAATAAATTCCAGATACCAGGGCCTCCGCTTGGGTTGCCAGGGGGCATGGCCAGCCTGCAAACCACCACAGGCCCCTCGCTCAGGCCGCCCCACGCCCCAAGGGAACCCCCACCTGATCCGGGACACCCTTCAGGGCAAACCAGCTGGCCCCCACCCCTGTACCAGGCCTCCATCCTATCTAATAAAAGAGTAATATGCAGATTGATCATCACTGCAACACACAATATAGCTGCCCCCATGTGGTCAAAGATCCTGCCCCCATGTGGACACAAGATGGCCACCACAAGATGGCCAGCAGGAGAGGGCAGTTGGGAGGCACCCGGCCTGCAAGGGAGGGCAGTTGAGAGGGACCAGGCCTGCAAAGGAGGGCAGTAGGAGGTGATCAACTCTGCAGGAGAAGGCAGTTAGGGGTGACCAGGCCGGCAGAGGAGGGAAGTTGGGGGCAAACAGGGTGGCAGCAGAGTGGTTAGGGGGTGATCAGGCTGGCAGGCAGAAGCAGTTTGGGCAGTCGGACATCCCTCGAGGGGTCCCATATTGGAGAGGGTACAGGCTGGGCTGAGGGACAACCCCCCTCCGTGCACGAATTCGTGCACTGGGCCTCTAGTCTATAATAAAAAAAGTGTTAATATGCTAACTAGACCGGACAGCCTTCCTGACGACCTTCCAGATGACCTTCCTGACGAAGCTGGGGCTGCAAGGGAAGCCCGGGTCTGGATGCCTGCTGGCAGCTGGAGGGAAGCCCGGGTCCCAGGTTCCAGAGGGAAGCCGGTGCCAGCAGCTGGAGAAGGAAGGCCTACTCTTGCACGAATTTTGTGCATCTGGCCTCTAGTTTCTTATAATCACCTCTACTAGTATCCCCACCCACCTTGACAGTTTTTATGCCCAGTTGAATGCCTATGTGATGCCTGAAGCTGGCTTTCCAGCTCCTTGATATTGATTTTTCCATCTTGCATGATGCACCCCCATCAGAATGTATGGGTAATTACTAACTTGGTAAAGCCCTCATTTCTGTGCCTTGCATGCTATTTTTGCAACTTCTACCAGACACAGAAGAACCCTGTAGATGGACTTAAACAGCTGACATAGGGCACAGCTACCACCTCCTCGAAGGTAAGCAGGACCCCTGGGCACTCAAGACAGGGCCAGGGAGGGATCAGTATGATGCATCCATCAGAGAGGTGGTGGGCAACATACAGTTGGGAAGAGCATGAAGGTTGCACATGTGTTACTCGTTCCTCATTGCCAAGCCTATTCTTATTCCCACTGGGATCCTCTTCTGTAAAAAGTCCTTTAAACACTCTCACTCATGTTTATAATGATAAAAAAGTGTCCAGACAAATAGTTTTGTTTTCAGAATGCTTATGCCCAAAGTCTTTAAAAACCATCAAGTCTAGTGTTGGGGCAGGAAGTGGGCGCTGGTAAGCACTGCCTGTCTCCGAGCTCTGGTAGGGCTGAGGTATTTCTGCAGCACGGGTGGACCTCTCTGTCCACGAAGACAGCATCCCTGTGGTGGGAGAGCCTGGGTGCTCTGGATTCACTGACCCACTGACTTCCTCCCCCCCCCCCCCCCCCGCAAGAGAAAAATAGAATGAGGGTCTTCTCTCTAAATCCTGGCATTTCCTGAGCCTCCCTCTGTCCCAGCTGGAGTGTGTGATTTTTTAATGGTACCCACAGAGAAGGTGAAATGCTTCTCTAATCTGCATAAAATACAGCAGGCATGGATCTCACTGCCAACCCCTGCCATAGAACGTTCTTTTGTCAAAGGGCACCTCTCCAACAGAGTCCTTCCTGGCTCAGCCGCATTTTCCCTCCTGGAGGGAGAAGCAGAGCGGCTTCTCATATGTGAGCAAAAGACATGTCACTCCCAGAGGTCAGTTGGGCTTCTTGCTGTTCCCTGCTGTCCCCATCCCTGCCACATGTGCCTTCCCAGAGCCTCCCACCAAAGGAACAGTCTGAGCTCAGAGGGAGTGAGAGCTCTGATTTCCCAAGACTCGGAAATCCTGCCAAGGAAACAACACCATTAGCTCCACATAAAGAGAAGCATGCTCTGATGCCTTTGCTCCCTCGAGCCACATGCAATTGGTTCTCGTGCAGAAGGAGAGGAGAGAGGAGAATGTCTCAGTTAAGGCTGTACCCACGGGGAGGAGGGTGGGAGGCGAGCAGAAGTGCAGAGCTGTGACCCTAGGACGTGCGAACTTTCTCTGCCAGTGGAAGCGGAACTTCTGGCTTCTTTTGAAACCGTGGAATACAGGACTGCTCGTCTTGTATTCCAACTGCAAGGCCACCAACTGCAGGCGACTTCATGGCAAAGCTGGAGCTGGGTCCCAGCCTTTACAAAGCGTGATGAGTGCCCTGCCTCCACATCAAAGCCCCTGCGATGGTCTGAGCACACAAGGCACTTGTCAGACACTTTTGGTTTCTGCTGCTAAAGAGAAAACAGGTTAGCTCCGTTATAACCACACACACCATGTGGATAGAGAGAGACCACATGAGCCAGGCAGGGAGCAATGGGGCTGGAATCCCCTGAGGCACAGTGAAGACAGGAGAGGAGGAGGGTGAAGAGGGGGGCCAAATGAGAGAGAGAGCAGAGAGAAGAAGAAGCAAGGAGTCCTATATTCCTGACTGTATTCTGGGCCCCCTACAGACATGTGTAAACAACCCCATGCTCCCTCCTCAGCCCTATGGCTTTCACCACAACGAAACCTGTCATTAACGGAGCAGTTACTGTGGATTATCTCATTTGATACTCAACAACACCCTAGAGCAGAGGTGGAGAAGGTGCAGCCCTCAGGCCGTATAATGCCCACAAAATCATTTGGTCTGGCTCTGCCAAGGCATTAGGGGTGAGTTAATTACATGTTTGACCAAATATAGCAGGCTAATTTTTAAGTTGATAATTTTGTATGGCCTGTGAATGATGTTATAAACATCCAAATGGCCTTTGGAAGAAAAAAAGGTTCCCCAACCCAGCCACAGAGGATAAGTACTCTTTTTAAAAAATATATTTTTAAATTTTTATTGTTGAAAGTATTACATATGTCCCCTTCCCCCCCCCCTTGACCTCTTCTAACCCGCCCCCTCACCCCCAGCCCAGCTAAGTATTAAACTCATTCTCATTTTACAAATAAAGACACTGAAGTTTTCCAAACTCGACCATTCACTCAAAATAACACCGTTTACAGGTTGAAGAGCCTAGAACTCAAGTCTGCCTGAAGCCAACGTGGGGGCTCTAAAAAACCACTCCAAATGGTCTCAAAATGACAACCACTTGTGTCAAATACCATTCCCACAGCACCCTGGAGGGTTGACTATGCCACCCCAAGCTTCCCAGTGTGACTGAGGATATACTTACCTGTCTAAAGAGAATGCACCACATGAGGCAAACATACTTTTTGGTGTGTGTGTGTGTGTGTGTGTGTGTGTGTGTGTGTGTGTGTGATTAATTTTGTGAAAAACGTGTGTGCTACTGAACAGAATAGCCATGGCTCCCCTTTTGAATCAAGGTGCCTCCTTAATGACAAAATAATTTCATATAAACAATGTATTGGAGTCAGCATGCACAAGGATAGAACTGCTTGATGAATTTTCATGAGTGTGCCTGTATATTCACTCCTGACACAAAGAACATTAGCAGCACCTCAGAAACCCACCTGTGTCCCTTCTCTCCCAAAAGTAACCCCTATCCTTTCTTTTATTAACATTCATTAGTTTTCACTCTTTGTAGATGTTAAATCAACAGAACTATACACTGTGCATTCTTTCTTGTCTCACATGTATGGCACCACATTCTATAAGATGGACCCATCTTGTTGCTTGCTTATAGCAGTGACTCGTTCTTTCTCTTCTTTATCGTGTGGTATCCCATTGTATAAATAATCCATAATTTATCGGTCCATTTGACTGTTAGTGGACATTTGGGATGGTTCCACATTGTGGCTTTTATTGCTATGAACATTCTTCTACATGTCGTGTGGTGCATGTATGCATGCATTTCTGTCCAATATACATCTAAAGGTAGAATTGATGGGTCATAGGCTATGTGTATGTTCATCCTTAGTAGATGCTGCATTTATCAAAGTGACTGTAACTATTTACATCCCTTTCAGCAGAGTATGAAAGTTCCAGGTGATTTGCAACCTGCCAATACTAGTGTTGTTGATCTTTTGTGTTTTAGCTAATATGTTGTTTTTATAAAGGGACTTCATGATGACTTTATTTTATATTTCCTGATGACTGATGAGCAAGTTTTATGGGACATTTAGATGTCTTCTTTGGTGAAACGTCAGTTCAGTCTTTTGTCCATTTTTCCATTGAGTCATTGTTCTTTCTCTTAATGATTTGTAGGAGTTCTTTATATACTCTGAATATGAGTCCTTTTTCAGATATATGTATTACAAACACCTCGCTTATTAATTGGCTTTCCTTTTATAATGCTTTTGTTTAACAGAAGCCTTATTTTGAATATAAGCATATAAAAACTATTCATTCCATTAATTTCAATTTATCAGTATTTCCTGTCTGGTTGAAAGTTTCTGTGGCCTATGTAAGAAATCTTTGCCTACCCAGAAACCATAAAGGTAATCTCTCATGTTTTTATTGGGAAGGTTTATGGTTTTAACTTCTACATTTATATCTGTAATCTATCAGGCATGGTTTTTGTGTAAAGAATGAGACAGGAGCCAAGAATCTTTTTTAAATTAGATAATCAATAAACCAAGCTACATTTACTAAAATATAACCTTTTTATCACTACATTTCAATGTCACATATATGTTCTATTCTGGGTTCTATTCTCATTTATTTTTTCATCTTTGTGCTAATACTATTCTGTTTTAATTACTGTAGCTTTAACAAAGTGTTAATGTGATAGTATAATTTATCCAACTTACTTTCTTAAGAGTGTCTTATATATTTTTGGTACTTAACATTTTTTCTATAAATTTTAGAATTACCTTGTCAAATTCCACAGAAATCCTCCACTGGGATTTTTATTGGAACTGTTTGGAATTAATAGATGAGTTTGAGAGAGAATTAACACATTTACATCATTACGTTATTTTAGCCATAATAAGGTTTTCTCTCCATTTAGTTAGGCTTCTTTAACTTCTCTCAGCAATATTTTGTGTCTTTTGTACAGAGGCCTTGCTCATCGTTTATTACTGTATTGATTACATTATCGTACCTACATATTTAACACATATTACTTGATGTTATTACAAATAGAACATTTTTGTATTTTATTTTCTATTTGCTTGTTTCCATCATACAGAAATATTTTTATATCTATTGACATTATATTCAGTAACCTTGCCAGTTTGTGTAGAGGCTCTTGAATTTTCCACATTGACAATAATCTTATCATTTCTTTGTCTCCAATCTTTATACATTTTCTTTCTTTCCTGCCTTTTACACTGGCAAGAAATTTCTTTATAATGCTGAATAAAAGAGGTGAGGAGTGGGCATCCTTATCCAATTTTCAATCTTAGGAGAGGACATTCAAAAATTTACCATTAAGTGTGATGTTTGCTGTAGCATATATATATATATATATATATATATATATATATATATATTCAGATTAAGGAAGTTCAATTTTTATCTAGATGGCTATGAGTTATTATCAGGAATGGGTGTTGAATGTCAGCAAATATTTTGTTTTGCATCAGTTGAGATTATCATATAATATTCTCCTTTATTATGTAATTGTGGTGATACATTTGATTTTTAAGGTCATCTTGCATTCCTGAAATAAACCCAACTTGGTTGTGATATGTTATCCTTTTTATATTTTGAGGGCTGGTATTAGCTATTGTTTTGTTAAGGTTCTTTTTTAAAATAATTTTTTATTGATTTTTAGAGAGAGAGGAAGAAAGAGGGAAGAGAGAAACATCTGTGTGACAGCATAACATTGATCAGCTGCCTCCTGCATGCCCCCTATTGGGTATCAAGCCCAAAACCTGGGCATGTGCCGCAACCCAGAATCAAACCTGCAACCTCTCAGTGCATGGGACAACACCCAACCAACTGAGCAATACCAGCCAGGGCAGTTTTGTGAAGGATTTTTGCATGTATGTTAAGGAGTGGAATCAATCTGTAATTTTTTATTTCTTTTAATGTCATTCTCATATTTTGGTACCACAGTTATGCTACCATCATAATGAGTTGGAAATACTTCCCCTATTTCTATTCTCTGAAGAACTTCTCTAATATACATGTTATATTTTCCCTACCATTGGAAGAACTTACTGATGAGGCCATCTGGGCCTGATGACTTCTTGGTAGGAAACATTTGAATCACAGATCCATTTTCTCCAATAGATACTGGACTTTTAAAATTTCCTCTATTCCAGCCCAGCCAGAGTGGCTCAGTGGTTGAGCACTGACCTATGAACCAGGAAGTCACAGGTTCAATTCTTGGTCAGGGCACATGCCCTGGTTGCAGGTTCGATCCCCAGTAGAAGCAGTGCAAGAGGCAGCCAATCCATGATTCTCTTATCATCGATGTGTCCATCTCTCTCCCTCTCCTTTCCTCTCTGAAATCAATCAATCAATTAATTAATTAATTAAAAATAAAATAAAATTTCCTGTATTCCAAAATATTTCAACAGTTTCTCTAGTTAACTATGGTATTTAACTTCTGGAAGTCTTTGGAAAATGCAGCAACAAATTGGTCAAATTCCATCCATATTTCTCCTTCCACAGTCCTGATCTTTTAGTCAGATCTCCTTAACCCTTATCCTATCTCTGCATTGCCTCCCTGATGAATACAGGATGTTTTTATCATTAGAAAAAAATAAGACAATCCCTGCCCTTATAGCAGGGTGATTTATTGAGAATTTAACTGAGCAGGATAACCTATTAAGACATAAAATTGTATCTTCTTTTTCAATGCTCCAGACTCATGAGGCTGAAACAAAAGCTAAGTCCCAATTCCCCACATAAAACCGTCCAAGCAGACAGCCAGGTCTATGTTTCCAAGGATTGGACTCTCTTTTGGCCCAGTGGGGACTTCACACATTTTTTGTTGCTTTGTTTCAGAGCCAGAGCAAGAAGAGAGAGATGCTTGTATTTGGAAACCACTGTTAAAATCATCTTTGCTTTCTTCTCCCAGATCTAGACCAGCCCAGGGAAGTTAGCCAGATCATCAAAGTTTGGTGCTCTGGTTGAAAAGAACAGATCCAACCCTTAAAATTATATTCTATAGCAGTAGGAAGGGTTGTACTCTGAGTCTGATACGCAGCATTAAAGTGGCAGAAATTTAAATGGGTGTGACTGTGAGTAGAATCCATGACCTTGAGAACCCTATAGAAGGTGTGCACAGCCCAGTTCATCACAGAGGAAGACAAGACCCCTTCAGAGTCAGCCATCTCCAAATGAGCCAGACAGACACTTGTCCAGGGCCAAGTGTAGTGAAGACAATCACCAAATGAGGTCACAGGTGTTCCCATTCTCCCCGGGTTGTGTAAAATCCAAATTTCTTATGTGACACAAGGTGGAGAGAACCAGAAAGAATAACTGATATTAAATAGAAGTCTAGTGATTAAGGACTCAATCTCTCAATTTCTTTTTTCATGTTTCAATAAGAAAAAAATATATTTTTTTAAAGTTTGACTTGTTCTTTACCTGATGAGTGTTATGGAGCAAGAGACATCCATGACCAAATCTCTTTTGTCTTTTTGGAACAGGGTCAGTGAGAAAACATACCAGGAAATCCTCTTGTTGAGTAGGTTTTGGGTGAGAGCAGTCACTTTACAGAGCCTTCCCAGTTGGGCCTGACTTGGCCTCCTTCTTCCCCAGTGGTACTTCCACCCAGAAGACCCAAAATGGCCCCTAAACTTCCAGTGTTCCTGAGTGTCAAGCCCCATGGGGACACTCTTAAAAATGTGGAGCAGAGTAGCTTCAAAAATATAATATGGAGTACATATGGCTCACCTACTTTGATTGGACACTTTCTAGGACCCTTCACGACTGCTTATTGATTTCAGCTTAGTTGAAATGAATGACAACCCAGTGCCAAGCACTGTGTTAGGTACCCATAAGCCCAGCCAGAGAATGCATGGTTCTAGCCATAGGGCATTCAATGTTTAACAGGGGAGACAGACATAAATGGCTGAGCTGCAGGGAGATGCATGCCAGGACAGGAGATAAACAGAATGCTGTGAAAGTACCAAGGAGGAAGCAATCAATTCCACCATAAATGCCCCCCTTACTCTCTCCTTCCAGAGAAGGTATGAGGCTCTGGCAGAGGATGCTGCAGGAAGACTATAAGCTATGACAGCTGGAAGCCATTAGTCCTATTGCAATGACAGCAGAGGCCAGCAGAATGCTGAATATAGAAGGTGAGTCCAGGAGGAACAGCCAAGCTCAGGTGCTATCTGGGCCAGGAAAGCAGATCTGGGAAGCTGGGATAGAAGCTGAAGCAAAAGCCCTCTTCAGTAGTTAGCCATCCACAGGCTTTACCCAGGGAAACGCTGAGAACCATCAACAGGTGGCTGGGATCCAGCTTCCCTGGAACGGCCTTCAACACCTGCATCCTGGCTCCGTCCAAGGCAGCAACAAGAAGGTTGTGCTCTGAGAGCATGCAAGGCCTTGCGCCAGGCACTACCAGTACAATGGGCACAAGAATGGGGAAAACTCAGTGCCTGCTCAAAAAAGAGCTCTTCATATTTCTAGAGAGAGGAACATTAAAAGATAACACACAGAGTGGAAATGCCAGTCAATGTGGGAGCAAACAGTAAACAAGCTAATCGGGGAAGGTCTTTTGGAGATGATGACTTCTGCAGAGGGCCCTGAAGATGGTTAGAATTTAAACAAGTGAAGAAAGAATGGGAAGGAGACCCTAATGAGCTCATAAGCACAAGAGCTGCCATGGGAGCCAATGGGAAACACAGTGTCTGAGCCCTCTAAGGTAGGAGAATACAAGTGAGACAAATGCCTGCTGCAGTTTATGGAGTAGATTTAAAGGCCTGCTTTGGAGTTTGGCCTGAATCCAGAAGGCAACGGGCAGTCACTGGCCGATTCTGAGCAGTGCAGGCAACTGCCTAAAAGCAAATGATCTCACATAACACTTCTCCCCCCCAAAACACTCCTTCCTGACCAATAAAGGCCATTCAATTGGAAGATGTCAACGCACAACCCAGTCTCAGGTTATAAATGCACCTGCCAACTGCTGAGAGCCCTATCAGTTTGAGGTTGAGTCTCCGCACTATATTTATTTCCCAGTCAAAAATGTAAGGCACTGACCACAACAGAGAAAGAGGGAAGCTGAGGTTGAATGGGCTCCCATGCACAGTGAGCCCCGGAAGTGCAGAAAGCACATAAAACTGCAGCAAAATCAAAGGGGAAGGCTGGAGTCCAAACTCTGCCCATCAGTCATCTTTCCACAGGTCAAGCGTCTACCACTTGGCTGGCTTCCATCCCACTGGCGCCCGAATGCCAACCAATACTCGCTGCTGTGCCTTGTAATTAAAGGTAAAAGTACACACAAGCGCTGCCAAAGAAGAGCAGCCAAACACATGGGGACGCAGCATTTGGAAGTGCCCAATAGAGTGGCGAGGTGCAGACAGCAGTGGGATCCTGCCACCGCTTTGCTGAGTGACCTTCACTAGCCGCCTGGAGGTGAGCTGGCACTGATCCACTCCTTCCCATTTAAGCAGCTCTGGGAAAGGGGGCATCTGCCTGGACCTGGGGAAGGGTTATCCTTCCAAGACCCTATCTGGGCTTGGCTAGTACGGCCTGAAGGAAAAGCCATTGCAGGCACCATCCACCTTGACTCCGATAGTCCATGTTGCTTTGCCTCGTGACAAATCAAAGTGATAAGAGCTTTCAGCCAGCTTGAGAATGTAAGCTGGCTTATGAAACATATTCAGTGTTAGTTATAGTCTCAGAAAGGAAATTCTTGAATTTTAGAGTAGACTCTTCAAATGGATTTTAATATTCAGTTCCCTGACATTCAAATTAATACCCACTTTTTTGAAATATGCTTAATTTCTAAAGGGAGATTCAGCGGCAACCGCAATACATAAAACACATTGATCCACTTGGCAAACTCTAACTCATCTTTTAAGGCCTAGTCAAATGTGACCACTCCTGGTAGAATTAATCTCTCCCCTCTTCTGAGTTACCAAGCACTCCATACATATCTCTATTACAATATGTTTCCTTGAACAGAGATCAAGTCTGATTGGGCTTGGGGATCCCAGTGCCTGGCATCCTTCTGAACACAGAGTAATAAATGTTTCCAATAGATGTTTGCTGAACTAATGGTGGGCTGGGTTTATTTACACTTGATCCTATGTTCAATAACAAAAATTGAAAACAGACTTTATTGTTGAATTTATCTGTTTGCCAAGACTTAGGTGTGCTCTTAAGCATAAGCCTGTCTCCTAAGGATAGAGACCCATAAATCCAACTGCCTAAAAACCTTTTTACCTGGATATTCCATAGTGTCAAACTTAACATGCCCCAACTAAATGAATCATCTTTTGCCCAAAGCTTTCTCTCTCTCTCTCTCTCTCTCTCTCTCTCTCTCTCTCTCTCTCATATCCATCCATGTCTTATTAATATCCCTAACCCCCACTCATTTACCCAGTCATACAATTGAAATCCTGAGAATTATCCTAAAATCTTCTATCGTATTCCTTCAGAGTCAAGCACTAAGTTGAGTTGGTTCCACTCTCTAATCTCTAGCACTTCTCAAAGCTATCCCCTCTTCACCATCCTTCCACCACGCCCTCATATCACTTGCCTAGAGCATTATGCCAGCCACTGTTTTTGCCTTTTTACTTACATATAATGAATTGCTTTTCATATCAACAAATATAAGATTTAATTACTACATAGTATTCCATCAAACTAATGTATTTTAATTTACTAATGCATTTCTCATGGTTGGGCATTCAGATGACTTCTGACCTTTTCTGCTTTTATGTGGCAATGTCATACTGGACTCTCTCTTGTCAACCTCACCATCTTCTACCCTGTTCCCCAAGTGATCTTTCTAAGACACAGATCTGATCCAATGACTCCTTATTCTCTTAAGAAAAACAAACCAACAACAAAACAAAAAAACACCTTCCTAGCCCAGAACAGGAGACTTTTCCTCACATGGCCCTTTATCACCTCTTTCCTCCTCTGCCATCTCCTCACGTGTGCTTTCACCCCACTGTCAGTTGAGGCTTCCTAAACATACGTACCTTACTCTTTTACATGTCTATGCCATCACACATGTTATTTCCTCTGCCCAGAAAACACTCCCTCACCCATCACCACCATTAGTCCTCAGTAAAACCTACCAACAATGTGTTGACTCAGCTTAAATATTAATTCATTCTGAGTCTCCTGGCCTTCACTGGTAGAATCAGCACCTCCTTCCTCTGTGACCCATAGCACATACCACCCTCCTGGGTATGCCTCCATGAAAGCAAAGACACACTCTAAAATAGTCAATGGATGAATGAATTTTTCTTCACGCCAACTAGACCAGTGGTTCTTGATGCCGGGAGCACGTTGGGGTCATCTAGAAAGCTTTACAAGTTAGTAAAGCCAGAGCCCCACCCTAGATCATTTAAACACTCCCTTAGGTGAGGCCTGGACGTGGGTAGGTTTTATAGCTCCTTGAGGAATCCTGAAGGGCAGCCAGAATTGAGAATCAATAAAATTGACTTTGAAGGCACTGGTGCATGTGTTCTAGAACTCCACTAGAGTGAGTGGGTCAGAGTATGGAATCGAGTCAATCAAACTCGAGTTTAAAATTTAAGTCATTAGCTTCTCAGTGACACAAATTTCTCAATCTCTCTTGGCCTCAGTCTTCACAGCTGCAAAATGGAGGTAAGTGAGTGCCTAACTCACAGGGTTACGGGGCTATTTTAAGGATTAAAGACTCAGCCCTGACCCCAGCGCACATTAAGCAAGTTATGGGCTATTACTTACTATTCCTCCACAATCCTACTCAGAGCCCAAAACAAGCCAACAGGCACCACAGTCATTTGGGGCATGTCCACGGACCAGATGACTATTCTGCTGCTCGGTGTTCCCATCAGCTCCCTGCGCCTCCAACAAAAACTGCAGTAACTTGCTACTCTGATCATTACTGGTAAAAGGAAGCTGTGCAAAAAGCACCCCTTGGCTGTTTTCAGAGATAATGTTAAGTCAATTTTGACTCCTTCCGCCTCTGCAATCTTAAAGGAAACCACAGTCGGATCTTCTAAATTGGTTATAATTTTAAAAGGAGGATAGAAACACTGGGCAGCAAGCCTGGAGCAGAGCATGAGGAGGCAGATCGTCTATCTCTTTGGCAGAAACCAGCCGAGGAACAAACCAGCAAACCTCTTTTGGTTGTAAGCCTTAGAATATTAGGGTAAATGAGCACATTTATCCACACCTCTAGAAAAAGTCTGGGAAAAAGTTTCTAAATCCTTACACTCAAAAGACTCAACGAAAACACAATCACTTTAAGACTTGATAGCATACATGTGCCCGGACTGTGTGTTAAGCAACACCCAGGGACACAAAATATGTGACATATGGTCCTTGCTATCCAACCAGGAAAAGAACTTGAAAAGTTATCCACTATCTTTGCAGTGGGTGATGAAGCCCAGATGTTAAGTTCTAGAAAACACTTCTAAACCTGGCTATCCATCAGGAATGCCTGGGAGCATTTTTTTATTATCTTTTTTTTTTTGTCTAATATGTATCCCAAACCTTCTCCAGAGCTATTGAATTAGAATCTCCAGGCGTAAGTGGGGTCTGCAAGTCAATATTCTCCAAGTTTCCTCAGGTTACCTGGTGCAGTTAATCCCATAGTCCAGCTACAGTGTTTCAGAGATTGGAGGCAGAAGTGCTATGAGGTAGGGTAAAAAAGGGGTGAAATACTGGGATGGCAGGGAAAACTTCATGGAGGAAGAAAGATTTAAGCTGACCTTTGAAAGAGAAATTAGACTTTGGTAGGTGAAGTGGACACATATCAGTGAGAGCCAAAACATAAAGACAGGAATGATGGTGAACAGGAAAAATGTTTATATTCACGTGATTTACATAGCTTATCACCAACCTTTGCCAACTCAGCCTATATACCACCATCTTCAGAAAGAGCTCCATGAGGCAATGTGGCAGATATTGTTGGTTGCCTAGACAACATCTCTCCATGCCTTTCCTTCTTCCTTTTTAACAGAACCCATGTTCGGCCATGAACTTGGAGGAGGCAGGGCCCCATTCAGCTTCCCTGGTCTTCCCAGCCCCAGCAAGGATGTGCACTTGGAATAAAATGCTGGGAGCTGTGCAATTCTGGAAACAGTACCCTCATTCTGAAAGCATGTTGTGTCCTATTCTTCTTTCAACGTTTTCATGACTGGATGTGATATTAGAAACTCTGCAACCTGTTGTTATCCATCATGAGGAAACAGCCTGAGGACAAAGACCAACTCTCTATATGGCAAAAAAAAAAAAAAACACCACAAAAACACAGAAAGAAACTGCTCCTCAATGATATGATGATGTCATGGAACCAATGAATTTTTAACAATGGGGAACTACTCTACATTTCTTCCTTCCTTCCTTCCTTCCTTCCTTCCTTCCTTCCTTCCTTCCTTCCTTCCTTCCTTTTTATCCTCACCTGAGAATATTTTCCCATTGATTCTTAATGAGAGTGGAAGAGAGAAGGAAAGACAGAAATATCGATGTCAGAGAAACACATCAATTGCTTGCCTCCTGCATGAGCCTCAACCAGGGCCTGGGCCAGGAAGGAGCCTGCAACAGAGGTTCATGCCCTTGACCGAAATTGAACCCAGGACTCTTTGGTCTGCAGGCCAATGCTCTACCCACTGAGAAAAACCGCCTAGGGCAGAATTACTCTACCTTTAGACTTCATCATGTGAAATGATGAATTCTTCAGCCAGTTAAGGCAGAGTTTTCTGCACCTGCACGTTATAGAGCCAAAGCATCCCAGAAGATATAGGCAGGTATTATAATTTCCATTTATAGAATTGGCCTGAGATTTGGAGCATGTAAAATGTGCCCAAGATCATAGAATTGATGCTATTGAGCAGGGCATAAAGAAGTCTGGTCAGAACCACTTGCTGTACCACACATATATACTCTCCCCTGGATACCGGGGAGCTTTTGAAAGTTTCTGAGTAGGATTTGCATGACCCAAGTTGTGATTCCTGAAAATAAATGAAAAGTTCTGACTATACTGTAATTCCCCACCTTATCTATGGTTTTGCTTTTTGATGTCTTAGTTACCCATGGTCTACCGAGATCCAAAAATATTAAATGGAAAATTCCAGAAATAAATAACTCATAAGTTTTAAATTACAAACTCTTCTAGGTAACGTGAAGAAACCTCACACTGTCCCACTTGCTCTGTCCCACCTGGGATATAAATCCAGTGTATCCATATGCTACCTGCCTGTTAATCACTAAGTAGCTGTCCTGGTTATCAAATCAACTCCTGTGATATCTCAGAGCTTGTGTCCAGTCACCTTAATTTTACTTAATAATGTCTCATTCACATCACTTCATCTCACCATGTAGTCACTGTATTATCTCACATCATCACAAGAAGGGTGAGCACAGAACAATAAGATATTTTAGAAAGAAAAAGATAGTACATTCACATTCTTTTTATTATATGATACTCTTATAATTCTATTTGATTATTAGTTATTGTTATTAATCTCTTATTGTGCATAATTTGTAAGTTAAACTCTATCAGAGGAATGTATAATAGGCAAAAACATAGCATATATAGGGTTCGGTAACTATCTGCGGTTTCAGGCATCCACTGGGGTCTTGGAAGATATGCACTGCAGATAAGGGGGGACTGCTGTATCATTTTTGAGAGGATGGCTGGAGCAATGGCCCATTTCCTCACCACTTCCTTCTCCCTCACTTCCAAGGAAAACAGGCCCTAAGACTTCAGGGTAAACGCAGCAAGCATGAGTTCATATGCAAGCAGCTGGATGACTGAAGAGAAACAATCTTCATAGCTGCTGAAGGAAGAGATGGGCTCGGAGTACTTACAACCATTTACAATTGGCTTAGGGGCCAGCTGTGGCAAGACATGGTCTCCAGACAGCCACGTCAAGGAGCTACTAATGCTGAGGGAATCTTCTCTGAGAAATGCCTCGTGCCTGCCAGGCTGGTCCCCTCTGAGCTATCCTATGCCGATGCTCTGTGATTTGGGATCAAGGCGGGGTGGTTGAGACCAGGAAGCCAGCAGTTCAGCATCCCAAGCCGCCTTTCCGGAGCTAACCTGCATGCTAAGCTTCTGCTCTGACCTCAGCTCACTCCTCTGGGAGGTCCAGAGTGGAGTCGGGAAATCTCCGCTGCATATATGTGCTGTCACTGCCTTCCTCAGGATGACTGAAGATTGGAGGTTCAGGCCAAAGACCACTTTGGATAATTGCATCCTATCTCTGCTGCTCTTCTTAAGTGACTGTCCTCGCCTGGCCCGCTGACTGCTTTAATCACTCAAGTGCCTCTCCTGTTACCATCCCCCCAGCAAGCGAAAGGTACCCAATCAAAATGTGCTGCCAATAACCTCAGTCTCGGTCTGGAAACTCATGCCCAGGTCTGCCTTTTAGTCCATGGCCTGACTGTCTGCTGTCTTCCCTGCTGGCTAATCTTTCTGTTTGGGGCCTTTTCTCACTCTTTGGATGCCAGCTCAATGTAGACCTTTTCTCTCCTTGTTCAGTCTTAACTCAGACTCTCCTCTACAATTAGAAGATCGTGCTGCCTTTGGCTGCTCTGGGTCCAACGTGGCCTTGGGGACATTATCCATGGCCACATGCCCTTCCCAGGTTTCCCACCAGTCATCCTGGTCTGAAAGATGAACCTGGCCCCTTCAGATCGCCTGGAAACTCGGGGATTACTGGACAGAGACAGCAAGCCCCTGTCAGTGTTCACCTTAGCTGCCTGTCTGCCCAGGTCTGCCTGTACCATGCATGGTCTTTCTGTGCAATTTCATAGGAAGAACACTGGGCTTGGAGACAGAAATCTGATTTCTAAAACCCTAGTTTGGCCATTAGGTGGCTATGTGACCTTCAATAAGTGAGATTCCCCCCCCCACTGGGACTCAGTTTCTTCATCAGTTTAATGAGAGACTTGAGCCAGACCACCTTCCAGTCCCCTACCAGCTCCACGCATCTCCAAATAGGTCACCCTTTGCCTGGGCAAGAGCCATGAGTGCCCAGCCGGGCTGAGTGCCCTTAATCAATGGGCGGATCCACTATGGGCCGACCCCCTCTTTAATGGAGCAGTTGTCCTGAGGTTGGGACAATGATAAAAGTAACAATAAACATCATTTACTGAGCACCATGTGTCAGTCACTGGCTATGCATTTGGAAATATTTCTCATGTAGTCTTCCTATCAGCCTATGAAGTGGGTACTAGTATTATCCTGATAACACAGACAAAAAAAGAGAGAGAGAGAGAAATTTAAAAATATGTAAGAATGTGCCCAAGCCACCAACTGCTGAGATGGAGTGCCAAGATCTGCATTAAGTGGCTTCTTGCCCAAGTAGAAAGAGACTCCCCCTTCACCCCCAACCCAGACAGGTGCTTCCTAGTGGGGGCCCACGAGTGGGAATGCCACAGCTCAACCCTGCTGCTTGCTCTTAAATTATTGAATGCTAAGGCATTTCCCCAGGCTATTTCCTGCCCCCGTCCACCCCAGTCTAGTGTCTGTCCTGTATTTAAGAAAACTCAGCAACCCTGTACCACCCTGACTTCTCCCTGGCAGAAAACGGGTTTCATAACTCCCAGCTTGGGCCCGTGGTCCTGTTGGGCTGGAAGGACACAAGGTGCTCTGAGTAGCCACAATCCTTCTTTAGATATGCAAAGAGAGATTCTGGAAGGTCACCGTGCCCAGCTAAGCAAAGGGAGGCCAATAAGACACCATACTAAGAGCTTATGTTTTGAACTTGGACAATCTGGGTTCAAAACCTGGCTTGGCCACTCCCCAGCTGGGACAACTTCATCTTTCTGTCTCAGTGTGTGCCCCCCCCACCACCACCACTCCTTTGAGGGGCTCAGTCACTCTCTTTCTCCCCCTTCTCCTTTCCTTTGCAGTGGGGATCATAACAGCACTTACTTTATATATTTGTATGTGAGAAAAATGTTCCTGTAAAACCCTTAGCACCACACACAGTAAGTGCACAGTAAATGTTAGCACTTTTTTTCATTGTAAAATCCAAGCCAGAACCAGAACCTGGTCTTGATGTCTAATCAGCAGCTGTTGTCATAGCTGCAGCTGCTGAGGTCTTGGGCCACCGGGTCCTCTCCTAGCGCTGACTCCCACGTGAAAGCTCCACTTAAATACAACGTCTGTCAGTGTGGCAAACAGGCCCTGGGCCAGGCACGGTGCCCCCCACACAGCAAAAAGACAGCAAACGTGTGGTGTGGAGAAAGCTAATGGGTTCACAGACGGGGGTGCCATGCTGGGGAAGCTGTGTGGGGCTCGGAAGCCAAGGGACCTGGATATGAATCCCTGTGCCCCCAGCTCTCTCTGCCTCTTGGAGCTTGGCCAATAATGGGCAGAAACTTGCTTTGCACACACTGCTCAGGGCGGGCACCTCTCATGTTTAATTTATGCATAATTAAGTGAGATAGAAGCAATCGATGGATCCGTGAGAAGAGAAGGAGCATGAGCAGGTGGCTGGACAGAGAGAAATAGACTCCATGCAGAGGGTGCACTTCTTTGCTTTGGAAGTTGCAAGTCCTTTGCCTAATACTAGTTTGAGAGAGACAGATCCCATTTCCCGGGATAGAAAGTCAGCTACGGCATCCTGGGTTCTGGGTGGCATCCTTGAGCAGAGGGGAAGCCAGGAGAGGCTCATTTAAATAGGGGAGGGGACAAAGTCACATTGTTGAGCATCTACTCTGTGCACTCCATATACATTGTCATTTAATCCTTAAATTAGTTATTAAAATACTATTGGAGCCCCATATACCAATGAGGAGAGTAAGACTTAGAGAAGTTCAATAACATAGTCCAGGTCAAACCGCTAGTGAGGCACCGGCTGTGCTGTGAAGCTCTTCCCTCCACATGAGGTCACCGGGCTGGGCCCCCCCTGGAAGGCGCTAGGAAGAGCCTTCCTCTCCCTGGAGAAGAGATCCCCATGTGTTTTCTCACACCTCCATCACCCTCTCTTCCCCCTCACCTCCTTTCCCTGTTGGGTCATCATGAGACTGCGGGAGCCACCTCTCTGACTTAGACTCCTGCTGAGGAAAGACTGGGCTGGCTGTCTGCATGGGCTCCCGGAGGCCCTGTGCACGGGGCTGCCAGCACCAAGCCAGGCCTCCATTTGTCACAAAGTCAGTGTCTCCCTCTGCACCGCTGGCTCAGACCCCAATGAGCGGACGCTGGGACGCACATGCTCCAAATCCGACCCGAGCCATTTGGCAGGCCCGGGGATCCCAGAATGCTCACCCCTCATTACCCGGACAGGCTCACCAGCAGTGTGCGCGCGGAGCACTGATGCCTGTCATTCTGACCTTGGGCAGAACGTGGGGGGACGGGCAGGGCCAAGGCGTTCATGCCAATAGCAATCTCTGCTTGGTTGAGCTCACCCAGGAATAAAAAAATAAATAAATAAAGTCATTTATTTCACTGGTGGTGGTGGTGGTGGTGGTGGTGGGTTTTGTCACCTCTGAGGCAGCGAGGTCCATTTCTATATAACTGTGTCACGGAACATTAGCAAGAACACATTGCCCTGCCTCCCCACACTCTTTGCTAAAATCACTCTGCCTGTGATGCTCAGAAAAGACTCCCAGAGGGTCTAGTGAGGACGGGGCAGGAGAGAGGTGGAAAGGGATGCTTAACACAGGCACCTCACCGCTCCAAGAGGCTCCTGTCAGCCTGTCTTATACGCAACTCTCATGCCACCGACCCTGCTCAGAGGCCTTCCGTGCTGAGTCCTAACTCCATCGCTGAGCTTTTGGGAGGCTGCACTATCTAGTGTCCCATCTCCCTCCTGATTTACACCTGCTTACCCTAGTGTGCTTCTATTTCACTTAATGACGCATAAATTAAAACCTCCACACGCACACTCCCACATCGGATTGGCCCACTTCCCTCCTCCAAATCCCAAGCTTTCTTCCAAAGTCAGCCCGACCCCTGCCTCTACCTCTCACCGGCTCTGATTATGCCACAGGATGTCATTTCTTCAAGCGTGGTGCTGTATTAACTCTTTCAGACTGGGGTGCATTGTCCTCCTTTCTGAAGGTCGTCAAAGTGTAAAATTCCCACCATCTCACTGGTCATCGAGGCCCGGATTAAAAGCCCCATCAATGTTCGTAAGGATGTCATTTTCCCTTGCCCAGCCCGACGCTCTCATGCTGCAGTTCAAAGCCCTCTCCTTTGGGTTGTGTTCTTGTCTTTCTGCTCCTGTTACTGGCTCTGCCTTAGCCTGTATCTTGGGCTGCCAACCCCCCTGAATGGCAAGTCCTCCTCAGAGCCTTACTGAGCAGCTATGGTGTTCAACCAAGGTTTCTGGGGTGAGCCAGGCAGCCAAGCAGAGCCGGTATCTCATGGGACCACCCAGAAATGCAGGCTTCCTTTACATCCTTGGACATTGCACACCAGAGTGAGCCCAGAAGAGGAACAGGGGTTTTTTTTTATTATTTCCTAACTCTGGGGTTTTCATAATGCTTTTTGTTGAACATCTTCTATATACACAGATGCACATGGACACACACATACACATAAAACCAAAAACCAATAAAAATCAAATTAAAAAAATAAGTTAGGCCATAAGCCACTAAGAAGTGCAGTAAGTGGCTAATTTTTATTATTCCTTTTAAAAGCCTGAATAATCTTTACTGCAAATCATACTTTTATTTTTTTTTTTAAATATGATATACTCAATGCAAACCCCAAAGGGCACTTTGGAGAGAAGCCAAGCTATAGGTTTATATTCTTCCCGTTTCCAACTAAAATGCAAAAGAAAAAAACTAGTAATCATTTTAATGAGCCTTTAAATAAATTCTTGGCTAGAGCACACTGCGGTAATTTATATGGGGAACCACATACATATATTTGCTGAGGAAGGGACTTTGTGACTAAAGACTGAATTTCCAAGAACCACTCTAGAAGCCTTTTCCTTTAAGTGGTTAGTTTGAATTGAACCACACTTCATGTCCACTCCATCGCTGGGTCATACTTGCAAAGGCAGGTGGAGATTTGCAAACCAGTGTCTTTCCCCTCATTGATCCACCTCTCCCCTGCCTTCTTAGTGCTCTGTTACTCTGATTTTGGGTTCTCTTTCTGGACATACCAAGAAGAAAAAAGTTTGGACTCGGAATCAGTAAATGAGGGGGTTTTGACCCAAATTCTGTTATTTTCCTTTTTCCACCCCTTCCTCTCATACATCTCCCCCTCCATGCATCCCCTGAGACACTGCTCTAGCCGCCTGGTAACTGTTACTTTATGAGCCAAGAAAACAAGGTGGTGGTGAATTAAGAAGGATTGGACCATTTTTCTCCATCAGCAAAATAATCAATCTCTCCCAGAAAAACAGCAGATTTGGTTTTAAGAGGCAGAGAAAAGACTGGGAAAAATGTGACAGTGTGCCTCCTAGAGAGGACAGAATATGAGGCTCTTAAAAATCCTGGGTTCTGGGAGCTGCATCCTCCCCAAGGAAACCAAGAAGCAGACAGCCCAAGCGGTAAGCACTAGGGCACAGCCAGGGAGCCTGGCTTCCGGTCTGTCACCATGACGCTAGCTCCATCGAAGTAATCACAATCTCCGCCCTCCACCCCTTTTCTGGAGTTTATTTCCTCCAAAGCAATTATATTTCTCATCCTATCCTAACATTGCTTCCAAAAGGCCCAGATAGGTAAATGATCTTGTATCTCCATTTTACAGATTGAGAAACAGAGGCCCAGGGAATCAAAATGACTTTCCCAGTGCCCTGCAACTAATTAAGAGAAAGCCTAAACTAAAAATCCCAAATCCTTCCTGGCCATCTCTTCCCCAGGGAACCCAGCCTCTGGCTTCTCTGGTGGCTATTTGGCCATGGGCATGCTACTCTACCCCTCTGTGCTTCCAACACGCACAGGCAGTTAGGATTCCAGGTGCTCCATTTCTCATCCAGATTCATTTGAATTGGAATTCCAAATGCAGTATCCTTGGGGCTCTGAGACCAGAGAACCGAGAAGCTATGGATGTTGACATAAACCTTATAACACACATTCAGTGAGACGGGTGGGGAGTACATATCCCCAACTGTTCCCTACTCGCATTCACCACTACAGTATACCCAGTCAGGGTTCCCCATCAATCTGAGTGTTCCAGCTGTCAGCAGCCCATGGGCTTGGCAAAGAATGTTAGGAGTCCCATAGACTAGTTCTAGCTCCAGCTGCAAATGGCTCTGTGACCTGGGACCAGTCCCCAAGTGGCCTCTTCTGTTCAATGAGAGCCTGTACAGTCTCTAAGGCCCTTTTAGCTCCAATGTGCAGTGAGTCTAAGAATTAAATATGAGCAAAAGTGAGTTAGATGAGCACATGAGACCAAGGTTAGTGGCCATCAGCAGCCAAATGTAAGCAGGTCACTGACCTCTAGGTGCCAAACTCATCATTTGTAAATAGAATAATAACAGTACCACTGATTGTTGACATCTTAAATGAGTTATTTCATATAAAACATTTAGCATAATTTTGGTATATTATAAGTGCTCAAAAATACTTCCTTATCATCATCATTAATATTATAGACACTTATTACATTTGAAAACAGAAACTAATATTATCACCCAGGTATATTACACATTTCTGAAAGCAGAAACCTGCCTCTAAGATACTTTGCTCAGTTAGACATTAGATATTGAATAGATTGCTTAACAGCCTAAAATTATCTTTCCACATTTTTTGGCTTTGCTTTGCTTTAGTATAAAAGATTTTAATACCTGTGAAGTGACGTGTACTACCCTAGAGCTTACTTCCCCTGACCCCCTAATAATCTCCATAGACATGGCCAAGGAAAGCAGGAGCCCAACAGTTTAACAGTCTGTGTTTTGTTTTGTGTAGATGTCAAAGGGACCTCAGGGTTACGCTGCTGTATTAGGAGAATGACAGGAACAACCAACCTCCAACCACACACACAATGCCTCTTTAACAGCTTGGCAGAGGCGGTTTGCGCATCAGAGAAATCTGACTAGTAATCCCCACTGTATTTCTGCAGGGTAGCCTGGAAGTAATTATCCTTCTCACTGGTAAATCAATTAGGAAAGGAGGATCTAACACTCCCCTCCCTCTCCAAGAAATTGTAATCCTCTCACACTAATGGGCAGAAAACCCCAGGCAACAAAGTTACGACTAACAGAGTGATGACTACACTCAACCTGTGGCAGGGACAGCCCACCTGTCTGAGATCAGAGTAGAGGGCATGACCCTTGTGGTCTGACAAAGGTGAATGGGCATCCTGGACCCTCTCTTACCAGCTACTTCACAGAAAGCAAGAGGCTCACCTGCCTGAGCCTCGGTTTTCTCACCCATCAAATGGGGATAAAACTACCAGGCTCAGAGGATTAGTAGTGAAACTTGAATAAAGTGTGGAAATGAACTTAGCCCAGTGCCTGGAACTTATTAGGAGCTCAAGAAAAAGAAGTCATTACCCTATTCTGATGTCAGACCTCGCAGTCCTCCTCCCACCCACATGCACAGAGGCGCACACACCTCTACCCTGCAGTCATGTGGTCACATTCCCTGCAAGTCCGACCTTTCTATGCTCTCTACCATTTCCCAAACACTGTTTCCAAATCTGCAGGTGGCAGCCTCTTCCGAGCCAGAGCAATTAAGCCATAACATGCCTGTATTTCCCTATCCATGCAAAGATTTGTTTTCAGATAGACACCCCTAGGAGCCACAGCCCTCTCTTTTGGGACAAAGCCTTCAGCCTGTTGGCACAAAGCACAGCTCTGTTGAGTGCAGGCTCGACCGTGGCATGTGCCATTCTGCATGGGCCTGAGGACAAGAGTCCACTAACACTAATGAGGTCTAGAGGCCCAGGGATGTTTCTCTCCTGCAAGGGGAAGGAGCTCAGACCCCACCGTAGCAGAGCCCCTTCTCCCAGAGGCGTGCCTCACACACACCTCATTCTAGAACAAACACAACTGCCCCTTGTGTTCAACGTGCCAAGTTCAGACATCATCCAGGTGGTCAGCTAACCGGCCAGCGGTTGGAGAAAAGCGAACAGTGAGGGATAGAGAAGTTCACATCAAACACAGCCTGGGCAGGCCAAAATTACTAAAACTATCGTAGGATAGTTAGAACAACATCAGCGAGAACAGATCCCAGCACTTTATAGCAATTTACTGTCACTTAGAGAAAGCCTAGTAGATATTACTAATCCAAATCTCAATGTCTTTAAGGGAATCCAGCATCACTGGATGTATCTTGACAAATTTGTCCCCTAAATAAAACCAATGGGGAGGCTGCTGCAGACCCACCCGTTACACAGTGTTATTAGAGTCTATTTCTTCATTTTGTGGGCTTTCTAAAGTGGCTGGGAGGATTGGAGATTGTATAAATTAAGCTCCTAAAAGAAAGTTTCGTATAGGAGGTGCTCAATTAATGTTAAGATTATTACTGATAGAAAGAGACGTACACATGTTAGCATCTCTCCTTTTAACCTACGGGCTTATCAGCTGTGTGCAGTCAGAGATTTTGGGTAGCTGGAAAATCAACAATCAGCTCCAGAAACAAATATATAAATACAAGCACAATTTACTATTTTGCTAGGAGCAACAGATCTCTGCTATACTCACAGACTCCAAGGGAAGGAATAGCCATCTGTTAAATAAATAACTCATTAGGTGAAAAGCAAGTGTTTCCACAAGATTTACTGAAAAATCTGCTGGAGAGTACCACTGTTAGCTGGCTGACGAACATGGAAGGCCACAGATAATCTTGGTGCTGAGAGAATCAAAAGACTGCTGCATAATTCAAGCTGAGCTGAGAATCCAAATAACCACCGGTTTAAACATCAAGACATAACTAAGAAGACACTTTTTTAAAGTTGCATTACAAGGTCATAATGAATCACAGCACTAGACCACTAAAGAAACAAATAAGAGTCTTTTCATTTATATCTAACTGGCATTCTGCCCAAGTAGCTAGAGAAAGGAAGTTCTAGCAAACTGAATATTCTGGTTAAGAGAAAGTCACCATGTAGAATATTTGTGCATCGTCAGTAACTACAGGCTCAGAATACAATAAAAAACAGTGAACAATAAAATGAAAGAGCATCTAATTGCATCTTTCCTTGGGTACTTCAGAAAGCACTTCAGGATCACAGTCTGCTTATGAAATTAATTTCTATTGTCATTTGAAAACAATAAAGCCATGGCATTAGCCTGTCATTTGTCTTTCTCCAAGCTGAATGAAGAAAATGTCTCTGCTATAACTTTCTCAGTGGTAGTGCCTGTTAGGTTGGAGTTAACTGTGCTTTGGTGGTGCTTCTAAGAGAAAACAGACAAAATAGGCCCGACTTTTAACTGGGCAATAGTTCCTGGAAGAAACTGTCCAGAGTGCGCATGGTCTGGATGTTCGCTCTACGAAGAAGAATGGAGGTGGCATTTCTGCACCCGTGCTCTCCAAGCCTCAGCTACGTTCCTCACTACCCTCAACATCTGCCTTAACCTGACCCTCATGCCTTGCACTTCTAAGCATCTCTGGGCTGTGCTAAGGGGAGTTAAAGCAGTCAGGAGTAGAGAAAAACAGCAAAGACCAAAAGAGACGTTGCAGGAGTTTACCAGGAAACACCTGGTAAACAGATAGCCAGATGACTATCAAAAGGACGAAAGCAGGTGTGACCCTTTCATATACCACATGAGGAAATCCTCATGAAGACAGATGATCTGTCATCTACATGGAAATATAAGAAAATCTGTTGTGATCCAGTCACAGGTCAGAGATAAGCATTGAAAGGAAACTGCCATGTGTCAAACACCCACTTCTTGCTTCTCCCAAAGTACATACACCCTCTGTGATTCCATCCTACCCCAAGTCACAGGAAGTCATGAGACCAACGGCCAACTCAACCCATAACCAGCTGAGTGGCCTGAGTGGGACATTTGTCCTCTGTGGCCCTGCTTCCTTCTCCATGGAGGGAGAAGGGAAGAGAAAGAATTAAAATAAGTCATCGCTGACTCCATTCAGTCAAGTTTTATCTTGTGTTCACCATGGACACGGCACCAAGTTTTAAATCAAGGTCATGAAGCAATTGCCTCAAGCTTCCATGTCAGAACTACATCATCAATTTTGAAACCCTAGGCTGTGATCATAGAGGAAGAAAAGATACAAAGTGTGGTCTGAAATCTGGACTGGGGACTGAGACTGCTGGGTTCAAACCTGGCTCTTTTTCTTACCTGGCTCTATGGGCTATTTTGGCTTCCATATTTTTCATCTGTTAGATGAGGCTGTTGGTGTAGATGAAAGAGTCTCAACTAAGACTCCATGAATATTTGTGGTTCATGTTGGGATCAGAGCTGTTCACAAACCCCCAAAAATTGGTTTCAAATTTTGTGTGCAGAGGCCTGTTTCTAGAAAGGAGGTCTAGAGTGTTAAACAATTTCGCAAGAGTTGAAATTCAAAACCGATTGAGAACTGCTCGTATAGGTGAAATCTATGATCCCTTCCAACTCTGACATGTAATAATTCAAACAATACTGAAAAAAATAAAAAAGACAATGCTTTGGGACAGAGAAAAGAGAAACCACTCAGCTAAAAGCGGTAACAGGTGCCTAAACAGCCATCCCAATTATCAGAATTTGGGAACTTGATGGTGGGTACAGTCTCAGATCTGGGGACCCCTGGAGCAAGCTGGACCTTTGGGCATCCATCCCCAACACTGGCCCAGGAGCCACCAATTCTGCTTCCTCCCTTTGGGGATATGCAGGACATCCAGGTGGTGGTGAGGAGAAGGGGTGGGGCTGAGAGGTGTGATGCTAAGGATTTCAGTCAAAGCTGCTGTGCGCTAAGCAGCATAAACAAGCATCGTTCTAAGTCATCGCCTGGATTCCAGGAATCGGAATCACAGATCAGGGACATCTGCACAATGGGCTGCCACTCACCCCTGAGTTTTCCTTGCTAAAGAGAGGGTTTGCAAACCACTGGGGACTGCAAACCAGTGTTCAGGAGGAGAGCTTGGGAGTGCCTTTTCTGACCTTTAAGAAACACTGACATAGCCTTTTCTAGTATATTCCTGGTGTGTTTATGGTGGCCAGGCTGCCTAAGCTTCTAAACAGCAGTGCCCTCCTAGCTGACGATAGATAACTTCTCCCCAAAGCTAATATACTGGACAGCATTCACGTTCTAAAACTGCCCCTAGTTCCATAGAATCCAGGCCCCCTCCTCCCAATAAGTCTGCATGACTCAAGTCCGACCTTCTGTGAGTTCATTCCAGGCCTCAGAAGCAGCTCCAGATCAAGATGACAAATCCAGGAGCTGCCTACCCTTCCCTCGGCAGGAACACTTTCTGAAAATATTCCAGCAAGAGTGGGGCTAAAGAAGGACTCAGCTCCGGAGTCAGGCAGACCCATTCTGAAATCCTAGATCTGTTACTTAACATTGTCTAACTTCAAGCTAGAAAGTTACTTCATCTCTCTGAGCTCCAGTTTCTTCATCTGTACAATGGGGACAATGATCCTTTCTACCCCATGGATTCACTGTGAAGATACATGAGATACATAAGTAAGACACTGAGCACCATCTTAGGCACAGAGGAACCCCTTACCTGGTCATATGGTTTTATTATTGTTGTTGTTATTATTATTATTATTGCTGCTACTATCAAGACTATTGTTAGAATTACAAACTTCTTCAATGTCCTTAGCGTATAAAACAGGCCCTGTCTAAGCAATTCCATGCCTAGTGTTTTTTCATTACTCACAGGCCTAGGCAGCCTTGCTGCCCGCCAGGGAGTGCCCAGGACCCACCGACCCCTCCTCTTACCTTCCTTTTGTTTGTGGGATTGACGTAGAGGTAACTGAGGACAGTCTTCAAGCCCACTTTGTCATTCAGCTTTTCATAGGTGGTGCCATAATTCGTGGACCTGCAGGTAAGAGAAAGAAAGGCAAAGATTGTTTTACCAGATGGGGGTTTGTGTTTAACGGGGAGCCAGGCTCTCCTGGGACAACACCTTTGTTCCCAAATCACATGAGTGCTTCAAAGTGCTTTTCTGAGATAAAAGGCCCCATTAATTTTAGAAGAGCAATTAGTCTAATGCGTCTGCTTGCTCCCTAAGCTGGCTCGCCTTTGCTCCTGGCCCTCCTCAGGACCTACTTTTCTGCCCTCTGAGCAGATGTGCAGTGAGAGTCACTGCAGGAGAGGACCTGTCCCCAGAGCTCAGCCCTCAGATGCCTCTGTTTCTCTGCATGGAGCTTGGTTCTCAACAGCAGGGACTGTGCCAGGAGGGAGGCCAGACTATTACCTGAGGCCATGGGTGCAACCAACTTCACACCCCCTTCACTGAGCTTGAAGCAAGGGGACCCTCGAAGAGGCAGGATGTGCCCTACCCAAGAGCTAGTGGGCCCATAGCCAGACCAGGCCACACCAAGCAGAGACTTTGATGCTTCATGTAGGAGCAACGGTGTGTCAGGGTGAAATGCCAGCAACGCTGATCTGCTTGCCAATAGTTCATCACCCCAGTTATCCTGCTGGCTACTCTGACCTTATATCAAAGCATAGAACAAAGGCAGGCCAACTCCTAGGCTCCCTCCCATCCATCTCACCTTTCCAAGGTGGAGGACAGACAGCAGGTGCCAAACAGATTCAAGTAGCCAACTTACCTGCCACCTTTCACCTCCTTCCCCAACCTCACTCCACACATGCCTCCTCCTTTTCAAACCACCAGTATCATCAGGTTCTCACTCCCTCTCCTGCCATCGCCTTCCTGGGCCAAAACTTGCTCCACTTGAGTCACGGAAGCTAGTTTGTTGTCTCTCTGGTCAACGGACCTCATGGGAGCCTTCATTCTGCCTCCGATCTCAGTTTCAGACTCTGGCTGTGTGCTGATCCCCCTAGTTACTACCTGCCCTGGCCTTTTCCTTGAGCCTTCGCCCACCTTCTAACTCTAATCTGCGCTTGCCCTGGACCACAGATTACCTTTATAAACTTAGTAGCCAAATGGTGATGATCTTTAAGAATTATCCCCACCCTCCTCCAACCTGCCCAATTCCATGTCCCCAGACCCAGCTTACATACCCACCCTCACCTCAGCGAAGGCTTCACTAGCCCTCTTCCCATTGGCCACTCATCTCTCCTCTGCTCCAGAGCTAATGCCTTATCCAGTAGGCCCCCATGGCGCCCTGCATGCCTCTTTTCCACCCTTCAATATTGTCATGAGCAGTTTCTTTATGTTCTGCCCCCTGAGCACAGTGTAAGGTCCTCAGGGACAAGGAACCTCAGAGAACACTATGGCAAAGGGGAAGAAGGTGAACTTTGGGCATAGCAAACTCTGTTTCATTCCCAGATCTGCAGCTCTCTGGGAAACCTCCTAAAGGGTGTAAGTATAATAAATTGTTAAAAAGTGAAAAAGTTCTTTAAAGGACATTCACTTCTCCTTTCCAGAACCAGGCCTTATACATCAGGCACACTGAGCTTGTTTACTGAATACATAAACACCAATATCTCAAATCTTTCCCTGGGCTGCTGGCTCCATATGGTCGTTGGTTCTTCTAACTTTAATAATCAGCCCCCCAAAAAACTCACTTCTTATCTTCTGTCTCTGGGCTACCTTAGGCACTGGGAAGAACTCTCAATTTTTCCCTTTGCCTTTATCTCTTGAACCCAGCTCAGTCTCCCAGTCTTAATGATTCTATCTCCTAAATAACCTAGACCCCTGGTCTTTTCATCCTCGTGCCAATGCTGTGGCTCAGGCATCATCGTTTTGCCACAGTCTTCCAACTGGATGCTCTTCTTACAAACTTCTCCCCCTCCCACCATCCTCCATGGTGTCATGGGATGATGAACTATTGGCAACCACCCAGATCTGTTCACCTCACTCCCCACCCGTAATTACTTAATGCCTGCCTACTATGAAGTTGTATCTTCCAAGCTTAGTCTTGTAAAATCTGGCTGCAATTTCCCTTACTAGAGTTATTTCCAGCCACTTTCTACTCTGCCCCTTTCTTTCCATCCTTATTAAACTTTCCTGAATGTCTTGCATTTTTATTCCTCTCCATTTCTGCACACATCATTCCCTTTGCAAAACTACCCATGCCATTTTTCTTCTACTTGGTAAATTTCTCTCCAACCTTTAACACTCAACTCCAATATGACCCTCCTTCCAACAAGTTAATCACAATTTCCTTTGTGTTTTCAGACCAACTTGTACATATTTCAATTTTAGCCTTTATCCTACTATTTGGGTCATACCAATTTTATTCTGGGACCTCTTTCTTGACTCAAACTCCCTAAGGGCAATAGCAGTTTCTTCTAAGAGCCCAAATGTCTTACACCATGCCCAGTATAAAGTAAATGATGAGTATACTAATTTTGTGTTGTTTTTCTTTGTCTTTATTTACAAACATAAATGAATGAATGAATGAATGAATGAATGAGTGAATGAGCTTGTACAAACCTCATTGACCAAATGCTAATGTCTAGGAACCACTCAACACATAGCCACACCTAGAAAACATACCTGGCCCTTTGGATGCTGCACAACTGGCATAGACAGTAATGTCTAGTGGATCCTGGTGCCAGGGAATGGTCTATATAGTTCACTCAGACCAACTTTAAGGTTAAATAACCAATCACCCTGAGCTCCCATCCTACCCAGATAGGGGAGGCGACAGACCTACAATCTCTAGAGGCTTTCAGTATAGAAGCATACTTTATTAATCCAAATAAAACATGAATTGCTTCTCGATTTTATACTTCTGAAGACATAAAGACATTATGGTGGGGGAAAGAACATTGAACCCAAGTCTGGAAATCTAGAATCTAGAAGTGATTCTGAAATGTACTCAAGGTGGTATCCTGGACAAAGCAATTCTCTTAGCCAATTCTCAAGGTGGTATCCTGGACAAAGCAATTCTCTTAGCCTATGAAAGAAAATATTTATTCTGACACTTGTTAAAATGGTAAGACACACTTCAGTCAGGACTATTGCAGTAGGTATAGGGACTACTGCAATGGGGTTTGCAGTAGGAGAGATTGGGTTCAACTCCAAATACAACAAAGAAATCAGAAACTTGCAACCAAAGAGAAGGGTGGGATCAGCAAATGAACCTAAGAGGGTGGGGTAATTGTTTGCTAAACTTATCTGACAGGATCTTTGCTGAAGAGAAGCTAGGAGTGATCTGACATCACCTGAGGCATGGTAGAGGTTGAGAAACTTGGTCAGATATTGATCATGATGAAATATGGAGGGTCCCCATATCTCAGGGGATTCTGGCTAAATTGACTTAGCAAGAATTTTGCTAAAACTGGGCTCTTGAGGACATACCCAAGGACAGGGTCTGTTTGAAAAGAGCTCAGAGGATCCTGACTAGAGTTTGGTCAAGAAGAGGATCTTTGTTAAGCTCAATTCCATCTTCAACACAGAGGTTTAACTCAGATAACCATAAAGCTCCTTCCCAGACCTTAGAAGGTGTCAGGGAAGGGTCTATATAGTTCACTCAGACCAACTTTAAGGTTAAATAACCAATCACCCTGAGCTCCCATCCTACCCAGATAGGGGAGGAGACAGACCTACAATCTCTAGAGGCTTTCAGTATAGAAGCATACTTTATTAATCCAAATAAAACATGAATTGCTTCTCAATTTTATACTGACAGGATCTTTGCTGAAGAGAAGCTAGGAGTGATCAGACATCACCTGAGGCATGGTCGAGGTTATTATCCCACCAACACAGTACTAAGCTGTTTTCCAGCAACCAACTTTTCCTCATACTATATATAACATCTTATTTATAAGAGCCAAATTCTCAGGGTTCCCCGCATGACTGTGTCACAACACATTTCCTTCCAGAATCCAAAGAAAAGAGCATCAAAGGTAGTATGTTCAGTACCATGCATAGTTTCTCTTTCTACAAGATGCACAACAGATTAATCTGACTTCACTGTTTTCCAAAAGTGGCTGCTGAGAGTAGAGACTTCCCAACAAAGGATACTCCCCATTTCAGTTTTCTCCATAACCCCGGGCAGTTTCTGCTCAGTCAGGCTGACAGAAACAAGTCTCATTCACTGAAGACACCTGAAGGAGCAGGTGAACTCATGGGAGCAAAGGTGACCTGCACCCTGTCCTTTTAGGCATGAACTCTGCACAGCGCGCTGACCACAGAGTTCTGCAGGCCCCTTTGCCTTGTGGGGGGGGGGGGTGGGGGGAGGGGAGCAGGCAAAGAGGCCTCAGCCCCGTTGCCAGAGAGCTGTGCGTGCAGAACTCACTTTTATAAGAAAGCAGACCATCCTCCACCTTGTGACTCCAGACATCTGCCAGGGGGTCACTTACTGGTACAGGAAACAGTCTCATCTTCCCAAATTTAAAGCTAGCCTCTGAAATTTGTACACTAGGCTAACATGTTCAGAAATGTCCAGAAAACTGGAACCCTCACACACATGCATTGACCACTCACCATGGGCCTGGGACCATGCCAGTTACCATGTGAATTGCTCAGGGCACACAGCTAACCTGGGAGACAGCTGGTAAGATGTGCACACGGCCACTGGGCTTCCAGCCTCTGTGCCTTGGCTCAGGTTACTCTGATTCCAGCAGGTCACTCCATTGCTCTGTGTGTGTGTGTGTGTGTGTGTGTGTGTGTGCATGTGTGTACATGTGTGCATGTGTGTGTGCACCTAGCTCTTTCTGTCTTTTTTAATTTATTTTTTATTTTTTAAATATATTTTTATTGATTTCAAAGAGAAAGGGAGAGGAAGAGAGAGATAGAAAAATCAATGAGAGAGAATCACTGATTGGGTGCCTCCTGCATGCTCCACACTCAGGATGGAGCCAGAAACCGGGATATATGCCCTAACCGGGAATTGAACTATGGCCTCCTGGTTCATAGGTCCAATGCTCAACCACTGAGCCATGCCAGCCAGGTCTTTCTGTTTGTTTGTTTTTATAAGTTATGTCCAGCACACCAAAAAGCATAATGAGATGTCCATCATATACCCACTACTAGATTTAACAACTATTTGTCTTCATAAACAACCTTTGTGAATTTTTACATTTACATAAATCTTATCTTACACAGTATATGTTCTGAGGCTAGCTTGTTTTGCCCAAATTCAGTCTGGGGATGTATCCACGTTGACACAGCCATAATTCATTCATTTAAACTGCTGTAGAGCAGTGCAGCTTATGAATAAACCACTGTCTATTCATCTTGTACATGGATGCTTGTGCATTTGTGAAGAAAAAGTTTTTCTGGGAAGATATTACTGCTTCGTACTCTATGTATAACTTCTACTTTGCTGGTTATTGACTACATTCTCTCCAAGGAGGCTGGACCTTCAGAGGGATATTCCCTTAGTTTCCAAACAGAGGGCTTTTATTCCCAGGGCCTAAGTCTATCACTCTTGGGTGATCTTGACCTAGGATCCCTCTTTCCAGAGTCCTGAATTCCACCCAGAGTATCTGAACCCAGACAGCAGCCTGGGCCCCGAATCTTGGCCTGCTTAGCACTGTCCCTGGTTTTCCCATTTGCATCTCTGCAGGTCACCTGCTCTGTGGCTCCTCTGCCTGCCCAACAACCTTCTAGTTGGCCCTCCCAGATCACACTACTCTCCAGCTACCTGATGATGACTGGCAACCTCCCAGGGTGTCTCTGCCAGGCCCCCGACTGCTGGTCTGAGCCCTTCAACTATTCAGGAGCGTTTGTCCCTTCCTGACAGGCTTCAGATGAGCTTTGGCGTGTAGGCAGTACATTCTGGGAGGACCACCCCAGCCTAATCGGCCATAACCCTGGTCAGTCCCCACAGCCACTCTCTCAATGACAACTTCCAGAGTTGAGTTATGAATACATCATACTTTTATCCACCCAGCAAGCTCCCACTCCTCCCGTGAGCTTCTGGAGGAGAGGCTGTGGCAACAAGCATATGTGCTGCTATTTTTAAAGTAAAAGAACAAAAAAGAAAACCTTCCAGCCAACACAGCCAAGTCGGCTTCCCAGTAGAGCTGAGCTGAGGCTCCACGCCCCGTTCCCAATGCCCATTCCTGCCAGAGGTGAGAGGACTCCGGAACCCTCTTCCAGCTCTCAGCGGGCCACCAGATGTTCAGGGTTAGGGAGGGCACACCACTCTCCTCATCCAGCCAGTGCCTTCTCCTCCTTTACCACCTGGCCCCTCAGCCCCTCCTCCAGCTCTTGCCCTGAGAGAAAAACTAGGAAATTACCAGTATTTTACTCACTCATTCTCTCATCAGTCTCTCATCTTCTCAATGGACGCCCTTTTAGGTGATATGATCTAAAACTGGCAAACAACCACAGTCATGACAGTCCTTTTCCTATTAGCAATTTTTGGTTTGCTCATTTCTTAACATTTACCTATTATCTATTATGACATCTTCCCTGTGTCAGGCATCGGGCTTGGCTGTCCCTTTCTGGATAATTATGAGTAACTCTTTCTCAGATTAGCAAACTTTTTTCTTTAACAGGGACAGATATGCCCTAGCTGGTTTGGATCAGTGGATAGAGCATCAGCTCACAGACTTAAGGGTCCCAAGTTCCATTCCCGTCAAGGGCGCATACCTCGGTTGCGGGCTCAGTCACCAGCCCTGTGGAAGGCAAATAAACAATGTGTCTCTCGAACATCAATGTTTCTCTCTCCCTGCCTCTCCACTTCCCTTCCACTCTCTCTAAAAATCCATGGAAAAGTATCCTCAGGTAAGGATTAAAGAAAAGAAAAAAGGATGGATATTAAATACTTTAGATTATATCAATCTATGACACAACTACTCTGCTCCTGTAGCTCAAAAAAAAAATAAGCCAAAAGCAATATGTAAATGATGGGTGTGGCTGTGATATACAAACAGTATTTACTCAAGCAGCAGGTGCATAACTTTATGGCCACTGCCCTATGTGACTGCAACATCAGTTACTACTATCTCCACCATTCACCCAGGCATCCCACTCAGATTCCCTCTCTATGACAATTTACTGATATTCCTGCCAGGGTCACTGGTGCCCTAACTCACGCCTCCCTGCCTAGCTGCAGTATCAGGTCAAAATGCCTGCTGGAGGCCTGGCATTTAAAGTCTCCAAGGTAACTATCAGGACTTCCTCCTGTTT
Organism: Cnephaeus nilssonii; assembly: GCF_951640355.1. Lineage (NCBI taxonomy): Eukaryota > Metazoa > Chordata > Mammalia > Chiroptera > Vespertilionidae > Cnephaeus > Cnephaeus nilssonii. The sequence continues at coordinate 47,372,929 of NC_137087.1, read as the reverse complement.
GACTCCCAGTTTCAGTACTAATTCCATTGTGGAGATGTTTCCTACAACTTCAGCCCACATCCTCCTCTACTTTACACCAACAGCACCTTGGAGTTCCCCATTTATGCTCTGAATATGCATATGCGCTTTTTCCTCTTTCCAGCAATTGCTAAAAGTTCCTTAAAAATAAAGTAACAGCTCAGCCAGTGTGCCTCAGTGGTTGAGCGTTGACCTATGAAGCAAGAGGTCACAGTTCTATTCCTGGTCAGGGCACGTGCCCAGGATGAGGGCTCGATCTCCAGCAAGGGGCATGCAGGAGGCAGCTCTCATCATTGATGTTTCTATCTCTCTTCCTCTCCCTTCCTCTCTAAAATCAATAAAATATCTTTTTTTAGTAAAATAACAAATGAAATATGTTTTGAATCTCTGAAGTTGCAGAGTGCAGCTCTCAATAGAGAAAACAGGGAAGACTGGAGCAGTGCAAAGACAATGAGAAGTAGAGGTGAGCGCCACTTCTCCGACCCTCAGCCCAGACAATAGTGAAGTGGTAAGAGAAGTGCAGTAAGATGCCTGGTCTAGCATCTGACAAAATGCTCATGGCTGTCATTTTTATGAACAGCACAGACTGTAGGGCAATCACCTTGTTTTCTGTTCCTTGATTTAGACTCCTTAACCTTAACAGGGGGTGATGCACATTGATACCCAATGAATCATTAAAGAATCTTTGGCAACTGCTTCCCATGAAAGTACAATATGGCCCAGCTGACTGGCAATCAAAAGACAGAACCATGCTTCCCAGTGCCAGGCTTGGGAAACATCCATCAGCCATTCCCCCTGAGTGCGTTCCACTGATAGTCAACAATCAAAGCCCATAGGCAATTAGGGGCTCCAGTGTGTGGTGAACCACCATCGATTCCAAGGTCAAGGTCATAAGCACAACTCCAGACCCATGGCTGCCCAGAGAGTCTTTATGATTGAACTGGGAAAACCATTCATGCATGCTCCCCTCTGGCCTGTTCCACTCCTCATCTTCGGGCCAATGCCCAAAGCCACATTAATGTGTATCTTTTCAATGGCAGAAGCCCAGCCTGACCACAAATAACAAGCCAGATAACTAATTTCAGACCTCAAGCCAAAAGCAAGTAATTTAAATAGCTCCATTCTCCAGTGGGTTATGGTCCCACATTCTGCTTCCAAAAACAAAAACAAACAAACGAAAAAACAACATAGGCAGGCTGATGCTAAGGCAGGGGCTCACGAAGATCTCAGTGACCTCTTCATGTTATTGGACTCCTCAGCTGCAGTGGTCAGCAAACTCATTCGTCAACAGAGCCAAATATCAACAGTACAACGATTGAAATTTCTTTTGAGAGCCAAATTTTTTTTAAACTTAAACTTCTTCTAACGCCACTTCTTCAAAATAGACTCGCCCAGGCCGTGGTATTTGTGGAAGAGCCACACTCAAGGGGCCAAAGAGCCACATGTGGCTCGCGAGCTGCAGTTTGCTGACCACTGGTAGTCTCACGATGAGAGGCGCAATGATATAGGATAATTGGTTCATCCCTGTGCCCTCCTGCCCCAGCTCTTTGAATGAAAGCCATCACTGGGTTCCAAATGCAGAGAATTAGAGTTTAGCTGACTCTGAAAACCAGATCGTGCAAAATGCATGGTTCATAGCAGATCAAATGTAGACCCAACAGCAGCAGAATTCCCAGCACAGATCTAGGAGGGAAGGTTGAGGTGGGTAAGGTTGGCCAAAAGTTCAGCTCCTGGGTCTTTCTCACTGTTACAACACTTCTGTTCTACCTGAAGAATCCCAGTTCAGACAATAGGGTTGCAGGGTTGTTATTCTGAGGATTTAAGATGCCAAGAAGAGCCCTGACCGGTTTGGCTGATTGGATAGAGCATCGGCCTGTGGACTGAAGGGTCCCAGGTTCGATTACAGTCAAGGGCATGTACCTTGATTGCGGCACATCCCCAGTGGGGGGTGTGCAGGAGGCAGCTGATCGATGTTTCTCTCTCATCGATGTTTCTAACTTTCTATCCCTCTCCCTTCCTCTCTTTAAAAAACCAATAAAATATTTTTTTTAAAAGAAAGATCTCAATCTTATCAGCCAAGAGACCTGTCTTTGTCATATAGGTGAGGGGAGGAGAGAAGCCCTCCAGAGAAAAAGAAAGCAAGAGCAGATCCCCAAGAAGATGTGACAGCCCACCATTCATGGCACCTTTGCTCATATGAACAATGGAATGGCAATCATCAGGGAAAAGGCTGAATAAAATATAGTGTATTCTACACACACACACACACACACACACACATACACACACACACACACACACTATATATAGCAGCCTTAAAAAATACAGATGTCAAGGTTATTGACTTGGAAACATCTCTAAAACATATTACTAAATGAAAAGGGCTACTGAAGAATAATATATTAAATATACAAACCCAGACAAAACAAAACAATATCTTTCCATTATGTTTATATGTGTGCACACAAATGCATTTTACAAAAATTCTAGAGGAAATACACAAATAACTGGTAATAGAAGTCACCTCTGGGTAGGAGACTGAGGTGGGGTGGGGTGGCTCTAGGGACTGGAGTTTATTTGTAGTCTTGCACTGTTTTGAAAGAAAAACGTATCCATGTATCACTCCTGTAGTTAAAACTAATAGGAATAAAGTGAATTGTCACTGAGCAGTTACAATGCAGATCAGTAAATTAACACGTCGGTAGAGGAACTCTATTATAGATAAGTACTTGCATTCAAAAGGCAGCCCAACATAATCATAAGAGGATTCATTTCAGAGTCAAGCAGATTTTGCTTCAAATCCAGCCTGTGGAACCTCAGGCTAATTACATTAAGTCTCGAGTTTCATATCTGCTCAGGGGGGATATAAATATTGCCTTCATGGGATTACTGTGAAGCTTAAATAGCCCCAATATCATGGAGTTCACTGTCAGTTGTTGGGAGACCCCATAGTAGAACAATAAAGTAATCACTGGAGGAGAAATGGTCCCCATACGTTTCTGGGCAAATAGCAGCTGAGCTATAGTTAACGAGGGAATGCCATCTCATTTCCACCATATCAGCAGTAAACCACCAAAAAACACACAGGAAGATGGAGGGGTTGCTCCGCATAATCAGAGATAGCCTCCAGCAGGTGGCCAACATTTGCAAATTAAAGTCTGGGGAAAACAAACTCAACTTTTTTTCCCTGAGTTTTCCCCAGGAAAAAAAAATAATGAGGCACGAATTAGAAGGTTCTGGACAGTTTTAGCAAGGCATCTTTGCCTGGGGAGTGGGTGTTCACTATTTCCCTTTAAAATTACATGCAGCTGGTTGGGTCCCTCTGACATGCATGCAATTATGTCTGTTTGTGCACATCCGGAAAGCCCAGGATAAAGTGGTTAGCTGCCTTACAGAGAAATGTGAACTGCTGGAGCACCTTCGGACCACCTGTCTAACAGAGAGAAGCTAAATCAGATGCACCCATTCATTTGTCAATCTTTTCTTCTGGGGGATAAATCCAATACCTTGTAGGAGGTAGGCACTCAATGCATTCCTTAATTATTTTGTCAATTAGTGGGCGGGCATCCCCCACCCTGGAGAGAAGAGAGCATCTTCTTTTGCAGCCATCCCCCTCCATGAGGCTCTCATCTCCCTGCCTCTGCTGTCCTAGCACTCAGCACCTGTGTCACTCTCGGGAGCTTTGTGCCTGCTCTCTGTGGAGATACATCAATTCTCTTCTGCTGTTGCTTTATGTCATCATTTAGCTATATGTGCACGAGGCTTCTTTGTCCAGACAGAATAAGTCCTCTGAGGTCATGGGACTCCCGTGGTTGTCTCTTTTAACGCTTACAGCATGCTGGATAATGCCAGGGAGGGGATGTACTCAGACCGAGCAAATGTGTCCCAGAGACTGAAATAGACACATTCAGACAGATTCTCTTCTGATGGTGAAAATGCTTGGCTGTGAGAGACTAACAACAAAGTCGATGTTCTTTCCCATGGTGCTGGTTATATCGGTGATCCTACTGGTCATTCTGGGAGGAAGAACACTAAACTCTTCCAATACCTGACATCTCTCAACCCAGAGAAAAAGAGGAAATCCCCAGATACCAAGGAGTGAACTGCAGTTCTCCTATTTGAGGCTCTTATACCATAGTCACCCCATCTCCTGATGAGCCCTGAAGCCCGAATTCCCATTTATCTTTCTTTAAAAGAAACCTACTGACTACCATGCTCCCTGCACAGGGCCAGTTGCACATCATTTAGACAACTGTCCTGTTGGACCCCATGTTATCCACTCCAAAGCTCTTGACAAGAGCCTAGAGCTGCAGGGCATGAAAACCAACCCCACTTCTCTAAAGCTTTCTTTTGAAAGGCTAAGTAGGAAAAAGAAATCACCTATTCATTGGGTTTATTCTCAAGTCATAGTGAATTCTTGAAACCATCACTGTGGCCATAGGAGAAACACCCCACTGAGATCTGAGGCAACACCCACTTGAACACCAGAACCTTAGCTAAACTGAACACCACACTCTAGGGTCTTTGAAAAGATAAACGTGCTGAATGTTTATTTATGGTAGAAATATTATAAAATACATAAAAAGATAATGTATAACATAGACATCAACTAGAAACTCAGTTAATATTTCGATGTTGTTTCTCTAATCTGTGTGCATGTGTGTATTTACAAAATTTGGAGTCATTCTTTGTGTACAGGTTGGTGTTTTGCTTTTTCACTTAACATAATATTTAAGCATTTCCCCATGTTGGTAAATATTCTTTTAAAAATCACTTAAGAAGCCTTACAACATTCCAATGTTGTATATACATTTTGTGTGTGTGTGTATGTGTGTGTGTGTGTGTATGTGTGTGTGTGTATATATTTATAAATATATATATATATACACACACACAAATATACTATAATTTAGTTTAACTCTTTTCCTGGCCAAATTTTTACATTAAATATCAATATCATTAGTGTGCATACTTATACATAAATATTTGTATGTGTATTTATTTGTTTCCTTATAATAAATTCACGTAAGTGCAATTATTAGTTCACAGGGTAAAAAAATTGTCATGAAGACTCTTGTTATAAACTGTCCTACATAAATTTCTGGTTACTCCTGCTAACAATATAGGAGAGTCCCAGTATCCATGAAGACTTGCTAACATTGGGCTTTATCATTTTGAAGTTTCTAGACATGGGTGTTCTAAGATACTCAAAGGCCATAGACCTTGCATGAAAACATTATAAAAATATGTGAGACATTAACTATATCTTCACAGCAGAATACCACATCTTTAACAGGAGTTCCCAAACTTATGTGATGGAGGACTCCTTCCTATTTTTAAAAATCATTGAGAACCCTAAGAGACTTAATCCCTATGCTGTATCTGTCAATATGTAATGTATTAGAAATTACATTGGATAAAATTTTATAACAACTATTAATTCATTTTAAAACAATTACACATAAATAACATAACTCTATGCAAAAAGCTACAGTTTCCAAAACAAAAAGTTTAGTGAGGAAGAGTGGTGGCATTCTTTTACTTTTTTTATTAAGTCTTTAATAAAGACTGTTGGAGTCTCATCTATTTCTACATTTAATCTGTTATGACAACATGAGTCATTTAGCTTCTAGAAAACTCCACTGTGCACTCTTGAGAAAATGATAATTAGAAAGGGGAAATAACATTTTATTATTTATTAGAAAATAGTTTTTACTTCACTAATCCCCTGAAAGGGTCCTGAACATGCCCTAAGGGTCCCAGGACCTCACATTGAGAACTGTTGCTCTAAGCCAACTACAGGATCCCAAACTTACAAAAAGAATTTTGTGTTTTGTGGTGTGTGTGTGTGTGTGTGTGTGTGTGTGTGTGTGTGTGTGTTTAATTAAAATGTATGGGTGTCTCACAGATCTCCCCTCATTCTTTTTCTTCAAATCCTGTAAAGTTTAACTCTAGCCTTCGGTGTGAAGCTTTCTCATCTACCCTGCCCTCCGGTAACCCTTCCTTTCTCTGATTCTCTATTCCCTTTACAGTGCAGCACAATTTGCCTATACCTTTGATTTTCATAGTCTCTTGTCCCCACATGAACTATAAGCTTCTTGAGGTCAGGGATCAAGCCTTTGGCAAATATTTGGGCTCAGTACTTGATTTTTCAGAAGAGTGTCATCCTGAATCAGTGTGGCATTTAGGTAAATGACATAGGCATAACACTCTCTACAAAATACTTTCTCTTGAAATATTTCATTTAATTCTCACAATGACCTTTGATATAGGTATTTTCTCTTTGTCATAAAAACGAGGAAAGAGAGACTCAGAGACATTAAGTAACAGTGCTGGAGCTGGAGCCCAGGTCAGCTGATCCCAAATCCCATCTGCTCAACGTCAATGATTGGCTGTTTCCTTAAGCAGTGGTAACTGTGCATCTGCTTCACAGCATATTACAAGGAAAGGGTTTCATTGGCTCATCCTTTCAGGGGATCTCCAAAGGCATTTCCCGAAACTAGGAGGCATGGTAGATATTAAAAAGGAATGTGTTTAGAGTCTAAATCAAGCTAGAATTCTTCCTTTCCCACTAATCAGCAGCATGTTTCCCCATTTCTGGTATAGATCTAGTAATTGCCACCAGGCAAGGTTGTTGGGAGAACCCAGTGAGAAAATCTGTATAAAGCACAGTAAAAGAAGCAGCTTAGTTCTTTGATATATTTTCATTCCTTCCTAAGGCCATCTTACCACCATTCTCTACTTCCCCTCTGGAAAACAAGAATGACTTTATGAAATGAAGAGAGATACTTCCTATAGTCTGAACAATCTCTTTTTTTTAAATATATTTTATTGATTTTTTTATAGAGAGGAAGGGAGAGGGATAGAGAGTTAGAAACATCGATGAGAGAAAAACATCGATCAACTGCCCCCTGCACACCCCCTACTGGGGATGTGCCCGCAACCAAGGTACATGCCCTTGACCGGAATCGAACCTGGGACCTTTCAGTCCGCAGGCCGACGCTCTATCCACTGAGCCAAACCGGTTTTGGCTGAACAATCTCTTGAACAGAAAGTTGTTTTATCCCACACACCTAGGTCTAGGGTTTGGGGAACACAAAGGCTACAGAAGCCCAGACCAAAAATAACACTGGGAAGAGAGGATAGTTGTTTTTATCAAAAGACATTCATTTTCCATCCATGTTGAGAGCCTGTCGGGGCCTTGGCTCTAAAAACAAGTCCTCCCACAACATACACAGACATTCCTCAGACCCATGTCCCTGCAGGAAAGGTAGTGCTCAATTAAGCAAGTTGAGTGCTGAGAAGAGCCAGTTGCCTGGTTGGGAACAGAGTGTCTCAGCCCATTACCAAACACTGGCAGCAACGTGATGCTATTGATTGTCTCCAGTGGCTCAAAGTTAAGCATTCAGCAAGCCTGTAAATTCTGGTCTATTGGGTTTCCAAAACCTTGTTATAGACATTCCTTGTTTACAACCAAAACAATGTTTCCCAGTCTGATTACTCTCTTCCTCTGTAAAATAAGGTTAAAATTAATGATCTCCAAAGTCCCTGCCATTGCCAACCTTCTGTGCATCTGATCAAGCTCCAAATGTCTTCCAGTTGCTTCCAAACTGTAGATCTAAGGAAGCAAATCTGCCATCACCAAGGGCCACTGAGGTTCTGCAAATTGCCTGAGCCAGGGCATGACCCAGGAATAAATGTTCAGCTTCTCAAAGGTCTACCAGCCTATGGATCACTTAATCTAGGCACCTATGGGTATAGTGTCAGAAAGAATCATTGGGAACAATACTATCTTTCATTGAATAACTAGAAAGAAGGGCATGACTGAGCCTGAAGGCCAAAGGATAAAACATGTCATTTTAAACCTAACAACTGGACCACCAGGAAATGCTGGGCAAAATGACATAGCACACAAGTGATATAGTCCTTTCCTAGAGAGAGAGAGAGTAGAGGAGAGGGAGAAGCTTGAGGAGGGAAGTGGGGATTAAAAAGGGGCTCAAGAACACAATTAGATAAAAATATGTGAAGACAAGACCCTACTGAGTCCCTAGTGTTCGTTTCCTGGCACTCAATCATGATTTTTAATAAATAAATGAATAAAGAATAAATGAGTAAGAAGCAACTGGATCAAATACAATAGGATAGCAGAGGGGTTAGATGCCTAAGCTTTGGAGTTGGAGACATGTTGGTTTCAAGGCTTGGCTCCACACCCTCCACTAACTATATGATCTTAGGTAGGTCAATTAATCACTTTGAACTTTCGTTTTCTCATCTATAATATAGTTAAAGTTATATAAACTATGTATCTCACAGGTTTGAAGGTTTGAAAACTCAATGAAAAATTCAATGACAACTCAATGATGAAGTGTACATATAGCATTTATCACAATGCCAGGCATATTACATATCTTAATAAATGATAACCATAATTAATATGATGATGATGATGATGATGATGATGATGATGAAGAAGAAGACAATGCCATGAGTGCTAGAGGAGCTCAGAAAAAAAGGAAATAAGACTCCACCAAAGAGGTAAGCTTTAAAGAAAAGGTAGAGTATTAGGAGGCAAAAGGAAGACAAAGAGTATGGAACCTTAAACATAAAAATATTTTCAGAAGATTTTTAGGAGATGGGCCAGGCCTGAAAGAAATGTTCTTACACAGTCATTAGAGGGGATAAGTTTAGTTTTGTTGACTATATGCTAAAGAGCTTGGACCTTATCTTACAAGCCATGAGGCCCCAAAGGTTCTTGAACAGGTTAGAGACATGATAGAAGCCTGTTTGTAAAGATTAATCTGTTGGTGATGTTGTATGATGGATTTGTGAAGCATATTCTCTTGAAGGTAGAAAGACTTCTTAGGAATCCATATCACTAACCTGATGAGACAGTGGGTTATTAAAAAATGAAAGAGGGACACAGAGAAGCAGCATAATCTGTTTATTGGACATTGGGCAGAGACAGAGAAGAAGAATCAGGTAAAGATAATTTAAGGATTCCAAGCCTGAGTGACTAAGAGAATAGTGTTACCATTGACAGAAACAAGAGTGGAACCAACATCTCTGGAACAGACTATAAATTGAGTTTGTGATCAAAGAAAAACATCCCAGGCTGTGTTTCCTACAATCAGAGACTGAGTCTGTTATTTGGAAGCTCAAAAATTATTGAGGGAATGCTCTTAGGCAAAATCTAACAGAAGAGAGGGAAGAAAGATAGAAAAGGACCAGCAGACAAGCAAGGAGGTGGTTCCAGGTAAAGCCTGATCCACAGAGGAGCTGTGTGCATAACTCTTACCATTGACTTGACACATTCTACCATAAGGCAGGGGGCCAGGCTTTTGTGCCCCATACCAGCCAGTTATTGGCCAGATGTGGGAAAGTGGTGACCACTTTCTATAGAGGTCCCCACTTCTCTTGTAGCAGCAATGGGTAAGGGAATGTTGGTCTCTGGCTTGGCACGTAACACTCAACAAACACCTTCTATTATTATTATGAACTAGAGGCCCAGTGCACAAAATTCACGCACGGATAGGATCCCTAGTCCTGGCTGGCAGTCAAGGCCGATCTGTGGGGCGACTGGCAGGGTGATCAGGGGGTCCCTGCTGTCACCTACCTTGGCTGGTCTGGGGCCTGCAGGCTGAGGGCAGCTCTGGCTGGTCTGGGGCCTGCAGGCTGGGGGCAGCTCTGGCTGGTCTGGGGCCTGCAGGCTGGGGGCAGCTCTTGCATTGAGCGTCTGCCCCCCGGTGGTCAGTGCACATCACAGTGACCAGTCATCCCACCAATTGGTCAATTTGCATATTGGGCTTTTATTATATAGGATGCTAGCATTAAGAAGATGGCAGGATATCCAACATATGTGACGGATGAAAGAAAACAACTTGGGCAAGCACAGTTCTCTGTCCCAGCACAACCTCAGTCCAGGAGGGTAATTCACCTTCCCTCTATTTCCTGACCTCCTTTGTGTAAACAACGGAAAGCTAAGTAGTTGTCCTTTACTGGGCTTTCAGAATCGGCCATGCAATTCATCAGAGGTGCAAGAGCCTGAAAGAAAAGTTAGGTGAGGCTTTCTGAAAATGTGGTGAAGATAAGCTCTTTCTATTTTAAGCACTTAAATATGGATGGGAAAATCCTGGCATGGAGGCTCCATTTAATTCTTGGGGCCTGTGACATTCACTGCCAGTTCATATATCCTGTCCTGGAACCCTCTCTCCTGGATGGAGCCTATCTGCTCTTCTAACATGTTTAGGGCTCTATAGGGCGGTATTTTCCTTTTACATGACAGGAATCTCCCAGAAAGGGTTTGTGTAAATTTAATGTTAGTTTTAATGTTCCAGGTAAGCTGAACTCTCTGTGTAAAAGCTGTATACTGAATCCTGTGGTAGAAAGTCACACCCAAATGCACATTTGCTCTGAAATATCAGCTCTAACATAAAACACACTTGCATTTTATAGGAAGTTGCTGTTTCATTCTTTGACACAGAAATCAATCAACAGATGTTTATTGAGTGCCTATGATGTAAAGGGCACTAGGCTAGATGCTGGGAAAACCACAGCAGATCTTGGGAATAGTAAATACACATTCTGGTCAGAGAACAAAGTATATGTAGGAGTAGAACAACTGTATATGCATTTAGAGATTGTGTGCATTGAGGTAGCTAAGAGAAATAGCAAATGCCACCAACCTTTCAGTGACATAACACTGTCACTCACATCATAGTCCAATGTGAACCAGCAAGGTGAGGGTCTTGCAAGGGGCTCTGATCTATGCAGTGATTTGAAGGCACAGGTATTTTATTTTAAATATATTTTATTGAGTTTTTTACAGAGAGGAAGGGAGAGGGATAGAGAGTTAGAAACATCAATGAGAGAGAAACATCGATCAGCTGCCTCCTGCACACCCCCTACTGGGGATGTGCCCGCAACCAAGGTTCATGCCCTTGACTGAAATTGAACCTGGGACCCTTCAGTCCGCCGGCCGATGCTCTATCCACTGAGCCAAACCAGTCAGGGCCCAGGTCTTTTATAGAGCTCTGCTAGCCTCTAGATCAGGGATGGGGAACCTTTTCTCTGCCAAGGGCCATTTGGATATTTATAACATCATTTGCAGGCCATACAAAATTATCAACTTAAAAATTAGCCTGCTATATTTGGTTAAACATTTAATTAACTCACCCCTAATGCTTGGCAGGGACAGACCAAATGATTTTATCAGCCTTATATGGCTCGTGAACTGGACATTCCCCATCCCTTCTCTAGATCTTAGGAATTCTCAATACTATTGATGATGGGTAAATAAGTGAGTATGGCCAATGATGCAAGAAGTGTTTTGACCAGGTATAGATGTGGCATCCACCACTTCCAGCCTGTTACAGGGAACAGAATTCAGTCAGATAGCTATATCTCCATGACAGAATGCAGTTCAGTTGTTTGTCCTGGATCAAGATGAAACAGGTTTAGTGGCTATCAAGTCAGTCTTTACCATAGCAACATACTTCTGAGGCTTCAGAATATTGAAATTAGTATTTTTGTCTCATACATAAAAGACTGACCAGCTAATGATTTCTTGCTCCCAAGGAGATTCTGAGCTCACTTGAGATATGCAGAAACACATCCTACCCAACAAAAAGAACAGGAATAAAATTGTTGATTACCTACTCATTTGCCAAGCCTAACACTATTTTAGATGGTCAAAATACTACAATAAAAGGAAAACAAGCAAACCATGTGTTGAGAACTTTATATTAAGATAAGTATTTTTTCCTCCCTCCCTCCCCCCAAGATTTAAAAAAAAAAATAGGTTCGTTCAATATCCTTTCCAGGAGATTTGACTTTGGATGGTGGGCACACAATGCAATATACAGATGATGTATCATAGAATTGTACACTTGGAACCTATAAAATTTTATTAACCAATGTCACTCCAATAAATTTAATTTTAAAAAACTCTCAACAAATTGTAGAAGGAATATAATTCAACATAATGAAGTCCATAGATGACAAGCTCGCAGCTAATGATGTTGCTGATGATTTCTCAATGATGAAAAGTTGAAAAATTTTCCTCTAAAACCAGGAACAAGACAAGGATTTCCCACTCTCACCATTCATTCAATATAATATTGGAAGTCCCAGCCAGAGATATGAGACAAGATAGAGAAATAAAAGGCATCTAAATTGGAATAAAAGTAAAATTATCTGTTTTCAGATTATATGATATTATATATAGAAAACCCTACAGATTCCACCAAAAACAAAACTGTTAGAATAAATTAAGTAAAATGTAGGATGAAAAAGTTATATAAAAAAATCAGTTGTGCTTCTATACACCAACAATGAACTATCAGAAACAGAAATAAAGAAATAATTCCATTTAATACTGGATCAAAAAGAATAAAATACTTAGGAATAAATATAACCTAGGAGGTGAAAGTCCTGTAAACTAAAAAATATGACAATAATAAAAGACATTGAAGAAGACACAAATAAATATTGTGGTTTCCTGGATTAGAAGAATTAATATTGTTAAAATGTCCATACTACCCAACATGATCTATAGATTCAATGCAATCACTACCAAAATTCCAATAGCATTTTACATAAGAATATTTTAAAAACCTAAAATTCATACAGAACTACAAAAGACCCCAAATAGCCAAAGCAATCTTAAGAAAGAAAAATAAAGCTGGACTCATTATACTTTATTATTTTAAATTATACCAAAAAATTATAGTAATCAAAACAGTCTGGTATTGGCATAAAAACAGACACATGTATTAATAGAACAAAATAGAGAGTCCAGAAATCAGCCCATGTATAGATGGTCAATTAATTCTTTTCAAAGAAGTCAATAATATATAATAGAGGAAAAAATAGTCTCCTTCATTAGTGGTACTAGGAAAATTGGATAACCACATACAAAAGGGTAAAACTGGATCCCTGCAAACATAAAAGTCAACTCAAATGGATTAAAACTTGAAAACATAAATTCCTAGTGGAAAATAGAGAGGCAAGTTCTTTGACAATGTTTTAAACAATGATAGTTTAGATTTTACACCAAAAGCAAAGACACACAAAAAATGAGTAGGACTACATCAAACTATAAAGCATCCATACAGCAAAGAAAACCATCAACAAAATACAAAAAGCAACCTGTGTATTGGGAGAAAATACTTGTAAATCACATATCTGTTAAGGGGTTTATAGCCAAAATATATAAGGAACACATACAAATCAATAGCAAAAAGCAATCTAAGTAAAAAGATTGGCAAAGGACCTGAATAGGTATTTTGCCCAAGAAGACATACAAATGACCAACAGGTACATTAAAAAGATGTTTAAAATCACTACTCATTGGGGAAACGCAAAGCAAAACTACAATTATCACTTAATTTTGGACACTAAAATTTGAATCCTCTTATTTTTAAGGTGCCATCATTTAAAAATGTGAAAGCTGTTCTTAGCTCACAGGCTAAACAAAAACATCAGGGAGCCTGGATTTGGCCTATGGGTCATACTCTGCTGACCCTTGCCCTCTGACACTACCTACTTGATCCCTCCCCACTATAAATGTCCATTACCTCTTGCTGATCTAGCAGCACAAACATCCAGCTCATGCTCTGAGCTTGCCTTCTTTGAGCTGACCCTTGCCTGAACTACCCCAGTCCCAGAACACTTTCCTGGCACTTGTCCTTGGCGGTTGGCATGCCCATCTGATTCACTGCAGCTTTAGTTGTAGGAAAGCAAACAAAAGGACAGCCAAATGTCATGAATCTTCATGCCTTAAAAAGAAAGACCTGCAGTTTAAGAGTAAACAAGCTGCAGCTTACCCTATGGACCGACATGCATAATACCCAAGCTGGGCTTGTTCCAGAAAAGAGTGGGAAGCATCCACACTTTCACTTCCTTTGCCACAAGACCAGTGAGGAGGCATGTGTCCTGTAAAGAGAGGAGCTCACATATCCAGCAGGGGAAAAGATGCATCAAGCCCATCTGGCCAGCGCAATATGGCCAGGCCTGTGTAGCTAGCCTCATGTTGCCTAAAGCAACAGTTTCCTTCCAGGTTGGAAAATGGCAGCAATAAAAAATGAATGGAACGCAGCCAGATAGATGGCTCTCAGTACCAAAAGACTCTGCATGATGAGAAATGGGAAAAAATATTTATATACATAGAGAGAGATAGTATCTTCTTCTCCAACACATTTTCTGAAGTTACAAATCTATGGCTTCTATTTATTCCCATTGGAGGGAAAAACAAAAACACTGAGATTTATGAGCAGTGTTGTTTATTTATAATCCAAGAACTCTCCTCATACCATATGCTTGGTTAAATTTACAGAGAGACAAAGTGAGAGGAAATTGCCTGCTTAATTCAATGGCCCTGGCAATGCTAGCAGGCAGAGAGAGCATCCCACACTCTTCCTCTGACATGTGTGTCAGCATGTACAGGCATGGAGACACGCATGCAGAGAGCAGAGGGAGCCCTTGCCTTGCCAGCGAAGCCGCAACTCAGCGTCCTGAGAAGGAGAAGAGCTGGTGAGACCAGCTGAGGAAGCCCAACCCATTTCTCTAGTTAAGCACACAAGTGAGACCCAGACCCAGAGAAAGAGGCAGGAAAGGAGAGTGAGGGCAGAGAGATGATGGAGCAACTGGTTTTCTGGACAAGAGGACACGCAGTACAAGAGGGTTTTCAAGGAGGCAAAGTGCACACAGGTCTCTACAACACTTTGATTTAATGATTTCCTTCTTGGTGTTAGTGGAAAATGGGTAGTAATTTCTGATTTTATCTCTGCTGCCCAGTGTGTTCCTCAGAGAGGCTGGCCCTCATTCCTTTAAGGAACAAGGCTCAGTTTTCACCGAGTGTTTTTATTCCTCTGCACTGTACCCTCCCTCCCCTTCAGCCTAAGGACAAACGAAAAGAAAGGAAACCACTGAAGTTGAAGAATATTAATACAAATGAAAATAGTGCCCAGATATGGAAAGAGATAGAAAAGGTTGAAAAATAAATAAATGAAAATGACAGGAGGGATGGGTAGGGGCAGAGGACCTCTGAGAAAGTCCTCCCTGAGAACTGCTGTCAATGGTGCTCCATCTACCTACCTAAGCATTCACAGCCCACAGGGCCTGTCCATACCACACTGGGTCCCATACCAGCTGCCTGCAGTGTTAGCTGCCTTTTACTATGCATGGGACCGCTCCTCTGGGCCATCTCCCACTTTTATTTGGATGACCCCCAAAACCTATCTCACTCCATCCTCTCCCGTGAGTTCTAGTCCCACATTTCCAAACGCTGTGCAATGAACCATTACAATTGCAACCCTGGATGCTAAAACTGAGCTCACCACTTCTCCAACCATAACACTTCTGTACCTATTTCTCCTCCCCTCCTTCCACCCTCTTTCTCCTCTTCCATCCCCATACCCTCCAACTCTCCCAGCTCTGAAACATTACAATCCTCATGACTATTCTCCTCTCCCTCACCTTGAATCGCTGCCAAGTACTGTTAGCTGTACCTCAGAAAAATCCCTCGCACTGGCGCCTCTCTCTCTCTCTCTCTCTCTCTCTCTCTCTCTCTCTCTCTTTCTCTCTCCCTCCCTCCATCCCTCCAAGTTTAGGACAAAGGCCTGTCTGACCAGCTACCTGGGCAGCTGTAATACTCCCCTCACTTGTGGCCCTGCCTCCCTGCCTCTGGCCATCTTCTTCCTCGGGCTAGGGTTCACAGTGGTATCAAATCTACCTTCCTAAAGCAGAGCTATAAGCATAAAGTCATTTTCCAGTTCCAGAACTTTCATGGTTCCATATTCACTTTAAAATCTAATGCTGGTATTCAATACCCAGTCTGTGCTCACCATTACCATGCTCACCCCAACCCAGGGGGCTGCATACAGTTGAATCTCAGTAATTGCTTGATGGTGAAATGGTTAGTGGCTTAAGAACACTTAAAAAAATAGGGGATTTTTCCCCCTCTATGGCTATTTGGAAGAAATGCTGAAGTTGAGAGGACCCATGGGCTTATAAAACTGAACTGATTTGACAGTTACAAGTGTGTAAAGCAACGATAAGAAAGCGAAGGGTGGAAAGGAAAAAAGAGATTACACCAAAGTTTGTGACAAAAAACAGGGAGGAAGTCCAGTCACTGAGCATCTGGGATCATTAAGAACGAGACCCTGAAAAAGGTCTGAATAAAACAGAAGGACCTGGTGGAGCCATTGAGAAGTAATTTACCCACGAGGGTAGACGTAGCTAAACAATGAAATGAATTTGTCAGTTAGGAGTGTTGCAGAAAGGGAGGGGGGAACAGGTGCTGGAGACAAGCCTAAATCTGCCACAGAAGACAACTGGGGTTCTTCTTAGAATGAGTAAAGCAGAAGGCTGGGCAAGTGGGACAGGACTTGCCTGAGAATAAAATAATTGGAAAAGCAAGGAGCTACTCATCCTGCCATTGACACCACTGGCTTCAGTTCAACGTGCACAACAGGTATGGCAAGGAGTCTCAGGAACCTACAAGGAAATGAGCCCTAATACATAGAAACAGAGTCTACAGAATCACCGGTCAAAGGTCTCACAACCAGAGGATTGGGGGACCAAAAATCAGACAAGGCAGAAAAGGGGACAAGAGGATAAAATGTTTGTCACATGCCAGAGGCATTCAAAATACCGGTACTACCATTGATAGAGTTCCCAAACCAGGAAATCACACTGCAAATGGAGTCAAACTCAAGTGAACCGTGTCCTACCTTGTTCTGATCTTCAAAGCATCAGGCAGACATTGTAGGGTCTGGGGAAGAGACTATTGTTATTAGTCACTCTTTACCCAGAAGGAGGTTATGTTTTGTACATGCTGATACCCAGGAGACTGACTCATTGCCCTTGGAGACTCGGCCCCACAAATGCCTACTAAGTATCCCTATCAGCCTTTCATTTATGATATTATTTTATAAATAAATTCTAACAAGTGTAAACCATATACCTTCCTATTGTCCTTGGGGTCCAAATTAACCACTCCACAAGGGGTAAAGCAAACCATATCCCAGCTCCATGAAGCTCACAATATAAAGTCAAAGAAAAACAATGAGCTTGTATGCTAATAAGTAAATAAATTAAAAGCTGAAATTATGAGGCACACTCAGTGAAATGAAGAGGGACTATGACAGAGACTGGTAGAGGGCAATGGTCTTCAAAGAGGGGATGCCGTTTAGGCTGGACCTGGAGAAAAGAGGCATGCAGAGCGTGAACTAAAGAGCACTTCAGTGAAAATGTCCCGAGGCAGGGGAGAGGTTGACCAGAAAGACAGTCAGGCTGGAGTAGAGTGAGCAGGGAGACAGAGGCATGTAATCAGAAGACACTATGTGGGCTGCATCATGTTTCACACTGAGAGGACACAGAGTGGGAGGAAGGAACTTGATTCCCTTCTATGTCTCAAGCACTGACAGATATATTTTTCAACCATGGCCACTATCTTTGCCTGTAGAAACTTATAGTCAGAACTAATATGCATGAAACAGAATAGTCAGTCATGCTGGAGACATTTTTATTGGTCTTGGTTGGGTAAGAATTTCATTTTACAACCTCAGTCAAAATAACACCTAATGCCAGCTAGGTCCGATGCATCTCCCTAAACACAGCACTGAGCTAATCAATTATAAGTTGGGGCAAAAGCAGGCTTACAGTTGTGAGTACACGAAACAGAGTTTATTTGTATGTTATTATTTAGAAAAGTGTGTTTAACAAATAAGGATCAGAGAAGTTCAGGGATTCCATGAGCTTCACTCTGTGATTTAACTATTTTCTTTGAAGATGCAAATCATTACCTTTGGAGGTGGCAGTTTCAGAGTGTGGTGTGACTGAGAGAGCACAGATATAAAAGGAAAATATCTGGGGTCCAAAACCAGCTCTGCCACTAAACTAGTTAAGTTAATCTTAGGCAACCATTTACCTCTTTGACCACTAAACTAGTTAAGTAAATATTAGGCAAGTATTCACCTCTTTGATCTCAGTTTTATCAGGTATAAAATAAGTTATAAGTACTTCTGATTTAGGATGTGAAAGAGTAACAGGGACTGAATCTACCTTCCCTCCCATGAAAAAAATAAAATCCTATATAATAAAACCATAATGGCGTAACAACCAGAATGACCAATCAAGCAGTTGCTATGAGGTGCATTGACCACCTCTCGGTCCCTCCCCACAACCTACAGGCTCTGATCGATGGATGGCCAATGGGGAACCACGGGGAACCAGGGTGGGTGGCAGTGGGGTGGGACTGGGGACTGGCGAGCAGAATAAGGCAGACCTCTTGGTCCCTCCTCCCCCATCCCCCTGCCCACAGGCTTCGATCGCGAGATGGTGAACAGGGAACCATGGCAAACTGGGCTGGGTGTCGGTGGTGGGATGGGACTGGGGACTGACTGGCAAGCGGGTGGAAGATGGCCCTGATCGCAGACTAGGCCTAGGGACCCTACCCGCACATGATTTCGTGCACTGGGCCTCTAGTAAATAACTAAAATATATAGAACAGTGCTTTTCATGTAATGGGACATCAGACCATGATGAACAATGATCCCTGAGAGATAGAAAGCAAATGAGGTAAGCCTTACAATTGCCCCAGACCATGCACAGTTTCCAGATCACATGCAGAGAAAAGAAATTTAGTGAAGCCAGTGGTCTCCCTGAATTGAACACTTAGAGGGGGTTGGAGAGGAGGGGCAGTCTGGGCAGCCAAAGTTGGCTAGAGATTGCAATAAGTAATACTGGAGTAAAGACAGCTACATAAATAGAGAGAAGTCTAGATATATGCAGAGGATCCCTCAGATTTTCAGCTAAGTACTTACCAGTTCGTGCACGTAAAGTAACTACCCAACGTTGGAGAAAGAACCACCTGAAAGGATTACAGGGAATAATCCCAGAAGCTCACACGGGGTTAATAATAGTTAGAGTTCCCATCACCCAGAGTGCCAACCCTCATACGTCTTGAAATATAAGGTAGAATACTTCAGAAAGATTCTGCTTCAGGAGTGGGGTCAAGACTAGTCCTAAACAAAATGATGTTGTGATCCCCATTTATAAAACTTAAAATCAAAACCTGAAAGAATTCAACCATTTCCGAGTTACTTAATTGTGTCCCAGAACACAGCTCAACAATATTTGTAGGAATTAAAAAGTACCCACGAAGATAAAAATCATAATATTTGCAGCAAAGAAAAACAATTATTTGGCATGACAAAAGCAATAAACAAACCCAGCCAAGCCAATGAGGCTCAGTGGTTGAGCGTTGACCCATGAACCAAGAGGTCCCTGGTTTGATTCCCAGTCACAGCACAAGCTCAGGTTGTGGACTCAATCCCTGGTGGGGGACAGCCAGTCAATGTTTCTCTCTCATCATTGATGTTTCTATCTCTCTCTCCCTCTCCCTTCCTCTCTCTCTAAAAGCCAATAAAAACATTTTTTTTTAAAAGAACACCCATAATGGAAAAAGAAATAAATAAATCTAAACTACTAGTTTTCAACTAGATGTGATTTTTTCCACCTCCTTCTACCTGGAAGCATTAGTCAGTGTATGGAGAAATTTCTACTTGTTGTGACTGAAGATGCTACTGGAATCTGATGGGTGGAAGACGGAATCTGCTACATATCTTGCAATGCACAGGAAATCCCTCCACAACAAAACATTGGCCAATCTGAGATGTCAATATCCACTGTTGAGAAATTGTGTTCAAAATCATCTCGGCAATGACACAAGTGATAGAATTAGTGAAGAGAAACATTAAAACTGTGACTATAAGTTTATTCCATATGTTCAAGAAGTAGGAGAAAAAAAGTGTACATGTTAATTAGATATATGTTCTCTGAGGTAGTCACTAAATGATTTGCTGAATGAAAAAAAAAATTGTATCACTGGAATTACTCAGAAACTCCCAGCGAAATATTCCTTTTGGAAAATGTTCTCATCAACGTGCCCTGCAACCGAGCCCTTAGGTAGGAAAGTGAATAACCTGCATGTGTTCCAATCACATGACTTAACATGTTGGACCAAGAAGATGATGAGTAAACTGTGAAAGAAAAATAAACCTCTAAGCCAGCCTGAAGCTGTCACCATAGATAAAAGCATAAACATTTTGTTATTTTTAAATATATTTTTATTGATTTCAGAGAGGAAGGGAGAGGAAGAGAGAGAGATAGAAACATCAATGATGAGAGAGAATCATTGAACAACTGCCTCCTGCATGCCCCCTACTGGGGATTGGGCCCCGAAACCCGGGGATGTGCCCTTGACCAGAATAGGACCCGAGACCCTTCAGTCTGCAGGCTGATACTCTATCCACTGAACCAAACCAGCTAGGGCAAAAGCATAAACATTTTATTCAGAAAGTCTAGGGATAAATATTTTCTCCACTATCCCACAAATTGTACATATTAATTTAAATAAAATGCATAATGACAAATAGGTTCTGTCTGTATGCCATTTTCTGTTGATACCTAGTGACTGTCTTGGACTCTCACCTGAAGAAAGATCCTAATTTCAAACCTGTGTTTATGGAAAAAATATATGCACACAGGCCTCCACATACAGGGTTGGGCAAAGTTTACAGCTGTTCATATAGAAAATAATACAATAACTCATAAATAAGACTAAACTCTGTGTTCCTTGTACTCACAACTGCAAACCTACTTTTAACCCACTCTGAATGTAATATTTTGTGTATTGTATGCCTTATTGTATGCATATTATATATAAATATATGCAATTTATTACATATATGGTATTAGGACATGTTCTGTGTATCTGAATATGTAAATTGTAAATTCTGAACAATTGTAAATCTATAAAAAATTAAGTCCATAAAAAAAATTGAATGAATTTCACCAATTATCCTTGTGACAATGCTATTCAGATTCAATTTCCAGGAACACCACAAAGACAGAAGCAGCACTTGAATAAGGATTTTTAAACCACTGATAAAAATAACAGGATCCAAATAGATTTTGCTGCTTCCATTAAGGGAGGACCAATCATTATGTATCAAAATCCCCCAAATAAAAGCCTCCATTTCCACTCCATTGTAGGAAACTAGGAATTAAGTTACTCTTACTAGAAAAGGAAGATTAAAGACATGTTTAAAGACTTTGGAACATGGAGGCAAGAGATATAAATTGTAGTCATGGCACAGCTACTGTCTAGCCAGGTATCTGTGAGACCACTGCCTGATAGTTCTGGCCCCTCCGTTTCCCAAACTGTTAAATGGGAGGAATGGCTAAAATGTCTCTCTGGCTTCAAGGTTCTTGCTTTACTTGGAGCGTCACCTAATCACCTGTCACAGAGAATAAATATAACAATGTTCTCTCTTCTTTCTCTTTTGATTCTGCCTGACATTTTTGCATTTGCCATTCAGCTTCAGATCATGTAAGCTAAGAGAAACTCTTGGAACTAATAAAAAAAAAGTAGAAATCCTAAAAAGTTTGATTAATACCAAGGTACATCCAAAGCTCTCCCAGGATAATGGGCTATCCATCCTGGGCATATTCTGGCTAGTTCGATGTAGCCATCTGCTTTATGTCATACACCTCATATAATTAAGATGCCACTGGGAATGGGAGAAAAGTAGAACAAAACAAAAAATATATAATTTTTGGTTATGCATTTTGTATTTGAGAAAGAGTCTTTTTTTCTCCTAATCCTTAATACCCTACAGGCATTTTAAAAGACGATAACCACAAACATTTTTCTAATCCTAACAAAATTAAAGTACATAAAGATATTCTTTAAAAGTCCTGCTGAGTGCTTAAGACCATATTACCACAAGGACCACCTGCACAGCAAGGTCTCTGGAATAAAAGGGAATGTTTTAAACATCTTTAAATTGCTTTCAGTGCACTTGAAACACAAGTGTGTATGCCTTCAGAAATCTAAGTCTCCCTGGCAGCAAAAGCGGAAATCTGCTGTCCTTGAGGGCTTTGTTGACATGACCCTGATAAACGCAAGACTTGTGACTCGGGGGTGTTCAGTAAAGAGACACTATAGACATAGTAGTCAGTGGTCCACTTAGCTGTGTCTATGAGCATCCATAAGAGGACAGGGAGACGATGCTCCCTGCTCAGGGGAGCAGTGCAGTCTCCCTTGCATCAGCCTGGCTTTAGGACCAAGATCAGCCTCTTCCCTATACCCCCAGCCACTGGCATGAGGCCTGCCACGTGGTGGATTCTTGGGAACTCTGTTAAAATACTGACTTGGAAATTTACTATTAGTCCACCCACAATTTGCCGACTGCCTATGTCAATGAAGCAGAAGAAGTGATATGAGAAAAACAATCTAGAAGCAATAAATGCAAGGGATGCTCTGGGCAGAGTAACTAGGTTAGATCTACTGTGATTGGTAGCAAAGCCTGTCAGGAGGCAAGTGGAAAAAGGGAAATCTAGAAAGGTACATAAGACCAGATTATGGAGAGATTGCTGATGGGCCCCTTCTTTTTCACCCAAATTGCTGCCTATTGGATCAATACTTCATTTTGAAAAGTCTTCTTTTCCTTACACCCAATATTTCCATATTACCTCCCAAAAAGGTCGCCTTCTGTGTATATCCTGGCCCCCCCTTTTTCTAAGACCTTCTTTTACATACACCTCATACAGTACAATCTGATTATTCTTCCAAACTTCTATTTTTAATCCTCAAACCCCCACTCAAAACTTTCAACAGCTCCCCAAAGTCTCCTGACTACTTCCTGAACCTAGCATCCAAAGTACACTAACCTATCTTCTCTTTGAACTTTCCAGTATCATATATAATGGTCTCTCTAGAGCATATTGATTTTTATATCACAGATCCTACATGCTGTATTTTTTAATATAACTGGTTAGATCTTGTCTTTTTAAGTCCTCCATGGTAACCCAGCAGGTGGTAGCCCCTCCATGTTTGAGGAATAAATGAATGGATCAAAGCATGCTTCTCTTCTCTAATGTCTCCATCAGTTATACGGTTGTAAACTGGAAACTATGGGCTAATTCCTCCTGGATATGTTTGACTTGGCCTGCCAAGAAGTATGTAAAAATTTGAACTTGAATGACTTGAGAGGGGATATAAATGCTCCTGTTAACCATAGTTCCCCAGCCCTTATTATCATCCCTGCTTCACTCACTTGTTCTCCTCTGTATACCCAATACTGTAATCCTTGACTTTAAGTTTATACATATTTGAATCATAATAATAACTACACTTCGTTGAGTGTTTACTTGAGCCAAAACTTGTTTTAGGTACTTTACATGTACTATCTCATTTTACACAATCCAATACTCAATAGTAAGGGCCTAGGGCTATGCCTTTTATAGTTCAACTAGAGGCCCGGTGCACAAATTTATGCATGGGTGTGGTCCCTCAGCCTGGCCGGCAATCGAGGCCTATCAGGGGGCTGGCCGGTGGGGGAAGGGACCCTGGGAAATTGGCCAGCCGGCTCCCCAATCGGGGCCTATCGGGGGGACTGGCCAGCAGTGGGGGAGGACTGCGGGAGGTTGTCTGGCCAGTTGGGGGAGGGGCCATGGGAGATTGGCTGTGGGAGTGCGCTGACCACCAGGGGGCAGCTCCTACATTGAGCATCTGCCCGCTAGTGGTCAGTGCACATCATAGTGACTGGTCGACCAGTTGTTCCGGTCGTTCGGTCGTAATGGTCTCTTAGGCTTTTATATATATAGATGGTGTTAGGCATTATCCACAACTGGACAGCAGGAACTTAAAAGTAGAGAGGCTGGTCCCCCTGCCACTCTCACACATAAATAACTGAAGGCGTTACTGGTTCCTTCAGGAGAGGTGCCATGCCTTCTTTCAGAAGTCCCGAAAGCTTGGGAGGTGGAGTATCAGCCTCAGAGACCACTCTAACGAATCACCTCCAGCCTGCTCGGAGGAAAAGAACTTAAGTTGCCCCGATCTGGCTTCCTAACATTTAAGAGGCTCCAAGTAAACCCCCCAGCTCCTTTCAGAATCTAGAAATGCTTACAAGAAGCACAGAGTATGATCACCAATAAGAAATTAGATGTTCCCATAGATACCAGCCCCATTGACTGCTCTGTGCAGCACCCCCTGAAAGACCTGACCCAAAGGAGCCATTTTTCTTAGCTCAGACTCTCCAATAAGCTTTTTATGATGCTAATAAATGAGGTAAGTCTAAGATTTTGCCTTTAAAAATACATATTTCAGAATTTTCTTAGTTTCCCTTCATTGCTGGTGAATCACTCACAGTCTTCGCGGAGTCTTTGCACAAGGCACTTAATCTTCTCATCTAATGACGCTGTCTATGGAAAGAAGCCGCAGTGTCTCCATCCACCAATAGCCAGATCAATCATGTGTCTCTAAGAAAATGAAGTCATAGCAAGCTGGTTTTTAACATTACTGAGGGTGTTGTTAAGACTCTTCCTGCCGACGGGCTCTGATAGCGTGTGATTAATTAGGTAGCTCTTTCCCGTAGACTCCCTCCCTGCCTCTGCTGTCAAACCCAGTCACCCCAAGGCAGAGAGTCCTGGGCTCCCCAGACCTTGTGGCAACCAGCTTGGATGAGATCCAGGATACGTCCACACCCCGACTGCTCTGCTCTGATGGGGGAAAATGAAGCTCCTACCCTGCCTGCTGAGAACTAACCAAGCACATGGAACAGCCACCTGTAACCTGAAAATGTGTGCCCTTCCTCCCTGGGATTCTGTGATGTTGGTCTTCTGAGGACCAGGACGCTTTCTTCTCTACTTCACTGGAAAGCAAGCGGCAGCATTCTCTTGGAAGTGGAAGAGAGGGGTCAAGAGGGGAAGCATTGTATGACAATGAAATGGTGAATTAGCATTCTTTTTTCTAGACCAAATGTTCACTAGCCTTTGTGATATCTACAAAGGTTCTCTCATCCCACGCTGGGGCTGGAAGGGAGCAGTGGATGGGAAGATTGAAATAGGCAGCTATTACAGGCAGTGATAAGACGGGGCTGGGCAGCACTAAATTGGAAGGTTGTCCAAGGAAACAGAAGAACCAGATTGTATTTTACAGGGAGCGGAGCGGCCACCTGGATGCTTCTACCCTAAATAGGAATGTTGGGTCACGTCTGTGAACATGTTTCCCGTTGTGCTGCTCCTCAGGGGGCCTTGGTTTCTTCATTTATAAACTGATTCTGTAGAATTCCACAGTTCTAGGGGGCATGCTCCTTTCCCAGCACAAACGATGAGACCATATTTATCAGAATTTCCCTTTGCAACCTTAAGCATTCTCAGGATCCTTGCTTCACAGCGGATGCTCAGATTGTCATTTTTCCTGTCTCATCCCAAACACTAAGTTCTGCTGGGAGAGTGTCTGAGCTGGGAGGTTTCTTTTGATCCAGGAGATAGTCACCCTTCTGGACATACGTCAAAGCCAGACCAAAACAACAAAGGTGACTTGGGAACCACCTTTATAATAAATATAGTGTGGGGCAACAGTAGCTCTACAACTGTTTGTATGGAAAATAGCACAATAAGTAATAAACAATAACACAAGAATAAACTCTGTGTTTTGTGTCCTCACAACTGTAAACCTACTTCTGTCACCCCCTTGTTCCCCTGCCCCAGGATAGGCATTGCATAAGCAGTAAGACTGAGAACAAAGCAGAGGTACAACGTAAACCAGGCGGATCTCACCCACAATTTCTTGCAAAAGAAATTCAGATCTTCTACTCTCAAAACTGGGCTACTGATCAATGATCGTGTTCTGTTAAAACCCTCCACAGCACAATCCACAATTTTCAAAGCAGAATCTACCTGCTGAATTACTTCCTGCATCCACTAAGCAGCTCCTTACCTCTGGCTTTAGATCCCATTTGGGGATTCACATTTTTCCCAAGGAAATAGAGATGCCTGCCTGCTGCTGAAGGTGCAGAGAGCTTTTATCCCATGTGGTCCACGTGAGTCATGGGAATTCCTTAAGGTAAAAAGTTGCTCCCATTTTATAAGCAAGAGAAACAGCCCAGACAAGTAGGTGGCTTGACCACGGCTCATTGGCTAGTTAGGAAGGGAGGTGGCACTAACATCCAAGTCTGGTGACACACTGCATTCCATGGTCTCTCTGCTCTGCTTCTCTGCTTGATTTTTGATGAAACTATTATACATTTCTTCAATCAGCAGATCGGAGCTGCTGCCTTTGTAACTGCCAATGTGTGTACTTATCTGCATTTAAATAGAAGCAATTGCAAAGCGAACACTGCCCACCCTTCCATTCTTAAGATGAAGTTCTTTACTCTGTTACTTTTTTCTTACTATTAAAAGAATTCTCTTTAATCAGGAAAAGAAGGCTCCGATTCTGTCTGCATGCTGTAGGTTCCCTCCCAAGCTTGCCCTTTGCAATTGAATATTTCCATTTAAATGCTCCATCAATTCAATCAAAATGTTAATATTCTGATTACAAAGCATTGCTCTATGCATTGCTAACATGTTTCTACCCCACTTCTTTCCGCAAGGAAAGCATGAAGCTGGAGTTCACAAACAGGCTGGTCATTTGGGTTTAAAGGGGACAACGGCACACCACAGTGTTACAGTAATTGATTCGTAGAAATATTTCAGGAGATTAAACTACCATCTGCATGCACTCACCCATGTTCATATCTCTTTTGTACTCTGCACATAACTATCATACAGCTGCTAAAACTCTGTGTGTTTGTAATGATCAGCGGGACCAATAAACTAGCATCTGTCCTTTTAAATCTGTATTAAATATGGGTTTAGTGATGTTATCGAGGAGTGTAACTCTCTTTTCATACTTGGCTGTATAAATGATGCTGACGTTGGAGCAAATAAATAATCACGGTTTCAACTTCAAGGCATTATCTCTCAGACAACAGAGATCATATATTTTAGCAAGTCAGAGTCATAGAATGATCTCAGGAATTGTGAAATATGAAGCTCTTTCTCCCCTGTCTGCAGAGTGACAAACATGTGGTTGTGAGATCCAATTGTGGCTCACATCACGGCATACCCCACTGAAAATTAAGAGCCCAGGATGGGGGATCTGCTCAGAAATGACCCCATCCATATGAGTCACTTCCCTGCTAATCTGAATTATAGGATTAGAGAGCAAAGCAGGGAGCCAGGCCGAGGGGGAAGCAGGATTTCTACCAGAAGGTTGGAGAATGTGCTAGAATGTTTTGTAAGAATGCCCCCTACCACCATGGAGGAAGGGGAGGTATTGCCAGAAGCATTGGTGGAGGAGGTAGCAGCCCAGGTGATAGGATGTTCAGGTACTAAAAAAAAAAAAAAAAAAACCCTGACTCAAGAATGCTTCTCCCATCTGTTCTGACAATTATTTTCACTCCAAGTAAAATCATTTATCCTGTAATTAGGCATCAAAGGCATGTATCAGTTAAAAGCGAACCACATGAAAAATTCAATCACACTTGAGAGTCCCCAGTGGCTGGCAGATTTTGACAGAGGACAGGAAAGGCAGAGCACGCAGCAGCAGGGAGAGCGGGAGGCCCGTGAAGGAAGGAGGGTTCAGGGAAGGAAGATAGAAACTTGACTGTCTGATACCTTCGCTCTGTGCTGCAATAGGAATAAGAGGAAGGCTGTGTTGGTTGGTCTCAAAGGTCTTTTGAAACCCCCATCACATTTTATTTCAGTCATAAGTTCATTTAGGCTGTACATGTCATTAAGTATCCAATAATGAGCTTGAGCTATAAGGAATGTAAGGAGAAGGAAATGTCGGTTTGCTGCCCTTTCAGGAACACACAGCCCGCTGGGGAGGCAATATATAATTAGTTAAAAGTAGAGATGAACCGACAGGGATGTGACTACAGCACAGCTCATGCCCTGGGGAGAAGGATTTGACCTGTTGAATCTCTCCTGCCCCTAGGCATCACCCAGATTTACCCTTGTCCCTGAGCTCAATAAAAAAAGACGAAAGAATTTCATGAATATGCAATTGAAGAATCTGTGTATATTTCCAAAAGCTGGATTCAACATATGCACTGAAATGACAGTCAATATACCATCAGGCCACCTGAAATCCTTTCTGGAAATTGGTAAGATATGGATGTACAAATAAGTAATATATATATACATATATTACCAAATACATATGGTATTACCAAAATGATTGCTTAAGAAAACAAATTTTATAACATAGAGACTTTCAAAGTCAAAATGCTAAAGACACAATCTCTATACATTTTGAAACTTTTGGGAAATTGTAGACAATACCGCAAAGGCACCCTATGTGATATCTGATTCTTTCTCAATAACATTCTTCTTATCACCCTGTATAATTTGCCTTCCTCTATTCTCTTAGTCTATTTTCTGTCCTTCACATGGCATCTCTGTACAAGGCCTGGCCTTGAAATTATGTGTGTGCATCTTTCTTTAATTCTGAGACCCTTGTGAGTGCAGCCAGTGACTAACTTGTTTATCCCCAGTGCCCAGTCCAGGTCCCTACACATACTATGGAGAAGGAATAAATGATGATAAGCTAAATTAATAGTAGTGGGAAATTATAATTATCAAACATCTTTCTGGGTAAAATACCTTTACATTGACTACTGACTTATTGAATCTTCATTAAGAGTAGGATATAACTTCCTCCATTTTACAGATGAAGATACAGATCCTAAAGGGTAAAGAAAATTGCCCAAGGTCACATAGATCAGTGTGGGTTAGAAAGAACTCAGGCATTGAAATATGAAAAAAGTATAATAGGCAAAGAAAGAAACAGGAGAAAGACATATAAGGAAAGACAGTAGGGGAAATGACAGGGCATGCTGGGTAGTGATGGGTGGAATAGCTGAAGCAGGGGTTATAGTTACTGGGGTCCAGTAGATGTTATGATTAAAACAGGTAGACCTGGACCGGGCCAAAGTGTGCACACACATGCCAGCATTGGACCACTGAGCAGAGTTGTGCGGCATGTGGATGAGGTAACCCTTCCATTCTACAGTCAACAAGGGTCAGAGCCACGAGAGGCTCTATGCAAGATTCCTGACCTCCAACTTGGGCTCTTTCTTTCATATTAAATTGAGGAATTACTATTTTCTCAAATGACCAGGTCTTTCAGGGTCTTTGGTATGGTGCCCCTGGAAACATATGCTTCTACAGATCAATTTGAAGGGTGCATAACTATAAAATATTTTGGAATATGACTTGCTTTGTTAGTAGCTAAAAGAAAAGGCAGAGACCCAAAAATAAAGGATAACAGAATGAACATAAGCACCATCCTCCAATAGCCAGAAAAATCAAAGCAAGTCATTAACATGTGATGTTACAGCTATCCAAGACAAACTGGCTACAATAGGGGATGATTACAATCCTTAGAACAGAATCCATTTCAGGAATGTTTACTACACTCAGTGACTTACAACAGTTGAAGTCACAGCCCCCCTTTGTCAGCAGGCTTTGCTGTTTTTCTCAAGAAATGTCAGGTCTAATCACCATTCCAAGGTGAGAAATATGATTAGCTCCTTATTGGCATTTGCCCTTGACATATATAGAGTTAATATTAACTAAAGAGAAAAGACACGGTTCAAAACTCCCAATAAACGTTAGCTGCCTGTGAGCTTATGTTTGGCAGTGTTATGTGAAAAACAGCCACTTTCTTTTACCATGTGAGTTGATTTAGCCATTCTAAGGCTTTTCTGCCACTGTCATGGTGCCTAGAGATTACAAAACACTCATAATGGTGTCTATTGTGAAGCTTTGCATTGACCATCAGCTCAGCACTTATTCACTCAGACAGGCATGCAGGTTGTACAATTTAGAAACATTTCTAATATTCACCACTGAGCCCATGAGGCCATCAAATATTTTCATGCATGTGGGAAAACCAGCAGCAATAACTAGGAATTTCATGAGCACAGGTGGGTCTCGGCCATAATTTATAGACTCAAACGTCTCTGATGCTTCAGAGATGAAGCTGAAATTTCAGAGGTTCATCTTAAGCAAACACTGGTTTGAAAATTTAGCAGGTCAATAAGTTGCAGTAATAATAATTATCATTTTTAAGAGTTTACTAAGTTCCAGGAACTATGTTAACCACTTTATAAACATTAATTAATGCAATTAGCAGTTACTTAATAAGGTGGACCCTATTATTATGCCCAGTTTTTCAGATGAGAAAATTGAAGTGAAGTAACTTGCCCAAAGTCACACGGCCACTTAATGACAGAGACAGGACTTGAACTCAAGACCAACTATTCATATAAACCACTATTGTGAAACCAAAGTACAAATAATAGTATATGCACCAAGGTGGCATTCTTGATCCAATGCATGTCCCAAAATAGAAGTCAAGGTGTAATTTTCTTCTAGATTGATCACATACTCTTGACTTGAAAAAGATCTATCAATTGGCAAACATTTACTGAGCATTTATTCCAAGCAAACCACTGTGTATATAGAAAGCTCAATTTCTGTCTTTGAAGAAGCTACAGTTTTTCTAAGGAAGACATGACATGTGACTTGAGGACTTGAAGCTAGGGAGAAGTTGAAAAAATGGAAGACATTGCACACTCAAAGACAGAAATTCAGCAGGCATAAAAGTGTGAGGAATTGGGAGAAATAAGAGAATGTGACCAGAGAGGGGAATTTTACAATTCAAGTTATTATATTCAAGTAAGACAGTGCCAATAATGGTGAGAAGATTTGGTGATGCTGATAGTTGATTGAAGAAGAGAGCTGAAGGCTATGAGATCAGGGTATTAAAGACATCTTTCTAGTGTGGATAGCAAAGTCATCCTGGAGAATACTAAAGGTTACGATGATGAAGAGAGTTATAAACCAGGGACCTGGTTAAGGAATATGGCGAGGTATACTTGAGACTAGGTACTACAACCTCAAGGAACAACAGGATTGGATAATAGTTGCCATCCATGTGACACCTTCATGAAGTTGCAAACCACAGTAGCCATTCCTAATCTCACCTATCCCAATTGCACATAAGGTTGGCTTCCATTCATTAAGAACACTACCGCTTAGGAGTTTTCAGAAGCCCCATAGTTTTGATGTCCTGAACCTTTGGTGATCTAGTCAGTCTGCAAAAGCCAGGAAGTATCGGTGACAAACATTAGAGAGAGACCAGCATATGAAATGTTTCTTATAACAGTTAGCAGAGCTTCCAGTGGCTCATATTCCTAATGTCAACCCGAACAGCAGTGTGTGCTGGAGACAAGATAGCAAAGGGGAAATGGAGGTAAAAGAGAAACCCAGCTGAATATCTGTGCCTCTTGGTGGCAGATCTGAATGGCAGATATGGAAATCCAAACCAAGAACTATCTGAAGATGCCTGGCATCTTGTCATTTCTCAAAATTTGTCAGCATGAGCAAATCCTCTCACTCAAACAAAAAAGGGGGGTGTAAAGGGAGCAGACAAGATAAGCGCTCTACATCCTCACCCCTATTAATGTGATCTCCTTGCTTGGCCTTGTTCAGGATAAGCTCCCTTCACTCTGTAAGCCTCTCCATGGCAGTAAATTTTTAATGCAAATCAACTGTCTAACAGTATTTGTATTACAATAATAACCTGGAAGAACTTGTTTAATATCGGAAGACTTAGTGGAGCAGATGAATAGTTCCAACATGATATCCACAGGATAGATTCAATTAAAAACTGCAAGTAGAGCTGGAGAGAGGTAGTTATTGCTCAACACATACCACAGGGCCGAAGCACAGCTATTAGCGGAACGGGTTGAGAAATTCTGTTTTCCTTTATGGCAATCTGTTAGCTTGTATAAAGTTAAATTAATGAAAACACCAAGCTGCCTCCGTGGTGGCAGAGCAGAATGAGGCCAAAGGCTAGCTGCATATTTTATAATTATGGATTAAGTGCATTATGCCATGCAAATTAAAGCTATGCCACAATTATAATAAAAATGAGAGATTGCACATCTGCAAACGGTGATCATATGACTGCATCCAAAAGAGAATGCTGGGGCTCCACCCCCTGAAAGGCAATTGTTTCCACCGTAAAAGAGGAGGAGGGAATTATCTTTCATGCATGCTTTCCCCCGGAAGAGAGAGCTAGAACAGTACTTTCTTCTGCTAAAGTCAGGGGCTGCCTCTGCTTGTCCTCAGAACTGGGCCCTGATGCTCAAGAACCTACACATTGCAGGGAGCAAGCACTCTGGAGTGAGTGGAGGTTGTCAACCCCACTTAAGAATGAATGGGTTCCCCGAAGAGAAAAGTCTGACCAGCAACTAAGGAAGAGCAAAAAACAAAAGCCAGAGGTCCTACCTGACCGAGGAAA
The DNA here is from genome assembly GCF_951640355.1 of Cnephaeus nilssonii. Taxonomy (NCBI): domain Eukaryota; kingdom Metazoa; phylum Chordata; class Mammalia; order Chiroptera; family Vespertilionidae; genus Cnephaeus; species Cnephaeus nilssonii. Next base: position 47,340,702 of record NC_137087.1, on the reverse strand, counting down.
GTGGGTCCAGGACAAGGAAATCCACATTCCACACCCCTCACTGAAGTTCTGCATCAGAGGCCCTTGCTATGTTTCTATCTTCTGCTAGTTTCCAAAACAGGAAGCAAAAGCTCTTCTCGTGAAAATAACTGACACATTGGCACCCCTGCTCTCTGCCACCGAGAGGGCAAGCATTCGTTAGATCTTCCTTTGCTCTTTTCTTAACACATCTGTTGAGTGGGGGGAGCACAGGCAAGAGGCAAGTGCCTGGGCGTCTGCGTGTCTGTGTGAGCGCACGTAATAATAAATCATATTCTGCAAATGGAATATCAGTCCTTCTAACCATAAGCTTTCACTCATGGCAAATGGCGATGCTCTCAGCACATAACACAATTTTCCTTCTGCCAAGACTGCAGCATATTGTGCTTTCCAGAAAACAAACTTTTCAAGCCATATTGTTTGTAATGGTGCATGGGAGGGGGTGTGCGTGCGCACATTTAGACAAGTGCACGAGGCACATGGGAGGAGATGGAGCTGAAGAAAGGACACCTGTCAGAAACGAGACACCCCCAAAGAAGGTGCCAGTGCAATCAGCTATCTCCTTCACTCTCCTTTGTTATTTATTTTTCCCCCAGTGCAGGGCTTGTGGTCTAACTGCATCAGAATTCCTTGGGATGTTTGCAAAAATATGAGGGTCCCTAGGCTCAGTCCCTCACTTACTGGACCAGGGTCCCTGGAGGCTGTAACCAGAAACCTCATTTTAGCAGAACCGTGGCCTGTCGTGACCAGGTAAAGATGATACACGTTCCATTTGTGAATGAGTCCTCTAATTTTGTGCCCAGGCCAAAGACCCCAGCATGCAAATAGAGTATCAAAAATATTTAATTGGGAATATCATCAGACACAACCTCTCGTTTTCCTGACAATAAGGCTGAAGTTCAGAAAGGAAACCAGCGTGCCACAGGTCAGTGGGAATCACTGCTGAAGTCCAGGCCAGGCTGGTGACAATGCCTGTCTTTTATAATTTAAGGTGTAATTCCAAAGCACTTTGCCTATTATCACATGCTTTCCTCACAGTATCTTGCCAGTTTCTGGAGGCAGTTATTACTATATTCATATTACTGGTAGAGAGACTTGCAATAGGATTGGGGTGACTAGGGAGCAGTGTAAATTTTGTGTGTTTTATTCATCCAAGTAAGCAAGTGCTTGGCTGCATTTTTGAATCAAGCCATCAGAGTGAACAGAGCCGTCTGAGAGTGGGGGACAGAGCAGAGGTCCTATCCTTGCTTCAAGTACAACTGTGGTCCAAGCAGTTCAGACTATAATCAGGGATGCGAGACAGAGGGGTAAAATAAAGACCTCTCAACAGGACTGCGAATGCTAAGCAAGTATGTCTCGCAACCCAGCGTCTGCCCACGGCCCCAGGAACTCCCTGCCCTGACCCCACAGGAAGCAGAAGCAAGAAGTCCTGTAAGCTGGGTCTCTGGGGAAAAGCACCTCGGCCTCAGCTCACAAACATTGATAGAAAGGATTCCAGCAAGGCGGCTCAAATAAAAATGAATCGAGGATTCAAAACCAATTACCGAAGCATAATCTCACTCAGAGAGGCGCGCCAAGAATAATTACTCTCCCCGTAAGGAAAGTGTCTGTTGTAGACACATTGCAGAAGGCTGCATAATTAAATACAGCTGCCAATTCTCATTTATCTTTCTGGCAATTTGCATTTGAGGGTGTACCTGGAGTGTCAAAGGCCCAGAGCTGCTGTGCATAGTAGGGCTAAGAACAGAGCATCCCGTTTCTAAAGTAGCAGAACTCTAATGAGGACACTGCAGCAGTGATGAGCAGGACTCAGAAAATTGGTTTGCACCCCTTGTTTACCTAAGGGGACCCCATAGATAGACTTCATGCCGTTCCTTCTCCCTTCTTGGAAGGTTCCCTCCTATCCCTTTGCATAATGAAATCCTAGCCATCCTTCAAAATCTAATTCATAATAGAGCTCATTGTGTAATCTTCTCTGAGCCTCCATTTTTTCATCTGCAAAATGGGGATCATTGGATTGTTGGATTGTTGTGAAAATTTGAAAAGCTACTCCATGTGAATTTTCAGAGCATGGCCCAGAGTAATCGCTCAATAGACATGACTATCCCTTTATCCTCTCACTCCTCTGGCCAACACTGGCTCATTTCTTCTCTGTCTATTCATATTCTCAAGCCCACAGGCCACCCATGAACAATGTAAGGCTGGTTCACCCACTGTGATTTCTGCTCTCACTGCTGTGCTGTCTTCAGGCCTCACCATTTTCCCAGAATCCCTGTCAAATGTCTTTCTCAAAACCTCCCCGCACACTGAGGTACCAGGAGCTGATGGCAGTTTTAGGTGTTACCTTTTTTTGAAGTAACATAATAGTTTTTAACAAGAACAAAAATATCAATGGAAGGGTAAAATAAGATGGTTGTTAGAGTATTAAATTTGACAGTAAAATAGTAGTCAAGTTTTCAGACTAATTTAAATTGGCCAATCAAAATAAGCGAATATTCCAGAAAAATCAATTGTACTGGACAAAAAAAGCTGTTCCTAAAGTGTTAACTAAAATTTTTATTGGTAAAATTGGGTAACATATAATGAACCTAAAGCAGTCACATTTTAGTGCAAAGAGTAAAATTTAAAAGCTATCAAGATTACAGCATAAAATTTCCAAAAGCCTCCTAATATTTAAACCAAAAAAGGGGGGATAGTAGAAGAATATCATGTAAGGAAAAATATCCTGTAAATAAATTACATCTAAAAAATTTTTACTTTAGAAAATTAACTTTCATTTGTAATGCTAACAGCAAGACACCCAGGTAAAACATACATGGTGTCAAAACAAGCCAAATGAAAATCGTTGGGGCAAAAAATGAAAAAGGATCACAAGTCAAATTTATAGAAAAGATTTCTTTATTAACTTTTGGTCGAGAATATGTTTGTATATTTTCAGAAAACAACTCCGAGACCATGTGGACTCCTGCAACAGAGAGGAATTGATAGGAGTGCTCCAGCCATGAAGACAGAAGAGAAACAGTCCAGAGATGGAAGACGCTGACGATGCCTTGCCATACTAGCAGTCAGCAGATGTGCGTCACTGCAGATTGCCCAGGACCAAACCAGAGAGGGTCGGACCTGCATTACCACCATTTGTCCACCATCCAGAACTGAAATATCATTGTTGTTGTGTACACATAAAGAACTGTTGGACATAGAAATTGGGACTCAAAAGAACTGTTGGCCCAGAAAGAAACTCACTATAGACTGATTCATTTGCCTCTCAACATAACCATTATTGCTTGTCTCATTTTTGGTTCCTATAAGTGTATTCCTAGTATCACATGAGCTCACTCATCTAGGGGAAAAGATGAACAACATAGACTGAAGAACAAGAACAGAATTGATCAGACTGTCAGACCTCAGAGGGAAGGTAGGGGAGGGTGGGGATAAGGGAGAAAGATCAACCAAAGGACTTGTGTGCTTGCATATGAGCCTAACCAGTGATCACGGACAACAGGGGGGTGGGGGCATGCGTGTGGAGGGGTTTGGGATGGGAATTGTGGGGAGGGGTTGAGGACAAATATGTGATACCTTAATCAATAAAGTAATTAAAAATAAATATCATGATTGTGCAAAAAAAAAAAAAACAATGGAATCTAGCAATTATCAGTTTCATCAAGGGGCTGGCATGGGGCCTGGCACAGGGAAGTGCTTGTGGAAGAATGAATGAATGAATGAATGACTCCCATTCATTGCCACTGACTAAGGTGGCTCACTGTTTCTCTTTCTCAAGGATTTAGATTGGCCAAGAAGAACAGTTCCAGTGCATAGGGACAATGATGAGAAAAAAATTAATTGTGTGCTCTTGTTTATGTTTCATCGGCAAGGTAGAAATAGGGTTAAATTGCATCATTCTTTAATAACTGTTGACACTTAGTAGAATATGCATCATCATGGATATGGACATGGACATGGACAACAGTGTGGTCCTGGAAGGGGAAAGGGTGTGAGTGGAGGTGGAAGAGGACATAGAGGGGATAAATGGCATTAGAAAAAATAAAATAAAATAAAAGAATATGCATCAACTTTGTAATATAATAATAGAAATAACAATAATAGTAATAATAATGACAACAATCAAGGATATTACTAGAGCTCTTATATGTCAGGCAATGTTCTAAGACTTTCTATGTATCAACTCATTTGTTCCACACAACAGCCTCATATGCCCATTCTGCAGGCGAGGATATCGAGATACAGTAACAGTAAATGATTCACAGCCAATAATAATGGGGCCAACAAGAGAACCCAGACTGTCAGCACTACACAATATGGGCAGTGATCATACTTCCTGTTAATCCAACACTGTCCCAACATTTAATCCAGAAAATTTAAACATGGTGAATGGTGTGTTCTGCTTTGGGTTTGAGAAGAGGTGGGTGGTGGCAGTGCCTAGAGGTGTCCATCTGAGAGACGCCAACAGGAAAGCAGAGTGGGGGGAAATATCCCTGGATGGCTGGGCAAAGCCTGGCCTGGATGGCACGGCTATGGACCAGCTAGACTATGGAGGCCTCTATCTAAAGTGAAAGACTCGTGTGAGCGATCCTTGCAAACTACATGAAGTGTGAGAGGTGGTCAGTCCCACAAGAACACAGCTTGGCAATTGTGAGAGATTCTTTCGGGAAAGTGCCCCTCTGGACCACATTAGAAAGAGCAATACATAATACATCACTCAGGAGGTAGAACTTTGCTTGTAATTTTGGAACTCTGCGATGTAGCATTTCTCAACGATGTACTAATGTCATTGGTGTGCTTTTAATTAATGGTCACAGTTGCACATGTTATTTATGAATGTTTGCCCAAGAAGAGAGCCAAGATATTCCCCCTCAGTCAGAGAACAAACCCCTATCGCATTCTGAAATCAGAGCAAAGAAGAAAAAGGATGGAACCACCAGGGCTGAACCACGAGGCTCATCAGCAATTTAAAAAAGCAAACAACTGTTTATGAACATACAAAGCAAGGATGGGACACCTGTTGCTAAGAACCACCCAGAGCCAGATCCTGGCATGCTAATGAGGACAGAGAAGCTCAGGGTTGTAAAACTAGATGAATTCCACCCCTCATTAGGGCTGCATTTGATGGCTGTGTAAAAGGAAGAAAATGACCCAGTTAAAAAAGGTATTTAACACTGATGGGTCAATTTTGGCAATTAGAGGATTTACATGGACATCTTGGCACCACACTGAAATGAACCACAGCAAACACAATTGATGAACAGGCAGCTCTTTCAAGTTCTAGCTCCTCATCATCTTTTAGGTCCCAGCTCAAATGTCACCTCCAAGGCAGGGCTGGGGACAAGCACAAATATGCAAGCACGTTTTTTTAGGACTCAAAATTTAAGGAGGCCCTTGTAGGACCCTAAGACTAAGTGCCTCCTTAAGTATTGCACCCTCGGCACCTCACCTGCCTGACTTGCCTCACCCTAGTCCCAGCCCTACTCCTAGGTAAGATCACCCCTTGACCCCTCACTTCTCTCTCATGCCCACCTGGTGCCTATCACACCTCCCTGTGGCACTCACCATATTGAGTTATCACCTAGTTCATTGTGTGCCTTTCTACTACCTGTTGTCTTCATTATTCTGTCTACTTCATGGGCAGAGGAATGTGATGTATCTTCCTCATCCTCCCCTCCCCCTCACCCTTCGTCCCTATTTTCCTATTGCCTCACTGGGTGTCTCGCACATAGTAGGCTTCCAGGAAATCAGGTGCTGAATGGGCATAAAACAAGGATGCAAAAGCTCTTATGATAATGGTGTCCAGTGACTCTAGACAACCCAACAAACCCTCTTAAACCCTAACTCTTCCTACTCATATTAAAGTACACAGAACAAAAATAAAACAGTGTCATGGACACGTTCAAAATTGAGATACTCCAAAAGAGATTTAGGGGAGGGGAAAGTTGGGAAATGTTGATCCAGAAAATATGAGTTCCTCAAGTGTTTGGGGCCACCTTTCCCAAATCATTGAGAGATAAAGTAGAAGTGAACACCAACATATAACATGCACTTCAAGATTATGTTGATTAATGCCCACATTAACCTTCTGAAGTAAATTGTGTTCCCATTTTCCAGTTGAGAACATTAATGTAAGGATTAAAGAGGTTACATAATCTCTCCATGTTTTCACAGTGAGTAACTGAGGCATCAATGTTCAAACTCAGGTTTCTGTAAGCACCAAAATTACTCTTTCCCAGGGCCTAACAAAGCACCCGGATCGATTTAACTTCAAGGACTCAGGTATAAACATAATAATTACTGATGGCCCTGACTAAATGTTCCCAACTCTGGCTAGCTTGAATAATTCCTAGATCAATAAATCCAATAAGTCTATCCTTAAAGAACAGTCAACATAATTAGACAATTTGTTTTTCAGAAATACATGTATTTTTTCCATATTTTCCATATGCATCACGCTAATTTTCCACCATGCTAGTCATTAACTTCTGCTACATAAACCCCTATCTCCCTCGCCTTACTCAGTGCCTATTTCTTCTTGTGCAGACTGCTGCGCCTCAAGTACCCGACTCCGAACATCAAATCAGACTTCAGCTCATTTTTTCAAAGAGAACCAGAACAATGGTGTCCCTTTTCCTTATTAGACCTTTTTCGGTGTATTTTCTTCTCAAATTTTTCCTAACTCACTGTTCACTGATTTAGCTGTGTTTTCGGTGTATTTTCTTCTCAAATTTCAAGGATAATACATATGAGGCGCCAACCACGAGCTGATGAATGTGGGAAGTGAACAGAGAACTACTGTCTGATCCCCACACATGGCCCTCCCATACAGACTTGTGACCACCGTCAGAAGCACAGCAGTCAGCCAGCCTCTGTGGGTGCACTGCCCCACAAAGAAGGCAAACGATGAACCTTTTCCACCCCGAGTCTGTTCCGAGGCAGAGCCTGACTGTCATTGTCAGGAGCATTGTGCTCGGCTTATAGCTCCACTTCAGGGGAAAGAAAAGCGCTATGTTCTTTTAAGGTCCCTCTGGGAGAAAGGTTTTTACAGGCTCGCAGCCTTCTCTGGGGTGAAATCACAACATTTGCTGGCCTTCATGTCTTAAGTGGCCCACTTCTTCCATTGTTCCTCTAAAAAGCAAAGGGTTCAGTCACAAAGCCCTAAAGACTGGACTCCCAGGATCTTCCAGGGATGCCCGCCTCTCTAGCTGAAAGTGTGCTGGTTCAGCTTTGGTTCAAACCCTTGCCCTGGCCAAGTCATTTCCTTCTCTGAGCCTCACTTTCCTCTGCAGCCTGGAGGGAAGGCTTGTCGATATATATTTCTCCTAGCACGAAATATCAGCAATGTAGGAGGACTGACTAAGGGAAGGGACCTGCAGGGTTTAGTCAAGAGTTGCCATGCAGGGCATTGGAAAGCTCATGTCTACCTGCCTGCTCTGCTTCTGTCTGTGGATCCCTGCCTGCCTGCCTCCTTCCCTCTCTCCCTTTCTTCCTTCTTCCCTTGTACCACGTGGCTCCCATCACGTGCCAAGCACAGTGCTTGCTGGTGGGAAAGTGTGTTCTATGAGACAAACATGACCCCTGCTCTCAGTGAGTCTATGTTTAGCTGGGAAGATGGAACAGTAATGAAAAAAAGAAATAGCTCCTATGTGAGATGTGAAATGAAATGACTGTTTGTTATACAACAGTTAGTACTGTTGGAGGCTGAGACATGGACCAGCCTGGAAACCTCTCTTAGATAGGATGGCCAGGTAATACCTTTCTGGAGAAGAGATGCCTAGATGGAAGAAATAAAAGAGAAAAAAGAACTAAACTTGTGAAAAAATGTGATTGGGGGCAGGTGGAAAAGGGAAGTAGGAAGGAGAATATTCCAGATAGATATGAAGTCCCCAGACAGGGAAAAGCTTGGTTTGTTCTAAAGAGCCTGAAAGAACACCATTCTGCCTTTGGAGATTTGGGGGTACATGCATTGTCACCCCACTATTCACTCTTATGGATCTATATAAACGTGGTGCATTCACCGTATCACTAATGCTTTAATAGTGGACAACGAGGAGAATGACATAACCAGCAAAATCTCTGATGCAGAGATGTGGGAGAACCCTGGTCCAGCAGTCATTGGCTGTCACCACCCATCACTGTACAGGAAGAGGCATGAAAGGAAGAGAGTATCACCCAGTTAGATCCTTAAGGACAGTTTCTGAAGCCCAATACAAGGCACCACTCCATAGGCACTGGCAACTGGAGTGAGCTGAACCCAGAAAGAACTGATTGCGGCTTTGGTATCAATGAGGTTTCCTGAGATTCCTGAGATGTCCAGGCTGAACAGGTCCCTCTGTGACTACCTTCATCTAGTGATCCCAGGGAGGCCATGGGGCTGTAGCTGCAGCAACACTAAACTCTCTCTCTCTCTCTCTCTCTCTCTCTCTCTCTCTCTCTCTCTCTCTCACACACACACACACACACACACACACACACACACACGCACACTCCTATGGATTCCTAGCAAAAGAAAATATTTAAAGTGTGTGTTTTTTTCAATCTTAAGGTTTTCATAAATATGTAACAATTGATGACATCTCTGGGCAAGAGAGAAAAGCCAGAAAGCCATGCACCATTCCCCCACCCATGTAGCATCCCGCTCAGATCCTACTATACCCAGGACCTCTCTAAACATCTTGCCATCAGGATATTTAGATTATCGATAATATTGAAAAGTACCTATTCCTAGCGCACAGTGCCATTCAATATATGCTGATGTTATGATAACTGCCCCCAAGTACATATTGCCCCAACTTATCCCCAATCTCTTGGAAATGTTCCTTTTGTCACCCCTGATAAACAAGCTGGCAACTGCCTCAAAACAGCCACTGAATTTTGACAACTGGCATTCTCTGTGTGCCATTCTCAGTTATCGGCTGGCTGGCTTCCAACATATGCCGTCCTTCCAAAATACCCATTCATCCCACCCTATACCACCTAACTGTGACAGAGGACACACTACAGAGCAGAAAACACAGCCACTGCAAAGCTGGTCACAGGGGCACAAGAGGCACCAAGAACCACGTGTCCGTAGGTGGCTGCCTGGCACTTGGAGTTCCTGCAGGACCTGAGGCTGTTGGACCCAGCCAGACTTCCGCAGACTCCCAATATCAAGGTGAAGGAGATTCAGGTAGGTCCTGCTCCTCTGTCTACCCAAAAGCCATTTATTGAGCACATACAATGCCCAACACATGCAGTGAAATGTTGTGTGTGATCTCAAGAAGCCACCCATGGCAAGATCAAGGAGCAGATGAGGGGGTAGAAAAGCAGATTCTCAGGGACTCAAAAGAGAAAAGAGAGGGGGTGCTGGGCTAGGATGCTCTAGGAAGACTCTGGAAGAAAGTAGAACATAGGTCCTAAAAGTAAGAAGGAGGAGAGAAGTCCAGGATGAGAAGGAACATAAATAAAGACAGGGCTGTTGGGAAATGAGGCAGAAACCTGGCTAGGGCAGCCCTGCGGAAGCATTTTCTCTGCTGGGAACTTCCTATTTTCCATCTGCAAAAATTTCCAGCTCTGGAGTGGTGGGTGGAGGCCACCCAAGACACCACACAGAGCTTCCAGTTGAGTAATTCCTTGGTTATGAGTAAGTCATCAGTCTTCCCAGTCGGGTTAAGAGGCCAAATCCACCTGTGTACACTTCATCAGATTATTCATTTTATTAAAATCGCAGTTTCCCCATCTGCAAAAAGGAAAGTATAATAGTACCTACTTTGTATGGTTTGCGGGAGGATTTGATAATTGATCGCAAAAACAAGCAGATGTTCTCACAAATGAATGCCACAGCTTATTCAACAATTTTTATCACGCATTTCCCATCTAAGAGATGGATTTGCTGCTGCGTAAAAACGAATTAAAAAGGTGAGAGTTTTTCAATCTTAACAAATAAAACTAAGAAGGAATGTGGTTTTTCTAAATAAAGATGAACAGATTTGATTAGTTACAAAATGTAAAACTCCTTTATGAAAATGAACTATGATAACAGGATAAAACAGAATGAGGGAGATATTGGCATCAGATTCAACAATGCTTTTAGTTTGCATGTTCTATTTTAAAAACATGTACAAAATGATAAGGAAAGCAGGTCACCAGTAGATAAACATACAAAATGCATTAAAAGAAAACACATGAGGAATTGCAAGTAGACAATCAAATGGGGCTGGGAAATGTCCCATTCACAAAAATACAAAATGAGTGATAAAAAAATTAAAGTTCAATACTAATAAGTCTTTCAAAATTTCATGCCCCTGCTTAAAGCCTTTTAATTGTCTCCCATTGTGCCCAAAGTAAAACACAAACTATTTAAAACAACTGTCCTCAGATTCCTCAGCTACAAAATGTAGATGGCAGCAGTATTCCCTAACTGGTTTACTATCAGGCTGGGTTAGGCAGATGTAAAACACTTTAATCAGTACCTGGCACACAATCTGATCAACTGTTATCACTGATGTGACTGCTATTGTTCTCATGTTATCCATTCAGATGGGCCTGGATATTCTCAGTTAGCTGGAGACATGCATGTTCTTTTTTTTTTTTTTTTAAATATATTTTATTGGTTTTTCACAGAGAGAAAGGGAGAGGGATAGAGAGCTAGAAACATCGATGAGAGAGAAACATCGACCAGCTGCCTCCTGCACGCCCCCTACCGGGGATGTGCCCGCAACCAATGTACATGCCTTCGACCGGAATCGAACCCGGGACCTTCCAGTCCGCAGACCGACGTGCTATCCACTGAGCCAAACCGGTTTCGACGACATGCATGTTCTTCATGGAGTCTGGGGACACATCATTTTCAAGGGCCTCATTGCCCAAGTCTTATCCAATAATTTAATAAAATTGTAGGCATACTAATGACCCTAAAGCATGTAAATAGATATCTGTAATATGCATAAACCACACACACATATACATATACCACAAACTGTGTCAACTTTCTAAATCTTTTAAAATCAGAAGTTTTTATCCCAGCAAGGAGTTTCAGAAACGCACCTTTCTCATAACCAACTTGAAAATGTATAGTAAAAGTCTTCAAATTTCTCCTCTAGAGTCTGTCCTAAGGAAATAATCTAAGATGCAGACCAAATAAAACTTATATATCTAGATGTTCAATACATTTTTTAAATGGTGAAAAACTGTAAAACAGTCTAAATCTCCAAAAATAAAGGAACAAAGATAGTTAAGTAAATTACAGAACAGCAATACAAGGCTATTATGTAAACTTTAAAATTATGTTTGTGAAACATTTTGAATAACATTGAAAAATGCTTAGTCAAAGGCTATATGAAAATAAACAAAATGAGTTATAGAAGAGAATTTCAATTATGTAAAATATATAGGTTAAAATGTATTGGTGCACATATGCTGAAACTTAAAAATAATTTAAAACCAATTAAAGATGGTGGCTATTATTTTTATAGTACTCTTCATTTTCAAGCTTTGGAAAATTACTTTTATTAGTAAAATTATTCCATAAAAATTTAAATATTCAAAAAGGATTTTTAAAAACTTAAAAAGCTTTAAAAAACTCATTGTTTCTTCCTTGTTGGCTAAACAAAATCTTGTATACTATCTCAATTTTCAAGTCTGAAGGAATCCAGCCAGATGCATTTAAAGAATGCCCATATAAGGTACCAAAGTTTCAAAGCAAATCCGAATTAGATCCAATTCCAAATTCCTCAGCCTGCAATGTTACTGTCCTGCCTCCCATATTTTGACATCGAGCACATGTTGAAGAATGAAGAGAAAATAAGCTAATAAGGCAAGCCACTCCCTTTATCCTCTCACCCAAGCTTTCAGAATGCTACAGTCTAACCTTTGTCTGAATATAGTAAGCCAATGAAGCATGGTCCCTAATGACCCCTCACCATCTGACTCCATGACCCAGTCATCACACCTTAACTCCAATGGTATAGAATTCATGTTTAGACCCCTGAAAGCCTAGAGATTTAGAAGGAAGTTTCTGGTTTCCCTCAAACAAGGGGGCCTTGACCTTAGGCTTCCTGTCTTCCTCATTCCTGGCCCATTAAACTTCAGATACTTGTACATTCTATAAGGGTAGGAAGATAGATAAGCACACAAACACATAGATGGATGGGTTGACAGATGGATAGATGGATGTATGTATGTATGGATGGATGGATGAGAGGAAAAACAATAAGAATGTCATGGTAGTCTCATAACTGACACCCCGCCCCCTACAATTGTTCCCCACACTAAATCACTCTTTCTAAATATATCTTTCTAAAACATAGTTATTGTTTTAGAATTGCTGTTCACAAACCTTTGCTCTTTCCTCTCTACCCCACAGAAAAGTTTTTTAATTGCTCAATCGGGCATCAAAGTCTTCCCCAATGTGATTTTCACTTCCTGTCCAGCCTCCTCCATGGCCACCTTCCCTCTACTACATTCACATTTCAACTCCATAGGCCTCTCAATAATTCTCCAAACTTCTCCTGGTCATTCTCTCCTCCTGGATTTTAATCTAACAATTTATCTAGCATGCCCATTCCCTCACATTACCAATCAAGGCCTTTCTATGATATTTATTTTATACTGTAACATAATGTGCAAGGTTTGTATTCTATTTCTCCTTCCCTCCCTTCCCTTTTTCTCCCTCCCTTTTTTCCCTCATTCTTTCCCTCCCCCCTCTCTATGTAATCCCTCCCCACTTCCCCAGGTTCCTAAAAATGGAAAATCTCATCTATATCCTTGCATGGTCCACAGTGCTTAGCAGCGTTATCACACATAGCCAGTCTCATTAAATAAATTGACCTCATTGGGGAACTTCACTCTGTTCCATGATGCATAGAAGGCATCTAGCACAGCACTGAGTCCAGAGTAAGTATTCAAAAGCAAACACCAAATGAGTTGACCAAGGTCGCCAGATACAAGGTTAATACACAAAAAAAAATAAGCACATTTCTGTTTCTATTCATTAACAATGATCTTGTGAAAACTGTAATTTAGAACACAATACCATATATAATCATTCCAAAGGAAATGAAATACTTAAGTACACACTTAGCGAAACATGTACTGCTTTTATATAGTAAAAATTACAAAATGCTGATGAAAAAATTCTAAGACTTAAATAAATGAAGATGTGTACAATGTTCATGTACTGAAAGCCTCAATATAAATATGTCATAAGTATGAAAGTATAAATCTCACTGGTAAGGGTAAATTTATAGACAAATACAGAATAATGCAATGCTGTAGTGGTAATATATACATCATTTTTAAGCCAAGCATAAGAGTTAAAAGACAAAAGTATTTAAATAATTTTAAGCATAAAGGTTGCTAACACATAAATAATATATATTTAGAAGTAGTTCTTACATCAATGACAAAGTATAGGGGCAAAGAGTAAAAGTATAGAGATTTTAAATTGAAGTTGTTATCAGCTTAAAATAGACTGTTATAAATATTTTCTATGCAAACCTCATGGTAACCACAAAGGAAAACCTATAATAGATATGAAAAGATAAAGAGAAAATAATCAAATAATCATCAGGACCTTCTATGGATTGAGAAAGTGCTCACTACCCAACCCTGGATTTAAAACTATCTGGGGAGGCAGCATGGACAAGTGCAACAAGCAAGGACTTGGAAGTTTACAGACCGAAGATCAAACTTAATCCCCATTATCTGCTGGCTGTCAGCACCGCAGGTAGGATAAAGTCCTTTCAAGGTTGTTGTAAGTGATATGTTTATGAGTAAACCTTCTAGCACATCCCGACATGTAATAAATGACAATCTTTTAAATCAACAGTACAAGTAAAGGGATGTTCATTAAAAATTTGCATATTTTAAGTATAAGTCACCTTTACCTAAGAATACATGAGAAGACTTGTGATATCTGTGAAGGATACTGGTCGGGAATTCCCAGAGCCCAGTCCTAGGTTTCTCTGGTGGATCCAGTCTCCCTCTGCAGAGGAATGAACAAACAAGGAAGCCAGCCGAGGCCAGGAAATTCTCATCCCTAAACACAGTTAAAGCTTTGACTACTTAACTCTAATAGTCCCTTCAGTTCTCTCTCAGGAATTTAAGTCATAGAGAAGGTAGTTGCATGCAATGGCATACGAGCCACGACATCCCTCTCCATGGTCCCTGGAGAGGCCTAAGATTGTGTCAGTCCTCTAGTTTAGTCATTATCTTTTTCTCCAAATGTTAAGCCATTGCAGTATCCTTCCAACAAATCATATATCTTGCCTATGTTAGTGTGATTTTTGCTGGTTGTAACCAAAAATTATGACTATAAAGCCTCCCAACGTCACCTGGAAACCATTCTGCATTAGTTATGTTCTCTGATTGCCCAGGAGCCTAGATTCCCAACAGCCATGACACCTTCATAGGGTTTGTCTCAAGCACAGCTCCATGGAGAATAGCACTTATAACCACTCTCTTGTGTCACCAGTCTCTAAAATCAATGTTAATTGCCCAATTAAAGAAGCCTGATGCTGACAGAATGTGAACTAATTAGTAAGTTGCAGAGTTCATTCCAATTATTAACCTTTATGGTTGTCATTCATAAAGATAAGGGCGCAACTATGGATTTTCGCATGAATGAATTTTTTGTCGTTCTGAGCCAGCCAGAAGCAAATGGGGTAAAAGGAAAAGGTGCTGTGCTGAGGGCAAGATTCCCCAAAACAAGTTTTCATGGACCTTTCAGAAACAGAGATGCCATGAAGTCTCTTAGATCAGTGCTTACATCAGAATCAAGTGAGGAGTTCTTTAAAGCTCTAAGTTCCTAGATCTTGACCCCAGAAATTGATTCAGTAGATTTGGAATAAGGCCCAGGAAACTGGCTTTTCTTATATTTCCTAGCAGATTCTCATGGTCTACCAGAACTAAAAATCACACCGACTGCCCTAGCTGGTTTGGCTCAGAGGATAGAGAGTCAGCCTGCGGACTGAAGCGTCCCAGGTTCGATTCCAGTCAAGGGCACATGCCCAGGTTGTAGGCTCAATCCCCAGTGTGGGGCATGCAGGAGGCAGCCCATCAATGATTTTCTTTCATCATTGATGTTTCTATCTCACTCTCCTTTTCCCTTTCCCTCTGAAATAAATATATATATTTTAAAAATCATGTGGACAGATACCAATGAAACTGATTCCTAGTCCCCAAAGTAGCTCCTTAGACAGAGATGTCATGAACTATGAATAGTTGCCAAGCTTGAGAGGCCAGGAAAGAGGATTAGTAATGTAATAGCACGAGCATAGGGTTGCTGAGAATCAGGAAACCTAGATCTGGGTCACAGATCTGAAATCACTGACCATCAACCCACTCAAAACCTTAGTTTATCCACCTGTAAAATGGAATATTCAATTATACAAGACTTACACTCCTCCCAGAAATATGAGGTGGGCATGTGTTCATGTGGACAATGACTACAAGTATGATACCCATTTAAGACATTAGTATCAATGCAAGGGGAAGCTTGTAAAAGGTAAACTATGGATTGCGTTTTAAGACTTGACTTTAGCTTTTTGTTGTTGTTAATCCTCACCTGAGAATATTTTTCCATTGATATTTTAGAGAGAGTGGAAGGGAGGGCAGAGACGCATCTATGTGATAGAGATACATCAATTGGTTGCCTCCCGCACATACCCCAAACAGGGCTGGAGCCCGCCACCAAAGCACATACCCTTGACCAGAATCAAACCAGGGACCCTTCAGTCCGCAGGCCGACACGCTACCCACTGAGCCAAACCAGCTAGGGCAAGACTTGACTTTAGCTTTTACTTGGGTAGAAAACAGTTAGAAGCCACAGCAAGATGTAAAATGCTTCCTTTTTTTAGTTCAGTGACTCCTACAAAGAGCCTCCCAGACATATGACAGAGGGAAGAGGCCTTTTACCAGTTTATTGCTCCTCCAATAATGTCTAGGTCAGTGGTCTTTGCAGGGAAGTTGCCAGAAGCCTCCTAAAGGCATTTACAGTCTACTAGTATGTCCAATAAGGTAATTGGCCACCAAATGATGAGAAAGTAACTATGAAAGCTCGACTACCTAATCTTTATAGTCGTTATATATATAAGCAGGGATGGAGTGTGTAAAACTCTACTCTCCTATAAACTTGGAAATAGATAGGCTCTGGGTGAAATAAAAATTTTCCTTTTTTTTTTCTTTTTTCTTCTTGGCGTCAAACCACACTCCAACGGCTCACCTAGCATAGTTTTACACACATGGACGTCTGGCAGGAAAATAAATTAAGGCTTACCTTAGAGGGTAGGAAAATGCATCCATTTATAAGTGTTATTTTAGAAAGACTGTCTGATCCTATTGACTTATTAACTTCATTAGGAGGCTAATGAATCTACTGCTGTGCAAATGAGAGGGAGCTCGGGCTGTGGAAAGGGGGAGGCAGGATTTCAAACCCTTTCTCCACATGGTGGGGTAATTTATGATTGTGATAAAATGGCACTGCATTTGGAGGAAAGACGACATAAAATAATCAACAGAAATGATCCCCACAAGAGTGTTATATTCTCTCATCCACTGGGCAAAAATCAAAATGGATACATGTCTGGGGCCTCCCTAGTGGAAGAAAAGGACTAAGTCATAAAAAGAACTCCCTTTCCCGTAATAAATAGGAAAGCATCAGATCTGTAATCCAGATGTGCTTCTCCGGCATCCTCATTTCTCTCTTCTCCAGCAAAGGAAGATGCCTAGGACAAATTCCTTTCTCATTCTATTTTTGAGAACAAAGACTTTCATAGATTGAGTGATGTTCCCTATCTTTAATAACTTTAAATTAAGTAGTTTGGACAGGTATTCTGGCTAACACCTGCTACCGACCACCATCAATCAGTGAACAGCACCTTGTCAGATGTGTCCATGTTGCTGACACTGATTTTTAGGGAGGTTGGCTGTGGTCAGGAGTGGGGCTGTTATCCATTGGGCACCCTAAATTCTAATGCACATGCTTCCTGTTTGACTTCCCGAGTTGGTAGAGTCTGTGGATTTGGAGTCGAAAGAGACTTGAGAGAACATTTAATCTAATTTTTTATGAGGAAATAGAAGAATGGCAGGAGTAAGCCTATTCATTAGTAATTGAGATGGGCTTAGAACCCAAGTTGCCTCTGAACTCTGTGGTTCCCAATCCCACCTGAAGATAAGAATCCACCAGGGAGCTTTTAAGATTATACATCCTAACACCCAACCTTAAAAATCTACGTTTTTTAACACATTCCAAAAGCAATTCTTAGGATATGCCAAGTTGCAGAACCATCCATGACCCCACCCTGCCTTCCATGTTAATTACTTGAGAGGTAACAAAACTCTTCAATGGTCTTAGATCCCCTAATAGTTGCATTAAAAATAAAATCACCAGTAACGAAGGAGTTAACTCAGCACTATATTAGGAGAAGTTAAATCGGATTGTGCTTTGCATCTGTAGCCAAAATCATCATTATCTTCATTTGGTGTGGGAAAACCAAGAGATATATTAATGTTTCCCTTTTGCCAAGCACAGATAATGTCTCAAGGAGAAGCCTCTAGTGTTCTTTCCATAGAAATGCATCATTTCCAGGCATTATGTGCTTCAGATTCTAGATGTGTTTTGCACCCACCCTCCTAAAGGTATCAGCACTGTTATGATCCAGAGTCTGGTGGAAGCTGCTGGGCTAGGAGGATATAGGCCTACGACAAATACTAATTATTAAGTGATGACTAGATTGCAGGCATTTTGCATTCCATGCATCATCTCACTGAACCCCCGAGAAGCTTCTGTGAGATAGGTCTCATTGTCATCTCATTATATGGATAAGTACACGGGGCTTGGACAAACGAAAACCTTGCTCAAGGTGGGACAGCTAGCAAGCAATAGACCTGAGATTCCCACCCAGACTATTTAATCCGGAACCCACTGCTTTAACCACTACACATACTATGTCCCATCTGTTACCAGGTGTTTCTGAGATCTACGGAAACTACTAATATGCGAGACCGCGTTTCCTTTTAGGAGTTTCCCATCCTAATGGGAAAAGAAGATGTTTTATGTTAAACAGCAAAACAATGTGTGCACATTGATCAGTCCTCTGTTCATTACTAAAATTACTTTGCATCCTTTGTAGAATGAGGTGCCGTGATAATAAAAAAAATATATAAGCATTTCCATAGTAGGGCCACTCCTCACAGAATGCACTGCATATGTACTTTGCATATGTCTGATGTGGTTTCCTATGTACATTAATCTAATGTCAGCCAAACGAAACCTACCTTGAGGATAGTAATCAGGACATGCTTATTCTGCATCCCCAGCAGAGAGCGCAGGACTGCTTACATATGGATGCTCGATTAATATCTGTTCAATTGAATGCTCACTGACCCATTCAGGAATCTACGCCAGATTTATTAGCACTGAAAGCAAATAGAAGGCCCCCATTCTAGAGGGAGGATTTCACAGCCTGTACCAGCCCAGCCTTCAGAACCTCACATATGAAGAGACTAACGAATAGGATGGAAAGCTTTTAATTAACAGCCTAGCCAAAAAAAAAAAATGTCATTCCAATCTGCTGTTTTGTTTCCATTAATTCACTCAGATTCAGCAGGAATTCCACCAAGGAATTGGGGTGAGCAGCTGGAGAGGGAGGGAAGCACATAAATAAATCATGAGTGTCATTAAAATTTGTAAACTAATAACTTCTGGGAAGTCTTAGCAATTATTATCAGGGTTTTCTTGGCAAACAAAAAATTAATAAATCCAAAAGGTCTCCAATTCCTATTTAGAAAAAAACAAACCAGCATCCTCAGAAAGGTCACTGACAGAACAATTAGGGGAGGAAATAAATGATCCAGACAACAGCTTGCAAAGCAGATGAAAAGTCACAGGACTCCCCAGTGGCAGGAGGATGAGACAACTCAATACAGAGAAAGCGACAGGGCAAGGCGGGCCTGGGCTGGGATTGGTTTGGGGCTATCGGAATGTCAGCTCAGTTGTCCAAGCCTTTATTTAGTGTCGCCCAAGGGATAGGCTTTGTAGATCTGGAAATCAGAAAGGCACATGTCCCCTGCTCTTGAGACGTTCCCAGGCTAGGAACAAATCACTGCACACTGTAGGAATGTACCATTAGCTGCGAGCAGAGGAGGCTCAGGGAAAGTGTGTAGGAGGATGTGCCTGGGAAGTGGTACAATCCATACAAACCCTGACCAGGAGGCCCTTGCTCTGCAGGCCCTGAGGCCAGGCATACAGAGGAATGGCCAATCCTGGTTGCTCATCAAGAGAAGAATGTCTTCCATGCTGCTAGGCTGGGAGTGAAAGAAACGGAGAGGAGGAGGAAAGAGAAGAACTGAGGTGAAATAGGAATAGAGGGAGACCATCCATTGCAAAAGATTCCTGTTCTTCTTATGCCTCCACAAATGCTAAGGCATCCAGCTCTAGGAGGATCCCTAATCCAACAGGAAATCCACAGGAAAATTCCTGATCATAAACTGACTACCCTGGGACCTTTGTTAGAGAGTAGCGCTTGGGATGGACAGATGGAATCTGGACAATTGCTTGCTAGCTCATCTCTCTCCAGGAATTAGTTCCTTAAACAATTTATTTTGAGGAAGAGTAATGTGCTTATCAGTCCAAGTGTCAGTGGTTAAGACATATAGGACTGAGTCCCAGAAGCGATTTGCCAGTCAGAAACATAAATCCCAACTGTGATTTATGTTCAAAACTAAAGACTCAAACACCTCAGGCAATGGAATAATTGGCCTTATCATAGTTCCCACTTCCAGAGATAAGTGACATTCTTGCTCCCAAATTGAGGACCGTGAATGTCAACAAATGAGGCAGAGGTATACACCTGTGTGTGCAGAGGAGCATGAAGATGGCAACAAAGCCTATGCCACATGCTGTTTTCACAGAAATGAGGGCGAACATGGCCCAGCCTTTGAGTCCATGATGCCTGCACATCAGGTAATACGGGCCTATTTTCAGTGGGAATGGGGGAGACGAGAAGTAAAGGGTTATCTATATCCAGCTCCAGAATTTCTATTTAAGAGGACACGTGATACTATGTAAAGAGTCCAAGATTAGGGAGCCCCTACTCTCAGACTTATAACCTTAGCCTTGCCCCCCACCCCCCACCAACTTATTAGCTGTATGACATGAGGCAAGTCATTTAATCTCTGAAGTGCTCAATATTTTCACCTGTAAAATGGGGCCAGTGATAAACCAACTCCTATGTTTTATTGTACAGGACAGAACAAGATAGCTTCAAGTTTGTTGTAAAGGAACAAATTAGAAGGAACTAGCATGGAGAAGCTGATCTATTACAGGCGGATTACATCATGATGACTAATTCTTCTGAGTATGTCCTATGCATAGCACTGTATGCCAGGCACTTTCCTAGGAAATTCACACAGTTCGTGTCATTGAAATATCATAACCACTCTATGAGGTCGACGCTTGTATTATCCTCATTGTTACAGATAAGAAAATGGAGGCATAGAGAGGTGAAGAAACTTACTCAAGGTCACTCTGTGGCTAAGTGGAAAAGCGAGAACTTGAACCCAGGCCATCCGTCCCAGACCCTTCACTTAAATACTTTGCTGAGAAAGAAACTGATGGATGCTGACCCTCCTGACCCTGACTCACCACTCCTCCTCAAGTCAGGCTTACTTCAAATCCAATAGAGTTGGGGCCCAATATCACCCTTGACTGCTGGGCAGCCCCCAAGCTTGACACACTATGGGCTGAAAGTGAAACCCTTGCTCTTTTTAAAAAGTCAGTCCCTAACCTCACAAATTCTCTAAGCTTGAAATCCTACATGTAAAATGTTATTTGACTAAGAGATGCCAACAGACGGTTGTGCTAATGGCCGATCTATGCAGCCATCCTTCTGTTGGTGGAGAAAAAAATTTGAATCACCTCTCATATAAGATAATAGCACCAAGGAGTTCCGGAAAGAGGGTCACAGGGCACAAGATACTGCCACATCGCCGATGCTTTTAAACAGTCTTGTCTATTTAGAGGTAGATGATCTCTGAATTATTAATCCAATGAGGCAAATAATTATATCACACTGTAACCTGCCAGGGAGTGTCATCTTGTCATGACAGCTACTGCTCCAGGCTTCTCTGTTACACAGAAGATTGAAGAATCACCAAATTCAATTCCAACTTGGTTAAGCACACTGGGCCAAGTCATGCATCCGAATGGGTGCATGTTTTATTTAGTTTCTTTTCTCTGCACACTGTGTTACTAAGGAAGATCATAGTGCTCTAGGCTCTAACTAAAATACATCATCTTCAGTATAGAAAAGAGAGTGGGAGACACTCTCTTTAGGAGCTGAGCAGGGAAGACAGTAAAAAATAGAAGAGGCCTGGCCAGTGTTGCTCAGTGGTTGAGCATCGACCTATGAACCAGGAGGTTCGATTCCAGTCGGGGCACATGCCCAGGTTGTAGGCTCGATCCCTAGTATGGGGCATGCAGGAAGCAGCCAATGGATGATTCTCATAGCTGATGTTTCCATCTCTCTCTCCCTCTCCCTTCCTCTCTGAATATATATATATATATATATATATATATATATATATATATATATATATATATATATATATATATATATATATATTTAGTTAGTTAGAAGAGGCCCCAGCAATTTGTAAAATTCCCACAAAGTTGAGAAGCAGTTTCTTCCCTCAATCATACTCTATCCAGGTTCCTAAGCTGGGCTTTATCAGAACCATGAACCTTCTGAAACACAATACATAAATACGTTCCTAGCCGGGGCCAAGTGCACAGTTGGTTAGGCAGTGGTCGGCAAACTGCGGCTCGCAAGCCACATGCGGCTCTCTGGCCCCTTGAGTGTGGCTCTTCCACAAAATACCACGGCCTGGGCGAGTCTATTTTGAAGAAGTGGCGTTAGAAGAAGTTTAAGTTTAAAAAATTTGGCTCTCAAAAGAAATTTCAATCATTGTACTGTTGATATTTGGCTCTGTTGACTAATGAGTTTGCCGACCACTGAGTTAGAGCATTATCCTGATACACCAAGGTTGCAGGTTCAATCCTGGTCAGGGAACATACAAGAATCAACCAATGAATGCATTAATAAGTGGAACAACAAGTAGTGTTTCTCTCTCTCCCTTCCTCTCTCTCTCTAAAATCAAATTTTTTTTAAAGTATATTCTTAGCCCAGCCAGTGTGGCTCAGTGATTGAGCATTTTCCCGTGAACCAGGAGGCTACTGGTTCAATTCCTGGTCAGGGCACATGCCAGTGTTTCAGGCTCAATCCCCAATTGGGGCGGGGGGCGGGGGAGGCAGCTGATCCATGATGTTTCTTTTCCATCAATGTTTCTATTCCTTTCCCTTCCTCTCTCTCTAAAAAAAATCAATTAAAAAAAAACATTTTAAAGTACATTCTTATATAGCATTTATCCAAAGGGAAAGCCCACAATATCCCCCAGCTTTTCAAATCCCTAACAGGCCCCACCACGTGTGGCTTGCTTTGTTATTTGCACCAAGCAGACAGTACGGGGGTCAGGCTTCAGGGGTCAGCACAGTATCAATTAGATTGGACCTGCTAGGAAGGTGTCTGAGGCTCTAATCCTCTGGGAGTCCCGCGTGAGTGGAAATAGGCATGCTGTCATATATTACAAGCCCCTGGTTACTTATACCTCTGCCAATTTTCAATGAGCAGCAAAATTAGGTTTTGGACATTCTGTGCAAATGGAGGCAGGCCTCAATCAATAGGAGCAATTAACCCCTAAATATTTAATAGTTGCTGTGACTGCTCCCCTTCCCTGGGAGAGAGGCCCTGGCTAGTCCTCTGCAAACAAACAAGTCACCTGAAGCAGCAGCAAGGTGTGCAGACACTCACGGCCCAGACGCCTCTGCTGCAGACCCCATGAATCCCTCAGGACAGGGCTCTGAGATGAAGACACAGGCAAGTGAAAGGCCTTTTGTGACAGCATCCTCCCCAGTATCTACAAAGGACAAAGTACCCGGACACATACACGGCCTCTTGAGTACCATGGATAGAATAAGTGTGGAGCGTGAAATGCGGACTCACAGTGGCTGATGAAACTTGCTGTCATCCTGTGTGGCAGGCAGTGTGGCTGTGAGCAGAGTGTGCATGGGAGGAGGTCTGTGGAAGGCTAAGTGTGCAGGCGTCCCCAATCCAGAGAAACTCCTGGGTTCATGGCTGCATGCAAGCCCTGTCTGTGCTACCCCACCCACATCCACCTTCTTCCTGTCCTGGTGCCACAGCATCCCATCAGGGCTGGATTACCCACCACCCACTATGGGCACCGAGCCTAGGGCACAAATGCTTTTGTCCTTTTAAAGTCAAAACAAAAAAAAAAATGCAATTTTAGGCTGAAAAAAAGTTTGTCATACCAATGCACTCATAAGATATGTCTTTTAATATTATTGTCTAGAGGAAGGAGCCCACAAAAGCTAGGGACCGTGAAAGTCCCCGCACAGACCTGATTCCCATGTGGGTCTATTCTCCTAAATGCAGGCTTCTCAAAAACAACAGCACCTCCCAGACGCAAAGGACTGAAAACAGTCGCACCAGGACAAGTATCCCTCCTACAACAGATCCCTTCCCACGGTCTCTCCTTGTCAGGCACGCTCGCCCATCCCTCCAACAACACCTGTGTTCACCTGGAAACATGAGACACTGCAGAACACAGAAGCAACAACCCTGCCCAGGAGAACATGTGACCAGCCCCGAAAGAAATAAGCAGAGTGCTAAGGCAATCCACAGGTGCGGGCCATCGGGGCCATTAAAGGGGGCTTCAGGAGGAGGACCCCCCCCCCGCCTTCTGCTCCTTTCAAACAGGCTTCCCAGCCCCTCAGCTGGCATTTCTCACGTGAGCCCAGCCAAGTGGCTCCTTAAGAATCTCTGAGCCACTTACCTCCAAAGTGAACTCTCAGTCACGCTCCCCAGGTTGAAGTCATAAAGCTTCGTCAGGATAAGTATGACCTGCAAGGGGGGTGAGGAGGAGGGCAGAGGAGAGGAACAAAAGGGGGAGAAAATGGAATCTTATGTTAGTTTGTATAACAATATGCACTGCATCTCAAATCACCCAGAGGACAGCTTAGTAGCTATCCATTTAGTTGATGGGTTATTATAGGATCAAGCAAGGGGGAAAACATGTTCATTTAATGCATCCCCAGAACGGGTAGCATTCATTTTAATCCTGAAGATGTTTTGCACTTGAAATAAAAACATGCTAACAGGAATTCACTGGGAATTGACAGTTGTTTCTCCACAGCTGTCCTCCTTCAAGGTCAGGTATAGCTGGCTGGCTCTGCTCACTGGCATGGCCACCCCGGGGATCAGAGGATGGGCTGCTTTTGATCTGGAGATGACTCTGACTTGCAGACTTGGGCTCAAAAGGTAGAAGGAACTGGGCCCCGTACTGCCCACACGGGTTCAAAGAGATTTTGTGTTTCCATCTCTAGGACCATAAATATTTCTATGGCAGGTAGGTCCAGTCCCCAATATTCCCTGATGCCACCCGCCACCTACCAAGCAGCATCTGTCCCCACCATGGAGTACGCAGGTCAATGGACCCCACTGAGCTCCAGGACACTTTCCTGACTCCAGTTGAAATCACAAAGCCCGTGTTGAAATGGTCTCGGCTGGTGGGTCTGCTCCTATGCCCTTTACTCTTCTCCTCCTGGAGACTTGGATATAAGACATCTCCCTGCCTTCCCCTCATGAACCTGGACAGTGGCTCAGGCACAACTCCGTACCTGCAAAAATGCTAAGCGCTTGCACCTGAATCGATTTTAATCAAAACGCAGGTGCCTAATATACAGCGTCTGCCTGCACGCGTCATAATCCAGTTACACATAATTGTGTTTATCTAAATTTAATGCACAACTCATTTCACTTTTCTCAGCTCCATCCCATTCCACAATTTAACTTCCTCCAGTTCATTTGCACAGCAGCCATTAAACACTTTCTGAGATAATGAATTTCTGCTACCAAGATGGGGCCTTCCCATTCTAGGTAGCTATTTACGATTAAAGAAAAATAATCAGCCATTATATTGAACATGTTTATGGCATTTAACTGACGACAAAACACTCACTTTGATATTTACTCTCATCCAGCACCCCATGGGGCCGGTCAGCTCCATTTCCATTTCTTTTATGTAAACTAAGAAAAAAATTAGAGGCAAGGATGTGACCCATTACAGGTCACAGAGAGTCCATGGCAAAGTTGGTTTAGGACATTCAACTTTTCTGCGGGGCCATTACTAGAGGGCTCATAGGCCTCCTCTCTGACCGAGTGCTGTGCTGGGAAGTGGTGGATTGGCAAGAAACGGCCAAGCCAAGAGAGACATCATTGGCATGGCTCTTTGTAGAACAGTAGACTCTGCTAAGCCACCTGTCCTATTAGCAGAGCACAACAGCAAGGAGTGTGAATCCCATGCACAGAGCTGCTCTCCACAGTCACTCCATGGTCCTAGCCTCTCACATTCACAATGAGTTTCTTCATTTATTAAAATCAGGGGCTACTGAAGACAAGGGACTTATCCACCCCCTTCCCAACCAGATGCTTAACAATGTGCCAGGTAAGTCCTGTTTTGTAGAATTAATACACACACACACACACACACACACACACATACAAATAGATTTCTCCCTTTTATTTTTCCTACAAAGTCATACTCAGTCAGTATGTAAAAGCACAGGTGGGCCCAGCCTGCATGGCTCAGTGGTTGAGCATTGACCTATGAACCAGAAGATCATGGTTCAATTCCCAATCAGGGCACATGCCCGGGTTGTGAGCTCAATCCCCAGTGTGGGGCAAGCAAGAGGTAATCAATCTATTATTCTCTCTCATCATTGATGTTTCCATCTCTCCCTCTACCTTCCTATCTGAAATTAATATATGTTTTGTTTTTTTAAGCACAGGTGGCTATATGCAAGCCATCTGAAATTCTGGACAAACAAACTCAAAACTGTGCTCTGCTAGGAATAGGTTGGAACACTACTCTAGAGCCCTGCAGGTGAAAATCAGAACATTTTTCTCCCAACATCAGGCCTGCAGGGACATGAAACAATCTCCAAAAAGTGCCAAGTCACAGCAGAGATAAGAAAGAGACGTTGGGGGTAAGAGTGCTACTTTATTACTAAAGCTGCTAAATGACTGGGTCTGCAAAACCCTTGTACAGACCCAGAGCCGTTCTCATTCTATCAGTCTCCTTACCCAAGGCTTGGGCCCAATGCATAAACAGATTTTTATGACACCACGTAGTAAGTACAATGATGGAGTAAATCCAGGGAATGTTGGGAGCAAGAGACTCTCCCTTTCCTTCCTTCCCTCCATATCCTCTGGCCCTAATATGTTTCTGTGTATCTAATCTCATCTTGGTGTCCATTCTTGGAGGATCCAGACAAACACACCCTTCCCAACCTCTATGAAGATTATTTCTGCTTTCATGGGAGATAGTTTCAATTATGCCTCTTGATTAGGAATCTTTACTGGATCCCCTCTTCCCCGCTAAATGATGAAACTCAGGCACTGGCCCACAGACATTCCTCCAACCACTTTTCCACAATTCTCAAGACACTGTCCCCTGCTTTAGCAATCCAAGTTTCTCAAGGGGCTGCAAATATGCTAAATTCATTCTTACTACTCTGCTTTCTCTCTGTCGTGCTCTATCATCACATCATTGCGTGTGCCCAGTCCTCTTACTACCACCTGCACAGCCTGCCTGTTGTACAGGAAATAGCTCGAAATCCACCTTCTTCAGGCAGCCTCCCAAGACTATCCCAGCCATCAAAGTTCTCTCTTCTGAGAAAGAGAGAGCATAATTTGCTACTAAGTTAAGCACTATCTTAATAGTGCCTAGATATCCCATCAGGCCTAGCTATCCCATCAGTTACCATCTCATAGACTTTTAACAATTTGTGGTAGGGTTCATGGTTCGTACTTCTGCCCTCCCTAACAGACAGGCTCAGTATGTCAAAGGTTCCTATAAATAACCACTTTTTGAGTCAATGAAAGATAATGGTGCTTTGGCAGTAAATCATAGTCTTCAGAAAGGGGTGGTAGGAATTTAGTCTACTGCCTTCATTTTACAGATGAGGAAACTGAGACACAGAGAGAAGAAGTGACTCAGGTTGAAGTCCCAATAATGTGTGACCTTGACCAAGTGCCCAGGACATTATTCCCACTCCATGAGTAGAGTGGAGCCTAATAGTCACTGGGGAGCAGTGATGCGGATCCGCTGGCCCCACTCCTGGCAAGTTTGACTTGATGGGTCTGGGTAGTGTCCAGAAATCTTCCTGTGGCAACTGGAGGACCCCTCTTTGAGAAATACTCCTGCACATCCTGATTCCTGTCCCAAGCCTGTGCCTCAATGACACCACCCTCCCACCTGCTGAGGCCCTGATATAGAAAAGCACCCCTCCTTCTGCAATGAGTTTAACCTAACAAAGAAGGCAGGCGGATGTATGAGGAGGATGTCTCAGCAATGTCACCGCAGCATTGCCCAGAGGAAAGGTCCCAACACTGAGAATGGGGGGCTAGAAGCTACCTTTCCCCGGGAGCCAGCATAGACAAACAATAATGAAGCTATGAAGAGTTGATAATGTAATCCTTAGCCTTTAGACATTCAGTGTCAAGCAAACAAAACCAAGAACAAAAGAAAGCTTGCCAACCTCTGGCTTCTCTCACCACTCAGGGAGGAAAGCTAAAAATACTGGCAGTAAGCCCACCTAACAAGCCTCAGGCTGCTGGGAAGGTAGTCAGAATAGAAAGAGAAAATGGGAGTGTGCCTTGGGAATCACCAGTGGCTGAGCATGGTGGAGAACCCATAAGAAAGCCTGACTTAACTCTCCTCCAACAGAGGTTCCCAGAGGAGAGTGAACACTCAAATTCAAAGAAGCAGCAGGGAGAAAGCATTAATTGAACCCCTACTATGTGCTAAATACTATGCTGGATGCTTCTCCATCCTCACAAATTTTTGAGACTGAGCAGGTGTTATATAATATCCCCATTTTACAGATGAAGAAACTGAGTTCTGAGAGCTAAGCAAATTGCCCCAATGGTACCAACAAGAAGAAAACAGAGCCAGCATTACCACCCAAGCTATATGACTCCACCATGCCTGTTGTACTCTAATGCAATGCTTCTCCATTCAGGGAATGTTTAAGTGGGCTTTTTGTGCACAAGGCAATGAATAGGAATACAGGGAGAATAAATACATATCCTTGCCCTCCAGGAGTTTATCACTCGTTCATGGATTCCACAAATAGTTATGGAGCACTCTTATGTGAATTAGAAATCAGGGAGAGGGCCAGGGCTCAAAGCCCATAGGTGAAAATAACTTTTGATTTCTTGGTTCTTGGAGGAAAAAAATAGGAAACAGATGTGTAATAAGAAAAGAACTAGACAAATTGTTGGGAGACCCAGGTTTGTGAAATAAATGGTCAAATAAGTACCGTATTTTCCAGCGTATAAGACGACTGGGCATATAGAAGATTTTCCTGGGTTAAAAAGTCATCTTATACGCCGGAAAATACGGTAACTTTTTTACCTAACTGGCTACAATCCTGGCTTATCTCATCTCTTAATAGAAGCCATGTACATACAGACACACACACACACACACACACACACAGGGTAGTAGAAAAGTTCCTAGCTATATATGTGAGTGTATAGACAAATATAGCTAGAAAATCTTGTATATATTTATGATAATACTAGAGGCCCGATGCATGAAGATTTGTGCAAGAATGGGCCTTCCTTCCCCTGGCTGCTGGCACTGCCTTCGCTCTGGCCCAGAGGCGCCTTTCCGCCTTCCCACGCTGCCCAGAGGCCCGGAGTGGCTTTGTTGGGTTAATTTGCATATTCACTCCTGATTGGCTGGTGGGTGTCACGAAGGTATGGCCAATTTGCCTCTTACTCTTTTATTAGTGTAGATGTACATATACATAGTTATACATATATACACACATAACTTTAAATTGCCATTTGACAACTTCTCTAGAATAACAAACACTCTGTTCACACATATCTTACAGCCTTTAACACAGTGGGTTAAAGAGACTTCATATGTCTACCTTGTCTGTTAGATTGTAACCTCTTTTAGGTTAGAAATCAGTTCTCTGCACCCCCAATACCTAGCACAACACCTGACACATGGCAGGTCCTATACAAGGTCCACTGAGTGAATTATAAACATGTGGCAATAAAAGAAGAGATGAGATGATAAAGGTATGAGAGACATACAGATAACTTGCTATAGGAGTTGAGAAGAGGAAGCAATTAAATTGAGAAAATGTGATCAGCAAAGTCTTCATGAAGGAGAGAGTATATGATCTGGGACTTGGAGCATAGTAAGAATTTTGATATACAAAAATGGAAGCAACCCTCCCTCCTTTCTCTTTCTCTCTCTCTCTCTCTCTCGCTCTCTCTCTCTCTCTCTCTCTCCCTCCCTCCCTCCCTCCCTCCCTCTTTTCCTTTCTTCTTCCTTTCTGCCCTGGGAAAGAAGGGAAAAAGAACAATGGAATCATGCAGAATGAATGGAGAAAGCCCACGTGTGGTCCGTCAACTAATAAAAAGTTTTATAAGAATAAAGAGGGTGGTGACGATGAGGGACTATATTATAATAAGAGATTTGCTATGTATATATAGTACATACATTATATATAATAAATAACATATATTAAGGGACTAGTATAAGAAGGTAACAAAAAAGGGCTTGGCTGGCCTCTTACAAAATCAACTGGTACTGTCTGTGTTGACCACCACTTCCAACTGTCTTGTCCCCAGACACCTAGTATCTCCTGCTGCCCCCAGATCTCAGGCCAGCCTTCTACTAACTGCCCGATCTTTAGACACATGGTGCCAGTAGCTAATGTCTTTATATCTCACTAGTAGCCCGTTTGCACGAAAATTCGTGCAATAGACCTTCATTCACCTGGCTGCCTGCACCAGTTTTCTGCCGGCACCAGGGACCCAGGCCTTGGCTGTGGCCACCGCCTTCTGCCTTTTTCAGGGTCAGGGCTTGGCCCGGGGCGGTGGCCTTGGGCTCGGCAGCACCCAACATCCTTGCTAAGGATCGCAGGAGCCGACCCCCAGTGGTTTCCTGCGATCCATGAAGGCTGCCCACTGGTGCCCAAGGCCGGGAAAGCCTCCGCCCCAGGCTTTCCTGGCCTTGGGCTCGCCGCCCCCAGCGTCCCTGCCACCGATCACAGGAGCCGACACCCAGTGGTTTCCTGCGATCAGTGCAGGCTCCCCACTGGTGCCCAAGGCCCGGAAAGCCTCCGCCCCTGGGACCCCCGGGTGCGGCGGGAGGGGCGGGATGGGCACGGCCACGCCCCCCCGGGGTGCCGATGGGCCCGGAAATGCCCCCCGGGGTGCTGATCGCCCCAGGCACCCCCGGGAGCAGTGGCATGGGCCCGGCCACTGGGCACCGCCATCTTGATCTTCTCAACGGGGGATATGCCACCCGGAGTCCCGCCCCCAGCCTCCTGCTGGCCCAATCGTGGGCATAGTGGAGGTGCGGTCAATTTGCATGTTTCTCTATTATAAGGTAAGATTTCCGCCTATTTCATTTATCTATTTCTGCCTTATTCCCACACAGCATAAGATTCTGGTGATAAAGGAGCAAAAGAGAAATGGCTCCTGTCCTCATGACATGTGTAGTGTTCCTGAACCAGCTGCCTTCCAGGATTCCCTGCATTTGAAAGGGGTTCAAGTGCCCGGCAAGGTTAGGATGAGTGATATTTGGGGGTAAAGGAGCTTTTTGTATTCTTTCCTAAGTGAGAGGAGGTACCCACACTCAGAACTGCATAGACGGTTCAGTCCCTATTCCACCTGGGAATGCTCCTAATTCTCCCTGTGTCTCTAATCACTTATCCCATCGGGTCCATCTGTGAGCCTTCTGGATGGGACCCGTGTGGCAGCCTGAGGGAAAAGAGAGCACTTGCTGTGAGGGGGCTGCACTCTAAACTCAGTCTTACCACATCTACTGTGCGAGCCTGAGCAGCTTACATTGTCAGAATCTGCTCCAATTTCCTAATCTGGATAATGATACACCTCCCCCTGCCAACCTCACAGAGCTGTTGATTCAAATCAAATAAAGGAAGCTGACCTGCTTTGTGAGCTGTACTGTGCAAATATGAGTTATTAGTATGATAATTATTCTTCAGGAGACAAGGGTTCCCTGTAATCCTCTTTTGGTGAGAGGGAAAGAGGCTAGAGTTGAGAAGCTCTGTCTAAAAAGTACCCATCATCCCCAGCCAGTGTGGTTCAGGGGTTGAGCATTGACCTATGAACCAGGAGGTCACAGTTCGATTCCCAGTCAGGGCACATGCTTGGGTTGCAGGCTCGATCCCCAAAAGGGGGTGTGGAAGAGGAAGCCCATCAATGATTCTCATCATTGATGTTTCTCTCTCTCTCCCCCTCTCCCTTCCTCTCTGAGAGCAATAAAAATATCTATATATATAAAACCCTAATATGCAAATAGACCAAATGGCGGAACAACTGAACAACCAGTTGCTATGATATGCACTGACCACCAGGGGGTGCATGAGGAACATGGCAGGCGTCGGCCACAGTGGGATGGTAGAGCAGTTGAGCAGGGGTGCCAGACCAAGGTGGGGCACCGGTCACTGTCATCAGGGCAAGCCTCTGAAAATTCTGAGTTACTGAAAATTCTTTGCTCCCATGCGCCGCGGTCCTACCAGGTGCTCGTACCTGCTGTCAGTGCTGGCCCCACTTGCACCCACTGCAGGCGCCGGAGCCACCGCTTGTACCTGCTGCCAGGCCCAGTGCCATCCCCAATCGCTCAGCAGTGGCAGCGGGTGTGAGCCACAGCTGCCTGCCCTGATCACCCCTGAGGGCTTCTCCACCTCCCCCTGCTCCTGAAGGGCAATCGGGGCAGCAGCCACCACTCATACCTTCTGACAGAACCGGCCCTGCTCACACCCACTGCTGGCGGCAGCCCCAATCGCTCTGCACCCTCAGCAGGTGCGAGCAGGGCCGGCACCATCAGTGAATGGGAGCGGAGGTGGTGGGAGCTGGGCTGCCAGCAGACAGGAGGTCAGGGGCCATGGCAGGAGGGGCCTGGCGGGGGCACAGAGGATGGGCCGATACCCACCCCTGTGCCCACCGCAGCCTCGTGGCCCACAATTCCTTTCAAGGTACACGAATTCATGCACTGGGCCCCTAGTGTTTAAATAAATAAACAAACAAACAAACAAATAAATAAATAAAAAGTAGACCCCATGGCAACACAGGAGGCTGCAGATGAGACAGGGGTGTTCACTGGCTCTTGCACTCAGCTTCAGAGGGAAAGCAGGAGGCCTGAGGGATTCATCCTCTGACAGGATAATGTATAATCTGCAAACTCATAAATCACTAGGACACTCTCACCCATGAGCACATTCAGTGAAGTGAGGGCCTTTAATGCCCATAAAATTTTACTCTGAAGAAACACTACTTTAGTTCATTAAACCTCCATGAAATCTTGGTGCCTTTGAATCCATGGGGTTCTTTGCATGTCCCCCTCCAGTTCCTCCTCACCTCCTACCACCTTATTCCTGCCCCTACCTGACAGTTCTTTGCGTCCAGCCAATTGGAGTAGGGACAGTGGCTTTCTTTACCAGAAGTAGTTGTCAATGCTAACATAAGGATGCTAAGTCATACTCCTCAGGAATTGCCTACAAGAGTTTATTTTTCAGTCTCAGTAGAATCTGAATTACGGGGCCCTCCTCCCCGCTCCAGAGCATTCCCTCAGGGACAGAAATTCATTGCTTGTAGTGCACAACCCAAATGATCCCCAGTATCCAGAACTTTGCTGGGTGTGTGCCAAATTCAGAATAACATAAACGGTGCTCCCTGCTCACCGTGAGCTTACAATCTAGTTGAGAGGACAAGGAAATAGTATAAGAGATACCTGCTTTGTCTTATATCATGCACAGAATTTTGCAAATCTGTTGCCCCTTCCAAGGTTTTTTAAAGGGCATATCATCAACTCTGGGTCAAGATAAAACCTCAGCATATCCCTGGATTCCTCCCTTATCCCACCCACAACAAGATCAACCCTGAGTTTCTGAAACGTGTAGCTGTCCACTGTATCATTCAATTTCAGGTCCTCGTGATTTTTCCATTTACTCACTAATCAGAAATGTATGGAAGGCTTCCAGCTTCTTGGCCCTCATAAAACATACATTCTGGAGGGGAGATAAGTAGGTAAATAGCTCAGTATTCAGATGATGGTAAGTGCTATTGTGGGGGTGTAAACAGAAGGAGAAGAATACGTGCTAATGTACAGGGGCGGTCAGGGATATGCAAGCTACAGCAGTAAATAAGGAACTGAAGAAAGTCCTCACAAAATCCTGAGTGAGGTGAGAGATTAAATCATGTGTATCTGGGTAATATATGAGACAAGCAGAGGAAGCAGTAAATGCAATGATCCCGAGGCAGGAGTGTGTCTGGCATGTTCAAGAAATAGCAAGGGCCCTAGCCAGTTTGGCTCAATGGATAGAGTGTCAGCCTGTGGACTGAAGGTTTGATTCTGGTCAAGGGCACAAGCCCAGGTTGTGGGCTCAATCCCCAGTAGGGGGTGTGCAGGAGGCAGCCAATCAATGATTCTCTCTCATCATTGATTCCCTTTCCCTTCCTCTCTGAAATCAATAAAAATATATTTAAAAACAACAAAATAAGAAAGAAACAGCAAGGAGGCTGGAGCTGAGAAGGGAGAGATGAGGTCAGGGACATATTGGGAGGCTTAGATCTTGTTTGAACTTGTGAACCATGTAAAGACTCTGGCTCTTGAGATGGGAAGTTGCTGGAGGATTTTAATAGTAGAACTTAGTTTTAACTGGATCACCCTGATTGCTGTGTTGAGAAAGGTAGTAAGGGGACAACAGTGAATTAGGATCCTGTTTTTTGTTTTGTTTTGTTTTTAATACTTTTTATTGATTTCAGAGAGGAAGGGAGAGGTAGAGATAGAAACATCAATGATGAGAGAGAATCATTGATTGGCTGCCTGTTGCACACCCCCTACTGGGCATTGAGCCTGCAACCTGGGCATGTGCCCTTGACTGGAATAGAACCTGGGACCCTTCAGTCCACAGGCCGACGTTCTATTCACTGAGCCAAACCAGCTAGGACAGGATCCTGTTTTAATCATCCAGGTGAAACATCGGGTGGGTTAGACCAGAGCAACAGCAGTGGACAGGAAAAAAGGGCATGATGTGAATATGTTTTGAAGGTAAAGACAAGAAGATTTACTGACAAAGTAGATACGGGGTGTGAATGAAAGAGAACAGTCAAGAATAACCCTCAGAGCTCGGGACTAAGCATTTGGAAGCACCGAGCCACCACTTTATAAGGTGAAGACTATAGGAGAAGGAGGTGTGGAAGGAAGATTAGAAGCTTAGCTTTGGACTCTAAGTTTGAGAAGTCAAAGGGAGAAGGTGAACAGTCAGCTGGATAAATGAGTCTAGAGTTCAGGGAAGAAAGTCTAGGCTAAAAATATCAACTTGGGAGTTGTCAGTGATTAGGTGGTATTTAAAGACATGAGACTAGGACAGATCACCAGGAGGTGAAGTGTGGATAGGGATGTGAGGACAGAAAGCTAGGGCATGCCAGCATTCAGAGATCAGAGAATCCAGGAAGGGAAACCAGTATGTGTTTAGACATCTCAACATTGGCACAGGGGGTACTCACTGAATGGTATTTACTACAGAAGAGACTTTCAACGATCAGAAGGAACGAGATGGCCTTGTGTGGAGGCCAGTAAGCCTCTTTCCCCGGATGCCACTGTAATTGATCTGAAGTGGCCACTTGTGGCAGAGATGGAGGCTTTGCCTTGACTTGACATGGACTTCCCCTCACCAAGGCTAGTGCGGGTATTATCACTGCTGAGTTCCCAACCTGCCAACATCAGAAACCAGCACTGAGACCCCGTTAGGGCACCTGGTTGCATGTTGATTACATTGCGCCCCTGCCATCACATAGGGGGAATAATTCCTTCCCATTGGGATTGCTTTTCTGCCTGCAGTGATTATGCCAGAATCAAAATCTTCCCATTTCAGAAGGCTTTATTCACTGTCATGGTATCCCATGCAGCATTACTTCTAACAAAGGGAACTCATTTCACAGCAAATGAAGTGCAGTCACGGGCAGGTCCATGGAATTCACTGGCCTAACCACAGACTTCATCACCCAAAAGCATCTAGCCTGAGCCAGTGGTTGAATGGACTTTCCAAGACTCAATGGCAGGACTAGCTGATAGCCAACACTCTGAGGTTGTGGTGTTGTCCTCCAGGGTGTGGATGCAACCAATACAGGGTGGTGCAAAAGTAGGTTTACAGTTGTTCACATGAAAAATAATACGATAATAAATAAATAATAATATAGGAATAAACTATTTCACATACTCTCAACTGTAAACCTACTCTTGCCCATCCTATATTTGGTCAAAATATAAAGGTCTGAGAGGAAAGGAGCAAAAGTAGGAGTGGTCCTCCCCTTATTACACCCAATAAGCCATTACAGGATATTTTCTTCCTGTCCCCGCATCCTTTGGCTCTGTTGAAAGAGAAATCTTGGTTCCTAAGGAGAAAATTGTCACCAGGAGACAAAACACCTTTCCATTGAACTGGAAGCTGAAACTAATACCCAGCTATTTTGAGCTTTTCATGCTACCACTGAACCAACAGCAAAAGAAGGGGTTACTTATGAATAGGGGATGGAAATGGATGCTCAAAGAGCTAAAGGGGTGATTGTTATGTGCATTTACTCCTGGCCCACTTTCCTACCTATGTATTGTAGGTAACCAGGACCCTATTTCTAAGACTCTCCTGTCATATGGCTTTTAATTTGATTCTGCCAATGAGGGGGGGGGGGGGGGGCGGGTAGTTGTGGGGAATGGTGGAAAGGGGAAAGGCTACTGTCTCCAACTTCTGTTTTCTGATGACAACTGAATGGCGCAACAGAGTTAGTGGCAGCAGCAGCAGTTGTTCGAGGTCTCAATGACAGGAAGTGCAGGCTCTTGAATGGCTGCTTACTGAGCTCAGTACACACAGTGGGAATCCAGGTGGCAGAGACCCTTGACCTCTTTTATTGATTTCAGAGAGGGGAAGGGAAAAGGAAAGGGAGAGAGAAACATCAATGATAAGAGACAAATCATTGATCGGCTGCCTCCTGCACACCCCCTACTGGGGATCGAGCCTACAACCCAGGCATGTGCCCTGACCAGGAATCCAATCATGACCTGAGGCTCAACCACTGAGCACCACCACCTTGGCGACCCTTGGCCTCTTGAACTGTTTTTCTTCTCTACCAGTGCAAGATGTAATGGTTTCTACTTTGCCTTTGTCTTTCTTACTCCTCCAGCCTTTCCAGTGCTCTTGTCATCAACTCCTGCCTTAAGTGTCTTCTCTTAGAGATACCTTAAATCAGAGAACTTCAGTGATACAGAATGGTCTTTGAAATTAGAAGAGATCCAGGAGAGTGTGTGTCTAGAAGCCACGTAAAGAAAGTGTTTCAAGGTGGAAGAGGTACTCAGCTGTATGACATGCTGTCAATTCATATACAAGAAAGATTAAGAACGGACCATTGGATTTAGCTGCTGATGACTGAAAAGGCCTTCAGAATAACCCGTTTACTGAATTTCTCCTCTTCACCTCTCTTCCATCCTTACACCACAATGACCTTTCTAAAGCAGAGGCTAAATCTTGTTACCTACTGACAAATAATCTCTAGTGGCTTCATGCTGTTTTTTAAGATCAACTTCATCACACCATAAAAGGTCTTCCTCAACCTGGCCCCAATTGGCATTTTAACCCTCTCCTACAGCTGTTTTTCCCAAAATGACACCTAAATTCCAGCCACACCGCAATACCCATTTTTCTCCCTGTTCCATATTCCCACACTTTTGCACAAGCGCTGTCTTCAGGAAGCTTATCTCCTACTCTCCACCTGAGCACCTCCTCCCCGTTCTTCAAGGCCCATCATAAAATCATCAACACTCTGGTGTCTCACCTGTCCTCCAAGACAGAATTGATTCCCCTTTAATCCATATTGCCATAATTTGTTGCACATACTTCCAAGTATGCTACCCACCAGGTTAAATTTAATTTTCTATTCGTATATGTATCTCCACCATTAGGCTATGTGCTCCTTCGGGACAGGGACCTTGTTTTTCTCATCATTATACTATGAGAGTATTATTATGCTCTTCCCTGGCATGGTGCCTATTAACCAAAAGAGATATAACTCATTCATTGAATTGAAAGTGTCATCATAGGCATTCAAAGGAGAAGATGAGTCTGAGCTGGGGTGACCGAGACGTCTTCATAGAGGATGACAAGTCTAAGAGATAAGGAGAAAGTGGAAATTCCCAGCCCTCTTCTTTCTGGAGTATTCCACAAACTTCTTCAAGGTTGTCTTTTTCTTAGCTAAGCTAGACTGCCAATTCTCTCCAGAAGGGAGAATTCAAAGTGGCTTATAAAAGAACCTCAAGAATGTTCACAAGAGGGCAAAAGAAAGGACACACAACGGAAAACACAAGAGGGTAAGGAGGGAAGCTGGTGAAAGCACCCTTCTAAAATGTGACTGTACTAAGTTTTAAAGTATTTTTAATTCTCTAAGGACTTTTAGAGAGGACAAAGGTATATACTTATACCTGATGGAATGTAGGTAATTAAACATTAGACACACATACAAAACCATGACTCCAGCCCTAGCTAGTTTGGCTCAGTGGATAAAGCATTGGCCTGTGGACTGAAGGGTCCCGGGTTCAATTCCAGTCAAGGGGACATGCCTGGGTTGTGGGCTCAATCCCCAGTAGAAGGAGAATAGGAGGCAGCCAATCAATGATTCTCTCTCATCATTGATGTTTCTATCTCTCTCTCCCTCTCCCTTCCTCTCTGAAATCAATAAAAATATTATTTTAAAAAGCATGACTCAATAGAGCAGAGTAGCTTAGACAACAACAGAACAAATACATAAAGTACAGAGGTGGAGATATTAACATATGTTGAGCACCTACTCAGTGCCTAGCACCATGCTCTCTTCTCATCTATATATATAAAACCCTAATATGCAAATAGACGAACAACAAAACAACCGGTCACCAGGGGGCGCACGTTGAACATGGCGGGATGGGAGAGCAGGTGAGCAGGAGTGCCAGACCAAGGTGGGGCACCAGTCACTGTCATCGGAGTGAGCCTCTGGTGGTTACTGAAAATTCTTTGCTCCTGTGTGCTGCGGTTCCACCTGGCACTCACACCTGCTGCCGGCACTGGCCCTGCTCGCACCCGCTACTGGAGCCACTGCTTTCATCTGCTGCCGATGCCCAGCGCCGGCCCCAATCACTCAGCGCCATCAGTGGGTGCGAGCAGCAGCTACCGGCCCTGATCGCCCCTCAGGGCTTCTCCACCTCCCCCTGCACCTGAGGGGTGATTGGGTCAGCAGCCACTGCTCACACCTGCTGCTGGTGCTGACCCTAATCGCTCCATGCCATCAGCAGGTATGAGCCAGGCCAGTGCCATTAGTGCATGGGAGCAGCAGCAGCGGGAACAGGGCTGCCAGCAGACAGGGGACCAGAGGGCCGCAGCAGGAGGGGCCTGGCGGGGACACAGAGGATGGGCCGAAACCTGCCCCTGTGCCCACCACAGTCTCACGGCCCACAGTTCCTTTCAAGGTGCATGAATTCGTGCACTGGGCCCCTAGTTACATAGATAAAGGGTATGACCATGGTGAAAGAAAGATAGTATTTTCCATATTGTCAAAATGAGAAAACTTTCCAGGTCATGTAGCTAGAGAGAGGTAGGAATCATCACCAACCACAGGTTCATCCATCCTTGCATGATCCAAGGAAGGAATAAGAGATAGAGAAATTAATAAGTATAGTCATCATTATTTAAAATTGGGCCAATGTTAAGGAAGTACTTTGCAGAATTTGGGAGCTGAATAAGGCAAGTGATAGATCAAGGCAATGAAAATATAGTGTGGTTGAAACAAGGAGCTTGTGAAAAATGTCTGTTGAATAGTGGGGGGGTTGTTCTAAGTTTTGTGTAACAAGCCATTAAAAATGAATTAAAAATCCATTCACTCTCATTCCCTAAAGGACTTTGAAAATGAGACAGCCTTCTCATGGAAATGACTTAGGTAGCATGCAGCCCAGTAACAGGGGTGGGGCCAAATGACCACAGAATACCCTACCATGTTGACATGATGACATCTGTAGCCCTTGATGACAGCTAAACAGAACTAAGGTTAATTAGCTCCAAAAGGAGTCTGAGCTTGTACCATTCTACATGTCCATCTCTCCTTCCATCCAACCACCACCCTGTGGTGGAAGCCAAGGAAGGGCAGAAACAGATGTGAGTGGATGAAAGATGAAATGGTGGCTCCAAAGGTACTACAGTGAAGCTTCCAGAGGTAATCATCAGCCCAGAGGAAACATAAGCAATCTGTCTCCTTGGGAAAAGAGCGGAAGTTCTAAGCCAGACCAACTTTCTGTGGAATCCAGGCTCTCCAACTTACTCTCGGTGTGACCTTGAGCTAAGGACTTACCCTATGGAGCCTCAGTATCCTCATCTGGAAAATTAAGCCAATATCCTTCCCTTCATTGGACTGTTGTGAGGTATCTTCTGCCAGGCCAGTAGTAAACCCTCAGTATATATTCGGTCCCTTCTATCCCCAGTCTCTGAGCAAACCAGGTCATTTGCCCCCGAGTAGTAAAATGCCAAGAGGGAGCATGTCACTTCTTTAGTGTTGACAACTTCAAGTTCACAAAACAAAGAGCAACCTCTCTAGGCAACCTCTCACTGATAGGGAGATAAAAGCCCTGAGCAATCCCTGGTGTTTGCTTTCTGTGGACATGCATTGACAGCCTTGGCAATGGAAAGATCACAGGTCCATCAAGTCCATTTTTCCTGGTATGATCCAACCCACTTGTCTTTTTCCATTTCAGGATCTGTCTCTGCTGGTCCTGCCTGCAGGCACGCACACTCCCCTTCCTTCTGCCACTCCTGTCAGGGGCATCATTCCCACTTCTGTCTCAAGAGCTAAAAGAGCTCTCAGCTAAGCCATTTTAGCTTCTGACCCCAGTGGATTTTCTGGGCATCAGCAATTCCCCAGACTGGAAGTAGCTACCAGCTGGAGTGCTTCAAGTGAAATCAAGAGCAGAGACATGGCTACATTGTAAGATGTCTCATGGTAAACACATCTGTCTTATTTGTTATGATATCTTCATACCTGGGACAATGCCCAGCACATCCCAGATCCCTGTACACAAGTATGAAGCAAATAACCTATCACCCAATCCATGGCATTTATCTCAAGCGTTCCTATTCAACCCTACAAATTAGTACAAAGTCTCTCTCGTGGGCAACACTCCATGCTAAATACTGTAGAAGATGGAGGAATGAGAGACACAAAGTTCATGACCTAAGGCATTTGTAGTGCAAGAAGAAAGTTATACGTCTGTACAACTACATTGGAAGTAAGGATTGGTCTGACACCAAATTGGCTGGAGACATTCCACCTATTGTCTCATGTGAGTCACACAGTAACCCCACAAGGTTGACAATTAATGCAAATGAGTGATTTCTAAACTGGGGTAAAGGATAGGATTATCCTCCATAAAAATTTTTACAAGAGACAATATTTGATCTGGCTAATTTTAGTAGGTGAAGAAGGCAAAGGGCTTTTCAGGCGAAGGAAGCAACATGAGAAAACACAACTAGGCTGAAATTGTCTGTCATGTGCCAGGACCAGGGCCTGGTTTGTTGAGTCTAGAGCTTCAGGTGCCTGGAGAAGGAGATGGAGACCTAGACTGGGGTCAGATGATGATGGTTTTAGATACCAGCTGTGCAAACTTCCTATTGTCGCTGTAATAGATTACTACACATGTAGTGGCTTAAAACGACACAAATGTATTATCTTACAGTCTTGGAGACTACAAGCCCAAATGACTGTCGTTGGCTAAAATCAAGGTGTCACAGGGCTGTATCCCTACCTCCCTTGTGGAGGCTCTAGGGGAGAATCTGTCTCCTTGCCTCTTCCAGCTTCTGGAGCCTGTATGCATTCCATGGCCCGGGGCCACCTTCCATCTTC
Organism: Cnephaeus nilssonii; assembly: GCF_951640355.1. Lineage (NCBI taxonomy): Eukaryota > Metazoa > Chordata > Mammalia > Chiroptera > Vespertilionidae > Cnephaeus > Cnephaeus nilssonii. The sequence continues at coordinate 47,299,600 of NC_137087.1, read as the reverse complement.
AAAGCCAGTGGCTGGTTGAGTCTACCTCACATCACATCAGTCTGACTCAGACTTCTGCATCCCTCTTCCCCATTTAAGGATCCTTCTGATTACATTGGTTCCACCCTGATAATCACTTTATCTTAAACTCAGCCGTCTACTATCTTAATTCCCCTTTGCCATGTAACCTATTCACAGGTTCCAGGAATTAGGGCTTGGGCATCTTTGGGAGCCACTACTCTGCCTACCACAGCAGGTTAAAGAGTTTCATCTGTACTCAGTAAATAGCACGGAGGTGTCTAATGTGCTTCAGCAGTGAATGATCCACTGGCACCTGCATTTTGGAAACAAAACTATCTGGAGCAGTGGTCACCAACCTTTCGGACCTCACGGGCCACCAGTGGTCTGTGGACCACCAGTTGGTGACCGCTGATCTGGAGTATGAAGGGTGGATCAGTGAAGATGAAGAGCAGGGAGACTTGGGAGAAGGATATTGCAAACATAAGAAATAAGAGGTCTGAATTGAGGCTATGGCCGCGGGAAAGGAAAGAAGGGAAAAACTATGAAAGTTGGTACTAAAAATCACAAATGGGGCATCATAGGAAAGAACGGGGTCAAAAATATCCCCAAGATTTTCAGGAAGTTAGTGTGCTTCATTGTATTTCCCAGGCCTGGGCTTGAAATCAGCTCTAACACTTACAGGAGAACCATCTTATGTTTCCATGTCCTAACCCTCATTGCATGCCCCTGGTTGGTTGGATGAGTTTCCAACTTATTTCCCTGAATCTGTACATCCTCCCTTTCATGGAAATGTGCTCATGGGAAAAGCTGTCCCTCTGCCCCATCTTTCTCTTGCCCATCTGCCTAGAGCAGTGGTCGGCAAACTCATTAGTCAACAGAGCCAAATATCAACAGTACAACGATTGAAATTTCTTTTGAGAGTCAAATTATTTAAACTTAAACTTCTTCTAATGCCACTTCTTCAAAATAGACTCACTTAGACCATGGTATTTTGTGGAAGAGCCACACTGAAGGGACCAAAGAGCCGCATGTGGCTTGCGAGCTGCAGTTTGCTGACCACGGGCCTAGAGGACTGATGGATGTGTTTGTCACTACCAGCCTGACTGCCTCAGCTTCTGAGAATCTCCTTCCCAAGATGAACATTTCTTGTCCTCACTCACAGGTCTGGTCACCTCTTGGGCTCCTTTCACAAACTGCTTGCCTGGAGCTCACTTGTGAATTGCCCAGATTCCCATGTTTTTCATGAACTGGCTTTGTTCTAGGTCTGGACCAGAACGGCAGAGAAATGGGCCATGACAGCCACATCCCAAAACATGACAGATGAAGCGCTGCCCCATTTCTGTGGTGGGAAGTGGGGAGGGGATATAGATTTTAATCTGTTCAAGCTCTTGATCAGAACTCCAGAGGTCTGTACCATATATCACAGGAAAAGGACCATCCATTCAAGCAAAAGCATGCTCATAAATCCCAGACATTAGAGGTGGAAAATATTTAGGGTGTAATCAGGGCCGTGCCAGACCCAGAGAAGAATTGCTCCCCTCCAGTCTTTTGCAGTGGGCAGCATTCCTCTCGCAGCCACACCAATATTTCCAGCGGAAAGTTATCTGGATTGCCTAAAATAACACAAGCCTGGCTTTTGTCTCCATATAACTCCTTGGAAAGGAGCAGAAACTCCCGGGGCTGATGGTGGATGATTTAAGAGCCCTCTCCCGTGTAACCTAAGACATAATAACAAAGAACACATAATTTATTTGTATTGATTCGCCAGCACACATTTGATCATATCTCCTTGTCCTTCCTTTTGCTAAGAATCCATGGCCAGGGTCCTGAAAAATGTATCTTTTGCAAAATGTCTCTGTAAAAAAAAAAAAAAAAATCAGTCTCTCAGATATCTTGGCTCTAGCAAAGGAGACCAGGCCAGGGAGACCTGCCAAGAAAAAGGGGACAGGGATCTGGCAGTCCTGCCTGTGTGTCGACCCTGGACCAAACCATCTCCCTCCACAATGTGAAGTCGACAAGGTGTGCATCGTAATTAAAGCCTCGGTTCTGAGACAGGGACTGTCAGAGGCAGAAACAGGAACTGGAGACGGATCAGATTCCTGTACTGGAGGAATGAGGGGCACAGAGGAGCTGTTCAAGTTCTGAGACAAAGAGAAGGAATTTTTTTTTAATGAGCAGAAACAAGTTTGTACCTCACTCTAGACTAAGGTGGCATAAAAATGCCCAGGTGTACAGCACTGCTTCCATTTCACCTTAATTCAAGGTTATTGTAGTCAAATAATCTTGTACTGAGCATCTACTGTGCACTTGACTCTGCTCCAGAAGCTAGAGTGAGTTAAACATAGATCTTCTCTCCAGAGACTTTCAATCTAACAGGAGGAAAACAGGTAAGTAGGCAAATGTCTTACTTAATGTGATTTCTGTGCTAACAAGGGTACTTACTGCACTAACTGAAGGACGTTTGACCCTTATGATTCCATAGTGTGGTGGCTCCTCTCACTCCAGAATAGAACAGAAAGCCATGAGGAAAATATAGAGAAATGGCTTTGCATTTTGACAAGCCTGATCAATTCCTGCTGCTGCCACATCTCAGGGGAACATCATGGGATACAGCAATGTCAAGACAAATGGCTTCCTTGTAGGTGTCCACTAAACACATTCAATAGCAGGTCTAACGTCCCCTGACCCCACCCACACATTGTATAATGGCACCCAGTCAAAATCCTTGGCCTACAGAATCCATGAACATAATAGAGTGTTTTTCTTTTGCACCACTAGTTTTGGGGTGGTTTTTTATGCTGAAAATATACCTGAAACACCATTCATCAAACACATGCAACATTTAAGGTTTACAGGGATTATGCATGTGGAATTTCTTTCTGATAATTTATGTAGACCTCATCTCCATAGATAGAATATAAATTGGAGAAAACATATTAAGAATCTATCAGACATCTTCCCACATGTATGTTATATCATACATGCCCAAAAGAGTGTTCATCACCCCTCACACCTCCACCCCCACCCTTTTTGGAATGCTGCATCTCAAAGAGGACCCAACCATCCATGCAGTGTCAAAGCTAAATATCCAGGAATCCTCCTCATACCATATGCAAACCCATCCTGTTATTCTGCCCCTGATTTTACCTCACCCTTCTGTGCATCCTCACCACTCCTTCCCAAGTTTAAATTCTCATCCTCAAAATAAATAAATAAATAAATAAATAAATAAATAAATAAATAAATAAATAAAAATTCTCCTCCTCTCTCATGGACCTTATTGCATCTGTCGCCTAATTGGTCTTCCTGCATCTAGTCACACAAGCTCTGTTCTACAAGGTGCCAGGTTGTCTTCCTCATATCCAAATATGCTCATATCATTCCTCAAAATCTTCAATGACTCTCTATTGACTGTAGAGTAAAATCAAAAGTGAAAGGCAAGGTATAAGGTATAAAGTCCTTTTCAACCTATCCCTTACCTTGGTCTCTATTCTCATGTCCTGTCACTGGCTTTTCAATGTGGGGTCCTACTTTCTGGCTTACTCAACCAAATCACAGAGAAACTATTTGAATGACTTCTTTCAATTCTCACCAAAACCAAGGTATTCTTAATCAATCTCTCTTTCTCTCTCTCTCCTCTTCCCCACTCACTCAATATTCTTAGAAAGCCCTCTCTAGAGTCTAGAGCTGTATTCTCCAATGCCATTGTCATTAGCTACACATGGTTATTTAAATAAGAAAAATTAATAATTCAATTCCTCAGCCTCACTAGCCACATTGCAGGCACTCAACCGTCACATCAGCCCCCTGCTATTTTCTCACCTAAAATACAGACCCTACATCTCCATTGCTGATGTAGTGGAGAGCTAGGTTCTTCGTGCTGCCCAGGATCCATGCCTTCTTATCCTGTGCACAGTGCCCCTTTGAGGAACCACTTCTCCTTGTGATGAGCCATGTGGAATTGATGATGACATCGACCTATCCTCAGCTTGAGGGCAGGCTCTATTGTCCTAAATCATCCACTCCCATGGCACAATGACTGGTTCAGGAAAAAAACATGTTGCTCAACTAGATCCAATGAGACTCTGGATAAGACTTGTTGGGGCCTCTGGGAAAGAGAAGCATCTTCTTTGTTCCTCAAGGAACACAGGAGATCCGCTTCTTCTCAATAAAATGGAATAAAGATGTGAGTTCCTTAATGCCTATCCTAAAGAGAGAGCCTAACGTGGCTGGAGAATCACAATGTAGAACCTGAAAATGTAGCCAACACTGCACAAGGCAGAGTAGGAAAACTAAAGGAATCTAAGTCCTTGGTGATATCACTTGAGTTGCTGGATCAACCTGACCTGAAGCTATTAACCTCTAGTCTTTCATGTAAAATTAGCCAATAAATCCTCCTTTTTGTTCCAGCCTATTCATGCTCTTAACTGTTATACTTGAAGTACTCCTCTCATCCTTTAAGGCTCAAAGTTACCTCCTCCACAAAGCCTACCCTAATCCTCCAGACAGTTTCTATCACTTTTTCTATATGACTCTCGACGCATCCTAACAGTATAACAATTCTCATTGCATTGTGATATTCATATTTTACCTTCTTACTATACTATGGGATGTGAGAGCAAGTTTTGAGCCTCTTCATCTTTGTTACAAATAAACAAACATAACCTTACCTGATACATAATAGATGCTTATAAGCATCTGTTAATAAGTAAACATGTATAGGATAAATAGTAGCCAGTTGGTAAATTTCAATCAATAATAATGGTAGTAGGAATAGAAGTCCACATTTAAACCCATTATCTCATTTAAACTTCACAATAATCCCATGAAATGTGACTATCATTATTCCCATTTCTTTCAGGGATGAAACAGAGTCTTTGAGAGATTAAGTAACTGAGCAAAGTCCCACAATACATAATACATAAATGGCAGCACCTAAATATTCTTCCTCTTTAAAAAAATCTGGCTGTTCGCTCCCAATGTTTTATATTCTGCCTCCTTCCTGATTAAGGTGTCAATTAACTCAGCAATTTCAGCATCCCTGAAGTTCCCGTGGCAGCCTGGTACACACTAGAACCTCCCCTGGGACCTCCCCAGGCTAAGTGCAAAATAAACCCAACAAAATCCTCAAAACAGAACCACAGACTCAACCTCAAGCCAACTCTTTATTCTAAGGACAGTGATCAAGGAAGATTCACAAAACTACAAGTCTAGTTGCAGACTTGTAGTGTGAACTTGAGGTTGTGTGAACAACCTCACCTCTTTGGGACTGAGGACCGGGACACTTCTTCTATATGTAGTTCCCCCTGCCTCTCCATTCTCCTGACACCCAGCTTCCACCCCCACATTTGGAGTCACACTCCACCCTGTTTCTTTTTCCAGGCTACCTCCCCGGCAGGGTTCAGAGGGCAGGCCCATGCAACAATAGGACTATTTCAATTGCTAACTCGAAATAGCATGCTTGAGCGGCCCAACTTAGGAGTCCAATAAATAGTAGTTTCACTTCATTTACTGGAAAGGAAATTGACTGGCCTTATTCTCCCTTTGACACACAGCTCCTGCTTAGCCAGGTCTAATACACAGCATGCTCAGTAAGTGTTTCCAACTTCGAGGTGCAGTATAATCACGTTCCATGCAGGTAAGAGTGCTTGCCGAGGGGACAAGCATCAGGAGAAAGTGCTTGGGGCTAAGGTAGCACCTAGTTCCATGTTTCAGAAATAGCAAACTTCTCTGAACTTGAGGGGAATGGACACACACTGCTGGGCAAAGTGAAATCTGGAGTGCCTGGGCTGAAGGCTCAGCCTCCCTCCAAACCCCGGCAGCTGGGTTCCTGGGGCTGACTGTACCCGGAGGCGGCTCCCTCGCAATAACGGCGCTGGGGCTGCAGGTTGTCTCAAGGGCTCTGTCCTCCGCAGACCTGAACCATCCCTGGGAGCCTCCAGAGGAGGTCAGATGGCATAACCACCTCTTGGAAAGCTGGGATTGTTTCCAGAATTCCAGTGACTCAAGTCAGGCAGGAACTACATGAGCATTCCCTCAGGAAATTAATATCTGGAAGAAGGATGAGTGCTGGATATGTGGGAGTAGGGCTAAGGTGATGGGAGCCACACCAAAGCTAATGACTCCCGAATGTTTATTCCCAGCCAGCCTGAAGGAGGAGGAGGAATTGCACACTTTAAGGGCCTGTATGCACTGAGATCCATGGTCCAGCAAGAGTCCAGCTTCCTTTTTACATATGGGCACCACTCAAGTTCTCCAGCAGCCTCAAATGCACCCAGCATGAGCCGCACAAGGTGGAACACGAACAAGGCCCCAACCGAGGGTGAAACCTGTCCCATCAGCAATCCGGTATGGCCTGATGCAGGCACTGGGGGCCTACAAGCCACCACTGACAATACATTATTTTGCTGCAAGGTGGACCCACGTCGTAGAGTGTGCCTCCACCAGACAGCCAAAGCCTGCACAGACAGCCCACACCACACCACACACACACACACACACACACACACACACGCATGCTGAGGAGGATGGAGTTCTCAGAACACTGGCCAGTGCCCAACCTCCCAGGCTCTCCCACAGTCGGTCTGGAGTGGGAGGTAAGCCCCTCAGTACTATATATACACGACTGCATTCCAGCACCTGGATCAGGGACTAGAACAGATACTTGTTGGACGTATGAACGCAAGAGCAAAGCAACAATGAGCTCCTGGTGTATGTGCCATTCAACAGAAAAGAAACCCCATAGAGACTAAATGTATCCTAGTTAAAGCGCACATCCTGAAAGCAAACAGCCCTGGGTTCAGATCCCAGCACCACCACTTCCCAAGCGCCCTTGGGCAAGTTATTTAACCCCCAGAGCCTCCCTTTCTGCCTCTGTCACAGGCACACTGACCTCCTCGGGCTGCCATAAGGAATAAAGAAGAAAACAGTCAATCAAGAACTCATAGGAAGAAGTTGTGCCATGTTAGCTGGCATTAGAATTAGCTCCAGAGGTTCCATTTCTCTTAAAAGGTAGAGTAGAAAAGAAGGGTGGGAGGTAAGTAACAGGAGGTGGAAAGCAGAGAGAGACAACTCTAAACGGCACCAATTTAACATTGAAAATGACCCTCCAGCTGGGTTTTGTTCTCCCTGGCATCCAGGTGAGGAAGCTCAGGCTCAGAGAGGCTAAGAAAACTCCACAGGTCACACAGCGCAGAGCTGGGGATCAAGTCCAGGCTGAACCTCAAAGCCCTTGCTCTTTCCTCAACACACAGTGGTTTTTAAAAGCTTCTAGTGGGTCTGGAAGGTGACTTGAGCAGAAGCCAGTCCCACAAGCACAGCTAAGAATCTACTAAGCTCACAAACTCCCTGCACCCAGGTGGACCTGCGACAGGTGTATTTGGGTGATGTGGAAATAGACTGGAAGGTACAGGACAAATTCAAGAAAAACAATTAGCCAAGTGATGAAGCTCAGATCTGTTTTTCCTGATGTAAGAAGGATATATTTGTCAGTCTAAGACCCGAAGCTGTGCTTATAGGCAGAGATGCCTGAAAGAACAGGTAGTTTATACATGAAGAAAAGAAAAGCAAATGCCTTCATTTCTGAAATGCTGGGGTGCCATTTGAATTAGTGAAAATTAATTTGGGCTTGATGAAGTGTACAGATATTCTAAAGACACGGGTATCCTCTTCCCCTCCTGGGAACACTGTTTGCTGGCGCAGGCCTGCCAGGGAGCGTGCTGGCAGAATGACAAAGCTATTTATGCCCATTAACCTGCTAATTCCACTTTGGGTAATATACTTACATTCCAAGGAAATCATTCAAAAGTAAAAAAGAAAAAGGCTATTTGTATGGAAATGTTCATAACATTGCCATCCCTCAGAGGGGAAAAAAAGCAAACAAACCATCTAAATATCCAAAAGCATGAACATATTCAAGCAATTAATAGCATATTCTATGACGGATTCCATGTTGTTACTACAAATTGAAAACTGAAACGGCAGAGTCTGTAGGAATTCAGGGGGAAATGTAGACACATACATAAGTTACAAATTAGAGCAAAATGTATGCTCATGCTTAATATAGCTACGTGTAAATATGTATACTCATTGATAAACCAGTGTTTCATATTAATGAGGTCATATCCTATAAAGTTATATGCATAATGAAAACTTGCTTTTGTTTTATGTATTGAGGTCTACCTTAAAAAAATTGGTGTCGATAGTATTTAATATGGAACTGTGGGATTACAAGTATATTCCCTTTTACCTGTGGCCATAAGTGACCACCAAGAAAATATTTGCAAACAAGTATTTATGGTATGATGAATCTCCTTTGTATCTCAACTTCAAATCTTTATTTATGTATATTTCAATGTGTCTAAGAATGTTTTGTTCCCACATCCCCAGTGACTGACTTCTGAGCTGCTCCTCACTACCAGGCTTAGCTATTATTAACCCTGTGGTTGAGCCGACACATCCCTCTTCTGTTAAGACCTTTGTCTTTCCTGCCTCACCCTGCAGAATGCAAGCTTTTTGAGAGTAAGAATTGTATTTTCCCTCTTCTTCCAAGTCTATCCGCAGAGAGCATCTATGAAGTTCTCATTAATACAGAGTGGGGCTCAATTAGGATGTGATGATGAAGAGAATTAGAAAAGGAAGAATCATCATTATCAACTATATTTACAAGATATAATAATGCTGGGAGGCTTAAAATGGGAGCTGTGGCAAATAAATGAATTGTGTTTTATTTTGGCAAAGGTCTTAAAGCAAATAAAAGGCTCTCCATATCCATTAAGTAGTATTCAGTAAGTCCTAGTGAGAAAGATAAATTATACCTGGCCTGCCCCTTCCCCAGTATATTTCACATTTCGTGAGTTAGATACATGAACACTCAATAATAAGGTAAAGAGAGTGTCCTTGATGGAGGTTAGCCTGAGGCACTATCAGGGAACAGAGGTGGGCTACCAGGGTGGACTTCCAGGAAGAAGAGTGATACCTGAGTTGAATCCTGAAGTATGAATAAGAGTTTTCCAGCACTGGCCAGTGTGATTCATTTGGATGGAGCATTGTCCCGTGCACCAAAGGGTTGTGGGATTGATTCCTGGTCAGGGCACATACCCAGATTGTAGGTTCAATCCCTGGTCAGAGTGCATACAAGAGGCAACCCATTAATGTTGCTCTCTCATATCAATGTCTCTCTCTCTCTCTTTCTCTCTCTCTCTCTAAACCTTCTCCTTCCTCTCTCTCTGAAATCAATAAAAACATATCATCGGGTGAGGATTGAAATATATATATATTTAAAAGGTTGCCATATGGAGAGGAGGAGTTAGTGGAAGGGTAGGAAGGGAGCAGAATTTCAGGCCAAAGCAACAGCTCAAAGGCGAAGGCATGATGACCAAGAGAAGCAAGTAGATCTCAAACCCAGGGCTTGAGTAAGGGGCAGGGAGTCGCTGAAAGCCTGGATTGAGGAGAGTTGCTCAGTTACTTAGGGTGGAGTGTGTCCTTGAACGGAAGGGAGGGCAGGAAGATAGGAGAGAAGGAACACAGAAAAGACCATGGCACGTCACCGCTGGCAGGGAGAGAGGGAGGCAGAGAGGCAGCTATCTGAACACTATCTCCAACGTCAAAGGAGAGTGGATTTCACTCCCCCCGCGTGCCTGGAGACTCAAAACCCCAGGACTCCCACTGCAGTGAGTGACTAGTGATTTGGAAGCTATTCAGATGAGATATTCTTGTGGAGTGTTATGTGATTAAGAGAAAGATCACATACCAATTTCTACTTGCTAAGTTGCAAAGTTATTCTGAAATAGAGTGGGGGGTGGGTGCATGACTTTTCCTAAATTACTCATAGAAACCAAAGAAAGAAAGAAGAAAAGACTCTCCCAAACAGAATTTGTCAGTGAGAGAATTTTTTTTTCCTACCTAAAGAAACAGCGTTTAGAATTTCCAGAATATTCACAACAATGCAAGAAGAAAATGATCATATATTTTTCTTAACAAACCCATGAAAACATTGTTGTCCTGGTTACTAATTCTGTTTCATGGCAGAGATGGATTCTTTTTCTTTCATGTCATTCTTGTCAGCCCAGAGCATCTTCAGTGGAATCTTCTCATTGGGAACCATCAGTTCCAGCCAGGAAGACAGCCCAGGGATATAGGAGAGACCAATGTCGCCAACCTCAAAGAGAGGAAAGCCTCCCTGCTCCAGGGATGTGTAACATGCTCACATGAAGCCCCTTCTATGTTCCAGCCACTGAGCGGAGTTTGTATATTAATAAATATTAATACACAAAATATGCTGTCCATGTCCTCATGGAGCATGAAATCCAGGAGTAGGGATGAGACTTGTAACCTAGACCAAGAAATTGCAATGAATGTCTCTGAATTAGAGAACAGTAAAGGGGCCATCTTTCACATCTGGAGGTCAGAAATGCCCTTTCTAAGTGGTGAGCAGATCGTGAGAAGAGCAGATGGAAAAGCATTGCGCTCACAGGGGACAGTAGTGGTGAAGGCCCTACAGCTAAAAAGACCTTGGCACATTTAAGAAGCTAAAAGTAAGTCAGCGAGGCTGGAGGGCAGGGCGGCAGATAATTGTGAGATGACGTTAGGGAGGTGGTGAAGCAGGCAGGGGCCTTGCAGGACATGGAGAAAGAAAACTGTCCTAAGGATGATGCTGGAGCCAAAGACAAAGGGTCAGTGTCTTGGAGTCAGAGGTGGGAGAAAACCATGATACTATTGAAAAGAAAGGCCCTTCCTTCTGCTGCTTAAAAACAAATCAGAAACCTCCACCCACCAAGGACACCCCATCAACAAGGGAGTGGAGGTGACACTGGCCCACACTTCCCCCAGATACTACCCTGGTTATCCTTTTGGAGGCTCAGCATACTCACCTTTCCCAGCTGAAATTCTGGGGAGCACTGGAGGGTTGCCCTATCATCTCCTCACCCAGCCCCACCACAGCCTGAGCTCCACCTGGACCACCTTGAGAGAGAAATCGGTTCCCACCTGGAGGACCTCTGTTGGGGGCCGGGACTCCTAGGTCCCAGACTTTCCCAACCTTATGTACTAGGACCACCCCATCACTCACTGGAGTATTTCAATGTTGTGTCTTGTTATTATTTAAGAAGCAAAGCTTTTCATTTTTGGAATTGCATGCTGGGAGTAGAAAATAGAAAGGAAATAATATTTGAGTGGAGGAGGTTTTGTTTATTTGCTCTTTTAAGTGAAATAATACAACAATATCTAGCTGTGATTTTGACTGAATTCATAAAAACTGCTCTAGCAAACAAAATCCTGGAATAACTAAGGAGGTGCCCAACTAGATGGGGCTCGATCTTTGGGCTATGATGCACAAGCTTCCTTACACTATATGTATCTGTTTCCTTTGGAGGCAGGTCAGTTCTGTGAAGGCCAAAGAGGCTCCATCCACCCCCCTCCTCTAATCCTTGAGGATGCTGCTGAATTATTCTCTTCTGATATGAACCTCTTCACTGGCAACTTCCTTGTTCCCAAATATCAATCTCTTCTCCACCTGTCAACTAAGGTTCGTGGCCCTTAGTTTAGAATGTAAGGCCCTCTGATATCTGTCTTCCCCATCACCTCCCTGCACTGCTTCCCTAAATGAATCTCTAGTCTCCTACTCAACTCCCACGTCCAAGCCTCTTCCCAGCAGACACTGCCCTTCAATCATCCCACCTCTAACTCCACTCCATTCTGTAGGTTCGTCCTAAATTTCAGTCCCTCTCAAAGAATCTAGTGACTGGGACCCAGAACACAGTTCTAGGTGGAATTTGTGCCTCTGCCCTTGTTGGGCTGGGTGACTTTAGGCAAGTCACTTACCCCCTGTAAGCCTCAGTTTCTTCCTCCGTAGACTAAATAGGAGGCCCTCCCTTTCCATTGTGAGGAGTTCACAGGGCAAAGCTCGATTTTCCCTTCATGTCTCCTATCAAACTCCCTCTCATCTTAGAAGCCAGCCTCAACCCCCCCTGCAGGCTCTCTCTGCTCTCATTGCATCTGTTACAATAATTGCCATGCCCATGGTAATCGTATGCAGGTCTGACTCCCATGATGCTGGGATCTCTTTGACAGCAAGCACTCTGGCTTTTCACCTTAATATTCCCAGGAAATGAACAAATGAATGAAGGCAGAAAATGTCTGACCCAGTTCCTAGCGTACAAATGTGCTAATAGTTTTCCTTCCGTATATACGTTATTTTAACATGTTGTCTTATGTTATAATTACTGTATGTCATCTCTCTTAAATGGGATTTTTTAAGTTCCTTGGGACTAGGGGCATGTCTTCATAATTTTTTAAATTCTATTTTTAAAATCGACATGGAATAAAATTGACTCTTTTGGGTGTACAGTTCTATGAGTTTTGACAAATGCATAAAGTTGTGTAACCACCTGTCTTAGAGGTGAAATCTGTATTTCTCCCTAGGTACTTTATCTCTCTATGATTGTTTACTGCATAAATAAGTGAATCACTGAATGAAGGAATGAACAAACAAATGCTTGCTGAAAAGTTTCCACAACAGCCACCCAGATAGTTTTTGAGTCAAAGAAAATGTAGAGGGTGAGATTGCAACCACTATACGGCCTTTCTGAAAAACAATTTCCCAATATCTATCAGAAATCTTTTTCAAAATATTTATTTCCTCTGGCCCAGAATTCTCACTTCTCAGACTATATCCAAAAAAAAAAATCAGATGCCCACCATGGCTTCAATACCAGAGAGGACAGAATAGCATCCTATATAATAAAAGCCTAATATGCTAGTGTCCTGTTGTCCTTTCAACCAATCTAAGCGTAATATGCTAATGATATGCTAAGGCTGATCAACCGCTTGCTATAACATGCACTGACCACCAGGGGCAGACACTCCGACTGGTAGGTTAGCTTGCTGCTGGCATCTGGCTGATCAGGACTGAGTGAGATGGGCCAGACATGCCCTGGAGCCCTCCCACAGCCCCTCGGCCTGGCCTGTGCCCTCTCGCAATCCGGGACCCTGTGGGGGATGTCGGAGAGCCGTTTTCAGCCTGATCCCGCAGGCCAGGCCGAGGGACCCTACTGGTGCATGAATTTGTGCACCGGACCTCTAGTTACTTATAACAGCAAACTACCAAAACAGCATAAATACCCAACAACAGAGAAATGGTTAATTAAATTGTGGTACTTCCATTTAATTAATTAAAAGTAAAATTATGTTAAGTGTCAAATGCAATCTATAAAACAGTAAAAAATACTAACAAGTGTTTGAAAATATATATGTATATTCTGTATAATGACAATGTTAAACAAAAAAAAGTTTATACAAAATATTAACCTTTCAACAAAATAAATGTCCAAGTGTGTTGACATGATCATCAGTGAATGATAGGTGGTTTTTATTTCCCTCCTTATATATTTTCAGATTTTCTAATTTCTGACAATAGATATTCCTATGTATCTTATAATCAGAAAAAAAGTTATAAAAATACAGTTGAAAGGCCTTTATTTCTGCTTTAAAAATCTCATAACCTTCATTTCATCTCCAGATGATTCAGTGGTGGTTAAATTTTAACATTCAAGCTGGCATATGTCTCTGCTTAGAGAGAACGTGCTTTCTGTCTGAAGCATGTTCAGAAATAGCCCATCCCACTGTGGGTGACACATTTCCTGCACACCTACAGGAAGCAGCTGTGTCCCAGGGGCTGAGGCTCAGTGACAGTTACATCAGGAGAAGGTCAGGTAAAGGATACTGGGTACAGTCTGGGGCATGCAGACTAGGTTCACCTTCACCACTAACAGCTACATGATTTTCCTTAACCGCGGTGCTGGGACCACGCTCTACTCATTTCTGTAGCCGCAGCAACTGGCAGAGTGGCGAGCCCACACAACCACCAAGTAATGCTTGTTCAAGGAAGATGGGCAAGACATGAGTAGGAGCTAGGAGATGGAGGAGTAAAGATGTGTTCTGAAACCATAATGTCATCCTGCTTTCTTGGAGAACACATGGGGCCAACTGCCCACAGCAATGGCCCCAACTGCCACACACCTCTGTCCCTACATCCCTTTCCAGGTGTGACTTGCAGCTTCTTCCCTCAAGAGTCAGATACCCCAGCCTTGGAGTCTGTGCTAGTTCTTGACTTGCTTTGCCCCATGGAATGTGATACTGGATCCAGGCCTCCAGACATCACCTACCCACCTGAAATTCCAGATATCACCTACCCAATGTTTCCTACCTGTTGTTTTAGAACCCCACCTAACCACCAGCAAAACAATCCTGGGTTAGGCTGTGGGATGGGACATGTGGCAGCCACCCTGCAGAGGCAGAGCCACCCAACTGACATGTGTGTGACAGCAGATGCAGGAGGAAGCCCAGCTAAGACCAGAACAGCCAACCAGCTGAGCTCAGACCAAATTCCTGACTCTCAGAACCCTAAACCAAATATGTGGTTTTTTTTAAGCCACTAAATTTGGAGAGGTAAATGGCAAATGATCTTTTATTTCAGCTTTTAAATCTGTATATCGCAAAGGTATCTAAAACTCAGCAGACTTATTTTTTTTTTCAATTTTTTATTAAGGTATTATATGTGTACATATCTTAAAACTCAGCAGACTTAAAAGTAAACTCATGTTCTCTCTCTCAGGACCTCTAGTGTTTTGTGAATGACATGATTATCCTTCTCACTGCATATGACAAAAATCTAGAAATGTTCCTCAAATCCTCCCTTGTCCTCCCCTACATTTTCCTTTATTCAATGCATCAAGTTCTGTCAAATTACCACCTAAATAGTTCTCAAGTCCATTTATTCCTCTTGGTCTTTATCATTAACACTTCTCCAAGTTACCAGCAATCCACTTCTGCTGTGTGACCTTTGACAAGTCACTTCACCTCTCTGAGCCTCTGGTTCCTGGACTGTAAAATGGAGATAATGCTGGTACCTACTTTACAGAGTCATTGTGTACATTAAATAAGGTAACACGCCTAAAGTGCTCAATAGAAGATCTGGTACAAAGTAAGCACTCAGTCCATGTTCATTTATTTTCTGTAATAAAATGGCACATAGTACCCATTTATGATTGGCCCCAATGTTATCTACTAACAGTTCCAGCATCTCATTGACATGGAGGCAATAGTAAACTGCCTTCACCCAATGCCTCATTCTCTCTCTTGCCTCCAGGCCCTTGCACAAGCTTTTTATTTTATCTGGAATGTCCTTCCCATCTACCCATTATAGGCGAACTCCTATCCATCCTTCAAAACACAAGTCATATTTTTACCTCCATATTTTCCCCTTTCCTTGAGCCTTCTATAAAGAGTTAACACACTCTCTATAATCGGTCCCCTTTTATGCTATCTTGGTGCTCTATACATGCTCCTACTGAATTGCACATTATTATAACATTCATTTATATCCATCCTTATTTTACTGTTAGCTAGTTGAAGACACAGGCAATGTCTATACACCCCAGCACATAAAATAGTGCTCAGCACACAGTATGTGCCAAATAAATGCTTAGTGAATGGATAAATAAATGAAGAGGTACTATTACATCCTCCCCCGCCTCACAAAAGCAGAATGTGCCCTGAATCAACAGAACCAGAATCTTCTTCGGGAGCCTTAGCTCTTTCAGCACTAAAGTAACTGGCACCCATGTGGAAAATATTTGCTGTCACTCCCCTACCCAGATTCCTAATTCCAGTTCAAAGCCAAGTGTCTGTCCCCCGCCGGGGCAGCCCACAGCTTTACTGCAAATGTTTCACTCGGCTCTCTTCGGTGCATAACCTTAGCTATATTACTAGTATTTACCACCATGAACACCATAATATGTATTTAAATATGCTGTAAAGGTCAGACAACTGAGCCATACCCCTTCCTGGGAATCCATTTCACACCATGGCAGCGTCAGCCTCCTGGCACTCACTCAAACCCAGATGTGAAGGTAAATTATGAGGCCTTTTTCTCTGGTGTGAGGACGACCTCCTCATGCATCATATTCCATTGAATAATAGCTATAAATCCATCTGTTACCAGCCGGGAGAGCAGCAAGTGTTGGAAGCCAGGGAATGATTTTAACTTCTGAGCTGTCACCCTCATACTCAGAAAGTTCAACTATAAAAATCCACCTCAAGTTCAAGGAAAAAATAAAGAGAAAAGGATGGAGAAGCACTTGGAAGGTAGACGCTGCTTCCCCACAACCAACAACCTGAGATGTTCCAAGCATGTGCCTCCTAAACTTTTAGAAGGCCACTCATCTCCTCTTCTCTAGTCTTGTTATCTCTTTTTTCCTGGCCCTGATGCCTTTAGCTCAGGTCTCTTAAATTTAGAGGCTCAGAGAGCTCTTAGAGAAAATGATTGGGTGATGGATGCTCTCCACACAGAAACATACACTTAACAGAAACTTTCCCACTCCACATCAGGATGCTCATAAATTCCCTAAATCCTCTTCATGAACCAAGGCACCCAAGAAAAGAATTTGT
Source organism: Cnephaeus nilssonii (assembly GCF_951640355.1). Taxonomy (NCBI): domain Eukaryota; kingdom Metazoa; phylum Chordata; class Mammalia; order Chiroptera; family Vespertilionidae; genus Cnephaeus; species Cnephaeus nilssonii. Next base: position 47,283,154 of record NC_137087.1, on the reverse strand, counting down.
CCTGCATTATCTCCCAGCTGAGACTGAAACACACACACACACACACACACACACACACACACACACACACACTGTACAGTGAACTTAATGAACAAATTATTAGGAAGAGAGAGTTTCTTAAGAGCACCAGTCCAGACGTGTTTAAAAGTGCCACATGTGGTGCACATCCTACGAGATTTTCCCAGAAGCCTTCGGAATGCAAGAAGAAAAAGTTGGTTGGGGCTGTGAGCTCTATGGAACGTGGCTCTTCCCCCAAAGCTCCTGGGAGCTTTCCAGCATTTTTCATTAACCAAAGTGGCAAGAGAGACCTAAACTAGTCTCAATAGCTTAGAGCAAATCCTGCTTTAGTGAACACCGTTCAGTTCTCTTCTAAATTCTTTCATTATGAAAACCATAGAACACCAAAGACAATTTGGGGAAGAAAAAAAATAGGTCATCTATAATCACCTCACCTCTTACACTGTTCCTATCTTTATGATTCCTTTCTGGTTGGATAAAACTTAGACCTTTGCATAGATGTGATCAAGTACATACATATACCTTAGTTATTTACACCCAACTTATCATGAGTGTATTCCTATTTTTCCATAAGGTCTTCATAATGATTATTATTGTGATCAGAAAACATATCTCATTATGCCTTCTTTTTTAAAATGTGTTGGGGGGTTTTTTCATGCAGGTACCATCTTTTCATTTTTGCACAAGTGCTTAGGATAAATTCCAAGGTGTGGTGCCCTAGCTGGTTTGGCTCAGTGGATAGAGCATTGGTCTGCAGACTGAAAGGTCCCCAGTTCAATTTCAGTCAAGGGCATATGCCAGAGTTGTGGGCTCAATCCCCAGTGAGGGGCATGCAGGAGGCAGCCAATCAATGATTCTCTCTCATCATTAATGTTTCTATCTCTCTCCTTCTTCCTTCTCTCTCCCTCTCCCTTCCTCTCTGAAATCAATATACCATATTTTCCGGCGTATAAGATGACTTTTTAACCCAGGAAAATCTTCCCAAAAGTTGGAGGTCTTATACGGTGGAAAATACGGTATATCCTATATAATAAAAGTCTAATATGCTAAATGTCCAGTCATCCGGTTGTCAGTTCAACCAATCAAAGTGTGATATGCTAATGATATGCTAAGGCTGCTCAAGCTCTTGCTATGACATGCACTGACCACCAGGGGGCAGACATTCAATGCAGGGGCTGCCCCTGGTGGTCAGTGCATTCCCACAGGGGGAGTGCTACTCAGTCAGAAGCCGGGCTCAAGGATGGTGAGCGCAGCGGTGGTGGTGGTGAGAGCCTCTCCCACCTCCACAACAGTGCTAAGGATGTCCCACTGATGGCTTAGGCCCACTCCTAGACATCCCCTGAGGGCTCTCGGACTGTGAAAGGGCAAAGGCCAGGCTGAGAGACCCTTTCGAGTGCATGAATTTCATGCACTTGGCTTCTAATAATGTTTAAATATATATAAAGATATATTTTAAAAGTCCAAGGTGTGGTAATACTTAGTCCAAGGCCAAGATCAATGTTGTAAAGCTTTGGGTACAATCTGCAGATGGCTTTCCACAACAGGTGTTTTGATTTACTGTGATACCAGCCTGATAATTCCAGTTTTGCCCCAACTGCAGAGGGTTCTAGAGCTTACAGCATCGTTAGTCACATACAGATTGGATGCTGCTGTTCTTGAGGCCACACTCCACAATCCTAGAACATCACCTGTAACTAGACTCCCAACCTCTCCATGCCTAGACTTACCCTCTGGGCACACAAGAAATTAACTCAGAGGAGACAAAAAGTTCAGCTAGCAGGATGATCTTGAATGGACAGCTATTCATGAATATCCTGTTTAGAATCCTACCTCTACTGATTACTAGCTGTGTGATCTTAGGAAAGATACTTGACTTCTTTGTGCCTCAGTTTCCTCATCTGGAAGCTAAGCATAGCTTGACTTAATTTACAGAAAGTTACAAAGTGGCCAAATATTAATCTGAAAATGTTCATAACTTTTTCCCACTTCTTTCTGTAAGCCTTATAATGCAGACTGAGGTAATCTGTACAAAGATAGCAGGGGAACTGAGATTATGATTTAAAAATAAAGAACTGAGACTTACTCATGAACAAGAGGGGGGCGATAAATGGCAAAAGGAACAGGAGGAAGGGCAAGCTTAGTGGGAGGGTAAAGAGTGGGGGTGTGAAGACAGTAGCCCTGGACCACAAACCGAAGCGGAAAACCATGAGGAGGTTAGAGCGTGAGAGTAATCAGTGCACTTGTTAGAATCAAAGGAGATGCTCCATGCAAAAGGCTGTGGGAACTGAAAAGCATTAAGCAGTTTCAATCTACCACCTCTATACTAACATCACCCTTCACCCCAATAAGGCAATGAACTAAATGGAGGTACATGGAGACTGACATCTCAAATGAATTCCTCAGGGTTGAATGGCATCCCAATGACTCAACTGCTCTTACCCTGGATTGTGAAACAGGGTTCCATGGGGAAGAGAAGATCTCTGAGGCAGCAGTAAATTTAGTCAAGGAGAAAGATCTTGAACCCTGGAGGAGGCAAAGGGCCCTCCAAGGAAGAGCTGGAGGAGAAAAGAATCAGGAAAATAACACCGTCTTTCATGAGAATCCAGAAGCAAACATGGGATCATTCACCTGCAGTCAGAGCTGCAGTGAGTGAATGAGCCTGGGACTCACACAGGAACATTAAGCGCTTTCCTTATAAACAGCAACCAAGAGACACCCAGAAATGGAGAGAGGTGATAAGGTAGAAGGAAAAAAAAGTGCCAGTGATGGGAAATACAGAGGATTATAGAAAGTGCTTACAGCAGTAGTTTTCAAAAATATTTTAGCCCAGGAAATCTTTCTTTAAAGGAAACTGATGTGGAAACCCAATGCATAAGACAAATAAAATGACAAGTAAAATTTAGGTGAGCTACATGAGTTAAGGTTTGGAGCCTAAATGTTCAGCCCCATAGAATCTCCATTCCCTACAGGCGGAATCTGAGGAACCCTAAGGGATCTAACAGCAGAATGAGGGGCCACTGACTTAATAAGGGATAGGTCCTGTGACAAAGACTACCAACGCTATTACACACACACACCTTCTTCCCTTTAGAACTGGAACCCCACTCACCTAATTTCAGTCTCTATCCAGCTAAACATTTCATTTCCCAGCTTCCTTTGCAAGTAGAAGTGATCAAAAGACTCAGATTTTTGCCATTGGAACATAAGTGGACATGATATATGCAAATGTGGAGTCAATTCTATAAAAAGAAGCATGGAGGTGACAATGCCTAGCTTCATCCATGTGGAAGGGACAAACTTAGAGGCTAGTGGAGCAACAAGATGGAAGAAACCTGGGTCTCTGGATGACCTTGTGGAGCAGAGCCACTTCCCCTCCCTGGACCACACACCTGCACCTGGACGTGGGAGGGGAAGAAATTTCCATCTTGTTGGAGCCTCGGTGCTCTGGCTATCATGGTAACAGACACCCTGTGTCCTAACTAATCAGGTGTATAGGAGGGAAAGAGAAATAGTGGGAAAAACTCAATTTGGTGTCTCCCTCCCAAGATCTTTTCTAAGCACATACCTTTTGGACACAACACCAGAATAGTAACCTCTTTGACCTTCAGAATTTATTCTTAGTTTTGGAAGGTAACAGAATCTGTTTTTGAAGGAAAGGGGTTCTGTAGATGCTCAGTAGGTCCCAACTAGATCCATGGACCAGACTATGACAGCATGGAGTCCCTTCCTCTCTTTGCTTTTGCTCCATTTGGGCCTCAGAGCTAGAAGGAGGATTTCACGGTCCTACATATTCTCCATGCTCCCAGCACTACTTCGCGGCTATTCCCAGAATAAGCCCATTGTTTCCTGGGGGAAACCACAGCCTAGTATCTTATTCTTTAAATCCCAGAGAGATTGATCAGCTCAGCCTGAAAAGTGCTACCCCAATTCCAAGAATTATTTCAAAACAACTGTGTATAAACTCCACACAGTCAATCCCCATTGTGGCTAATTTTTCAGTGTTTGGGCTCTTCTATTTTCTCATGTTGGATCATTCCATTGTCCAGTATATCCAGAATAAGGAGATTTTAGGTCCTCCATGCCCATCACCTGACAGGCTCACTAGTTCTTGGCTTCAGGGCTCCAGATTCTCTGTGAAACCTTTGTTAAATACTAGGTCATTACTGAGAATGATGATGTTGAGGTGTTTAAGAGAAACTTAATGCCTCGGAATATAAAAGCTATTCTAATCACTACACCTAATTACCATGAAGAATGACTCACCAAAATATTTTAAATGTCTTAAAATATAATAAAAAGAAAAGAGATAATGTGAGCAATTGCTTAGTGAGCTGGCAATGGGAAATACATCTCAGAGAATACAATTCCCATTTTAGCATCAAAGAAGCCAGGATCTTTCAAAATCATTGTAAGTTCTATTCTTATCAGTGTTTAAACTTAAGACTTTCAGAAGTGGTAAAACTTTTGAATTTTTTAACGAGATCTGAAGCTTGCCCTTGCTGCACACTACAATGACACCATACGCCTTTACATATCTGTAAATTCACGAATAATTTTGGTGTTAGAAATAAATGCATCCCTAGATGTTTGAGTTCCTCCTTTCAGGCTCTGCTTCAAAACGTACATGCCCAGATGAAAGTCCTAAGATGTAAAAATTATGTTTGCAACAGATTCGTATCTTACCCTCAAAGATTCCATTTGCACTGCACGGCAAGGACATGTGCCTTGACCAGGAATCAAACCGTGACCTCCTGGTTCATAGGTTGACATTCAACCACTGAGCCACACCAGCTGGACAACTGAAGTGCTTTTTGAAACTAGTGGCATAAGGGGAGGACTCTCCCAGCCACCAGGGGAACCAGGAGGGAGAGAGAAAATGTATAAGCTCAGGTGCATCCAGGGTCTGACTTGGTCTAACCCGAAAGCTCATATTTGACATTCGCTTTGGTGTCGTACATTCAGTGGGCTTCAACAAAGTATAATGACACGTATCCACCATGATAGTATCTTACAGAATCCTCTCACTGCCCTAAACATCCTCTGTACTCCGCCTATTACATCCCCCAAGCCATGGCAACCACTGAACTTTTCACTGTCTCCATACTTTTGTCTTTTCCAGAATGTCATATAGTTTGAATCACACACAATGTAGTCTTTTCAGGTTGGTTTATTTCACTTAGAAATATGCATGTGAGGTTCTTCCATGTCTTTTCACAGCTTGGTAGCTCATTTCTTTTTAAAGTTAAATACTATTCCATTGTCTGGATATACCATGGGTTGTTTATCCATTCACCTACTAAAGGACATCTTGGTTGCTTCTGAGTTTTACCAATGACGAATAAAGCTGCTATAAACATCCAGGCACAGGAATTTTGTGTGGCATATGTTTTCAACACATTTGGTTAAATACCAAGGAGGGTGATTGATGGATATATGGTGAGAATATGTTTATTTTGGTTTTTAAGGAAACTGCCAAATTAACTTCCAAGTGTACCATTTTGCGTTCCCAGCAGCAATAGAGTTTCTGTTTTTCCACACCCTCGCCAGCATTTGTTGTTGTCCGTGTTTTAGATTATTGCCATTCTAAGAGGCGTGTAGTGGTATCAAAGTTGCATTTTTCTAAAGAGCTTCCCTGTGGTTCTCATGCAGATAATTCAAGGTTTGGAAAAACATGGCACTTATTAAAAAAAAAAAAAGGTCTTTACCACTAGCTTGCAATTTCTCACATAAGGGTTACAACGGCTGATACTCACCTGGTATAGCCACAGCAGCTAAAATATTGACATACTTGTAGGCCCTTTAGTATAATACTATTATGCAAGCTCCCATGTGTCCCAACACCCCTCAAGTACTGCCAGACCTGCTGTCTAGGCCTCCCTGCCTTTCTCGTGGCCTGTGCCAAAGAGCTAAGGCTTGGCACTGAGAGAACCTCTGGAATCCTGCTCCAGTGACAGCCAGATCCTTTCTGATTGGGCAGAACCCAGGGACTGACTTGATTACATATTTTTAATATCGCCCCTGGGGTTACCCTCTGAGATTTATGCCCTGTTTCCCAATCTTTCCCACTGACTGAACTCACCTGCTGGGCTTGCTAGACAGATGATCAGGCCTCACCCTCAGAAATGCTGAGTCAGGACATCTGGGTTGGAGCCCAGGAACCTGCATATGTGTATTTTTTTCTTTTTCTTTTTGTCAAATATCCAAGATGATTTTTTTTCAATCTCTGGGAGAGTTTTGCAATTAAAAAAAAGGGGGGGGGCATGAGGGAATACTTCCACCCAGGCTAGAAAGACTTTCTGAAGAAGAAGGTAGCTAAGTCCCAAAAGCATGGATTTGATATGAATGACATTAGCTAGAGATGTAAAATTCAAATTCCAGCCCCACCTTGCCTGCTGTGTGGCTTTGGGCAATTGACTTAACTTCTCTGAAGCTACAATTTTCTGTTAAGAGTAGGTGAAACAGCCCGGCTGGTGTTGCTCAGTGGTTGGGCATCAACCCATGAACCAGAAGGTCAGGGTACAAGTCCCTATCAGGCCATTTGCCCAGATTGCAGGCTTGATCCCCCAGTAGGGGGAGGGGGGCTTTGTCGGAGACAGCCAATTGATGATTCTTTCTCATCACTGATGTTTCTATCCTTCTCTCCCTCTCCCTTCCTCTCTCTGAAATAAAAAGAATTTTTTAAAGAGTAGGTGAAGCAAATGCATGTAACACATATCAGTTGGTCAAATAATTGCAGCCAATAAGTAAGTACTCAGCACACTTATGGATTGTCTCTCAACTTTTGAAAGATTACCTTGATTCTTATTGAAGATTGTGCTCCCCTTTTCAGAGCAGCAAAATTGGCCTAGGTTGCCTTAGCAAACCTATGCAAATGTCACTCCTATTATTTTAGTTAATTGGTGGGCATCCAATCTACATCAATGTTTGTTTTTCTTTAATCATACTTGAAAAAAAAAACTTTTAACTTCACTTTGAGTTAGAAAACATCTACCTAAAAGCAACTGTCACTAGTCACAAAGGTTTCATTTTACAGACATCTTACTTAGGCTACTTATTGTTTTCTTTCTATGTTTATAGCAGCAAATATTCTCGGTCTGGCTTTTTGCTTTGTTCTAAACTGGGGAGGGAGGGGAATTAAAAAAAATGGCTTCTTTCAAAGAATTTCACTCCTCATAAATGCAGAATGATTCTTGGGAATCCCAGCCCATCCCATGTCATTAGGGATGAATGCCACCTTGTCATAAGCGCTAGGCTGCAAAGAGTAGAGAAATGGGCAGATAATGAAATTACTAAACACTCAGAGTGTCAGAGCCTGACAGGCTGGGGCCATCCATCACCGATTATATGAGGCATTAACATGCTGCTTTCCATCCAGGGACAAAGACGGCAACAAGAATAGTAAATAATCTGGAGTGAGTCTGTGCAAGAAACCAATAATTTAATGAACTGACAACGAGCCAATACCCTGCAAATGTGGCCTGCCTCTGCCCCAGAGCTTGTTTTACCAGTATACCCCGGCACCTGCCCCTTGAATGATGCAAAATGGCAATGTTCCCTAAACTTCCATTCTTTCTGCACCACCTTCTAGCAACTACATCTGTGTAACACCTACACTAAGTTTAATGTATTTCTTTAAATTGGTTCTTCCTTTTACTAAAATTAATTTATTTTGAAAGAAAAATTGGTAAAAAGCAAAATCAGTATTACCTGCCTTGAATGCAGAGTAATTGTGATAATTTTAAAGCAGAAAAAAATAAGGTCATTAAAGTCTAGTCAGTACCATTCCCTGCTGTGGGCTCTGAGCCTGAAGCTGGCTTTTTCTTTATTAAACTAGAAGATTAACAAGTGTTAGGAAGGTGTTAAATACACACTAGCCCCAAACCTAGATTTCCCCCTTGATACCCTGAAAGGATTGAAAGCAAACTGAAAAAGGATCAATTCTCTCACCAAATGAACCAATGTTACTTACCACCACACCCATGTGCTAGAGGCATTCCTACAGGTCTCACACATTGGAAAATACTGTTAAGAGCTTTGTATACAAAAGGTATAGTATTGACCAGCTTTTCTCACACACACACACACACAAACACACACACACACACTCAAAAAAAAAAAAAAAACACTACGTAAACCTCAGAACTTACGAAATACAGCAAACAACTATGGTTCCCCCAGCTAAAAGGGAGACAACTCCTGGAACCCCTCCTCGAGGACTTTTCTATAAAACATCTTAGCAATTGTGGTCCTTTCCTCCTTTGGGTCCAAACAAGAAGGTTAAGCCAAAGCCACACCACTGCTCAGGGTGGTTCTCAATCCAAAGCAGGGCAAGGAGGCCTGGCTGCTGGTCTGGCTATTGGGCACAAAACTCACATTATGGAGAAAGCTAAAGTTGGTGAGCAGAGCCTTGGCTCAGGGAGCCAGGCTCAAAGAGAGGCATGGTGGCAGGTAGGACTTGAAATGTGTCTAATCTGTGGGAATCAAATTAGCTAGTACCAAAGTCTAAGCAGCACCAGGGACAGCTCCTTGAAGGTACCAAGAATTGTTCCAGTGGCTAACTGGAGCTCTTAGGTTGCCAGTAGAACTGGTCTTTTCTGGCCTCCACCGAGTCTTTTTTTTTTTTTTATATGCATGTTTTTTGGACACTTTGTATGGGTTATGAACAGGAGGGCTATTGGCCCTTAGAAGGCATTTTGAAAATTTGGTGAGATGAGACAATACTAGATTTAGTGGACAGAGAAAAATCATCTCCCATCTCATACAGCTTGAAAGAGCCACCAGACATTCTTGTAGGGAAGAGCCCGTTTGTCAACCAAGCCTAGAACCTAAATTCGTTTTACATATAAGCAGAAAATACTTTTGTCTCATAGTAATAGACAAAATTTTCTAGATATACAAGAACCATGTAGGATAAGGAAAGAGTTCCATTTGTTTTTTAAAGAACTTTTTCACACACAAAAAAAGTATTTGCCATTTTTTTAAATCACATACTAAATGGCAACACCATTTATAGTGTTGGAATTGCCGATACCACACACCTGCCTCAGGCTGCTTCTGTAGCTGTCCTACTCCTGATGATGCTATGTATAGCAGCAAGCATCTGACAGCTTCATTATACCTTCTAGTGTAGTCATACCTGACCATTTATTAAAATACAAACATTTTGTTATAAGTTAATCTCTATTTATATATCCTTTGTATCAGAGTTATGGCATTCTGTTGATTTTAATTATGTGTGTAGGCAAGCTACATTTTCTCTGAATTTCATTTCAGTATTATAAAGTGAGTGTTTCAAAACATTTGTTATGAAAAGGGGGGACAGAGTCTGATATGCCTGAGAATAATGTCCTCAGAGATCATCCCCAGTGCGGTTTGTCTTACTCATCTCCATCCCCCTCACCAAGACCGACTAGGGTCCTCTTTAGGGTAGAGAGAAGGAGGCTCCTCATCCGCAACAAGCCCTATGTGAGTGTTAGACTATGACATTCAGAGGGACAACGTGTTTAGCCAAGAGTGCAACTCCAACGTGGTCCCTCCTGAATCTACTTGTTACCCCACCAGTCTTCTTGTCCTGGAAGAAGGTAGGTAGGTATGCATTACCTATTGAAGTTACCTTCTAAATCTCTTCCTCTTCAACTATGCTGGATAATAATTAATCAATTGCATACATACACACACACACACACACACACAATCTACCTTGTTATCTTGATCTTTTGTCTAAATCCTTTTGATAAAGGCTCTTTTGGTCCATTTCCCTTGGATTCCTGTAGCTACTTCTCCTCTGGGTTCCTGAAGGACTCTCCACCCCATACCCCAGGCATCTGTTCTGAGCCCCAGAACTCCCTTTGCCACCATTTGTCTTTCCCATCTACAGCAGCCACTTGGCTCTTTATCACTTTGGCTTCAGGATAAAAAATGCCTCAGCCATCGACCCTTGAAGGAAAACAGGCGTACTGGGAAATACCTCATGCTTCACTCCGGAGAGCTGATGAACACTAAGTATATGGCATTTTCCAAACCAAAACCCTGGACACGAAATCCGACAAAAAATATGGGCATGAAGCCTGACAACAGAACAAAGTGTTTTGAGTCATGGCTGTTCCAGAAATTCAAGGATGAATGATCCAGATAAGGCGATCTTGGAACTCTTCAGTGGATGCTTCCAAGCATAAAGCAGCTGCATCTGACTTTTCTCTCGCCTGGACACTGAGGCGAGGAAAGGGAGCAGACCTTGCACTCCTAAAACTCTGCCGGCGTCTCCTTTGGCTTTGTCGTTGCTGATATGCCTCGCTCTGCCCCTTCCATTGTGGCTGTTGCCAGGTTCCACCTTCAGCCCTCCTTCTTTTTCCACATTAAATTCCTGAGAGATTTAACCCACTCTGACAGCTTTCTTACCACCTAAGTGACAATGGATCAAAAGGTTCTCTCTCCCATCCAGGGCTCCTCCCTGATCTTTGGGTCCTATAAACCCAACTACCTCCTGGAAAACTCAAACCTTTCAAATGACTGGTACTTCAATCATGTGTCAATCATATATCATACACATTTTCCTTCCTCTCATCTGCTACATAAAACCCCCATTCCTCTGTGTGTATTTGTCTTGGTTAATGGCATCACCGCCCTTCCTGACACCCATAAGAGAAACCTGAAAGCTATGTTCCTGACCTGATTGTTCTCCAAACTCACTTAATCACTACCAAGTCCTAACAACTCTACCTTTGCAGTAATAACTGGTTATCACATCCTCCGTATTGCCACAATTCCAGTCCAGATTTGTACCACATTTTACCTGGGATACTATAATACCATGTACTTTAACTGATCCCTCATTCTTCTCACAACTTCCCACCCTTGCCCCAACCTCCTAGCAACATTACCCTGTTAACCCATAATGTCATCTCGCACTTAGCTCCCAATCAAGTTTTCAATGGTCACTGTTGGTGCAGAATCCAAATTTCTAAACACAGCCTCCTATCACTATGTCCTTTCACCAGGAAGAACTGGAAGCATGTGAATCAGGCAGGCCTGAGACTGAATTACAGGTTCCCAGATTACAGGCTGTATGACCTTGGGAGAGAGCAAGAGTGCAGACTCATTATTGTAATTACCCTAATTGTAGAGTCTGTGTTTGCTGTACATAGTTCAACTTCCTACTCAGCCACTCCAGGTTAAAAATAAATAATCCATATGAGATGAGATTATGTTATCTGACATTCAAAATAACTCACTTCTAAAGTGATAAGAATCTCTTTTTTTCTCAGAAATAAAAATAATAATGCATAGCCCAGGTTTGTTGTGAGGATTAACATGAGATAACGTATGTGTATAATATTCATATATAATTCATATATAATTTTACATAAGTAATTATATATAACATACATAAGCAATGAGCTGGAATACACACACACACACACACACATATATGTCAGAATGTATCTTTTACACACACACAGAAGTTCCAACAACCAAGATATTGATGCACTGAAACTTATCCCTTATAAAGGATAAAATTGGAAAATCAATAACCCAAAAACCGCTCAGTCCCAAAGCAGAGACATAGCCACTGTGGAAAACCCAAGGAACCCACAGTCCACCCGAGGCTGGAGGAAGGGATGAGAAAGGATAATGCAAAATCTACAAAAACGTAGGGATTTAGATGGTAGGGCAACATGAATCAGAATCATTCGAGTTCCATGAAGAAGGCTACTTTTGAATAATCTTTGGAAGGAAATAATGATTATGAAGAAGAACTGTAGCCACCTTGATACTAAGAATACCTAGACGTTCACTTTCCAAGCAGGAAATGTTGCAAAGACCACAAGGAGAAATGTTTACTGCATTTCTTCTAACAACCAGAACAGCACAAACACTGTGTGTAATCCAAGGGGAATAAAATACTCATTGCCTTCAAGGACCAAATGGTCTTCTAAAGTCGTTAACATGCTTACCTAGTGAAGCAAAGCAGAATGGGAAGCAGTCAAAAAGAGGAGCCAAGCACGTGTCACAGGAGGACGAGCCTCATAGCAGCAAAGCTGCCTTTGTGTGGAAGTCCAGTCTCACTTTCTCCATTTTCTTCCCATCAAGTGCTGTTGCCTAGAAACCTCTAACAGGATAGGTTATGTTTTAGGATAACTCTGACTTTCCTTGGCCTCTGAGTTTTTTGGTTCGTTGGGGTTTTTTTATATATGTTTTGCCTGGCTGGCGTGACTCAATGGTTGAGCACTGACCTATGAACCAGGAGATCGTGGCTTGATTCCCAGTCAGGGCACATGCCCAGGTTGTAGGCTTGATCCCTAGTATGGACTGTGCAGGAGGCAGCCAATCAATGATTCTCTGTCATCATTGATGTTTGTATCTCTCTCTCCCTTCCTCTCTGAAATCAATAAAAATATATTTTAAAAATATTATTATTGTTGATAGTATTATAGATATCTCCCATCCCCCCCCCTTCTTTACTCACATCCTCCCAGCCCCTCCCCTCCCCACTTCCAGGTCTTCACTAGCCTAAGTTTTTAATTCAGACCAGAATCACCCCCAAAACATGAGCTTCTCTTTTCAGAGAATGTAGACACTGGTCCAAGCTTCCCTCTATAGCGATGCTACCAATCTATTCCCCTCCCTTCTTTCTGATTTGATTCCAAAACAGAAATATAACAACTCTGGTCTAAGAAATAGATCTTAATCACTGATTTGGTTATAAAAAGAGGTATGGAAAATATAAATATCTGCTCTGACCATAGCCCCCTACAGAATCCCAATTTGGAAAGAGCTCCAATTTTCCCAGAGTTGCAGAGAACTCTGGATGATCCATTAGGTATCAGCAGAAAAACACATCTGCTATGAATAAAGAGAGAAGGACTAAGGAGATACCCTGGCCTTGGGTGCCTGTGGTTGCTCCAGCTTCAGACCATCTCAAGGCAGCATGGGGAACCCCCCCCCCCCTGCTTAAGTCTTTCTGTGTCATCCAAGCGCAGCCACCAGAGTGCAAAGCCTGTAGACACCAGCACTTCTGTGTTCCAAGCTGAGGGTGGAAGGGATGGCCTTAGAGTCAGTCCCTGAAGAGTCTGGCTTTCAGCTGAACTAAATGCTTCCTTCTACCAAATCCTAATCAGAAAAAAAAAGTTCACTAAAAACCACTCTACACACCACTGATCACAACTGGGCCACCATCAGCTAGAGATCCCTCCTGTGTGGTTTTAGACCCTTTCACTCCCCTGAGTGTTTTTTAGGTCTTCTGTTAAATAGCGACAATATTTTACTGGCATAAAGGCAGGGCTGGATCAGATGGCTTCGTGAGTTATCTTCCTGCTCTAACTTAACCTGCATAGCAACCAAGAAAAGGAAAGGCTGTTTTTCAAGTTTGACAAGGGACTGATTTAAGCTAAGTTGGGAAAGATATATTTTTTTCTGCAGGGCTCTGAGTCCATATTGCTTCCACGAGTCTACTAACACCTGCAAGTTGACCAGTTAAAGAGGAAGTGATAAATATCATTGACTTCACAAGTCATCAGAGCCTGGGATCTGCCTGCCCCAGGCCCAGCCCTCTCACTCCACCAGAGGCCTTCTCTTGAGTTCATGAAATCCTTTTTTAGCCTTTCTCAGATATACCCACCACTCCACTGGCCTTGCTTTGGCGAGCTCCTGTGTGTTCTTTCTTTAGCTCTCAGTGCACTCTGGAAGTTGTATTCCCAGCTGTTGGTCAGGGCTGTTTCCAGGATCTCCCAGGCCTACTTATTCATCCATGAGACAACTGGCCAAGAGAATGAATGGCACTGTTTGTAGATTATGAATAGAGCAAGAAAAGAGTTGCCTGAATTTCTGCCTTTATGCAAACTAGGAGTGAAGGTCAGGTAGTAGCCATGGACCTCAATTTCCTCATTCTTGAGCAGAAAAGAGAGGGTTGAACTTCATTTATTCGATAGAGATAGCACATATATTATGCAAAGAACCATATATGATTTTGCCAAAGGTAAATGTCATTAGTCTGAAGGCCATATTTTGCTCATCTAAGTATCCCCCACTAACACTGGGAATGTTTTATAATCAACATTCACTAAAATAGTTCCTAAATTGCCAATTACCAAGTCATAATCTCTGTCTTTGCAGACTTTATACATTGAGGGGAGGGCCGCAGGAAGTGGGGTTCACATGGGAAATCAAGGATACAAATAACCATCGTAAAAGGTAGAAAGTCAGCACAGCACTAAGAGAGCATGAGCAACAAAACAGAGTTAAATCCTAAGAGTGAAAGTTGTTTTCATCTGAAACATCAGGAAAGGCTTCAGGAGGAGGTGGCATATGAGCCATTAGATGGGTAAATTATTGAACTGCAGAGATAGGGAAGGGCTAATCCAACAGTGGAAATAAGGGAACCTTCCAATGATAATCAGTCTACCTGGGGATTTCAACTCAGGACCATAAGATTTCTCTCCTACCATCTTGAAAAAGATCTCTTGTTTCTTTTCTTTTTCTCTGACCTTCTTTCCATTGTAGCTATTTTTGTTCCCCCTTTTCCTACTTCCCCATCCACTGCAAACTCCTACCAGGAAGTGGTTTGTGTCTGCCTTAAGTTAATGGGCTTCTGGCTAAACAGTTGGATTTATGCACCCTACATTGTCTTTTCAGGCCAGTGTTCAGTAATTTATAGGGACCGCTGTCTGCTGCATTGTGTTATTTAGCACTGTGGAGAGCACTCGGGTGCAGCCTGCACACTGGTGCCTCTGCAGGGGAGAGAAGCACTGTTATATGGAGCCTGGATGGGCTCACGCTCTCTGTTCTGGGAAAGACGTTCCTATATGGGTGAGTTACCGAGGAGAGATATGGCAGCCCTGGCACAGGATCCCCTGAATCATGCCAAACCATTAAGAAGGGACAGGATGAGGGAGAAAGTCCTGAATTATCTGATGAAGTTTGGCATTGGGACAGCCAAGATCCCTACTAGCCAGAGCAAGCCAGACATGGGAAACATCGTCCCTAAAGTCATAGATACAGATACTATTTATATGGTGGCCGCAGAGGGCTCAGAATAAGACTAAAGTACTTGACTCTACTTATAGCTAAACTTTCAAAGGGCAACCAAGTTCCTCTTATGCTTCTCAAGTCCTTATTCTGCATACACATTGTACTAAGAATGATTCCATTTATTTATTTAACTTCCTTAGGAATTCTGTTCCAGCTTTTACCTTTCCTGCCACAGAAATACACTCTGAGGAGAGAACTTCCCAGATACAATGCTATAACCTAGTAACATCCTGCATGACCTGGATTTTTGAAGTACGGCCCAGGGAAAGATATGCTAATCTCTGCCCTGAGTAAGGAAGTGAACAAGTTCTCACCCTCCAGGAATCTGATGTCCAGAAGAAAAGATGAGATGCCTTTTCAATAACCTGGAGCAGAATGTGCAGAGATACCGAGTCAGGCTACCTCCTGGCCATCTGGTCAACTTTCCCCCATAACCAGGAGGATGCTCTCTGACTATCAAAGCTTCTATCAAATGTGCAGGGCCGAGCATTACTGGAGGAGGGAAATAGGACATCAGAGAAAGGTTCAGGAAAGGGGCTGTGGAATTCTGGATCTTGAACAACTATAACCTGCAGGGGGGTTTTTCACGCAGAATTTGATTGGTTCCAAGAGGGGCATGCCACTCTGGTTGCCAAAGGCCTCAACACTTTTACTGCCTTCCACATGGCCACTCCAAACACTTCTGCTCCCTCTCGACCCCTGATTCACAGAAAAGTAATTCTAAGAACCACCAGAGAAACAGACTGACCACCCCAACCGTGCTGAAGAATAACAAGACATCATAGGTGAGGCAGGGAGCCTGGGTGGTCGAAACAATGATGTCATTAGGAGGGATGTCCAAGCTTTAACAGATGGCACATGATAAATCAGTGTGGTATAAATGCAATTTATGTGGACCATAATGTACTCAATTCATCCCCATAAATGAAGGTAAAATCGTACCTCACCTGACAGGTTCTAGTTCTGACTTCTCATTAGCAATGATAAATTCTGCACTATAATGGGAGTTCCTGGAGACAACTTTTCATTTCTGGGTAGCTTCGGTTAGTCACATTCAAACCACAATTTACTCACCCTTCTGAAAGCAAACCCTGCTAGGCATTATGCAATTTTGAAATTCATTTTTCGGGTGTAAGTGATTTTTGAGAAAGTAATGCAAGCAGAGTAAAATAATAATAATAATAATAATCCAGAAGCACAGAGGGTTTTTTACTTAAAGCTTTCCCACCTCTCCATCCCTCAATCAAGTCTGCCCCTAGTGGCAAATACTATTACAAA
This sequence comes from Cnephaeus nilssonii, assembly GCF_951640355.1. Taxonomy (NCBI): domain Eukaryota; kingdom Metazoa; phylum Chordata; class Mammalia; order Chiroptera; family Vespertilionidae; genus Cnephaeus; species Cnephaeus nilssonii. The sequence goes on along the minus strand of NC_137087.1, from coordinate 47,266,831 downwards.
TACTAGTATCAAGATCACCCTTGTAGATGCAAGGTACGCAGTTATAGATCAGTAGGACGTTTATATAAACGGAAGCATGCTATACACCTTGCATCGCCCTTCTTTTTTCTCATTCCACTTCAGGCTGGTGCTCAGTCTTTATCAGTGGAAATAAATCTCCCTCACTCCTTTTAACAGCTGCGTAATATTCTGTTTTATGGATGGGCCATAATTGAGTCAACCAGTTCCCAACTGACAGGCATTTCGGTTATTGTTCCAATCTGCTGTTCCCACCATGTGGCAATAAATGGCCTTTTGGCTCCATTTTCGTTTTCTTTCAACGCAGCCTCTGCCTGATTCAATTTCTCTACCTTCTTCACCTAGATTCAGGAGCCTACTCTGAGAGACAGAATAAACGTCTCTGCTAGCCGTGGTTCTCAGCAAAATGAAATAAAATCAAATCCGCCCTCCGTAGGCCCATCTTGAGGGACTTGATATGAGCAGAGTCTATAAGAATAATAAATCTCTCCTGACACAGGAGCGGGCAGGAGGCTGCCCAGACCACAGCGATGGGCTCTCAGCTTGAGATGTCGACAGGCTATACTGAAAGCAGAAAATGGAGCTATATAAATCTGTAATTGTAACCCCCATTCTCAAGGCAGAGAGCTGGCTGCTTGTATCTGGTTCTCATTACCTGCTTACAACTGCAATGTCTGTGTGGTCTTTTTCCCTACACTGCAGTTCGCTGGGGATTCAGAGCTGGAGTAGTAGTGGTGGGCATTTAAAAAAAAAAGAATGAAAAGGTACCAATTATGGAAAAGTGATTTTCTCTTTTGAATCCAGCTACTATGAACTTCCCTGTCCCTCTTCAGGTGAGAACATCACAACCTCATCCAGACACAAATTCTATGGACCCATCCCATGAAAGAGCATCCAATGGTGAGGCTGGATTGTAGCTGAGCTCAAAGCACTCACCAGCTCAAACAGCCCAGCTCGACCTCTTCCCAGGCTGACGAAAGCATGTATCCTAGCCAGAAGCAGTCTAGTTGTTTTATTGGATTCATTATGATTCATTATGGAGCCCAAATGAGGCAGGCCAAACAGAGGTAAGCATGGCATTGACATGATGCATTGCAAAGGTGTTCATTGTTCTGCCAAGTTCTCCCTCTACAGAGACTTCATCAGCGAGCCCATCAATAAGGATATGTGATCAGAAAAGTCAGCCTTATCCCCTATCAGGCTCAGCAATGAACCAAGAACTTGATTCCACTCTGTTCCCCCACCCCGCCCTGCCTCATGTCCTCCTCCTTCAGCAAAATATGAAGGGGCTGTGGATTCCAACTGGGGATCCAAGTCCCAAAACTCCCAGGTGGATCTCTCTGTGTCCTCTGTTCCTTTCCTATAACAACTACAGGACACCCACCAAGTGGCCCCAGCTCTGCAGAGGACATTGAAAAGGGGAAATGGGCAGTGCTGTCTTGGGACACTGGAAGGTTCTGGAACTTTTCTTAAAGTGCTTCTCAGACCAAGCTTGAGTCCAGGGCAAGATGGCAGGCACCAAAGCAGACCCTGCCTGATGCTGTACAATTCCTCAATCCCCACAGGCAGATTTTATACCTGGGAAGCCACTGACCATAGAGGAGATGCCCTGGCCCCAAATGGCTACAGCTACTCTCACTCAGCTCATGCTCTGCACCTGAACTTGAAGCCACTCCTTTCAGCCTTATCTTCAGGATTCAAATTTCTTTTTTTTTTTTTTGGCTTTCTTTTAATTCCTATATCCTGTATTATTGAGAAGGAAGACTGTCTCCCCAGTGGTTAACACTGCACTTGACATATAGAAACTCAATGAATGTGTGCTGAATGAATGCATGCATGCATGAATGAATGAGCTAAAACACAAGCAGTTACTAACTTACTGTGTTCAATTATCATTCCCCAAGAAGAGCAGTTCTCTGAGGCCAGGGAATGAGGTGGCTCCTTCCCTTGTATGCCCCAAGGATGCTGCTCAATACACAGTCACAAAACCATCCACAGTCTCCATGGAGTGTCCCATCATTGAGGTACGAGAAATTCTGAGTTCATGAACACACAGGTCCATGCACCACCTCGAATCACATGCAAAGCTGTGTGTATGGTTTTATCTGCAAGAAGTTCCATTATTTCCATCAGATTCTCAAAGAGAGCTAAGGTCCCCAACAGCTCCATGTTCAGAAAACCTGGACTGGAACCATCTCCTCTGACTCCCAGATTTGGAGCAGGCTGAGCAGGGGGTGATGGGGGGAGGCTGCAGGTGTGAGCTCTGGTGACCAACAAGCATCATTGCTCTGCTTTATGGAAACAGATAAATCACCAGGACTTCAAGAATCCCAGTCCCCGGAACGCTCCTGTGCTTGACAGCAAGCCTGTTGTTCCCCACCACGTCCACATCTCCGCAAGGAGCAGCCAAGCCCTGTCAGCCCAAGAAAAAGAAAAAACGGGGCTTGGAGCAAGATTTAAAAAGTAAAACACAACGTGCAAGCTGGGGAAACAGTCTCTTCCTGTAGTGGGGCTAAGCGGCTTGATTCTGGGAGGGAGGACAAGAAGGAATTGAGACACCGTGTCAGCCCTGATCCAGACACCATGCTGTGAGAAGGGCCTGTCATCCCTGCCCTCATGGGAGTCCCAGGGAGCTGGGCGCTGCCTTTGAGCGCCAAGGAGTGCTCAGCTTTGGATCTGCTATGCTGGCGTTCGGGGAAATATCACCTGGGTGCATCTCGGGCAGCACTGTCCGGAAAGCATTCCTCATCATAAAAGGCCTGGCTTGACTAGCTGGCTTTGCAGGGCCTTGCACTGCATTTAAACTGACCCCCGTCCTTGCCTATCTCTTGAACAGGGTTTCTCAACCTCAGCACTGCAGACATCTGGGTCCGGATAATTCTGTTGTGTGAACTGCCCTGTGCACTTAGGATGCGTAGCAGCATCCCCTGATGCCAGGAACACTCCCTCAAGTGGTGAGAACCAAAAATGTCTCCAGACTTTGTCAAATGTCCCCTGGAGAGCAAAATCATCTTTGATGAGGACCACTGCTCTAGCATCTCCCACCCGTGTCCCAGGAAACACCCGCTCTGAGAGATGTGAAATGTTACTTAGAGGAAAATAGAATGCTATGGTCAAATCATTTGGGGAACACTAGATTAAACAATGATAAACAGGACTCTCCCCTGATGGATTTCTCTGAGTCTGAAATGGATCAGGGTGCACAGTGAATCTCTAAGAGGGAAACATAATACCCAGCATTCTCCCACAGGCATCTGGCTGCAGAATCCTTTTATCTCGGAGCATTTAGGAACAGTATTCCAAGGGATTGACTTTTGGAAACACTTCTGTAAGGCAAATTGGAAATATATCTCTAAAGCAAACACTGGGAGGAAGAGATAGAGAAGCCGGGGGATGCAGCCCATGGACACACAACCTCCTGCCACACAGGTTATCAGAGGACCTCCGACTTCATCACCGGAGATTGTTCTGCAACCAGGTTTAGACTTTCAGGCTTCAAAAGTCCCAACTATTTTGGAAGATATTAAAAGTCCAGATCACCATCAGCTAGCACTTCATCCAGGGTAAGGTTATCAGAGAACTTCCTCAGGGTGAGGGCTGGCCACGTCGAGGGTCTGTGGGGAGCGGGAAAGCACAGGGACACTTAGAGCAGGAAAGAGTAACTCAGGCAAGAAAGTGAGGAAAGAACACCCAAACCAGGCTCTGAAGAATGGGCAGAATTCACCTCTCTGGCCAGAACGGCCCTGGCTACAATATGACATTCACAACCTGTCTACGGACTTTAGATAAGTGGGAGGTAGCAGGAAGGCTGTCTTTTTTTTTTTTAATATACTTTTATTGAATTCAGAGAGGAAGGGAGAGGAAGAGAGAGAGAGAAGCATCATTGATCGGCTGCCTACTGAAGATTGAGCCCCCAACCCAGGCGTGTACCCTGACCAAGAATCAAACCGTGACCTCCTGGTTCATAGGTCAACACTCAACCACTGAGCCTTGCCGGCAGGGCAGAAAGTCTGTCTTGTGAGAGAGGTTAGAGTTATTCTATGTAAAATGAATTTAAGATAGTATCATTCAATTATATTTACTGCATTGTAACTTCTACAGATTTCAAAGATCATAAGAAATTAGAACTGGAAAGGACCTTGAAGTATCCTATTGTTTTTGAAACTTGTTTATTTATAAAAGTCATATATTCAAATCCCAACACCTAACACACAAAATCCTAACTATTATCATTTGGTATGGATGAAGTCCCACCCAACCTTTAACCTCTACCCCAGCCTCTTTTGCAGCCCCTGGGAGGAACTTTCCAGAAAGCCCGAGCTTCTCAGAGAACCATTTGAAACCCTGTTCTCCCTCTCCCCCCACATTTCACAGGCAGAGAAAACTGAAACCTAGAGAGAGTTGATGACTAGCCTGGCAAGAGAGTCAGAAGAACCCAGCCTTGTGCCTAACTCTTCGCCCAGTGCTCTTCCCATCTCTCCAGCTGCTGACTAAACATAAGGAAGCGTGTGGTAACCCTGCATAGACTGAGTCGCCTTGGACTGGAGTTACCGCCTCACTTCTGCAACAAAGAACAGGCCACTGATCATTTGTAAGTTGTGGCTACTGCACGGAAGAGAAAGATGAACTGGACACCTTCCCAGTCTCTTCTGAAAGTCTCACTAGCACCATGGGGTCCTCCCTGTTTTTAGGGACAGGATGCTCAGGGCAGCGGGCTCCAGAGAAGCAACACAGCCCCAAAGGGCGACCCTGCCCATGCCTTCTGGCTCCCACCTCCTGCCTTCTCTCTGCAGAAGCTGGCCAGCTGGAATGAACAATGGGCTCAGTGTGAGTGAGTGACGAGAGACAGCAACCAGGTGACACATGCCTAAGCCAAGTCAACAGCTCCAGGCTCCATGTGTACCAAGCATAAATACGACAGTGCCTGCCAGTCACAGGAAATATCATAAGTGGGGTTTAAAATAATAAAGCTGCCTCGGAACTGGTAATCCAAATGATCCAGGCACAGGGTGGCAGATCCGTGCACCAGATTAGTGAGGTGGAGGGAAAGCCCAGCCCAGGCGTGCTGGCGAGCGTGTCTGTGGGGACACATGCACCCCACGCTACACGTCAAAACAAAAGCAGCCCTGTCAGTGAAGCTCCTTAGCTCCATTTGAGTCCACCTCAATTCCTTAATCTGAAGGAGACTCCAGAATGTGATTGAAGGCAGAGGCATGGGGTGGACCTTACGGATCCAGGGAAAGGAACAGGAAGATCCACCCTGACACCAAAAACCAGCCCAAGTATATATGCCCATCTGGGCCCGATGAGCAACAGGAGGAAACGGGGCACCAGATGAACCCCACCCATCACCTGCCTTGGTCTCTCTGGAATGTATACTGGCACTTAGGGAGAAATAGTGACACAGACAAGTGCTCTTTTTAGCTGCAACTTTCTATTATTGTTTTCTGTTTGCTGTGTGTGTTTTTCTTCTTTTTCTCTTGTGGGGGTGTGTGTATACATGTGTGAATTTTGTGTTTTCTCTCCAGGAGTCGCCATGCCCTCCTAACACATAAGCTAGTGTGTGGCTCATAGCCATGTTCTCCAACAAGCCACGGCCTCTGAAATGCCCAGAACAAACCCAACGCTACCTCACATACTCCCTCTCTGTGAGGATCCAAGCAGATGACTGATGTGAAAGGGCTTTGAAACAAAAGCACTGAGCCCAGCCAGTGTGCCTCAGTGGTTGAATGTCAACCCATGAATGAGAGGTCCCTGGTTAGATTCCCAGTCAAGGGGTTGCAAGCTCAATCCCAGTAGCGGGCGTGCAGGAGGCAGCCGATCCATGAACAAGTCCTGACCTTGGCATCACAAGGGGTTCGAACCCCAGCTCTTACACTTACCAGCTGTGTGATATAAGCAAGCTACTTAACTTCTCTGGAGAGCAAAATCGCCTCCAATGCAGTTGACTATTATGAAGATCCAATGAGATATAAAGGTAGACATGAGCTATAAAACATTCTGTAGAGATTAGATATATAACTGCTTACAGTTTTCTACCATCTCTAATCTCCAGTGATACTCATTTTCTATCCAAAACATACCTATATTGGTACAGCATTGCTCTTCATTCATTGCTACTGAGAGTAGTATGTACCACTGATAAAGCTATATAAGGATCTCATCATTATATTGCTCTCTGATATTAGAAAATGATATTTTTCTAGCAGTATTGGTAATAGTAATGATAATATTCCATAGCTAGTACCTGTGTGTTTCATTCTCTCCCTAAGAAAACAGTGAGCTCCTGAGGAGAGGTCCTATCTGACAGTTCTGTCTCCCTATAACATGAGGATCATTCAGCAGACACTCCTCAAATGTTTGATGGTTCACAAAGGATGCAGGTGACTCTTGATTGGTGCCCATCTCAGCTGGCCACTGTAATTACCTGGCCTCCCTGTAAAGGGAATTGGTTTCAGAGCCTGAGTTCAGCATATCCTAGAAAAGATATCTCCCATCTCACCCAGAGATGCAATTTCAAACCTCTTACCCCCACGGAAAGAAAATTTCCTTTCAGAACAGAAGCCCCTCCAGATCCAACAGGGACCAGAACCAGAACTGGCCCTCGCCTTCAAGAAAACAGTCCCCCTGGAAACAAGAGAGCTACCCAAGGCTCATGACGCTAGACCAAGCAGGCTCTTCTGTCATCAGAGTCTGGGCAAGGAAGCTGAGTGCAGAGGGTTCCGTGTGGGAAAGGGTGCACAAACTCTGAGGGTTATTAATAACTTCCCTTTCCTCCTGTCTTCCCCTCATGTTCTCATTTCAGGGTGACCTCCACAAGTCACCACGAGAAAATATTTATTAGTATTATAATTATTGTGATCATATTGGTCCATATGCTCACAGATGCCTCTGAATGTGTGACATGTGAGCTCTCCTACATTTCCAATTCAGTGTCTTGGAGCCAAAAATACTCTATCAAATTACACTCAGCTTTTTTTTTATCTGTCTCTTTCCTCGGGGCACCTCTTCCCAATCTTCCATTGCCACACAGACAATTCAATTCCCTGTACCATCCCCACCTCCGCCTCCACCCCCCTGCCCTCCCCCCTCCCTCTCCCTCCTTCCCACCAACAATACAGCAATGTGCTTAAGGTTAAGATGCCCATCAAGCCTCCCTCTGATGACTGACAGGTGAAAGATGTGCACGCCTCCTTAAATAATTCACACTTCTAATAACCATGATAGTCAGCACTTACACCGCCCTCATCAATTGATGCGGGGTAGTGCAGGGTGCAGCTGGGAGAATGGAGACTTGCAAAGTGGCAAAGACAGGAAATGAAGAGGGGCCTCGCCTACCATCCTCTGTAATCAGGCATGAGATGGGGTCCCGAACATGTAAGCCACAGCAGGAGCCATGGTGCCAGCTGGGAAAGGAGGCAGAGGGCAGGAGACCAGACCGAAGGCTAAAATCCAAGGGGTTGGTGGATCACTGGGCAAGAGCGAAGCATTTTCTAGATACCAGGCTTTGGCTGGAAGAGATCTGAGATGGTGGCGGAGTAGGTGAATGCTACACTCACCTCATCCCGGGACCAGACTGCAATTACACCTAAATTCTGGAACAATCATCCTGAATAACCAACTGAAGACACTGGCTGGAGAAGAGCAGCCTTCCCATCCCTCCGAGTAGTTCCCGGGATTAACAGGAGCAATTGGGAAGAATCCTCACTCTCAACTTTTCCTCACAAAGTTCCCATTTGCTCCCTGCCATGAATTCTCCCAGCCTTTGAAGGTGTGTGTGTGTGTGTGTGTGTGTGTGTGTGTGTCCACTAACTACTCAGACAATGGATGTCTAACCTCCCTTTTACCACTCAGACTTTCTGGATATGAGACTGGATATTGTAAGTGTGTTTGTTCCCTGTGGCTGCTCTAACAAGTGACCACGACTTGGTGACTTAAAAACAACACAAATGTATGCACTTACGGTTCTGAAAGTCAGGAGTCCAAGTGGGTCTCAAAGGCTAACGTCAAGGTATCATCAGGGTTGGCTCCGACTGGAGGCTCTCGGGGAGCATGCACTTTCCTGCCTATTGTAGCTTCCAGAAGCCGGCGGCATTCCTTGGCCCACGGCCTCTTCCTTGAATCACTCCAACCTCTGGCTTCCACTGTCACATCTCCTACTTCCTCTCATCCCTTGTCTCCCCATCATGGTAAGGACCTTTGTGATCATATCATCACGCCAAGATAACCCAGGATCCTCTCCCTATCACAAGAGCCTTAACTTAATCATATCTCCAAAGTTGCTTGTGCCATGTAGGGTGACATTCACAAGGTTCCAGAGATTAGGATATGAACAATGTGGGGGGCCATTATTCAGCCTACCACAGCCAGAGTGACCAGAATATGCCCCAGCTATAACACAAGGCTGTTGAGAAACTAAGTAGAAAAAATACTATCAGAGCATTTCACATGGTGCCTGGAATGTGAGTGGTTGATGACCTCAGGCCTCGGCGTTATCAGACACGGCAGGCGCATCTGATGGGAGCTTTGATGCAGGCGGCCGCATTTTATGCTCCCTGCAAACCAAGAGATGGATGTGGCTGCCCTTCTTTTGAAGATGAGATAACACAGGCTCAGGGAATATGTGACTTGTCCAAGGTCACCTAGTTGACAAATGGCAGAGCTGAGGCCAATGTCCAGATTTATCTGAATGAACAAATGACAAATGTTCCACCAGCACTGCTAGTTAATCCATTATTTACCAAAACGGGCTCCATGGCAGACTTCCCTTTGGAGCAGCGGTCGCCAACCTTTTGGACCTCACGGACCACCAGTGGTCTGCGGACCACCGGTTGGTGGCCGCTGCTTTGGAGCACAATTGCAATGCACATTCCTGGACTCACCCCCAGAGATTCTGATGCAGCATATAAAGTGGGATATGGGAATATATCTTCCTTCACAAGCTAGATGTATAATTTGGATGCTTGGGCAAGGTTATAAAACAGGAGCCTGATTCACCCCAACATGCTATCAGGATCCTTCCTACAGCCACATTAAACTCTCCTCTCTTTTAAATACAGCCCCCCACGCCCCCACACACACTCACATAAAATCAGATACAGAGTTTCTCAACAGCAGCACTATTGAGGGATGGGGCTGAACAATTTTTGGCTGTACATTATAGGATAGATAGCAGCATCCTTGGCCTCTACCCACTAGATGCCAGTAGCATTCTGCCCCCGGTTACATTTCTGAATGCCCCCTGGAAGGCAAACTTGCCCCCGGTTGAAAACCACTGAGATGGGGATCAGAAAGAACAGGTTATGAAAGCAAAATCACTGCCTGCAGAAGCGTCCGGTCTTTGCTAAGTTTAGCACCCCACTCGCCCGCCCATCGGCTCAGTGTGTAACTGGGGAGCCGCTCCTTGAGCTCAGCCAGAGACTCCCATGCCTCCCACGCACTGGTCTGGCCGCAGAGAGCAGCTGCTGGATTCCCCTTGTCTGGGTCTCAGTTTCCTCATTCACGAAATGAACATGTTGAGCAAGACTATCGCGAGGGTTGTCTTGAGTTCTAAGTTCCTCAGAGGTGAGTCACCCTTGCTCACCCTAAGAAGCAGGGACAGAGGAGCAGCTGTCCCTGGGCTTCCAGAAGAGGGCGCAGCCACAGACATCTGCAAAGCCACAGCTCCACTGTGCCTGGGCATGGGCAACTCGCCAAAAAGTCTCTACTCTCCAACACCCCATTGCTTCCCCCGCTCACTCTACAAGAATCTCTCTCCCCCTTGTAGGTCTCTCTCTCTCTGTTGCCATATAACAAAGAGGAACTATGCAAGGCTTTGTGCGGCTTTTCTATTTTTTATTTCCTGCTGCTGAATAAGCCCAGGTACTTTTATTTTTATTAAAGCTGATACCTTCAGCAAAGATGGTACAGAAAGGTTCTCTGAGCTCCGCGATGTAAGATGATTATAATTTTGCCTGACCCAGGCTCTCAGAGAAGGCTGAGCTGACGCAGCGATCCCGGGTGAAGACTCGAGAACAGACTGGGTCTCAGAGGCAGGCATGGGGCATGTTTGTATTCTGGCCTGCCCTTTAAAAAAAGATAAAAAGACAACCTTCCTTGCAAACTATATGCAGTGTAATTATTTGGCAAGCTTGTTCTGCACAGAGCAGACAGTTAATTCCATTTCAAATTAATCTTATTTCTCTAGCAGAGTGTGACCTGGAAAAAAAAATGTTTCAAAAAAGTCAACAACAAAAATACCCAACTATTAAGCATAAATGTCTTGTCCCATTTTCAAAAGGCAAATGCAATTGACTTTCAGACGAGGGCTTCGTGCCAAACTCCAGCTACCCTTGCAATGTCTGGCAACATCGAGCTGGCCTGGCAGGAAGAACTCAAAGTAGACATAAGAATTCCCCAACCCTGGGGAGTGCTAGACAACACCACGGCATGTCAGAGTGCCATGGCCTGAAGGATGGTTTGGTAAATAGTGCTGAGATCCCTTCCTCCAGAAACCCGCCCCGCCCACTATGAACCTGAACCCCTTCTTTCTATGTCTTGGTGCAATCACATGCCCCTCCCATCCAGGTAGATTCTTACCTTGTACCCTGCCTGGCCCCCGCATTCCGTCCCCATGTCCATCCCACTTTGCTAAGCATACTTGTTGCTGTGTCTGTCTCCCCAATCAGACTGGGATCTTCCAGAAGCAAGTATCAAGTTCATTCACTCCAAGATCCTTAGCACTTGGACAGCCACCAGTCTTCACTAGCTGCTTGTTTAATGAAAGGAAGGGGAGGGAAGGACAGGAGGAAAAGTGTGACATTATTATGCACTTATCCCAGTCAGAAGCAACCACAGATCAGCCTCTAGCTCCTTGCTGGTCAATGAGCAGACCTTGTCTCCCAGCTAAGTCAGCGTTCTTGGCCTCAGGGGGCTGTTTCTTCTTATCTGGAGACTCCACACCACCCCTCCACATGGATGCGTAAGTGCCAGTGCCGTTCTGTCTGGAAGACTCCAAGCTGCTGCTGCCAAGAGGGAGAAAGTCTAAGGGCCATGCCATGCCCAAGCCTGAGCAGCAATGATGTCCCTCATTCTGTCTTTACAGAACTGGCCCCAGCTGCACCGTTTTCATTTCCTAATGGTCACCGGGCACACACTGGCCACTGGCTTGCCGGTTCATGACTCTACGAGCTGAACATCTCCATGCCCCCAGGCACTGCATCCTTGTCTCAAGTGCTGGTGTATGCCTCATCACAGACTGGGTGGGTGTCTGCCTGCCTGACGCTCGTGGATGTCTTACAGGCAGGAACCCCCTGACTTACATGTGTCCTTATATTCCTGACACCTAATCAAGACTTGCAGCCCAACAGGGAAAGGAAGGACATTTATCCAGCATGTCCATGCCTCAGGCCGTGTGCTAGGTGCTCTAGATACATTCTCTCATGTGTTCCTCTATTTTTTTAGGAGGAACTCTATTTTTTTAATATATTTTTATTGATTTCAAAGAGGAAGGGAGAGGGAGAGAGAGCTAGAAACATCAATGATGACAGGGAATCACCGATCAGTACAACCCCCCACTGGGGACCAAGCCCGCAACCCGAGCATGTGCCCTTGACCGGGAATCGAACCCGCAACCCTTCAGTCCGCAGGCCAATGCTCTGTCCACTGAGCCAAACAGGCCAGGGCAGGAACTCTATTTTATAGGTGGAAAAATTGAGACTCTGAGAGTTTAAGTAACTCTGAACTTACTTAAAATTCCAAAGCCACAGCTAACAAATAGCAAATCACAGACTGAAACCCAGGTTCTCAACTCAGAATCCTATGTTGCTTCCAATGGGCCATACTTCCTCTCAAGAGCAGACACTCGGTAAACGCCTGTTGAGTTAAGCTGAATTCCCAGAACACTCTTAAATTGAACACACACACATAGCAGACTCCTCATAGCTTACTGCTGCTTGTTAAAATTATTCTCGACTAACAAGAAATAATTAGAGTCTCTGGAGTACGATCCATTAGAAATATGTCCTTGGGAATTAGAACATAAAACAAGCCTAAATAAGAAGATCTCTGCTTGTTGGTGAAGTTCATAAAATCATAGAATCTCAGTGCCGAGAGGGACCCTGGAGACCATTTAGTCCAAGCCCGTCCTTCTGCAGAGAGGTACCCGAAGGCACATATGGGAAATGACTTGCTCGAGGTCGCACATCAAGTTGCAGCAATGTCAGGACCAGAATCCATGATGGACCCTCCTTGTTCCCTCCGTGTTCTCCCAGTCCTACATGTCCTGGGTGTCATTCCTTGCTGCCCCCTGCCCTCGGGACCAAGGCTCACAGACCTGACTCTTGGACCAATCTCTCTTCCTTGCCAGGTAATTGGGACTCATGGCCACAGTCAGAAGCTGCCACGTCATCTCAGCATTGAATCACCCGCAAAAGCCATTTCCCGCCCCGTTTGCTCCACCGTCAGAAATGTTACCCTCAAATAGTCAACACACACCCTGGGAGGGGCAGCACCGCCTTCCATTTTCCTGGGGATACCAGCACGGACAGCAGAAGGGGCTCTGCCCAGCCACACCCTCCGAGGCACGGGGTTAACAAGGCAGCATCACAGAATTGAGTCATACATTTCAGGGAGCCCCAGGGATAACAGCTCTGCTCCTGCTGTCACAGAGAAGGGCTGGGACCCTCTGTTACATGGAATAGACTGACATGTCAGAGGGAAGGCAAGTGGGGAGGACTGAAGGAAAGAAGGTGAAGAATTAGCCAAAGAACATATATGCATAGCCCATGGACACAGACAACAGTGTGGTGAAGGCGGGGGTGAGGGGCTGGGTGGAGGTGGGAAAGGGGGGGAAAGGGGACATCTGTAATAATGTCAACAATTTTTTTAAAAAGTAAAGGCTTCTCTCTCACTGAGAGCTGTGAGATAAGGGGTGGGAAGAGGGGCTAGTGGAGGGGCTGGGTGATTGTAAATGAGCAACCATTATGTATGGCCTTTGTGCTTTGCAAAAGGGCATATAGCCCGCCTTCTTCCAAGAGGATGGGAGATGGCTTGGGAAATTAAATACAATAGAGTGTTATATTGCATACGATAAAATGTAAAACTACAACCACAAACAGTTCAAAGGGAACAGATGGTAGACCTTTCCAGTTCTTGAGTGCGTTCACCGAATTGAGAGGTGGAGGAAACCAGGCCGGTCTGGTTTGTCTGACCTGAGCTGGGGGCTCCAGCTTCAACAGCTCTTATCACTTATTTCTCATACCCATCCTCCCAAATCCGTCTCAATATCCCCATTTGATAAATGAGAAAACTGGAGTTCAGAGAAGCTAAGTAACTTGACCAGCCACACCCAGTTCGTATCTGTTCCCAACTCTAAGTCCCTTCTTCTCCCCTCTACTGCCTCCTGCCGCTTGCCCAGCACTGTGTCAGTCGGCAGGGGTGTGCTGGTAAGTGAGTAAATACCTGCTCACCGAGGAGAAAAATACAGGACCCCAGATTTATAGCATTCACCAATTTCCATAGCGTAAATATTATCATGGCCAATTTTAAGCAATCCAGGTGCATTAACCAGCTCACAAAATTCCTGAAAATGCATCAGTCAGCTCTCAAAGGCACTAGGCCCCAGCACACCACTACAGCTGGGGAGGAGTCAGAGGTCTCTGGGTGCAGCCTCAGCCTTGAAGGAGCCCACAGCCTAATTAGGAGGACCAGGACAGAGTGATGCCCATGATGCAATGCAAGAGAATGATATGTTGGGCTCGAGCCAGTTTTGCTCAGTGGTTAGAATGTCAGACCTCAGACTGAAGGGTCACGGGTTCAACTCTGGTCAAGGGCATGCACCTCAGTTGCAGGCTCGATACCTGGCCCCTGGTCAGGGTGCATGCGGGAGGCAACCAATAGATGTGTCTCCCTCGCATTGATGTTTCTCTCTCTCTGTCTCTCCCCCTCCCTTCTACTCTTTCTAAAAAAATCAATAGAAAAAATATCCTCGGGTGAGGATTAACAAAAGAACACACGCACAATGAGAGAATGACATGCTGAATGGGGCCCTGTAGGATTTGACCCCTGCCACCTCTCCAGTCTCATGACCTCCTTCTGGAAACCTCAGGTCTCTCACACATGCTGTTCCAGTGTTTAGACACCTACCCCATCAATTCTCATCCTAAACCTTGCTTCTTTATGGAAGCTTTGTCTGAGGTTAGGTCTCCCTATGAGACACCCCACAGCACCAAGATTCAAACCACAACAATTCATTAAAGTGCGGTGTGTCTGTCCCCCACTCAGGGATCCCAAGGCCCCTTTATAGGGTCAGAGGCCAGGTGACTATTGCATAAGGCAAGCGCATCCACGTTTGCACACGGATCCCCCTATTTCTCACATCAACAGTACTTATTAGCGAACTGCACCCACAGAGAATTTGAGAAACAGGAAATCTTGAAATTGGAAGAGAGGTCATCTGACACAGCTTCTCAAGTTTAAGGTGCACAGAATTCCCTGAGATAGTGCTAAATGCAAACTCCAATTCAGTAGACCAGGGGTCTGTGGTCTGAGGTCTGCATTTCTCTGGAGCTCCCAGGTGATGCTGATGCTGCTGATCTTTGGACTACGGGGTGAGTAAAAAAGATCTCATAGATCCGCACTGTCCAATATGGTGCCCACCAGCAGCCTGTGGCCACTCAGCACTTGATTGTGGCCAGTCCCTACTGAGGGGGGATACAAGCATAAAGTCCGTACCAGGTTTTCAAGGTGCAGATGAGAAAACAAGAATGCAAAATATCACATTCATAATTTGATATTGGTTACATGTTGAAATAACAATATTTTGGATATACTAGGTTAACCAAAATAAATTTTTTTTTGTTAATCCTCACCCGATATTTTTCCATTAATTTTTAGAGAGAGTGGAAGGAAAGGGGGAGAGACAAGAGAGGAACATCGATGTAAGAGAAACACATCAACCACGGGGCTCCAGGTATGTGCCCTGGACCGGAATCGAACTCAAGACCCATAAGTCTGTAGGCTGACTATCCACTGAGCCAAAACAGCTAGGGCTAAAATAAATTATTAAAAATAAGTTCACCTATTTTCTCTTATTTTTTTTAAATGTGGTTATGAGGACATTTTAAATTTCACACGAGGCTCCCATCCCATTGGACAGTGCTATCACAGATCCCACCCCCAATCCCACCCCCGTGAAATACAGTAAATCCACAGAAGCAGCATCCCACAGAGTTCCACAGAACAGCTTTGGTAGCTTCATAGTAAATGTCCCCATCCCCTCTCCTCTTATCCAACTAAGTGCCAAATGCCACGCTCAACTCTGAAAACACACTGAGCTAATCAGAATCAAACTGATTCCTTCTCTATCGATTTCTCAGAACCTCTATCTGGCTCCTGCACTTTGTGATCTTCTAACCAAGGGTACAGTGTACAGGGTTTCCCCAGAGCATCTGTCCCCTCTACAGCACCACGTGTCTGGACCCATTGCTCAGACAAATCTCCCCATCCTAAGCCCACCAAATTGGAGTTTCTGGGGGAGAGGGTCTGAGAACATACTTTTTAAATAATTAGGTGATTCTGATGAAATTATAGTGAAGTCACTGAAAAGTATTCTTTGCTGCATGAATATCTCCAATGACAAGGAGCTCATCACCTCGTAAGGTAGCCTGCTCCACCATTGGGCAGCTAATACTGTTGTGACAATATTATCCTGATTGGTGACATTTATATTGTCATAATCATTATCCCAAGTGGCCCCCCAAGAGAAGAGTCACCTGATTAAAGCTTGTAACTCATAAGAGCAGGCCAGAACTTAGGGCTCACCAAGCCCAAACCCTATTTTACAGATAAGGAGCCGAATCACCCTAGGTCATGCCCGAGGAGGGAGGCGGAAATCTGCCTCCGAGTTTGTGCTCACCCCCAAATGAGACCTGGGCAGCTAAATGCCCCTCTGACTCTGACCTCCTGGAGGCTGCCCCCCAATTCCTGGCAGACTTTCCTTAGCTGTAACAAGTTATATTGAAGACATCTACCAGCACGGGACCCCAGCAACGCCTGCCAAACTCTTCCGTCTGCCGCTGAGTTTTGCACTGGGCCCCAGCTCCTTAGCAGGCATCTCAGCACACCTGGACACACTCCCCAGAGCAAGGAGGGGGGCTGGCCTCGCTCCAACGGGAAGGAATGCCCACTGCGGCACTCCAAATCTCTCACCAGATACTTACGTTCTAAAACTGCTTCCAGAAATAGAAACGGCTGGCAGCACCCCTGTGGGCACAGTGCCCAGAGCAGCCTCCTGAGCCAGAGTCTGTGAAGTGACCTCATCCTGGCTCTCCCTCTGGCTATCAGCTGACAAGGACCCCCCCCCCCCCCGCAACCTGCCGCCTGCTACAGCCCCCTGGGGATGTGTCATTCCTCCCACTCTCTGTGTTCTTCCCTGTGGCGTGGAAGGAGCCCACAGCCGGTGATTCCCTCATTCCTGGTGAAGCCACATTCTTCTAACACAGTGGTTCTCAACCTTCCTAATGCCGCGACCCTTTCATACAGTTCCTCATGTTGTGGTGACCCCCAACCATAAAATTATTTTCTTTGCTACTTCATAACTGTAATTTTGCTACTGTTATGAATCGTAATGTAAACATCTGTGTTTTCCGATGGTCTTAGGCTCTACAGCAGCGGTTCTCAACCTGTGGGTCGTGACCCACAGGTTGAGAACCGCTAGCAGGGTCGCCTAATTAGACCATCAGAAAACACAGATATTTACATTACGATTCATAACAGTAGCAAAATTACAGTTATGAAGTAGCAAAGAAAATAATTTTATGGTTGGGGGTCGCCACAACATGAGGAACTGTATTAAAGGGTCGCGGCATTAGGAAGGTTGAGAACCACTGTTCTAACACCACAGGATGGATCTACTTCCTTAAGTGCAAGGGAACTGGCAGTTCTTTGAGCCTCTCTTCGGTCCCTCATAAAAACGGGAGCGGTGGGAGGCTGGGAAGACAGTGGGATGGGAAGGAGGAGACACAGCAGCAAGGAATAACAAGGTGAAGCCCGGTGTCACTCCTCTGCGGAGGATGCTCCTGGCTGAGCTAGCCACCCAAGCCATTGGGATTCTATCTGCGGGACTCCACGAGCTGCCCTCGCCCCTGACCTCCCCCCATGCCCAGGTCTTTACACACTTGTCCACACGCTCTGTGCACTTGCTTGCATTGTGCCTCCACGTCAGGTCACCCCAGTGTCATTGGGGAGAGGAGCACCTCTAATTAGGCAGAGGAGCAGATGCTTCCTGCATAGAAAATTGAGTTGGAGGGGGCGAGGGGTGACCCCTGACTTGTGAAGCTTCTGAATAGCAAATTCTCCATCAGCAGGAGCTAGACAAGCACTGAATGACTAAAAAGCACCACAGATAACACAACCTCACCATCGCCTGCAAGCAACTCGGTGGCTTATTACAGGTGCTCTGTCTGGTGGTCATGGATGCCCCGCTGTCAAGGAGAACAAAAAATTAGACTAGCATAATGTGGTGTTTACTTTCTTTCCTATATATCAAGAGCTTTCAGTCCTCCTCCTTCTTTCCCTGGTCCTATCTCAAGCAGAACTTCTCTTTTAATATTGGTTGAAGCCCTGGCCAGGTAGCACAGTTGGTAAGAGCATTGTCTCAATAGTCCAAGGCTGTGGGTTCTATCCTGATCAGGACACATAGAAGAATCAACTGATGAATGCACAAATAAGTGGAACAACAATTCGATTCGATGTTCCTCTCTCTCTCTCTCTCTCTCTCTCTCTCTCTCTCTCTCTCTCTCAAATTAATAAATAACTTTTTAAAATAAAATATTTGTGTTATAAAATACAATATACAGATAGAAAAAGTAGAGCACTCGTTTTATTTTTTTAATATAACAAACTCTCAGATTTCCCCAAAACTCCCTATTCTCCTCTTCCTCAATACTGAACTCCAATCCAATGTGCCTAATTATCTCAGCCTGAAGAAGAGGGTGCCAACGTTAAATAACCCTCCCAGTTTGGTGCACATAGAACCATCCGGGAAACATGTAAAATAGCAGATTCATGGCACCTCTTTCCTACACACTCTGATTCTGTGCATCTACTTTGGAGCTCAGGAAACCAGAATTATGACAAGGAAGGCAGGTAGTGCTGAGGCACACCTTGAGAAACTCTACTTGAACAGTTCTAACCCAGGTCAAGGAGAATATATGTAGAGGGTTTGTGTGTGTGTGTGTGTGTGTGTGTGTGTGTGTGTGTGTGTGTGTGTGTTTTCAGGAAACATTTAGCCCAAGAGTTAATTCTGCTTTGTCTAGGTCAGTGATGGGCAACCTTTTGAGCTTGGTGTGTCAAACTTCGCCAAAAAACTGAGCATAACTCGGGTAGTGTGTCACTTTGAGGAAAAAACATTATTTCGCGATATTTACAGTTTAAATAACGTAAGTGTATAATTGTTATATATAATTGTATTTAATAAACCAAAAACTAAATATTTAGTGCTGACACGCGTGTCAGAGGTTCGCCATCACTGGTCTAGGTCAACCCCTCAGTCTTGATCCCTGAATCTGTCCTGTCCTGGAATGTAGAGCTTCACCTGTGCCAGAAGCCAGTTCCAGCATGTCATAATTGCAAGAGTTTCATCGAAAGGTTGATGGAACTTGGGGACTCAACAAGGGCTGAGTCACATATGTTATTGCCTGCTGGGAATGGCTAAAGGCATTTCCCCAAACCTGAAAAGGATGATTGCTTGCTGCCAGACAGCTCAGGGCATCTTAATCTACATGTTATTGCCTCTTCCTGGCCAAACACCTGAACAGCCAGAGGTAATTCTTCCAATCTGACAATGGACTCTGTAGAGGAAACCCTACCCTTTGATGTGTATATCTCCACCTTGCCTTAGGACAAATTGTGTTAATAAAAAGCAAGGGGTCCTGAGACAAGGAGAACTTGGTTTCTTTAGCCAAGCTCCTCTGCCCCCCCCCCCCCCCCCCTAGAAAAAATGCCTTTCAAAATTATGTTGTCTCTCTGGACTCTTATTTAATTTATGCACAGCCCCTTCTCCAGATTGCTGAACCCTTCTAGATGCCAGATCAAGAACCCCGGTGTTAAATGGCGCCCAACATCCGCCATTAACCTGTAGTAAAATGATTTTAAGAATGACACCTATTGTCCATCTTTCATACTACAGCCAAGCTCTAATAGATTTGTAAATAATACGAACTAAAAAGGAGGAGGATAAGGGCACAATTCTAAAGAGAAGCAGAGACACAACTTTCAGAGTAGAACCTAAAAGCTTGCCCCCATCAACTCCTCTGGAGATGGGATTACAAAAAGGTGTCATTTCTACAGGCCTGGAAGGGAGGGTTTTATCTGTTCCTTCAAGTGGAGTTTCATCAAGCATGCAGGCTAGAGATCCCAGCGTTCCCTAGAGATTTTCATTAACTCAGTGGTTCAGAAAGCAGACCTTGCTACCCTCTTGGAAAGGTCATTTTCTCAGCTTCTCCAGCACAGATTAAGTATACAAACACTGCCCACCAGCTCAGCAAGCATTTACTGTGCATTTTCATTTATGTAAATCATCAGCTGAACAAGTCCCAGAACTAGCTCTCAAAAAGCTTACAATTAAGCTGGGAAAATAAGATATTGAGAGTAACAACCACATTTAATCAGGGGCAAGGATGACTTGGGGACCTAAGTCACCAAAAATATTGAAGGAATCTGAATCTCAGAGATAGGCACTTTTTGCATCCTTCCTCTAACCGCAGGAAAACTAGAAACCTAACAATCATTACCTAGGGAATAATGGGTCTTACCCATGATACTGGAGTACGAGTAATATTTACGTTAAATCGTTCCCAGTAGGCACTTATGGTCAAGAAAATAATGGGAGAACATGTCACAGAAAGTCAATATGCACTTTTGGGGAGGCTACAGAAAATAAGTAGCCATTTTCAGGCAAACAACTGAAATTACAATGGAGAGTTATATTCTTTATGTACTAAAACCCCACACATTTTTGCACCCAGTGAATGGCATCTGCTCTTCCTTCCACCTACCATTTCCCCAAATCCTGTCTCCTTTATAGTCTAACATCTCTGGCCCCCAAAAGGCAAGGCAATAGCAAGAGAAAGCCAAGGTGAATGCCCAACATGCCACTATGAAGGAAGAGAGCCTCCCCCAACAGACAGCAGTACAAAGGGCCCTTTCTATAATAAGTCATTCATTCACAGCTCACTTAACCAACTGCATGCCCAGTACTGCGCCAGTGCTTGAAATACAAGAGTGGACAAGAAGACACAGTCCCTACTCCTCCCACATTGCTCACCCGGGACACAGACAAGTAAACAAGCACTGTGAGTGTCTGTGCTAGGACAGAGGTATGGAAAGATGCCACATGATTCACCTCCCACAATCCTCTTCTCACCACTCAACACATGGGTGTCAGGGTGAGGCTCCAGCACTGGCCCCAGGAGGAGATCTGGTAAATGCATCCAGTCCACCAGCACTCTCCTGGCCCACTCAGTCCTCTCATGGACACCACAGTGGTTAGACCACAGCCTTACCCTCTGATCTGATTTTACAGCTTCATTGAGTCTGTCCCAGACTTAGTGTCACTCCTATCTTGACTGTCCCCTGGGTTGTTTCTCCTGAAACCAGCAGAATAACACCAGAGTAGAGGAGAAGCACTGTTTCTGGAAATTCCAGATCAGAAATTCTCCAGGAAATAAAGGCAATCTCTAACATCTCTGGCCTAAAAAGGCAGCTTAGTGGCTGTGGATATCAGGATGTCTCCCCCTCCAGGTCTAGCTGAGGCAGTATGGTGCAATGGCTGAAAGCAGAGACTGCAGCCAGGCTCCCTGGGTGATCTTGGGCAATGTATTTAATTTCTCAGTCACTGTTTCCTCATCTGTGAAAAGGTATCTAATTCCCAATGTTATTACAAAAATTAAATGAGTTAATATCTCCAATGCACAGAGAAGAGCCTTGGAATGTTTAGTTAAATAAAATAACTGCCTGTCTTTCTTCCCATCCAACAGCACGCATGAAGATCAGCTAGACTCTATGCAAAGTCAGGTCACAACCCCACCCTGCGCCAATGTCATTGGAAAAGTGTGCATGGTGTGCAGGGGGTCAGCTGAAAGAAAAAACACCAACACTTACTGAATGTCTGCTGTGCACCAGCCACTAGGTTGGATATTCTCATGTATATTATATATCATTAAATCTCTCAGCAACCTGAGATATGAAAATCAGTATCCCCAATTTTATAGATAAGAAGATAGAGGTTTTAAAATTCTTCTGACCTCTAGAAACTAGAGACCAATTCTATGTCTATATAACTTTGTAAGGGTACATAGACCTCTTAACTTCTTCAATTTGGTATTCATCTCTTTCCACAGAATGATTAGGAGTTGAGCCCCTAATGCAATGGGGTTGATGAGGAAGAGTGGAGCTGGAGAGACTGCCCTCCTCTTTGTTCAGATCTATGAAGAGAGAACTCACAGGGGACAGAGGATGTGTGGCTGAGAGAGAGAGAAAAGACTAGGCTCCATAGTACCAGAAGGAAAGAAAGGTGAGGTTGAACAGCTGCCACAGTCCTACAAAGAGGTCCCAGAGCTTCATGAGAAGAATTTATGGCTGAGTCTCTGATGCTTGGTGGAGATTCAAACCTAAGTCAGTCTGGCTCTAGAAATTAGCCCACCACTTTTCCTGTCTTCTGTCCAAGGCAGACATCAATAATCGATCACTGAACTCCTGCCTTCAGGTCCGGTAGCATGCTCAGCATTTAGACTCCAGGAAGCCCTGCCAATTAATCAGAACTTAATACTAGATAAAATCTATTTGCCAACTCTTCTTTCATGATGCTGACAAGTGTAGGGTAAGAAGCCCCCTGCTTCTTAAAGTATTGAGTCATTTACTTGGAGAATGGATTAGGACACAGGAAATGAGTGAAAAATATATTCCTAGGGTCTGCAGGGTGAATGTTGGTTAAGGTTTCTGGGGGATGCAGGGAATCATGGCATTACAATAGGCTGGGAAATGCAGTGCAATTAACTGTGCTTTGAGAAACTAATAATTCATTGCTTTTTAGCTTAAACTTCTAGAATACCTTATGATTTACAAATTAGTATCACTTGACCCTCACAACTCTCTCACCAGGCAGCTAGGCACCTTGTAATACATCATACATAAGATTCTTGTTAGGTTTACTAGCTTGTACATTTTCTAAATAGGCAATCATCTTTGCAAGTAATTTCCTTTGCCATTCTCATGTCCTTCCTTTCTTTTTCCTACTTTATTGCATCAGCCAGAACCTCAGAGCCATGCTACTCAGCGTGTGGTCTATAAATCAGCAGCATCACCTAGAAACGGGCAAAAATGCGGTGGCAGGCCCACCTCAGACCTCTCAGAATCTGCACGGTAACAGGATCCCCAGGTGACTCACAGGCACATTAAAATTTGAGAAACTCGGCTCTAACTACCTGTTGAAAATAGAAATACTAAAAGGTATTCTTACTTTTGCTCTGATTATAATGAGACTGTATCTCTATTTTCATCATTAATGATGCTTTTATGTTTTTTGATAGATATCCTGTGTTAGTTAAAGCCAAAAACTCTGTAAATATTATTAAGTATTTTAAAAGGTAAAGTATAAAGGGGTTAAGTTTCTGCCAAAAGATCACCCAGCTTCTAAGTAATGTAACAAGCACCGAAGCAGATGCTGATTGGCCATCATCATAACAATAATAAACCTAGTAAACATAATAACAACAAATTATGACAACAATTTATAATAATAACAAATTATTCATGCCTAGTCTGAGGTTCCTGGCCAGTCAATACATATTTGATTAACAAATGAATAAAAGTAAATCTCATTATACTTTGCATGAGGCTCCCAGCCATCAATACGTATTTGTCAGATGAACAAATGAATGCATTCTACTGCTCTTTGTTTTCTATGTGTGTTTCTGCAGAGCTGGGTGAATACTGGATGCTAGATCTTTGAATCTTTGTGAAACACATGATTCAGGGTACAAGAAGAAATCTCTATTTTAAGGTACTCTGCACTAAATCCTTTCACAAAGAGGAAAAAATAGCTTAGCTCATGAAAACATACTCCTTGATAGATTTTAATCGACAAGTGTTGATTGGGCACAGCTGTGTGCCTATGACTGTCTTTAGTTCTGATAAGGATGCAGAAGACTTAAGACAGTGGTTCTCAAATTGAGCATGCCTCAGAATCACCTGGAAGGCTTACTAAACCACAGACTGCTGGTCTTACCCCCACAACTGAGTTTCCCATCCGGTAGTTCTGGGGTGTGGATCAAAACTTAGCATTTCTAACAAGTCTCAGAGTGATAGTGACACTGCTGGTCCAGGGCTCATACTTTGAGAAGAACTGACATAAAATACCCTCCCTGCATCCGGGGCAGTTGTTCTCACTCGGGCTGCATATTCCTATATTTGAACTACCTGGGAAGCTTTTAAAAATACTGATGCCTGGTTCCTTCCCATCACCAACTGAGTCAGAATGTCTGGGGACAGAGCCTGGGCCCTGGTATTTTCCATAGGTTTCCCAGATGTTTCTAATATAAAGTCAGAGTTGAGCACCTCTGAACCTTCCAGTTTCATTGAGGAGGTAAGATAGATATGCAAGAGTCCTGGGCAGCACATGCAGTGGTGTGTGTGAACCCATTGGTATCAGCTGGAGAAAACCAATGTGCACATCACTTCTCAACTCCACATTCAGTGACATCACATCATCAGCTTGAAATGAGCCACTGAAGGAGTATTTAAGCTACAGAAACTGTCAAGTGCTACAAGTCAGGGCTCCTCCCCTCCCTAGAGAACCCGTTATTAAACATTTATCAGCACACCACTGAATAGAGGGCAGATGTGACAAGCACCAAATGAACAGTCAAGCAGCAAGAACCGGGGACGATGAGAAGCAGCAGAAATCCCACGGGGCTGGAGTGGACAGGGAGGACTTCATGGAGGTGGTGGAGACAGAGATGGGAATAGGACCTGTATAGAAAGGAGGTCATCTGTCTGGGAGAAAATGGAAGTACATGTTTGGAGGTTGGACAGGGGAAAAGGCCTCGGCACAGTGAGAGGACTAAACATGCTCCAGAGAAGGATTCTTGGTGTAGAAGAGTGTTTCTATGAAAATTTGGTTTAGAAGTTTAGAATTTCATACAATGGATTTCCAGAGAAAAGTACATCTATGTAGTGTAGGCCTCTATATCAGCCAGACTTTCTGTACGGATTATTAAGATAAAAGCAGGCCATAGCAAAACCACCTCAACCCTACCAGTACTTCCCAGAGACCTCCTGGCATTGCACCAAGTCAGCAGCTCACAGGCAATCTCTGAGCTTCACTCTAGACCAACTCATTAGCCCCCATTTTCTCCTTCCAATGACACCAATCGGTTTGATCCCATCCACCTTTTCTCAGAAGCCTTTGGGGGGAAATCTGCATCTTCAGTAACCTTTAATTCCCAAGGGGAGATGGAATTGTCAATATCCATTCTGGGTCCTGTCCATCCCTCCCCCAGAAGGTTAAAGGTAGGCCAACAGCCGCCATTTCTACATGCTTCCTATATTCAATGTGTGGCTTGGATGCTTTTTCGCTCCTGTGTCTAGAGAGAAAAGAGGAGAGAAAAAGAAAATTACCCATGAATATTTCATGCAGAGCCTCTGCTGACTTTTGAGTTCCCTGCACACCCATTAAAGTGCCACTGTAATAATGTCATTGTTTGTTCGTCATTTTGTACCTGGCTCTTAGAGAGGGGGGGAAAAAAAACCACAGAAATAATGATTCCTTGCTCTGATTGGGAGGTCACAGGAAATCATCTACCACTTGTACTGAGGCTTTGGATGATCAAAGGGCTAAACAATCACATTCTCATTTATTTGGCATCATTCAAGGAAGTCGAATTCCACAGACGTACATCCTCCAGATAAATGAAGCTTAGCCTTAAGCACCGGATTTGTTTTTGAATTTTAACAATTTCAAATGGAAATTATTCTAGATTGGTACCTACTTTTCTGTTTCCTTAGACAAAGTACATGGAGCAAAATGTAACCTTTTTTTGTATTATTTCAGAATCCTCATTGTCAATAGCCTTATTTTTACTGCACTCTAATATACAGTGCCTCAGCTTCTCGTGACGCTTAGGGCTGTTTGTCCTTGAGTTAATACCCTCACACTGATGAGCTTTCTGGATTCTTAGTTCTGCTTTTGCTTCTCACCTATCTTCCTTCTTGTTGCTGGTGTGTCTACCATCACAACATACTCACATCAGGTGTCTGCCTCTAGTGTTGAATCTCCACCCCCTCTTGCTCCCCAATTATAATGTGTTGCTCTAAATTCGATAGATATTGGCAAATTTAACAACCAACATCATGATAATAGTATGTAAAAAGAGAGTGAATAGGCTTTACACAAGGACCACTGGCAGTTTTTGCTAAGTAAATTGTATAACCTTGAGCCACCTTTCCTTGGCGTCTCTGAACCATATTTATTTATTGCCTCTTGCTGCATCCCAGTTAGCAGAGTTTGCCCAAGAAGTGGTCCTTAGATAAATGTGTTATTGCTTACTGACTTTTCATTAACACGTGCACACACAGCGTTTATGGTTATCTGTTCAGCATATTTATGTGCATTAAGCACTGACCGTGTGTTAGGTGCTGTGCTGACGAAGGCTATGGAATCCCTTTTTGGGTGAGCTCAGCCTGGCCAGGAGACAAAGCTTGCATAATCCCACTCCTGCTCACCTTGCCAGCCCCACCCCCACTCTCCTGCTCAGTCACCATTCCTCAACCACTCTGGCCTTTGCACTTTGCTCTCCCCTCTCCTGGGACTCTCTTCCTACAGATCGTTGCATGACTGTTTCCATTCATTCAGGTCTCAGCTAACTACCACCCTTTCTGAGAAGCCTTCCTGGCCTGCCTGCCTATCTCCAGCTGCCCCTGCCTCTTCTAGCACATGATTTTGTTTTCTTCATGGAACCCTCAGGATCTAACATTATTCTGTCCGCTCACATGCTTATCATCCACATGCCCCACTTCTGTATATGTTCCCGGAGCACAAGGATCTCCTCTGTGTCGGCCGGCAGCCCAGCACCGTCCAGGACAGAGCCCAGCAGTGGCAGGCCCTCCAGGCAGCACCTGCTGAATTGACAAAGTAGCACCACATTATTGGAAAGAAGAGCAAAAATCACCTACCCAAGCCTGGGAGTAGCAACAGAAATCTCAAGGAGGTACCATCTGAGCTGGAGCTCAAACAACGATGTTAGCGCGTTGGCAAGAAAAAAATCAGGTATTCCAGATAAAAGACCACATATAATAAATATACCCAAAAAATGTATTAAAATAACCCCTACAGAAACTAAAGAAAAAGGAAAATATAACTCCTACAGAAAATCTCAGCCTAATGACTTAAATATTTTCCAGCAATCCCCTGCAGAGTTGGAATGGCAGTGAGAGAGACAGAGCCGCCCACCATCATCTCCCTTCCTGCCCTGGATGACTGTTTCCGCCCCCTCCCCCTTAGCAATTCCCAGAGAGCACTCTCAAACACTTGGTGTCTGGAGCCTGTGTTAGTTTGCTAGGGCTGCTGTAACAAAGTACCACTCAGTGGGTGGCTTAAACAACAGACATTTTTTTATATCATAGTTCTGGGAGCTAGAAGTCCAAGACCAAGGTGTGGACAAGGTTGGTTCCTTTCTGCAGTCTGTGAGAGAGACTCCACTCCATGCCCCTCCCCTAGATCTGGTGGTTTGCTGGCAATCTTTGGTGCGTCTTGCCTTGTAGATGCATCACTCTGATCTCTGTTTTTATCTCCACATGGCATCCTCTCTCTGTATCGGTCTGTGTCCAAATTTTCCTTTAATAAGGACACCAGTCATATTGGATTAGGGGCCCACCTTATTCCATATTCCAGTGTGATCTCATGTTAACCATTCACACCTGCAATGACCCTATTTGCAAATAAGGTCACCTTCTGAGGTCCTGGGGCTAGGTCTTGAACATATGAATCTTGTGGGGACGCAAGTCAACCCATAAGAGAGCATCAGAATGGAAAGCAGTTTGCCTTGCACGCTCTGCTTCTGCAGGGCAAAGACATGTCTGGGCTCGACCTGGAGCACTGTGGAGGCAGATTAGCCTTGTCAGGCCACTATGTGGGGAGAAGAGAAACAACAGGCCCCCTGGGTTTGAGATGCAGCCTGGGAGAAGGTCTAGAAAAGGGATGAGAGCTCCATTCCCACTTACAGCGGAGCCACAAAACTCCAGAGTCCCAGCTAAATCATCTTATCAGCTCAAAAGACCATAAGGTCCCTGCTGTCACTTTAAAGTGGTGTGGCCCAGAGCATACAGGCAATGAGAGATCCCAGAGCTGGGACCCCGGAGAGAGACTAGGACAAACGAGGAGATGAAGACAGAGTGTCTTCATTGGCAAAATGAGAGGCCGGACAATGGCAGCTATGGACCCTTCTTGCTCTCGTGGTCTCCGATTCTTTACAGAGGAGTACACTTCACATGGGATAGGCACTTGATAACATTCATTAATAGCTGAACAAAGAAAAGAATAAATGGATGAATCCATATTCATAAGGATAAGATTTAGTAACCCTCATTGTAGTTAAAAACCCCCTCAAAAAAAAAAAAAAAAAAAGACCAGGCATGAATTTGGGTTAAAGATCATTGTCCTCTAGAAAAAGTTAAAATTAAATGATACCGTAGCCACTGCAACCAAGCAGTGTAAACACACCAAGGGCCTAATTAGACTTCTAAATACATATGTGCACAGTTCCTGCCAGAATGTTCTTTGCCTCAAAACACAGATCTCAGACCTTTTCTCCCCAACCAGGACCTGTATCAGTTGCTGGGGCTTAGTCTAAATCCATTCATCAGCATTGAGGTGCCAAACAATCTACTCTGAGAAGCAATTATTTCTGGGGCTGAGAATTCTCCTGTTTCCATGTGAGATCATTCCCGCAAAGGGTTGAGAAGCTCCAGCCAAGAATGCAATAAAAAAGGACAACCTTCAATCTTAACTTTCCCTTTGTGCTTCAGACAACCGCTATCAGCACCAAGGCAGCGGGGGATGGGGGCACAGGAGTGGTGGGGGGAGATACTGCAGGTGGAGGAATCAAGCACACATCCTTGCAGTGAGACCTGCAGAGAAAATAAAAATGCCTCCCTTTAAGCGTGTAAGTCAGAGTTTAAGAAGAAGAATCGCTTCAGAAATGAGAACTCAAAAGAGAGAAAGGGAAAGAGAAAGAAATGGGGAGAGAAAGTTTACGCCCCGAAATTGCATTTCAAACCACCACTACAAAGCATTATCCAGCTCAGAAAAAGCAAGAGGAAAACCTATTCCTTTTACAATAAAGCCCCAGCCCTCCAAACAAACTGGAACACCGATAACACGGGCAGAAGATCTGGTGCTGATGTGCAAACGAGAGGGCCAAACTCACGTCACCATCTCTGAGAGCGAAGCAGCCTGAGGAAGTGGTCCACAGGGCCAGCTCTGCCGCTGCACCTGCCTGCTGTCTGAACGACAAGCATCCCCAGGCCTGTACAGGAGAGCTTTGCAAATGAGACGAAGATCAGCCTACAGTGAGAATTGGGATGCACTGAGGACAGGAGCCAATGGCAATTATTTCATTTAATAACTGGGTAAGTGCCGACCAGATCAGCAGAGGCCAAAAGGCCAATGCCTTCGCTTTGCCAAAAAAAACAAGGGTTAGGTGTTCACTGCATAAAATTAAGTGGGCTGCTGCCCTGGTCACTTGTAATTGGGCTGTGGTGCCACATAATGTGGGGACAGACCATTTGGGTCAGGGGTGGGCCTCTGGCAGAACCCCCTGGGCAGAGCAGGCACAAACTTTCATGAGCTGTAATTGGGCTAAAGTACCTTCACTTGGACAACGGCAGCTCCTCAGTGTCAGAGTGGGTTACAGGGCTGAGGATAATAGTTGAACTTAAACATGGATACAGACCTTGCAGCTTCAGGAGAAGCCAGGGGACTGTCTCAGGGGGTCCTGAAAGCAGGTGGAACCGTTAGGAGGTCAAGTCCTTAGCATTCAGTCCCAGAAAGCACTCATCTGAAAGTCAAGAAGACTTCCCTGTGCACCAGAACGGAACACAACCATCCAGGATCCCAGCCAGTGCACCGCCAGGAGCTTGTGCAGGGAGGTGTTTAAGCTCATAAGGGATTTGTCCTGGAAGCATCAGCCTGATCACTCTCAGAGGATAATGTCATGTGAGTTCCAATCCAACTCCATAGGCAAGCTCCATTCTGCATGCTCCGAGTGCTTTCTCCTCTCCCATTCACACCCTGCCTGGTACTTCCACGTTCCACCTTACCCTACCAAGAAACCCTGTTGCTGAATCAGCATTACCTCCCCTTCACAGTTATTTACCCCTGCTGAAGTCTTTGAGCCCTCCATCAATTTCAGGCTCAAAGGGTACTTAGACATAATCCATCCAACTTGATAGATAATGATAAACCAAGTCCCAGGCTGGTTACATGGCTTATCCAGACATTGTTTTGTTAATTTCTGTTTCATGTATGGGAATCTCATCTGTCCAATACGCTGTGTGTTTCTGAAAGACAGAGCTCCTATATTATTCAATATGTTAGTCTTTGACATACCTCCATAAGATTTAGCACAGAAGTTGATCCTTAGTAAATATCTGTCCAGCATTGAACCTTTTATCTGCTGTCCATTGATTACCTAACTCCAATAATAGTATTGTGAGTCTCAGAATGAAATTGACTTCCTCTAACCACACTGATGAGGAACCATATAATAACCTAACAATTTTATAGCACAGCTAACCACGTTGGCTGGTGTCCTACATGTAGCAGGCAACAATGACATATCACCATTCAGTCCCCATACACTAACTGGGTGCATATTATTTGCCAGCTTTGTGTAAGTAATGGTACTTAAAAGTTATATAGAAGACAGGCAAGAACACAGATCATTATGACTCCATGTGACAACTGTGATGACAGAGAAAAGGCAAAGGAGTACCATTCTGGAGTCAATCTGGAGCACCGTGGAGGCAGATTCAGGCCACTAAATGAGGAGAACAGAAACAAAGGCTCCCTGGGTTTAAGAAGCAGCCTGGCAGAAAGACTAGAAAAGGGATGGGAGCTCCATTCCCTCTTATAGCACAGCCACAATACCCCAGAGTCCCAGCTAATTAATCTTATCAGCTCAAAAGACCCATAAGGTCCTGGCTGTCACTTTAAAGTAATGTGGCCCAGGGCATTTCTCCTCATATCTCTCTACTCACTCACATGTTCCCCATGAACACAACGTGGCTGGCTTGACAACTGGCAAAAGCCCCCAGCATACCTCTTCTTCTAGATTTTTGCTCACACCATTATCCCCACCCAAAATGACCTCACTTCCATGTAAATATAATTCATCTTTGAAACTCAAGTTACAAGTTGAATCCCAAATTCTTTAGGAGGTTTCTTTTTATCCAGGCTTTCCTTAACTACTTAGCCACTTCCTTCCTGTAACACTTAGTTTGTCTCCTATGATATTTCTTGTTCAACTTTTAGGACCTTACTTAACTCTCATGCAATCATATCATTGATCTAAATTTTAAATTCCTTAAATGGTGGGTCCCAAGTTCTCTTCTCTAGAAAATTTACATATGGACAATTCTCATATATATAGCAAGTGGTCAATATATCTCCTTGTAGCATAAATGTATGAATGTGTGAATGAATGGGCCATATGATCAGTCAAGTTTCAATCAATTGTTGGTCAATAATTCCAGATGAATCTGTCCTCTAGCTGGCTTTTCTCTTCCCTATTACACACTAACACACACAGATACATGATACTATTTTTTAGCCAACCAGAATGAGTTTACTGAAAATGCATTAGCCACAGATCTCTGCTAAGATTAGCCAGGTTATTTCAAAGCACCTTTTATAATTTAATTTTTTTCTTTGGCATCCCCCTCTAACCCAGCCTGACTCCTGGATTTTTTACTGCTTGGGGGAAAGGAGAAAAGGAGTAAATAAGCTGGCAAGAATAAGGTAAAATTCTGTGGTTCAAATTGCCATTCTCTACTGAGTGGAATAAATCTTTCTCGATGCTAATAAACAAGATGCTGATACATGGGCATGGAGGTCCGGGCTCACACTGGTAGGGCCCCAGCAGAGACTGATCTCTGTAACCAGTTTTCATTCCTCGATGAATATCCCAAACCACAAGCAGGCCAACTGGAAATCCTTGTCTGGGTACATTTCCATGTCCTAGCATAAAAGGAAAGGCCATAAGCCCAAACATCGCTCTCAGCCACCATGCCCAGGGAAGACTAGCTATTTTTCAGTGTCTCTCTTGACTTCTCCCTTGACAGTACTTAAAACCAGAAGCATCAAGAGATGAAGTCTTTGAGCCCTCCATCTTTGAGCCCCACTCTTTTGGACTCTATCACTAACATTTGCTTATAGGTACAAGTGCACAGTAAAAGCCCTTCCCACTGCAGGGCTACTGTCTGAGGCAGGCAATAATGCACAGGCAATAATGCCCATGGCCCAAACCTGGACACACATGCAAATCATCTGGAGAGCTGGCTAACAATAGCTGAAGAATTCTGACTCAGGTGGTCTTGAATGGAGTCTGAGGATCTGATTTTTAACCAGGACCCAGATGATTCATATGTAGCCAGCCCATATGGCAGACTGGTAAACAAATGGAAACACCGTGTCATATAAACAGCATGTTTTCTTGATCAGACAGGTGTAGGTGGAAATCTCAGCTCTATTGACTGTAAACTGGGGCAAGTTAGTTAACCTCCGATAAGAATAGCTTCCTCAGAAAGCTGTTGTAGGGATTTGATTTAAGCACATAACACTTGCAAAACTAGTAGTACAGGGCCTGTCACATGATAGGATTTTAGGAAATAGAAACTGCCCACTCTAGACCCCCTGAGCGCTCACCTCCCAGACTCTCTGGTGCGGACCAGATTTCACCAAATCACATTAGGGCTATTGAATCAAGGCTCTATTTTATGAGGTAATTATGATTATGTATTCATTTTGTATACATAAATTCTCAATTAACAAAAAAGTGTATTTGGTGTTTCTGAAAATATAATCACCAGAATGATAGTACAGAATTCCATAGCTACAAGCCAGCCTTTGACTTTTTGGTCATTGATTTCTGAAGAATGTCATGATAATGCTGCCTCATTCGTGACATGGTGCCTTTAACATAAACCCCAAGGACAATGTCATACCAGAAAATAAGATCATGGATGAGTAAGTCCTTTGAAAAGTCTTCTGTAGAGTAATGAAAGTGTCTTTTAAAACCACATTTAGAGAGAACAGAAGGAAAAACCATCAACAAAGTCACACATTAGGGTCCTTCTTACACTTCTATTATCAGTTAATCACTCATATAATATTAGGAAATGGATTCTTGATTAAAGCTAAGTGTTGCTATTAACAAATACTTGCATTCTTTCTGTTCTTGCTTTTGTTGTAGTTATAGTTAATCCTCACCCAAGGATATTTTTCAATTGATTTTTAGAGAGAGTGAAAGGGAGGGGGAGAGACAGAGAGAGAGAAACATCTATGTGAGAGAGACACATTGATTGGTTGCCTCCTGCACTTGGCCCTAGGGATCAAGCCTACACTTAAGGTACATACCCTTGACCGGAATCAAACCCGAAACCCTTCAGTCCTTGGGCCATTGCTCTATACACTATCCAAGCTGGCTAGGCAGCTTTGTTCTTGCTTTTTACACACATTTTAGTATTCACTGCCTCTTTTAGAAGCCAACCATAATGGAAACTCATATAGGATCTCAGCATATAAGTTCTCCTCTTGATATAATCTGGTCCAATCACTCTAAATGAATGTACTTTGGATCACTGTTCTCGTTCTGTTTCTTGGCAATACAATTTGCTGGGAAATATCATTTAACCTTTCTCAAGCAGAGAAGGTAGCCCTGGTTCCATCCATCAAATAGATTCCTCACTCTTAATTTAAAATATTAGAAGATGCGCTAAACCTTTTTCTGTGGGGGAGACCCAAGCAAATCCTATTTGGATAGATTCCTCATGGTTATCTAAAATCAATGCCAGATTCTTAAAAGATACCTAGCCTGGAACAACATTTAATTAAAATAATGTCAGTCAACAGAGTAGACATACTCCTACTTGAGTGGTTAATTGCTAGGAATCATTTAATAAATTATTTTTGGAACCAAAGACCCTGTTTTCATGAAGTTTTTTCTTTCTTAAAGCCATCACTGAATTTCACCAGCAAACTCTTTCTAAGGCAGTTAAATAGCCAAAGACAAACAGCTGTCTATAGGCATTCAAGATATATGAAAAATAAAGGATGTTTTCCAAAAATGTATACACACACTTTGAATAATTATAAAGGCAGTGTTTATGAAAATACAGTTCATTTTCAAAATTGAGCTATCAGCTGTTCAAGTTTGTATATATTTTTGTATATAAAATTATTTTGATGTGCACAATAACTTTCTGAAACCCACTCAAATGTTTAGAGTCTCTTCTTTGCAAGATACACCAGTAATCTACAGGAACATCCCCTGAGAGTCACCCTACGTCATCTTCCAGCCTACAATTAACTTCCCATAATAGAAACTTCAATATCTCCCAAGAAAATTCATTTCATAACTAAGAGTTCCTATTAGGAATGTATTCATTATTTTAAACCCAAATTTGTCTCCCTGTGGCTGTTACAGATCAGCACCAGTTCTATAATTTGATACCATATTAAGCAATCCTAATATCTCTTGTACTTCATATATCTTGCATAGATAATCCTCTGTATCTAATTACTGCTATCATGTCTCTTCTTTGCATTCTCTTTACCTTTTCATATGACTAACCCCCCGTTTCTTCAAACATTGCAATATGACATGGTTTGTCATCAGGTTCTCCCTCTCCTACATGTCTTCCAATTTGTCCATACCAA
This sequence comes from Cnephaeus nilssonii, assembly GCF_951640355.1. Classification (NCBI taxonomy): domain Eukaryota; kingdom Metazoa; phylum Chordata; class Mammalia; order Chiroptera; family Vespertilionidae; genus Cnephaeus; species Cnephaeus nilssonii. Next base: position 47,232,840 of record NC_137087.1, on the reverse strand, counting down.
GCTATGCATCTACCAAAACAGAAAAAAAAATTTCAAACTAAAAAAGTGCAGAGTATAAAGAAATCATCCCCATTCTTAAGCCAGACTATACATCTATTAACATAGATTAAGGTTCCCTGAGTGTTTGGGGCTTATTATTTCAGCGTTGACTCACAGTGAACCTTGAGCTTACTGTTTCCCAAGCAATATCATATTTTACTCATTCTACTAATTCCCTGAAACATCTCCTTCATCCAATTTTGTGTCATTTAATTTTGGGATTTGTAGAACTTTACATTTATCCTTACTACATTTTGTTCTGTTAGACTTGGCCCAGATCTCTAGTCTATAAATATCATTTTTATATCCTGTTTTTGTCTTAGTATTCACTTTCCCTCCTGTTTTTGTGTTATGTGCACATTGGATGACTTTGCATTAATATCTTGCTCAACCTGAGGGCAATGATGCCTGCCTCTCTGAGGCAAACTGGAGGGCAGGACCAAGGACAGCACCTTATAGCTGGCTATGGGGAAACTATCACCACATTAACTTTCAACCATGGGTCAGTATCCTTTGAGAATGTTCGTTTGACCAGTTATTAATCTATCCAGTTTCCCTTTCATACAAATACATATCCATACTGATCACAAATATATCACAAGTAAGTTGCTCAGATATATTGCTGAGATCTTTTCTGCTTGTATGTGTGTGTTTTTTCCCCCACCTGCTGGATTAGTGAGTCTTACATAAGAAGGAAGAAATGCTACCATGAATTGCTTGCATCAAACCCTCAACATCCAAGTGATCATTACCTCCTTCTGATTAATTTAATATCCCCTTCTAAAATTGTTTCCAGGGTCATTGTTAAGCTTACCGATCTGAGTTGTGACAGCCATCATCTCTCTCTCATTCTTGAGGTTCCTCAGAGTCTTGAACAGTGATCTCCAAAGTAATATCTTTCAGAGCCCTGGCATAAAGTTTTCTATGATAGAAGACTTGAAATTACATAAATCAATATGATTTTCTATAAGTCTCTTTATATACCTTGTGGTTTTCCTCATTTATCCATGTCCATTTACACATGTTCATTCTACACTGTTGAGTCCATGAATAATTTTTCTTGACACAGAAGACAAAATTAAAATCAAAGTGGGAACTGAGTGTTCTGCTTTCTCTCTGTTATCTGTCACTCTACAGGACCTTCCTTGATATCCTGTTCCAATACTTACAAATACCTCATTCTTAACCTTGGGATTCTTTTAAAAACCATAAAACATTCTAAAAACATTTTTCCAAACTATTTTTAGGTCAATGCTACCCACTAATTTATATTACACACACCTTTGCTTTTGAACATATTTTCAAACATATTGCTTAAAATTTGTATCTGATGTTAATCAAGTTAGAGGAATTTAATAATTTAACTTTTATCATTTGTTGATTCTCAAAGAGCAACATTCAATTCCATTGTTTTGCAAGGGATCTATAATGAAACAATGAGGGTTCAGGAATTACCAATAAGATTATGATTTTAGAAATGAAAATCTTTCCATGTGCAAATCAAAGAAAGAAAATAGAAAATATTAAAAATGTGAAAAAATAAGCAAAATAATTTACTAAATACTATAAAAAGTAAAAGCTAGGATATTACAGTAGTGAAGAGTGTTGGCTTTGTGTTTAGCAAAGTTGAATTCAAATGCTTTTGTTCACACACACTAGATGTATAATACTGAGATACTTACCTCCTCTTTTAAGGCCTCATCTCCCTCATTTGTAAGACATGGGTAACCCTAGTGCCTACTGCTTAAGGGCTGGGAGAATTCCATGAGAAAGAGGAAATAATGAATTTGTACAGTTATTGACATATAATAAGCACTCACTAACCTCTACAGTATTTTCTATGTTCCAATTTAAAACCCACCTTTAATATTGAACACTTGGGCCAAAGATGCCCCAATTCTTAAGTAGCATGAAATATGAGGTAGCTATAAATAGCTTAGGAGAAAAATCACTAGAAAAATAGCTGATGCAGAATTCATAATCATTTCAAATTGATAAAGCCATCCCTTATTCTGGCTCTGGCCTTGCACTATAACCCCCTAAAGGACATAGTCCCTGAACTATGCTTTGTGTCACACACACACACACACACACACACACACCCCACACACACACCCCACACACACCATACCTGTACAGAGTGAGATACTTGGTAAGTTCTCAATAACCATGCTTGACTGAACAGTGATATCCTCAGAGTTGGAAAACAAGAAATAAATTCATAATTCCCCAGGCTACACAGAAATTAACTACAGTAGATATGTTGCATTCCCAGGTCTCCTGTCCCTGGGAATTGCTTGGCTCACACAAAGTGGTGGCCTCCTCAGTCATGTTTTTGCTTTATGAGCCTCTCCTGAGCCCTGGCCACAGCAGATTGGTTTAATGGTGAACATATGGGCACAGCTGGGAAAACTGGATTGCCTCTTCAGGGGATCTGGGAATAATCTAGTTACACTGTTGGTGAAGATCTGGAAGAATGTTCTATAAATTCGTGTCCCTGAGGCCTTGGATTTTCCCTGGTCCCCACCCTTGCTTGAGGCAAGTATGTTACCTGAAATGCCTATTGTACTAAAGTATCTTTTCTTGCTTAAATAAAATCCAACTGGTTTCTGTTGTCTTTAATTTAAAATAAATAAATAAATAAATAAACACTGAACACTGAGAAAATTTAATGGGAAAAGAATATTGGTTTTATCACCCTAACCCTACCCATGGCTTCACATGCTTTGACCAATACAAAAACCAAAACAAAATTTAATAGTTTATTATTTGTTAGAAAAGACTGAATGGAACTCAGTAAAGTCCTTTAGGAATGAGGTTATGAAATCATGTCATCAAAAGTATCAAGATCCATAATAGATTATAATTTGAATCAGACCCCAGGGATTCAGAGAAAAGTCAGGATTTGCCAACAGAAATATTTTTCTGAGGTTAATCAAGGCTTCATGAAAAACTTAAGAGCCAGCACCGACTGAGTGCTTACTATACGCTAGCTACAGCTCTTAGCACTTTTACATGCATTAACTCAAGCCTCATTACAACCCTGTGACACGAAGCTACTAATAGTCCCAGGGACTGAGAGGTGAAGTATTTCCCCAAGGTTTCACGGCTTAGCAAGCAGCAGAGCCAGGCTTCAAACAACATACAGTTGGGCATCCTGTAAAACTCATGGCGTTCCTGCAGATGCTGGCATATTCAGTGCAGAAGTGGGAAGGCAGAAAGAAGAAAATATCTTGTGAGAGTTGTCTTGTTCATTCATTCAACAGACGTTTACTGGAGCCTCTAACACACCAGTCCCAGTGCTGGGCACTGAGAACAGTCCCAGTGGTGCCCCTCTTGTAGAACATGAATTCCTGGGGTTGCAGGATGTGTGCACAGAGTGTAACACAGCATCTTGTAATGAACAGGTAATCGATAATCTTCAAGAGTTAACCTACACACCACATATGGGAAGCATTTCTTGCCTCCCTAACAAACCACAGGTTAGGGTTGCACACGCCCCCTCCCCTGCACTTGATTCTCCAGGAACCTCAAGTATCCATCATAGGCTTTTCAGAGCGCTTTGGAAATATCTGTGTATCTGTTTACACCCCTAGAATATAATCTATTTGTGCTTTTCAGAGCACTTTGGAAATACCTGTGTATCTGTTTACACCCCTAGAATATAATCTATTGGGCTGTCCATCTGTCTTACTAGGACTGGGAAGATTGTAGGTGCTCAATAAGTATTTGTTGAATAGGCTCCCCAATATGACTTATTTCTTCTTCAAAAGCCCAACCTTTGGGAGGAAAAAAAGTCATGGTAATACAAACACTCTGAACACCTGTTCCAGTGGCACAGTTGGGTTTGTCCTAAACCAACCATTCTCTTTCCTCCTGTCTTTTTTATGACCAACTCTACCCAACTTGGAGGTGGCCAGCCAGATAAGGAGTGCAGACCAGGGAAGTCTGCCATTTGCGGAGGAACTACACCACTCAGTGGAGCAAGCATGGATTTGAACTCACACAGACCCAGGGTCAAATCCCTGCATCTCCACCCAGCACATGTGTAACTCTGAGCAAGTCAACTTCTCTGAGCCTCAGTATTTTCATCCTAAAACTTGCCTCACAGTCATTCTGAGGATTCAATGAGGATCACATAAATCAAAGAGTCAGAATATAGTAGATGTCAATAAATAGGAATAGCCCACCCCTTGGCTAATGCAGCATGTATCTTTTAAAAGTATATTCCAGTCCTTTTAGTTATGTTAGAATCTACTTTTCTATCGCCTTCATTTTCATCTTCCTGAGTTGGTAGGCTTTTTAATATAGGCCTGACAATAGGGAACAGCTGTGAGATACAAATGATTAAAAAGGAAAAAGCACGTTGTTAATCGAGGATAGTCTCATTAACTAAGTTCCCTGTCACATCTTGCATGGGAAATTCCCTTGAAACCTCCCAATCGCAAAATCCAAGGCTCACAGCCATGTTCACCATATAAATGAAACATCACTCCTCAGATCTCAACTAATCTTATGTTTAACTTTTTTAAACAAACCATAACAAATACTAAGTGTATCTAATCACTCCCTGATTCCTTGGGTATTCATTGTAATAGCACTAATTACGATAAACACATTTGGAATTAATGTGCATGTCATAGGCATATATCAATTCTGTTCTAATTTGCCATTGATTAACGCCTGTGAAGTGAACAACAAGTCTTCAGTTTTAATACACCACTCACGTCTTGGGCAGCACAGGCTTAACCCTTTGCACTCGCTTGCTTTTTTTCTCAATTCCTTTATTCTAATGCTAACCGTGTCGAGTCACACTCGACATCCGAGTGCAAAATGTTAAAATTGGTCCCAGGCATGGAACGCTCAACCAACAGCCTGCAGAGAGGCAAGAGGCAAAGGGAAATTACAAGAAGATTCTGTTTGTCCTCCACTTCTCAGTTCGTGGTGCATTTTGGAGGTGGTGGCAGAGTCTAGATTCTTCTGCAAACCCATTCATGTGGGAGAAAATGAGGTTTAGGGGTTAAATCCTGGGCTTTGGAATCAGACAGACCTGGCTTCCAATCCGGCTTTGCCCCTTATTAGGCAAGTCCCACAATGTCTCTCCCTTCAGGTCCTTCATTTGCAAGAGTGGAGATAATAATACGTTTCTCATAACTGTTGTGAGAATCATATAAGCAAAAGCAAACTCTTCATTATTCTCAGCAGATGGTTTACATTTTAATAAAATATAGCATTATGATCATTAACAAGAATCACCATTATTACCATTATTAATAGAGAGCTTACTATTAAAAGCTATGACTTTCATTCAATAGGAGGTACTGGTGTAAATATCACCCAAGCAGTCCCAGCTTGTTAAGGGGTCCAAGAGTAGGGAGGGGAGGGAAGGCAGAGCAAAGCTATCTCTGACAATCTATTTGTGTTTAGCTTTTTGGCTTGGGTTTTGTTTGTTTTCTTAAGAGATTGCCTTAGGATTGGGTTTAGAGCATAACGTGATGTCTAGGCAAGGGGAGAGCCCTGGAGTGAGACGGCGGCTCCATCAGCCCCCTGCCAGACACCATGTGCAGGCCCATCAAGCTTCTAAGAGTCGGCATCACAATTAGAGTTTATTCTACTGTTATCATTAGCATAATTATCACAATCATGATCATTGTTAATGAATAAAAGTTTAGGGAAACCCATTCTAAACTCTTTTTATTGAATCCTAGCCTTTAAAATTACGCCTGAATAAAAGGGTGCTTTTCATTTTCCTGTCCCTAACCTCTCTCCCAAGCCTCCATGTCCCAGACTGACCAGACTGGGAAGATTTCCCGTGCCCCAGCCCCTATCCTAAGGAAGCAAGCTCCTGTCACAAAGGAGCTTAGGAGAGTGTGTGGATGGCTCAAAACAAACTCATCCCCTCCCCGGGAAAAAGAACTCAGTATACAGGCTGTCCTGAGAGCCCACTCTCAATAATACCAAATTATAGAGAACTTCTTGGGCACTGTTATAGGGCACCCAGCCCCTAAACCCCCTTATCCTAACACAAAGTGAGAGCAGCTCACAGAATTTCTCCCATCTTGCCTTCAACTGTACCATTTAAGCATTAAGCCTAACCTCCCACACCAGACCATGAGAGACCCCTTGAGTGGAGAGATCATGTGAATAAAGAAGACTTTTCCATTCCCAAGAGTTATTAGCATATGGTGGATTTTTAATACAAATAACTAAATAAAAATCAAAGGTAAGTGTTGGCAAGATTGTGAAGAAATCAGAACCCTTGTACACTACTGGTGGGAATGTAAAATGGTACAGCCACTATAAAGAAAAACAGTATGGAGGTTCCTTAAAAAATTAAAGTAGGACTACCATATAATCTAACAATTCTATTTCTGGGTATATATCCAAGAGAATTAAAATCAGAATCTCAAAGAGGAATCTGCTCTCCCATACTCATCACAGCATCATTCACAATAGCCAAGATATGGAGATAATTCCAATGGCAGATGAATGGATAAAGAAAATGTGATATATATATATATATATATTAGCGTTCCCGTTGCAGGAAAAATCCTGCAATAGGGTTTCCTGCTGCACTCTACCCCGCCCTGCCTGCTCTCCTCCCTTGTCCCCCGGCCCGCCTTCTCCGCCAGCCCTCCCCGCTCTCCTCCCTTCTCCCTCGGCCCCGCCTCCGCTCCTCCCTTGTCCCCCGGCCCGCCTTCTCCGCCAGCCCGCCCCGCTCTCCTTCCTTCTCCCCCAGCCCCGCCTCTGCTCCTCCCTTGTCCACCGGCCCACCTTCTCCGCCAGCCCGCCCCGCTCTCCTTCCTTCGCCCCCGGCCCCGCCTCCGCTCCTCCCTTCTCCTCCCCCCAGCTTGCTTGTTTCTCCGCAGCTTTGCTTCCTTCTGCAGCTCTTGGCTTCTTTCTATGCTGTCTTGATATGCAAATTAGCCGCCATCTTTGTTGGGATAATTTGCATACTCATCCTGATTGGTTGGTGGGCGTGGCTTGGGCATAGCGAAGGTGCGGTCAATTTGCATATTTGTCTTTTATTAGGTAGGATTATTCAGTCTTTAAAAAGAAGGAAATCACCCTAGCTGGTTTGGCTCAGTGGATAGAGCGTAGGCCTGTGGACTGAAGGGTCCCGGGTTCGATTCCAGTCAAGGGCACATGCTGGAATTACAGGCTTGATCCCCAGTGGGGGGCATGCAGGTGGCAGCCAATCAATGATTCTCTCTCATCATTGATGTTTCTATCTCTCTCGCCCTCTCCTTTCCTCTATGAAATCAATAAAAAATATATTTCTTTTTAAAAAGAAGGAAATCTCACCATTTGTAGCAACATGAATGGGCTTGGAAGACATTGTGCTAAGTAAAGTCAGTCAGTCACAGGACTGACACTGCATGATTCCTCTGACATGAGGCATCTAAAATAGTCAAACATAAAGTAGGCAATAAAATGGTGGTGACCAGGGAATGGGGAAAAGGAATATGGAGAGTTGTTCAATGGGTATAAAGTTATAGTTATATAAGAGGACTACATTCCAGAGATATGCTGTACAACACAGAGCCTATTAATAATAAGATGTTGTGGACTTTAAAAAGTTTGTAGAGAGGATAAATCTCATGTTAAGTGTTCTTATCACACACACAAAAAAATGGGGCACAGGAAACTTTCGGAGGTGATAGTTATATTTACCTGGATTGTAGTGGTGTACCATGAGTATATACATATGTCCAAACTCACCAAATAGTATGCATTAATTATGTGCAGTTTTGCATACCAATTGCACCTCAAAAAATTGCAGGGTGGGGAAAAATATACCCGAGTACTACTATTGTATAGCAGTGTGTATGCATGTGGGGCAGGGAGGATTAACATGTCCTTTATAATCATTGACTTTTTTTATTAAAAATAATTTTAATCACAAAAAATAACAATTTTTCTAAAAGGCACAAACTTAAAGATTCAGAGATTCAGAAAGTTTATCAAACCCCAAACAGGAGAAACCCAAAGAAACCCATGCCAAGACACATCACAATCAAACTTCTGAAAACTAAAGACAAAGAAAAAATCTAGAAAGTTGCAAAAGAGAAATAACGCAGTACCTACATGGAAAAAACAATTTGAATAACAGCAAATTTCTCATCAGACATGAGGAACACACAAAGGAAGTGGCACAACATGCTTCAAGTGCTGAAAGAAAAGAACTGTCAACTCAGAATTCTATATCCAGAAAAAATGTCCTTCATGGATGACAGAGCAAATCAAAACATTCTCAAATGAAAGAATGCTAAGAAAGTTTATAGTGAGCAGATCTATTCTAAAATAATGGCCAAAAGTAGCTCTTGAAATAGAAAGAAAGTGATCAAAGAAGGAACCTTGGAAAATTAACCACCAGAATAAGGTACAAGAGAAAGGAGATTGTATTGATGTTGCATAGCCTGCAAAACAGAAATGCATGATGAAATCGGTGGATGCTAGGATGACTCTCAATGCAGGTGTCCCTTCTGTTTCCTCTATTCTTACAAAATGTGCCATTTTTTCTCACATCAAACAGACTCACCTTTTAAAGAAGTCCTCGACAATGCTCTTGCCCCACCTACTTGAACTTCAAGAATTATGTGAAATGATGAGCGTGTTCAGCCACTTTTGTTTTCTGTCCTTATATCCAAGAATGTCCTGGCCCTGTGTGTGGATCACCCAGAGTCATAGGCTGCCCTCATTCTGCCCTCATCTCTTTCTTCATGCGGAGCATCCCTTCCTCCTTTACTCAACCCTTACTCTGCCTTCTCAGCTGATAACTATTTCTTTTTGGTATCTCAGAGGCTGACTTTGTCTGTATAAAGAGGCTTTCTGTAATATGACTAGGGATCCACTTGTTCCCCATCAAGGACAGAGGGCAGAAGAAAATGTGGCTAACACAGGAAACTCCTGGTTGGTGATAGGCAACTCCATCTCCCTGGCTTGAGGCTTCCCACATCCCTACACTGCATAGGTGGGTAAATGCCCTGTTTTCTTTGGATAGTCATTTCAATGGAAATACAACCACAGGAGAGAAATGGGTATGGCAGGATTAGGAGGAAATGGTGATCTTACCTGTCCCAACAAAAGGACAGCAGTACTTCGAGATCCTTCCAGATGCACTGGAAGCCTTCAGGGTCAGATGCCTGAGGAGAATGCCTCAATTGAAGAGCATCTATGGCTGAACTCCAGAAAGCACTGACCTGCCCTGTTGTAGGGACAACTTCAAGATGCTTTGCCTTTTTAAAAGGCTTTTCATCTGCCCAGAGTGCTCTCAGTTCTCTCAGAAGAAGCAAATTCAGGGAAACCTGGCACTGGGCAATTTGGCCAACCTATTGGAGAATTGAAGCCAATAATAAACAGAGACCTGAGAATTCACCCTAGGATAGTGAACTTCTATGTGATTGTGACAGAAAACCTCAGAAAAGATTGACTCCAATTGCCTGAACTCTGTTGAAGACCCCTGTTGACTATTCTGCAAACACACCTTCTGCTTCACCTGTCTCAGGGCTTTGGGGAGAGGGAAGCAAGATGGTCTTTTTATTAGTCCCAGTGTTTTCACAACTCTGAGACACAGAGGAACAGGTCAACATGGCCCTGCGGTGGCTGGTGGCTGAGATGAAAGCTGACATTATCCTCGGAATGCTGGCTACTGAAGTTCAAAGCATATGAGAGTCTGCATCCAGCCATGGCCAATGGCTTGCTCTCATTTTATATTTTCTAATAACTTGTAAAATGTCATATGTGTGAATGGTCAGCAGGGTCCACCAGACAGCCCTGAGACATTCCTCTCTATAGTGTGTGTCTTGGGTTCCCTTCACTTCACTCTGGCTGCCACTATTAGAAGGGAGATGTGGGAGAGTCTGCTGAATAAGCTGGGGGTGTTTGCAGGGAATCTGTATACTGTCAAGGACCTCCCTCTGTGTCTCCAGACCTTAGGTTCTGGGGCTTGAGTCTCAGGGGAAGATGTGAAGTTGCTGTCAATTTCTGGACTGTGGACTGCTCTCCATGTGAATGCAAATTTTCAAAAAGTGAAGCTATTCCTGGACTATGACCTAAAAGCCACTTCTTTTATCAATGACTTTGATGGTTTTCATCTAAGTACACACAAATGTGTCTGCCTCCAAGCCTTTGCTCACTCTTCTACCTGGAGCCCAGCAGACAGTAAGAGCATGGAACCCATGAAGAGCTGCCACAAGGAAGCTACAAATATTGCAGTTTGGCCCCAGTCCCCTCAAGAAGACATGCAAAGTCTATCCATAGAGCAAGAACAAGTGGGAGAAAACTACTGGCCCATATATTCCCAAGTTCTGAGATTATCAGATGTTTATAAGAGGCTGCATCCGTGAACTGCTGCTTGGAGATTAATCAAGTGCCTGTTTCTGAAGTGCCTGGCTTGGGTCAGTGTACAATATCATAATGTGTAGGTGAATAGAGAACAAAACACAAGTCATCACAAGTAGAAGTCCAAACACCAAGCAAGAAAGATGACAGATTAAGTCTGAATTAAGTTTCCAATTGAAAAAGTCAGTGGAGGAATCAGAGGTGAAAACACATTGAAAGGAAAAGAAAAGAAAAAGTTAATTTGCAAAGAGTACAGGGAAACCACCTTCAGGACTCATTCCCTAAACAGAGAATAACTATTTAATGGAATAAACTGCAAAATTAACAAAGTCATAAAAATTACAAAAATGCTATAGCTTGGGGATGCCGACAAAAATATCCCAAACCATAAATGTTAAATTCATCAGTGTCAATTTAAAATATATTCCCAAATCTTGACAGAATCACGAAGTATCACTGAGCTCTCTAAAATTCTTGGACCTATGAAAACATAGCCTTCACATGCAACAAAACACACGTGTGATAAGCCATGACATACCCTGATTTTGGGTACACACATGTCCAAATCCCTCCCCCCACCCCCCAGAGTGTGTCCTTTCTACTTAGTGTTTATTTCTCTCGAGAAGACATTGGAACATTAAGAAGAAAATGTCCCTTGCATAGGAACAAGAAATGGCTTTTTTTGTAACAAGCTCACCATCTCTCCTGTGGTCTTATTCCTTTCCCTCCTTGCATGCTTGAAGTCAGAGCCCAACCATCACACCTTGTGAGCCCCATCCAATCCATTGACAAGAAGGTCTGGCTGGGGCTAAGTGACTGGCCACGCTCAGCAATGACACTCACAGGCCTCAGGCCCTGGAATTCAAGCATTTGAGAATTGTAAGGACTATTAAGAACGCTGGCTGGTTTGTTCCATAAGTGGATTCCTGGGCAGTCCAAGTATGACAGCTGTTTAACACCAGCCCAAGGGGATGAACCGAGATGAAAGGGAAAATGAGTTCAACCAAGCCTCATTCTGCTATTAGGAAGAAGAAAAGAGAGAGAGATGCATTTGGCTTCACTTTGAGCTACTATTGTATTGCGTCTGGAGGGCTATATTTTTTTTCTGGCGGAGAGGCGTGGTCAGATAAGAGGGAAAGAGTTACATTTTGAAAGAAAAGACAATTAGTTATTAATGAGACAATCAGAATGAGTTCCAAGAAACCTGAGGCCCAGCTGGAGCCCCTGGCATGTGTAATAACTGTCCCCCAAACAGAAATCCTTATCGGAATGCTCATCCCCAAAGCTGCCTTTTCATCTCAGCGGCCACCAGCAGGCCAGCAGCTCAGCAGCAGCTTCCATTAATTTCCGCTATCACTGCTGATCTAGAAGCTTCAGCCAGGAAGGGAGCCAGGGGCTTGGTCTTTTCTGTGGGTAATTTACAATCACAAGGGCCAGCTTCCTTGAACCCAGAGGGTGGGGCAGAGGAGACTGAGGAGCAAGCTTCTTTCTCTCCCAGAGAAACAAAGGGGTTGGTGAGAAACCAGACCAGGAGAGCTGTGAACACCTCAGCTCTGGCTCCAGCCAGAAATAACCATGAAAGTCCAGAAAGTGAGCAGCTGAGGACACACCTCTGGCTGCACTTGGGGGGCAGCTCTCAAAAGCCACCTGGAGGTTCCTGAATCCCAGATAATAACTATAAAACTATTTCCTACGCTGATATTTTGAGCGCCCTCAATGGCTGGTGTAAGTGCCAAGAACAATGCAGGGGCATAGGCTCCATAGAGCAACCCCGTCCCTGTCCGCTGACTTACTGACCTTCACCGGACAGGAGAGCCATGTGAAAGCCCACTGCCCAGAACAGCCCCCTCTGGGAGCCCTTCTCTTTCCTGATGTTCTTCACAGACTCTTGAACTCCTCTCATCATAGGAAAAGAATTTCTAAACCTGGGACCTTGAAGAGTAGATCCTTTTGTTAACTACAAAAAGAATAATTTGAAAGGAAGACAAACCTAACTTGCCAGACATACTAATAATAAGTTAGTATGAAGCCAGACATACTAATAATAAGTTAGTATGTATACATGTCATCTCATTTAATACTCCTGTCACATATAGGAGGTCAGTGTTTGTTGGGTTTTGTTTTGTTTTTAATCTCTGGTGGTCAGAGAGATTAAATCATTTGGTCAAGGCCATGAAGCTAGAAAGTGCCCAAGTTGAGATCAAACCTAAGCGTGGTTAGCGTAATCGCCTAGAAATTTTATTTTAGTATAACCTTTTCTCCTTTCTTTCCTTTCTATTCAAACTGGCCTCATCCAGCATCCTGACTCACCTGCCTCCATCTCCCTTGCAGGACCACTTCCTTAATCACTAAGCCCTTAGGACAAGGAATTTCTGATCAGCATCAAATAAGCTTAGGAATAGACATCTCCTGGGGTCAAACTAGAGATGACACCCAGGTCTCAGTTGTTTCAACTCCAGGTCCAGAAGAAGCCAGGCCATGGCTGACAGCAGGACCAGATGCAATGACTAATGACCCCCCTACCCTAGTGCCCACAGTTGAGACCCAGAGATTGGGCAATCGCCCTTCCTGAGGTCCTATACACATGGCTTCTGTGCACACACTCTGCCGTGGAGCTTTTCCAATCTACTGGGGAAGATGGGAAAACCCTCAGCTGTCAGCTGAGTTACAAAAGAAGTTTGTCTTTGATGAGGGAGCTTTCTCCACATTCTCTGTCCTTTCCCCTCCTTTGTCTCCTTTTTCCTCTAGGGGGTCCAGGCTACCTCTCACTATGGTCATTTCTCCTAGAGCTAAAAGGAAAGTCCACTGACTAATTCATACTAAAGTTTACAGGACTACAGACATTCGTCCTTACAGTAAAAAAGAAGTACATTTCTAAGGGTAAGAATAGCCATTGCACATCTGACTAGGAAATGGGATATACTTTCAGGCAGAGATCTTTCTAGCATCCCGGAAAACAAACCACAAAAGTAGACTTTTTTTTCACATGTGAGATTAAACCAACACATACATACTCACACACAGCTGCATATATGCACATGCATGTGCAGAGACATGAACAACTTAACAAATAGTAGTATCTCCACTCCAACTCAATTCAATTATCATATGCTGAGTGCCTACTCTTGTGTTGGGGACCATGAATTCAGGTTGCTAAGATAAGAAACCTTAAGAACCTAATAATCTGTCTGGGGTTAGGCATGCATCTAAACACATCATTAGGGGAACACCATAAGCCCAGTCCAGTGTAAATGGGGCTCGGTTGATAACCTTGCTCAACAGGGAGCTCACCTCTTCCTCCCCTACCACAAAACAGGGATTGAGGAAATACAAAATAAAATCTTTGAACATTACAGCAAAGCACCAAACCTGGTCCTTCCCAAGGGAAATGGGGGAGGAAACAATCACAAAGCTGCTTTATTTCAACACATGAGCTATTAGAATTGTATTTCCTAAAGCGAACTCATTGCCAGACACAAAAATATGTGCCCTAATATTTGGTGAATGAATGAATGAGCAAATTATAGAACTTAGGGTGGGCATCAGGTCCAATGCTTTTGGGTCTGTTTGGTGGCCTTGTACAGGTCCCTCAGCCCTCTGCATCTCAGCTGAGGGGAGAGCGATGCCTGCCCTTCCCACCTCTCAGGCCTCCTGGGAGCATAGAGGAGCTCATGGCCTCCAGAGCATTTTCAGAGCATAAAGCATTCTGCAGGTTCAAGGGTTGTTATTATTCTTTTGCAGATGCCCATGACAATCCACGGCAGTTCTTGTGGGGAAATTGAATCCATTGCTGATTATGTATATTAGGAAGAGGAGGGAGAGGAGGCAGTGCTCCCACTGCTGTGATTTTATGTGCGTGTGCATGAAATTATACATAAAACCTGTTTGCTGCAGGCTAGTTCTGGCCTGACTTGCCCACTCGGGTTCTGGGGCTCCCTCCTCCACTGTTTGCTGCTCAGTCCATCTATACCCACCTAAGTACTCCATACCTAACAAATCTCCCCAGCTCAACAGCCCCTCTGGATGGCCAAGCACCTCGGAGGCCCTGCCCCCTGGCCAGTTCTGCTTGTTAGCATGGCTGTTTCCTTTCAGGGAGGTGGTGAGATGCCTCTGCTCCACAGGATGCACATTTTAGCCCAAGATAAAGGCTTCTAAACAGCAGCGGCAGCAGCAGGTGTGCAAAAGCAGAGGCTGGTCCAAGTTAAGACTGGAATTCACCTTTCTAGCAATGTGACACCCTCCCCCCGCTTTGGGAGGCAGCAAAGGCACTTGGCATTTGGCATTTTTAACTTCCCCCAGCAGAGCCTCGTTCTGAGTGTTCCTCTCTAGCTAGCATCTATCATGATTGTTAAATGCAGTGCCGTCCTGGAGAGACTTGCCTTTCAAATACAAGTGCCACAGTTTAGGAACATCGTGTCCGCAGACATCCGAGAACGCTGATGTAACAATGGCCCTGACCTCATGTTTCTCTATTTCTCTCTTTGTACCCACAAGTTCTGCTATTATGTCTCTGAGCTAACGCAATTCTGTTAAAGCAAAACAATATCAGCCTGGCTGGTGTGGCTCAGCCATTCAGCATCAATCCAGGAACCAAGAGGTCACCGGTTCAGTTCCTGGTGAGGGCACATGCCTGGGTTGGGGGCTGGATCCCCAGAAGGAGGCATGCAGAAGGCAATGCAGAAGGCAACCAATCAATGATTCTCTCCATCATTGATGTTTCTATTTCTCCCTCTCCCTCCTCTTTCTAAAATCAACAAAACATATTTTTTAAAAAGCAAAACAATATCATGTTTTATTATAAACATGTCAGGCCCCTTGCTGAGTCCTTTCTTGCCTTCTTTGTATAGGTATCCTGGGGTTCTTACCCAATAAGCACTCAAGATGGATTTACTAAGAGCCAGTTAGACAGCAAATCAGCAGTGGTAATAGAAGGGGTGTCCTGCCCTCCTGACAGAGACACTAGAGCTAGCTAGGATTTCTTGAACACGTGTGACTAGTAAGAGTATTATGTCCATAATCTCATTGAAGACTCCTCCCAATAGCCCTATGAGATATATCCCCCAGTGTGGAAGAAACTGAAGTTTAGAGTATTTAATGTGCCCTAAATAGTGGAAGGGCTGATATTTTAATCCAGATCTCTGAGTTCTGTGCCCATAGCTTAGACGCGGCACCCATAAATCACCCACGTGAGCAAACCAGGGAATACTGAAGGGCCCCCCAGCGACAACTGTTGTTCATCCCTTCATTTTTTCTCATTCATTTATTTAACAGTATCTCCCGAGCATCTTCAGAGTACTGGACATATTCTAGACACAGGGATCAATGTCTCTGCCCTTAGGATACTCATAGTTCAGTAGGTCTGTATGGCCTTAATAACCTGGGCAGATCTCTGGAGGGTAGAAGACCCCAGAGTAAGATTTGGAAAAATACAGAGGGCATAATGGACATCACAGTGGGAGGAACACCGGGAGCCCAGTCCTAGAGCCTGCAGTGTGGATGAACGGTGACAGGGAAATGGAGACTCCCAGTATCAGAGTGGAAGAAGGGCCAGGGATGAGGCAGGCTGTTCTGGAAATCGCAAGCAATGACTCCTGGGAGGGAGATGATTTAGAGTTAGACTCTAAGTCCTGCTCTTTCTCCCCAAAGGAGCATAACTCAGTCAATGAAGATGCAGACTAAGGAGACACATCAATTTGCATCTCTGTCTCTGGCTGGGACCCAAGAAAACCTTTTGCAAAAGTCTCGAAGGTATGCCCATGGGTCATCTGTTAAGTTCCATCCCAGAGAAGTAGCTATCTGCCACAGATGTGAACGTATGAGGGTTATGGCATTTCTCAAAGGTCCCTTCAGGCCTCCTGACCGGGAAGTCAGCTCAGCAGAAGCCAGGGAAGGTGTGAGACCAGATAGCAATACAGCTTCTGGCTGCCTTTAGGAAGGCATTCACTCACACAGTCAAAGCCCACCCAGTCCCTGCCCTTCCCACCTGGATAAATACACTCCACTTCCAACTTAACCTTGACCACTTGGCCTCAGGTCATCCACAGGGTGCCAGGGAAAACCTGGACCCACCATTCTTTGTTTTTTCAGCATTTTTTGGACACAAGACTCTTCTGGTGCCCAATCCAGATGGATCCTTCCATTTGCCACTAATGTTTCCCCATAGCACGCTGACAATTTTCAATACTGTAGAGTGCAAGACATGCAACATGGTCGTGTAGATAGGGAAACCGCTACAGAGCCTTGAACTAAACACATCTCTCCTGAGTCTATTTCCTGATAGATGAAATGCCAACAAAAATAGCACCTACTTCACAGGGCGATCCAGAAGGGCAAATGAGATAATCCAAGTAATCACTCAGCACAGTGGCAGATAGAACACATCTGTCTCATATGCTTCAAAGTCTACTCTTCTCCAGACTGCAAATCTTTACTAACATGAACCCCAACTCTTCTTAGAATCTGATTCACTCCCTTATTAGTGGGGACAAAAATAAACCCTAAGTTTGCTAAATACCAAGTCTGAACAAGGCCTATATAATCCTCAGAAAATGTGATCAGGTAACTAGTCCTTGTCCCATATTACTGATGAGGAAACCGAGGCTCAGAAAGAGGAGTACGTTCCCCAAGGAAGACTGAGCCTGTCACTGGCAGATTGGGAAGTCACCATGTTCTTTCTCCTCTGGCACACTGTCTGCCTTCTGTTTTCTCTCTCACAAAGTGCCCAGAATGGGTCCCTTCATCCAGGTGTAATAGATCCAGGGCCAAGGGAAAGGACTTTCTCCAGCGTCGTCACAGGTTCTATAGAGTTCCATTCACGCAACCTGACATGAACTGAACTTGACACTTCATATCTTCTGAAATATGAATAAGCTAAATATCGCCATTCTGCATGTATACATTTGTTTTACTTTTTTAAAGGATTTTTTATTGATTGCAGAGAGGAAGGGAAAGGGGGAAAGAGAAACATCAATAATGAAAGAGAATCATTAATTGGCTGCCTCCTGCATGCCCCACACTGGAGATCAAGCCCACAACCCAAGCATATACCCTGACCAGGAATCGAACCGTAACCTCCTGATTCATAGGTTAACACTCAACTACTGAGCCACACTGGCTGGGCATTTTTACCTTTTTAATACATGGATAAAACCTAACATATGACCCCATTCACCATCATTTTGATAAATTACGTTTGTTTTTTCAAGCCTGAAGGAATCATTTTGGATCTGAATTCTTTCATCCCACATATCCAATATCTCTCCCATCTTCGTGTCACCTTCATATTTCTTCCTTTGTCATAGATTGAAGGAAATGTGAACAACACAGAGTTGAGAATAGAACCTTGTAGTTCTGGAAACTTGTCTCTGGCTTAAGAATGCTTCATCAAAAAGCACTCTGGGCATATCCCATGAATAACTGACCCAGCCCAAAGCCCTTTGCCTTGAGCCCAAGGTTATCCTTCAAGGCTTTTCCAACATCCTGCTGAAATGAGGATATACATGCCTACCACAAAGAAGGGAATGAGGTCAGCCGATCAAGTCTTATTTCTTGTGTAGCACATGATGATTCCAAATGATCACTGCTTGCTTTTCCAAGATTGCACAAACCATCTTTTAAGTACTCTATTTTAGAAGCTTGCCCAGGATTGAAACCAGCTCATGAACCTATAAACTAACTCATACACACTAGTTTGAAAATAGGAATAACTGCCTGTCTCCAACCTTCTAGAACATGCCCACTCTGCAATAATTTCCTCAAATATTGCTAGCAATATTATATTACACCAAAGTTTGACATCTAACCTGGGTTGTGATTGTCAGGATCATTTAAGACAGATAGAGTTCTAATCTGGTCACCAGGGCTTGTCACCCACTGGTTCACCCCTGGCTTGTGACCTGCAGGGCTAGCCACCCTGTGAACCTGGACTTCCACCATCACTTGCTAAACTTAGACAAGCTGGAGCTAGAGAGGTCAGCCACATATGAGGGTTTTTCAGAGCTTATATTGAGATGCTTTTTGACCCCATGCATCCCAGGAAAGCCCCGTTACAGAAATTAATCCTTGCTCTCTGGGAGGACAGATGTCTGAGGCAGAATTTATGGCAGTATAGAGGTCCTAGTTTTAGTGTAATACATCCCCAAATTCAAGAGTCTTTGACCTAATTTGACTCAGTCTGACCCCTCACACTGCCCTAACCTGGTTTCCAAACCCTTTCCTGGCTTCACCTGTCTGCCTATTATTTTTTCAGGCACACACAGACTCCTGGAATCCAGATCCACAGTAAACAGAGTGAATTCTCAGCCTTGCCTGAGTTTTTCAGCATTGAAATGGGACGCATTCTCCTCAAACCCCCACTGCTCAAGTCTTAGAACAGCACTAGAAGTGCAAGGTCATGGCCAATGCTGAGATCCTCTATCAGAGGTAACCTGCAAACTATAAGCCACACCTGACTTTTAAAACCACTCAGAAGCCTTTGGCTGAGAAATTTCACCTCTAAGAATTAATCTTAAAAAAATAATCAGGGATGGTAAAGAGATAGAGCCACAAGAGCAAAATTTCTGCATCAAACCTAAGTGTATAAGAATCAGGAAATGTTTTATTTAAAAAAAAACTAGTGGTACAGCAACAAATGGAATAACAGAGAGATAGATATAGATTTTAGATACATCTATAGATTGGTAGGTAGATGATAAATAAGGATAAGAATTATAACAGAATATTTCATTGCATGATTAAATGTTGATGCTATATTATTACAGGAAATAACAGGTTGTAAAATAAAATGTACTATAAATCCAAGTATTTTTTAAAACATATATAGACAGATAGATGATTAGATAGATAAATGGAAAGAAGGGGGAAGATATTGCAGGGAGATCCAAATAATATTGATGTAGTTATATCTGGGTAGGGGGTTTATAAGCAACATACAGGGTGGGCAAAAGCAGGTTCACAGTTGTGAGTACAGGAAACAGATTATTCTTGTAGCTTTATGAATGGACCATGAGTGCTAGAGCTCAGAGGCACAATAGGAAATTGAGCGGGACCCTGAAAATGGATGACATTTTAATAGGTAGAGATGGTGTTGGAGGTGGGTAACCAACTCATTCTGGTTGACCCAGGACTTTCCCAGTTTGAGCACTGAAAACCCTGCCTCCCAGGAATCCCCAGTGAACTGAGACAGACTACTGGTCACCCACGCTGGGAGGTGCTCTCTGAATAAGAAAGAGCAAAGGCATTAAGACCTAAGAGTGGATCAGGAAAAGCTTGTGCCCTGGAAGGAAGGCAGCCCTCTCTGAGGAAATGTAAACAGAAATCAAAGTGTAGATGACTCTGAAGTCTGGCCAGAGGGAATAGATTTAACCCAGTGACAACAGAGATTTCAGAGGAGGAGCAATTTTGGAACAATACTCTGCCAGTACCATACCTGGCAAACCAGAAGAAGAGGGAAGGAACAAGGAGAGATCCCAGAGAGGTGTCCCTCCTCTATATTTAGTCAAATGTTTAATTAACTCACCCCTAATGCTTTGGCAGGACCAGACCAAATGATTTCACGGGTCTTTATACGGCCCACGGGCTTATAAGGCCCGCAGGCTGAGCGGACCTCTGCTTTCTAGTAATGAAGAAATGCGAGGCCCAAGCACTCCAGAGAGGGCAAGACCAGATGTTTCTCAGTCTCTCCAGGGGGAGGCGCTCTCCTAAGCACAGGATGGTGACACAATGTAGGGAGTTCCTGGAATTCGGAGCCACTGAACACTGAGTAAGTAAGGTACATGTGCCTCTGATGGCTTTAAATGCCAGGCTTGTTTACTTTATAGACCTCTGAGCAGAAAGCTCAATTGGTGGATTAGCTCTCTGACATGCTCGCATGCACGTGGAGGGAGAGATCTTTTTTTCAGCCATGGTTCCCCCAGCCCTGAAACCTTAAAAACCCAAATCCATTTGTTCCTTCACCCCAACACATAGACAAACACACAACTCCAGTTAAAATAGGAGTATAAATCCCATGGTTTCTTGCTGCCTACAAGACAGGAGAGGACCCAGCTGATTTCAATCATTTTTAAATAATAAAAACCCTGCCTTACATGTGTGTAATATTTTACCTTTTCAAATGTCCTTCCATCCAGAGTTCCTTTATCCTCACAGCAATCCTGGAGGCAGGTATAAATGACCCAACTGTCCCCATTTAAAGGGGAAGGAAACAGAGAAATGGAGAGGTGAAGCGATTTAGCCTCAGATCAGACAGTGATACCTAATAATGTCTTTCTCTGTGTTGCATCCACCATCCATTCTCCACAGCCTCCCCCTAAGTCAAGTTCTCCCAGGGTCTGAGTCAAGGAATACAGACGTAAAGGGATATAGTCCCATCCTCAGATTACATTCAATTACACTGACAAAACCCAAAGACCTGAATTAACCCAATCCACACCTGAGCACATGTGCACTAGACACTCAAGTACAAAGGGCAAGAAAGAACAGGGAATGCTGATCCATGAAGAAATAAGAGAATAGGGATTTTGGAGATGGATAGTGAATCCTCCAGACCTACATTGCCCAATACAGTAACCTTTAGCCACACATAACAACAAAGGGAAGTCCAGCTTTTATAAAGAAATCATGGGATTTATTCCAGGTGTGCAAGACTGGTTCAGTATTCAAAAACCAATCAATGTAAGCCACCACATTAGTAGACTAAAAAGGAAAAATCACATGATCATGTCAATCAATGTGGAAAAGGCATTTGACAAATTCCAATACCCATTCATGACAAAAACTCTCAACAAACTAGAAATAGAGGAGCAATTCCTCAATTTGATAAAGAATATCGACCCCAAAACCCTACAGCTCACATGATGCCATGAGCTAAGGAGAAGGTAGAGAAATATCCCACAGATCCCTAGTCAGTTGGACCTCAGTTGAGGTCAATTCATTGCTCTGAATAGGGTGGGGGTAGGGTGATTGGGTCTGAAGATGAGCATAAACCTTAGGATCTACCGTTCCCTCTGGTTACAATGCCTTCCTCACATCACTCAGGCTTTACTCCAATATCACCTCCCCCGAGAGGCCCTCTACAACAGCTCCCCCAACATTCTGTATCCATCATATCCTGTTTTGCTCTTCTTCATAGGATTTTTATGAGACATTCATTCATTCATTTACCATCTGTCTCCTCCCCAAAGGAACAGCCTGTTTAGTTCACTACTGAGCCTAGAACAGTGTCTGATACATACGTAGTAGGCACTCTAGAAATATTGGATAAATGGATAGATGAAGCAAAGTTCTTCCCCCAGGAGAGGTGACTGCCAGAGTAGACTTTTCTCAGGCCAAAAACTCTGATGATAAACGTTTAAAATAAAGTGGATAGCCAAAATGATTTTTCTTAAGCCCCGGAGGATGGGCTGGGCTGGGCTGAGCTGTAGGGCAAAGGGAAACTGCAAACCCAGATCTCAGCTCCATGCTTTCTGAGGGAAGGTAAGACTTTGCCTTTTATTTGGAAAACACACTCAGTGATATTCTATCATTCAATTAGAAGGTTAGAGTTGCAACAAAATTAATTTGCTTATCACCAGGGAAATTAAAATGTCTGCAAATAAATTCTACCCCTGCAGCCCAGTTTCAGGTGGTTGATACATCTAATGCGTTGGCAGCAGTGAGAACCAAGAGAGGAGTATTGGGAAAACCAGTTTCTAGCTGAAAGGGAAAATTCAGCAAAGGTAAAAAAAATAAATAAGTAAGTAAATAAGAAAGAAAGAAAGAAACCCTGCTTGTGTCTGTGGTTTTTGTTATGTATTTCCCAAAGTAGACAAATGATTTAAGGACCTAAAATGCATGCTATACAGTTAACATTCCTCTTTCAAGCAGAGAAGAACTTAGATGTTAATTATATCCCCAAATGACTTGAGTCCTACCATTTAGCACAGTGTTTGAGAATATGGGCTTTGTTTGCAATTAGACAAGCCTGGGGTTTGATTCCAACCCCACCACTTACTAGCTGTGTGACCTTGGGCTATTTACTGACTTCTCTGAACCTTGAGTTCCTCCTCTGTAACATAAGGATAATAAAATTAATCTTGAAATAACATATAATTGTACATAAGCAGAGTAGGTGAGCAACATGTGAAATATACTTTTACTATTAACTAGAGGCCCAATGCATGAAATTCGTGCAAGAGTAGGTCTTCCTTCCCCCGGCTGCCAGCACCAGCTTCCCTCTGGCACCCAGGACCCGGGCTTCCCTTGCAGCCTCGGCTTCGTCCAGAAGGTCATCCAGAAGTACATCTGGTCTAATTAGCATATTACACTTTTATTATTATAGATGATGTCAAATATGAAAAATGTAAAAAATAACAATGCCAATAATAAACATAAAACATAAGGTATCCCACGTTTGTAAAGGGGGGCGGGGCTGGTACATGTCAACGCACAGAGTGGGACTAGCTAGGAACCTCTCCAGGCTGCTACTTCGGGAGCTTTCCTCACCAGCCTTCTGTTCAACATCCATGTGGCATTTCTGTTCTAAGCAAGGATGCAGTGAGGTGGCCTGGAATGCTTCCCAGGAGATGAATGAGTTCCATGTGACTCATTCACAGATCCAGAAACCCAACCCAAATCTCCCAGCTACCCTGCTGGTTCCAACTCCCACTCCATCCACCTCCTTCCAAACACACAGAAAATGTACGCAATTTTTTAAAAGTAAAGAAAATGAGTGAGGAAAGCATCCAGGAGCCCTCCCCCAGGGAAGGAGAGGGAGAAACTGGAGGCCTAGACAGCACTGCTCTCAAACCCAAAGAAAGGAGACAGATAAGACCAGGCAGGCCAGAGGAGGAGGGGGGGGTGAGCTGCACTGCACGCTAATGAGCCTCCATCATGATATTATGGGATGGGCAAAGCAACTTTCCCTTTTGTAATATTACTGCTTCCCTGCAGTCACTAGCAATTTAAAAAAAAACACAACTTTGATGCCTCAAAAAGGTTATGTGATTGCCTAAGGCAGTGGTCGGCAAATTCATTAGTCAACAGAGCCAAATATCAACAGTACAACGATTGAAATTTCTTTTGAGAGCCAAATTTTTTAAACTTAAACTTCTTCTAACGCCACTTCTTCAAAATAGACTCGCCCAGGCCGTGGTATTTTGGGGAAGAGCCACACTCAAGGGGCCAAAGAGCCGCATGTGGCTCGCGAGCCGCAGTTTGCCAGCCACTGGCCTAAGGGACAGGAATAAAGAATGAGCTGGAAAAGGCATCCTATTCAGCCTGGGAGAAATATAATCCCAAGGACAGAGACAGTAAAATATGGCTGCTTACAAGGAAACCCAAGTCAATGTCAGAGGCCAAAAACACTGATGATAAAGGTTAGGAAAAAAAGTGGACAGCCCAAAGCCAGCAAGTATGGGGGGATTTATAGAAAAACAGAATGTAAGACCAACTCCCTTTCTCCCCAGCCCAGAATCCAAGCATGAAATTTTGCTGGCTGTAGCACCAGACAAGTTATCATAAGCACTTTAGCCATCCGTTAAGTATTGATGAATGGACTTTCTCTCCCTTTCTTACCAAAGTCTCTAGCCTAACAGCATTCATTGGACTCTCAGAGATGACAGGGAACCTCTCTTCCTTTGCTACTGTGGGTCTCTCGAGAGGAAGGCGAGCCAGGACATGAGCTGGTAAATGTCTGTGCTGCATTACCAGGCTGTGGTGGCCTGCAGTGTCATTAGGAAGGCTGCACCAGGTGACAGTGGCGCGGCCCATATTCATTCACAGCTGTGGGTGGGTTTATCCAGGGCACCAATTATCTAATTGCTGCTAATGTTCTGTCTAGTTACTCAGCTGCAAATTTGCAAGATGGGGCCTGACTCACAAGAAGGGGATAATAATGGGAGATATATTTCCATTTGAAAATTCATGAATAAGCGGCAAGAGCCCAGTTTATTAAAATTCAGATGCAGATAAACAATGAGTATAGTTCCAGGAATAATTGCAGGGTTTTTCACAGTTACAGAGAACCAGCCCCTTTGTCAACACTCCATAGTTCTATTTATACCTTGGGAGATATTGCATTGAGCGTCTATAAATGCGGTGCAAACTCATTCATCTCAACTCCTCTCACCTGTAAAGTCCCCACCTTCTCAATAATAAAAGAACTGCATCCCAGCCCATCTGACATTAGGTCTCAGGACTGTCATAGGCAAATCCTTCCCAATATAAGGGATAAAGCAAAGCAGGCTTGGGTTGGCTCAGGGAGGGGGAAGAAAAGCCACAGGCATTCTATTCTGGTTTCTGAAATAGATGAAGCAGCTACATCTTTGCCAAGCCTCAGCCCCTGAGTGTTAAGAATCTCAGTGCTTAAAAACCGAGGAAATAAACTGCCCAAGATATCTTGACACCTACATGGGATAAGAGCTCCTCAGTGACACTCATTTATACATTTTCTCTGAATGTGACTCTGACCTCCTCTGTGGATATCAGGCCCCTCTCCTATTATAGTGCAAACGTATATCATGCCACCCAGCTGGTGTGGCTCTGTGGTTGAGTGTTGGCCTATGAACCAGGAGGTCACGGTTTGATTCCCAGTCAGGGCACATGCCCGGGTGGTGGGCTCGATCCCCAGTGAAGGGTGTGCAGGAGGCAACTGATCAGTGATTCTCTCTTATCATTGATGTTTCTATCTCTCTCTCCCTCTCCCTTATTCTCTGAATTCAATAAAATTATGTATTTTTTAAACGTATATTGTGCCAATCTTGAAATCTACTTCTTGGATCCCCCACCTCCAAGGACCTAGCACGGCACTTGGAACCACACTGTGCTAACCAGAATCTGATTCAATGACGGTCTCCTAACCCCAAGCAGCCCAATAGAGTATCCCCATAGCAGGACATCATTGTGCTGTCCCAGACACAAGTGATCAGAATACCATATTTTTAAGTGTTTGACAATGTAGCAGGCACTGTATGAGTTCCTTTCCATATAAAAATCTAACCAGCTCTGTGAAGGCAGTCCTATTACTCTCTTTTTTTATAGACTAAAAACACAAAGTGATAAGTAAGCTACCTAGACACATAGCTGGTAAGCAGCTGAGGCTGGACCTGAACCCAGAAGTATCTGAAACTAGAATATCTGCTCTTAGCCAATGCATTATCACGTGTGTTTTTTCTTCCTGGATCCAACCTCACATGTTTCATTTCATTGAAAAGCCCAAGCTCTAAGTCATGGCTCACACAGATCTTGCTTCTATCAACTCATTACAACTCATTCATTTTAACCACTCCTCCTCACACACATGAAAAGCTTTAGCCTCACCCTGCCAGTATGGCTCAGTGGTTGATCATGACCCGTGAACCAGGAAGTCACAGTTCCATTCCCACTCAGAGTACATGCCCAGGTTGTGGGCTCAATCCCCAGGAGGGGACATGCAGGAGGCAGCCAATAGATGATTCTCTCCCATCATTGATGTTTCTATCTCTCTCTCCCTCTGAAATCGCTGGGGTAGCTCAATCAAGTCTATTATCCCTAAATTGAACTTTGCTTACTGATATGCTAGATTAATTGATATTCTCCATTGTTTCTGATTCCCACTTCATGCAACTCAAAAAAAAAAAAAAGCTTTAATCTCTCCATAATCTCTAGTTTGCAATGTCTGAGCCTACATCCATAGCAATCTTCATGTGCCCACAGAGATCTGTTCCATGTTTGGGGGGGAAAATCATTTTATATAAATGTTCTATAGCATATACACATAAATATATATGTAAACACGTGTGTGTGCATATATATAAATAAAATGCATTTACATACATATAGATGTCACCCATATATCTGTAAGTTTCATGTCAGTATCTCCTTACAGGAAAGGGAAAGTGACCTACAGGGAAGTGGGGCCACACCAGAAGCGGGGCCCTGATGCACATGGACTCCCCCGCCAGCTGACATTCCATGCATCACATTCATTATCAGGGTTTACACATTTAGAATTTTAATAAAAATGGCTTCCTTCAGTGGTATATCTCTCTGGTCCCTGAACATTTCACAGGTTTCAGAGCCTACACAGAAGGGGCTGAGATACGAAGTAATAGCAGGGAGGGTCTCCTGGGAGCAAAGGAGACGTTTTATACTTTTCTCATCAGCAAGAAAGCAGCTGTGTTAGTAGGTGGGGTAGGGGTTTGGGGAGCCAGCTGGCAGCCTCATCCAGGAATCTGTGCCCTGTTCATTGGAGAGAGATTTCTCTTCACAGTCTCATTTCACAGTGAGGAAAGTTCCAGTCTTTTGATTTGGGCCCAGCATCCCTACAGATAGAGGAGATGGCCAATTATGAGTTGGAAATACTGGTGGTCCTGGAAAAGTCAGATCCCCAAAAGTTCCCTCCCTCACTTTCTGGATTGCTCACGCATCTATTTAACAAAGTACTGAACACCTACTTAGACATTGGAGTAGCTCAATCAAGTCTATTATTCCTAAACTGAACTTTGCTTACTGATGTGCTAGATCAGTGGTCAGCAAACTCATTAGTCAACAGAGCCAAATATCAACAGTACAATGATTGAAATTTCTTTTGAGAGCCAATTTTTTTTAAACTTAAACTCTTCTAATGCCACGTCTTCTAAATAGACTCGCCCAGGCCGAGGTATTTTGTGGAAGAGCCACACTCAAGGGGCCAAAGAGCCGCATGTGGCTCGCGAGCCGCAGTTTGCCGAACATGGTGCTAGATAAACTGATGTTCTGCATTGCTTCTGATGCACCCCTCATGCAATTCCTAGCAACTTAATCACATGTTATTCCACTCTCATGCACCCAAGCATTGCTTCTCCCACAAGCTGAGCTCCATGTTCTCAAGGGCTAATTGTGTGTGTTCTCAAAACTTACGTAAGTTGTCATACCTATTATGATAATCATATTATTTAATTAAGTAGTATGTAAAATCTACAGAAAATGAGTTTAAAAATCCATGTTTCTATAAAAGTTTATTTGAATGTTTTGCCAAAAAGGTGATAAAGGTGAGTCACTAAATAATGCAGTTGAGTTAGGTGTGAACAGGAAAAGTATAAAATACTGGGTGTGGGGAAGAGTCAAGAACCTTTAAATTGCCTTTTCAGTGTTTTCTCATTCCATAACAAAACAAAACAAAAAATCAGGAACTTGCCCTGGCCATTGTTGCTCAGTTGGTTGGAACATCATCCCATGTACCAAAGGGTTGCAGGTGCAATTCCCAGCCAGGGCACATACTCAGGTTTTGGGTTTGATCCCTGGTCAGGGCACATATAGGAGGCTGCCAATCGATGTTTCTCTCCCTCTCTCTATAATCAATGGAAAACATACCCTCAGGTGAGAATTTTTAAAAAATCAGGGCCCTCGCCAATTTGGCTCAGTGGATAGAACATCAACCTGCAGACTGAAGGGTCTCAGGTTCGATTCCCGTCAAAGGCACGTGCCCAGGTTGCAGGCTTGATCCCCAGTAAGGGACCTGCAGGAGGCAGCCACTCAATGATTCCCTCTCATCACTGATGTTTCTATCTCTCTCTCCCTTCCTCTCTAAAATCAATAAAAAATATATATTTTTTTAAAAATCAGGAACTGGAAATTATAGATTATGTATTACAGGTATGATTTAAATAAGAAAGATTACCTAGAACTCTCATCAAATAAAAAAGCACAGAAAAGACTATATCAGAAAATGAGTAAATAAACACACATTTCTCACTTTTAAGTTAAAATAATATGTTTAGTGTATACATGTAGTATTTTTAAGATTCCCCCAAGTTTCAGATAAATTTTTGAATTATTGGCGTCTGGTCTCCATTATAAGATACAAACAACCACAATCCAGAATCATGGGCTATCATAGAGGCATGTGGACTGTAGGATGGAGGGAGAAGGGGGAAAGGGGAGCATCTGAACCAGGATTATGAGGGGCAAGGAGGGGAAAAGGAAGAAACTCAGGGAGAAGAAACGTGTGTGTAGAGCCTAGAAGAAACAGAAGAACAAGAAGAAGGAGGAGGAGGAAGAAAAGGAGGAAGTGAAGAAAGAGCTAGCAAAGCAAAGTGGGGCGAGGGGCGTATTCCAAGCACAGAGCAGCATCTATAAAGGCACATGGTAAATTGTGGATCCCTGAGAGACTTGGCATGGCTGAAATACTAAACTCCAGCAAATTTGATTCTTTCCACAATGACTTGCACACTTGTGTTTGCCAGGCACCTTACTAGAAGCTGCATTCTTGGGGCACACATTCCTGTTGCTCTAGAGAGAAGCTGATCCATCACACTTTACAATTCCTTTTCCCATGCACTCTCCAGAAAGCCAGTCCACCAAAGGCTAGAGCCAGGTCTGCCTCTGCTTGGGCATATACCCCCTTTCCTACCCACCTACTGTTTCCAACCCAATGCAAAGCACAGAGTTATTTCTCAGTAAATATCACAGAAGTGAAAGAGGGATAGGCTATCAGATATGATGGTCAACAAACTCACCCTAGACCAAAGGACCCGGAGTTGAAAAAATAACCGTTATTTCCCACCTTCTTCTTGCTGTTTCCTTCTAAACTGAAGTGATTATCCAACCACTCAAATGCCACTGAAATAGATGAGAGATTAGATTGCATGATATACCTCTACACCATCCAAGAAATTTCCTAGTAATCACAGTAGCTGCTATTTTTTCCAGCTGGTTGCTGACAACATTTCAAAATGAATCCTCCTACACTCTTATTTTTACCCTTGACTAGTTAATGGTAATCTCCTAAGGTTTGGAGCCCAGATGGAGTTGAAAAATCTCTGATTTCTTTCAGAAGTAAACTTTTGTAGAAAACAGCTCCAACCACCACTCTTAAACATTTTGTTTTTATTATTTCCCTGCCCCAATCCCCAACGCTTATCATTTTATCTAAACCACCATCCCATTGGCTTTCTTGAGAGTGAAGCTTCTAAATAAAGAGACCAAAAGATCCCTTGGCCTTTGGGATAATCTTAGTTTTAAAGGGTTAGGAAAATCTAAATCCTTATATAATCAATTTTAAGTTCCCTCTTCCTTAATATTAATTTGAAGGTTAGCTTGGTAATCATTTTGTTCACCAATATGTCCCCAATGCCTAGCAAAAGCTATGGCAGGGGATAAATAAAGAGAAACTGAATGAATGGATACTCCTTACAACAGTGCTGTTGGGTAAGCAAAGGGGATAGTCTTACAGTAGAGCAAGCATGTCAAACTCGTGGCCCGCGGGCCACATGCCTCATTTATTTGGCCTGTTTTAGCCTTTGAGTTTGACATGCTTGCAGTAGAGGATAGATTCTGAGAGGTTAAGGAGTTTGCTCAGGATCCCTCAGACCAGGACTCTACCAATATTGGTCTAGAGCCATTTTACTAGACCATATACCTGAACCCCAGCACTGGAAGAGGAAAACCTTTCTGGTCCTTGCTTCTCCAGAGCTAAAATCAGACCCCCAAGTCCCATCCAAGGTCCACAGATCTTAAGATGCAATTGAAGATATTGGAAATGGGGCTTTTAGAAACACCACTGAATCCTTTAACAGAGTTCTGCATGGAAAAGGAAAAAGAGCAGAATGAAGGCTGCAGACACATGGTGATGACACAGTGCGTTTCAGCTGTACACAGGCAGAGGAGCCCGTGGAAACTCCAGGAGACTGTGCACCAAGGGTCCATGGGCCAATCCTGGCCCGCCATCTGGTTGTTGTAAATAAAGATTTATGGGCACATAGGCTCACCCATTCATGTACCTATAGTGTATGGCAGCTTTCTCACTACAACAGAAGAGTCAAGCAGTCCACCCTATGGTTCAAAAAATGAAAACTATTTGCTATCTGGCCCTTTACAGAAAAAAATTGCCAATTCCTGGTGTAGACTCCCTAAGTAACAACATGAGCATCATCAATAGTAGCAGCAGAAATGAAACAAAGTACTACTGGTGTTCAAAGAGCTGGAAGGATAGTTTTCTGTACAATACCAAAAATTTCAGAAAACCAACTACCTCCATTCGTGATACCTGTTTAGAAGCCTTTTGTCAATAATATCTACTGTTACCTGAACCCTTGAAACAGATATCTACTCCCTCCATTACCACTGCATTTGGGATTAGCAATCAGTGGAAGGGCTATAAAAAACAAACTTAAAAAAAAACACCTCTATTTAAAAAGAAAAATCAGAGAAGTGCACATTGAATGCAGTGCAACAATAAATGGAAACTCAGCATGCCTTGTAAAATGGTCCAGATCTCATTAAATGATTTCTGGGCTATTATCCTGTGGGCTCACCAATGGATTTGAATGGATGTTCCAGAGAAAGTGAATGTTTAAAGTGCTACTCTTTAGAAAAGAAATAGTACATTAGAATCAAGAAAGACGAAGACCAATTGTTAGGAAAGCTGATTTCAAATTAAGAGTGCCATTTCTGTTTTTAAGCTTTGCCACTGATATTCCCCTGCAAATATCTTAACCTTCTCCCCATGTCTTACTTTCCTATATCTACCAAAGAGAGAAAATTATATCCACTTCCTATCCCCTATCCCTCTCCTCCAAACCAGTGATTTGGAAAGGATGTACAAGATAGCGTGTGTTTTCTGTGAGCTTTTCAAGAAACCCTGACAGGTAAATGCTAAACGTCATTATACATATATGTTCGTCAAGCCCAGAGTACTTTCCATGGAGGTGGAACTCGGTATATGTGAATGTGGCACAGTAAAACAAAAGTCAGGGATCCAAAGGTAAATGCCTTATTAAATCGTCTCCTACAAGAGCTTTATTTCAAGTATGGCAATGCAAGATGGAAAACGGTGAATTAAATTCTGGTAATTATAAAAGAAGAGCTTCAACATTTTCATCCTCTGAAGGCTAAGCAATTATTGCTTTCTGTCGGTATAAACAACTTCTCTAGGTCAAGTCACTTGTTCCAGCTTTAGACAGCTTTGGTTGGTTGCCTTCAAGATCCAATAGGTCCCTATCTCTGATATCCGCATCTATTGTTGCTGTCCAGGCTGAGGTGAAGTCCCTGCTTTTATTATAGGCATGGGGCTGGCTATATGGAGCAGAGAGCACCTACGGCCATAGAACCATTGAGCCCTAGAGGACAGACAGCATCAATTGGTATCACCTTGATCTGAGCCTCTCTCCTCTCTCTTGTCTCCTCACTTCTCCTCTCTCTCTCTCTCTCTCTCTCTCTCTCTCTCTCTCTCTCTCTCTCTCTCTCTCCTCTCTCTCTCTCTCTCTCCCCCCTCCCCCTGCCCCTCTTTCTCAGGTCTTTAACCCTCTCTGTCCTGGCCACATCATGGCATTTTGAAAACTGCTCCTCCCCACTGCATTTTATTCTAAAGAGGCTGTCAATCAGAGAGTTCCGCCTCCTCGAGCTGACCAGCAATTGGTCCAGAGGTGGGGTGGCCACCTGAGCCAATTAGGGATAACTTTTTCAGGGACAGAACTTCAGAGGGAAGGCAGGTGGGGAGGGGGGAGATTAATAGAGGAATTTACATGCATATATGCATAGCCCATGGACATAGACAATAATATTGTGGTAAAGGCCTAGGAGGGGCAGGGGCGGAGTGGAGGGTGTCAGTGGGGGGGGGGGGGGGGAACAAAGAGGACATCTGTAATACTTCAACAATAGAGAAAAATTTTAAAAATATATAAAAGAGTAAGAGGGTGAGAAGAGAGACAGACTCTTTTTTGGTCAATACAAGGTCTAAGTTTCCATCATTCCCACACATGAAGAGCACTGACTGGAAAATGAAGCTGACAAGCAGGAAAGCAGAGTTGGACATGGAGAAAGGAAAAGAAGGACTCTTGGCTGCACTGAGTCCCTAGATCCAGCCACCACTGAAGCCACATCCATTTCGAACTTCTTAGTAAAGTTTTGGTTAACTTTTTTACTTTGGTTAAACGTTTCAACGTAAACCCATTTGAATTTAGTTTCTGTCACTTGCCTGTCACCCAAAGCTTCCTGACCAATGCTGTGCATACACATCTCAAGCCATCTCATCTACCTTCATGAAGTGATCAAGGGACAGAAGGTGGGTGGCCCAGGGCAAATCATCTCACCCCTAAAATCACAGCTCGACATCTGCCCAAATGCTCATGCATCTGAAGTACAGCCTGGGGCAGTGCTTTGACTCCATTCTGTGCCATTTATTCACTGCCTCTTCGATGGGTATTTATTGCATTTTTGTTTAGAGCTGAGTGAGAAAATAATTTGTAAGTACCTCGGAATATATTTCATCTAGAATAAAGCTTACATAGCATCCAGATGCAATTAACCTAATGAGTAACAGTAAATCATCCATCTTTTAAAATCATGTATATTTTAAAAATCTATTAACTCCTATTATTTTCTGACAATCAAGGATTTCCTGATATTTTTAATCTCTTTTTTCTAATTACTAGTATAAAGTTTTAGTACTCTGTCCCCAAACTCTTAAAAAATCTTTAAACTGATATTGCAAACTCCCATATCAGAAAGACGTGATCAGAAGCAACATGATGGATCATTCTGCTTGTGACTACCTAGAATTCCCTTACTGAACCTCCAACTCCTGGCGCTTACAGGGTTCTAGAATATTCTTCCTATTCCCATTCCCTTTATCCAAGTGGTACCTAGCCTCTAAGACCCTCCTGTTGTAAGAATACAGGAACCTGTGGGCTTTCCTGATGCCTTCAGCCCATAGTGACCTTACTTTCTTCAAAATCTTGGGGAAAGGAAGGCTTCCGTGGCTCATGATGGGCAACTGATTACACGCTTCCCTGTGTTGGCTTCTCATCTCCTCGACTATATTGCAAGCTCGTTGGGGTAAGTACAATTCTTTGTACAGCTTGTTCTCCTTCCTCATGTCCAGCCCAGCGTTACACAGGGTGAGCATTCAATAGTCATTTTTTCTATGAAGGGCCTAATTAGGTATCCTTATAATGAAATCACTGCTCTTTTCTTCCTAAATGGTTTTATGTTTAATTTGTGGGACCTGATCCACATGCCTGTGCATGTGTGCCTGTGCTAAAGAGAATGGTCAGCAATAGACTGAAGCATGAACGTGGTAGTGAAAGAGATGCTAAGTAGCAAAAGCAAAACAAAACTCTTAAAACCCTCACCTAGGAATTTGCACATATTGAATTCATCTTATGCTCAACGTGGTGTATGTAGGTGCACATAGTCTGTGTGCCCTCAACTTGTGTGCAATGGGTTGTTACTTGCAGAAGGAGACTCCGATGGCTATAAAACAGGAATTCTGGGGCTTAGGTCCTGGTTCTGTCATTGGTCCAGTGTGATCATGCATCAATCCCTAAACTCTGACCCTCAGGGTCTACATCTGTAAAATGGGTCTACTCATGTCTGCCCCGCTCCATGACAGTGTTGTGCAAAGGAAATGAAGGAAAATGCGAGTGCTGCAAGCACTTGCATGGTGTGTGGTTTCCTGGAAAGAACTGCTCAAATTAATGGTCCTCATAAAGAAACTCATCCTCTAAACTTGAGGTAATGCAGTTCAAAAAAACATAAAAAGTCACCTTTCAATAATGCAGCATGGGAGCAGGCAGCATCGGGTGGACTGGACCTGCTTGGACTCCTTCCTGTGTGATGGAATTAAACCACAGGCAGGACCATTAATGTGTACCATCACACTACACCCTTCACTTAGATGCATTATTGAGGCTATAGATCAACTACTATGGCACAGAGTGTGTTCTGGATGCATTTTTAAATTAACTGTTCATAGGAGATCATTTCAGATGCTTATTTACATGTTAGAGGCTCAGCATTGGGTGACACCTGTTCTCTTTTAATAGCCCCTCCCCTGTCGTGTAAGACCTGAGACACCTGTGAACATTTTAATTGGCTTTGGTGACCACCTGTGATCATCCTCAAATTCACAGATCAAAGCTCATACCCTAAACCTACAAAGGAAGAAGACATGACTTATTTTAGCATCAGCAAACAGGCAAAGCCCACTCTCAGGAAATGTTCTCATGACATACAAAAAGAGTGACCAGCAAGACCAAGACCTAGATAATTAGGCCAAAATAAACTTTCACCAAGGACTCTAGTGCACCAGACTCTTTTCTTGTCCAAATATATACATTAACTAATAGCCTGGTACACAGATTCATGCACATTGAAAGGAAATTAATTAGAAGAAATATTTTAATATCACTATTTGCCCTTTCTCGATAATAAAAATGTAAAAAGAAAAAAACAACCAAATTCACGATCGACAATGATAGATCGAAACACACATATGTGATTGGCGCCAGAAAGAGCTTTATACGTACCATGCATCTGCAAGTCAACATTTATTTTTAAATTGCCAGTGCACATCATATGTACTGGACTGTCAGTCAGTCAGACAGCTGGACGGACGTATGGCCCGGTGCATGAAATTGTGCACATTGAAAGTAAATTAATTAGAAGAAATATTTTAATATTGCTATTCAGCCTTTCTCTATAATATAATTGTCAGAGATGAAAGAAAATTAGTAAAATGTATATAAAAATCCTATATGATAAAAGCATAATATGCAAATTGACAGAATGGCCAAACAGCGGAATGACCATCCAGACGACCATCTGGGACCATGCTATGACACCCACTGGTGCCAGGCCAGCCAAGGCGGGTACAATGCAATTGTTCAGGGGCCCAGCCATCGCCCCATGATCGCTTCACAGGGGGAGGCCCAGGCCACCAACCACCGGGCTATGGCAGGTGGGCGGGGTATCCCTCTATGAGGGAAGCCTGGGTCCCAGGTGCTGGCGGCCAGAGGGAAGCCTGGGTCCTGGGTGCCAGAGGGAAGCCGGTGCTGGCAGCCGGGCAAGGAAGGACTACTCTTGCACAAATTTTGTGCATCAGGCCTCTAGTAATATATAAATTGATTGATAAACAATAACATGATTATAACAACAACAAAGACATGATATAAAAAACAACAAAAACATGATATAAGAACAACATTGATAAAAACAATGACTGATAAATTGATTAAGCTTATTCTAATATCTCCCTGTATACCACATTAAGAGTAAAAACACCTTCAAAGTGCTTGACTAATTTCCCTTGTGATGAAGTATTTACAACTTAACTTTAACATCACATGCTCTTCCAACTCGAGAGAAAGCAACATATAACTGACCATGTCCGAAAACAGGTTCAGGTAGGAATATTCCTAGTCTGTCTAGAGTTTGTCCTTGTGATTTATTAATAGTCATCGCAAATGCTGTCATCACAGGAAACTGTCTTCAAATTAATTTAAATGGGAGGCCAGTGTCAGATGGGGATGCCGGCTTCTTCCAGCTTCAGAGGTATGTTGTGCCAATAGTTGGTCTTCAGACATATTCTGTCGACAACGCCACTTTCTTTCAGCTTCAGAATGTCAACAAAAACAATTAAATTCACAATCGACAATGACAGATCAAAACACGTGTGATTGACACCAGCGAGAGCTTTATATGTATCGTGCATGCGCGAGTCAATGTTTATTTTTAAATTGCCAGTGTGTGATATATGTACTGGCGGTTGGTCGGTCGGATGATCAGATGGACGTATAGTCAGTCACTTAGCCTTTTATATATATATATATATATATATATATATATATATATATATATATATATATATATATATATATATATATATATCAGTCAGCCTCTCCTGAAAAAATCAGTGCCTGGCTGTGTGCTAAAGAGAGCTATGCCCTTTAATTTCTCACCAAGCTGCACCTAGCCTTCAAGGCAATCCAACCATTATTGATTCAGCACCTATTTTTTAAAAACATTTTTATTGATTTCAGAGAGGAAGGGAAAGGGAGAAAGATATAGAAACATTAATGATGAGATAGAATCATTGATTGGCTGCCCCTTACATGCACCCCCACCAGGGATCGAGCCTGCAAAACAGGCATACCCCCCGACCAGGAATCGAACCATGACCTACCTGTTAGATATGTTTAAGTGGCATAATGAGTATATGAGCAAGGATATTCACTGAAGCTTTGTTTACTACATTGAAAATCTGGTAATAACCTGGATAGCCACTAATGATAGTCGTCTCAAATAGATTTTCATGCAGCCATTCAATGGAGTTTATGTGCAAATATTTAAAAGAATGAAGTAAGGCACTGGCCAGTGTGGCTCAGTTGGTTAGAGCATCACTCCATACACCAAAAGGCGGCAGGTTCAATTCCTCTCTCTCTCTTTCTCTCCCCCCCCCCCCGCCCACCTCTCTCTAAACGAATAAAAAACTGTTTTGAAAAGAATGAAGTACATTTATATATACAAATCTGGAAAGATGTCCAATTAGAGTAAGTGGCAGGGGATTGGGGGAAAACAAGTTATACAGTAGCATGATAGGATCTCATTTATTTTAAATATATACACATTGTATATATGTGTGTATATACGCATACATATATACACACATATATACACATATACATCATTATTAACCAGTATGCATATGATCATACATGTGTAGAAAAGCTGAGGGAGACATGTACTGCAGTTGTGATAGTGGTGACCTCTAACGGATGGAATTTGTGTTGAGAGGCAGGGCCAAAGAAGGGCTTTCCACATTCTATGTCATACATCTCAGTAATGTAGAAATTTCTTCCATTCTTTTTCTATTTCTGTTATAACCACTACAAACAATGTTACTTTTAAATGGCATACAAAACTTTCTAACTCTGTACAGTGATAGATATTAGCTAGACTTGGTGTGGTGGTCCTTTCACCTTATATACAAAGATTGAATCATTATATTGTACATCTGAAACTAATATGATGTTGTAAGTCAATTATATCTCAATTATTTTTAGTGTTATACTAGTTCTTCTTTCCTCATTGGTGCCTCGAGTATTCTAACCATGAAGGTAACCATCAACTAAGCTCCTACTGCTCCAGTAATAAGAAACCACAAATACTCGCTTAGGGACACACATTTGGAAAATTAAAAGAGCAGGTATGAATGATAACACATTCCCTCTTCCCCCTACTGAATGTATACTTCTTTTTCTCATTAAATCCTCACTAAAAGATTGAGTTTGTTCAAGCACTTCCTAAAAGTGAGAATGTCTTTGGGGATATGCTTCAGAGAGCACATGATTTCTGGTTAAAAATATTTTTTTAATCACCATGACAAAATTTCATCACACTAAGCTGATCTGAGTGTCCCAAAACCGCTTCTTATAATGAAGTTTGACAGGAATCAATAGGAGGGCTTCCTTCCAAGCTCCAAAGAATTCCTACTTTCGCTGAAATTTCTTGGGCCCTGATCATGACTGCACATTCAATATTTTCCCAAGATGTCGAAAAGAGGCTTGAAATTATATAGCTATGAGTCTTATGAACTTTTAAAGCCAATAAAACAAAAGCTACATTTATGAAGAACCTGTTTTCAAGCACTAACACTCGTATCAATGATCTCATTTAAATATCAGAAAACACTGCAAATGAAGTGTCTTGGGTGGCTCTCCGGGACTCTGACACAGAGATTTACATGCAAGGATTTCTTTTGGGGGGAGAAGAGGTTCACTATAAACACCTGTGGGGAAGTAAAGGCTACAGGACTGGGCAGAGACAGATGAAGGCAGAGGGGTGATGCAGACACAAGAGAGGCCTCAGCCCATCCAGAGGAGCTCTGGAGTTATCCTGCCTTAATTCAACATGGCCAGGCCATTACGCTTTTGACAGTGACACAGCTTGCCCCCAGGGAGTGGGCATGACCTTGGGCCAGGCAGCTCTCTTATGCTGAGGGCAATTTCACTCCCAGCAGCTGAGGGAATGAAGACTCATCCAGAAGAGGGAGGAAGACAGCATCCACCGCATTCACTATGCTACCACGCATGCTCCAGAAATGAGGAACAGCAACTGAGAGACATTAAGTAACTAGTCCCAGGTAAGATGAGAGGCAGGAATTGAACCACAACTTCCAAAATGCCATGCTGCCTCCCCAAACCAGGACCCACTGGAGACACCTGTTTCAGAGAAGGGTAGTCTCCAGTTCTGCATCTTCCCCCTAAAATCTGGACTTTTATGCTGATAAGAACATCCATGTGTCCACCAAGAGGAAGGGGAGAAAAGACCTCTTGAATCAGATGTTAAAAGGGATCTATCAAGCAGAAGACATCTATCACAGACACAGGGGACGGGCTTTACTAACCACCACACGGATAATCACGGCCCTATTGCTCACCCTACTTATACTGAAGGAGGTTTGGTCTCAAATGGGTGCTTTCAAAAATCCATTTATTCAATTCCATTCCCACTTGCCATGTCCTATACTAAACTATCAAAACAGAAGTTACACAGGATAAACTGGATGAGAGAGGAAAGCACATTTTGGCACCTAGAAGAAGAGAAGAAGAGAAAGGAAAGAAGGAAGGGAACTAAAAGAATCTCCTCCTTGAAAATATGGGGACTGGCATCAATTCTCATATCCATCCATTACTAGCTGTAAATCACTGGGCAAGTAATTCTTGAAACCTCAGTTTCCTCCATTGTTAAATGGAGAGCGATGATGCATTAGACCTCATGGGGCCATTGTGGAGATTAAATGAGATAATAAACATTAAGTGCTTAGCACTGTACATGTGCAGAGTGAGCACTTAATAAATGTGAGTTCTCGGTTATTACTGTCAGGGCCATTATAATCCTCAACATCCTCCCAATTACCAACTGTAGCAGGAAAAGTCAGAATGAAAGAAAGTGCGACATAAGGGTGGAGTTTTTCTGAACTTTCTGCAAAGTGCGCTGGCTTATAAATGGCTTTGCTTTCCTATCTTTAGAGACACCTCCCCAAAATGGCAAGTCCTCCCCCGAAATTCTCTATCCTCTCTTGCATTTCACAGCTCCGGTGGTGGCCGGCTGGAATGACAGCAGCTCACCAGCACCGCCTGTGTGCGAACCTCACACACCCAGTGAGGGCATCATCGCCTCCCACTCCAGGCACTGGAGCTCAGCCAACCTGCCTTTGCCTCCTGGCTTCACAAGTTAAGGCTAAAGAAGGAATGATGGGGAAGGCAAGGTTCCTGGGTCTGCCTGCCCCTCGGAGGCTGTCTTACTGGTGTGAATACCCTAAGAATAGTAAGCCTGGAGGCATATGTAGCTCAGAGAGGTTTCACTGTATGAGGAAGGCCCGTGGGGTAGACCAGTGTTTCTAAGTGTGTGGTCCCTAGCTGACCTCCATCAAAATCACCTGCATGGCTTGTTAAACATAGGAAAAAAAGCAGATTTCTAGGACTGCTGAATCAGAACTGTGGGGTGGAGCCTCAGAAGCTACATATTTAAAGATGATTTCCAGATGATTATGATTCAACCAAAGTGTGAGGTCCCCTGAGACACAGACATGCTTTGCTTCACAGCCTAGATCACCAACCTTTCTTACCATGACCTTTTATAGAACTTCCGCCGTCTTCAACTCCCACCTTCCTACATCCCAAATATTCACGCAGTGGTCAGCAAACCCCTATTGGACACTTGAAAATGTGTAGTCTATCAATGGCCCTGGGGTTTGTTGCATTTTCTTGGATATTTTGCAAGCTTGACAAGGGCAAGGATGATGGCTCATTCAACAAATATAGGTGCCCATGCTTGGGCAGGTGCCCTGGGGCACAGAGAAGCCATGGTCCAACTTCACAGGAGTTCACTGTGTACACACAGAAAGCTCAACTCTTCTTGTGCCCAAAGGCTTCAAAGAGCCTTTGCACCTAAAGCTGCCCTTGACCACTGAGGCTCCTATAATCCAGACCTATGGCTAGAAGGCCAATGTCAAGCCTTTTTCTCTCCGTTGCTGTAGCCACAAAGCCGCCTGCTGCCATCGATCCTTCCCTCTGCTCTTTGTCCCCAAGGCCTTCATATCCTCCATGGGCCCTGCCCTTCCCCAGCTGATGAGGAACGAGAATAAAGGCCCAAATCCTTTCTCAGATCCATGTTGAGACAGTCCCAAGTCAAAGAGACCGCCAGGTTGCTAAAAGGTTGTTCCCAGTCACCTGACCCCAAATCAAGTCCTGATCAACTCACAAACATCCGCAGTGTCCACGCCACAGGGTAAAAAACCAGGCCCTTGCCTGGAGTGGGTGGGTGGGTTCGGGTATAAAAGAGAAATCCAACACACAGCACAGTCCGCTGAATCAGCCAAATGGACACCATCGGCCAAAAGGCAACATCATAAGCCATGCAGTGAGGACATACATGGTGGAAGATGGAGAAGCCATGATTGCTATTGGAGCATCTACGTCAAGCCTCAAGTGCGTAAAAGGACCAGAGGAAAACAGTGTTACAAGCTAGAGGAGGAAAAACAGGAAGAGGCTGTCCCCAAAGCCAGGGCCCAATGCTTCAGACCAGACAAAGAAGAGGAAAAGGAAGTGGCACAAGTGGGGAGGGAGGCAATGCAGGGAGCGCTTCCTAGAAGATGGGATGGGAAACCAGGTCTGGTTTTAATCTCTTTTATTGGTACTTATCTGGCAGAGCCTTCTCTGTTCCTCCATCTTTAAGATTTTTTTTTCTTTTTTTTTTTTTAGTTTCCAAACCCACACAAAACAACTTCTTCTAAGCCTCGCACTAGTGGTTTTCACTCTCCTCTCGCCACCACCTCCATCCTACGAGGCCACAGGCTGGTTGCTGATAGTTCCCAGGGTCCCCTGTCATTATGTGGATGCAATTCTTCCCTTTGGTTTCTATGGCACCATGGCGCGAGTTCTCTCCAGCCTTGTTACCATGGAAGCCTTGCCTCCCTTCCTTCTCTCTCCCCTACAGCATGCCAGGAGGGCAGCAGCACTGAGGGGCAAGCTGCCCTCGGGATGCTGGCCAAGCCCGGCACCCTGGACACTGTCCTAAAGGACACAGTGGTCAGGGCCAGCCACAGTTACACACCTGAACCAAAGCAGTTTGAGGAGGAGTTTTCTAGCTGACCCGTCAAGAGCTTAAATACATAGAAACAGCCTTTTTAAATCTGTATCTGCAAAACCAAGTGCCCTGGACGCACGGGGGAGCTCTGTTTCATGAAGAAACCACCAATCGGGGCATTGCTAACAGAGGGAGCCCTCAGCACAGTCTTGCCTGGTCCCCAGAGGTGCAGCCAGGGGTCAGCAGGACCTATTTGGATCACGGTCACCCACGACCCTGGAACCCAATCCCTTACCGTCCTCAACTCAGTGTTCTCAGGATGATGAACAGGAGGAGGGAGGGAGCGTGAAAGAAGAAAGGCTTATCTTCGTACATGAAAATAAATATAAAAGTCGTGCTACACAGAACCCCACATCTCTGAATCAACACCCTGCATTACATGAGGGTTCAGCTTGATGAGGGTAAAGCTGAGGTGACATGAGACCTGGGCTCCTGTCCTACCCCAACCCTGTGATTTGAACATATCATCCCTCGGGGCTTCTCCCTGGAATG
This sequence comes from Cnephaeus nilssonii, assembly GCF_951640355.1. Classification (NCBI taxonomy): domain Eukaryota; kingdom Metazoa; phylum Chordata; class Mammalia; order Chiroptera; family Vespertilionidae; genus Cnephaeus; species Cnephaeus nilssonii. The sequence goes on along the minus strand of NC_137087.1, from coordinate 47,191,101 downwards.
GTTCATGACTAAGACCCTCTTAGTGGCAGACAGCAGGGTACCGAGGACTGAATCCTCAAATCTACACCCTGTTCCCCTGTCCCAAGGAGACTCAGGATCCAGGGAAAGGCTTCACCAGCTAGGACAGGCCTTGGTGTGTGCTGCCACCCAGGACCACATGTGTTTGTAAGGGACTCTCCCACCTGCTGGCAAAGGATGAAGGCACTGCAGCCCCTGCGTGTGCCCAAACCCAGAGCTGACCCAGGCACTTCAGCTGCTCTTCATCGAAGCCCTCCACATGTTCAGAACGAAAAAAAAAACAAAAAAAAAAAAACCTCCTGTTGGCTAGATAGCAACCAAAGTAAGGAATTCCAAAGGAACATACATGAACACTGAGACATGTAAAAAGGGAGAAATGGATGATGCCACACAATGGAGGGATCTGCTCCAAATTTAACTAATGTAGACACAGATGAGATGGGGCACTACAGTTTACAGAGAAATCAGTCCCCAGATCCCTTCTTCTCAGGTAACCACATCTAAGGAGTCCTGCTCTGAAATTCCTTTTCTCCAGGCCTTCGTGGTTTCTGCTCCCCATACCTCACTCTCCAGCCCTCAGCAAATGACACTTGGGCTATGTGGTGAGGATAGAATGATGACCCGGCCAACGGGCATTGCCCCCGGGGATAGGTTTTATCATCCAGTAGGGAATACAGACAAAAGATAAATAAATTTCAAGTTGAAATAAACCACTGTAAGAGAAAACGGGGTGTTGTAATAAATAAAATAATTATCTTGGGGTGAGATGAAGTGACATTTAACCTGAGATATAAAGGATGATATGGGGTCAGTCTCACAAACCGTGAGAGAATGAGTGTGTTTATAAAGAGCCAACAGCATGTGCAAAGGCCCTGAGGCAGGAATGGTTAAAAGACATAAGTTGGGGAGCTTCCAATCTGGATGAAGAGACAGTTATGTAAACAAACACAATTTCAGAAGATAACAGGGGCTTCACATTAGCAACATGGACAAAGTGAGCAGACCATGGAGAAAGAGTCCTGCAGGGCAAGTGGCCAGGGGCTGGTCAGGAGGACTTCTCAGAGGAGGAGGTACCTGAGTTAAATCTTGGAGAGTAAGTGGATCTTGCCCAGGCAGGAGAAACACAGAGGCATGGTTAGCATAGACCAGTGATGGCGAACCTATGACACGCGTGTAGCCATTTCTGATGACACGCAGCCGCATGCCGAGGATGAAACATTTGCTGCTCCTGAGGATGCAACATTTGCGACTAGAGTCTTGGAGTTAGTTTTTTCCTCAAAGTGACACACTACCCGAGTTATGCTCAGTTTTTTGGTGAAGTTTGACACACCAAGCTCAAAAGGTTGCCCATCATTAGCATAGACTTTCTTAGGACTACAAATACCTCCAATTCACCTGGCACTTCAGGTGAGGGGAGAGGAGTGATGGAAGGTGAAACAAGAATCATCAAGTCCCCTAAAGAGGTGGAACCATAGAACGTTAACTGAATAGCAGGCCACCCCCAGCTACACTCACAACTTGCCTCACCTCTGCATGACACCTCCTCGCTTCCCAGACATGGGTGCCCACCTGGAGGGGATGGGGCTCATCTTCCACAGGTCACACAGAGCCTGCCCTGGGGAGTTTCCCTGTTGCAGGGATGTGGGCCATGCTGCCAAGAGCTGGGGTGGTTCCCAGAGTCAGCAGGTGGAGAGGCAGAGCCAGAGGGTGTGCAACAGCAGGTAACCAAGGATGCATCAGAATCCCACCCACACCGACTCTCTCCTAAAGGCTGGGGTGGAGGGGATTCAAGAGAGAGGAAGGAAAAGAGAAGAGAGAGAAGGAGATGGAAGGGGAGGGGAAGAAATTGGGGGGGCGGGGAGAGCAGGAACAGGAGAAAATGGGGGTCAAGGCTGCTCTCCACACCCAATGGGGTGGGGAAGCCCTGAGCTCCACTGGCTATTTCTTTCAAGAAGAAAACAGAAGTGGTCCCCACTGCTGTGCTCTGCCACTGAGAACTGAGGGATGTGTGTCTCCACACACGCTGCTACTCTCTCTGCCCACTGCCTGCTGGCAGGCACAGGAGTCTACGCGCTCTGATTCACACGCCCTCTGCATCCACCAAGCACGCAGCATCTGTGGGCTGTCTTCATGCCCCCAGTCCCCCCACACACAGCCTCTGCGCTGACAGCTCCCCTCACCCCAACACCCTCCTGCCCCAGCCTCCACAGGCTACTGGGCCCCACGTCCTCCCTGACCACTTCAGTGACTGTCCTCATTGGGACCATGATGGGGAAGGAGATCTGGACCCAGCTTCTGAGAGGCTCCATGATTAGAGTTCCCAGATAAAATACCTGTTAAATTTGAATTCCAGAGAAATAACAAATGCATTTGTACTGTATTTTCATTGCTAACTCTGGCAATGCCATGATTGATGATTCAGACATACAAATCTCTCTCCCTTTGCATCAAATTCCTCTCGGGAAGCTACAGGTGATGGGATGATAATGACAAAGATGTATGATAACTAACATTTTGAACTGGTACATGGCAGGGGCGGTGCAGAGTGCAGCGCATGCCTTACTTCATCAAACCTCACAACAACCCTATGCGATCAGCATTGTGATCCCCACCCCCGTGTACAGTTGAAGAAGCTGAGACGTAGAACCTGTTTGAGGGCCCACACCTAGGAAGTGGGAGCTGAGGTTGGAACCCTCTAGCCCTAAGCCCCCCACCACCCTCTTGAGATACCTAGTAGATCCAGAGATACCAGTGTGAGCCAAAGAGTTCTTATGTTCAAATTATTGCCTTTCAATTGGAAACCACTGGCCCAGAATTATGAAGGGCTTCCCCTGCCACGCCTTACTCCCGTGTGGTACCCACCCACCAGGGCTCTCCCTGGCCTCTGCTCCACTGAATAGCCACCTTCGGGGGAGACGTTTACATCAGCCATTTACACCTTAGTGTGCATTTATGGTTGGAGTGACTTCTCCCAGACATTTGAACTTGGGGTGGTCTCATATTAGAGAATAAAGATGTTGTTACCATTAAAGAAAACTCAGATACTGGTGAGCATCTGGTATCAGGAAAGGGGTTTCCCATTCACCCAGCCACTCCCTACCTGGAGGCAGCTGACAGAGCTAAGGGACCCATAGAGCTCCTAAGCATCTCATGTTGTATCTCGTTCCCCAGGCCAGACTGGTTGGGTGATTTTGGAAAAGTCTGAATCATGTGCTCTGACTGAGGGAGGTTGCTGTCCAGCTGGGAAGGGCAGGCTGTCTTGGTGGAGGGAGGGAGGGAAGGAAGGGAAAGAGAGGGAGGGAAAGAAGGAGGTAGGGAGGGAGGGAGGGATGGGTGGATGAATTGATGGATGAATGGATTGGGTGAGTGGATGGATGGATGGATGGATGGATGGATGGATGGATGGATGGATGGATGGATGAACAGGTGGGTGGGTAGGTAGGTGGGTGGGTAGGTGGAGAGCCTGAGAGGGGTGGATTTGTAGTTCTGAGAGAGACCACTGACTATGTGGGGCTCCTCCCAGGAGCCTGGGTCTTTTCCTTCATTTCCAGTAACAGATTTTAGAGACAAGGAGAGGGGAGGAAGAGGTGGGAACAGGATCCCCAGGAAAGGGTGAGGAGAGAGGAAGCAAGGCAGGGAAACATAAGGAAGAAGGAAGAGCTGTGTGATATTTTTAATTCATCTGGCTCCTTCCGAGGTCCCTGGACTTTCTGGGCTTGTTACACCAGAATAGACATGGCCTATGGGACCCCAGCTATTCATCTCTGCAGTTTACTGAGTGTGGGTGTTCCAGAGCTCACGACAATCAGCTACTTGTCACTTTATTTATCCAGGGGACTGGTGCATGGGGTGAGTAAGAATGACGTCTGAGTCTGTAGCAGTTGGCAGCTCCTTTCACCATGTGCTGCGCTCCCACCCGCAGCCCCAAGCTAGTCACCACTGCTCCTGCTGCACCTCCCCCCCCCCGCAAATGCCACCCCAAAAAACTGAACCTTGGAAAGCCCTCCTAAAGAGCTTCTATTTGCCTCTGGGAGAGCCAGACCCCTGCTCAGAGCCTCACTTCTGGAGAGAAGTTGGCGCCCTCCTCCCTGACCTCCTCTCACCACAGAGAAGCTAACAAGTAGGGTCTGCAAGACAAACCAGAGACCATGCCCCTCAAGAGACATCCTGTGCATTCACTTCCTCCCTCCCACCCAGGGCTGAAGGACCTCACTGCCCCCAGGAATAAAGGGCAGACAGGAGCGTCAGGCAGGAGGGGGTCAGCCAGCCCCAAAGAGGAAGGAAAGTCAGCAAAGAAACCCACCAGGGGGAAAGCAGAAACTAGCCCACTTCCACTCCAGTGGGTCTCACTGGGGCAGTGCCGACCCCTAAAAACATGTGAAAGGGGGAGGGAGAATACCAGTGACATTGACTGGGTGGGGGAAGGAGATGCCAAGTCCTGTAATGCACATGACTATTGGGCACCAGAAAGAATGCCTCGCCTGCCCCCAAAGCTAATGTGCCCCCTGCTGAAAAATATTACATAGAGTCGTGCTTATTTCCAGGCATCTACAGGGATCTATAAGGTGGGGAAAGTGAGCCAGAGTTGAACTCAGAAGGCTGAGGAAATACAGTAAATTGGGGGAGCACTGCTGGATGTGACAGGGATCTGGAAGAGCCAGGGTGCTCCCTGCCAGTGACCCTGGCAGCTGCTGCCTCTCCCTCTTGGCTGGGGAGGAAGAGCAGGCTGGAGGCCCACACCCATGACCTCACCCCAGGTGTCAGGGGTGACCAGTGGGCTCATCCTTGGACCCAGTGCAGCACCCTTTCTCTCTGCCTTGCACACGCAGGCTGTGCCTCCTCTGGGCTCTCCCAGTGCTCAGTCCAGGCCTCTTTTAGAGCTTCTCTCATTGCACGTCCATTATCCATGTACCGTCCATCTCTCTGTTAATCAATGTTAACGGTTATTGGGTATTTCCTAGATAAATACCTGGCACTGTGTTCTTTCTGTTGAATAACTCATTTATCCACACGGTAAGACTGGTCATGACTCTGGTGGGTGGGACCCTGCTGTGGGACTGAATGGTGGCCCCCAATTCAAATGTTGAAGTCCTAACCTCCCAGTGAGTGTGATGGGAGCAGGGATGCCAAGCCTTGTATTTGGACATGAGGCCTTTGGAAGATATTTAGATGGAGATGCAGGGGTGGGGGCTCATGATGAAACTAGTGCCCTTATAAGAAGAGACATCAAAAAGCTTGCTTCCTCTCTTGTCTCTCCACTCGCATGCTCAGAAGAAAGGCCACAGCAAGACAGAGGCAACCCCAGGAAAGAGCTCTCACCAGACCCCAACCCTGCTGGCACCTTGAACTTGGACTTCTGGTCTCCATAACTGTGTGAAATAATTTCCTGTTGTTTAAGCCACTGGTCTATGGTATTTGTTATGGCAGCCTCGGCACAATCCCGGTCTTGCCAGCCATTGGTGTTGCTCAGCTCTCACTTCTAAACCACTCTGCCCAACATCACCACTCCTAGACAACTGACTTTCCCATTCCTCTCCAACTTGAACTCTGGCTGACATGAGGTTCAGGTGATAAACACCAGCCAGCACTAAAAATTACCCCCGACATATGATGAGCCATCCCTACAGCATCAAGGCAAAAGGGTAAAAACCCCTTTCTCTCCCATTTCTATTCCTCCCACATTCAGGACTTCATGCTAAAGGCAAACACACACACACACACACACACACACACACACACACACACACACACACCATGCTGGAAGCTTCACTGACTCACCACATCAGTCTTGGCCAGCCGCGTCTTTCCCATCTCTCCATAAATGAGCACGCATGCAGACCAGCAGTGCTCGGGCAGCTGGGACTCATTTCCAAGCATCTGCTTTTTCTGAATCAGAGGCACTGAGAGTCCCGGACATTCTGGCCCTGAGAAGCACATCCTGTCCCTATGGCCAAGGGGCAAACACAGGCTCACACTCAAACTTCCTGTTGAGCACTGCACCCAAAGAAAAAGGCCTTCCATTTCCAAGTCTTCTCAGACTTTTTGGACTCATCACAATCTGGCACCAATGTCACCTTGATTTGAATGGCCCATTGCAGGGGATGCGGCAGAATGAGGGTCCCTGTTGCTAGCACTGGGGCATTCAGGGCTTTCCTCTGAACTCTGGAAAGACCTGGGCAAAACCTGCTTAGATGCCCTAGGCAGGCAGAGTCCCCAGCCTAGCTGAAAGCTAGTGACCCCCATTTTGGCTGATGTCCGGGAGAGTCTGAATTACTACATATGATCCTGGGCCAGGACTGAGCTAGACTTGGGAGCAGGAAACTGCATGCACCTGTCCCAAGCGTAGCTCCAGGCTTTGCTACAGGGCCCAGAGCCAGATCCTTCCACCCAGCCTCCCCCAGGGTACCTAACCCAGGTACCTAACCCAGGGCATCCAAGTTTCCTAACCCAGGCATCATTTTGGAATATTTCTCTTCTGCCTGGATTGCTGAAAGCTAATTCCAGCATGTCAGCAGGGCTGAATCATCTGGAAATGGCTGAGGTCATTTCCCCAAACCTGAAAAGGAAGCATAAATGATTGCTTGCTGCCAGACAGCTGAGGGCATTTCAATCTACATGTTATTGCCTCCTGCTGGCCAAATACCTGAACAGCCGAAGGCAGTTTCCCCCAATCTGACAATGGATTCTGTATACCAAACGCTGGCCTTTGACATATATATATCTACCTTGCTTTAGGACAATCCTATCTAATAAAAGAGTAATATGCAAATTGACCATCACTCCAACACACAAGATGGCTGCCCCATGTGGACACAAGATGGCCGCCACAAGATGGCCAGCAGGGGAGGGCAGTTGGGAGGGACCAGGCCTGCAAGAGAGGGCAGTTGGGGGCGATCAAGCCTGCAGGGGAGGGTAGTTAGGGGTGACCAGGCCTGCAGAGGAGGGAAGTTGGGGGCGACTGGGCCTGCAGGGAAGGGCAATTGGGGGGGACCCAGGCCTGCAGAGGAGAGCAGTTGGGGGTGACCAGGCCTGCAGGGGGGGGTAAGTTAGGGGCAAACAGGCTGGCAGGGGAGCAGTTAGACATCAATCAGGCTGGCAGGGGAGCAGTTAGACATCAATCAGGCTAGCAGGGGAGTGGTTAGGGGGTGATCAGGCTGGCAGGCAGAAGCGGTTAGGGGCAATCAGGAAGGCAGGCAGGCAAGCAGTTGGGAGCCAGCAGTCCTGGATTGGAGAGGGTGCAGGCTGGGCTGAGGGACACACACCCCTGTGCACGAATTTCATGCACCGGGCCTCTAGTTTGTGTTAATAAAAAGCAAGGGGTCCAGAGAGACAGGGAACTTGGTTCCTTTAGCTAAGTTTTCTCTGGATCCCCAAAATGCCTTCCAAAATTGTTTCATCTCTGTACTCTTGATTAATTTACACACAGCGCCTTCTCCAGATTCCTGAGCCCTTCTAGATTCTGAGAAACACACACCGGCATTACTGGATGCCCATTCTCCAAAGACATTAGCAACTTTAAGGAACATTGAGTGACATTTCAACTGTGCAATCTGTCTGGCAGCCCTGCCCTCCTTGAGGCACCAAGGGAGGCAGGATGCATTAACCAAATCAGTGCCTACAGGACTCATTTCTTGAGGGCTTGACCCAAGTTCCATGCAGGGAGCATCCCCTGCCTGGAACTAGAATGTTAGAGCTGGAAGTACTTTCTGAAATAATAGCTAACCTGCTGAGCACTTATAAGTTTCAGGCATTCTTCAGACTTGAATGTACCCCGTTCTCCCTCCCCCCAACAGCAACACTACAAGGTAGTTACATGCAGCACTCTCTCCTCTTCACAGGAAAGGAAATGAGGTCAGTGTGGCTGAGGAACTGCCTGACCTCCCAGAGCTGGTAAGTGGAGGAGTCCAAGCCGTGCAGCCCCAGGCCTGGCCTTGTATTCCTTCATTCAGCAAATACCTATTAGCCACCAAACAGAAACAGCACCGGGATTTTTTTCCAAGTAAACAAACTGCTTTCTGGAGAGGCCATTTCTTTCACAGCGCAGGAGATAAAGGAGAGCCTGACCGCTTGCAATCACAGTGTTTCTACCACCCGTTTCTCCCCCTGCATTATACTCCCTGGCTGTACTATGTGGGGGCTGGAAACAAAACAGACAAATCTCTGTGTTCATGGAGCTTGCCTTCTCATGGGGGGACAGATCATAACCAAGATGAATTAGTAAAATATATACTATGTGGCATAGTTTACCAAGAGGAAAACCTGAGTGGGGAAAGAAGGTGAATTTGAGGGGAGGTGAACAATTTTAGATTGGGTGGTAAGGGCAGGCCTCCCTGAGAAAGTAATTTTCAGTACAAACCAGAAGGAGGCAAGAGGATGAACCATGAAGTGAGCTGGGGGCAGAGCATTCCAGAGAGAGGGCAGAGTCAGTGCAAAGGTCCTGAGGCAGAAGGTTTGCCAGTATGTTGGGGAACAGAGAGGCCAGTGTAGCAGGATCAAGTGAGCCAGGGGAGCAAGCAGGAGTGACAAGGGCCAATCCAGAGGCCTTGAGGGTCACAGTAAGGAGTCTGACTCTCTGATCAAGCCCCTTGTGATGGATGAAGAAACCAGGCTGGGAGAGAGCTGGTGATTAATTAAAAGCCATACAGAGCTCGAGTTTAATCCAAGGCCTAGGAAACAAAACCAACCTGATGTGTTATCCCCCTAAACGAAGACCCCATACCTTTTCTTCCTGCCCACAGCCTCTTCACACCGCCTTTACTTCTGACTTAAAACAGCTACTGAACAGAATGATGCAAAAAAGGCCCACTGGGAGGTCTTCAGTGGGAGGGCTGGGATCCAGGACTCTGTCCCAGCCCCACACTGCAATCAGGGCTGGAGAGGATGATGGAGATGGGCCTCCGGAACCAGGGGGGCCAAGGTGCTGGGAACCCTCTGGTGAGGGTGAGCTTCCTGGGGCTCCTGCCTCTCTCGGCTGTAAAAAGAAACCACCTCTCCAGAAAGGGGGTTTGTTTGCCTGGAGAAAGTCCCCATGTGGGCACTAGAAACAAATAACTCCCCTTTCCCATCTGAAAGCAGGGAAATACGACCCACGGTGTGCAGCCCGTGTTACACCAAGCCCATATTCCTCCCTAGAGACGGGATCTGCGGTGGAGATTTCACAGTGAAGTTTGTGATGTTCCCCTCATGCTGCCCCTCCCACTCTCTGTTCCCCAAGGTCCCCCCACCCGGGCCTCCTGCTCTAGCTGAGCTCCCAGGTGTTCTGGGAAGTGTTTTGTAAGGCCCTGCCTTTGCCTCTCTTTGGTAGGAACTTGACAATGCTCCCCTGAGGTTTGCCTGCCTCCTCAGGGAGAAAATCATCACAGAAGCCCTTTAGAGAAACCAGGAGTGGGCAGCAGTAAAGCAGCCCCGGGAATTGATGGAATGCATGGCCAATGCCTCACAGCAAATAGCAATAGCAGCTGACATGCCCCCAGTTCAGCACATCACGTGTGCCAGGCACTGTTCTGGGAGCTTCCCGTGCATCAGATTAACTAGTGTAGCCCTTACACTAGTTGGCTCTGTGATGAGCCCCATTGTACAGAGAAGGAAGCTGAGGCTGAAGGAGGTTAAATGACTCACCAAGGTCATAGTCACCCATGATAAGTGCCAGAGCTGGGATCTGCACCCAAGCAGACTGACTCCAGAGCCCCAGACAGCCCCTCTGGGGGAAGACTGGTGCCCACCCCCTTCTGGGACATGCCCAGAGATGAGACTCGCTGGGCTGAGAAAGGAAGCACTGAAGGCAAGACCAGTAAACTGAAGATGGCGAGCCACCACCTCCATGACATGTCATTTACCACCCTGGACAATTACTCTCTGCTCCTCTGGGAATGCTATATCTCATGTGTCACCTACACATACCATGCAAGTCTTGGCAAGGTTAATTCGTGCACCTGGCTCTTCCAGAACCAGACTGTGAGCTCCTGGAAGTCCCTGTTCTAGTGTATTTGTATCCCACTGAGAGGCACTGTGAGGGCTCATGGTAGCAATCAGTAAATGTGTTCTGAGTGAATTAATGAATGAAGGTATGAGTGAATGAATGAATAAACCCAGCCAGGTCCAGATGTTTTAGGTGTATCCTTTAGAAACTTTGAGATGGAACATCACAACATCAGGTCAGCATTTCCTATTTGCCTCCCATGCAGTCCCATAGCCGAACTGAAATAGATGCATACATATGTTCCCTCTTTTTCCTTTTATTGCATTTAATTCCATGTTTCAGTGTAATTAAAAAAAACACAATAGCTTCAAGTGTTGGACCCTGATGCATTGTGCTATTCATTAATATTTATCACCCTGGGCTGTATAAAATGGAATATTAGCAATTAAAAGAAGGTCAACAGAAGACATTCTGGAATTCTCCACCAAAGGGAAGGAAGAGAAATGGGACACTGTGATCAAGAGCCCTGGGCAAAGACTTTGCAGGAAAGGGAAGGTTTGGCTGACAAGGCCAAAAAAAGAAAGAAAAGAAAAGAAAAGAAAAGAAAAGAAAAGAAAAGAAAAGAAAAGAAAAGAAAAGAAAAGAAAAGAAAAGAAAAGAAAAGAAAAGAAAAGAAAAGAAAAGAAAAGAAAAGAAAAGAAAAGAAAAGAAAAGAAAAGAAAAGAAAAGAAAAGAAAAGAAAAGAAAAGAAAAGAAAAGAAAAGAAAAGAAAAGAAAAGAAAAGAAAAGAAAAGAAAAGAAAAGAAAAGAAAAGAAAAGAAAAGAAAAGAAAAGAAAAGAAAAGAAAAGAAAAGAAAAGAAAAGAAAAGAAAAGAAAAGAAAAGAAAAGAAAAGAAAAGAAAAGAAAAGAAAAGAAAAGAAAAGAAAAGAAAAGAAAAGAAAAGAAAAGAAAAGAAAAGAAAAGAAAAGAAAAGAAAAGAAAAGAAAAGAAAAGAAAAGAAAAGAAAAGAAAAGAAAAGAAAAGAAAAGAAAAGAAAAGAAAAGAAAAGAAAAGAAAAGAAAAGAAAAGAAAAGAAAAGAAAAGAAAAGAAAAGAAAAGAAAAGAAAAGAAAAGAAAAGAAAAGAAAAGAAAAGAAAAGAAAAGAAAAGAAAAGAAAAGAAAAGAAAAGAAAAGAAAAGAAAAGAAAAGAAAAGAAAAGAAAAGAAAAGAAAAGAAAAGAAAAGAAAAGAAAAGAAAAGAGAAAAGAAAAGAAAAGAAAAGAAAAGAACATGCTTAGAAGGCCAGCCAAGACATGAAGAAACTTCTAAAAGTGTTTGAAGCAAGCAGACCTCTTCTAGCTGGGGGCGGGGGGGGGGGGGGGGCGGAGAGGAACAAGCCTTTATTTAAATGAATAGTGGGTTTGGGTATATAAAAAAAAAAGAACGCAATTGACAGGGTTCCAGAAGATGATTGAAAAGGGAAAATGTGACCCTGGGCCAAATTACTCTCCCTGCCTGCCTTTGTCTCCTTCTCAATTACTCACCTGAAGGTGTCCCAATAACTCATGTAAAGAAAGCATCTGGCCCTGATATATAATAAGTGTTCAATAAACGGTGAGTCCCTCCATTTCTCCTTCAAGATTGACAAGGTTCTCACCAAACCTAATTGGTCCAAAAGGACCAACCCAACAACATTTACTTCTCTCTGCACAAGCAAGAAAACCCAGTTCTCATCTCATTAGATTCCAAAATCCTCCACACAGGATTTGACAACCACTGCAAAGATCCCCAAGACTGAGTGAACCACTTCTCCCCCGGGCAGCGTTCCTCCTCAGGGAGCCAGAAGATCAGCCTCCTGGCAATCTCATCTCCAACCTAACTGTTAGCCCCTGGGGCTACGAGAACAATTCTTAACCTTCTGCACAGACTCCCTTCAAATATTTAGAGCTTCTGTCCCCCACGTCTTCTCTTCTGCAGGCTGAACAAGACTAATATTTTTAACAGCTATTTTACAAAAGGGTTCCAAGATCCTTCCCTGCCCCATCGCTTTTGGGGAATGATGCTCTCATCTGCCTTGGGCCTCCGACTTGAAAGCAACACTGCAGATGTGGCCCCGGTGGGTGGGGGGCAAGAAGGAGGTAGGGCAGAGCAGGGCCTTGCAGGTGGACAGGACACTATTAACTTTGGGGCAGCACAGCTCACTGTTGGTCATTTTTTAGCACATCACTCATTCTATTCTTTCAATAACATATTTGAGCCCATGCTACCAGCCAGGGACTGCTGGGATAGATGTGGTCCCTGCCTTCAGGAAGCTAACCCTGAAAGCAGCAATTCCTCAGCCCATCCCCACTACGTTAACCTCAGCAGAGGTATCAAAGAAGCAGGTAAAACACTTCAAAACAAGATGTCACATGGGTCCCCCTCACTCTCCAGCACTGAACACTCTCTTTCATCCTAAATGATGCTCCTACCCCCAATACCTGACTCTAGGGACTTGGTTACCAGGCCCTGATGGTGTTTACCTTCACCTCTTTTGCAGCAATAATGATCAATTCGCGTGTATTGATGGAGTACTTCCCTTGCACCAGGTACACCCAAGTGCTTTACATGGATGACTCATTTAAAAGCTGCCTTTGCGGCGCTGAACTCTGCACCTCTGAATGTCACTTGCGTGGACTAGGTCTAGTCCACCCAACCAGCCAACCACAAGTAATGGGAGTCACTTCACTGTCAGAGTTTGCTATTCCTGAAGTCTCAGGCCATTGTCACCACAGCACTGTCCTGAACTCAACTACCTGAGGGCAGAGTGTGAAATGCCCAGGTGCTTCCTTATTGTTATTCAAGTGCACTCAAGGGGTCTATGCCAGTAAAGAACTTTAATTTTCCCAGCCTCACACTTTTCTGTTTTAAGACCATGCACCTGTGTATCTGCCACTGATAGCAATTCTATCTCTACTAGCATGTTCCTAGAAAGTTAGAGCGCCTGCTGCTTTAAACAAATGTCCGGTGATCCACCATCCATCTTGCTTTACAATGTTGAATAAGAGAGAAACAATTAGAAAACCTCAGATATGGAAGCACTTCCCATGATCCTCCTTGCTAAGCACATACATACACACACTTTGTTTCTAGGGATGGGGAATGGCTGGGTCTGAGTCATCCACATGTTCTCCAGAAGGTCCTACTCAGAGACAACTGGCCAGTGTCAGGACACTGGCTACAGTCCTGGGGTGGGACGAAGGTTATTGACTGGACAGCACAACAGGACAATGGCAGACAATGGCCTCATTCCCAGCACACCTCACCCCCAACATCAACCCCTCAGATGGCCACCCCTGGGGACCAGCAGGTAGTGTTTTAATCATGAAGATGATGGCTCAGGAGCCCTCAGGCAGCAGCATCTCAGCCCAAACCTCAGCCTCTTCCTCAACAAACTTTTCTGCCATGGAACAAATGCACCAGGTTCTGAAAGACTGGCTAGTGTTAGGGGGGGAAATCGCGAATATATTAAAACACTGCAAAGCCCATTTGCATTCATCTTTCAAAGAATTTTTATAAACTCTTTATTCCAGTTCTTCTTCAGTGCTTTTCGGTGGTTGTTTTATATTGTTTTCACTTTAAATGGAAGCATCCTCATTCAGTCAGGACTAGAAAACCAAACAATAGCCTGAGGATAGACTTTGCAAGAGGAAAAGCAAAACCAACAGGAGAGCGGGGGCCCGCTGCAGGGAGCTCAGGCTGCACCGCAGCAGCGCGGCTTGCAGACACGCTTAAGGTCGGCGCCGAGGCCCAGGTCTCAGCCACAATAAGCTCAGCTTGTCTCCAGAAAAGGTTGTGTTGTCTGGGGTCAGGAGGGAGGTGGACGCCTTCCCGTGCTCAGCTCTGTTACTCCGTGTGCACAGGGACTGCTGGGTGGCCATTGTTCGCAGAGAACTGACACTGAGATGCCAAGGAGGTGATGGCCATGTCTTTGAACTCACGCCCCAGCCACTGCGATCTGATGAGTGTCCCCAGGACAATGGGCATTGTGTAATGGGCATCTCAAACGCTGAATAAAATAACAGCTAACAGAGCAGAGGAGCCTCGTGAGATCTAGATGGAAAAGGAGAGAAGGCACACACCACCATTCCCCACTAGAGAGAGAATGAGATTGAGCTGGATGGAGTTCAAGACAAAGATCAAGGCTGACATAGAGAATGAGAAAGAGAAGCTAAGAAAGAAAGATATGGAGACACACACATAAGACCGGATGCCCTAGGCCTGAGGGGGGATTTTGCAATAGCTGCTCGCTTCCTTACAATTCTCCCTCAGTGTGCAATTGAAAAATAAGACCCAGGTTCCCAGCTGACCTGGGTTCTCCCCAGCCTCCCACTATCACGGGGTTCTCCCAGTGCCTGAATCATAGGGGCATCCAATAAAATTTTTTTTAACTCTCCATTTTAGCAGACTTCTTTATCTTCTTATTCTCTCTCTTGCCTCTCTTATTCTTACTTGTGTTAGCATCATTATTACCTTTTATATATTAGCTTTTACTTTCTTCCATTCAGAGATAATCATCAAATGTTAGACTTGAAAAAGAGACTTTTATCCCTAACCTGCTAAAAGGTATCTATAGCCACCTACAACAAACATGATGATTCACTGTGAAATATTGAATGCACTCCCTCTGAACTCAAGAACAAGAGAAAGATGTCTACTATCACCATTTCTATTCAATACTGTGAGGAGGTCATAACCTGTGCAAAAAGGCAATAAAATGAAATAAAAGGTATAAAGAAAAGACACAAAGCACCCTTTCGTTAATCACAGATGATATGGTGGTATGTAAAGAAAATCCAAAAGAATATAAATATAATACTAAATATATTATCAGACAATTAGAAAATACACTTTTTTTAATTCCCATTTAAAATAGCATCAAAAAATATCACATTTCTGCAAATAAATCTACTGAAAGATTTCCAAGACCTTTCTACTCAAAATCATGGAATGTTGCTGAAAGAAATTAAGGGAAACCAAATAATGTCAATTTTCCTCAAATTGATCAATTGATAAATTTAGTCTCAGCCAAAAATCCTAGCAGGCTTGAGTGTGTGTGTGTGTGTGTGTGTGTGTGTGTGTGTGTGGAAATTAGCAAGTTGATTCTAAAATGTACATGGGAATGCAAAGAGCCATGAGCCAAAACAATCATGAAGAAAGCACAAGAAGTTGACAAATAACCAAATAATAAGATTGATTATAAACTATAGTATTAAGACAGTGCAGCATTGATGTTAGGAGAGAGAGAAAAAGGGACAATGGAACAAAATAGAGAATTCACAAACTGACATACACAAGTAAAGACATCTAATCTGTAATATTGATACTCTTTCAAAAAATGATGCTGGGTCATTTGGAGTTTTATGTGAAAAAAGAAAATGAATTTGACCCCCTTCCTCATATCAGACACTTAGCACATCAAAAAAGAAATTCCAGGTGGATTATAGGCCTGAATGTGAATGTTCAAACAATAAAACTCTGTTCAGGAAGACATCGTGATAAGACTCTGCAGGCACATCTCACTGAATTTGAACATCTGCACCATGAAGTAGGTCCTAAGACTCATGCCCCATTTTTAAATGAAAACATTTACACATGGAAAACACAATTGCCCAAGATCACTTAGCTAAGAGGCCCAAGCAGAATCTGAAACCATGTCTATCTCACTCCCGAGCCTGTGATATTAATTCATCCTATGACTCCTCATGGATCACTTTTTTAAATGCCACTTAGCAGTTCTGTATGTGCCAGTCATAATGGTTCTGATAGAATCAATAAAGCAGGTCCAGAAGGGCCCCCTGGTAACAGTCAAGATTGAGATACTCTAGGTCCTAAAAAGAACAAGCTTGGGTTATAAATGTATCTAATATGGTTTAATAATTACACACACACACACACACACACACACACACACACACACATCTCTCACAGGAAAGTATAGTAGCTCTAACCAGTAAGGTGCCTAGGTGAGATGAGTAGCCTGGACTTTGGAGACCAGAGACCTGTCCAATCTAAGTACTAGGGGTGCAATGAAGGCCTGAACTCAAGCAGCAAATACCCCTGAAAGCTCAGCAAGGTGTCGCAAAAGGGCTCCCTTAGAACCATCTATTGCCCAGATGGGACACCAGGACAGTAGCACCCAGAGGTGATCCATGGCAAAGCACCCACAGTTCTTAGCACCCTGCAAAGTACTAATCTAACTGATGCCATCTTATAGGCCAGGACCGATTTTCCTAAGAGAAAATGTGGCTAGATCACATGAAGTCACAATCAACATGAACATGCGAACAGCAAAGCAAACAAGCTGTTGAACTAAACATGATTGGCCATTTCATTGGTGGGGGGCATCCCTTTGAAAGTTCATCTGTTGCTTGTTCATTTATCAGCCACAATTTGCTTAGTATGTAAGAGAATATTTTTTTTTGAGAATATTTTTTAACCATGCAAATCTAGCCATTTTTTTTCCTATTAAAAGGGCCACTGCTCATTTATTTTTGCAGCAGATTCTCTAGCCTAATCTTTAGGTAAACCAAGGATGTTTTATAACAGAGAAGAGTGTCTTCTCTCTCTTAAGGAGTTTATGGTCTAGAGAAAGAGAAGGTGGGGGATTGGTAGGAATAAATGGGATCAAGGGAGAAAGGCTGAGAGAGAGGTTACAGGAAAAGGGAGCAGACAAATGGAGAAGTGGGGTGCAGGAAGGTGGGGACACAGGCAGAGAAAAGTAACTGGGGAAGGGGGTAACAGTTGGTGGGTTCAGCAGTCCAGTTCCAGCAGGTACAGTGCTTTTCATATTTAAGTGCACAGCTACTAAATGCCGAGACATGTCCCAAATATAATAATATATGAACATAAGTCAGTTCCCACTCACTTTCCAATACAACCATGTTTATTCTCTTCATATCTACCACAATTTTAACTACTTATATTTTATTTCCTAGATCATTGTTACAGACACACACACAGCTGCAAGCCACATGAGAGCACAGACTATATCTTCTGATCTCAGTTCTCAGCTCTGCCTTATGAGCTGTGTAACCTTAGGCAGGTTACTGAACCTCTCTGATCCAATAGTTCATGGAGATTTTGTGAAAATGAAATGAGAAATGCATATAAAATACAGAATAGCTCTCAGTAGAATTATTCTGTTTCCCCTAATACTGAGCAAGAACAAAAGTCCAGGGTCCACATTCCATTAACAGCTCTTCCTCCTTTTCCCAGATGAGGTTTATTCTGGCTACCCACAGTTAAAACTCTCCATTCAGGGATCCAAACAGAAAAATCCTACATCCTTGCCATTCCATGCTGGTTTATTGGAATTTCATGCCTCCGGGCAGTTTCAATCCTCTCCTCTCCTCTCCCCCTCCTCCTGCCTGATGCTATGATGCCACAATCCAGTCTCTGTGACTCGGGACATGTTTCCATGGTGATGAGCAGTGATGTCATAAAGGGTGGATTGTTACAGGGTTGAATGATATCTGGCACCAGATGCACCCTGCCTCCTTATAAAAGCGGGGGGTGGAAGACAAATCCTGTGGGCACATACCAGAAAATGGGAAACCGAATCACCCAAGGGATGGCAAGGGACCACCAGAGGGAGAGAAAGTTACAATCTCCTCCATGCACTAGCAGCCCCATTTGGAAAAGACTGGATTTAACAGACCTCCCCAAGACAAAGATCGTTTATCGGCAAAGGAAATCAAAGAAACCAACAAGAGGCAGTGACCACAGGACACTCCACCTTCTGGTCTAGAAAGACCCAAGCCAACAGTGGCTTCATCCACCGCAGCCCATATTTCTAGAAGAAAAAGCCACGGGCTCTCCCTTACCAGAGCCTTAGATTGCCATGCGCGTCTGATTGCTCCAAAGACAGACCATTGTGATTTTCAGCCCAGCATGCATTTTACAGGAACAAGTCCTACCAGAGAAATAGCAGCCACCCCCAGCTGAAATCCTAGGGGAACGCAAACCACCTTGTTAAGAACATTCCCAGAGGAGATTTTATACTAAAGAAATCCCATAATGCTGTCTGCCATCTCTGAGTTCTCTAAAAACCCGGGCCTTGGAAAAGGAGTGCCTGACACCAGGGAAGTTTGGCTGCACGCTGGAGGAAGGAGAGCCTGCAGGCAAAGCTTGGAAGCAGAGACGCACGGGTTGCATGGGAAAGGCCTGGTCGGGGTTACCACTGTCTGACCATCCCTTGTAGTGAGTGCCAAGGAATGGGTCCTCCTCAATAAAACGTTTCCCTCGGTCCCACAGGAGACTCTGAGAACCAGTGCTTCCCTCTCTCTTTCTCTGGGCAGCTGGTTTTCCTGAATGCTCTGTGCCTGGCAAGTTGGGTCCACAGTAGTAGCTAAGTATGTGTGCGGTGTGCATATATTTTTATGACCTTCATCATTATTCACGAACTAACTTCAAAGGGAAGCCATTTCCATGCAGGAGACCTGAAATATGCTTTTCCATGCCCACACATGCATGGAGATAAAGGCCACTTACTATTCCAGAGAGCAGGAGGCACTGTTTTCTGGATGTCAGTATGGGCAGCACCCAGCCATCCACCATGTGTCAGAGGAAAGCCAAATGGCCTGCAGGCTCCATCTCTAGGTCACTCGCCAGACCCCAAACATGTCACAGTCTCTCAGGCCTCCTGGCCTCGGCCCATGCTGCCCTTTGGTCAAGAATGCCCCCCCCCCATCCTATCCTCACAACCCCCCTCGACCATAAGATCTGGGCCCAGGTCAGATGGCCCAGATCCTCGCCTGTGGATGTGTCTGGAAGGAGGCCCTCCTCCTTTACTATCCAGCTCCTCCACTGCAGTGTGGCTCTCTTAGGACAGGGACCATTCCTTGTTCATATTGAATACCCGGCCCAGCTGGTGTTGCTCAGTGGTTGAGCTGATCAACCTATGAACCAAGAAGTCACAGTTCGATTCTTGGTCAGGGTACATGCCGGGGTTGCGGGCTGGCAGCCTGGGGTGTGCAGGAGGCAGCCTATCAATGAGGGGTGTGCAGGAGGCAGCCTATCAATGAGTCTCTCTCATCATTGATGTTTCTATCTCTCTCCCCCTCTCCCTTCTTCTCTGAAATCAATAAAAATATTTTTTTAAATAGCTACTTGGCTGGAGCACATGTTCCTAGCATCTGCAGTACATGTGTGCCAAGGTGAATGGTGAGAGAGAAGCCAAAATCCTCATTGTCTGCAAATCCCCACTGCCAGCCTCAACTCTTCCAAAATAAAAGGTGATTTCGACAAGTATGTTTTGGTGACTTGAGGCACTAATTTCATGGACCACGATCCTTAAATAAGATCAAGGAGGAGCAGTAGAGTCAAATAAGGCAGCCTGACACTCTAGAGACCCAAACTCTGGCTGTGAGACACTGAGCAAGCTGTATCCCCTCCTGGAGTCCAATTGTCTCATCTATGAAACCAGAGAAGGGTGGAGGTTTGGGCTCCAGTCCAGTTCTAGCTCCTAACCCACCGGAGCAGTGCATGGCATTTTCACATCCTGAAACAGGAGCATGCTATACTTCAAGGATGATGTCGCAGGGCACTTGGCTGCCCTCCTGGCTTGATATTGTCCCTTCCAGTCTCCTGTAAAATCCCCCTTCCTGTTTATTTCAGGACACTCCAGGCTGGGGATGGATGACAACTCCCAGCGAAGGGCAGACTGCAAAGACAAATGGGACTGTCTAGCTGAGCTGCCCTTGTTAATCCCGTGTCACCCAGAGAGAGCCTGCCCCCCTTCCCAAACACCTGGGAGCCTAACCTTCCTTGGCCAGGCCCCCGGCACCAGCAAAGCTCCAAAGCGCTTCCCATGTCTTGCCTGAGCGGGGCTAATCCCATTACTTTGCAAGCAGGTCTCGATGTGCCTGTACATTCTGTCACTCTCCTTGTCCATGACAAATGCCCGGCATAAAAATTACCTGCAGAAATGTGTTAAGGCGGCAGCAAGTACATCCAGAGGCCCGGGGAAGGTGAGAAGGCTGGAGATTGGTGGAGATGATCTTCATTACTGGTGCATTGGAGTAAGAGGAATGGGGGGGGGGGGGGGGATTGGCCAGGGTAAAGGAAAACACTACTGGTTCATTCACCAGCTGCATACACATGTCAAAAGTCTATCCAAGTTGCTCAGCAACCAAGAAAAGGCATTTTGGAGAGCAAGGGGCTAACTGGATAAGTGAATTAATTAGACATCTCCGGAGTCAGTGCCATAAATGACAATAGGCCTGAGTGGTCAGTTTCTTGCTGGCTAAAGTGCCTTCCTCGCCTGCTTGAGCTTTGGTCCAGCAATTTTAGGGAGCTGGGGAGAGGGGGAGCCAGGTAACAATGTGTCAGAGATGCTACCTTGGGAGGCGTAGGTGACGGAGGGAGTCTTGCCTTGGCAGAGAAGTTGAGCTAAAGATATTCAAGGTCTCTTTCAACTCCCATGTTTGATCAGTTTTGCCCTGCGGGGTAGAAAGGGCAAGAAAAGGAGTAAGTCCTCACTCTGGCAGCCTGTAGGGAACTTAATAACCTGCTTTCCCACACCATCGCACGGGGTTTCCCTTTGCTGTATTTAAAACAAGCAGGTTCCCATGAAAGCCGATAGACGGCCGTTGTTAGGGCGTTTGTGTGGGAAATCTGACGTTTTGTTGGTGGTTGCTTTTTCCCCTTTCTCTGCTTTGCTTCCTCCCCTTAGTTTCCTTTAATTACAGCAGAACCCCACTGGTTGCGCTAATGATGGAGAGGGCGCTGCTGCACAGAGCGCACAGTGAGAGGAGGGAGCAGGCAGGAGGCCGGCCAGCAGGGGCCAGAGCCTGCTCTCTGGGAAGGGGAGACAGCAGTGGTGTGGGCATCTGGGTTTGCTGCCAGTAACAATTGGCTGGGAGCCTCCGGGCAAGCCTCTGCACCTCTCTG
The DNA here is from genome assembly GCF_951640355.1 of Cnephaeus nilssonii. Classification (NCBI taxonomy): domain Eukaryota; kingdom Metazoa; phylum Chordata; class Mammalia; order Chiroptera; family Vespertilionidae; genus Cnephaeus; species Cnephaeus nilssonii. Next base: position 47,170,253 of record NC_137087.1, on the reverse strand, counting down.
AGCCTCTGTTTTCCCTCCCTCCAAGTAGGGAGAATGGGTTGTATGATGTTTTGAGAACAATTGATGCCACTGCTAATTCCATCTCTCCCTCGCTCAGAATTACTAACGGTTGCCCATTGCGAACAGAAATAAATAAGCAAGTCTGGGAGCAGGACCTGCAAAGCCTCCCTAATCTAGTCTCACCTCATCCCCGTCTCTCTGGGTTCCCCAAAACACCCTGTTGCTTCTCACCTCCAAGCTTTTATTCATCCTGCTCCTGGCCTGGAAACACTACAAGTTAAGTACAAATGCTCGGTGGAGGTTTTTAGAAAAGGCCCAGGAGTTGAAAATACACCTGAGTCCTGGTGGGATCAGTGGTTGACCCTCTCCCTTCCCAGGCCTTGCTCTCCATGATGGAGAAGAGGGCCACGCGAGGCTCTGTGGCTCAGCGTATAAGGGGACTTGTGGCTCAGTTGCTTACCACCTATGTGACCTGGGCCAGGTATTTAACTCCCCTGTGCCTTTGCTTACTCATCTTTACAATGAGGCTCATGATAACAGATACTTCGGGATGATGAGGGTTGAATGAGATGCTACTGCAAAGGTTACAGCTCAGCATCTGGTACATGATAAGAATGCCCTCAATGTCTGTTATTATCACAAAATTATCTCATTCTAGAACGAAATAAAAGTTGATCTCTTCGCCTTTACCCACCTGTTCATGCTGGTTCACTCAGCCTACCCCTCTCCCAAACTCTATAATTTCCCGATTTCTCTGTCAATACAAAAGTAGACTCAATGATTTCCATCTTCAAAAGACATGTTCCTCTATTTTGTTGCCTGCTCTGCAGCTTGTTAGCTGTGTGACCTTGGCAATCTATGTGACCTCTCTTCATCACAGTTTCCTCATCTGTAAGTTAGAGATCATAATAACCCCAACTCACAGGTTGCTGTGAGGGAGAAATGGGGTGACACATGTGAAGCACCCAAGACTGGTACCTGGCACATAGTAGGCCCTTGATAAATGTTAAAGCCCATCCACAAAGGCTTCATTTTTGGTTCTAATATCGGTTTGATATTTCCATTCTTTTGTCTACATGTGCTTATGTTAGATTTCATGTTCCCAGAAGACCAAGATCAAATCTGAATTGGTTCAGATGTGCCCAAATCCTAACTGCATAGTTCATCATCATTCACTACTTTTAATGACTGATAATAATGAATATAGGAGATAATTCACCTATGGAATGTGCTTCTTTACGATCTCAGGTATACATAAACACGTCTCCTATATATAAAATGCGTAGCTGAGATAAAATCACAAGTTCAAAACCATCTTAGATGTGGGTGGCCAGCTTGTCAATGATTTGGCATAACCCACCCATGCTTTGAGAGAATAAGCTGGGGGCTGTGGAGAGAGGTATGTATCTCTGGGTACCAGAAAGTGTGACAATCTTTATAAATGAATAACATGGCACTTGAAGGGGGTAGAAATGTCCATTTTTCAGCTCTTAATATTACGAGCCTTCACCTCATTCCAACTCCATGAGCCCCTATAGTGAGAGGAATGGCTAAGAGGGAGAAAGTAGTAGGGTAGGATAGAAGGCAGAAGAGAGGAACAAACTAAAAGTCCCGATACCTGCTCAGACACTGAAGAAGGGAATTCAGCTGTTTGAGGAACAAAGCAATGGGAAGTCATGGTTTAGTAGTTACAGAGCTTCTGTTTGGGCAATGAAAAATCTTTGGAAACAGATAGCGGTGATGATTGGACAACAGTGTGAATATAACCAATGCCACCTAAAAATGGTTCAGATGGAAATTGTTATAACAAATACATAAATAAAATTTAAGGGGAAAAAAGAGAATAGCACTCTCCCCAATTTCTCTTCTCTTTAACCAAAGAAAATCCACCATTTGCAGCATTTCACAGAAACAGAAGCCAGGCTTTGTTCAGAGCCCTATTCTCTCACCTCCTGGGAGTGGCCTCCCTCCCCCAGATGCCAGTCCTGAAGGCGGAAAAGTTAGACAAATGGCACAGGCTATGATTTCAGGAGACCCCCATCCCTAAAATACCTTTCCAAACCATCCCCAGTGGAGGTGGACAATTTCTATTCACCATTAGGAGAGCAAACTTAGAATGCATGTTTCTAAAAAAGACACATAAATGGCCAACAGATATAGGAAAAAAATGTTCAACATCACTAATCATCGGGAAAATGCAAATCAAAACCATGATGAGATATCACCTCACACCTGTTAGAATGGCTATTACCAAAAAGACAAAAGATAATAAATGATGGTGAGGACCTGGAGAAAAGGGAACTTTTTTGTATTGTTGCTGGGAATGTAAAATGGTATAGCCATTATGAAAATAAGTACAGAGATTCCTCCAAAATTTTAAAATAGAACTACTGAATGAACCAGCAATTACAATTCAGGGTATATTGCTAAAGGAAATATATCAGCCCAGATGGTGTGACTCAGTGGTTGAGTGTTGACCTACAAACTAGGAGGTCACAGTTCTATTCCTGGTCAGGGCACATGCCCCAGTTTCGGGCTCCATCCCCAGTAGGGGGCATGCAGGAGGCAGCTGATCAGTAATTCTCTCTTATCATTGATGTTTCCATCTCTCTCTCCCTCTACCTTCTTCTCTGAAATCAGTAAAAATATACTAGTATTAAAAAAAAATAAGGAAATCCTGTTATGACAATATGGATGAACCAGAAGGACATTATGCCAAGTAAAATTAGGCAGGCACAGAAAGACTAATCCTGCATGATCTCACATATATGTGGAAACTCAAAAATTGGACTCATAGAAGCAGGGAGTGGATTGTCAGGGGCTCGGAGGTGGGGAGATGTTAGTCAAAGAATACAAAGTTTGTTTTGCAAGATGAATAACTTCTAGAGACCTAAGGTACAGCATGGTGACTATAGTTAATAATAGTGTATTGTATACTTGAAATTGGCTAATAGAGTAGCTCTTAAATGTTCTCACAAGCAATAAAATCATTTCTGTGTGTGGTGATGATTACATTTATTAACTTGATTGTGGTAATCATTTCACAATGTATACATATATCAAAAAATCACACTGAACAACTTAAGTATATACAATTGTTGTTGATTATAACTCAATTAAGACTGGAAAATAAAATAAAATAAAAATCAAAGGCCTCAGGAAAAGGAATGGAAGGAGCAAAAGACTAATATTAGACATTTTTTCCAGAGCAAGGAGAGCAATATAAGTGGAAGTTACTGGGTCTAGCTGACCTGACTCAGTGGTTGAGCATTGACCTATGAACCAGGAGATCATGGTTCGATTACCAGTCAGGGCACATGCCCAGGTTGCAGGCTCAATCCCCAGAGTGGGGCATGCAGGAGGCAGCCAATCAATGATTATCTCTCATTGTTATATTTCTATCTCTCTCCTTCTCCTTTCCTCTCTGAAATCAATAAAAATATATTAACAAAAGAAAAAAGAAGTGGATATTACTGGGCACAGGGGAGGATAAGAGCCAGAAAGGGGAACTGAACACGCTTCCCTGCATCCCTCTCTTCTCTTATTTTGCTTTCAGCAAACATTTCACCCAGTCCCCCTGCCTGAGAGGAGATACAGGCTCTGGGGTGTTTCAGATTTCCTTCTGTCCCTGGGAATTCCATCCTCTACCCAAGTGTTCACGCATAGGTGGCCCTGCTTTATTTGCTGTAAATTCACACTGAGTCCTACCCAACTCACAAGAGACTCAGGATGGACTTAGAAGCAGGATAAACTTGCTAATAAAAAAAATAAAAAATAAACTGAAACCAATTTGCAGGGAACCTCCTTGGTAACTTAAATCAAGAAGAGAAGCCCCATACGACACAGAGCCATGCAGCTTTTAGATGCAAGCCATTTCCTTTGTCTCATCTCCGGAGTCCCCTGCTATTCTTTGAAGACCACCATCCCCACCCTTCTGCCATCCCCATCCCCTTTAGGGCAAATTAAAATGGGGCTAGAGCTGTCCCTGTCTGAGACTGAAGAGAAAGGGAAGGCCATTGGTAACTGGTGGCTCATCCCTGTGTCCACCACAGGGCTGTCTTCCCACAGCTCAGGGTTTTCCTCTGCAGGAAATGCACCCAACCCTGGGGGAGGGAAATAACAGTGTTGGAAGGGGCAGCTTCCCCCTCCCCTAAAAACACCCACTCTCACAGTGGGGGGTGGGGAGAAGTGACTCACTGGAGCAGACCTACTATGAGGCAGACCAGGGTAATCATCAGAACTTCTTATCACCTTATAATCATTTCCTACCCACTGTCAAGTATTTTCTACCACAGGACAGGCACATTGCCAAGCCTTTCAAGCTCGCTTACTCCTCACAAGAGCTGTACAAAATAGGAATTATAATCCTGATTTATAAAGGAGAGAATTGGGTTTCAGAGAGTAACTTGCCCAAAATCACACAGCCAGTCAGTGGTAGAGCTAAGATTCCTAAAGCATCCCATCCCCTATGTCATCCCATAAGTCATCTAATGTCTTCATTCTGCCCAAGGATCCCTACTTGGAAAAATGCCCTAGCCTGCGTAGAACTTAATGGAAAACTGAAGAGCATCAGGGTGTGGCAAGAAAGAGCACTGGACTGGAAGTCCGGGAGATGGACAGTGGGGTGGGTGCCTTCACTATCTCGGTGAATTTGGGCACTCCACAGATCTCCTGGCCATAACGTCCACATCTAAAAAAGGATGTGGTTAGATCACTACACGTTCTTTCCAGCTCTAAAATTACTTCTATTTTAAGAGGATCTCGACTCCCCAATTGTGAAGTTTCTGGCCAAAAAGTAATTGAGCAGAGAATCCTCTCAGATGCCCCACAGAATCACACCACAAGCCTGAGCAAGTCCTACTATAATTTAATAACAATAACATTCCCTTACACATGTCTGTAACTTTAGAGTTTATAATGCCCTTTCAAATACATAACTTCATTTTGATCCTTGCAACTATTGCACAGATGAGGAAACTTGAGTCTCAGATGTTGACTGACTTTGGGCCATTTCATAAAGTCGGTACATGGTGATATGAAGGCTTATATTCCCATTTCCATTTAACCACAACCAAAAGGAATGATCCCACATGTACTTGTGCTTGGATCTAGAGTCATATTGCAGAATGAGCCCATTCATATAACATCTAAGCCATCATCGCCATCATCATCATCATCATCCACATTGGAACTCATTTGAGTACATAATAGACACTAAGTCATAGTTGTTAAAACTATTAATAAAGAGGCTGGTACTGTTTCAGTTCATATACCCCAACACCTGCCAACTCCATCTGCAGGTAAGATCGGCTCTGCTTAAAGGCATATTACCCTCACATGTATAATATATACTATTCTCTCTCCTCATCCCAGATCCCAAAAAGGGCACACTGATAAGACCTTTTCTCCTAGACATGATTCCTTCAGCATCCCTCAGTCTGGTGCTATGAGCAGGCTTGGCTGAGGCAGGGGATCCTCAGGAACAACAGTTTTTCATTGTGTCTGCCTATATTCAGTTGCAGGGTGTAACAATGGTGTTTCCCACAAGATAATCAGCTCCGTCCCCCTGCTCCATGTCTTTAAAAATATATATGCGCACAAGAAAGAAAGAAAACACAAAACAAAACCAGAAGGGGAGGGAGGCAATCTTGAAATGAATTCCACTGCAGAAGCTTATGTTCCTGCAGACATAGTAGATATTAATAATTCAACAAAATATTACAGTAATTACTATACTTTGCAAAATCACAACAGTGCACTCTAGCACGACTCCTACCAATCTCCCTGCCATTGCCATTAATAAATAAACCACGGTTCCCTACATTAAACTTGTTATTTAAAAGCTAAATATTTTATCAGCATTAATGTATTTTAAATAATCAGTCAAGACCAAGAAAATCCCTGCCCCCACATTGCTCCCCTCACCCCAATAAGTGAAATCCCATCTTCACAGCTAGAACAGAGATTGACTTTAACAGGAATACACTGAGCTTAGGGCTTAAAGGCCCCCCACAGAGGGACCTGAGGACCACTCAGCTCAAACACTCTGCTGGAATCCGATTAGGCTGCTGAAAAGAGTGAGAAATAAAAAGCTGAAGATAAATTATTTTGGACCATGTAGCCAACCTACCTCATTCAGCTCCAGAAAAGGAAGCCATGAATTGTAAAGCGAGATAAGTGGCAAGAAACCACCAACAAGACACACCTAAGGATAGCCCTGAGCATGGATGAGGCAAATGACCTTGAAATATAGGTGAGCCTCACTTTACATCATAGTTATGACCCCACAAACCTTCTACATCCAATCTATCAAGTTCTGTTGGTTTTACCTACTCTATCAGTTAGCTTTTGCTGCAGAACAAACCACTCAAATCTCAACCCCTTATTTTCACAACAATCATTTATTCTCATAAATGTACAGGGCAGCTGAAGGTTGGGTGATACAGCTGGGCTCAGGTGGGCAGTTCTGCTGCTCATGGCTCGGCTCGGCCCCGCTGATCTAGGCTCAGAGTAGCTACATGTGACTTGTCACTCATTATCCTCACAGGAGCAGTCGGCTAGTCTGGGTGTTTTTCTCATGGCCACTGCAGAGGCTCAACACAGATACACAGTGCCTCTTGCTAACTAAGCTTAGAACTGGCACCTCTCCTATTGGCCAAAGCAAGTCACAAGGCCAAACCCAAAAGGCTCTAGGAAAGCAAAGGGAGTTATGGGGAGCTGTGAAGAATTATACAAAGGAGCCAACACAATCAACTACATCTGCTAAATATTTCTTCACTTGGCTCCTTCCCACCCAATCCTACCACCACCTCCTCAGCCACCATCATCTTTAGCTACAGCAGCAGGGTGGTCTCCAAGCATCCATCCTGTTCCTCCTCCAAACCACAGCGTGGTCAGAGTGGTTTTTTAATGTAAATTGAATGGTATCACTCTCCTATGTTAAACCTTCCAGTGGCTTACCCCTTGGCTCTTAGGATAAAGAAGAAACTCCTTCCCCTGGGCTTATAAGGTCCTGCTTGGTCCTACCCATCCCTGCTTGTCTAGCTTCATCTCTCACCAGCCCCTAGCCCACAAGTCATCTGCTCCAGCCACCCTGTCCTTTCTGTCCCTTTTAGATATTCCGCTCCCTCATGCCCCAGAAGCTGTGTGCCCAGAACACTCTGCCCTCTCCTCTTCACCTCATTGACCCCAAGCACCTCTGAGAGCTCAGCTCATCTGCTTCTGCCTCTCTGCCCGCTCCACATTAAATGTCCCGGGGGTAGTATTTGATAGTATCGTTAACTTCCCCTTCAGAGAACTGCTCACCATTATATACTCAGAGCCCAGCAGCGCCTGACACATAGAGGGCACACCACAAATACCTGTTGAATACTGATGATGTTTTTAAAAGATATTTTTAATTTTTAAAGTAAAAGGTAGCTAAAACTGCCTTTTTTTAGAATTTTGTGTTAAAGGTATTCGGATAATAAGTGTCTACAGCAAATTGCTCTGTAGAGGGTTTAGTGCCCCTCACATCAGGACTCCTTAAAGGGCTCTACATCACTAATATGAACAAAGTCACGGGTGTTCCACAGCGGGAAGCTCCTTTTCCTCACCCCCATCAGTCCCTGAGTGGGAGGGGAGGCACATGTAATCCCAAAACAGCAGAGGATGCAATCCAGCAAATAATCTAAGCACTTCGAAGGTCTAAGGGAACATTTTTTTGACCCTAGTTTACTATGTACATATGAACCTTCAAACCAATGTGAAAGCAAAATAAATTTTAGACATACCAAGAATGAAAAAAAATCATTGCTGAAGCAATGGGTGACTATATTATCTATCATCCAAGCCAGGGTCTTTTGAGAGTTAAAAGGAATCTATCAATATGTATAACAGGACATTGGAATAAGCATTCCCACATACTTTCTGAAAAAGAATACTTGAGGATGTACCACAGGAAAATGAAAATCAGTCCCCAATAAGAAAAAAGAATCCAACAAACAGAGGTATTACCCCAGGAGTAGAATGAGTAGATATATCGAGATGACAACACGGAAGCCGGCCTACAAAGGAATCAGTATGAATTAGAATATTCAATAATAATACAATTAAGAAGTTAGAATAACTCAATACTATGGCCAAAAACAAAACAAACAAAAAAATTTACAAGAAAATGAGCCCAAACTAAGATGGCAAAATTCGTACCAACTATCAGAACATGAGATAATCAATTTTATCTCCAAGCTCAGAACACCCCTCACCAAGCAACACAGGCTTAGTCATGAGGATTAGATCTATTTCCTACCATGCTACTGGGTTTTGTTATAAATAATAAACACAATCATAACATTTAAACATTTTATTAGCCTTCATTCACTGTGATCTTGATTGCATTTAATGTATTTCCTAAGTATGCTCAAATTGGCACATATTTTAAATTATCTCACATTGTTCTCGCCAATGTTTATCTAATATGCGTTTCCCACACACAACTTCAAGCTTTGTGGGTGTCCAGTGTGTATCATATGCTTTGTTCACATCCTGCATCACTAGTCATATAGTAGATGCTCCCCAATACTTCATATTATCTCAAAGGAAGAAAGCAGAGCAATCAATATAGGTCAAGTCCTGGAACAAATGTTTTTCTTAAACATCCATTCTACACTGCCATCTGAGACTTTTATTATATCAGATGTGACTTGAAATAAATTGTACATCATTCTTGGATGTGTGCTAAGGAAAGTGGGTGCAGGCAAAAGAAGGTGGATGCCGTAACGTGGTCTCAAATCTGTTGTGGAAGGACCTCCAGCTATTGAAGGAACAAAGGAGAGGTAAGGTGAATTAACACCATGAGTTCATAGCACCCCCAGTTTATACCACTTTGAAAGCATTCTTTTCAAATTGCTTCCAAGTGCAGCATCTCATTATTTAACTGTGACATAAAGGAAGCAAATAGGAATGTCCCCTTTTCACACATAAAGAAATGATTGATCTCATATCACATCTAATTTATGGTGAGATGGGCCTGCATCAATTTATGCAACTCTTTCATTTTGTAGATAAAGAAACTGAATTCCAGAAAATTCAAAGGAGTTAGCATCATACTAAGCAAAAAAAGAAGAAGAATGAATGAATGCATGCACATATACTTGGGATAGAACAAATGTATGAATTCTTGAAAGAAGCATTTTACATTTTTTATCATCATTCAAGACCCTCTCCTTACTAATGCACCCATTTTTTAAAAGTCTCTAATTCATATACATACAAGCTGCTACACCTGGGAGGGTCTTTATTCACCTACACCTAAGAAAGGGTGACTTGCTGAAGATTGTAATGTACCCAAGTCTAGAGATCCCAACTCTCAGGCTCATATTCTTCCCAGCCTGTCATGATGACCCTCACTGATGAACCAACCGTAAGCTCAGCTGCTCCCTGACAAAACAAAGTCTAAGCAAAACAGGAATTGTACCCTATTCTTAGTCAGGATATTACCTGCCAGGAGGTAGAGGTCCAAATTTTAAGGACCCTCTGTGTATTGCGAAGACCAAGTGCATGCCTTGGGGTAAGGTGGGGCTCCTTAGCCCTGAGAAATGACAGTGAAGACTAATTTGAAGGAGTATGTCTCCTTCTCAAAGCCTCAACACCATGTTTCTGCCACTCAATATAACCATGGACTGGGCTCCTTTCTTCTGGACGGTGCCACGCTAAAGGAGGACCCTCTCAGAACCAGGGTCAGTGACGTCATCTCCCTCTCCATTCCTACTACATGCCATGGTATGGCCCGAAGTAGGATTTTTTTTTAAGTATGAGGGAAAGTCTGGCCCTGGCCATAGGTGCCCAAATATTTGGTCCAACATTATTCCAGGGGTGTCTGTCTATGAGGCTATTTCTGGATGAGATTCGTATGTGAATCAGTAGATTGAGTAGAGCAGATTACCCAATGTGGATGGATCTCATCCAATCCATTGAAGGACAACTAGAACACAAAGGCTGAGTAAGAAATAATTCTTCCTTTCTGCATCACTGTCTTCAAGCTGGGGCATTGGTCTTCTCCTGCCTCAGACTCAGACTCAAACCAGAACTACACCATCAGCAATATTGAGTTTCCAGCTTGCCAACTACAGATTGTGAACTTCTCAGCCTCCCTAACAATGTCAGCCAATTCCTTGCAGTAAGGAATCTCTTTACATATACAGATACATATATAAATATATACACACACGTATAAAGACATTTACTATGAGGGATATGATATATACTGGTATACATCCTGAAAAGAAAGACTTCAAGTCAAGTAGTTTATTTGGGAGGCAATCCCAAGAAATACTGATAAGGGAGTAAATGGGAAGGGATTCCAATAAAGCAAGCAAATTACCACAATAGGCAACTGGGGTGTAATCCCACTGGAGACTCTGGAAGATAGTGTAGAAAATCAGCCTCAGAAATAAGGGTACTTGGGTATTTATCCAACTTCCACTAGTCATTGATAGGTGGCTTCTCCCTACTCCTTGATGGGAATTAATTTCTGACACTTCCAGCCTGTGCCTTGGGTGATCAAATCAAGCTTCAGTGGGCAAACAGGCCCTGGTGCTGGTGGTTAGAAGTCAGGCCAACATGCAGAGAAATGTCAAGGGCTAAGGGAATATGGCAGGCTACCATTTTATCTGCTACAGATGTCTAGAATTCAATCTGCCCCACTTCCTATCTAGGCAGATAATGAGAACTAACATCCTTAACCAATAGAATAGCCTACTACGCTAGACCTTTTATGTGTATTAATAATCTCTAAGATTCTAAACAACCCTACGAGCTCAGTAATTATCCCCATTTTACAGACAATGAAACTAAGACTCAGAGACCTGCTCAAAGTCACTGTTGCTTGGGAGCCATCTCATAACAGAAAAGACATTTCAGAGTTTTCAGAAACCTTTCAGTCAAAAGTTTGCTTTCAAAGCATGAATGACACTGAAAGAAACCCAGTGATATGATCAAGTTTTTCACGTCTAAAGATACCCTTCCTTTACACCCTGGAAAACAAGTTTCTGATGGGCTCAAAACTCTTATAGATAAGCTCCCCCACTATGTCTAACCACGTTTGGATATAGCAGCTTGAGCCACTTTTCAAGCCCTGAAAAAAAAAAAAATGTTCAACTCAGTAATTGTTCTCCATCTCCCACTGAGAACAGATTTTAAAAAGAAAAAAGCCCATTTCTTATACATCAGCGTAATCTTTAACCTGATTCCAACCATCTGGCAGTGAAAAGAAAGTGCCTGCCTCACCATAGATGCCAAGAAGACCTTGAGAGTACTGAGTCAGGCATGTGGGACCTGAGATCCGGTGACAGACAACTGTGATGTCCTAGGGGTGCAGACCCTAGGCCTGAAGGCAGCCAGAGGAGGCCGGACACTTCCTCAACCCCAAGACATTCATTCTTCACTCAGGCAGTCTTAAGTATTTAAGAACGTGTTTATGTCATTCAGATCAATAAGCTTCTATTGACTGACCACCATGCACAAAAAAAGTGAGAAGCACAAAGACAGAAAATGCAGAAGAGATGGGAGAAGCAAGCCTGAGCATCACTTCCGGCTGAATTTATTTCTAGAGTCATAGTTGAGTCATCCATGGGTTGAATGGACTGCAGGATATTTGTACAAGGCATCCATTTCCTTGCTTCTGCAGGAAGAGGCTGAATGATCAACACTCAGGACTCAACTGCTTTGTTTTCAATCAATTATTCATCTATGGGTCACCAAAGGACCCCTCACATGATGTAACTGCAGGCTGCTGCTGCTCTTCTCTCCTTTTGGGACAGTTTCTCATGCAGCATTCTTCTATTATTTCGTCTTATTTTCCTTTATTTCCCAGGACAACAGTCCCTCCAGTGTCTGTGTACAAATCTCAGGCCCCATTTTTGGTGCATAGGAGACAGACAAAAAGGGAATTCAAGTCTGTAACTTGATGGGTGTCAATCACTACAAGATATTGATGGTTTGGGCCAATATGGTAATTCTGGAAAAGAGACAGCAAGTAGTCTGCAGATAGTTCCAGCAATGGATATCCCCATTTTGCATCAGGCACAACGCCAAGTTAGGAGATTGAGAGGAGAAGCAAACCTGGACCATCAGGCCCATCCCATGACCTTGACGTTGATGAGTCTTGGGCACTATAGGCTCTGCTTACCAACCAGCCCAGCAGCCCAGTTATCCTATTTTCTTAAAGCTACACATTTCACTTCTTCAAGAAGTCTTCTATGATTCACTATAAAGGATAATCATAGATGCCCAAGCCAAGGGAAGCTATGTTATGTTAAAATTCATCCTTCTGGATACCTTTCTCGAGCCTTCACTCAATGAAATCCTGGGGAAATACTCAACTTATTAGTTGTGAATTAGTCTAATCTTTAACCTGTTTCTAACCATCTGATTCTAACCATTTCTATTACAAATTCTGAGTATGAGTTTCAAGAAGCACCAGCCATTCATTCCTCAGTTTCATTCACTGTGTATCTCAGGTCCACACAGAAGACAGATATCACAACGACATTGAAATGAGCATCTCACTGAGAAACTTTAGGCAAGTCCCTCCTTCCTGTGCTTCAGTGTTTCCATCTGAAAATGAAGGGAAAGCCCCTTCCAATATAAAAATAAAAACTAAACCAACTGAAAGTATCTGAAGGGCTTACTTCAGATCAAGCACTTCTTTTAAGCACTTTGCTATATGTGTCTTATTTAATCCTTACACCAGCCCAATGTGAGAGGTACTATTATCTTCACCCTGTTTTTGTAGATAAGAAATAGCTAAAAGGGGTGACAACTTGACTGATGTCACACAGCTATTAAGAAATAGAGGCAGCCCAGCTGGTGTTGCTCAGTGATTGAGCATCGACCCATGAATCGGGAAGTCACAGTTCAATTCCCGGTCGGGGCACATACCTGGGTTGAAGGCTCAATCCTGAGTAGGAGGCATGCAGGAGGCAGCTGATCAATGATGTTTCTCTCTCATCAATGTTTCTGTCTCTCTATCCCTCTCCCTTCCTCCCTCTCTAAAGTCAATAAAAACATATTAAAAAAAAAAAAAAAAGACAGAGGCAGCTTTCGAACTCAGGCAGCTGGCTCCAGGACCCATGTTTCTGTTTACCAGATGGTCTTGTTTCACGTCCCTAGTAAATGTCTGTTCCTAATCAATCCTGAAGAGGACTGCATGCATGCTGAGAACCCTCCACAAGTATGAATTCACCAGAAGACATCCATCATACCGAGGCTTAAGAACCCCAAATCCACAACCTAATAGGATCCTTGATTATTCTATTTAACTCTATTTCCAGCTCTTCCCCTAAACTAGGTTCTCTTCCAGTGTGTGACAAGTAACTGGGCACAGTTATACTGACCAACAGCCCTGCATGGCTGGTCCCACCATGCCCCGGGTCTCTCTCATCTCAGCCCAGTAGGGATCGTTTCCTCTGCTCACCATCAATGAGTTAATAGTAGAGAGCTATTCGTACAATCCTTAAGCTCTTAGACACCATTAGTTTTTTTGAATTTACTATTGCACATTAATGTACTATAAAAAACAGCATTTCTATAAATAATTAAACCCAAACTACACTGATCAAAATAAATGAGCAAAATGTTCCTGATGATGCAACCAGGTTTGATTTGCTCACTAACACAAATAATGAGTTGACTCACAAGAAGCCCCTATTAACAACCGTTACGAAGATACAGATTGTCCAACATTAACAAGCTGGTATTTATTGTCTGCAGCCACGCGGTGGGTGGGCCAGGGTGGGTGGACAGGGGGACCCTAGCACACAGCCCGGGAACAGGTGGGAGAATCTATTTCTAAGCCTCTCTGACTAACTTCATGCATACTCATCTTAGGCCTCAGTCTATCCTACCTATAAAATGGGCATCATATCTCACCTGAGTGCAAAATAATTGTGTAACTACTCTTGTCAGGAAAATGGTCTATAAACCCAAGTAGAAAGGAGAAAACTGGGAGTGAGTAGAGGACAGAAACACAAAGAGGAAGACCAGTAGGGAGTTCCTGCCATGTTCCTATCTGAGCCTCATATCCCTCATCTCTGTGCGGAGTGATTTGATGAAGACAATTTCCAAGTGCATGTCCAGCCTTGACATTCTATGAGTCTAGGATACCTGTAGTATCTCCCACAGTGATCCTCTCTCCTCTGAACTCATAGCCTAAAATGGTCACATGACAATTGACCACATATCACCCCATGGCATCTGTCTTGTTGTCACGTGTTGCTTTATACAAGAGCAGTCTCATATCCAAAGCATATTGGAAGGACCTGAGGCAAACATTGCCTTGTCTTTGTTTGTCTTCGCCCTCCATCACACTCCTACCAGCCCCTGTGCCCAGACCACTGGCACATACAGAGGAAATACTTAGCAAAGGGTTGAATATCTTATATGAGTCTATCTAATCTCTGGAGTACATAAGAAAGAAGCCAAGGCTGCTGACCAGTCCCTATTTCTATCTTACTAAATGGGATAGAGATGCCTCTAAATCTTACGTTAAAATTCATACATGAATGATAAGTATAAACTCAAAGCTATTAAGAGTCGGTGTTAGTGCCCATCAGCAGATGAGTGGATTAAAAAACTATGGTACATCTACACAATGGAATACTATGCTGCTATAAAAAAAGAAAGGACTCTTACAATTCACAACAGCATGGATGGACATGGAGAGCATTATGCTAAGCGAAATAAGCCAGTCGGAGAAAGATAACTATGACATGATCTCACTCATTTGTGGAATATAATACACAACATAAACTGATGAACAAAAATAGATCAAAGACAGAGAAACCTTGAACAGACCATCAAACTTCAGAGGGAAGGTAGGAGAGGGGGGTGGTAAGAGATCAACCAAAGGACTTGTATGCATGCATATAAGCATAACTAATGGACACAGACACTAGGGGGGGTAAGGGCATGTGCTGGGAGGTGGGAGTGGCCAGGGAGAGGTCAATGGGGGGAAAAAGAGACATATGTAATACTTTAAACAATAATTAATTTTTTTAAAGAGATGGTGTTAGGCTGCCCACCCACCTCCCCCCACCCCTGCGGCTAAGGCAGTCTATAAATTCTATACTACTTAGGAAAGGGGGAAATAAATGCCTCTAAGGAAGGTTCCATAGAGGTGCTGTGTTTGAATCTCTAACAATGCTATGAATAACAATAGAGGGAAACTCAAGAGCTGAGGCTTGGAGTCCAGAGGAGGCTTGGCACAATGAAGAGTTGGCTAGAGTGAAGGAGTCAAATATAAAAGTTGGAGAAAGAGGCCAAGAATATACACAGTGAGGGGCCCTGAATGCCAAGCTAAGGGACTTTGGATTTGAATCTAAAGGCTAAAGGTACTCAAGCTTGAATGTGGACATACTGCTTGAAATACTCCTGGTGATAACAGCTGTCAAGTTAGAAGCGACTGAGAAAGAAATCATTGATATCCCAAAGGATAAGAATTTCCAATTCCTTTGTAGCCTCTGTTAAATGAGATGTGGGACTATCCTCCTTGACCCACATGGTCCAACGTGACTGAGTACCTACCCCATGTAAGGCGGAGCTCTCTTATCTCTACTCACTGCCAACAAAGTCAGTCCCCCTCCAGTTCAAAGGGGGATAAGGATGGTCAGCCACATTCCATCCACCCCATAGTGCCAGAGCTGATGACTCAAAGTGGCCCACCAGGCACTAGCATTCTACTTTCCACCTCCTCCTCCACAAGGTCTCTTTCCTCCCAAACTTGCTGAAAAAAATCATCCTTTGGCATTTTTCCCTATGCAGGAAGTGTCTCAAGCCAGGCAAGAGCCAAAGGAAGCAGGAGATCAACAGGTGAGTCAAAGCACCAGGCCTCAGGTACACCTAGCCTTGGATAAAGACTTGACCTTCAGGCACTTCTTCCTATAGCAGCCTGTCTGGCTATGCGTCACCTCTCAGCTCCTTCCAGTTCCTAAATTCCTCCCATTGCAATGTAGATTTACACAGCCCCAGGGAAAAGCAGTTCTCCCTTCTGCTCCCTGAGCCTTCTTGCTACTGGAGCCACAACCCCCCACCACCACCCCCACCCCCATCCTTTAAATCCCATTGGAGAAGCCACTTCCTGGCATTCCTTTCTTGTCAACTCCAAAGCAAGCTCCAACCACTACATTTCTGCAATCATTCGATCAGGCCTCCCAATTAAGGAGTTTGCAACTTCTGCTCACCTTGGAAATCACTGCAGGATCTGAGAAGCAAATAACACTCTGTAACCCGTACATCAGAGGAAGCACAGAGCAGACAAATAGCCTGTGTCAACCCTCTCCTCTTAACCCCTCCCCCAGGCCAACAGTGACCAGGAGCAATTAGTGCTTTCTGCCTTTCCCAGCTACATCTCCACTGAGATGGCTCCCCGGTAATATTAATTAAAAACAGATTCTTTTTGGCAGACCCTCGAAGAACGGCTTCTGTGGCAGGTTTCTTTATTAAGCGTCTGAGAAGGCAAAATGCATTAAGAAATTATGACATGGGGACTGTGAGCACAGACAATGAAGGCTAGACAATCCAGCCAAAAGCTATCTGGAAAATCTGTTTGGGAGCCACAATTAGATGCTCCAGTGCGTGGAATACAATTAATCGGATCAAATCTGTCACTATTTTGCACATTAGGAGTAAATATTTTAGAGCACAGTTCCGCTGAATTAGTGAAGGGTATGAAATCCCAACTGGGAGAATCCGTGTGTGCCCACCTGCTAGCATGCTCAGGGAAGGGTGGTCTGACAGGAACCTGGAATAGCCAGCAGCTCTCATTTCTCTTCACCAAGCTGCAGTGTTGGGCACATTGACTGAAAACTATCTGGCAAGTCGTTCCGACCAGATACGCTGCAGAGGCAGCAGTCTGCAAATCCATGCTCTGGGAGCGAGCTGCTGGAAAGGAATGGGGATCCACCTAAAGAGGGGCAGCACTGCCACCTCAATACCAGGAATGGAAATCCCCACCAAGGATTACTCCAGGGAGGAGGGGGCATGGAACGTGGGCTGTTGCCTTCACAACTCTCCACGGCCATTTGCCAACTCACTGACCAAGCAGGGGGGTGACTTCCTTCCTTTGTGGGAGAAGGGCAGAATGATGGTTTTCTGTTCCCCTGGAAACCATGGGGACTGGGCTCTCTCTGGGTGTTTGTGGAACATTCTCTAACCCATTAACCACCAGGATCCCAGCTGGAGATAACCAGAGAGAATGAATGGCAAATCACTCAGGTTCCAAGTTCAAGTCCACTTATCTCTCCCCCAGAACACCTGGCAGGGCAAGAACAATCAGTGGGGAACCAGACAGGTGGCGGGGAGGGAACACCGAGACTCCATCCCTTCCTGATGCATTATGGCTCAAGCCTGCTGGGCACCTCCTCCTTGGCCCCCAGGTCATCCCTCACCACTCTTGGGACCAAAGTGAATACATGTTCCAAGCCTGGGACAAGGATATCCTTCTGCCCACTGAGCCCCTGTACATGCTGGACACATGAGGTGGGGTGGAGGTCCTTGTCGTGCATGTCCACTCTGCCTGCCTGACTGCAAACTGTCGGAGTGGAGTTCAATTTCCAGTTATATGAGGTGACTGAAAAGTCCCTAAAAAGAAACTCACGTCAAGTTACAAGATCCACCAAAGGCACTTGGAAGGAGAACATGTTAGCCTGGTGCCTTCCCAGAGCAGTACATGTTTAACACTTTTGAAGCTAGAAGAGAAGATGGAATTCTCTTTTCATGTCAAAAGAGCCTTACGTAGGACCCAAGTTGTCTGCCTTGGGGCCATCTCTCTCCACTTTGACCTTTCAGAAGGTCCATCAACCCCATCATTCTTCACCTGGACTTTATCTAGAGCACCTTCTTTCACTCCCTTGGGACAGGGAGAAGGGAGAGAGAAACCAACTGGGTAAGGTAGTAGAAACTGGTTTCCCAATTACTCTCCCAAGGGGTTATTTTTTTAAAGTCTCTACAAGACAGATTCATGTTAATATTTCCCCATATTCCCTCAGAGCATCACGGACCGATACTCAGCAAAGCCTTTCTCACTGGTATTGCCTGCAAAGTGTGGTCAAAAGAGGCAGGTCCAGCCCAGGAACTCAAAAGACAGTCCTTCTCTGGACCAGAGAAAGAGAGCACCATGGGGTCCCTGCACCAGCTATGCTACCTTGTCTTTTGCTTAAACGGTGAGACATGCCACCAGCACAACCAATAAACCCCTCGGGGACTGTCTGTGGATGGTCCAAGCCTCATCGCTGTTACTAAAGACTCCAAGGCCAACGTGTCCACTCCCCTGGCCCCACTGGCCCTCTTTTAACTGAAGAGCCATTTCCCTGGGGAACATTGGGCAAGACATGCCCCCTCACTTCCTCTGCTGTGCACGGGCACACAAGATGGGCAGAGAAGGCTATGCTCATTTAACTACTATTTACAGAAAGCAAGTACTATTCTCTAAAGTCCCATCTTCAAGGGCTGTGTCCACACACACACACACACACACAGATCCTTAAAATAAAAGCAGAGGTATAAGAAAACTCTTCAGGAAGAGTTTAATGTTTCTGTAATTCATGAAAAAGTCACAGGTACATGAGGACATCGCCTCTTCCTCTGAGGACACATTTATTTCCAAGATATCCTGTCCATCCTCCTCACCCAGGAAGGAATACACACACACACACAACACACACATCACACACATCACACACACACACACACACATCACACACATCACACACACACACACACACACACACACACACACATCACACACATGCTCACTCCTCTGGGAACTTGTAAGTCTTCAGTCACCCATCCCTGCAAAGGCACATGTTGCCCACTCCCCACATCCACAGCTGCCCACTCCAAAGCTATGGGGTATTCGCTAGGGGCAGATAAGCAGCCGCGCTGTGCTGGCTGCCAAGGATGTGGACTGCCCAAGTCCTTCCCACCCAGCACCCCTTCCCCAGGCTGGGCTACCAGCGCTGTGTGTCATTAAGAACCAGGGAATCTGTACTCAGGATTGCCGGCGTGCTGCGCTCTGCAGACTCCTAGTTTTCCTGTTATTCGCTTCTCCCCCCGCTATGCCACCCCCAGCCAGGCCCGTTAAAATAAGATGAAATTTTCGCAGGGAAATCTTTAATGCCAGTCATGAAGAGACATACAAAGGGAGGAGGGCGGCGCTTTCCCATCCAGTGAGTTCCCCCAAGCTGCCTGTGCAGACACATCCATCATCCTCCTGCCCAACGCCGGAGTCCCATCCCATCGGGAGAGCCAGAGAAAAGGATTTTTGTGAGACTGGCTGAAGTGGGGGGCAACGGAAGTGAGGGGAGTGGGGTAAATCATGGGAGGCCGTGCCTCTCCGCCCGGAGAGCCCATTCCCAGCTGTGCCTGGGCTTGGCTGCACCGCGCTGGGTGCAGGCGAGTTGGGTGCGGAGGGACCCCTCTGGGCCTGCTCTGCTGCGGGCTGCGGCGGCTGCTGGGGCAGACGGGCCGGAGCCCAGCGCTGGATCCGGAGCTCAGAGCCACAGGAGTGGACTCGAGGGCGCCACCTCTCGATACAGCCGCTTCCCGGGGAACCTGGCCGCAGAGCAGAGGTGGAGAGGTGTGCTGGAAGCACAGAGGACCCATCTCCACTCGGGAGCGGACTGCATGTAGTGCAGGACCACTCGGCCCAGGCGAGTTTTTTTGTTTTTGTTTTTTTGCTCAGCGACTTGTGTGTGCTTGTGCATGTGTGAGGGGAATGGGTGCTGAATTTCACTTCATGATTTAAACTTTTTTGCTGCCTCTCCTGTAGCATTCCAGGGCAGCTGCCCAGGTTTGGGGGGGAGGGGGGCGAGGATCAGTGTCACCTGGAGGCCAGGCTGGGGTCGATTTCCCGCCAGGGCTGGGAGAAAGTGGCCGGGAGCTGAGAGCTGAGACCCTAAGGAGGGCAGGAGTAAGGGGTCTGAGTGGCCTCCATCTCCCGGGTTCCCTTCCCAGTGATCGGAGACGGGAAAGGAGAAGGAACCCCTGGCTGTCGCTAGACTCTGTCAGTCGGTCCAGCGGCTCCCACCCCAAATCAGTCAGTGTCCTCACTACGAATTCAATCGCCCAACAGGAAAACTCCAAGCCGAGTACACCATAACTACAGATCATCGACTACAGATCCCTCCTCTGCTCATCTTCAAGCTCCTTCATCCTCCCCTCCCCTCCCGGCTGCCCCAATCCTAGGGTCACCAATAAACAAACACACACACCATCTTCCAACAAACTCCACTAACCTGTTGGGGGCGTGGGGGGAGCTAGGTCAACCTGTTCTCTCTAAAAGTCAAGGTGTTACCCACCCCGACCCTCGAGTAACTATCTGTTCCTCGTTCCTGCCCCCTTGCTGCGGGGAGACAGTGGGATCCCCTGCCCGCGGCGGGTACTCACGCTGCTGTTGTGTCCTGACCAGTGCACCATGGCTTGGTTGTGGGCCGAATCCCCGGTCAGCGCGAAGGAGGTGCTGGGCAGCCTGAGCTCTTCGGCCGCCGCGCCCCCAGCCCGCGAAGCCTTCGCCTCCTCCCGGAGCCCCGTGGCCAGAGGACGGCTCCCTTTGGAACCATCGGACAAAGCAGTGGCCCGGGAGTCCCCGAGCTCCAGGGCGCTGGGGGGCTGCGCTCGGCGACTCCTCCTCGAGCCGCCAGGTTGGCTAGGAGCCGGGATGCCCTGTCCCCACCGTGCACCTGCCGGCGACAGCCCCCCAGCATCTTCCTGCTTATTTCCTCCACTCCCGCCGGCTGCCTGGGGCATCGGCTCTGGTCCGGGCCGGCGCCCGA
The DNA here is from genome assembly GCF_951640355.1 of Cnephaeus nilssonii. Lineage (NCBI taxonomy): Eukaryota > Metazoa > Chordata > Mammalia > Chiroptera > Vespertilionidae > Cnephaeus > Cnephaeus nilssonii. The sequence continues at coordinate 47,149,446 of NC_137087.1, read as the reverse complement.
GCGCGGCGCCTCTCCGTGCTGTCGCCAGTTGCTCCGGCCACTGGCTTGCCACTGCCCGCGGCAAGAGAGGCAGCAGAGCCGGGTGCCGCGAAACCGGGGCGGCGGGGCGCCCAGGACCTCCTGTAGCTCCCCAAGTGATCTCGGCACCGGCTAGGACCCACGTCGACAGGAGCAGGAGCCCAGTCCGGGCAAGGGGCGCCCCGGGCCAACCTGCGGGGCGCTCCGTGCGCGCCAACTCCATCCCGCTGCGGCAGCCGAGGCTCGGGCCGCGAAGTGTGTGGCGCCTGCCGAGGTGCGGGTCCGTGCGCGGGGTGTGCGTCTGCCAGCGAGCCAGCCAGCGAGTGTGTGTGTCGGGGGAGTGGGGAGGGGGCGGCCGGGAAGGAGGTGGCTCGGGCTGGCGCGCCTCCTGGGTCCTCTCCACTCTTCTCTCCTCGCTCTTGATCGCTTGCTCTCTTGTCCAGAGGGTGATTCCAAACCCGGGGGAAATTAATCAACGCCCCTTCGGTGCTTTTTTTTTCTCTCTTAAAATAAGATCCCCAAAATCTTCCCCACCGAGCTCCAACAGAAATTTTGTAAAAAGGAGTGTTCAACGTTCAGGAGAAAATCCTCTTTTAAAATATGAAAATCAAGCCAGATCCAGAAGGGGCTGGTGACAGACCCCAATCCAGTCTCTCCGAAATCCAGCCTCCAACCTGCTCCCGGTGAAGAGTTGGAAGATGCTTCTTGCTGCTTTTAGGGGGTTACTCTTCCGGCCCTTTGGAGGGGGGGGCGGCGGGGAGATGGCACGCCCGGAGGACAGAATGGGTCTCAAGGGAGGAGGAGTAAAGTGTTTTCAGCGCCAACTGTTCCGATCGGGAGCCAAGGGGGAGCCCAGCCAGAGCTGGCGCGTGGGGAGACAGCACTAGGAAGCTGAGCGAGGGATGGACCGGGGACTCCACTCCGGCTCCCCGGCCCCCACCGCTCGCAGCCTGCACCTCCCGCCTGGGCGGGGGACGCGTGGAGCGCTCCTGTGCGCTTGCGTGCGTGCGGCGGCGGTGAGGCGAGTGGGGCGCTGGAGGCGGGCAGGCGGGCGGGCGGGCGCCCCTGGGTGGGGGGACTTAGCTGAGCTGTCTGGGTATGCCGCCGGTCCTCGGCTCCGTGCGTGTGCATTTGCACGCGTATGTGTGCGTGTGGGTGTGAGCGATGGGGTGCGGGGCCGGGGGTAGTGTGCTGGGGAAGTGGGCAGGCTCGGATCACGGATCACGCACGGGCTGCGTTTGCATTTTTAGGAGCCTGTGAGCCATCAGAAAGGCGAGACTGAGAGCAAGGCTGGAGGGTCAGGATAGCCCTCCTCCCTGCCCGCCCCCCCCCCCCCGGCGCCCAAGGCACCCCTGGTCCCCCGCCACCCGTGGATGTAAACTGGTTGTTCCTTAAGCCTGTAGAAGGCGAGGGGAGAGAACTGGGAGGCTCCAGCGGTGGCATCAGGGGCTGCCAGCCCATTCCTAGGCTCTCCTTCTGGGGACCCCCCAGCGGTAGCTGGAAAGAAACCCTCGTCCAGACCCTTTGAAGCTCAGAGAGGATCCAGGCTTTCCACCACTCCCCCCACCCACCAACCCCACCCTGTGAGGTGGCGCCTAGATTCGTTTCTGAGCGAGCTCCGTGTTCTTTCAGTGTCCGCTGCCAGTTACAGGGTTCAGCCCTCCTGTGCCCCCTGCAGAAGCGCGGCTGGACCCTTCCCTGTAGGAAGGAGGAGAGTTGGAGTGGGCGGGGGAGAGGGAAGCTAAATTCTAGGACAACCTCCAGGTGGTTTATAGACCCCGGGACTTGCAGTTCAGCTGATGCCTCCAAGAAGCTCCCCGATTTTTAGGGGTTAAAAGGGCCGGGATGCACGGAGCTGGGGGAGGGTTATTCTGAGTAAGGAGCAGGAATTAGGGAGGGGGCTTGGAGAACTTAATGGTCTGCAGGCTCTTCCCTTCCTCTGGGGGATTCCACCTAGAGTTCCTTTGTGGGTGACGGTTGAAACGGAGCTAGAGGGAGGGAAACACGGGGAGGAGGGGGGAGGGGAAAGATGGAGTGAAGGTAAAAGAAGGGAAGGGAAGGGAATATAGAGAAAGGGAGTTGATGAAGTGGAGGCTGGAGGGCAAGATAGCGGCTGCAAAGGGACAGGGGAGAGAGGAGAGCCTCTAACGTGTGCCAGGGGAGGCCGGGAGGAACGGAGGAGGCGAGGAGGCTCCCGGGAATCTGAGCAGCCTGGGGAGGGGGCAGCCCGTGGTGCTGGGGTCCCCACTCCATGGAACTCGCTTTCCACCTGGAGCTAAAATGGAAAATGGGAGCTGAGGAGGCTGGGCGGGAAAACCAAGCTGGTGGCAAAGTCCAGCCCAGAATGAGGCGGGGTCCTGAGGTCTGTGGGTTTCCAAAGACCTGGGGCGGTGGGCCGCACCAAGAAAAGTTCTGCGCCGAAGGCTGAGTGGGCACAGGATCCGGACTCCGGAGGGAAGCCGGCCATCTGCGGATCCCCAGCGCCCCTGCTGGGAAGGCTCTGCGCTGCAGCCCGGCGGGGGCTGGAGGGCTGAGGAAAGATGCCAGGCTTCTCTGCTTGGACTCTGGGCAGAGGCGGTGGGTGGCACAGTATAAGGAGTCTGGGCTGCCCAGCAGACTTCCAGTACCGGAGGCTCATACACCCAGGAGGGTGCATCATTCCAAACCCCAGGCCCTCAGAGAAGGACCAAACCCCAAAGCTCTCTGAAGTCCCCCCAAGGAGGGCAGTGGTTCTCAAGAGCAAGGCTGAGGGCTCCTCCCCTCACTCTCTCCCATCAAAAGGAACCCCAACCCGGACGGAGCCTGTGGAAAGGTCAGATCCTGGGCTTGCTGAGATGTGGCTATTAAGTATTGGTTTGGGGAAAATGGATAATAGACTCTCGGGGGTACATTTTCACATGTCTCCTGCACCAACTTATCCTCTAGGCCTTGCTCCATCAATTATCATCTCCTCTTTCTACCTTCAGTCTCTCCCTCCTTCACCCATTGCCTAACACTGCCTACCCTCAACTCTGTGCTGCCCCTCCCTCCCCAGCCTCCCAGTCCCAAACCTCTTCTCCCCTCTGAGAGTTCTCCCCAATACCCGCAGTCTCCCCTTCCTCATCAACCTCTCTCTCCTGGACTTTCTACAATCTGACATTTGCCTTCAGGTGACTCATCAAAGCTCTATCCCCAACAAATGCCACCCAAAGGCTTCCAGAGAGCCCCCAACAGCCTCCGCTTCCTGCACTTGTAAACATGTCCCATCTGGAAAGATCGCCCTTGGTCTACACGGGACCATGACTAGTGGCTATTGTTTCAGGCAACACAGCTGCATACTATTGGCAGGAATGGCCTCTTAAAACGTAAAGAAGGTTATGTCATGAATTGCCCTCCTCAAAATACTTCATGACCAACACGTCCAAATTTCTTAGAATGGTCTCCAATCCTCTGTGCACTGCCTCCCTTCCATGGACTTTCTTACCGTATTCCTTAAGCCTGTAATCTACCCGGTGCCACAATTTCCAACATGGTGTGTTTTAAATGCCAGTTCTTCCATGTAACCTGTCCCCACTATCCCACAGTACCTGACACCATATGCATTATCACCACCACCATCATCATCACCAATTTCTTTGTCTTCCTTCCTGCTATAAGGAAGCTCTACAGTAACTATTTGGAATTTAAAAGGGAGGGAGAGAGGTGGGTTGGGCTCCCCTTTGCCTTGCTGGCATAACGTCTTCTTCATCTGGGAAAGGCAGGCTGATAGCTAGCCTTAGCCCTCACCAGTCCCAACCGGAAGAGCAAAGAAGGCCTCGCTGAGAATGTATTTTCCCTCCAGGTTTCCTCCCTGTCGCAAACAACTGGAGAAAGCAAACTGTATGCTACAAGTTACCCATGAGATTACACTAATAGGACACCATACAGGGTGGCTTTTTTTTTTTTAACCATTACAGTGAACTGACACCTTGGGAAACTGTTCTTCTGACATTAAATACATGCACACACAATACACGCACACACTCACTCTTCCAACCCCTTAATAACCTGATATCTTGCCATCAACACCCAGAGCTGGCACATATAAGCATTTCAATTATGCCTGTTTCTCATATTTTAGAACATGTTCAGCACTCCTTATTATGAGAACCTAAAGACAAATTCCGCATAAAACTTCGATCCAGGAAAAACTGGGCTTGCCCTTTCTTAAAGGCTTTCTTAAAGTACCTTTGTGTTTCCATTTTGTCTTCCTGTTCTCTTGAACGTCAAGCACTAGGTTCACTTGCTCTAAACGGTCTCCAGAACAAGATCTTTATCCTCTGCTCCCCTTTTACTAAATGTTGTGTTGTATTGTTCGATATTCTTTGGTCTTACTATATCTGTGCATTGTTGATAAACCACTTCACATGCTTTTCAGAACTGAATAGGAAATTAATTAATTGATTAACATCAAAACAACAGTGCACATTGCAACTCTGAATTTCTACAGAGGCAACTGATTAGAAAATAAAACCTGAAATGCAGATAAAAGCAGTCACAAGACCACTGAAATGAGGTCTTTCTACCACTGTGTGCCCATGAAGGCAAGCAGTGTCTACTTTGCTCAAAACTATTTATATCCTCAGCACCTGGCCCAATCCCTGGCACAGCACTCACTGCCGATCAATGTGCAATAAAAGATGAAACAAAGAAATATAAATAATATTCTGAGGCAACTGGTCATTTTAGCATATGTACACTTCAATTGATGCTATTACCACAGGTAACCATCTGCCACGTCGTCATTGGTGTAGGGAGTAACATTAAGAATGTTGCTCATGCCTGCCCGGCATGGCTCAGTGGCTGAGCATCAACCTATGAACCAGGAGGTCAAGGTTCCATTCCAGGTCAGGGCACCTGCCGGGGTTGCAGGCTTGATCCCCAGTGTGGGGCTTGCCGGAGGCATTCTCTCTCATCATTGATATTTTGATCTCTTTCCCTCTCCCTTCCTCTCTGAAATTAATAAAAAATAAAGAAATAAAAATAAAGAAATAATCTTGCTCACAAAGGCACCAAAGACTTTAAGAAGAAAAATAGAAGAGAAAGAGAAAAAAGGGGATGAGCAAGAAAAATTAATAACCCTAAAAACTGACAATTAATAAGGGCTTTCTTTACGCTAGGCCAGTGGTCGGCAAACTCATTAGTCAACAGAGCCAAATATCAACAGTACAACGATTGAAATTTCTTTTGAGAGCCGAAAACAGACTTCTGTACATGGGCCACGAAGTTTCAATCGCACTGTACGTGCGCGCCCACACGTGGTATTTTGTGGAAGAGCCACACTCAAGGGGCCAAAGAGCTGCATGTGGCTCACGAGCTGCAGTTTGCCGACCACTGCGCTAGGCTCTATGTCTTCTATGCTCATGGCTTCATTTAATTATGACAAAATAGGTTTTCTTGGTCCGATCAATAGATTGAGAAACCGAAACATATACAGGTAAAGCAGTGATAACAGGTGTGATCATGTTGATGATAATGAGGAGCATTAACATGTACTGAGCACTAACTCTGGACCAGATATGTGGTAAGGACCCATCAGCATTCTAGAAGAATGATTAAGACCAACCACCAGCTGTGTGACCTTGGACAAATTACTTAACCTCTCTTTGTTTCCATTCCTCATCTGGAAGCAGGAATAATGAAAATACTTACCAAATAGGGTCACAGTGAAGATTAAATGAATTCATGGATATAAAGCAGTTGAACAAAGTGTGCCACAGATAAAGGCTAGATAAATTTGGTTATAAAGGTTGTCACCCTTCACATTTGGTGGAGGCCAGCACCTTGTTCCCATTTTACAGATGAAGAAACTTTGATTCAAAGAGGTTGAACTGTACAGCTGTGAGTGACAGAACCAGGGGCTTGAATTCAGATTTGATATTAGAGCTAAGCTTTTACACGGTAGTTTATTCTATCTTCCTGTCCTAGATCACACAACAAGCCCTCGAAAATTTTACATTCACATCTACCTGGCTCAGAAGCCAGTGGTTTTTCTGCTTCACCACCTGTCTTCGCACCCAGGCCCACCCACAATGCTGGTAGCTGGTATTCATTGGGCACATGGCTCCCACAGCATGCCTAGCAATTTGAGAAGAGGTTGGTGATATAGTTGGTGACATCCTTTTCTGTAAATAACACCCCCTAGAAAGGAAGAAAACATGGTGGGTGAAATCCAAGCCTATCTCCAAGTAGCAAGTTGAAGCGGAAGAAGTGAAGTCAACAATAGAAGCAACTTCCAGGAAAGAACATAGGCATTAAGTTGATGAAAGTCATCAGCAACTTGTAGACATTTCACCCTGGTCATGGCTCCAAAAGAAAAGGAGGGGTGGATGTAGTTGGGAAAGAGGAATTGGAGGAAAACGGGCTTTTGTTTTACTCTTATCCCTAATGACCCTAAAAGCAATGCTACATTCTTAGAGAAAAGGTGGTCTCTTCAAAACAGCGTGAGAAGTGGAAGCATCCAACTGAGACCCTTGATGTAAGACCGTGGGCCAGAAGGACAAGCAGAGGAGCCTGAGATGGGGCAGCTTGAGAGGCAGAAGGGAATCCATAGAGCGCTACGACTGTGAACAACTGTACACACACATATCATATCATATCATATCATATCATATCATATCATATCATGTCATATCATATCTTCCAAGAATCTCTATTTACAAATCAAGACCCCTTGCTCAGAGAAGTTAAACCCACCCTCCAAAGCTAATAATAGGGAGGGTTCCAGGTTTCCTAAGAGCAAGTTTGCACACAAAAGAAGCAAGAAAGAGAGACAAGGTCAGATGGGAAAACCCTGAAGAACAGCCCCAGGCCATGTTAGCCACTACCAGAGGTGGGGAGTCTCGAGGATGTGAGTGTGGCCCTGCCTTCCCACACTCAGGGGCCGTGACCCTTCCACCCATCCACAGTCAGAATCTGGAGAGCTGGCAGTTCTTGGGAAACTGTTCAAGTGTGGCAGAGAGCAAAGCAGGGAACTAAATATAGCCTCAAAACAAACATGTAGATTACAACCAGAAAGGAGGGAGGGAGAGCTCACAGAGGTCACTGGGAGCCCAGATGAGGCTTCTTTTGCAGAAAACCAGGCGAGGGTTCCTGGGTGCTCCCAGGACCTGCTTCCCTGCCCCTGCTCCTGTCCTTGCTCCTGTCCTTGCTCCCACAGGTCCAGGCTCCCTCCTACTATGGTGGGGTCTTTGCCCACGTTGCTCCTCCCCTCCCTGTTTGCCTAATTCACTCTCAATCTTCCTTCAGAACTTGGGTCTAGCATCACCTCCTTCAGAGAACCTCACCTGACTTCAGGACACCCCTCCCCTATTGTTAGGGTGACCACGTGTCCCAGTTTAGTTCTACTTTCCAGCCTAATTACTAATAGCACCCCTTTTCACTCAAAATTGTTTCAGTTTGAGCAATAAATTATGTGCTCATGCACCCTATTATATGTTCTAGAATTATCCATCTATTCTTTTTCTTTAAATACACATTTTAAAAAAAAATATTTTTATTGATTTCAGAGAGGAAAGGAGAGGGAGAGAGAGCTAGAAACAGCAATGATGACAGAGAATCATTGATCTGATGCCTCCTGCACTCCCCACACTGGGGATCAAGCCCACAACCCAGGCATGTGCCCTAACCGGGAATCAAACCTTGACCTCTTGGTTTATAGGTCAACCCTCAACCACTGAGTCATGCCAGTAGTGCTCCACCTCTTCTTCAAAGCATTACTATAGTTGAATTTTCACATGTTTGAATAGAGATTTAAATAATGCCTCTCTCCTCCAAAATACTATAAACCGCATAAGAAAAAGGGATCATACCTATTTTTAATTAAACTTTTAATTTTGGGATAATTGGAGATTCACATGTAGTTGTAAGAAATAACACAAAGAGATCCCATGTTCCCTTTACCCAGTTCCCCACCCCACCCCACCCCCAAAGATAACATCTTACAGAATTACAGTACTACATCACCATGATGCTGACATTGAAACAATCAAGTTACAGAACCTTTCCTTTGCAGTGAGGATCCCATGTTGCCATTTTATGGCCACGCCCACTTCACCCTATCTCTGACCTCTCCTTAACCCCTGGCAACCACTAATCTGGTCTCCATCCTATCACTGTGTCATTTCAAGAATGTTATAGAAATGGGAACACAACCTATGCGGAATGGCTTTTCTCAACCAGCCTTATTCTCTGGAGCTCATTCAGGTTGTTATGTGTATCAAAAGATTATTCTTTTTTATTGCTGGGTTGTATTCCATGGAATTGACGTATCAGAGTTTATTTAACCTGTTGAAGGACATCTGAGTTGTTTCCAGTTTGGGGCTATAATGAGTAAAGCTGCCATAAACATTCATGTACAGGATTTTCTGTGGATATAAATTTTCATTTCTCTGGGATAAGTGCCCAGGAGTACAATGGCTCGATCCTATGGTAGTTGCATATATAGTTTTTTAACAAACTGCCAAACTTTTCCAGAATGGCTGTACAGTTTTACATTCCCACAAGCAAGAATTCTCTCCAGCATTTAGTGCTATCAATATTTTTTATTTTAACTATGATAGTAGGGATGTAATGAAATCTCATTGTAGCTTTAATTTGCATTTCCCTCCCGGCTAATGTTGTTGCACATCTTTTATGTCCTATTTGCCATCCATATATCCTCTTAGGTGAAATATCTCTACATGTCTTTGAACCATTTTCAAATTATATGTATTTGGCTTTCTGTTAAGTTTTTGAGAGTCCTTTATACATTCTAGGTAGTAGTCTTTGCAGGATATGTGGTTTGAAAATATTTTCTTCCAGTCTATCACTTGTCTTTCCATCCTCTTAACCGGACCTTTCACAGAGCAGAATTTTTATTCTGATGAAGTCCAATTTATTAATTTTTCCTTTATGGATCATGCTTTTGATGGCATTCATACATTTTGCTTAGCCCTAGATATTCTCCTATGATTGTTTAAGTTTTGTAATTTAAAATGTACATTTAAGCGCATGATCTGTTTTGACTTAATTTTTGTATAAGGTGTGAGACAAGTTGAAGTCCACTTTCATGGCTATAGATGTCCAATTGCTCCAGCACCATTTGTTGAAAAGCTATCTTTCCTCCACCGAATTGCTTTTGTAACTTCATCAAAAATAAGTTGGGCATATTTGTGTGGGTCTGTGTCTGAATTCTCTATTCTGTTTCATTGATCAATATGCCTGTTCTCCTGCAGATACCACATAGACTTCTTTATTGTAAATCTTGAAATTGGGTAGACTGATTTCTTCCTCTTTTTCAAATTGTTTTAGCTATTTTAATACTTTGATATAAATGTTTGCCTTTTGCTATAACTTTTAGAATAATCTTGACTATATTTATTTTTTTAAAACTTGCTGGTATTGTAATAAGAATTCTATTGAATCTGTACATCCATTTGAAGAGAACTGACTTCTTTACTACGTTGAGTCTTCCAGTCCATAAACACAATATGTCTTTTCAATTATTTCTATGTCCTTTGATTCATTCTTTTATCAGAATTTTGTAGTTGTTAGCATATAATCCCCATCCCTGTTTTGTTAGACTTATACCTAAGTATTTCTTTGGGAGGTGATTATAAATATATATATTTTTTTAAACTTTGGTACCCATGCGTTCACTGCTAGCATGCAGAAATACAATTATTTTTGTATCTTTATCTTGTATCTTGTGACCTTGCTGAACTCACTTATTCTAGGATTCTTTTCATAGATGCCTTGGGATTTTCTATGTAAATAATCATGTCATACCCAAATAGGGACAGTTTCATTTCTTCCTTTCCAATCTGTATGCCTTTTATTTTCTCTTCTTGCCTTTTGCTCTGGCTAAAAGTTCAGCACTGTGTTGAATAAAAGTGGTAAGATTGGACATCTTTGCCTTATTTCTGATCTTAAAGAAAAAGCATTTAGTTTTTCACCGTTAAGTATAATGTTACTTATAGGATTTTTTGTAGGTGCCCTTTATCAAATAGAGAAACTTCCTATCTATTCCTATTATTTTTAATCATAAATAAATGTTAAATTTTGTCAAGTGTTTTTCTGCATCAATTGATATGATCCATTGATTTTTCCACTATAACCTATCAATATGGATTGATTTTCTTATATTAAACTAGTCTTGCATCCCTGCAATAAGCTCCACTTGCTCATGGCATATAATTCATTTAGTACATCACTGAATTTCATTTGCTAATATTTTGTTAAAGATTTTTTTATCCATATTAATTAATGATATTTATCTGGATGTTTTTTCTTTTTTTTTGTACAGTCTGGTTTTTGGTGTCAGGATAACATTAACCTTATAAAATGAATTGAAAAGTATTCCCACTTCTTCTACTTTCTGGAAAAAAATTATGTAGAATTGGTTTAATTCTTCTTTAAACTTTATAGAATTCTTCAGTGAAGCTATCTGAGCCAGGAAATTTCTCTGGGGGAGTAATTTTTAAATTATGAATTCAATTTGCTTAATACTTATTAAGAACTATTCAAATTTTCCATTTTATATTGGGTAAGTTGTGGTAGTTGGTGTTTTTCAAAACATCAACCCATTTTGTCTAATTTGTCAAAATTGTGCATGTAGAATTGTTAGTAGTGATCCTTTATTGTCTTTTTATGTCTGCAGAATTGGTGGTGATATCCCGATTCCTGATATTGCTAACATCTATTTTATTTTGCTGGTTTTTTTGGAAGTTTGTCAATTTTATTGTTCTTTTCAAAGAAACAGCTCTTTGATTCAGTGATGTTTCTCCATTTCTGTTTTCAGCTTCATTGATTTATAGTTCTGTTTCCTTTATTACATCCTTTTTTTTTTTTAGGTTCTTAAGTTGGAAGCTTAAATTATTGTCTTGAAGTTTTTCCTCTTCTCTAATATTTGCATTTAGTGCTAAAAATTGTCCTCTCAGCATTACCTGTATACCACAAATTTTGATATGTTGTGTTTTATTTTCATTTCAGTTCAGTTTTTATTTTTCTTGAGACTTTCTCTTTGACCCATGGATTACTTAGAAGTTTGTTCTTTTGTTTTCAAATATTTGGAGATTTTTCTATTATCTGTTTGTTATTGATTTCCAATGTGATTCAATTGTGATAAGAGAAATTCTCTATTATTTCACTTTTTTTTTAATATGTTGAGATTTGTTTTATAGCCCAGGATATGATCTCTCTTACCTATGTTCTGTGGGTATTTGAAAACAATTATATTCAGCTGTGGAGTGTTTTATAAATATACTGTTGGTTGATGGTGGTGTTGAATTATTCTATGTCCTTGGTGATTTTCTATCTAGTTGTCCCATCAATTATACAGAAAGGGGTGCTGAAGTCTCTGACTATAAATGTGAATTTGTCTATTTCTCCTTTTAGATCTATCAGGATTTGCTTCACATATTTCACGCTCTACTGTTTGATGCTTGCACATTTAAGACTGCTATGTCTTCTTGATAGACTGACCTCTTTGTCATTATATGATATGTCTGTCTCTGGTAATTTTCTTTGCTCTGAAGTCTACTTTTCCTGCTATTAATATAGCTAATCCTGCTTTCTTTTGATTAATGTTTTCATGATATATTCTTTCGTTCCTTTTATAGCTATATGTGAAGCAAATAGTTGGGTCATGTTTATTAATCTACTCTGCCAACCTGTGTCTTTTATTTTACATATTGAGACTATTTACAGTTAATATAATAGTGCTATATTAGAGGTTAAGTCTGTCATTTTATTTTTTGTTTTCTTTTTGTTCTCGATGTATTTCATTTCTCTGTTTGATTTTACTTATTTCCCTGTGGGTTACTTGAACATCTTAAAAATTCCATTATTATTTATCTATAACACTTTTAGTGTATCTCTGTATAGATTTTAATGGTTCTTTTAGGTATTGATATAACTCATAATATCTCACTTGTTGTTTTTTTTATCAGTTTAAGTATAGAAATCTTATTTGCCTTTATGTCCTTTTACCCTTCCCTACTTACAATTATCTTACATATTTCCTGTAGGTACATTTAAAACTATATCCGACAGTGTTATAATTTGTGCTTCAACAATCAGTCAAAAATTAGAAAACTCAATAGAAGAAAAGTCTATTTTAGTTTCCCATGGTTTTGCTTCCCGTGTTCTTCCTTCCTGACATTCCAAAGTTTCTTCTTTTATCATTTCCTTTCATTTTAGAGTACTTCCTATAGTCTTAGGGTGGGTCTGCTGATAACAAATCCTGTTAGTTTTTCTCCATCTAAGAATGTCTTTATTTTCCCTTCATTCGTAAAGGATATTTTTACTGGCAATGGGATTCTCAGTTAACATTTCTTTACTTTCAGCACTTGGAAAATATTATGTCACTTCTATTTGACTTCCATAGTTTCTGATGAGAAGTCCATTGTCACTTGAATTGTTTTGTCCCTATAGTCATTTCTTTCTTGATGCTTTCAAGATTTTTCTTTGTTTTCAGTCTTCAGAAGTTTGATTCTGATGTGTCTTGCTGCAGATTTTTTTGAGATTCTGTTTGTGGTTTGCTCAGATTTGTGAATATGTAGGTATGTGTTTTGCCAAATTTGAGAAGTTTTTAACCATTATCTCTTTGAGTATTTTCCTATCCTCATCCTTTCTCTCCTCTCCTTTTGTGAGTTCCAAGACATATAAGAGAGCTTTTGTTATATTCCCACAAGCCCCTGAGACTTTAGGTTGTTGTGTTTTGTTTTGTGGTGTGTTTTTTTTCCCCAGTCTATTTTCTCTATGCTGTTTAGATGGATAGTTTCTACTCTCCTATCTTCAAGTTCAATGATTCTTTCCTCTGTCCTCTTACTTCTGCTGCTAAATCTATCCTTTCAGATTTTTATTTGTAGTTGTATTTCAGTTCTAAAATGTCCATTGGTTCTTTTTTTTTTAGACCTTCTATTTCTTTGATGAAACTTCCTACATTTTCATTTGTATCAGAATGTTTATAATTGCTTGTTGAATTATTTTTACAATGACTGCTTTAAAATCTTCATCAGATAATTCTAACATCTCTGTCATCTCAATGCTGGCACCTATTAATTATACTTTCACATTAAATTTTAGATTTCCTGATTCTTAGCATAAATGGTTTTTTATTGAAACCTGGATATTGTCAATATTATGGTATAAGACTATAGATCTTCACTGAACCTGTGTTTTAGCCATGGCAGGGGAAGGGGAACAGGTGCCACCTTGTTACTGCCAGGTGTGTGTATAAGTCCACATTCCCTATTTGGCCTTCATTGACACCTGGGGGTGGTGCTGGGCAAAGGTTGGAGTTCCCTGTCCCCACCAAATCTCCACTGATACCATTCTAGCTGGGAGGGGTGAGTAGGATTGTGTCTTGCTACTGCTTTTCATGTGCCTTCCACTGACACAAAAGGGTGGACATGAGGGTGGCTTCATTAGCACTGGGCAGAGGTGAACATCCTGACTCCACCAGGCCTCCTCTGACAGCAGGAAGAGGGAGGGATGCCTCATTATTGTTGGATGGGGATGAAAGTGGCTTCTACTGATGTCATAAGCAAGGATGGGGGAGCCTCATTACCACCTAGAACAGACAAAAATCTTGGTTTCGTACCATGGCCTTTTCTCACACTACTCTGTCAGGGGGTTGGAGCACCTTGTCACAGCCTCAGGAGGGTGGAAGTCTAGGCTCAACACTCAGCCTTTGCAGGTATAAGTGGAGATAAGGCCAGTTTTTTCTGGTATTTGGCTAGAATAGAGCTGTTATTGTCTAAAAGTTCTCTGCTTGCCAGGATGCCTCTTTCCCAATCCTTTGGCTAAAAAGAGCAGGATTTTTACTATCTGCACCAATAGGCATTTCCAGGTTGTTGCCTTCTTCATCTGCCAAGTCTGGGATACAGGGAAAAAAGAAAGCCCAGGGAACTTACCACTGTGTCATTCTTCGAGGCCTAAGCTTCCTTCCCAATCTGCCATCCTTTTTCTGCATATCACAGTCTTATGTTTGTTTCACATACAATGCCAAACAACAAGGGTTGTTGTTGTCCATAGTAGGAAGAATAAATAAAAGTACACCTACTCCATCTTCCCAAATCTGATCATACCAATCTGTGAGCATCATTATATCTTCAACACCAAACTCAGTTCCTGGCACAAAGTAGCAGATCTTATATAGTTGTTCCGTGAATGTACAAATACAACTAAATCCAAATTCTCCAGATTTTAAGCCCCACCCACATGTAAGCTTTTCAGTGGCTCTAACCTCTTCCAGGCTATACAGGGGTTTCTGAGCAGAAGGTAACCTTTCATTACCTGTAATGTGTGTCCCTGAAGGGTTATGTGTCTGTAAAATTGAGATAATCATAGCATCAATCTTACAGGTTACGGTAAGGATTAAATAAGGAATCCACATAAAGCACTAAAAAACACCTCTGTCAAATTGTAAGCTCTCAATAAATACCATTATTGTGCCAAAAAAAACTAAATTTTTGTCAATTGAATTTATTTTCTTATGGATTTGCTTTATCATTTTAGGAGTAATGTCATTTCATTGGATTTTCAATATGACAATGGGCCCCAGTGCTTAGTGTCTCAGTTTCCCTCCCAGCCTTTGTGACAGGCCTACAAATGGACTAAAGATCAGTACAGCCACGGTGTTTAGAATTCATCAACTTCCGGTGTACCTTCTTTTATTCAGCCCTTACATCACCCCATAATCATTCCATTTGATAAACTCACATATTGGTTGCTTTAAATTCTACATGTTTGGAGTTGAGCATAATGAGCTCCTGCATTCACTGCCACCCTCTGTAGAGGTTTTCCATTGGGCGCTCATAGGTTGTATGAGTATAATACCCATTTTTCCTGTTGATACCCATCATCATCATGATAACAATTGCTACTGCTTATGGGGGATTTATTATATCTCAGGCCCTTTTTTTCAGAGCTTTACCAGAATTTTCTCAACTAAGCCTCATGAATGAACTGGGATATAGGCCCTCTTACCATCCCTGCCTGTCAAATGAAAAAACCAAAGTTTAGAGAATTAAGTAACTTGCCTAAGGTTATAGGGCTGGGAAGTGTTGGGACCAACATTCCAGACCAGGCCTCTGGGAAGCCCAGCCCAAGTGTTCTTGCCTGGGAAGTGGGGGCCACCTCCTCCAGCAACAACAACCAGCATGCAAATCAATGTTTCCCCAGAGGCCCCTTTGCAGGAGGTCAAGCAGTTTAAATCCAGAGCAAACCTGGTTCGTGGAAATATGCAATTCAAGCAGGCTAGCAGGAGGAGGTCTGAGTTCTGCTTAATTGACCCAGTATAATTATTTCCATTGAATTGCTCTACATCCGAGGATGGGTATTTACTAAGCAGACTGGCCCAGTGGTTCCCTGCAGCACCTGCTTTAGTCTGGAGGAAGTTAATTGCATGGAAAGTTTTTATCTAAATCACCGAGTTTCTCATTCCCACCAATGCCTGAAATACACACACACACACACACACACACACACACACACACACACACACACACACAGTCTTGTGCCAAAGGTTTTTGCCTGAAGATGAAATTGCCCTTTAGCTGAGATGCTGCTTCTGAATGACAGCTCAAATCATTTTGAGACTCTTCATAGCACAGTTATTCCAAACACGCAGAACAGGGCCTCTGAACTATAGAGAGGAGACAGCAAGGAACAGTTCCCTGGACCACCTCCAAGACCAAAGACATCCCCCTACCTCCATCACCAAAAGAAACAAACCAGTAAGAGGATGCAAGGAAAATGTGCTTAAAGTCGCTTTTTCCTCTTTGTAAACTCAAGGAGAAGATAAATTACAGTTTCTGCCAGTAACATAATTACTTTAATTAAAATTTAGGGGGTCGGAAAAGCCAATTCCGAATGCCACATTTCCAATGATGTGTGTTAAGCCTGCGAGAATAAAAATACAGCCCTGTAAATAACTAGCATATTATCACTAGAGTTGTGAGTGTGTTATAGAGTGAGAATAGCAATTAAATGCTAACCAAGATTCTATTCTCTGCCCTCCCTGCCTCTGCCCTCATTTCACACCCAGGTAACAACTGCATGCATAAGAGTATGGTGCCTTCCCCCCTTCCCCTTCCTAGCAGTAGTCAGCCTCCAAGGCCCTTCTCATATTCTTCCTTCAGCCTGTTCCTGAAGACTCTGTCCCACAGAAATCCTCCCACTCTAATCAGCCACCGGGCTTGTTTCCTGCTCTAGGCATTTTCCCTCTTAATTGGACTGATTTCAGCTTTGTACTGGAGTCTGTCATATATAGCCCTCTAATTGTGTCATCTTTCCTAACCAAAGGATAAGCTCTTAGGAAGCACTGAACATGTCCTATGGAAAACACAGGTATTTAAAGCTGGAGGGATCTCAGAGACCATGTTGCAGATGAGAAAACAGGTCACAGAGCTAGCTGGGGCTGAGCCAGGACCAGAGCTCAATAATTCTAATCATTCTTAGTTCAGTCTGGGTTCCAACCCTGCCCCAGCTCAGCAGCAGGTTTAGAATGGCTTCCATGGAATACCGCCTTGGTTTGGTATGAGGGAGAGGGTGCTAAGGGAAATTTCCCCTGGATCACCCCACTCCTTTAAGCCCACTCCAGGGGGTATCCCATTGAGTGGGGTGGGACAATGCAGGTTGGGTGGAGGGCAGAGGAGAGGGGTGCAGAACAGTGTGCTTGTGGCTGACAGAGAACCAGCCAGCTGCTGTCATTGGGCTGTGGGGAGGCTCTACTCTCTGAAGGACCATGAGAAAGGCCCAACTTCCCTATAGCTCTCTGATTTGGCAAGGGAAAGGGCTTGTATTATAGAAGCTCCTCCAGCGCCTCCCCTTTCTCCTTTTCCATCCTCGGTGTCTTAGCTCACGTTCCCCAGAAGCAGCCCCTGAGTGGTTGTTAAAGGAGGGGGTGAGGAATAGGAGAAGGAAGGGGAAGAAGCCAAGAAAAGGTGCAATTTTATGAACAGTCGCATGGAGGGTAGCTTCACCCTGATCCTGGATGCACGAATGCTCTTGTTACTCTTACTTAAGTTATACCCTTAGGAATTGTCCCAAACAGAGGACAGGGAGTTCAGCCCTCATACTCCCAAGCTTCCAGCATCAGCTAAGGACCAATTGGGGGACATCAGTTCCCAGGCCCTTCTATCTTCTCATATGATTGGGGAGCGTGAGCTCCAGGTGCCCAGGGGCAGGTCTTTGAAAAGGAGGCCAGACGCTGATTATTAGAAGGAGGGCATACATGACGAAAAGGGACCCAAGGACATCCGAGCAAAGCGCCAACACTGTCATACTAAGACATTTTTATCTGGTCAACAAGCAGCTTGGGAACTGAACAAACAAATACCTGTGGCCTTTGTTTTCAGGTTTCATAAAGGGGTGACTCCTATCTAGTTATTTGTACCAGAGGTGGTGGGAAGCAGGCAGGGTTTCCATGAGGGAAAAACCCTCAGGCCACAAGTAAAGCAATGTGGTGGGTTCAAGAGGGCTGCATTCTAATCTACACTTTGAAACAATCTCCCACCACACTCAGTGTACACAGTGAGGTGGGAGTCACTAGGAAGGCTGGCTAGCAGACTGCCAGACACTCCCCGTGGCGTTTTCTTTAGTGTATCAGGAGGGGGAGGAGCACATGGGTTTTAAAATCCAACCATACAATTAACCAACTCTAAGTCCCTGGAAAAGTTATTTAACCTTTATGAGCCTCAGTTTAATCATCTGTAAAAATGAAGCATGATAAGCATTATCTCATGGATTTGTTGGGAGGAATGAAGAAGGTGTGTGTGTGATTTATCAAAGGCATTGACTATTGTAAGTGTTTGCCATGGGTTGCATTTTCCAAAGAAAGCCACAATGCTCTTCAGAACCTGGGCATTTTCTCAACAAAATGTCATCTATCCCCCCTTTCTTTGAATCTGGGTGGGCCTGTGACTCACTTGTAACAAATAAAGGGAATTGGAAGGGATGGGATGGTTGAGGCAAGATCAGAAAAGCTGATAGGGCTTCCACCTGATGCATTGAGAGTCTTGCTTTTGGAGCCCTGGGATGCCATATTGTGAGGAAGCTCTAAGCACCTCCCATGGAGATGACAACTGGAGGAGAGGTCCTGAGTCTGCATGGAAGACAGAGTTGCCAGTCAACCCCCAGCTGTTCTGGTCATTGTCCAGCCACAATCCAAGCCAGAGCGGTTCAGCTAAGTCTTCCCAAATTCCTGATCCACAGAAACACTGGGAAATAATAAAATGATTGTTTTTGATGTAAGCCACTAAGTGGTGATTTGTTACACAGCAACAGATAATTGAAACGGTGCTTCATAAAAGCCAGGATTGACATTGTTATTCACCACAGAACTAGGCTATCATTCAGAGCCTTGCAGGTTCTGAAATGTGATTTTGTTTTATCCCACTGAGAATGAATCAGTATCACAGGGATTGACTCTCACTAATCAAGGTCAAAGAGGACTGATGTACAGCCCAGAATGCCAATTTATTATCGTAATAGACTTGCAAGGAGGTTAAACACCCCATCCTCAGACCAGATTATTCCCTTCATGTAATAAATTTACTTTGGAAAATAAACTATAATGGGTTGTCTAGCAAGCATAGAGTGAGAAGGGAAATTAGTTGCCTGACTCAAATAATTCAATGGTATCAGGTCAAGAGAGCCTTTGTGTTCATCTCCCTGGAAAGGACCCACCAGCTGCCAGGACCCGACAGCCCAGACCTCAGGCCAGGTCACTAACTCCTTCCAGGGGCCCTTTGATGGACACTGATAGCATTTGTTCATCTGAGTTTCTTTTTTCCAGCTTCAATATAGGTAATTTCCCTTCTGGTTATTACTGTATTTTGGTTCAGTGGATATTAATAGTGTTCTATGAAAAATAAAAGAGTCATGTAAATTCAAGAAATACTAGATTTGGCAAAGTGAAAAAGCTTTCGTTACTACAGGACTCCTCAAAAACTTGCAGATGTGAATTTATGACGCAAACCACGCAGAGGAGATATAAGACAATGAATTCCCCCATACGCACAGAGCTCTCCCACCCCCAGATTGCAGTTTATTAAATGTTGTTTTAAAGGTAGCTTTAATCTGAACCAGGAGTCATTTTGACTACTTAAACTGTCTTTATAGGAGACACAACTACTCAACGTCTATTTCGTCCCCATCATCTCTTTATATATGACTTTTCTGGCCCATTAAGTTGATTTTGTACTTGAACTCTCAGAAGACTCACCTCATTTTTTTTATTTTTTATTTTTTTGGTCCAAATTCTCTTATAGAATGCCAGTCTCTCGCCCTCAAGGAGTTTTGCAAGGGGGTGGGGCAGAGTGCTAAGATAGAGATTCAAAATGTTGTGATGCCTCTGGAAATACCAGGAATGACTTTAGAGAGAGAGAGAGCATTCAAAGTGGGCTTTGAAGATAGGATGGAGGAGAGCATCTGAGGCCCAAGGAGCAGGCTGAGCAGAGGCCTGTAGAGAAGCAAGGAAGGGAGCATTCAGGACATTGGACAGAGCACGTGAGTGGAGGGATGAAACTAACAATGTTGGCAGAGCCTAGAAAGCCACATCCAAGAGATCAGGCATTAAATGAAGGTGTAAAGGCACAGAGATAGACTGTAAAAGAATGGGGATGGCCAGAACAGTCTCCAGAGCTGGAAAAGAACTCTGAAGCTAGTAGATGGAACGCACTGGAAAAGTGCAATATGGGAGGCCACTTAGGAAGCTGCTACACGTCACACAGGAATGGCAGTGGTTACTCAGAGTACGTGGTTCCATCATCTCCTTTATACTTTGTGCAACAGGAGACAGACTATTGGAACATCTGCTGTTACCAAAAAAAAAAAAAAATACTGAGCTCTGCGCTTGAGGCTCTTTGAAAAACCGTCAGGAGATCATTTCAGGCGTGTAACTTCACACAATGACAAAACAAAGAGAAAGCACTCCTCGGTGATAGCGCATAAGTGAACCCCATAAACCTAGCCGTGCAGATAAGAGAATGAAATTCAGCTCAGCTGTCAATACAGGGAGATGTGAGGGTACAGCCAGATTCCCCCAAAGCTAAGATATAATGGCTGATGTCTTGTCTCTTAATCAATACTCTGCTCTGAACTCTCTCCAACATCTCTGAGGAGTATTCAGCTCTGTAATCCTGTGGCGCTTCCTTTAAGTGGTCCTTAAAAGACCCAGGGTTCTTGTACGTCCTTGATTTTCAGAGGAAAATCTCCTTGTCTTCAGTATGCACAATTACACGGTAATCCTGATCTAAACTAGTCTGGTCATTTGAGGGGGGAGATCAGAGATTTTCTAACACCATGAACAATAGCACGGTATCTGGTCTCCCAGGCACCCACAAGCTACCTCACAGCAGTCTCAATGTGGGTGGTTGTTCTCTTCCCCTCCCAAGACCCACAGAACCAGTCCTCCCTGAAGCTTGGAGAATCTCAGCTCTATTTCCCATCCAGCTGCCTCTGCCTCTCCCCTTCAAAAGCCCTAATTTTTTTTTTAGAGGATGTTTATTAAAGCTGGGGACAGTGAAACAAGGAAGGGCCTAGGATAACAAGAGAAGGGCTAAGTGGGGAAATGAGCCTAGGCTGGGCTGCTCTGGCTCACTAAGACATCAGAGAAAAGGGAGCCCAAGAGTCAGAAACTTAAATACCCAAGAGGCCCAGCAGGTGGTGCAAATGAGTGGTACCTGCTAGCTGAAAGATGCTAAAATGACAATTGACTCTCAAGTCTGGGTCAGGAATACAAGAAGGAGGAGTAGGGATTGTGGCCAACCAGAAATCCCTGCCTTCTACAGGGAACAGCACTGCAAACATGAAGCCAATGGTGCCTGAGCACCGGATTTTCGGGGGAGAGCATGAAATCTGGGTTTGCATGTAGAATCTCTCTATTTAAAAAAAATGTAACAACAATCAGACCTAAAACTCGGATTAATATACCTACAACAAATGTGCTTGTTATGTAGGCAGTGTGGAGGGTCTCAAGATGAGCACGCTCTCAGGTAGTTTAGAGAAAGAACTGGATCCATTACGTGAAGCAGATGATATAATGGGAAAAGGAGATAGAAAGCACAACTACTCAACGTCTATTTTGTCTCCATCATCTCAGGAAAATTTATCTTCACACAGAGAGGAGAGAACAAATGTCTTTTCAGGGTTCAGAAATCTGAGATAAATGAGGAGTAGAAGAAAACTCATCCCTGCCTTGAATGAATCCAAATCACTTCTCCCGACAGAGCCACATTGAAGTGCACTTATAGGACTTACACTTACGAATGCCAAGCCACTGGGGATACTCTTTGAAGGACTGTGGGGGAATCAGAAAATAATGTGGATTTTAAAAAATTGATTTTACAATTTACTGTCCAATGAGTTGTATTTAATCCTTGGAAAAATAAACAGTTTTTAAACACATTAGAAAAATACGTTCATTTTTCAATTAAATATCTTTTGAAGGAATTAATTAATTCCATTTATTCACCACCAATTGTATATGGGGAGGGGGGGAACAACAATAACAAAAAATGTAGTCTGAAAAAGAGAATTATTTTTCATTTCAAAATTGAGGGATATCTTAGACTAGAGGCCTGGTGCATGACATTCGTGCATTGGTGGGGGGCCCCTCAGCCTGGCCTGTGCCCTCTCACAGTCCAGGACCCCTCAGGGGATGTCTGACTGCTGGCTTAGGCCCCGGGGGGAGCGGGCCTAAGCCGGTAGTCAGACATCCTTAGCGCTCCCACGGAGGTGGGAGAGGCTCCTACCACCGCCCCTGAGTTCGCCAGTCCTGAGCCCGGCTCCTGGCTGAGCAGCACTCCCCCTGTGGGAGCGCACTGACCACCAGGGGCAGCTCCTGCATTGAGCATCTGCCCCCTAGTGGTCAGTGCGCGTCACAGCAACCGTTCATTCTGCCGTTCGGTGGATTTGCATATTAGCCTTTTAATATATAGGATTAGGGTTCCAACCTGTACATTCATGAATAGTAAGGGATTTAAATTGGATTTTAGTATTTGACCAATCTCTTTTTCTCCAGAACAACAGTATGGGTTGAAAAAGCACAAGTTCTACCAAACCACTCCAATCTCCTTTCGTCGATTAAATGGTAAGAGAAGCATAAAAGGGGATGTGACAAACATAATGTATCCAAATGATAATGTGATTGGCAGTCTTTTTTTTTTTCCTGGTTTCAAAAGTTTTGTTTTCAAATGGAGAAACAAGCCACATGATAGTGCCGCTAAGATGATTAATTGATCAGAGCCAAAGACTGATGAATGGAGTGCTGAAACCTGGAGGATGGCCTCCGAGGGAATGCTACCAGCTCTATCCTACTTAAAATGATTTATCAGTGATTTAGATACTTATTGATTTTAAAATCATATAAACCCAGAAGAGATTTGTTGATAAAATTGGGACTTAAAAGATTATAAGAGTCTACAATAATTTATCTAAAAAGCAACAAGATGATTTTTAATGAAAAGGCAAAACCAGTTACACAAGTACAGGATGGAGAAGACCTGCTTAAATGCATTTCATCCAGAAAAGATGAAGTGTTTCACAAAGGATAATATGAGGCCATCACTATGTACGATGGTGTAGAAGGATATTTCCTGACATGGGGAAAATGCCTATAACATTTTCTTAAGGGATAAAAAACAATTTACAGAATTATCACACATACACAGATGTTAATAGGAAAAAAAAAAGAAAAGACTCAAAAGGTAGCAGTGGTTAACTCTCAGTGGTGAGAATATAGGTGATCTTATTTTCCTCTTTGTGTTGTTTCATATTTTACACATTTGCTGCAATTACTTTTTATAAATATATTTTATTGATTTTTTTACAGAGAGGAAGGGAGAGGGATAAAAAGTTAGAAACATCGATGAGAGAGGAACATCAATCAGCTGCCTCCTGCACACCCCCCACTGGGGATGTGCCCGCAACCAAGGTACATGCCCTTGACCGGAATCGAACCTGGGACCCTTCAGTCCACAAGCCAACGCTCTATCCACTGAGCCAAACCGGTATCGGCTGCAATTACTTTTTATAATAAAAATAATCATTTTAGCCCTAGCCAGTTTGGCTCTGTGGATAGAGTGTCGACCCATAGACTGAAGGGTCGCAGGTTCAATTCTGGTCAAGGGCATATACCTCTGTTGCAGGCTCAATCCCTGGGCCCAGACAGGGCACATGAGGGAGGCAACCAATCAATGTGTCTCTTCCACATCGATGTTTCTCTCTCTGTGTCTCTCCCCCTCCCTTCTACTCTCTCTAGAAATCAATGGAGAAATATCCTCAGGTGAGGATTAACACAAAAACAAACAAAAAAAAAGTCATTTTAGCTTAGTATGGATCAAAAGTGTAACATGATTGATAAAAACAACAGGAATGCAGTTAAGGCTGCATAAATAGTATATTTTTCAGAAAAGAGACAATGATCAGCTGCAATATCTGGGACAATGAATCAAGTCCTGGGTGCCATGTCTTAAGGGGCAGTCTGATCATTTGGACGCATATGGGGGTTGGGAAGGATGTGAGTGATCTGAAGGTTAAAGAAACTGTTAAGTGTGACCTGTAAAGAAAAAACTGAATGGAGACATATTTGCTTTCTTTATATAACGTATATTAAGGGGTCTCATATGGAAGGGGCAGTGGGTTTATGACAGATTATTGATGAGCACAAATCCTTTGACACTCATCCCATGGAGAGAGGGGAGTCTATGTCCCCTCCCTTTGAATATGAATGGTCTCATGACTACTTTGATTGACAGAATATGGAGGAAGTGATACTATGTCAATTTCCAGACCCAGGCCTTAAGAGACCTACCTGTCTTCTGGGGAAGCCAGTGGCCTTCTAAGAAGCATGCCTACGTGATGACCACCATGCTGTGAGGAAGCCCAAGCTAGCTATGTGGAGAGACCAGTCTGGCCAGCTCAGGCACCAGACATGTGAGTGAAGAAGCTTTCAGAAGACCCCTCTGACTGCCACCAGATGAGGGAGGCCAAGCAAGAACCACCTGGCTGAACCCATCAATCTCAGATTTGTGAGCAATAATAAGAAGTTGTTCTTTTAACTCACTGAGTTTTGGGACAGTTTATCACAAAGCAATAGAAAATTGGAACACTTTTTATGTCCCCCTTGCTACCCTGGTTTTCCTTGTTCTTCTCTTGGTCCCGCCCTTGTTTCTATATTCTCCATCTCCTGTCCCCCTTTTCTCTTAGGCCCTGTTTTCTCTCCAGTTCCCTCTTGGCATGAGACACCTGGATATTGGGTCTAATAGACTTTGGGTCTAGAGCTTAGGGGCTCCCTCTACTCAATTTATGGGATTGAGTTTCGCTGTAAGAACCCTGAGCAGGTATCTGGGAGGAGAGAGAAGAATCCATACTTCCCCAGCAGGTGGACTTGGCAATCCAAAAGGGAGTACCAGAATGCTTTTCAGCATTTTCCCAGAAATACATTAATAGATAGGTTCATACATCCTTGAGACAAATCCTCCCAGAAAACTCGCCACAGGAGGATGCAGGTATCCCCACTAGATCTAACAGCATATCACCCAACGGGCAGCACCGGCCTTGGCTGTGTGTCTGCCAGGAAGTACTTGTGCAGGATTGGGGGAAATCGCCCAGCCCTGACTTTTCTCCTCTGCAAATTGAGATATTTGGGTTGGGTACTCAAGCTCCCTGAGCTTTCCCTTCCATGATTTTCTTTCACAATAACCCCACTTGTTTCACTCCCAGCATTTATCACAATGTATTACATGTCTTTATTTGCTCTCTCATTGACTTCTGCTCCACTAGCCAGTAAGCTTGTGAGGGCAAAGAGACTCTGTCCTTGTTCATCACAGTTTTAAGGTGTCCCCAGCACCTCATACAGTACCTGACTCAGTGAAGATGTTCAATAAATATTCATTAAATGAATGAATAACAGAGGCTTTGTTATCTTTCACTGTACCTATCTTTGAGTCAAGGATTCGTTTGCTGAATACATATTTGGGAAACTTTCCACACACATCAGACTCAGAGGAAAGGGAGAAATAATAGAACTGCAAGGAACCAATTATCAAAATTTCAAAGTTTGGGCTTGATACATATTCCCAAATAACTAGAGGACAGCCTCAGTGTGGTGGATTAAAAATAAGTCGTTCTCACGTGATTGATGTTGCTATCTTTTCAAACATTGTCATTTAGTCTTTTGACAGGACACCGCCAAGCAGAGAAGAATGATAAGACCACTGTTGTGATTGGGCAAAATATAACAAAGTTATAATTCTTCTGAGCGCTGGATGTTTGTGTTCTATGGATTCATATTTAAATCAGACTCGGAGCAGATGAAAGGAATGTACAATCAGTCAGCTTGAAGAGAAAGACAGGCATATTTGCCCCCCTGGAAAACAACTGGGCCTTTAGCAGATGCCAGGATTTGTGGAAAGGGGGGTTAAAATTGGGAGGGGAGAAGCTGTCAGTCTTTGTACCACTTTCAGATCCAGGTAAGTGCATTTCTATAGGCACTTTCAGTTCAGAGGAGCCTCTGGTTTAAGACAGAGATTTCCATATGGTGATGCAAATTAGGACCCCCGGGCAGAGGTATCTGAAAAGATTCAATAACCTAGGGAAATGTTTGGAAGCAGCTCAAAGAAAGGAAAGTTCTGTGAGAGGAGGGAGACAATGTCTTTGGCTAACAGTTGTGCTGTGGTGGTTGATGATGCTGTTGTATTAGCACTGGCTTCTCTGAGCCACGGTTACAGGTAGCAGAGGGATGGGCCTCTTGGCTTTATCCTGGAGCACCAGAAGAGAAGGGCTGCCCTCTTTCACTCTGTCCGGTTTCAAGATCCCAGCACACATTATGGGAACTCTGCATTGCCCTCCCTCTAGCAAGTAGCCACTCACTGTCAGAATCTAGGAAAATGACCAAGTTCTCATAATGTGTGCTGACCTGAAAAAGGGGGTGATTTTCCTGAAGATGATTCTTCCTTCCTGTGGCCTCCCTGAAAAAACCACAGAAGGCCCCTCTCCTGGGCCAACAAGATGCCAGGCACCCTTCCCAAATGCCAGATGTGGCCAAATAGTACTTCCAACCATACTCTTTTGAGCTAAGGGATGGGAGGGGTATGTTTTTCTTGAGTAGATCAAGTATGTGGAACTATATAAATTTTATTAATCCTCACCTGAGAATATTTTTCCATTGATTTCTTTGTTTTTTTTAGAGAGAGTAGAAGGGAGGGAGAGAGGGAGGAAGAGAGAAAAAGAATGTGAGGGAGACACATCAATTGATTGCCTCCCACAGGTGCCCCAACCAGGCTGGGGATCAAACCTACAACCCAAGTATGTGCCTGTGACTGGGTATTGAACCTGTGACCCTTTGGTGTGTGGGGTGGCGCTCTAACCACTGAGCACATCGGCCAGGGTGGGAACCATAGAATGCAACATCTAGCCCAGACAGTTGTTGTTTATTTATTGTCTAAAGTTTTATATATGTCTCTTTTTCCTTGCTTGACCACCCCCGCCCCCAGTCATTCCCAACCTGGGCAAGCCCCCACTGCCCTAGTGTCTGTGTTCATTGGTTATGCTAATATGCATGCATACAAGTCCTTTGGTTGCTCTCTAACTGCCCCCTCCCCTACCATTTGTCTCTGGATCTATTCTTGCTCGTCAAATTATGTTGATCATTATATCCCATACTAGAGGCCCGGTGAAATTCGTGCATGGGGGGGTTCCTCAGCCCAGCCTGCACCCTCTTACAATCTGGACCCTTTGGGAGATGTCCAACTGTGGGATCGGGCCTAAACCCACAGTCGGACATCCCTATTGCAATCTGGGACCACTGGCTCCTAACCACTCACCTGCCTGCCTGCCTGATCACCCCTAACCACTCGCCTGCCTGCCTCATCACCCCTAACCATTCTGCCTGCCAGCCTCATCGCCCCTATCCACTCTGCCTGCCTGCCTGATCACCCTTAACTGCTCGCCTGCCTGCCTTATTGCCCCTAACTGCCTCTGCCTCAGCCCCTGCCGCCATAGCTTTGTCCAGAATGACGTCCGGAAGGTTGTTTGGCTATCCAGTCTAATTAGCCTATTACACTTTTATTATTATAGATATGAGTGAGATCATAGCCCGGACAGTTTTAAGGTGACAGAGGGCACAGTGAACAATAACGTCA
Source organism: Cnephaeus nilssonii (assembly GCF_951640355.1). Lineage (NCBI taxonomy): Eukaryota > Metazoa > Chordata > Mammalia > Chiroptera > Vespertilionidae > Cnephaeus > Cnephaeus nilssonii. The sequence goes on along the minus strand of NC_137087.1, from coordinate 47,122,276 downwards.
GGAAGACATACATGCAAAGAGCGGGATGGGTGGCCACCAGACATGTACCCATGCCTGCATACTCCATTAGACCCAGGTGTGTGACTGCTCTGTAGCTGGGGTTTCCTCACCAGAGCTCTAATTCCTGGAGCCAAAACCCTTTGGGAGATTCAAGCTGACCTACCTTAGGCTCTTCTCCAGAATTTTGGGTACAATATTAGTGTCCTAATATAGGAACACTATAGGTAGAGGAAGTAAATAGCCCTCCGAAACAGAAGAGATATGCATGCTTCCTCAGAGGGAAGGAAGGAACTTCATTCCAGGCCCCAGTCCACACTTAGCACAGGGTTAACTAATAGTTGCATGAACAGTGTGCACTTAGAGTAGTTCTCAAGATAATAAAACGACATTGATTAAGTGCTTCCTCTATGACAGGCACAAGGCTAAGTGCTTTACACCCCTTGTCTCATTGGGTGCTCTAAAAACCCCAGGAAATAGAAGACATCACCAAGTAACAGATAAGGAACTAATGGCTTAGAAAGATTAAACGATTATCTAAGGTCAAAGAGCAGGTGAGCGACAGAGCCAAGACTCAAATAAAAATCACTCTGCCACTAAAGTCCACACTTCACCACTAATAACAATAATAGAGATGATGATAATAACAAACACTGTGTGCTAGGCATACTAAGTACTTTACATATCCTATATAACCCTATATAATAAAAGCATAATATGCAAATTGACTGAACGGTGAAACAACCGGTTGCTATGATGAGCACTGACCACCAGGGGGCAGACGCTCAATGCCGAAGCTGCTCCCTGGTGGTCAGTGCACTCCCACAGGGGGAGCAATGCTCAGGCAGAAGCGGGCTCACAGCTGGCGTGTGCAGCAACGGTGGCAGGAGCCTCCACTGCAGATGGGCAGTAAGGAGGGAGGGAGCCCCGGACTGCAAGAGGGATGTCTAACTGCCAGCTTAGGCCTGATCCCCCCAGACTGTGAGAGGGTGCAGGCCAGGCTGAGGGACACTCCTCTCCCCCAGTGCACAAATCTCATGCACCAAGCCTCTAGTATTAATAACATACATTTATTATTGCTAGAGTATTCGTATTATTATGCCCATCTTACTGAAGAGGCTGAGGCACAGAGAAGCTAAGTGATATGTACGAGGTCACACAGATCTTAAAGTGCCTGAGCTGAGGCACAACCCAAGCAGTGGAGCTTGAGAGCCCTGTCCTCCACCTCACTGTTCTAGTCTTATGATGACCCAAGACAGCATGGTTTGGGTAGAACTTTTCTCTGGCAGGACTCTGGTAAGATAAGGACCCAGGCAGACACTTGCACCCAGTGTAATACATCTGTATTATGTTATTATTTAGTTGGCCCAGGGCTTCCTAGGCACCATCAGGTACACAGCAGGAGACAGTGCCTTTGCCTTACAGGCCCTCAAAGTCCATTCAAGGCTGAGATTCCAGAAGTGCTAGGTCCTTTTGCTTTCCCTCATCCTTTGATCTGCACAACCTTCGGGGGATAGGTATTGTTCTCCCATTTTACAGGTTAAAAAACAGTGACTTTCAGATCAGAATGAAGTCTCTCAACTGATGGCTCAGGCCCCATCTGTCTAGGAATTCTCCTAGGCGCCCTCTCAGATCAAGCAATTTTACTCATAACAGCAGCGCTCACACTTAATTTTTTCTTAATAGTCTGTGTCCACACACACACATGCAAAACCTAGCAATTTATGAACTAAATATAGAAATGATAAGTGATTACTGGGTTCAGTGTTTATTCTAATCCATGCAGGTTCATAAAGTCCACTTTAGACCAAAATAAGGCCGACTCACATGTGTAAAAGAAAATCAGTTCATATTCACAAGCCCCATAAAACCTGCTGCAAATGCTTAGGGAGAGAGATACAGCAAAAGCATTTACAAGCTGACCCAAATACCTCCGTGGCAGAGACCAGAGAAAATTCAGAGAGGGCTAAAAACCAAGAAAGTATGAGGCTCAAGCAATCTGCGAGGGTAATATATTCTAATTACTAAGTGAACAGGGAAATCTGAATATATTGGACTCAAATGGATTTTTCTGGGCTTACAAAACCACTGCAGAACATGCTATAAATGGGATTTAGAACATGTTTAGAAGCCCAGACTCCTGAATACACACACATGCACCTACGCGCACGCGCACACACTGTGGGGGAACAGAGGCGGTGCCTTCCTGCCTGAAATGTTCCAGCGATTGTTGACATTGGTAGGACAAACCCACTCCCTGTGCCCAGCCGGGTGCTGCTCAGGCTCATTGTTCATTAAACCAGCAACTGTGATGCCTCCAGCGTCTCTCACTTGTGCATCAAGGGGAAGATAAGAACGGAAATGCGGCCCCAGCCCCAAGGAACTTACCATGTGGCCCCCGTGGATTATTTAAGGAAGAAGTGAGTTGGGATCCATTTGGTGAGAGGCACCAGGCTCACTGGAGGTGCCTCTAGGAGGAGGGAGGCTTGTTGGCAGGATGAGCAGCACCTTGAGGAAGCAGGTGCAGGGAGCACAGCCGGGGGCATGGCTCCTTTCTGGGCTGACTCCTGGTCCCCATCACGCATCTCCATTCCTGTGGCTTCTCTCACCTCTTCTACTACCCCCCCTCTGAATCCACACAGCGCATAGAGTGGGCAAGGATTTGACAATTTAATCTGCTGCAAAGGAATAAAGACACTGCCCAAAGGCAAAGAAACACTCACAGCTGCTCAAAATCATGGCAGCTTCCGAGGGAGGGGGGTGTCTCCTTGGGGACTCCCTGTCCATCGGCTGTGCCAAAGGGAAGGAGCAGTCAGCTCATTCTGCATCCGCTTTGAAGCTGCTCCCCGGAATCTGACACTATCTTGGGAGAAGCTCTCTCTGCCAGGGGGCCACTTTCCAAAGAGAGGTCATAACTTGTAGAGATGCCCCACCTTTGTGGAGCTCAGAGGTCCTGGGATACAGAGAAGGGGGAAAGGCCACGGAGTCCTGTGCCCCAGACCCTGCAGGAGAGAACACAGACATTTAGCAGCTGCCTCACATCAGATCTAGGGATTTACGATATTCTCCACAAGCATCAATGGAGAGCCTTCGAGTTTGTGCTTGGCACAGAAGAGCCCAGGATTAGGAAACAGTCACCTCAAGGACTCTGAGTCCTACCAAAGACCACAGTGTGTCCCGTAACCAACCACAACCTAAGTCGAGAGGTAGAAGATACCTCCAAACCAAGGGAAGAAATGAGACTTGTTAAATGACAACGCTGTGCAGGCATTTGAGCCTCATTCTCCATGAAAGAAGTGGGGGTAACCCTGGCGCAGAGAGGCTCCGGAACTTGTCCACAGGCACACGGGTCGTTGCAGGATTTGGACCCTGTGGTTTCTGTAATGCTGCACAGCTTCTTCCTAGAACAGCGCATTGGCTGAGAGAGGTGCAGAGGGCAGGGAGAAGGCCGAGGAAAAAGAGCAAAGAGAGCAAGTGGATAAGACAGCTGGTGAGAGTTCCACCAGCCACATGGGGAGCATTGTTATGTAAAATTAAATTACTGATGTACTTTCACAGCCTATTGGGTGTAGGGAAATAGGTTTTAGAAGATTTGTTAGAACAGATACAATAAAAGATTGATGATGATGAAGACAGACCCAAGAAGTATCAAGAGCAAACCCCAAAATAGTATTAAATAAGGTATTAAATTTGAGTGTAGGAGCCAACCTCAGCCAGACCTGCATTACAAGGTTATATGGAAATGTGGGCTACCAATAAGTGGATAAATTACACTGACATATTGTTTTAGGTGAATAAAATGTGTGGTCAGGTCTACAGACGGCATCTGACTTGGGCTAGCTGTGTGATCTTGGAAAAGTCAGTTAACTCCTCTGGGCCTGTTGAGAGCAAGAAAGCATCCCGGGAAGGATCATTCACACACCTTCGTGTTTTTCCACGATGCCAGGTTTACTAGGGGAGCCCTTTCCATTAAGCCGAGTCACACGCAGGTCACACACAGAGAGAGGGAGCTCACAGGATAGAAGTGAGCTGAGTGAGGTCCTGTCACTGGCAGTGTCCGAGGTGGAGAGGTGGGATCCGTCTCAAGCCGGGTGGCTGTAGCGGCAGCACGTGTCCCAAGGAGCGGAAAGCCAAGCTCGAGTGCTGGGTGGTCAGGCCCCACTCATATCAGCATCCAGATGGAGTCCAGATCCAAGTGTCCAGACTTATGCTTTTGGGCATTCTGGGGCCCTCCCAAGGGCATTCCTGTTACACCTCATTACCTCAGTCTTGACATAGCACTTGACACACCTTTCATGGCTGACGGTGACTCCATATTGTACTTATTGTCAAAGATGTACAAAAAGTCCGCTCTGTTCTTGCTCTACACAGGACCTCTGTGCTCTCACTGGAGAAATGAGAGATGTGGCAACTCTAAAAGTCCTTCATTGGGAGCAAAGAGATTCTGGAGAGAAACGTTACTCCCAGGAGCACTAGTGGAGGCAACGAAATTCTTCCTTCTGGACCATCCAGGTCACATGTAGATGTTCATTGCAAAGATGCTCTCCTGCGGCTTCCTCTCTCCTCCGTCCTCTAAAAGCCCTTCTTCACAGCAGCTCCACCCCTGCCCAGGTTGTCACTGGTGGTAGCATGACCATATTTGTTTTAAATTAGGGAGTACTTTACTACTCACGAAAAAGGGGGGAAAATATTAATATGGCAGAATTAGTTTTACTTGGTATTTTTAAGGACACAAGTCATGCTTTTTAGATGCTAAGATACTTTACCATCTATGGGCAACACAGGTATCTTAATTTCTACCAAAAAAAAAAATTGAAAGTGTGTGGCAGAGAAACCACTGGTGACTCCGGCTTCTGTGTTGGAGGTTGCAAGGTCACGTGCGGGCCTGAAGGAGCTGCCTCTGCTTGCTGGAAGCCCTGGTCGTGCTGAGGGTCTGGGGTATATTTTATTGCCCTAACTTAGGTTCAAGGGTCAGAGCCAGCCCAGATCTGAGCAAGATCTGAAGCCTCCAGTGCCCAATTCCATCCGGTACTGGAATTTACAGCATAAGAGGCCCAATCCTGCCTCGTTCTCCTGCTAGGGGCAAGACTAGAATACTGGGGACCAGCTATAATTATGAGAAATATTAATCATGCTCTGTTAACTGTGATTGGTTTTTTTTTTTTTTTGGTTTTTTTTCTGATTAAAGAAAGCACACTCTTTAAAGAAAAGAAAAGAAAAGAAAAGAAAAGAAAAGAAAAGAAAAGAAAAGAAAAGAAAAGAAAAGAAAAGAAAAGAAAGCACAATCTAACCTGGCTGTGAGCTGCAAGAAGGACCTGGGAGCTCACCTGGAAATGCAGCCCATCTTCCACATCCTGGAGCCAATTACCACGGAAAGATTAAAAACCTGGTTGCAGAAACCAGAGGCGCCCGCCTTATGCATATCCCCAAGCCTTTGCAAACCCCCAGCCCGCATTGCTTGTAAACTGCCCATTTTGCATACCCATTCTTATTCCTTTTGCCTACTTCCCCATGTAATCTTTGTCTTTCTACCCAATATAAGCAACTGGCTCGTGGTGGGGTGCAGAGCAGATTTTTGTGGGTGACCTGCTGCTCTCCTATACTGCTGTCATTTTTGGAATAAACACTCATATGATTCAACCCTGTCTCTGCTGAATTGGCTCAAGTAGTGATAGGCAGCCTGGACCCAATGATTGTCCTGTTTCACTTCCACTTACAGATCACACAGTTCAAAACCAAGTATAGACCCTTGGGGGAGGCAAGGCCTTAATCCATGAATGGTAAATAGATTTTATCTAAACTACTAATTTTGCTCAATTGGTAATGACTGCCTGGAGCATTGTACTGAGAAAGATTCTTTAGCTGTTCCCCAGGGTGATATTCAAAACATTTAACCACCCACCAAATCCGCATAGGCAATAGCTGTAGCTCCAGCACCTTCAGCTCATCCCCAACCTTAATCTCAGTATTCCGAGGAGGTTGGGGAAAAGATGTTTGAGAAACATTGCCTTCAATACTGAGACCTTCCCCTGCCCCCGGGGTCTCTCTAACCCACCTCTCCATCCTGGGTGTTTAAAGAACTGTGTGTGCTGGCCAGTCACCCCTCCATCTGCACACACCATCAGCATCTCTCGTCTGAACCTCTGCAATCACCTCAACCACCAGCCAGCCTGTATTCACAATTGCCTCCTCACAGTCATTCTTTATTCTCTAGCCAGAGAGCTCTCTCAAAAACATGTCAGAAGATGTTCCTCTGCTAAAGCCATTTGATGGCTCCCTATTTCACTAAGAATAAAGCACAGCCTGACTGGCGTAGCTCAGTGGTTGAGTATCGAATTATGAACCAGGAGGTCACGGTTCAATTCCTGGCCAGGGCATATGCCCGGGTTGTGGACTTGATCCCCATTGGAGGGCATTCAGGAGGCAGCCAATCAATGATTCCCTATTTCATTAAGAATAAAGCACAAAATCCTTATCCTCATTTCCAAAGCCCTTTACATTCTGACCCTGCCTACTTCACCAGAAATATCCTGTAGCACCTTCCCATCTCTCACCTCGCTCCTCCCACACTGCCTTTCTTTTGTTCCTGTTAATCCCCTCCTAGAATCCTTTGCACTGGCAGTTCCCTCTGCCTAGAGCACTCTGTTCCCTGCTCTTGCCCGGCTCACATAGGGATGGGTCCAGGAGTTGGGTTTATGAACCCTTATTTATTATACACCTGATATGCACCAAGAACTTGTTTATCCACAGAAGACATCATGTCTTTCACACTCCTCTCCACACCACTAAAGTAGGTATGTTCCCCCATTTTACAGATGAGGAGACTTAGTCACAGGAGAAGGGCCTGGCCTTAGCTGGTCAGTGACAGAGCCAGGGTTGGAACCCAGGTCTGATTCCAGAAGCTCCTGTTCTTTCCACAAAATCACAGAATACCCATGGAACGTGGCTGCAGGCAACATCTTTCTCTTTCCTGTCCTCCAGATGTTAGTGTGGCCTGAGAGGCCTGTGGAGCTAAAGGGGGATAAGGAATTTTTAAATCCTTGGTTCTGGTTGCAAATGGCATGTGCCTCCCGCAGGCTCAGCCCCCACATCTATGAAGCTGGTGGCCCAGGTAGCAAATCCCAGGCAATTTCCACATCGTGCGCCCCATCCACAGACACACAGACATGAGGTGGGATAAGCAACGTGCCTTTTCCAATTTAATTGATCAACAAACTTGGAAAATCATGAGTGTCTGTTAAGATAGTCCAACAACAAATAAAAGGAAGTCAGGGTGCTCATTAAAGATGTACCATCTAGACGGAGCCCAGCCCTCCCCAACGGTTCCTCTCCTCCGTGAGGTCAGTAGGAGCATGTGCTGAGCTGTCAGTTCTCCCGCTCCTGGGGGGACTGCTTCCCACAGGCCCGAAGAGCCAGCCCAGCTCTGGTTCCTGCCACGCCAGGGACAGCTGCTGTTTCCTTCACTTGTCAGATAATGACATCATTTACCTTGCGGGTTCCTTTGGCTGGTTTTTCTTTAATATGCTACACGAGTTCTCAATTAGCCTCTCTCCTCCACCATCTGCTGATGAGAACGATGGTATTTGTGATAGCAACTACTGAGGGCCCTTTCCCTCTTCATTCAGAACCAGCAAGAACCGCTTCCCCAATGTGGTGACCAGAGGGTCAGTGAGGGTCTGAGTTTCCTGTTAGATGAGAAGCAGATGCCATATCTCTGAGCCTGATTCACCATCCCCAACTCAGGAGTCATGCTGAGCTCTCCTTGGCAAACCCAAGGTTACCCCATTCACCCTTTTGAATGTCTGCCTAGCAACAGCCCTGGCCCGAGCCATCTCAGCTTTGCCCATAGACTTCAGGGTGGCTGCCTAGATGGTGTTGACGGGCCCAGCACTGGAGCAGTGTTTCCCAAACTGTGCTTCAGAACATTCACTAATACATGTTCCATTTCAGTGTCCCTGGATCAAATACAGTGAGACGACCACTCCCAGGTGGACGATCCACTTCAAGAGAAATGAAGATATATGTCTACACAAGCACCCGTACATGAATATCCACAGCAGTGCAATTCTAAATCGCCGAAAACTGGAAATAACCCAAATGTCCATCAGCTGGTGGGTGGGCTAACCAACAGTGGCCCATCCATACAGTGGACCACCCCTTGGCAATTAAAAGGAACAAACTGCCAACACACACATGAGTGAATCTAAAAATAACATTTTGCTCAGGAAAGAAACCAGGGGACACAAAAGACTAGTTACTGTAGGATTCCATTTATGCGAAATTCTAGAAAAGGCAACAACACTCTTGTTTTAGAAGGAAGTCAGTGGTTGCCAAGGGTTAAGAGTTGGAGAAGAACACCAACCACCAAGGGCCAAGAGCAAATTTGGGGGTTGATGGAAATGTCCTACATCTTGGTTGTGCTATCAGTTGCCTAAGAATATACGTTTACCAAAATTGGTTGACCTGCACTCTTAAAATGAGGGAGGTATAGTATATATGAACCATACTTCAATAAGACTAAAAAGTTTTTAAAAATCAAACACTTCGACTTTAAATCACAAGACTTTTCAGAGACTTTCATATGCTGATGTGCATTTTAAATCTTCAAGAAGGAGCTATAATTCCAAGGTTTCTCAAATTCACTTGACAGAGATTTCACTGAAAGTTTTATAGAACACAGTTAAAATCTTGAAGAAACAGAGAAAATTGCATTAGAGAATTACCAATCTGGAGAAAGCATTGCCCTCTTCACCATCTTTTTTTTTTTTTTTTAACTCAAACACCCTTGAGAAAGGAAGTGCCTTCAGCATGACATCTCCATGGGATTTAATTTATAGGCAATTTCCTGCAGACTGGAGCGCCAGGTGTTAGCATGAGTACACTGGGTGGGGAAGAGGGTGCTGAGAGTAGAAGCAGGAGCTGGAAAACTGACTGGGCTCCCTGTAAACTGTGACTATTCATTTGTCCGTCCATCCATCCAACCATCCTGCAAGGCACTCTGCCAACACCCAGGGAAAGTCATATATGGCCCTCTAGGAGCTCACAGCCTGGCCCACTCTTGTCAAGAGCTGTCTGTCCTGCCTGGCCGGTGTGGCTCAGTGGTTGAGCATCGACCTATGAACCAGGAGGTCACAGTTCGATTCCCGGTCAGGGCACATGCCAGGTTGTGGGCTTGATCCCCAGTGTGGGGCATGTAGAAGGCAGCCGATCAATGACTCTCTCTCGTCATTGATGTTTCTACCTCTCTCTCCTCCTTCCTTCCTCTCTGAAATCAATAAATATATATTTTTAAAAAAGAGCTGTCTGTCCCAGGGTCACACTGCTCATCTTCTCCTCCATGACTACCGTCTCCAGCTTCTACTTATCTTTTCCTCCCAGGAGAATGGGGATGGGTCTCTGATGCTTGGGCCCAGCACATTCCCCCCTACCTCCAGCCAGAGTGGTTACCAGTTCTAACCAGGAGGATGACCCAGACTCACCCATCACCAGAAAGAATTCAGCACTGGCCCCGGGAGTGCTGGCAGGTAGCAGCAAAGGGAGAGAGTCCCCATTTCACCTCAAGCCATGTTTAACTTCTTCCCACCCCTCACTGGGCCTGCCCATGGCTCTGAGTCAGGAAAAACCAGGCCTAGAGAACATCACAAAAATGGCTGCGTGGAACACATCCACTTTGTGAAGTGGGTGAGCCCTGGTCCAGCCAGCGCTGCTTTCATTGTCCGTCTCCCTTCTGCTTCTCTCACCTCCCTGACTTGGCCACCTGGCTCCTTCCAGAAACAGCTGTCTCTGGAGAAGCAGAGCGCAAATCCAGATTGGGACCCTAGCCGACTGCTTCCAGAAACAGCTTTATTTATATATATATATATATTATTATTATTATTGATTTTAGATTTTAGAGAGGAAAAGGGAGGGAGAGATAGAAACATCAATAATGAAAGAGAATCATTGATTGGCTGCCTCCTGCACACCCCACAATGGGGATCAAGCCTGCAACCCAAGCATGTGCCCTGGCTGGAAATCCAACCATGACCTCCAGGTTCATAGGTCGATGCTCAACCACTGAGTCACGCTGGCTGGGCCAGAAACAGCTTTTAATGGCTGCACTATTCTCTGAAGTTCCTTCCCCTCCCTAGACCTAGGAAAGGAGCCGGACCCAGACTCTCCTCACCCTGTCTGTATTGAAATAACCTCCATTGCCTCTGTGGATGCTGATTGCCACACTATGTGTGCACAACAGCAGGTGTCAGACTTTTGGTCTCAAGACCCTCCTACAGTCTTACAATTGATGCCCCCACCTCCCACCGGGGGCTGAGGATGGAGAGCAGCCAGAAATAGCAACCTGTGACCTTCTAGCTGAACACAGATTCCAGCATCCCAGGCTGCAGAGCAGGGGCCCTTCGCACTTGATGAAATCAAAGTTAACCCCCTTACTTCTTTCCCACCAATAAAAAAAAAAGTGAGAGATAAAAAGAACTCTTTCATTTTTGGCAAGATCTACATGCAATTATAACTCAGCAGAGCCATGAGGAAATTGACAAGAGCCAATCCTTTGCACAAGACATGCTCTGATTTCATGCCAGCAAATTATTTTTTAAAGGGCATTAATATCACAAGCTGATGACTTTTCGCCCTGAGCAAATGATGCATTTTAATGTTTCTTTACACATAGCTCTCAGCCCAAGTGAAGCCGTCTTGGCAAAGCATTAGCAAACATTTACATTTCAAAACTCAACAAAAGGGCTGTTGTTGGGTTTTTCTTTCTTTCTTTCCATATATGCCCGGGCAGAGAAATCATATTCCACGTGTTAGGCTGTGTGGAGCATTCCGTTTGCAACCCCTGGCATCCCATCAGAAGACAGTGGCACCTGGATTTCAGGCCCGCAAATCTAAAGATTGGATTTGAAAGGAAAAAAGAAATACAGTGGCATCATTAAACGCTTCTGCTTTTGTGGCAGGCGGCCTGTTTGTGCAATGGCAGTGGATTTTCGGGTTCCTTTATTTCTATGCACAGTAAGAGGCACCGGACTGTTTGGTGCCTTCTGCTGTGTCGGGGGGCGGGGGGAGGGGGTCAGAGCAGGGTCCTCGGGGAGCAAACAAGCCCAGCGGCTTGTTTATTTTTCCAGGTGGTGCCAAAGCCAAAGTGACAGTGCGCCCAGGGGTGAGTGAGAATTAGAGTCCATCAGGAGTAGAGACTAGGTTTCCATTTTAATAAACTCAAATTGGTTAAGAGTCACAAAATTAAAAGCGCTGAGTGTGCCCTTAGGATCTGCTACATTTTAAGTCATCTTACAGGAAGTCTATAATCTAAACAAAGTCTTCAAACGCCCCCTAAGAGAATGGCGTGAGCCTGCAAATGCTGCAGGCAGAGAGGTATGGGTTCAAATCCCAGCTCAGCCACTTCCTGGCAGTGAAACCTTTTATAAGCAACTCAGCTTACCCCTGCAAGCTTCAGTTTCTCCACCTGTAAAATGGGAATAATAAGACTGGCCATGTCATTGGGTTTGCGTTAAAAGCAAATGTGGTCTTTCAGGTGATGACGTTAGCACGGCCCCTGGCTCATTGTACATACCCAGTAAGAACTGTTGGTTCTTGTCATCATTTCTTCCCAAAGGAAGCTTCCTGTCCAGGCCACTCCACCATCTCCATTTCTCTCTTCCCAAGACTGGCTGCACCCCACGCCATTCCAATAACCATTCAAACGAATCACTCAGAGAAACAGGGTAATAAACACAACCAGTGCCCTAACACGGCCAACAGCGACGGTTGTACCAACCTATGCGTTTACTAAAACTCATTGAATCGTACTTGCACAGTGGGTGAATTTTATGGTATGTGAATTATACCTCAATAAAAATGATAAATAACCAAGACACGAAAGTTGCCAAGTTCCAAAAGGGTAGCTCCCAAATGTCTGAGAGGGATGGTCTGCGACAAACATTCTTGACTCCTCCTCTTGTGGCCTTTGAATACTAAAGAAGGTGACCTGACATGCTTGCCTAACTCCCTTCACCCCCCTGCCGTGTCCAACGCTTGGGATGGCTGATTTTGAGTCTTTAAAGCAGGAGTCCCACACTCTCTCCCCCAAACAGGAAACCTGCTCTCTTGTCTGTGTCCACCTTCCCTTCCCCAGGTGACCTGATTAGAAGGCACTCCATGCATATGAATAGCACTGGGGAGATGCTTACCACAAAACCCAGGCCAGGAGCGATCTCCTTACTGAGCTTGGAGAAAGCTACAAAAAAAAAAAAAAAAAGAAAGAAAACCCACAATCCATTTCACCTAATGTTCACTTGCCCTGACAGCTCATCTCTCCCACACACGCATTCCCCCAAATATTTATCTACCTTGCATCCTGGGCGCACAATGGGCCCTCGCTAGCTGTAACAGAGATGGCATTCTCCTGAAAAATGCCTGTTGTGGTGTGATGTGCGCACTCCGTTATTTTGGGAGCAGCAGATATCTGGACGGGATGCAGGGGGGCTATTGAGAGTCCCCAGAGCATCTTTCAGGTGCAGAATGCCTCCGCTCCCGCTTCATTCTCCAGCTGTGCCCCAAAGAAGCAGGCTCCAGCCCACCTGCATCAAGGTGACCATAGGAGGAGGCAGGGGACAGCCCTCCCAAGTGCCTGCAGGGCCCATGCCCGCCTTTCCCCCTCTTCAGAGGCTGCTGGTGGCTCTGCTTTCTACTCCAGTACCTCTGCCCCAGGCCCTCTTCCCTACACTCAGATTGTACCTTGAACTCCGCTTCCAACTTCCCAAAGCTTAGCTCCTTGCTGATGTCCTACAACAGTGGTCGGCAAACTGCGGCTCGCGAGCCACATGCGGCTCTTTGGCCCCTTGAATTTTTAGCAAAGCCAGCTTAGGAGTACCCTAATTAAGTTAATAACAATGTACCTACCTATATAGTTTAAGTTTAAAAAATTTGGCTCTCAAAAGAAATTTCAATCGTTGTACTGTTGATATTTGGCTCTTTTGACTAATGAGTTTGCCGACCACTGTCCTATAATGTTCTCAGGCTACACAAAGTCCAAGTTCTGGCTGTGGTTTTTCCCAGCAGCCCCGCAGCAAGTTTCACATAAGGCAAAGGAAAGGCACCACTGAGAGTCCCCACAGCAACCCCAGGAGAGGCACCGAGATGGGCAGACTGTAACTGCCCTTGCGTCCACCGACACGGACGGTCAATCTAGCTAAGTGCTCAGAGGGCTCCCACCAGGAACGTGGGTCTTATCTCTTCCCCACATGCATGAAGGGATGGGGGCCAGCAGACTTCCACAGGAGTGGAGAGTGACAGGGAATCTGCTGGGGAAAAGGCAGCAGCCACAGAAGAGGAACCCAGCCAGGCAGGACAGTCCTTGAATGCATCCTATCCATTGATTGGATAGGTTTTAGTGGAGCCTGGTTTAATGAGGCCCTCACCAGCCTATACCCAGAAAACTCCCCACCCCGTTTTCAGAATTTTTGCATCTGAACAGAACAATCTCATGCCCAGCTCCCACAGATATCCAGAGTTCATTTGCTTCTCTCCACCCGATTACCACCCTATTGTCCCTGGACTCTGTCTCAGCCTCCCCAGTGTTCATGCTGACCCTTCACCGTGTTTCTCAGAGCAGCCAGATGTGAACCATCACACCACTCTCTGGCTCCGATGACTCCCACGACACTTGCAATAAAATCCAGACTCCCTTCCATAATGCACATGATCCTCCTAATCCTCACCCTACCTTTCACACACTCGATGAAGGCCTGATGGAACGTGCCTGCTTCGTATACCTCAGTCTCCATCTCCCTTTGCTACTTGAAGAAAAATTAAAACATTCTTACAAGGCGCCTCACAGTGGTTGTGATAGCGATCAGACTCTTATCCCACCCAGTAGCCCTTCCCCTCCTCTCCAATCAAAGTCAAAATTAGGGGCAATGCCTCTGCTTTACCTTCCAACATCGTGCCTTCTTCTAAGTTCACACTATTTTCTTTTAATTGCCTACCCACACAGCAGAACTCCGAGGAGTGCACCCGCAAAAGTAATGGAAACTCTTTGGTGCCCCCTTGTGGTCATGTCTAGTTAGCCGGCTGAGAAGTGCCCATAGGGATGCTCGCTTTTCCTGCAGTTTTGGAGATGGAGAAGGCTGCTCTGGGGACTCTCCAAAGGGGAACCTGAAGCTAGAGAGGGAAGTACTTCCAAGAGTAAATTCTAGAAATACACGTCCACCACCCACAGGAGGAGGAAACCAGATTAAAATGCTTACCAGTCAACTCCTCTAAGTCTCAGATTCCTGTTTGGTCAGATCGGTGTACTTCTTGCCCAACCATAGTGTGTTGTGAAGCTGCCATGAGATCAACTCTACATTTTTGCTGCTTAAAAAACATTTTTTTCTAGTGCTCACTCTTGATAAATTAAAAAATGCTTCTCCAGCCCCTGAACCTTTGCCTATTCATCCGAACTTTCTGTAATCACCAAATGAGTCAGGCAGGATGGGAGTGAGGATGTGTTTGAGATCATGTGTGTCTGACAGAGAAGTGTCCGTATGCCACTCATTGTCATACAGAGATGTACTGGACAAAATGTCAGTGAAAAGCCTTTGTAAGTGGTGAAAAGGAGAGCTGAGGGGTGCTGTTATCTCCTCTGGGGAAACTCAAGGGCAGATGCTGGGTTCTGGAATTTGCCAGGTGAAAGCCAAGATTCTATGATTAAGAAAACTAACCCTCACCTATTGTGTTTCCAATCTTTGCACCCCAGAGCCTATTAAAATGTGTGATACCAAACTGTAGACTTCTATCTACTAGGTAACACCTGAGCCATATAAAATTAAATAATTTCTATCCACTAGGCAGTGAATGAATGAATGAGTAAATTTGATTTTGAGGAAATATTTGCAACATCTACAGCCCCCAGCTCTGAAGCTGCTTACTTTCCAGTCCAGCCCAAGCCCCTGAGGACCCTGTTCTTGTCACCTGCAGGCCTTAGCTTTTTCTTATCTCTTAAGTTGAGAACAGTGAAAAGGGTACCTGGCTAATTTTGTCATGAATGCCTGGAGTCTTTAAATCCCGCTCTCTGCGCAGTTAATTTTGCATTGTCTGCCTATCACATTGTCTTAGTCTAATTAGAGAAAATGCCTAATTGTAACAGTGAAAATGGATAACTTTTCCCTCCAAACCAGTTCTTAACTCTGGCTGAACATTAGAATAATCTCAGAAATTTGTGTGCACACACACAAACACACTACACAGCGCGCGCGCGCACACACACACATACACACACACACACACACACACACACACACCAATACCTGGGCCCCATCCCAGACCAATTAAAATTTCTAGGGGTTGGGACCTGGGCCACAGTATTTTCCCAATACCCCCAGCCTCTGCGACATGCATCTGGGGTTAAGAACCACTGCTATGAATAAGGTGGCCTTTGCCCAGAGAGCACAGACTCACCAAGTATGAAAGAAGCAAAAGCAGGCTTTTATGTTTTCTTCCAAAGACCCATAGACCTAGGCCAGGAAGGAGGACAGGACCTCGAGCCCAGGGCTGGCAAAGAGTTCCAGGTTTCACTTCTCTTTGGCACCTCCTTGTTGATGACCAAGAGGCGTAGGGAACCCCAAGCTAGATCTGCCTCATTCAGATTGGGCAGAGACAGGAAGTCGGGAGCAGGTTCCAGCAGGTGTAATGGCATCAGCACAGGCTCTGCGGTGGCCCTGCCAGCTCAGGCAGCCTGCAGGGCAAGCCCTGGGCAAGGTGAAGGAGGGTGAGGTCTCCTTTTCATGGCACTAACTGCGGGGATGCTGCATGCAGAACCCAGCACTCATTGCAAATTAGGCTCCCACCAGCCACTCATATTTCAAACACAGCACACGAACCTGATTTTCATCTGCCGCGTTATAATTTCTTGCTTTGAATTTAAGGCCTCCAGGGCTTCAACTCATTTAAGGGACAATCTGGTAACGAAAAGGACACCATCTTCTCACAAAAATGTCATTAGCATATGACACTGCTTCCCAAATTTGGAGCACAGTTGAGACTTGCCAAATCTTACCTACACTTTAGGAGTTTTTTCAAGCTATGCACCGGAGCCATATAAAATTAATAACTTCTATCTACTAGGTAGCAAATCATGGCTGTGTCCATCTCTTCTCCAACAAATCATTCGTTCATGCAATGTCTCCGTGCTCTTAAACATTCGGTGGCTGCCTTTGAAATCACAGAATAAACATGAGCACGATTCATCTCCACACCGAGTTCAAAACAGTGGTCTGAGCGTGTTGCCGCGGGCTCCTGGTGAGAACAGCAGACACCAGCTCCACAAGCCCCAAGCTGAGATCAGAAGTCCCACCCCAGGCGCAGATACCAACTGTCCATCACTGATGGGCAGGAGCGTGGTGAGACCGGCCCTGTGTGTCTGATGGAAGCACACACGGGGAGAAGGCCGTGTTCTCGGGCTTGCTGCAGGCAGCGCTCGCTAGCCGGCCAGAGAGCGAGAGGCACTGGCTCAGAGGCACAAAGGCAGATTGGCATTGATCTCCAGCACATCAGCGGGAGCCGGGCAGGTGCTCTGAGCCTGCTTTCCCGGGGTGCCCCGCACGGAGGCTTTAGAGGAACTTTGTCCACAATGGAAGATAAGTTACAGCCTTTAGAGTGAGCTTTCAGATAGCTCATCCCCTGGGATCGCAGCAAAATAGCCTGGTGTTTTTTTATTGTTGTTGTTTTCATGCTTTGGGGGTTTGTTTTGCCAGTTTGCTACAATGCTAATCAACATCACAAAGCATTCTTCTGATAAAATTGGATAAAATGATTCACTCCTTTTTTATCTTATACATTAAATGAGGATAAATAAAACTTGAAGTGTAAGAGTGTGGGCTTTGCAGGAAGAAATCTTGGCGTTAAATATCAGCTCTGCTATGCCAACCCTCCCTTCTTCCTTATGCCTTTCTCTCTTCTTTTTAATTTATTGGAGGTGACATTGGTTAATAGAGTTCTATAGGTTTCAGGTGTACAATTTTATGCCCCATCATCTGTATATTGTGTGTTCACCACCCCAAGTCAAGCCTCCTTCCAGCACCATTTATTCCCCCTATACCTTCTACTTCCCCCCTAACCTCCCTTCCTTCTAGTAATGACCATACTGTTATCTGTGTCCACAAAGTTTTATTTATTTTTGCTTAATCCCTTCACCTTTTTTACCCAGCCCCCTTCCCCTCTGACAGCTGTCAGTCTGTCCTCTGTCCCCATGAGTCTGTCTCTCTTTTGCTAGTTTATTTTATCTAAAAAGCCTTGCCTTTCCCTTGCCTCACCCTCGAGCCTCATCCTCACCCACGTCCCCCTCCATCTTCAAAACATTCTTGCCACAGGGAGAATACTCAGTACATATTTGTTATAAAATTCCCAACTAGCAAATGAGCAATTCTCCACGAAAAAGCTAACCCATGAGACAGAAAGAAAGAAATCGGGGATAGAGCCTCCTCTGCTATCAGGGTTTTTTCAGGCTCTTGTATTCATTGGAAGCACTTGAACCTTAACATCAAGGCCTTGATGGGGACTTTCCTGCTCCCTCAAGGGTGAAGAAAAGAAAACAGAAGGTCATGCTCGAAGGAGTCTCAGATTTCTTACACGAACTCCCTTCTTTGGTGGAAGAGGAATTTGAAAGGCAGAGAATTACAGAACTTACACAGAGAGAGCAAGGGAATAACTGAGCTGGTAGGTCCACAGAATATGCCAAGATCTTTCTCTTCAAGCTCCCCGTCCAGCGCCCCGTGCAGGGCACCACCCCGCAGGGAAGCAGTCAAAACACAGCCCAGGCCGTTTCCACTGGAGCCCGCTCCTAAGCACCATCCAGCCTTGGTGAGGCAATGCTTCCAGTGAACTGGAGGGCATGGAAAACCTGAATGAAATATAGCAAGTGGGGAAACTGGAGCATGCCGGGCTCTTAAAAAAGAGGCAAAAGGAAACCATCTTAGGATTGGTCCATGCTTCAAAAAAAGACTGTGCTGAGTGAGAAATGAAGAAATAGACTTGGCTAAAAGGGGAGGGGCTGTGAGTCTGGAGTGGGTGATGGAGAGGAAGGAGCTAGGATTAAGGATCAAGGACAGTTCCAGGTGCAGCCCTGACTACCTGAATAACAGTGGGCAAGTTAGGTCACTTTTTCTGAAAACTGTATGTAGTGTCTCCCAAAGTATGCTCACCAGGATACTCCTGGGAGGCAGTATAATACTGTCCTTTAAAGTGCTCCAGGGCCCGGCTGGCATGGCTCAGTGGTTGAGTGTCAACCTATGAACCAGGAGATCATGGTTTGATTCACACTCAGGGCACATGCCTGGTTGCAGGCTTGATCCCCAGTATGAGGCATGCAGGAGGCAGCTGATCAATGATTCTCTCTCATCAGTGATATTTCTCTCTCTCTCTCTCTCTCTCTCTCTCTCTCTCTCTCTCTCTCTCTCTTCCTCTCTGAAATCAATAAAAATATATTTTAGAAATAATAATAATAATAATAAATAAAGTGTCCCAGGAAACTTGTCTACTCCAGTCATTCACGATGTAAAAGAGAGATACAGTGCATCTCAGCATCTTGAGGCTCTGAGCATTCCAGCAGCAAAGGAACCTACTTCGCCCAGTGTGGTCCACCCATGTCTGACCATGAAACCTTTTTCTCCAGGAGCATCTCAATGAATTCATTCTACGGCCAACTAGCTTGGGGAAATGCTGGTGTACAGCAGTGGTTCTCAACCAGGGGTGACTTTACTCTCAGGGAGCATTTAGCAATGCCTGAAGACAGCTTGGGAAGTCACAACTGGAGGTGGGGGGAGGGTAGCTAGTGGCATCTAATGAATATAGAGGCCGGGACACTGATAAATATACTGCCATGCCCAGGACAGCCCTCTCACCACTCAAAATGGCCCAGTCCATAATATCAGCAGTGCCGGGATTGAGGACCCCTGGTCTATAGCCATTTCTATACTTTCCCACCATTAACTCTCTTCTTCATCTCTGGTAACCAGTCCAGCTCAGCCTCCTTTGGGTCCACCCACATGCCATCTTATTGGCATCCAGAAGCCTTTTCTCATTTCTGTATCACTTAACACTGATGATCTCTATGTCTTTCTTGAAACTCTTTCCTAAGCTTCTAAAACCTTTCTCCTGATTCTCCAACCTCTCTGGCTTTTCTTCCTCTTCCCTCCATGTAAACCAAGGATCCACCAAAGACCTTTTCCAACCCTCTTTTCTTATGGTCCTTTTATCCTTCCCTAGACAACCACATCTCAAAAACCCAGTGATGGCTTCTACATGGCAAACACCCTGGGGAACAGGGAGACAGAGATGAATAGATGGTTTCTGCTTTGTAAGAACTACTTTGGAGAAGAAAAAGGTAGGTGTTTATTTGTTCAGCAAAGTACCTACTAAGTGTCCACAGTGTGCTAGGCACAAAAAATAGACATGGCCCCCTAACCACATGGAATTCAGAATCTAGTGGGAGACACTTAGGAATCAAATCACCATGTGAACAAATTTGAAATTGCTTCTGAGATACATGATAAGACAGAAGGTACCTGGTGAGAAGTACCTAAAGACAGGGAGATGGGACATGACAGGTGGTCAGGAGAAGCTCAGACAAGTGGCTGAAGGAAGCAGAGGATTTGCCCTGTGGAGGCAGGAAAGCGATGGGGTTAGAAGTGAAGTCAGATTGGATCAGGTCTTGGAGGAACAAGAATGTTAGAACAAGTATGGACTGTAGATGTTACAAATCCATTCAGAATTTTAGAATCTATAAATGGCATGGTGAGGAGCCTGCTATAATTCAAGAGACTAATTTTTAAAATATCATAAGGTTGCAAATTGCTAGAGACCTGGGATGACATAAGACTTCCTGCAGTATTCTGCTCAAAGTGAAGGTCAGAAATAGTTATTATGATGTCAGTCTGAATACCCTTCCCCACTCCAAACACCAGAACCAACACATGACTCACCAGCTTCAAGCTACCGACTAAAGTACAAAATACCAACCTCATGCCAACAAAAATCAATTTCTGTTTTGCCCTGTGCTTTACAAATGGTCTAGATTTTCCAAGTGCAGTAGAAGAAATAAGGTAACTTTTCCAATAAGATTATTTCATGCAAGAAACAGTCTCCTTTTCAATAAATAGTTTTAAAGCATTCTCTCTGGATTCTGAATCACACTACTCTCTGAAGATATATAAATATCAGGTAGCAGTTTTATTTCCTGTGAGTGGGGAGCTTTGGTTTAATAAGGAGGAAAGAGGCAGGGTGATAGACTTCAGGGATGAAGCAAGATCTATTAGATCATCTCAGCCATTTCTCTGGGCTCGCCGAAATTGCTCCCAACTGCATTGGCATATTCACTGCTGCTCAGGCTGGTCCAGTTTTAAATGACTTAAGGGTAATATATTAAAGGCTCATGACCAGCTATAAAGAGGTGCTTCTGACTGAGACACTGGCAAAGGTTTGGCTGTGATTATTGATGGATGCTCATTCTACCAGAAATTGGAGGGCACCTTGCCGCCCTTCGGCCAGTCCCACACCAGGGCCATGGAAGGTATGCGCATCCAGACTGTGGTCACCATTCGAGGAAGAGTACAAATTCCATGCACATTTATCAAAACCTGGAAGCAACCATGGCTGTGCTGCTGAAGTAAAGAGCTGCATTCTGGCTATCCATGGCACTCCGTGCAGATAATGGTCATCCTGTTCCTTTGTAAACCTGATTTGTATACAAGGTGGGATGCATGCCTCAAAAAGATTGTCTTGGGATAGCGGGGTAGAAAGGGGTGGGCAGAATCACCTTCTCCTCTTCCCCATCAAGAGTGTATATTGCCTTCACTGAGTCCTGGGAGTGATCTGTTGTAGGACTGGAGGCTCTAGAACTAAGAAGATCCTATGTCTCATACATCATTGCCCACTTAGGCTCATAGGATCAAGATGCTATGAGTATATTTAACCGGTGAACTTTAAAATTTAATTTGTGACAACAACATAAGGGAGGATGGAGCTCTATAGGAGTAGAGATTTTGTATGCTTTTGAAATTAAGTTGATATCAATTCTAACTACATTGTCATAAATGTAGAATGTTAATCATCATCCCCATAGTAATCACTATGAAAATACCTTTATAAAAGGAAATAAGAAGGAAATAAAAGTATTACAGTACAAAAAATCAAACACAAAAAAGACAGCAATGAAGGAAATTTGGAAAAATAAAGTTATAAGACATACAGAAAAAAAATAGCAAAATGACCAAAGTAAGTCCTTTCTTAGAAAAAGTTCTTTCTTATAAGTAATTATTTTAAATGTAAAAGGATTAAAATCTCCAATCAAAAGATAGAGACCAAATTGATTAAGAAAAAAAACCCCACCCATATTCTATCTACAAAAGACTCACTTTAGATCTAAAGACACAAATAGTTTGAATGTGAAAAGATGGGAAATCATATTTTATCCACATAATAACCAAATAGAATTGGATATGCTGTACTAATATCAAGCAAAAAAAGAATCTAAATCTAAATCTGTTACAAGAGACAAAAAAGGACATTATGCATTAATAAAGTCAATTCATCAAGAAGACATACTAGTAATAAACATGCATGCTAAGCAACGTTATGTCCTACAATAATAGTTTGAGACTTCAAAACAAACTAACATTTTCAGTAATGAATAAAACATCTAGACATAAAATGCATGAAGGAATAGAAGACTTGAACAAAACTATACTGACATGTGCAGAACACTCCATCCAGCACTAGAAGTATATACATTTTTCTCAAGTACACATGAAAAATTCTCAAGGATAAACCACATATGAGGCCATAAAACAAGTCTTAGTACATTTTAAAAGATTCATATCATACAAAATACGTTTTCTAACCACAATGGAATAAAGCTAGAAATCAATAACAAAAATTTTACACATAGGTGGAAATTAAACAACATGTTTTAACCAATGGGTCAAAGAAGACATAAAAAGGGAAATAAGAAAATACTTAGAGACAAATTACCGAAACTTATTGGATGCTGCTAATGCAGTGCTCAGAGGAAAATATATAGCTATAAAAGCTTATATTAAAAAATATCTCATATCAATAACCTCATTTAGCATATTAAACAACTAGAGAAAGAAGAAGAGCAAATTAATCTCAAAGTTAGAAGAAAGGGTAGATTGCCAGTAGAAATGTAAAATATTGAGCTGCTGTGGAAGACAGTTTGGTGGTTCTTCAAAAAGTTAAATACAGCTGCAATATGAACCAGCAAGTCAACTCAAAGGAATATACCCAAAATAAGTAAAAACAGGCACTGAAACAAATACATGTACACACATGTTCAAGGCAGCACAATATCCAAAGGGTGAAACCCCAAATGTTTTTCCCCAGGATAAATGGATTTAAAAATTGAGCCATAAGAAGGAATGAAGTACTGAAGAACTGAATGAAGTACAACCAGAAGAAACATAAAAACATTATGCTACAGGGCAGAAACCAGCCACAAAAAAATTACATATTGTATGATTCCATTTATATGAAATATTCAGAACAGGTAAATCCATAGAAACAGAAAGGTAATGGCCAGGGGCTTAGGGGAGAGGGACATTGGTGGGGAGGGGGAGGAATAACTGCTTTGTTTTGGGGATGATGGGAATATTTTAGAACTAAAGGTGGTGGTTGCACAACATTGTAAATGTACTAAATGCCACTGAATTACTCACTTTTAAAATGGTTAATTTTGTGTTGTGTGAATTTCACCTCAATTAAAAAGAAAGAATAAGCCAGATAAACCAATTTTTAAAGTTTACTAAAAAACAAAGCTACTGAAAGTAGAAATCAAGTCTCATTTATCCTTATGTGCCCTCACTGCCATCATCTTTAGCACAGGCCTACTCATAAAAACTCGCCTGGTGCTTGCCTGGATGAATGAATAATCTGAAGAAAAGCTACACATACATTTTGGAGACTAAGGAGTCTCATAAACTTCCTTACCTTTCATTCACCCTTTTTGTTTATTTAAATGTTTCCTTAAATTTTTCTTTCTTCAACTACAAAAGCAATACTCACTTGTTGCTAGAAGCCAACAACAGACAGGTATAAAAAGAATGCCGCCCTACCTGGTTTGGCTCAGTGGATAGAGCATGAGCCTGCAGGCTGAAGGGTCCCGGGTTTGACTCCAGTCAAGGTCACATGCCTGGGTTGTGGGCTCCATCCCCAATGGAGGGTGTGCAGGAGGCAGCCAATCAATGATTCTCTCTCATCACTGATGTTTCTATCTCTCTCTCCCTCTCCCTTCCTCTCTGAAATCAATAAAAAGTATTTTTAAAAAATAAAAAATAAGCCCTAGCCAGTTTAGCTCAGTGGATTGAGCATCGGCCTGCAGACTGAAAGGTCCTAGGTTCGATTCCGGTCAAGGAAACATGTGGGCTTGATCCCCAGTAGAGGGCATGCAGAAGGCAGCCAATCAATGATTCTCTCTCATCATTGATGTTTCTCTCTCACTCTCCCTCTCCCTTCCTCTCTGAAATCAATAAAAATATATTTTAAAAAACCCTGAACCATCTTTTAGAGGACAAGTTTTCCAGGGACCTTGAGGGGATGCTCCCTTAAGGGGCAAAAAATATAAATAAATAAAAAGAAATAAAAAGAATGCCTAGCACCTGCCCACCCTGCAACACTGCATTCCCCAAAACACCAGGTTCCAATATTAACAGTTCAGTGTGTGTCTTTCCACTGCTTTCTTCATGTTTATTCAAATGTTCCCAAATGACGTGGGCAATCCATCGCTCAGTTACTATCTCAGTATTAGTATTCCCAGAGTGAATTACTCCTGTATGTTTTTATTCCTTCATCTCCTCCCCTGAGATGCCAGGGGCCCAAGAGGAAATATTTAGGAAGATGTCCCCAGTCCCAAGGAATGACATTTCAACTGCTACATGTGCTGTCTGATTACACAAAGTAGGAGTTTGGTTTGAAACTTAACATGAGAAAGCTTAAGTGGGTGAGACATTTGGCAACACCCATTCTCCCGCCCCTAATACATGTGATTTGTTATTTTCTAATCAGCCCACTTATCATCTGCCTCTCAGCCTCGATTTTATCCAAAATTATTTTGACTTTTATCAACCCAAAGATGGAATTTCATCATCTTCTAATATTTACTTATTCACTTACGTATTTTGCTTACCCACCGGCTACCCAGCATGTTACCTCCACAGGGCAGAGATTTGAGTCTGTTCTGTTCATTGAGATATGCCAGCATTGAGAATACTGCCTGACATATAATAAATGATTGAGGGGCGGGGGGGACTGTCAAATGAAATTTGTCTTGGCCTCTTGTAAAGGTCACTTCCTCTAGGAAAAGTTGGAGGTACAAGTCTAGAACATTTCCTCTTCTCTTCTACCTGGTTTCCCAGGAAGATGACAGCTAAATAAGGTACAGACAAGGCTCTGGCTTGCCTGGAATCCCCAGTGACTCACCTTGCTGGGTCCCCAGTGAAGTTTAGAGATAATAGAGTCCTCCGTGCGAATCATCCCTGAAGAATCGATAAGGCCCTCTACGTGGTCTCATTGGGTCCTTAGGCCATCCTTTGGGAGAGGCGGAGAAGGGGTATCACCATTTTACGGAAGGATACTGGGAGGGTTTCTGAATGACATGAGGTTACTGGGCCTGGAATCCACAGCTCCAGCTGCTTGCTCAGGACTCTGCATTGCCAGGGGGACGCATCACTTCTCCCTCACCAGGTTGCATTTTAAAACTCTAATTTAGCACCCTATTTTTCTACCCCCAGGAAGCAGGGTCCCCCCAATCTATTTTGAGACCAACAAATTACAGAGAATTCCTGCACTATTTTGCAACTTTTTCTGTAAATATAAAATCAATTCGAAATAAAATACTTTAAAAATTGTTATGTTGGTTGTTCTTATTCTCCCCACCTCGACGTACCTGGAAAGAGGCAGGGGGAAAGACACACATCAGTCTAGCTCTTTTGGGGTCACAAAGGTGGGAGCACTCACCCCAAACAAAATGAGAACTGGAAAATTCTACATGACTTCTGAGCTCAGAGTTGGATGACCAGCAGATAATGGACTCTCCCTGCAATTCCAAGATGTAGTATCTTGGACAGTTTGCTGAAATTTTGTTCCCATAAACTTGGTTGTATCCTAATCTAGGACCCTGGATGATTGGTCTCATGGGTCAAACTCTCTACCCACAGGGGAGGTCCTTGCTCTCCCACCTATCGGCATGACCACCCTTATCTTCTTCTCTGGCACGCCAGGGCCCTAGGCATGCAGTTGTTAGCATTTCAGAAGATTGATTCCCCCTTCCCTGTCCTGACCCTAACTCTGCCCCAATTTATACTTGACATTCTCTGCCGTTATCTTGGATGGCAGTGATGTGCTCTGTGTAATTTTCTACTTAAACTGTATAATTTTCACATCATCAAGGCATACTCAATATTTTGGTAGTATTTGTAAAGTTGATATCAAGCCACTATCAACTGTGGGAAGCTAAAAAAGAAAGAACTTCCAACAAACCCTAACCTGTCACATCTCATTCATTCAACAAATCTGTATGGGAAACCTTCTGAGTGTCAGATACTGTGGAGCAATGGGGAATGGTTCACTTCCAGTCCTGCCTTCTATAGCACACAGTGAGTGAGTCCTCTTTGATGAACTTAGGCCTATCCCAGGACTTGTCAAGAGCCCCAGTTTAGTCTGGACCCGTGGGATGCATGCACACACCCAAAGCCAAGGTTAAGGTTGATGTGAGAGACATTGAAAAGGAATAAAAAGGGACCCTGAGTTAGTAACCAGATGTGGAGGTATCCAAAAGGAGAGAAGGAAAGAATCGTAGAGCCCTCTAGGTGCTTGAGGTCGGATTCTAGCAGGAGCCTTAGATCTTACATCAAAGAGGCCCTTCCACCAACTCTCTTCATCTGTTTGAGCTGCTATAACAAAAATGCCATCGCCCGGGTAGCTTATAAACAACAGAAATGTATTTCTCCTGGCCTAGAGGCTGGCAGTCTGAGATCAGGGTGTCCTCATGGTCAGGTTCTGTGTCTAGTGAGAGCCCACTTCCTGGTTTAGAAATCGCTGACTCCTTGACGTAAACTCACGTCGTGAAAAGTAGCAAGGGAGCTTTCTCGCGATTCTCTCATAAGGGCACTAATCCCATTTGTGAGGGTTCTGCCCTTATGACCTAATCACCTCCTAAAGGCCCACCTCCTAATATCATCACCTAGGGATTATGTTTGCTACAGATGAATTTTGAAGCTTTCAGACCATAGCACCAACTAGCCTCAGTCCTTGTGTTGTTTTTTTCTACAATAGATTAAATCTTGGACTCATCCTTATAGATAGAAATTAAAAGTAGAAATGATTTGGGTTCAACCTTGACTTGAACTTGACTTTGGAGGTTCTGAGCTATTCTAAGGGAGTAGACTAAGAACACATCAGCTTGGAGAACAGACTCAAGGACCCAGAGGAATCTTTCGGACCCCACCTCACTTTTGTGGATATGATGATGATATAACCACGTCCCCGAGTCCCCACTCCTCCCACTGTCCACTGCTGTTTGGGCTGTTGAGCTGGAAAGGCGAGGAGTTAACAGCACTCAGCACTGCCTTTTCTGAATGCTGAGAGGAGCTATTTTTCATATAGTCCCTTAAATGTCTCTCAGCGTGAGTGCGATGCAGCCAGCTACCTTGTTGCCCCATACGTCGGGGGAGTGCGACTGTCCCACATCTGCTCAGCCCATGCTTTTAATTGCTTAATAATAGAGAGTGGGCTTCCGTCTTTCCCTCCAGCATAGCAGTGTGGGGGGCTTTGACATTCAGGGCCCGGTGTGTGGGCAGGAAACACAGATGCGGCTAGGAAAATGTCAACCTCCTCCAGCTTCTCTCCCAATTAATCACCGCGCTGGGTGACAGGGCACACCTCCGACGAGGAGCGCTGGGCTGGCAGTCCACCAGCTCAGCTCCAGCCCTGGCTCCACTCCGAAATTAGCCGCATGGCATAGAGTAGCTGGCTCACCCTCCGGGAGCCTCAAGTTCCTACTGGTTTGAAACTTTCAGAGAGAAAGGGAATTGGAGAAGAGGATGTTGAGGGGATGTTTTCATGGGGTGGTGGTGAAGAGCACAGACTCAGGATCCAGGCCAGCTGGGCCCACCTCCAACTCTACCACTTGCCAGTAGTGGGACCCCAGGTAAGTAACTTAACCTATCTGTGCCACAATTCCCTCAACTGCAACACAAGCATAATAATGGTACCTACACAACAAGGTGGTTGGAAGGGTGTGGAACCGAGCATAGCATGTGGTATGCATTTAATAAATATTAGTTGCTCTTATTATTCAGATTCTAGTCATTCAAATTGATTGACTACATTCACAGTTCCAAGGGAAATGTTTTCAGAGATGAATAAAAGATGGCATTTGCCCCCAGATGCTCACAGTCTTATGGAAAAGACAAAGGTGTGCACTAAAACACTTGGTGGGAGAGGTAGGCTGCCATGTGCTGAGGGCTCTACCTGCATTCTCCTATTTAACCCTCACAGCCACCCAGTGAGGTTGACCCCATTTTATAAAATGGAAGCAGTCTCAGAACATTACATAATTTGCCTCAGATCACATACCTTCTATATGTCAAAGACAGGATTCAAACTCAAGTCTTAAGTCATTGCTCTTACATTCTGCATTGCTCTTAAACACTGATTAAAAGGGAATTTCCATTTTCGCAAGGGCTCCCAAGATCATTTCCTAGCAGGTGCCAGAAATGTGACAATCAACCATTTGTTCCTTAGGTTAAACATCTGTCCTAGGCCTGGGGTCTCCATGTAAACAGAAAAGCCACCAAGAGGAATAAATAACATATGCAATTCTTAATAACGTTCAGTTAGTTGAGGAAGGGTCCATGCCCCTAGGAAGGATAGACACCTGGGAAGGTGAAACAGACAGAGGAGAGGAAGGTAAGAGAAAGGCCCCTACAAATGGGGACCAGGAACAGGGAGGGGCAGCAGAGTTAGAGGCTGTCTCCTTCATGATTCTACCGAGGGCTGCCTGTTTACCTCTGCCAGGAGGCTGACCCCTCCCCACCCCACCTTCCCTTCCCACAGGGATGGTATATGAGCTGGGCCCTCATTAGCATGTGCCACCAGAGTTCAGAGGGGTGAGTGATGGCTCCCCCAGAATGGAGGGGTGTTTGATGCAGGCTTGTCAGCCCTGCCATCCTTCACCGGCACCTGGAGCCAAGATTCATATCCCCTGTCAGAGGCTCATCCAACACCCCGAGCTGGCCTCCACCGGAGTCCAATTTGTATACTTTCTCCCTGAGACTGGCAGGCAATCTTTCAGGGCCTGGAGCTGGGAGACACAGCAATGCTCTGTTTCCTGGGAATCGCTTAGGGGGTGGGAGTCAGGATAAACTACCAGAGGGAAAGGAGAGGAGGATTGAGAAGGGATGCATTAACCATGACTTTTTGCCTGTTTTCTGCCATTATTGCACATGCTCTTCCTCCTCCCGGCCCCATCCCAGGTTCTCTAGGCAACATCACTTTGAATAATGGCATATTATTCAATATCAGTTCAAGACAATATTCTGTCACACTGGGCAGCTCCTCCCCAAGAGAAAATGATACCATGATATGCCAAGATCAGATTCATATGAGAAATAAAATTCTCACGTCAAAAGGAAACAGTTTGACTATTTTAATTGGAAGCTCTGCTCCATTTTGTCTTGCTTGGCCTGCCATGTCTTTAAGGTAAGTCCCTATGATGCGCTGGGGGCTGGCACACACAATAACGAGTGTGGCCAAGTCCCTGCTCCAGGAGCTCAGTCTTGAGCCTGTGATTGTAGGCCTACCAGGGGCAAGAATGAGGCTTCCACAGTGCCTGGCACACAGTAGGTGCTCAACAGTGCCTCTTCAGCGATCAATTTCAGTAGCATCTTTCTCACACACAAAAAATGTTGCAGAAACCAACAGGAGTGAAGTCTTATATTGTTTTTCCTGATCTAATTCATTTCAGGGGAAACTGTTTTTCGGTTTTTGGTTTTCATTGAGATTGGACAATAGTATAAATGCTGCAAAACCTGACACCAGGTGCTCAGGCCACTACCCTGTATTTGTGTGGTACCAGGGGAAGGAGGTCTGGTCTGGAGGCTTCCAGTTAATGCTGGCTGTGCCCTGAGGCCCCGTGTGACTATGGAGCCATGGCTGACCCTGGCTCTTCTAAACCTAGCAGGATACAAGAGGCAGCAGGAGTTCAAAGATGCCTTAACACAGAGGTTCTGAGCTGGGGTCTGTGGGTTCTGGTCTCAAAGCCTAAAGCTGAGGAAACAAAACAGATGTGGGTTTAGGGCCCACAAGTTTTAAAGAAAATTGAATTCATTCCAACAATGAAAAACCAGGACCCTTTACATTTCAAAATCTAAATATCTAGCTGCTCTTGAAAACTAGAAAGTCTGACAACAGCAGACCGAAAACTCAACATGAAAACTGCCTTTTGTGCTTGGAGAGGGGCTATATCTGAGCCTGTGCTCTGCAGGTCCCCACAGTTCTCACTACAATCAGCATTGCTTTGTGTAAGCCACCTCCCTGGATCCTGTAGGCACCTGACTGGGTAATACACCTGACTGGGTAATAATCAACTGCCAGTTCAAGACAGCATGTGCCCAACACTACGTAGGAGTTCACACTTAGAGGCACAAGTTGGCCCCCAAGCATTCAGAGGGAAGAGAGCTCCAGGGTTTGGAGGTGGTCGAGAAAGTGAATGTAAAATGTGTGCGGTCCCACTGATGTCCAGGTGTCAATCATTCTGGCTGGAGCCAGGGTCTGTGCAGAGAAGCTGGGAGGACAAGGCTGGGAATGGTAAGCTGAGCCCATACTGTAGCAACAAGGGCCCTGAATTCCAAGTATATTATTCTCAGCTTTTCATGCCAGAAACTCCAGATATAATGTGGGGTTTAGGGACAAAGTCTGCCAAGCTCCCCCTACACACATTTCCACTCCCACCTTCACAATAAGAGTTGAGGTAGGAATCTAGGCCTGGGGAAATACCAGGCCAAGTACCAAGTTCTGAAAACCACTCTCCACCTTCGCAAACTCCTCATTCTGCAGGTTTCCTAAAGCAGCCAGAGGCACCCCACAAAGTCCCAGGGGCAGCAGGGGGCAAACTTCTGCACTGAATTCTCCCAGAGCACCTCCAGGGGGAAAAAGAATAGGAGAGAGAAAAAAAGTGGGGAAAAAAAACTCCTTTCAGCTTCATTAGAGTTCTTGCTTAACCAAGCTAAAAATAAAACTAATTGCTTTTGCTATTCTAATGTGAAAAATCCGTTTTTAAAGGATCAAGATTCCTTCGCTGGCTGAAGAAATCATTGAATCGGTAATAGACTGACTACCAATGAATTATGAATGTCGTAATCAAGTCTTCTTGGAAGGCCAAAGTCTTGGTTACAAATGGGCACTATAATTAGAAATATGCTAAGCTGCCTAAAGCAGACCGCCCCCCATCCCACCTTTGCCCTTTTTTTTTAAAGGAAGGAGGCATGGACTGCTCCTCTCCAGGTATCTGGCTTGTTTTTGAATAACACCTTATCCTCACCATTACAGGAGACATCTACACAAGAGAACATATGAACACCATGCCTTCCCCCTCTAAAAAGCCCCACCAATCTCCCCCAATAACAACCGGGAAAGGGTTTGAAGCCTCTTCATCTATTACTTGGAATTCCACAAACTATAGATATTCTAGGACAGCAAGCCGCCTCTTTTCAAACCCCAGAGGCCTGGGGTATGAGCAGGGCTCAGTCATCC
Source organism: Cnephaeus nilssonii (assembly GCF_951640355.1). NCBI lineage: Eukaryota > Metazoa > Chordata > Mammalia > Chiroptera > Vespertilionidae > Cnephaeus > Cnephaeus nilssonii. The sequence goes on along the minus strand of NC_137087.1, from coordinate 47,091,484 downwards.
ACACGTTACTGGGAATCAGTTTGATTCATTTGAACAAAATAGCTGAGCTCTGCAGGATTGGGAGCTGGAAGAGCTAGGGTGTGCATATCAGGAAGGAAAATGAAAGAAGAAGGGCGACATTGAAGGTTAAGGTTCCAGGGAGGATGCATATGAATGTGGCTGCTTCCTTTCTCCAAGCCCTCAACCAGGAAGGAGAAAAGGTCCCCCCACAAAACTCAGACAATGAGAAAAGCCAGTCTAGATCAACAGGGTCAATAATAACAATAATGTTCTCCCCCAAGCTAGACTCATGCCTGAGAAGGGGTATCTTACCTCGTTTTTTTGAGGATGGATCCAATGTAAGCAAAACAAGAGCTGGGAGTTGCTGTCTTCTCTCAAATCCTTTCCCTTTGACTTGGCCTCTCGAGATGGGATCAATTCTAACCAGAAAGCGCCCTGAACAGGAGCTACTTCCAAGAGCTTGCCTTATCCCAGCCCTGGAGCAGCCAGTTGGGGGAAGAAGGTGAGAGCTCGGCTTCTCTGTGCCCAGGACAGAAGGTGAGCCAAGCTCCCGGCACATCTCAGCATGACCATATGGGCTCAGTGTTCCTCAGCCCTGATTGCACATCAGCTTCACCTGGGAGATTTTTCCATGTACTATCCTGGAGTAGCTCCAGGCACCACTGTTTGTTACAGCTTTCTAGCGATGCTAATGTGCAGTCATGATTGAGAACACCTGACTTCATCATTCTCTTCCAGAACCTGTTCTATATCTTCCTGCTTCTCCTCTCAACTTCCCAGACCTGGAATGAGGGCTTCTCTAGCATGAGGGTCTCCAGAGGTGACAATGTCTTTACCCCCAGGGTAGGTACCACATTCTGTAGCACCTCTGGACAGCACCCAGGACAGCTTCCCCACAACCCAAATCACTCCATCAGAAGAGACCATAAGGCACATCTTATCCAGGGTAGCAAACAGGATGCATCCTCAAGCCAACTGTGCTAGACCAGAAGCAGTTCTCTAGGGCAGCGGTCGCAACCAGTGGTCCAAAAGGTTGGCAACCGCTGCTCTAGGGCACCATATTGAGAAAATCCTCCTCCACAGGACATGTCCACGCTCAGTGGGAAAGAACACTATCTTCAATGTCAGCCAAGGGAGCAGGAAAGGGAAATGGTAGTACAGAAGCCTGGCATTTGTCAAGCCTCAAAAAATGTCCTCTTGGGCTTAAAGAAAAAAAGAAATGCAGACAAACGAAGTGGCATGCCCAGTAACCATTTAATAAATCAACAAATTAGCTTGAAAAGCTCCATCTGTGTCTAATACTGTAGTGTAGAGCCTTGTTACTCACAACACAGTCCACAGGCCATCAAGATGAGCATCAGCTGGGACCTTGTTAGACACGCAGAATCTCGGGCTCCATAGAAGATGCATTGGCGCCAAATCTGCATTTTAACAAGTTCCCCAGATGATATGACTTCACAAAGAATTTTGAAAAGTACTGCCAGAGGTAGACAGAAGATGGGAGTAACAGTGGGCTCTGCCATCGTCCAGATGAGGAATGCAAGGAAAAACTCAAGCAAAGAACAATGCTAAGCAGTGTGAGAGAACAGAAGTGCTGTCTGAGCCCAGAAAGGGGAGAGATCTAGTAAGGGCAAAATCCCAGAAGGCTTCAAAGAGGAGGAGGTGTTTAGACCAAGTCTTAGAGGATGGATAGAGTTTAAAATAGTCAGGGTCCCTGTCACTCTCCAACAGCTGTCCTTCAGTCACCTCTGGGAGCTTTCTACCACCTTCTTCCCTGCCTTAGCTCTGGATATAGATCAGTTGTTTCTGATGGCAGCCTTGTCTCCCCAAAAGGCTTGGGAGCTCCGTAAGGCCAGGGATGGTGTCTTGGCTCTGCCCGGTCCCCTGTCCATGTCCACACAGGACCAGGCTCAGAATGACCACTCACAACATTTCTGCATGAATAGATGCGTGATGGAATGAACAAGGAAGCAATGAAGCCAGGCCTGTGAACACACGGCATCCCGCTCCAATCAGTCCCTCTCCATCACCACCACCCCAAACTGACCCAATGGGGCTTACGCTAGTGCTCAAAATGATTAGACCATGACTTAAAAAAAAAGAAAAAAGAAAACTTAAGCTAGAATCCCAAACCTCACCCAGGTCTGCTCTGGCTGCTACTCAGCTGGGGCCTCTTTATTCTGGAAGAGAACTCTCCAGGTTCTGTGGTCCCAACATTCATGGCTGAACCCAAAGGGGAGAGAAGCCAAGAATAAGACTTAAAGAGAGGGTGTGGGAGCCCTGCCTAAAGTTTTATGAGACTCTGGGAGGGTCGGTTCTCCCTTAGTCATGATGTTCCCCTTCTTTTTTAAAATATGTTTGTATTGATTTTGGAGAGAAAGGAAGGGAGAGGTAGAAAGAAACATCCATCAGCTGCCCATGCACACCCTGTGTTGGTATAGAGCCCACAACCCGGGCATGTACCCTGAGTGTCATGGGGTAACACTCAACCAACTGGGCCACACCGGCCAGGGCATAATGTTCCCCTTCTTTTATAGCAGCAATCAAAGGCCCTGGCCAGCCAGTCTGCAGACCCTGTCCCCCCACAGAGGACCCCACAAAGTTAATGTACGTGGAAATACTTAGCAGAGAGTAGAGATGTTCCATGCAAAATATCAGCATTGCTATATGAATGAGGAAACCTCAAGTAGAATCTTAGAGTTGTAAGTATTTTCCAATCTTTTATCCTTTCACAGTCTTATGTTTGTGAACTACGCAAGAGAGAGAGAGAGAGAGAGAGAGAGAGAGAGAGAGAAAGAGAGTGAGAGGGTTCTGGGGTGACACTACCCGTGTTTGGATCCTGCCTCTGGCACTCTTTAGTTGTGTGGCCTTGAGCAAGTGATTTAATTTCCCTAGGCCCTGTCCATAAAAGAGGGATAAGAGTAACACATGTGTCACAGGTACTCTTGGGATTAAATGTGCTAATGCACATGTGAGTTCCTGGAACATATTAATATTCGATAAATGTGAGCAGTTAGTATCTGCCTTTGGCTCCAGCCCATCTATAGACATCTCCCCCCATGCCTGCTCTATAAGTGCTGCCCCCAGGGAGGACCTGGTTGCCCAGATCCTCCATGGACACCACCCAGACCTGGTATAAGGCAGCATCTCATGATTCAAAGAACGCAGTGCCCTCTGACATTTGACTCTTAACACCTACCACCCCTAGGATATATTCTCAGTAAACTGGAGAGAAAGTATTTGATAATCTAATAATGTATATGGATGTGTCATGAACTCATAGATGTCTATATTCCATTGAAGGTACAGAATATCTGCTCTTTAAAAAGGAACCTAAAGAGAGCAATGCCTCAACAAAAAGGCACTAAGAAGCACTGGAGTTTCAGACACAGCCAGAGATCAAGCAGGTAGGTGTTTCTAAATTAAATGAGGACAGTCCGGTGGGCGTGGCTCAGGGGTTCGACCTATGAAGCAGGAGGTCATAGTTCGATTCCCCGATCAGGGCCCATGCCCGGGGTTGCGGGCTTGATCCTCAGTATGGGGTGTGCAGGAAGCAGCCGATCAATGATTCTCTCTCATTGTCGATGTTTCTATCTCTCTCTCCCTCTCCATTCCTCTCTGAAATCAATAAAAAATTTTAAAGCATTAATTAAATGAGGACAAAAACCATAAGGCCCAGCTCTGGGGCCAACCCTCCTCTTAAAGCAATAGCAGAGGATAAGAAGCCCCCCAGGAAGAATTTCAAGGCAGATGTGTGATGTGGTTGATTCGCTGTTCCTGAACTTGGAATTCTTCTTTGGTTGAGAGTGTGAAGGAGCATCTCTGTCTGGGTCATCCCTACCAACAAGCAGTCCTCCTACAGCTGCGGACTGTTGGGGCCACCTCTACCACGAAGGCTAAGTCCCCCTTGGGAAAGCAAGCCCCCTGAGCTGATGCTCCCTGAACCCTCTGCAAGCATCACCCAGTGGCAATCTCCACCCCTTCCTCACCTCTAGCCAAGGAAAACACCCTCCCTCCAAGTGCAGGGGACAGGGCGCTAACAGCAGGGAGGTCCTGCTTCCCCTAAGGTAGCCCCGGAGCACATGAGGCTGTGTGAGAACTGGGTGCTCCCAGAGTTATTCCCCACTGCCCTCCTTGCTCAAAGAAGGCCCGAATGGCAGGAGCAAATTGAATATGAAATCCATCCCTCAGCGCTGCCGAGTATAGGGGGGCAGGGAGTATTTGGAAGTAAAGCTGTAATATGCCTGCCATAAAAGTTTACCAGCTTTATATAGGTTCCCAATAATGAGGGGAGATATTTCAGCAGCTCTGCACCGTGAGAGGAAAAGCAATTCCCAGCACCACCTCTTTAAGACTAGAATCTGCCTCCCCCTCATGGTTCATAACTGGGAGTTTTTCCTATCTGGAGGGGATTGCATTCTGTTCTGCCTCTTTCATTCTTCATCAGGATTTGTCATGATTGCTCAAGTCTTCTGAACAAAGAGTTCATCAAATGTAACTTTGTGCTGGAGGTAGGTGGTGAATTTTTATGCCCCCAAACTTGGAGGAGTCCAGAGTTAACAGCAACAGAAAGGTAAGGGGATGAGGAATTCTGGTAGGTTCTAGGAGTTCTGGGAGCAGGGTAGGGGGAGGTGAAAATGAAGCATGTCCTCAAGCTATAGACCTTGGGAAATAAATTGAAGGGGGATCAAAGTGTTGTGAGCCTAGACAGGGACTTTAAGAAGTGGTGTCCCCATGAGGTGGTCAGAAACTTACGTATAGAGAAAAATCTCCCAGTGCCTGGGAGTGGGGGAAACAAGTGGGGAGCTGGAGAGAATGATTGGCCACTTAGAAGCGGAGAGAATGTCATCAGAGATACTGGGAAGGGAGGCAGAAGAAGGGAGGAGGCCAAGGCAAGGGGACAAAAGGAGGGAGGCCAGGACAAGGGCAGGTGAACCCGCTGTGTGGCCAGGAGAGCAGCCTGCTCTTACGAGCTGCTCTCCTACTGCTCAGAGAGAACGGACTCTTCTACGCAGGGACCTGACTGTGGCCTGTGCTGAGATGCCCTTGTGATTGGATACAGATGCGTGGGGCCCAGCGGTCTTCACTGTCCAGTGGGCATCATGTCAAAGCTCATTAACAGAAACAGGCCTGACATCAAACTTGTGATCATTTAGACACAGACAAGACTCGAGTTGACATATGAGCTTTCCAGGAAAATAGTTGGTTACACAAATTAAGAGTGTGAAAGAATTATGAGCCAGGGGGATAATTAATCTTCTTGAGGAAAACCAACCAATTTCAAGAACTTGCAACGACACTAGCTCATCTCTGTGTGTATCCAAACCATGTCACTTACAAGGGACTGCCATCTCACCTCAGGGTGGCCCTAGCAGACCCTCAGCCTCATAAAACTTCATTAGTCCCTAATCAGTGTTGTTCCACATGCTTAAAATAGCAATAGTAACTCTCCCTTCATTCAAGGTCAAACTCAGGTCACCCTTCCTCCCCCTGCAGAAGGACTTCTCAGCCCACAAGACTTTTCCTAAAGCATCTGGTGTCTGCACCACCTCTGTGCCTTTGACCAGCTTCCTGGGACAGTGGGTTCTCCCATCCCACGCCCATGTCTCACAGCCCCAACTGAACTGGAAGTACTTGGAGTCTGATTTATGGTAATTTGACCCAGTAGGTCACCAAGCACTCTATGTTGGCTCACCGAAAGAGAAGTGCATTTTTCCAGCAAAGTATTTATAGATGGATACTATGAAATGCAGTTATTAGGAAGTGATTAAAAAGGATGAGTTGGAGCTCTATGTATTGATTGACCTAAAAAGATATCCATTTCACTTTTTAGTGGAAAAAAATTGATGGCAGGGTCATGCACGTTGTATGATCCCATTTTTGAAGAAAAAAAATACTGGTTGGGATGTTTTAGAAATATTTAAATATGTTTGAGTGAGCATAGAGGAGAGGAAGAAAGGCTATACACCAAACCATGGATGCTTGTTTTCTCGGTTTGGGGGTTGGGGTAGGGGGTGGAGGAAGTATGGGGGCTTTCCCTTGCAGGGCTCGGTGTTGTTTGGCTTGTTGCAATGGGCATGCATTACTTTTTACCTTGAGTGGGAGTTGGCAGGCATTATAAATAGTGCAAAGTCCAGCTTTGTCAGTCTTTGCACAGACCGAGACAACTTCACCTCTTCCCCCATGAAGCTAAAGACCAAGCTTGGGATGGGGAGGGGCCTGGCAGATTATCTGTCCCTCCTGCCACCCATGTAGCATCCACACAGTCTCCCTGGGGAGCTCTGTAAGGGGTCTTCAAAGACTCCAGCTTCCCCCTGCATTCCCACATTGTCTGTTTTTCCTCCCCCTCCAGCTAGCTTCGTGCCCCCAGGAGGCTGGCATCCATGGCCTGGGTCACTAGGACTCCCTTACAGGTTGGGACCAGGAGGATCCAACAGGAGACCAAAGGTGGGAGGAGAATGCTTCTCTCCTGAGCCCCAGAGCTGCTGTGGGGCATCCCTCGCTGCTGCCATCCCTCTCTCGGGGTGTGCTGAGTGTTCAGGTCCCAGGTGCGGGGCGAGTGTGGTAACAGTTCGTTGCTGTTACTCATCCCGAGGTGCTGCACATTCCTTGCTGGTTCCCTCTGACTTGCCCACTCCCTTGTGCACGGTCTGTCCCTTTATAAACTCTCTGCAGTCTTCCCCTTGTGAGGGTGACATCTGCTTTCTGCCGAAGCCTGGGATGCCTCCTTGCTCCTCTGCCTCTAGCAACAGGCTCCGGGGCGCTCCAACAGAGAGCAAGGACTCTCTCCACACGCTGCCTGTGCTGGGAGAGGCCTCTCCACGCCAGACGTGTGCACCCTGGAAACACCTGTCTCCGCAGACTGTCAGGCCTGAACGCAGGGAGGGTTCTTTCTCACAGCGATGCCTCTGGTTTCTCTTATCCACTGGCCATGGAAAGGTGGTGAACAGGCCCAGCTCACCTCCTCACAGGCCATTTGAACAAAGGAACCTAGGCGAGCTAAAAGAGGTGGAAATCTAGGCCACGCGCCCCTGAGTCCGGGTGAGGCCATGTGCCCCTGTGTCCAAGGGAAGCTAGATCCCGGGTCCGGGCGAGGCCGTGTGCCCCTGGATCCGGGTGAGGCTGGGTCCCAGGCCCGGGAGAGGCCACGCGCCCCTGGGTCCGGGTGAGGCCATGCGCCCCTGGGTCCAGGTGAAGCTGAATCCTGGGTCTGGGCGAGGCCGTGTGCCCCTGGATCCGGGTGAGGCTGGGTCCTGGGTCCGGGCGAGGCTGTGGGCCCCTGGATCTGGGTGAGGCCACGCGACCCTGGGTCTGGGAGAGGCCACGTGCCCCTGGGTCCGGAAGAAGCTAGATCCCGGGTCCAGGCGAGGCCGTGTGCCCCTGGATCCGGGTGAGGCTGGGTCCCAGGCCCGGGAGAGGCCACGCGCCCCTGGGTATGGGTGAGGCCATGCGCCCCTGGGTCCAGGTAAAGCTGAATCCTGGGTCTGGGCGAGGCTGTGTGCCCCTGGATCCGGGTGAGGCTGGGTCCCAGGCCCGGGAGAGGCCACGCGCCCCTGGGTCCGGGTGAGGCCATGTGCCCCTGGGTCCAGGTGAAGCTGAATCCTGGGTCTGGGCGAGGCCATGTGCCCCTGGATCCGGGTGAGGCTGGGTCCCAGGTCCGGGTGAGGCCGTGGGCCCCTGGACCCGGGTGAGGCCACGCGACCCTGGGTCTGGGAGAGGCCACGCACCCCTGGGTCCGGGTGAGGCCACGTGCCCCTGGGTCCGGGGGAAGCTAGATCCCGGGTCCGGGCGAGGCCATGTGCCCCTGGATCCGGGTGAGGCTGGGTCCCAGGCCCGGGAGAGGCCACACGCCCCTGGGTCCGGGTGAGGCCATGTGCCCCTGGGTCCAGGTGAAGCTGAATCCTGGGTCTGGGCGAGGCCATGTGCCCCTGGATCCGGGTGAGGCTGGGTCCCAGGTCCGGGCGAGGCCGTGGGCCCCTGGACCCGGGTGTGGCCACGCGACCCTGGGCCTGGGAGAGGCCACGCGCCCCTGGGTCCGGGGGAAGCTAGATCCCGGGTCCGGGCGAGGCCGTGTGTCCCTGGATCCGGGTGAGGCTGGGTCCCAGGCCTGGGAGAGGCCACGCGCTCCTGGGTCCGGGTGAGGCCATGCGCCCCTGGGTCCAGGTAAAGCTGAATCCTGGGTCTGGGCGAGGCCGTGTGCCCCTGGATCCGGGTGAGGCTGGGTCCCGGGTCCGGGCGAGGCCGTGTGCCCCTGGATCCGGGTGAGGCTGGGTCCCGGGTCCGGGTGAGGTCGTGGGCCCCTGGATCCGGGTGAGGCTGGGTCCCGGGCCCGGGAGAGGCCACGCGCCCCTGGGTCTGGGTGAGGCCATGCGCCCCTGGGTCCGGGTGAAGCTGAATCCTGGGTCTGGGTGAGGCCGTGTGCCCCTGGATCCGGGTGAGGCTGGGTCCCGGGTCCGGGTGAGGCCGTGGGCCCCTGGATCCGGGTGAAGCCGTGCCCCTGGGTCCGGCCGAGACCAAACCAGAGGGAGTCGGACCTGCATTACCACCATTTGTCCACCATCCAGAGCTGAGGGGTCAGTGCCGACATGTACTCATAAGGAACTGGTGGACATTGATATTGGGTCTCAAAAGAACTGTTGGTCCAGAAAGAAACTCACTACAGACTGATTCATTTGCCTGTCAGCATAACTATTATTGCTCGTCTCACATTCAATTCTTATAAGTATATCTCTAGTGACACATGATTTCGCTCATCTAGGGGAAATGATGAACAACATAGACTGATGAACAAGAACAGAACCAGAAACAAGGAGGCATCGATCGGACTATCGGGCCTCAGAGGGAGGATAGGGGAGGGTGGGGGGAGGGGGGAGAGATCAACCAAAGGTCTTGTGTGCATGCATATGAGCCTAACCAATGGTTAAGTTCAACAGGGGGTTGGGGCATCCGTGGGGAGGGGTGTGGGATGGGAATGGGGGGATGAGGACAAATATGTGACACCTTAATCAATAAAGAAATTTAAAAAATAAAAATAAATAAATAAATAAATAAATAAATAAAAGAGGTGGAAATCTCCAGGCCCTTGGCCAGGGAGAACAGAATAGCAGGGTGCTGTGAAGCCAGCCACTATAGCCAAATCTCTCCCCTAGCAAAGTCAGGCTCCTGTGCCTCTCACCCAGCGGTGTCAATCAGGTGAGCAACGGGGAGAGAACAGATGCAAACAAGCCAACTAAAAATACACCCATTGCAGACTTTGTTAAAAGTGCAGGAACATGCTCAGTCCCTGGGGCAATGATGGGACCTCAGGATCTCAAGGGACCGAAGAGGGAAGGCAAGCAAAGTAAAACCCACTATGAAAACAATAGCAGGCATGACAAAAATATATACCCTAATACCAAAAAAGAAACTGTTCGTGTTCAAATCCTGGTGGATACTAACACCTAATTATTAACCGAGCTGAGCAAGAATGAGCTGTGGTCTCAAATCAGCTTCCTTCCACCATCCAGAGCCCATCATTCCATCAGCATTAAGCCAGTGAACTCCAGGAGATGTGAAAGGGGACCCATCTCAGGCCTGCTCCTAGATAAAGCAGGAGGCTCCCCCACGTAGGGCCTGAGGGACAGGCAGAGAGGTTAGCAGACAAGCAAACAACCCCTCCTCCACTGCCCACCACCTCCTGGCAACAAGAGAGTGAAGGATGTTCTAGACGCAGCTTTAGAACAACCAGGAGGACAAAAGACTGGTTTTCACATTTATAAAGGCCCGTGTGTTACCTTTATGTTATGTTGTGGAGGTCCCATTTAAACTGGCTTAAGCAGAAAAGGGAATTGATTGGCTAATGTAAGTGAAAAGGCCAGGGGTAGTTCAGGCATGGCTGGATCTAGGTGCTCAATGGATATCACCAAGAATCTCTAGCTCTCTCACTCTCAGATATGCTTTCCTTGGTGGGACATGATTCTCACTCCTCCAGGGAGGCCCCTCGAAGCTCCAAGCTGATATCTGTTATTAAGCAACTCCAGAGGAAAGTACATGCTGCTTCCCACAGAAGTCTTAGATTTCAGTTTCAATGGTGTGACTGGTGTCACCTGCCCATCTACAACTAATCTCTGTGGCTAGGAGAATGGAATGCTCTGATTGGCCAGGTCTAGGTCATATGCTCAACCCTGGATCTTGGATGGGGAGTAGTCCGGCATTTAGTAGGCACTCAAAAAATATATGCTTAATGCATTCATGAATGAATGAATGAATGGCCCAGAAGTGTGAAAGTTCACAGTACATTGGGGCACAGTGAGTTGGCCACTCTAGGTGGAAGAATGTGATGGGAAAACCACAGACAGTGTGGTTGCCATGGGCAAGGTGCTTGCCAACTGGACACATGGAGAACTGGATGCACCATCTACCGTCTGGAACTTACACCCTAGTAAGAGTCACCTGACCACCACCCACATGATATAACACAAGGAAAAGGTGATGGGCCCCACCAGAGCAGAGAGGGTGTCTTCCCACTTGGGGAGGAAGTGGGGCATCAGAGGCCTTCTAGTGGAGGAGTTTGAATTCCATTTGGAGTTGTTGAGAGGGAATAGTTTGGACCGGTGAAAACAAGGATGAGAGCTTTAGGCAGAATCTACCCCTGGCCTCTTCACTTATATTAGCCCATCAGTTCCCTTTTCTGCTTAAGCGAGTTTAAATGGGACCTCCACAACATAACATAAAGGTAACACGCGGGCCTTTATAAATGTGAAAAACAGTCTTTTGTCCTCCTGGTTGTTCTAAAGCTGGGTCTAGAACATCCTTCACTCTCTTGTTGCCAGGAGGTGGTGGGCAGGGCAGGAGGGGTTGCCTGCTTGTTGATCGTGAGTAGGTCCAGGGAAGACAGGCCTCTGTGGGAAAAGCTTGGGAAGTGGGGCTATACATGGGCTCAGGAGACCCTAAGGAAGGCTGAGGCTTCTGGGCCAAGCAAGGACTGAAGAGTTTTACTCTGTTGGCTGAGGGGCATGGCAGGTGCGTCTTGAGCCCGCTCCTCTCAGTCACTATCCCAGAAGTCACAGTGACCTTTTCTTGGGGCAAATCAATTCCAATTCGTGGGTTTAAGCAACAGACAGGATCTGTCCTCCAGATGGCTGCCCCCAGCCTGCTGCTGCAGGAGTGGGCGATTCCTCTCCGAGGGGCAGGAATCGCCCTCCTGACTTTCAACCATTTGCAGCAACAGTGGCATAGCTCATCTTAAAGAGGCAGGTTTCTCTGCATGCGTGATAAACTCAACTTTAAACTGATTATTGCAATCTACAAGCTGTTAATCCAGTGGCTGCCAGCAAAGCCTCATTCTCTCCACGATTTAATCTTCACTTACAGTGACGGGATTCATATGTTCTCTCAGCTGCTCTCTGCCTCCCCCACCATGCCTCCTTCCCGAGACCTCTCCCGCAGACACTCCATGCTGCATATTCAGCCTCATCCTTCTCTCTCTCTCTCTCTCTCTCTCTCTCTCTCTCTCTCTCTCTCTCTCTCTCTCCCCTTTCTCTCATTCTTGCTCTGTCTCTAAATAAGGCATATCTGAAAATTGCTGGTCAATGCAAACACAGGAATCACTTGACGGGTAATTCTGTGCAGGGGAGAAGAATGGATGATCACGGATTTTATCAGGGGAGTGAGTGTTCAGTCTGATAAGTGGCCTCAGCTGGCCACCTGGTGGGCCCCATGGCAGTGGCGAGCCTTGTCAAGGGGTAACCCAGGAGTATGACTACAGTCAGTTGGGTTGTCCCCTGTCCCCAATAAACTGCTTTACTCACACCCAGCAGAGTAGACCTGCCTCCCTGTCCCCAGTGTCAGATGAACCACAAGCACAGGGGCAGACCAGGCCCACTTCGGCTTCCTCATTGTCCCTCTGCCCCTACTCACAGCCCACCAGGAGGCCTTCAGTGGCATCCGGGATCTTTCCCAGACTGGTCCCAATTACTTTTTCTGCCTTCTCTGCCCCCCATCTCTCCACACACCCTTTGATCCAGCCATACTGAATGGCTCCCTGTTCCCCCAGGTACCCTCTACCCTTTCTCATCGCTGTGCCCTGGCTCCTCAGACGCCTCCACCAGACCACCCACCCTGCAGCCACCCCTCTGGACAAATACCAAGCTCTCAAAAGTCTACCTCCCTTCTAGCTCAAATAGCACGCTTGCACAAAGCCTTCCCAGGGTCCTGAGCTCATGTGGGACGCCTTCCTCTGAGCTCCCCCGGCACTGTTGGTGCATTTGTGGACATTCTTACTGTTTCACTTCACATAAAACAGCACAGCATAGAGTCTACAAATATAAAGCTATGCTGTGTGGTCTGGGGAAATGACTTAACCTCTCTGTGTCTCAATTTTCTGATCCATAAAATAGGAATGGTATTCCTACCTCATTTGCCCAGCACTGCAAAAGACACAGTCCCTGCCTCATTTCTCAGAAAGGGAAACTGAGGCACAGAGACAGGAACAGGGCTAACCCAAGGTAACCCAGTGGTGGAGCAAAGGCTGGCCTTTTTCAATATCCTCGGCCTCGGCCTCAATGGGGAGAAAATAGCCAAGTGGGGACAGGGACAGAGGGGAAGATGCTCCTCAGAGCCCTGACCGGCACAGACTGGACCCCCTCTGTCCAGGCTGACCCCACATCTGCCAGCCAGGGGTCCTGCTAGAGCCTTCCCACAACCCCCTTCCTTCCCCTTTGCCTCCCCCATGGCCTCCTGTCCCCTCCCTCTCTCTTGTCCTCTTTCACTTTAGAAAGTAATTAACAAGGTGGGATTATTGCTCTTGCATTCACACCTCCCAAAAGGAGGAGCTGGTTAGGGGCATTCACTAGCAGTTTTATAAGAAAGCAATCTAAAAGGAATCCAGTGTCCTTTCGTGCCTCAGATTTTAGCTACGGAGTCATTTCTCTGGGAAATATGATAATGAAAAATGGCCTCCAATTATTCAAAGACTGTTTCCATAAATACTTAGGAGCAAAGATGCTTTGGCTCCTAACTTGCTTGCCACAGCACCCCTCCTCCACCCCTCCTCCCTCCTCTCTCTCTGCACACTCAAATACCCAGAGACTCGCTCACCTGGAAATGCAGTTAAGATAACCACCAGTATTTGTAGGACCCGTGCCATGTTCCCAAGCCCGCTGTGTGTATTCCCTCATGTACTTCCCTCAGGATCTGCTATTGTCCACAGTTGACAGATGAGGAAGCACAGGCTCAGAAGATGAAATGATGCCAAGGTCAGACAACTAGAAAGTGATAGAGCAAGGATGCAACCCCAGGAGATGCCAGCGCCGGAGCTCTCCACCTGCACTCCAGGGCTGATGTCCATTTACACAGAGGACACAGGGCCATTTCCTGGGCTGCATTCCTGACCGCCCCCATCGGGTCCCCACTCTCAACTTAGAGGCAGGAAAGCTCTTTCCGCTCACTCCAGTGTTTTAGGATTTGCACAGAATCATTCCTCCTCCTGGGATGCCTCTGGACTCCCCCAGCTTATGGCATCGGCTTCTCGCAAGACCTGTCTGGTGGACTGAAACCTGGGAGACCTTTTTGAGGCTGCTGGCATCAAGGGGGCGGGCTTAACCTTATCACAAGTCCAGCCCCTTTGGAAACTCATACAACGTTTCATGTGTAGGTGAAAGCAGCCTCTGCACCCACAATCCCCTCCCTCATCTTCCCGGCGCAGCAACCATACCTCATTGTAACTATGAGAGATGGAAGGAGCAAGCTTGCAAGTATGATTTTAGCCTCCTGATCTAAGATGCTTGTACTTGGGGCTGCTGTGGTTCTTTGCCTTCTCCCTGTGAGGCATCACATAGAGCAGAGGGTATCATGTGGATGTTTCATCAGGAGAGGGGCCCAAGTCAGCCAAGACCCAAGAGAAGACAAAAACCTAGACACCCAAGAAGGAGAGAAAAAAGAAGGCACAGTTGACTCAGTCTATCCCAATCAGGCAAGGACTTTAATCAGCTCCCTGGCAGAGCCAGCCAGTGGAGTAGGTCCCCTTGTCCTTATTCCTCAGGAGGAAGCCTCAGAAGCTGACCACTAAGGACGACTTGGCTCGAGTCCTCTGTCTTCCAGGTGGGCCCAGCCAGCACTCTGTGCTGCCTTCCCAAGCCTCTCTCAGTTTACGTGGTGTAGACCCCAAGTCAAGAATCACTGCCCCTGCATTCTAAGTACTGGCCTCCCTACGTTCCTGCTATTCCGCAAACACACCAGACGCGTTGTCCTATGCCCTGAGAGGTGTCCTATGCCCTGAGAGGTGTCCCATGCACTAAGAGGTCTCTGGTTCATTCCTAGTCCAGTGCACATGCCCTAGTGGCAATATTGATCCCCAGTGGGGGAAGGGAGTGCAGGAGGCAGTTGACTGATGTATCTCTCTTGTCGATGTTCCTCACTCTCCCTTCCTCTCCTTCTCTAAAATCAATAAAAACATATTTTTTAAAAAAGAATCACTTGGCCTTTTGTGGGGCCCACTGAGGCAGGGGTGAAACAACCCTATTGCGAAGGCTGGGGATAGGCCTGTTGGGCCAGGGCCTTGATGGAGGATGTAGCCAAACACTGAGATCTCTACTGAGAACTCTACAAGCCTCTGTCCTCCCCCTCCTTGAGTGCCAGCAAGATGAGCAGTGATCGGGTGGGCAGTGACATTACTGTGGAAACCACCAACAGAGATCTGAAGACTCCTGTACCTGATGCTTTGAAAAACACCCCATCCTTCCCGACATCAGTTTGGGCAGGGCAGAACCATGTAGGTCCCGTGTGTAGAACTGTCATAGTTACACATTTACACTTACTAATGTGAATATTTTATCAGTGTCTGTCTTCCCAAGCCATAGCCCAGATCAGGTAACATAACAAATATTTTCCACTCATCAGAATGCCAGGTATTTATGGTTAGAATGGAAAAGCTACAAGCTCTCACAACTTCATCTTTAGTCCCTTCACTTGGAACAGAATTCCACCTTAGGTACCTAACATGAGCTCCTCAACAAGCCCTGGCCATGCAGTCAGGCAGACAAGTCCAGACCCACATCCCAAAGCTGTGGGAACATAGCTGAGTTAATTAACCAATGGACAGAGACAGCAGGGGAGTGAGGGCATGTATGGGAGTGGGGTGGGGGAGCAATGGAGGATATGGACACATATGTAATACCTTAATCAATAAAAAAAATCAATTAAGAAAAAAAGAAAGAACAGAAGGATGTGGGGCTGAAGAACAGGGCCACTGTGTACTCCTGCAGGTTGCTCACCACACAAGGGCTCCTGGTAGGTGGGGTGCCTTTTTCTGATTTGCACAAAGACTCCATAGGGAGTAGCTATGGCCCTGATAAGACAGACTTTTTAAATGGCTTCAGAAATCATTTCCCATCTCTGATGCCCAAAGTCAAATACGTCTATTATTAGCTCTCATAGCCCGTGTAGGTCCATGTATAGAACCTGTCATAGTTACACATTTACACTTATTTATGTGAATATTTATCAGTGTCTGTCTTATCTCTGGATCATAATGCCCATGAGAGCAGGGGGTTGCTGTGATGCCTAGAAATGCCTAGCACATAGCAGGTAGTCAGTAGAGGTTTGATAAGTGAAAACAACTGTCCCAGCTGTGGGTCACCACAAAGCCCTACAGGTGACTTTTGTGCCCAATCCCTTCTCCGGCAATGGGCTGGCTCGAGTTCCTCGGAGAAGGGCTGTGGATTGGAAGTGGGTGAGAAGTCTGGCTATCACCATGCTCTGGCATCTCCAGATTTAGAAGAGAGTGCATTGTGTGAAACTCCTCAAGCCACAGGCGAGGGTGGACCCAATTTAGGCTTCCTCACCTCTGGTGTCCCAGCCCTTATACCACCAGTAATGCAATGAGCCGGCCAGGGAACGTCATGACAGAATGATGGAAAAGTCCAATTTTCTAAAAGGCATCCACGTCAGGCTTTGTCTGAGATCCACAGCCTGCGTGCACACAGGCGTTATTCTGGGCTGCGGAGTTACTCACAGAAGTCAGCAGCAGGAAACAACACCTTCTGGAACAATGGGGGAAATGGGCCGCTTTTCAAAGAAGCCCAGTTTTTTTTTTTCCTCCCACAGAAGCCGTCATCATTTGGGTTTTCACAGCGACAGGCTTGGCTTAGAGAGGAAGATGTTTGGGGAGATTTTTACACCTCCTCCACTTCCCTTGAGTTCTCCATATTGGGAATAACCAACCATTTCTTCATGTTCCATTCTTCCTAAAATGTCCACGTTATTGCTTAAAAACAACTCACATCTCATGGCCTTCTATGTTTTCCAGTCAACACTGTAGGTTAACAATTGTATGATGAACTGTTGCTACATTACAAACAACCTCCCAATCCCAGTAGCATCAACAGTCGGCATGTAGTTTCTCATAATTTTGCAGGTTGCCTAGGGCAGCTTTGCTCCATGAGTTTCTCATCCTTATAAGGGGAAGTGGGGGGAAGGGGGGGCCGCCAGGGAAAAGTCAGGTGATATAAAGAAGTACAGGAAGGCAAGTCAACTGCACAGCACATCCCAAGCCTCTGCCTGTAGCATGTCCACTAGCATCCCATTAGCCAAAGCATGTCCAGTGGCCAAACCCAAGGTCAAAGGGCAGGAATACAAAATCTACCTTTGTGAGAGGAACTGTAAAGTGACATGGCACTGGCATGGGGCATGGATATAGAAAGGGGTAAGCTCACCCCCTAATAATAAGGGAACTATCAGCTACTGACCGCGTCACACATTTGCTGCGTTTCCACATGCAAGGCACTATGGGATGCCAAGTTGAATTGGATCCAATCTCTGCCCTCCAGGAATTTACAACCCAATAAAGGAAACAAGTGAGTCCATAAAGAGGTGACATTTGAATGTGAAGCAAAGAGCTTGGGAACAGGAGGAAGTGACACATTCTGGCACATTCCCTGCAGGGGAGGGAACATCTTGGCACAAGAATGATTTTGATGGCTGAAAAGAAAAGGACCCTTAGCTCTCTAGCCAAGAGCAAGAAATCCAAGATCAGTGATGGGCGTCTAACATTGTGTCTTTTTTGTTGTAGTAAACTGCTTTCATAATGCTGGACAGTGATACAGAGGACGCAGAGGGTACTAGAATCCCAGCATGATAGTGCTGAAGAGGATTCGAGAGGGCCCCTAATCCAAGCCTATATCTGGACCCCGAAACTCTGCTAAGCCTGAGGACTCAAAGATAATGAGACAGAGGTCTCAGCTCCCCCAATTGGTCAGTCCTTAAAACTGTAAGAATAGATGAGACACTTGCAGGTGTGGACAGGAGTATGGCTCATGATGGTGAGAAATCAGCAGGACTAGTTGTAGCACCAAAACCACATGAAGCCAGGAGAGCCCTAATATGACGGCATCTAATGTGACAGAAACGCTGAGAGGCTTTGGGTCAGGGTCCACACTCCACGCCTCTTCATGGAAGAGGATCTGAACTCTGTCTGTGTGCAGGTGTCTGGAGTGGAATTTCACTTGAAGCTCCCAGGCTCCAAAGGGTCTGGGTGAACCCTATTATCTTCCTAGCCCTTGGAAATTAGAAATATGATTGCCTCTTCAGAGCCACCTGTTCTCAATTATCCTGGGGAAACCAAGGCAGCATAGCAGACCCTTCTCTCACTGGTGATCCTACCTAACAAATGCTCAAGGGCATGTAGAGGTTAATGCAGCCAGGAAATCACTAGTAAGTCTGATGGCACATAAAATGTGTGTTTTCCTGAGTACAATTTTGGAGGAAGAAGTCATAGATTTCACTGTGTTTATATCCTCAATATAATTAGGACCACCCCCAGAAGTTAGTAAACTTGATCCACTCATCTCATCCCTTCATTTCTTCCACCAACACTTATTGATGCTGACTATTCAGGGACCAAGTACCCAGCACTAGGATACAAGGAAGATAAGACATCACCCCAGCCTTCAGCTAGGACCCTCCATACATCCTCTCTCTCTTCCAATGAGCCTGTTATTAGGTCAGAACTTGAACCCTTTTCATAATGTGGGCCCATCTGGCCACCCAACAGTATTCCTCATGAATCCCCAAATCTTTTACACTCCTCACCACTCTCTCCCTGCCTCCCTCTCTGCCTTCAACAATTATTTAAGGGGCTTCCCCTACCTGTGTCTTGTTTAATTTCTGGAACCGTGCTTTGGACTGAGCCAATTTTGAGGCAATACATCTCAACGGGGGAAAAAAACAACAACTAAGGTCTCTCCTCCCCTCTTCCCACCCCCCTGCCCTACTCCAGTCAGGAAAAGCTCTGTTTTCTACTTGAAGAAGCCATAATGAAGACTCCCCCTATGTTTATGGTTTATGGTGGAAGAACATTAGAGAATTGCCATGGTTACAGGCCCTATTCTGCCTCCATTCGAGGACCAGAGGGAGCTGGAGGGAAGCACTGAACAGCAGCTCCTGATGCCACTCAGCTCGGAATCATCATAAAAAAAAAATGTTTACATCACAGGAGAAATTGCTTCTCAAACAGCAAAGGGAAAATGCCAGGTTTGATGAGATTGTTACACAGAATCTTGGCTGGGCTGTTTCTCTCAGCCCCCTTCCCCCTGACCCATGATTATTTAAGGTTGTATTAAATCAAGCAAAGGGAGCGGACGACAAAACGCAACTTGGTATTGGCAGCTCTGGCAGGACGCCCGGGCTCAGCGTGGCCCCACATCTAATCCTCTTCATCTTCAGCTGCCAGATTAACATCCCCTGCAGCCCTGCCTGAGGACCAGCCGACCACAGTGACCCCACTCCACCTCCCTGCGGGCTCATGGGCTGGAGTAGACCATTCTGATTCTGAAACTGAACCAGGGCAGGCTAGAACCAGGCAACCAGGTCTGAGTCCAGCACTGTCCCTTATTAGCTGTGTGTTCTTGGGCAGGTGCCTTTGCGTCTCTGAACTGTTATTTCCCAGTCTTTAAAACAAGGGCATAGGGAACCATCCTGAGAGGAAAAGAGCGAAATGCTGTTGTTAAGGTCAGTTCCCTTGCCTGGATGGAGGCACTCACCAGATGGAGCTGTGAGGACAAACACAGCATCACTCAAAAGTGGGCGTGGTATAACCACTCTGGCCTCACAATTACCTGATGAGATAAACACTATAGCTATTCCCATTATGGAAGGAAAAGGCACCTTGGAGAGGCTGAGTGCCCTCTTCAAGTCCCCAAAGTGGATTTAAAGACAGAGCTGTCTAACTCCGGAACCTAAAGCCCTCTCTCTGTGCCCACAGGATCCCTCCTCAAGGCAGAAAGTGAGGACTTTCATGAAAGCACAAAGTCAGCACTGTTTAATCCCCATGTTCTTACCATTACGATAAGTCCCCTCTCCTCAAGGAAGTCCAACCAGCTGAAAGTCAGGGCAGCTACCAAAGGCAGCTGTGGATGCCCATCAGTGAGGGATGAAGGCAGGAGGCATAGACACGTACAGAAGGAGACATCCCTGAGGGTTGTCAGGAGGACGTGAGCTGAGAGAAGTGAGCTGGCAGGATGGACCCACCAAAGCAGAGGGGGAACCAGCCCAAGCAAAGGTGGAGAGATGGGGAGACAGGGAAGGAGCAGGGAAGAGAGGAGAGTCCACCTGGACACCCTGAGAAACCTGTCGGAGGAAGTCCCCTCCAGGGGGCTGCGAGGGGTGGCAGGAGGCCTCTGGGTTGGGTGTTTGATGGACTTAGGGTTTCGAGAGCAGCTGTGGGCACTGAGCCCTTGTCACCCCGTTTGTCCCACAGAGGGGCTCTGGGAAAAGAACAACGCAGCTCGGACCAAGAAGCGGAGCCCTCACACCCCGCCCACCCCTAAGCTCCCTCTTCAGAAGAAAAGCAATTTTCCATATTAATGTATCTGAGTCCCAAACCTGCTGACCTGTGAAAAACCCTTCCTAGTGATTTATTTGTCTCCTCTTGCTAAGACAACGGCCTCATTATTTTAAGTCACCCACACAACAGCGGCACTCGCTCCCTTCTGTGCTCAGACAGGCTTGCCATGGGGGCCAGAGAAAGCCCAGGACAGGTCTCCAGGGTATCGGACCCCAGAAAAGCATCCCCAGGCAGGGCCACTTCTCTGTGACCACAAGGAACTCCTAGAGGTCCCAGTCTGCAAGGGATTTGGCCAGGAGGAGCCAGACCAAGAGAAAGGCTGGGCTCATGCCAACAGCCAGTGAAAGAACTTCTGGAAGCTTCCGTTTGCTACCTATGAAACCAGGCACCTGTGTCATGGCAGACATCCTAGAAAAGCTTTCACAGATTCCACCGTGGACCCAGCTGTGATCAGGAAGAGTCTTGTACTTTAAAGGACCTTATTCTCAGATAGAAATAGAAATAAAAATATCCCACCCACCCTATTTCCTCCTGTGCTGGAAAAGGATGGATGTTAGAGACTAGTCCGTTCAAAGACAACTCAGAAATGGAAACTCGGTTCCCAGTGGAACAAACGTTGACTTAGCACCTGGCGCGTGGCCGGCAGGCTTCTCAGTGTGCAGAGAAAAGAAGATAATTAACTGCACAAGAGCTAATGGCAGTGCCCTCCCAGCCACCCTCAGCCAGAGAGGCAGAGTAGTTGAAAGAGCAGGAGCTTTGGAGTCTGAGAGTAGCTGGGCTCAAACAAGCTCCCTGTGGCACGAGGCATATTATCAACCTCTCGGTGTGCCTCCATTTCTTCATCTGTAAAATGGGGATATTGGCAGCCACAGTAGATACTCAATTCACATGATTTCTCTCCCTTTATATGTCTCAGTTATTCCACTTTGTGAAATCTTTCAAAGCTCACCTCTCCAGTAAAACATGAGCTATCTACCCCTCTACCTCTGCCTACTAGTACTGCTTACTATCTACAAACTTTTAAATATGTCATCAAATATTTTCATGTAGTGCATCAAACTGTTTTCAGAGTGAATGTGCTGTCCCTCAATTACAAGGACAGTTTCTTGAGGACATGACTGTCTTTATACATATTGTGGATCCCCTCTGGGATCTGGCACAGGGCTGGTGCAGGGTGGGAACTCAAGCAAGAGGTGTTTCACCAGCTGATCATGGAGGCAGAAGGGAGCTGTGGGTCATAAAACTCGGTCTGCTGGATTGGCCAGTTAAGAACTGGCTCAGTGTGTACTGAGGATGTGCTCTGCCCATTGCCTATACATACAGGGGATGGATGGATGGATGGATGGATGGATGGATGGATGGATGGATGATGGATGGATGATGGATGGATGGATGGATGGATGATGGATAGATGATGGATGGATGGATGGATGGATGATGGATGGATGATGGATGGATGGATGGATGGATGGATGGATGATGGATAGATGATGGATGGATGGATGGATGGATGGATGGATGGATGGATGGATGATGGATGGATGATGGATGGATGGATGGATGGATGGATGGATGGATGGATGATGGATAGATGATGGATGGATGGATGGATGGATGGATGGATGATGGATGGATGATGGATGGATGGATGGATGGATGGATGGATGGATGGATGATGGATAGATGATGGATGGATGGATGGATGGATGATGGATGGATGGATGGATGGATGGATGATGGATAGATGATGGATGGATGGATGGATGGATGGATGGATGGATGGATGAATGGATGGATGATGGATGGGTGATGGATGGGTGGAAAGAGGGAACAAGAGCGGGAGGGATGATGGACACATAGATGCATCAGGCATGGACAGCATGTCCTTACCCTGGGGAGATTTCTCTAGGTTCTTGGTCCCTTCAAGTTTAATCTGAATCTTGACCTTTCCTCCTCCACAGGCTGTTATTCTAGCCAGGCACCCAGAGGCCTGTGAGGCAGGCTGATTAGTTTTCTCACTTGCTTATGTTATATAAATAAATAATATAAAAAACAACTCAGTGTTATGTCCCAAACATTTCTGCCAATGCTGTCTGCCTCCTAATGAATGCCATTGCCTGGCTCTGCCATCTGGTGACTGTTTCACCTGTTTCCCTCCTGTATGATGTGAAGTTTGGACTAATAGATCCCTGAGGTCCTGTCCAGCTAGAACATTCCAGGGCTCTTCAGACACTGAGTGGGCAGCCCTGCCTGAGTCAGAATCCTGCAGTGAGGATGTAGATGGATCAGTGTCTAGGGAGCCAGCCCGCCTTTGTCTTTTTACTCCAAATAATCCCAGCTTAATCCCTCAAAGCCCCAACTCCTTCCAGGGCCCAGATCTCAGCAGTGACTCACCCATCACCCCTCCCTGGGGTCTGAGTTTGGTTCCCACAAAGTCACCTGAAATAGGGATGATCCCGTGCTCTAGTGTAGAAATTTCCTTGAGTAAAGCAGATGAGAACAGATGCATTGAAGGATTTCCCTCAAGGACCCCTTGTTTGGGCTTCCACCCATTCCTGCAAGAAAGTGCATTCAATTGTCAGGCTATCAGTAGAAATATAAGTAGCATTGACAATCTGTGGGCAGGAAAGCACCATCCATAGCAGCATCCAATTTCTTCTCAACAACCCCTGCAGACATGAGCCCAGATCTTCCTGGTGCTGCAGCCGATGGTGGTGTCTCCTTTGAGGAACAGAACCAAGACAACCAGGCTCCCCATCCAGACAGGCCAAGGCCCCGGCTTGCCTACCAGCTCTGTCTAATGCCTCCAGAAGAAGCCCCATGAAGGGATGTCCTCCCCTTGCCCCCTCCAGGAACTCCTGAAATGCCAGGAGTGTGGGCATATCACTAGAGTTAGGACACCTGGAGTCTAGTCCCAACGTTGGCACTAGCAAGCTGTGGGGCTTTGAGGTTTGTCAACCCTCCTTCCTGGGACTCAATTTCCTCATAGATTTAATTCTTTCCAATCCTGTATTAATGACATAATTAATTATAGTAAGACCCGAATTGCTTACCCTGTAATGATGATACATGAATTCAGTTAGATAACAGACAACAGCCCTTTCTACTGAAAGAGAAATTACTTTATGACAGGTCCTGAGCTAAAGCCTTTTACATTCATCAAAAAACAAACATTTTATGCATAACAAATTACTACCATCTTAGCTGCTGAAAAATAGTATCTATTTGTTAGTTTTTGGTTACGTAGTTTAGAAGTCCAGGCCCAGTGTGGCCAGTTTTCTCTGCTCAGGGTGTCATAGGTGAAATCCAGGTGTCAGTCAGGCTGCATTCTTTTTTGGTACATCTGGGGGAAAGCCCACCCCCAAGTACTACACTTCCTTCTAGTTGGCAGAGTGAAGTCCCCTCGTTTGAATCATTGGGAGTAGGTGCATTGTGTACTAGGGACCAGAATCTTGAGGCTAGCTTAGAATTCTGCCTACCACAGAGTTCTTGGCTATTACAAATAAAGCTGCTGTAAAAGAAATTGAAGGGAAAAAAAATCATGTTGCATACATTCAAATCAGGTCAACCTGGGATAGATTGAATTGTGTGTCCTAAATCTCAGTCATGGGTCCATTCTATGCTCTTCATGCCTCAGAACCAACAGGCAGAAAAGGGGAATGGGGTGACTGATCCAGGGAAGGTGACTGATCCAAAGGGAAGTTGGGTTGCTACTCCCCAGTGGGGCAAGAGAAATTGTGTCTGGAACTCTGGGGAATCACCGGGTCCCTCTGGCATGCTTTTGTCCAATAACCTCGGCCAATGCAAAAGGCAGCAATCTCAAGCTCCCACAGAATGAATGCTTGGGACGCCCGCCAGGTGAAGGACCCCACCCAGCAGGAGCCCACCGACAGCAGCAGGCCTTCCTGAACTTCTTTCCTTCATTTCTGAAGGGAAAGATCCAGCCACAGCAACCCTACCCAAATGCTCTTTTTTGTGTGCTTTAAATCGCAGAGACAATCTACTATACAGACTTTTAAGATTGAATCACAGACTCTCCAGATTGGCAGTCGCTTCAAAAATAATTCAGTTCACAGGCATCTAGAGGAGTCAGACGCACAGAGACAGAAAGCACGATGCTGGTTGCCAAGGGTGGGGGGAGGGGGAATGGGTTCTGCAAGATGAAGAGAGATCTGGAGATGGGTGGCACAACAACGTGAATGTACTTAATACCCCTGAACTTAAAAATTGTAAATTCTATCTTATGTGCTTTTTAAAACTGTGGTAAAATTACAATTTTAATTAATAATTTAAAAAAAAATAATTCACAATTTAAAAAAGTAGTTCAGTTAAACCATGACCACCACCAAAGTTCAACTCTCCTCTATAGCATCCTCTCTGAGAGGACTGGTCCATCATCACCAGTGGCACCCTCTCTGTGCTCTCAACCGGGTACACTGGGAGGGACACTGGAGGAGGGCAAGTCTGGGGCAGGAAGCAGGGGAAATAGGACATGGTTCTTGCCTCTGGAGCTGTGTGCTGGGGAAACAGTCGAGGCTCACAGTTTAAACACACACAGAGAATCTGGGCCCGTCCTCACCCCTCCCCTACTCTGGCCTTGGAGGAGCTTCCTAGGTCAGCTGGTCTGGCTGGGCTGGCCCAATGGGCAGCATTAGTTGGAGACTGGAGGATGAGAGGAAGGGAGAAGTCAGAGTACCCCCTTCCTTCTCTATCCGAGGACATATCTATGGCAACAGATGCTTCCCTAACTGGCACCTGCTCCCTTTGGAAATGCCGGTCCCATGACTCCAGTTTCTTCCAGGTGATACCCTTGCCCCCACTCCTGGGCTCTGGTAGCACCACCTCTTCCCTTTACCTGTCCAGCCTGGGAAAGACAACTACTTCCACTGTTGCTCATCTCTGGGATTCCTTGCCATCCCTTGCAGCTTGAGGCTTTTTCGTCACATTGCATTGAATATCCAGCATTGTACAAACTTCAGTGGTGCCTGCGTTTCTAGTCAGACCCTGTCTCTGATACCAGCTCCCCTGGTTATGTCAGAATCTCAGGCCTGGAAGGCAAAGCAGCTTTGGTCCATTGCTCTCCATGCAGCTCATCCATGGGCCCGTGGTCCAGAGGAGGGACCCCAGGCCCCAAGCAGCTAAGGAAGAAGCTCAAACAACTTGCAATTCCAGGGACTGGAACTGCTAGTCCGTGAGCTCCTCAGCTATGGCTCAGGCTCTCCCTCTGCTGGGGACATACCCTCCGCTCCAGATGTGGTTGAGAACCCAGTGGCCAGATGCACCCAGAGACCACTAAGAGCTGGAAGAAGCTGCCAATGACCTGGCAGCAGTGGGGGCCCTTGGTGGAGAGGGAGTCCGGAGCAGTTCTGGGCGGCCATGAGGGAAGCTGACCACCTCACTATTCCCCGATGGAGATGCGTAAACTCTTGCCAGGAGTCCAGGGGTTCTGCAGAGAAGCATGTGAGGGTCATTCCCTCCTAATCAGGAGTGATCTCGTTTCCAGACCTGCACTGTCCACAACGGGGGCCAATAGCCACATATGGCTTTTTCTCACGTCAATGTAAATTAATTAAAATTAAGTAAAGTTTAAAATCCAGTTCTTCTGTTGCACAAGCCACATTTGAAGTGTTCATGGCTAGTGGCTGCCGTGTTAGCACAGACAGAGAACATTTATCTATTGGGCAGCACTGCTGATAGATAGAGCTGTCTCTATAAGCAGAAAAAGAAATGAAACCTGCATAATACAAATTAACCAATTGCATTTAACAGCTAAACATTCTCCTGGCCAGGTGTGTAACCAAAGGAGGGTTGCATTGTTATGCAGAAGTGGCTTTTAGCTGGATTAGCTGGGGGTTCCCTTGGAATGGAAGAAGCAGAGAGATTGTTTTCTAATGCCTTCTCCGAAGATGCATAAATCGAGAGCGGATGGGATTAATGTGAGAATGCAAGCCCACCAGAGCAAGGAGCCTTCAGAAATGAAAGATATTTACTTAAATGGAAAAGAGAAAAACAACATGTTTTCTCTTTACTTGGTTCTCTAAAGAAGAAGAGAAACAAAAGAGCAACAGCAAAGAAATAGAAGGTGTTTAACTACTGCACAAGCTGAGTCTGAAGGCAACGCTGGCAGCGGGCGAATGAGAGGCTATTGAACCTGTCTGGTCTGACAAGAAAATTAAAGACAATGAGCATGGCATTGAGCCTGGAGACACAGACGTTCCTTTGCACGATACCTTCTCTCACTACAGCTCTTAGCTGGAAGGAAACAGCTCTATTTCCCGTCCATAGAAAATCTACATACTAACTGGGATGGGAGCGGAGGGAGGTGTGCAGGGTGCCAGAAGGATAAAAGGAAATCATTTGTTAACCCTTGGAAACTTGATCTTTTTATTACAGACCAAAAGGGGCCGAAGGGATACTGACCTGACCTGGAGAGAGAAGACTCTGTTCTCCAAGAAGGGGCTCTCCCTAGCAATTTCCTGGGCTCCACTCCTGACTGAGTCCATCTGGTATGAAGCCCAAGAATTTTCATTTTTAATAAGTTCTCGGATGATGTTGCTACTGCGGTGGGAGCTATTCTTTGCGAGCCACTCTCTAAAGTGAATTTTCAGACAAAGCAAACCAAATGAGGGTTATGTTCACTGTTGTCCACATGGGCCCATGTCTACATAAGCAGAATGGGATGCACTAATTGTGATTTTTTAATGTTACATTAAAATATTATTTCTCTTGCCCTGGCCGGTGTGGCTCAGTTGGTTGGGCATCATCCTATGCACCAGAAGGTTGCAGATTCAATTCCCAGTAAGGGCACCTGCCTGGGGTTTCTGACTCAATCCCTGGTAGGGGGCATGCAGGAGGCAGCCAATCAATGTATTGCTCTCTCGCTCGCTCTTGCTCTTGCTCTCTTCTCCTCCTTCTCCCTTCCTCTCTTTCTAAAAGTCAATGA
Source organism: Cnephaeus nilssonii (assembly GCF_951640355.1). Lineage (NCBI taxonomy): Eukaryota > Metazoa > Chordata > Mammalia > Chiroptera > Vespertilionidae > Cnephaeus > Cnephaeus nilssonii. The sequence continues at coordinate 47,064,722 of NC_137087.1, read as the reverse complement.
AAAAAATCTTTAAAAATTATTTCTCTGGTTACTGAGGTTTTGGTGTCTCCCTGCTTAAATTTTGCACCCAAGGTGAGTGCCTGACTCACCTTACCCTAGTCCGGGCCCAGGCTCCAAGATTGCCATACGGATCCCCATTTTCTCCCTTCTGAGGCTCAGAGAGAGATGTGGCGTGGCATGCCCAAGATCACAGAGTAAGTGCAGAGACTCCAGCCAGGACTCTTGGAATCCCAAATTCAGCACTCTTTCCACTAGCCCGCAGTTCCCCAAATGAACACCCTCTGGGGTGCCTGCTTTCCACTGCTCAAGTGACTCCTTTGGGCAGGTCAGCAGAGGCTGCCCCCCCCCCAATCCGGGCCATCCCCCATGCATACAAGGAACTGCTGTGATCCCTGTCAGTCAACACCCCTAGTCCACACCAATGAGCCTTTTTGTGTGTGTGTCTTATAGGTGTCCAGCTGGGAACTGACAATTCACCTACTGAATAATAAAAAAACAACTCTGAACCAAGAAAAGGTAATTGCTAACATTCATTTAACATCTACCACATGCTGGGCACTCTACCTACATCATCTCATTCCACCTTTATATCAAATGGGGGTGAAGGGAAGATACTGCTAGCCTTCCCGTTTCACAATGAGAAACACATGTGACCTGCCTCCTGGGGCTGTACCCACCACCTCTACACAACACACCAGAGGAGAAAGGAAGGTCAGGGATTCAGCAGCTGCCCACTGCAACTGTATTGACTGCAAATACCGCACAAGGACATTTCCAATTTCTTCTTTCCGCCAAAGACTGATTGCACACCTACTATGTGTGGGCACCCAATAAGATTTAAAGATTCTTAGGCCTCAGTTCCAGCCCTCCAGGATTTAGAAAGAAAGAAAGAAAGAAAGAAAGAAAGAGAGAGAGAGAGAGAGAGAGAGAGAGAGAGAGAGAGAGAGAGAGAGAGAAAGAAAGAAAGAAAGAAAGAAAGAAAGAAAGAAAGAAAGAGAGAAAGAAAAGAAAAAGTGTAATGACACATTTTAGCAAGTAAGAAGATGCCAGAAGGTAATTGCTTTGCAAATTACTGTAAGTTATAAATGGATCAATGATTTTCTCCCAAGTTAGAATCAACTGTAATTAGCAATATGCAAATCCCACCCTGAGCCCTTTGCTGGCCACAATGAAGTGGGAGGCACCCTAAGCATCATTTACATTCTTTGGAGGAGGCCCTGGTGGATGCCCACCAAATGGGGTTTGCAGGCTGTGAACTGAAGGAAGGAGGAGAGGAGAGGAGAGGAGAGGAGAGGAGAGGAGAGGAGAGGAGAGGAGAGGAGAGGGGAGGAGAGGGGAGGGGAGGGGAGGAGAGGGGAGGGGAGGGGAGGGGAGGGGAGGGGAGGGGAGGGGAGGGGAGGGGAGGGGAGGGGAGGGGAGGGGAGGAGAGGGGAGGGGAGGAGAGGAGAGGGGAGGGGAGGGGAGGGGAGGGGAGGGGAGGAGAGGAGAGGAGAGGGGAGGAGAGGAGAGGAGAGTCCTGATAAAGTTGGAGGGTGCTCCTCGGAGTTCTCCTGCCCCTGCCTGAGTGGGGATAGCAAAGGAAGACCTGGATGGCATATGACTTCCCTTCCATACCATACAGCGGAGTTGGGAGAAGGGTGGGGACACTCAGGATTTAATTTCTAAATGAGACTGCTATGCTTATCACCTGAAGGAAGAAATTGGCCTGGGTGAGAGGAATGAGCACTGGACTAGGAGTCCAGAAGTGTGGTACTAGTCCCATCTCTGCACTGTTAGCCTTGAGGCCTTGAGCCAAGCACCTCACCTCCTAGGTATTCAGTTCTGAATTTGTACAAGGAGTGGATTGGACACAGTGCTCCTTAGGGTTCCCTCCATTCATTTATTCATTCACTACAAGCACTTCCCCTTCCTACTATGTGCCAGGCACTGCGCTAAGCACGAGAGACAGAAACCTAAATAAAACATGTTCCCACCATTAGTAGCTCTCAGTTTACCAAGAGCAAAGGTTGCATAACTAGGTCATCTTAAGGATGTACAATAAGCACCCCGTACACATGTAAACAGGTTCATCCCAAGGGAATTGGGAAGGCTTCTTAGAGGAGGTGACATTTCAGTTGGACCTCAAAGAATGATTCTGTACTTCATTTCCAAGCAATTCACTTGTCCCTCCATCTGGGGCCACTAAAGGTTTAAGGCAGTGCTTTGAGCTCTTATGAACATGTGAATCTTTGAGGAGCATCTTAAAATGCCCACTTCTGGGGCCCATATCACAAAGATACCGAGCAATCTGTCTGAGACTGAGACTGAGAACCTGCCTTTTCACAAGCTCGCCAGTGATTCTGGAGCAGTTGGCCTGTGGACCGCATTCTGAGAAAAAACTAGTTCAGTCCTCCTTGATTCTATCTGTATTATTACAAAAAGAAAAAGAAAACTCAAGGGCTGTTTGCAGACACTTAACATCTGAAAATAATTCTCTACATTTCCACATAGGGGACCTCCTCCCCAAGGAACAAACCAACAGCTGCTGCCACTACACTGGTGCCACCAAGAGGCTACAAAGTTTTTTGGTTTTTTGTTTTTGTTTTTTTTGTTTTTTTTCAGAAATGAAGACCATCCCCCCAACTCCCGTCCATGCCCTGTGAAGGGCCAATGGCTCAATTTGGTCTGTTCTTCAAAAGCACCCAGGAAGCAGTCCAGGAAGATGTCCCCAGTCTGTTCCTTCAATTCCTGACCAGCCCACCTAACATCGTCATCCCCACCTCATCAGTCTACCCATCATCTAGTCGAGCATATCTGGGATAGCCCTGTAAATGATGGTCCTGATCCATCATGCCTCCGGTACTTATGCCCTACTCGGTCTCATCCCATTGAATCTGGGCTGGGCTGATGCCTTGTTTTAACCACAGAATATGGTAGAGGTAACGCTGAGCCTTAAGAAGTCCCGGCAGCTTCTACTTTTGTGCTTACGGACACCTGGGCCCCCACCCCCACCCCCACCCCCGGACAGAGCACATAGAGAAGTCCCATGGAGAGGCAGAGGCTCTGAGACTACATGGAGAGAGAGAGAGAGAGAGAGAGAGAGAGAGAGAGAGAGAGAGAGAGAGAGAGAGAGAGAGAGAGATCCAGCTGACCTAGCTGATCCCATACACCTCCAACCTGCCAGCCAAATGTAGCCACACAGGCAACCATCAGCAAGATTAGCAAAAGACCCACCCTGCTGAGTTCAGCCCTGAGTGTTGAATTGTGAACAATTTAAACAGGTGTTGTTTTAAAACACTGAGTTTAGGAATGGCTGGCTGTACTATGCAGTAATAGATACCTGATACCATATCACTCCGTTTCACTTTGTAGCACCTGTCACAAATCAACACAAACATTTCTGTACACCTCTCTAGAAGGTAAGCTTCCAGGAGGGCAGAGGGCGTTTGCTCACTGAAGGCTCCCCACCTAGAGCCTTGCCTGGCAGCGGCAATAACCCAAATATTGGTTGAATGAATTCACCACCATTCGTCTAAACTCCAGGCTGGACCAGGAGAAAAATGTAAGACACTAACCTAGTGCCCAGCAGCCTCTCTGCCAGAGCCAGAGTCAAAAAAATCACGTTGATTTTCCATGAACAAACTTCACACTAATCAAAGCAAACTTTAAAGGATAAAGAGAAACAGCTATTGAGGGATTTTATGCTTGTTCAGAGTCGCCATAAACAGCTGGCTTACAAGCAGCAAGCACTGTGGTTCCCTGGGGTCATGGACGCAGCAGACGAAACCAAATGGCACTAACGCCAATCTGCGCACAGTCCCGGAGCCCACAGCCGGCCTTCTGTGCTCCCACTCCCCTCCACCCTGCCGGAGCACGCCCACCCGGAGTAATGACACTTCCCAGATTCTCAGCTGCCCCTCCTGCAGAGCACAGCCAGCTGCTGATGTCCAAGGACCCAACCGTCCCCTCTGGGGTGGGCAAGCTGGCTTCCTATGGGACAAAGGGGAACAGTGTGGAAAGATGCTTCTTGGCTGCTCTTTTTGCACAAATGGTCCCCGGACACCAAGCACTTTACTCCCATTTGCATGCTCTTCTGGCCCCTTTGTCTTTCTCCTCCATCTGTGTTTAAAAAGGCCAGCTGGACCTCTCTCCCTAGCTACTGGCGCAAGAAACACATGGAAGTGTGCAAGACTGCTATCCGCCAGGATCCCAGTGCCCCTACACAAGTTGGCACTGGGATTTTTGAGAAGACCTAGTCAACCCCCTTATCTTTTTTTCTTTTAAAATATAATTTTATGGATTTCAGCGAGGAAGAAAGGAAGAGAGAAATAGAAACATCAATGATGAGAGAGAATCGTTGATCAGCTGCCTCTTGCATGCCCACACTGGGGATCCAGCCTACAACCAGAACATGTGCCCTGGCCGGGAATCGAACTGTGACCTCCTGGTTCATAGGTCAACTCTCAAATACTGAGCCACACCGGCCGGGCAACCCTCTTATCTTTAACCTCTCCAGGTTTCCTTGTTTTTTCTTTATTGGGGAGTCTCTCAACACTTTGGTGAGAATTAAATTAGGAAAAGTATTTAAAGCAGTGGTTCTCACATGTTGCTGTGCATAAGAATCATTCAGAGGCCTTGTTAAAACACAGATTACTGAGTCTCACCCCAGAGTGTCAGTAGGTCGGGCACTGGGGCCCAAGAATTTGCATTTCTTACAAGCTCCTCATTGATACTGATGCCGCTGGTCCAGGGACCACACTTTGAGAACCACTGACTTAACATAGCCGAAATGTAAATATGAACATCTATATTCACACACGTACACACAAAGACCCAGGATTTTTCTGCAACTGTCCCAGTTTCTAGTCAATAGAAATACATAAATCATCTTAAACTGCCCTCACTACACAGCCCTCACTCAAGAGGCTGTTAAGAAAACAACTGAGCCTCAGAGAGGCTGTAAAGGAGGCAGAGAGGAAGACTAAACATGCCACAGGCTCAGAACTTGGTGGTCCTCACCAGTCCAGAAAGAAACCAGGGAGTGTCTGGGAAGAAGAGAAAGGCATCATGCGTCTTCTAAATCCATTGGCCAGGGAGCATTCAGTACTTCATTACTCGTCAGTCAAGGAGGACTTTTAGGTGGAGGCGGGCTTTTAGGGCTGTGGGAATTTTGGTGTACTAGGATCAAGGGAACACCCTCCTCGAGCTCTAAGATCCAGAGACTTGCCGTAACAGCATCACAGAAACTCAGGCTCCCAGACCTCACTCCAGACCTGTGGAATGAGAATCTATCAAGGGGAGGTTTAGGATGTTTCATTTAAACATGAGCCCAGGTCAGACTTATAGGCATTTGGAGAATTCTTTCCTAGGGTGTCTCGTGTCCCATTAAGGATGCAAGGAGCTGGGAGCAGAAGAAATGAATAGTTAATGTTTCATGGGTACAGAGTCTCAGTTTGGGAAAATTAAAAAGTTCTGGAGGTGGCCCGGCTGTTGAGTGTCGACCCAGGAACCAAAGGTCAGGGGTTTTTGCCAGGTTTCGGGCTTGATCTCCAGTAGGGGGCGTGCAAGAGGCAGACAATCGATGATGTTTCTCTCTCATCAGTGTTTCCATCTCTCTATCCCTCTCCTTTCCTCTCTTTCTAAAAATCAACTTTAAAAATATATTAAAAAATAAAAAGTTCTGGAGGTGGATGGTGCTAATGGTGTAGAACAATGTGAATGTACTTAATACCACAGAATTGTACACTTAAAATGGTAAGTATTCTGTTAAGTATATTTACCACAATAAAAAATAAAGCCCCGTCACGGAGATAGAAATGTACCAATGAGATAAGTGGTACCTAATTAATTACAAATTCTTTTGATAAAGTTGCCATAATGTATTGGACGGAGTGCAGAAAGACACAAGAAATAATGCTTGGCGGGACCCCTGCCCAGCTGAATGGGTGGTCTGATTCTAATACCAAATGCTTCTGAATGAAGCAAAAGCATCTTCAGGATGAATGGGAGGCAATGTTCCTGGTGAAAATCCAGCTCCCTTTGCTCCTCTTCCAGGATCTGCAGGAAATATTCTGATGGAGGTCTTGTCAAGCACTGCTCTCCACCCCACCCCACCCACCTCCCAGGAAGCAATGTGCCCTGCAGGTGCATGTGGCTGGAGAAGCCTTCTGTTGTAAATTTCCACATTTGCACTCTGCTACATGCCTCATCCCCCTGGGAACAGCACATCCGTTCCCCAGAACCTCAATGCCTGGCCAATGGAAAAAGCTGAAGTTCTAAACCTGCAAAGCCCAGGAAGCAAATGACCCCCCTAGAGGATCACAAATTCTAGGAGGCCCAGCCTGGAGAGTGAACTGTCAACCCCATCCACCATCTTTCTTCCAACACATATCTGTTTACAATGAAAGTATATGTCAAATCTGGGAAATGCTCTTATTTTGCCCAGGAATGAAAGAAGGATCATCTGCTAATGCTTTCCAAACTCCTCACGGGGATCTGTCACATCCCACTTTAATTTCCCCTCCTCAGCAAAACCGTGGCTGAATTCTCCAATCTCATTCCCCCTCTCTCTTCTAAATGCCTCCTGAACCAGAACCACGTGTTGGGCATTTAATTATGCAAAGCCTTGTGTCTTTCTCTGGCATACATAGCTTGAGAGCGTGCAAAGGGTTTCATAGCCAGAGACTTAGCTTCGAGGCTAGCTCTGCCACTCCCTGGCTGTATCACTTTGATTTTGAGCCTCAGAATCTACATCTATGCTTAGAATTTAAGAAATTCAGTGAAGGTAGAGAGAAAAAGCAGTAAGACAATGCCTGCAAGAGTGCCCAGCACTGTGCAGGCACCAAACAGCTGCTGCCTGAGCTTTCAGAGAGTGAGGAACGCTAGTCTTTTTCCCTTTCTCCCAGAGCCACGGCTGCCTATCAGTCTGGTGAATAGCTGTGAATGCCCAGAGATCCCAAGGTGGGGCTCAAACCTCATCTATTCTTTTAAAGCTCCCTCAGCCACTTCCCTATAGCAAACAGCACAGTACTGAGTTCTACAGATGTTCAAGAAGGACTTAATAAATAGATTGAGGTATGCAGAGTTGCGTGATCGATATAATTGACAAGAAGAGATTATTCCTTGCAGGCATCATCATGATTAGGCTCCATTATCATAGCGAAAGAAAACCCCACAGAATATTAGATAACTGCAGATGAGCATTACCTGAGCTGCCAAACACGTGGTCCTAAGGCCAAGGATCCCAACCATGTTTTTGTTAATTATTCACATTGGACATTAGCGTCTCTTCACGAACTGAGGCTCCTTATTAGGGAAATAAGCTTCTTCTCCAAGACACACTTTGTTTGCTGCAGCGGTAAAAAATAAAGGGTCATGGAAGAACTCGGGGAAGAAGAGCTGAAAAGCCCTCTGCGTATAAATAGATAGCTGGATGGTTGCTAAACTTGACCCTGGAGTCGTATAATTAGAGGACAGAGTGGGGGAAACCTCATTAACTACAGAAATCATTAGCAGAGAAAGACAGAAGAGGGAGGGCCAGGGTAGAGGTATTGAGCTGCCCAGGAAAGACGGCTCTGAAGGAGGCCGGGACTGCAGCTGGAGCCAACTCTGTGGGTCAGAGAGGGAGTTCGAGAGATTGGAAGAGCTGGTCAGCCCCCGCACCCACCTGGGCTTTCCATAGACTAAAACAAGAGGTTGGAAATGCCCAGGGCATGGAATTGGCCGTGACCTGTCTCCCAATGCCTATGCCCAGGGTAGCGTGGTCGCACTCCTGCCAGCACAGAGGTCTACAGAGGTGGCCCTGACTCGCTACACTCCATGCATGGATGTGAGGGTTCCTCTGTGACCTGGAGACTCAGAGTGAACCTAGGACCCAGACAAGCCCAACTAGCCCTACCTGATGCCGCTCCCCAGTTCCCTCATGGACTCTCCAAGCCCAGATCCTGCCTTTGACCCAAATAAAGTGAACCCTGACATCTGCCCCAAGACTTCATGAGCATAACACACCTCGCATCCCTTAAGCCCAGGGGGTAAACACACCCGCCTACATAGGAGCTCATATGTGCCTATATGACAAAGACCCACCAGAGAGCCCAGCATTGACAAGACAGGATCAAGGGCTCAGCCCTGCTTCTCCTCAGCAGATGCCATGTGAAAAAATGCTAGCCTGGCAGTGCCCTGAGGCTTCAGCCATCAGGCAAGGAAGGCTAATTAGTCAGTCTGACATCCAAGGGGGAAATGCTGACAAACCCAAGAAGCAGCAAGTGCCTGGGCCCCAGTGGGGCTGGAACCACAGAAACGCAGAGGGCAGCAGGTGGGGGCAGCGGAAGGGCAAACAGGTGTTCTCCAAAGAGCCCTTTCCCTGCCGACCTCTTCGGCCTTTATTCCAGAGATTATTTTTGAGCAACATTAATGAGGCCTTACCCAGTGCCAGGCACTGTGCTCACGCTTTCTCGGATGCTCATACCTTTGAAACGGAAGAGGGGTGGGTGTTGGTAATGGACAGCAGGTGCCAAAAGTCCCAGGCTTTGCAGGGTGTGCACACTACACCGTCATCCTGGAGCTGTGGGGGCAGAGAGCATCACCAGATATCAAAACAAGCCTGGGTATATTATGGGATATAATGCACGCTCTGCAAAATGTTTAAAATAGAGCCAAAAGCTCTTGGATTAGGGCTGCACTCCCAGACACACACACACACACACACACACATACACACACACGTGCACATACACACGGCACCTGGTCAGTATCATCTGGAATTAGGATGCATCAGTGGAAAAGCAGAATATAGTATACTAGAGGCCCAGTGCACGAAATTCATGCACTTGGGGGCGTCCCTCAGCCCGGCCTGCACCCTACTCAGTCTGGGACCCCTTGGGGGATGGGGAGCAGGCCTAAGCCGTCAGTCGGACATCCTTAGTGCTGCCATGGAGGCGGGAGAGGCTCCCGCCACCGCCACTGCACTCGTCAGCTGTGAGCCCAGCTTCTGGCTGAGCAGCGCTCCCCCTGTGGGAGTGCACTGACCACCAGGGGGCAGCTCCTGTATTGAGCATCTGCTCCCTGGTGGTCAGTGCACATCATACCAACTGGTCGTTCCACCGTTCGGTCGATTTGCATATTAGCCTTTTATTACATAGCATTTTATATATCCCAATAGCAACTGTAAGGGTTAAATTTCAGTATCTCTTTCTCGGGTGCAAATAATAATAGTGACTTAACGACTAGCTCGAGCTCACCAGCTCATGACTGAGCTAGAAGTGTAAACTGTGTCTGATCCACCTCCCGTTCAATAAGACAGCTGGGAGGGCCGAATTCCCTATTCAGACTAGAAGAGGATTGAATCCCCTCAGTATTCCCCCCAGGTTCCCCAGTGAGCTCTGAGAGTACCCTGACAGGTAGAAAGAGACAGCTGTCTAGAAAAAGACACTGGACAGGCCCAGAGAGCAATAGGTCACCCCTAATGTCCACCCAGCCACCAACAGAACATAAGAAAATCCTGAAACAAACAAAAATTGTCCCTTTCCCTAGCGATCAGGTGTGACGGACACTGGATTATACAGAGGAAAAAAAATCTCTTTTCATCTCACATAATGTACCTTTCTTTTGATGTGTTGTGACTCAGGACATCACAGAAGCAGACCAGTTGTGAAAAACTGATTTCAATTTCATAAATGTGTCCGCATACTTTCTGGAGCTTGGTGGAAACATTCAATTATAGCGATGTCCAAGTATTTCTGAAGGTTAAAATTCATAAAGCTTGGGTGAGCTTTATTTCATTGGCATATCTTTATTTCATTTCTTTCCTTGCACATCTCCCAAACAGAAAGAAATACTATAGGCAGGTCTGGAAAAGAAGAATATGTATTTTATACACACTTATACCAACTATAGGGGTTATTTCAGGGTCTCTTTATCAAATGAAAGGCTGCCCTGTGTTGGGGCAGGAACCAGGGTCCAGACTGCTCTCTGGAGGCCCCAGAGCTTTCCTGCCCAGATAGTCCTGTCCGGCAGGCACAGACTAGTCTATGGAGGTTATAGTCTAGCAAAGGAATAGTCTATGGAATTCACCCATTCACAGATAGTTACCCTACACAGACTAGTCTGCAGAGGTCAGAGTCTAGCAGAGGAACAGCCTATGGAATTCACCCATTCAATACATGGCTACCATGCCAGGCAACTGACCCAGGTACCAGGGATACAATAGTGAGCATGACAGTCAAACGTCTTCCCTCAAGGAGTGATGCTAATTCAGACTCTTCGGTGAATTGTTGGTCTATCTCTAGTACAAAGCAGGAGCCCCGCGGTGCTCGTATTCTTAACTCACTAAGTCATTTCACCTCCCCGGGCCTTAGTTTCCTCGCCTACACATGAAGGTGGTTTAACAGCCATCATAAGAGTCTGTGACAATTAACTAGTTTAAAATAGATGACATAGGAAGCACAGTCCAGGAGTGTGAGAATGACATGGGCTTGGGGGTCAGAGACCTGAGTTTGAGGATGTGACACTTAGGACAATGACTGGGACATATCAGCACTTCATAAGGATTTGTTTTTCTAATGTACAATGACACAAATAAGAAGATCTAGCACTGATTGCTCACCGAATGGTATTTCATAAGTGTTCAATATATGTATGTCAGTTACCATCCCTGCCTCCACCTCTTTCTGTCCCCAGGAACAGAAAACACTGAATGTTAGTGAATATGTAGGTCCAATCTCTGGCTTCACTACAAACCAAAGAAACAATTGATTTTGAACTTCCTCTGGGTTTGCAACAGTTGTCCCTGAGAAGAGCCGAATGGTGTTGCCTCTGAGTTACCCAGGCACGAGGCCAAGCAGAGGAGTTTTGTTAGCATTTGGTTTTGTTTCTCAGCCCCAGTAATCCAGATCATGGCCTTATTCCCCTCTGGGTGGGGCAGTGGAACTAGCTCTCCTTACATGATAAAAATAAACAAGTGAAGCAGGAGGGGGGGACGGATGCAGCAAACTGTGTCCTTGGGTTAAAAAAAAAAATCAGATCTGTGCTTTATTTCCAAATAGAAAGGGGACTGGCTCCACCAAGGGCAGTGTTAAATAAAAAGCCAGTCCTGAGAGCACACCTGGAGGTGGGAGGGGGAGCACGCTCACAACCCCGCCAACTGCCCTCCCTCTGACCCCCACACTGGCCTTCAGTGAGGAGGGGGCCCATTCTCACAAAGGAGCCGGTTGAGGATCTGTGGGAACAGATGTCTGATTTCCTCCCTGGTTCCCTAATGCTGCTTTCAGCTTAATTAACCAACTGTGCCACTTTCACACCTGGATGGGATCCGGAGAGCTGAGCAAACACCCACTGCGCCCCTCAATGGGTGGACCTCCAGGCTTTGTCTGAGCAACAAGAGCCTGCACCCAGACAAGGCTGCTCCTAGGAGTCTGGGCTGTAGCCTGCACCCTTGACCCACCGCAGGGGCAGGCCCCTAAGAAAGACCCTTGTTGTCCAGCTTCCATCTAGGCCCCCACTCGCCGTGGTCCTTGGGAGGGAAGAGCAGGATCTCAGAGACCAGACACCCTCTACAGCTCAAGTGTGTGCATTCCCTTACTCCTGACAGGAAGGCTAAAAGTGGGGGATGTTACTTTGTTACCTCTGAGGGAACTGAGGTGCAAAGGGATTCAATAATATGCCTAAAGTCACTCAACTAATGAGTAGTTTAATGATATTAAAATCCAGGCATTAGCCCGGCTGGTATGGCTCAGTGGTTGAGTGTCAACATATGAACTAGGAGGTCATGGGCTCGATCCCCAGTGGGGGACTTGCAGGAGGCAGCCGATCGATGATTCTCTCTCATCATTGATGTTTCTATCTATCTCTCCCTCTCCCTTCCTCTCTCTGAAATCAATTAAAAAATTTTTAATCCAAGCATTAAAATGGTATTAGAATCTGTGATCTTCCCCATGACACCAGATGCCTGATGAATGACCTCACCAGGGAGCAGAAATGGGTGAATATGTTTTAGATTTAAAGACAAAAATATGGATGCTGTTCACCCATCAATCCAGGAAGCCAGTGCAGCTCCCAGCTGCCCTAGAGAGAGCAACAGAGGAAGGGAACGTGGTTTCTGCCTGGCGAGGTTTACTGTTTAATAATAATGGCTGACATTGGTCAAGCACTTACCCAGCCCCCAACCCTACGTTATTATTTTCATTTTACAGATGATGAAAACTGATACCTGGAGAGGAACATGCTTGAGGTCACACAGAAAAGGCAAAGTGGGGGGGTGGGGGGATTTGAGTGCACCTGTCTATCTCCCGAGGAGGTGAGCTGACCCCTGTGCCAGGTGAAAAGGCATAGGGGACAATCAAGAGTGGGAGATCCTCTCCCCTCACCCCTGCTCTGAGCTACAGAAACTCCTGGGCCCGAAGAGCTAGATTTGGCCCTTGCCCCCATTGGGCCCAGCTTTGGCTCCCTTGGCTAATCCTGGAAATACAGCAGAATCATGGGCTTTAGCCCTTTCCTCCTGCCCATGCAGCCCTCTCGACCAAGAACCAAGGTTCCCCACAGCATGTATTTGAGCAGGAATCCTTCTTCTCCAAGCTCCTCCCAGGAGAGTGGGCAGATGCCCCGAGAAACCTGATCCCCCTGGCCTGAACCTATCCCTGAGCCTGCTGTGGAACCCTGCCCAGCCTGCTCAACCCCCACACCCACCTGTCCCATTTCCCCAGGGTAGTGAAAAGGACAGCCTGACCACCTCAGGGGGATGCTCTCTGCAACTTCAAATTTTTGTTCAAAAGGTTACTTTGACTTTTTGAGAAGGCTCTCCTGAAGCTCTGAGTTTGGACCTTTTTTAAAAATTAATTTCCTGTTTTCAATTTCACTGATTTCTGCTCTAATTCTTATACCTCTGCTTACTTTGGATTTAATTTATTCTTCTTTTTCTAGTTCCTTAAGGTGAAAACTTAGATGATTGATTTTAGATCTTTCTTCTCTTCTAATACATGCATGTATGGCTACAACTTTCCCTCTAAGTACTGCTTTCACTGCATCCCACAAATTTCAAAAAGTTGTGCTTTCATTTTCATTTAGTTCAAAATATTTTTTAGCTTAAGATTTCTTCTTTGACCATGTGTTTAGAAGCATTTAATCTCCGTGTACTTTAGGATTTTCCAGTTATCTTTCTGTTATTGATTTCTAGTTTAATGCCACTGTGGTCTGACAACAGACATTGTATGGTTTCTATTCTTTTAAATTTTTTTTATGGCCCAAAATGTGGTCTGTCTTGGTGAATGTTCTATGTGAACTTGAGAAGAATGTGTATTCTGCTGTTGTTGGATTAAGCTATCTATAGATTTCAATTGTATCTAGTTGGTTGATGTTATTGAATTCAACTAGGTCCTTACTGATTTCTGCTGGCTGGATCTTTCCATTTCTGATTGAGGGGTGTTGAAGTCTCCAACCATGATAGTGGATTCATCTATTTCTCTTTGTGATTCTAAAAGTTTTGCCTCATGTAGTTTTATGCTCTATTATTAAGCTATAGAGCAATTTTAAGGATTGTTATGTCTTCTTGGGGAATTGACTTCTTTATCACTATGTAATACCTTTCTTTATCCCTAATACGTTTCCTTAGTTTGAAATCTGCTCTGCCTGAGATTAGTATAACTACTCCTGCTTTCTTTTAAATAGTGTTAGCATGGTATATTTTCATCCACCCATTTAGTTTTCATCTATCTGTGTCTTTATATTGAAAATGGATTTCTTATAGAGACCATAGATTTTGATCTGTGGGGTATTTTTGCTCGTTGGTTGGGGGGTTTTGTTTGTTTGTTTGTTTTTTTATCCTCACCCGAGGATATTTATTCCTTTTTTTTTTTTTTTTTTTTTTTGAGAGAGAGAGAGAGAGAGAGAGAGAGAGAGAGAGAGAATATGAAGAGGTTTCTGTGAAGTCCTTAGAATAGGACCACAAGAAGAAGCTGGGACAGTTTTCCCCTGCAGACTCAGTTTCTTCCCCAACAGGAAAAGAGCACTGGGTTGGGAGTCTGGCACCTGGGGTGTGGAAATTCATTCTCTCCCACATCAGCTGGCTGGACTTCAATTCCCCCCTGTGACTTGGGGGGCTCTAATTGGTCATAACTGCAGAGTCAGCAACTGTCTGGTTCAGTTGGGAATAGAGCTGCATGATGACCCCAGGGGCCCCGGTCATGGTTCAGAGCTAGTCATGCCCTGGATTTCCTATTAGAGGTAGGCTGAGCTGAAAACTCCCAGCCACTGGAGCCCCAGCATTAAGAGGGAGAAAGCTAGAAACCTTTGCTTCTTGCTGTGATGGTTCATTTACAATCCAAAGATGCATGGCGTGTGGGTGTCAGAGAAAGTGGAGTTCCTGACTGGGGCCAGGAAAGCAGTAAAACTTAAGTAGAGAAAAAAACATTAAGAGCAGGAGAGATGGGGTGGTAGGAGAAAAGAGGAGACGAAGAAAGAGGCTCCTGGTTAAAGAGCTGCATAATTCTAGACTGAAAAAAAAAAAAAAGAAAATTAAACCCAGGGGAATAAAAACATTAAAAGGGTCACCAATTCATGTTGGGACTGATGCTGGTGCCACCCCAGCTCCTTGAGGCATTTGCAACCTTGGCTCCTCTGTCCCCACCCTGTTAGGATGCTCTATCTGCTCACCCTCCCTCTGCATCTCCCTCTCTCCCCTCCAAGCTCCGGCTGCTTCCAAATGAGCCCCAGTTCTGTAAGCTGTTTTCTTAGATTGCATCTAACAGAAAGTGTTCCACTAGAATAATTTTGTTTTCATTTTACCGAGCAAGAGAAAAGACTTGAGATGCTTTTAAAAAGCAGCGAAGCCCAGGCAGTTTTAATAGGCTAGCGGGTGGGGCAATAAGGGTACTTTAACACAGATTTAAAATAAACACTCCAGAGAGAAAATGACAGAGAGAGAAAGAAAGAAAGCGAGCTCAACCACAAAGGAGTGGGTTTTGGATCAGTCCTTGCAAACTCCAATGCTTCACCTGAAATCCAAGACAGGCTCTAGGAAAATGAGTGTCCACTAGCAGAATGTCACCAATCTCCATCAAGCAGCCTTGACAAGACACTATCCCTACAGCTGGCCCTAGACAATGGTCCCCATGAGAAGCTCTCAGCCATGAGTGATATTTAGGGAGACCTATGTAAATGTTTTCCAGAACAGTATGAGGTCCTTGGCCTTTCAGAAAACCACACTCGGGGTCCTGCTCACCCCGAGGCAGTATGGCACAAAGTCCCCTGGTGAAGAGACACAGGGCGCTCTAAACCCTGCTAAGTCATGGGTTCTGGAACCTGAGTTCTGGAACTTGGAGTGGGTTGGAGAGGAAGGGAATAGTCCTCTCCACTGGGCATGAAAAACAACTTCTCCTTCATCACGGTAGCAATATCTCCTAATGGGCTTGCTGCCTGCCTGCTTGACCCCACCCATGGTGCCTTCTCCTCACGGCAGCCAGAGGCTTATCTGGGAAACTTGAATCTGCTTCTGCCAAGGGAGGACCTCATCTGCTGAAGACCCTGTAGTCACTCCCCATAGTCTATATAATAAAAGGCTAATATGCAAATCGACTGAACAGCAGAATGATCTGTTACTATGATGCACAATGACCACCACCAGGGGGCAGGCGCTCAATGCAGGAGCTGCCCCCTGGTGGTCAGTGCACTCCCACAGGGGGAGCGCGGCTCAGCCATAAGCCAGGCTCACGGTTCTCAAGCGCAATGGCGGTGGCGGGAGCCTCTCCCGCCTCTGCGGCAGCACTAAGGATGTCTGCCTAATTCCTCAGTCAGACATCCCCCAAGGGCTCCCAGACTGTGAGAGGACGCAGGCCGGGCTAAGGGGATCCCCTGCCCCCAAGTGCATGAATTCCGTGCACTGGGTCTCTAGTTTTAGAATAAGAATGAAATCCTTAACAAGGCCAAAGAAAGTGAGCGTAAGTTCTGCTATCCAAACCAAGATAGTGTTGGGAGTAAAAGGGGACATTTTTCTAATTTGCCAGGAAAACAGAAGCAAACTAGGACTGTCCCCAGCAAAGTGAGATGTTTGGTCCCTATCCATTCAGGCCCTGCATGTTCTGGCCCCCAATCTCTCTCTCTCCAACTCAGCCTGAGATGCTTTGTTCTGCATTCCAGCCTTGCTGGCCTGCTTTCACTCCCCAGAATTCCTCATGCTCCTTCCTCACACAGGACCTTTGCATGTGCTAAACCCTCTACCTGGAATCCTTTGGCCATCGCCTTTAACCAATTAATTCTAGCTCATCACCCATATCTCAGCTTAAATGATACTTTGGGGAGGCTTTTACTGAATTCCTCTCCCCCACCCACAGCCAGCCTGGTCAGATCCTTTGTTATGTGCTCCTAAAGAAACATGCTCCTTTCCTTTAGATGATTTCTCTCCCTTTGTGTTACATGCTCATTTCTCTAATAATCTGACTGCTGTCGATTTCCCTTGTCAGACTCCAAGAGGGCGGGAACTGGATGTGTTTGCTCACATTATGAACTTGGCATCCAGCACAGTGATTGGCTGAAGCCCTTCCTAGAACATGCAAAAAAACTAACTCCCTTTCTGCCCAACTCTCATTCTGGACCAACTTTACCTTGGTCCTCAGGTCCCATCACGCTGCCTGCCCCAAATCACTCACCCCTCCTTCTTGTTCGTCCACCCTGCCTGGTCTCACACACATTCTGGGCCACCAAACGCAGCATTGGCTATGTCCTGCTCTGAAACATTCTTGAATGGTTCCATGAGTAACTGTCATGTCCTCAACTAATGTAAGTTCAAGAGCAAGAGCCTCTCAGGTGGAGGGATTCTCCAAGTTTTGTGCCAACTTCTCAACCTGAGTGGTTCTCAATCTTTTTTTTTTTTCTTGCTCCAACCCACCTGAGACATGCAGCACCTCTCATCAGGTTTTAGCTCAGTGATTTAGAGCATAGACATTAGGGAACGGCACTGTGAGGACTCGGTGGCAAGAGGAAATAGGATATACCGGTACAAGGAACAGAAAAAGAGGTGGGACAACTAGATGGATGGGGACAAGGAGAGAGTATTTGGAGGGAGCTTGGTGAGAGGACCCAGACTGAGAAGCCTGGTGCACAAAGGGAAGCAAATCAGATCCTTGCCCTCAGATCCTTGTACTTTATAATTTACTGCCAGAAACAGACATGCTTCCAAAAATAACTGAACAAATCAATGTGTAGTCATCAGGGAGATAAGCAATCCAGAACAGCCCTGCCAGGACCTTTAAGTGATGATGGATAGAGGTGGATACGGTATAATTTTTTTAATCTTCTATTCAAATTTAAATAGCCACAGGTAGCTCGTGGCTATTGTATGGAACAGCATAGAAAAGAATAAACTCAGTTCTGAGAGTTTATAACAAAGGAACTGGTCTCAACCAGGGGATCAAGGTAGGCATTCCTGGAGAAGTGATGAGTTAGGGTCACAATAATGAAGTGGCAGATACTGCTGACTGGCTTGTCTCAAAATCCCTAATATACAGTGGAGGGGGAAACTTTACTAGTAAAACCAAAACACACAAGATTTTGGCTCTAGCCTGGGCTCACTGATTTACAAGCCAGGCAACGCATTATTCAAGTCACTGATTTGCTCTGAGCCTTAGTTTCTTCATCCGTGAAATGGGAATATTTGTTCTACCTAATTCACGGAACTATTATGCAGATCAAACAAAAGGATGTACATAAGAAACATTGGAAACTATAAATACTTTATACATGTAAGATATGATTTTAATATCTCTTTTGCTCATTACAAAAGAAATACATGCCCATTGTAGAAAATTTGGAAAACATAAAGATTGAAAGGTTAAAAAAAATTAATAACATTTTATCTGTCTCTTCATCTTTTTCGTTGCACCTATGTGTGCATATATGTCATTTTTTAAACAAGATCTGGGAGCATACTTGTGTGCTGTTTTGTAGACTGCTTTTTTCCCTAAGCAATCTATCATGAAACTTCCCCCAAGTCATTCATTTTCTACAATATGGTTTTCAATGGCTGCAAAGTGTTCCATAAGATGTTGTCATTTTACCTTCAGAGCCCATTACCTCCCTCATTAGCAGGTAGAGAGAGAGTCAAGGGAAGTAAACAGTCCTGGCTCCTGGACCCACTGCCTCAATGTCCCCAAACCAACCAAATCATGAATGAAGAAATCTCCTGGGGAGCCTGCTGATCCCACCCAGATCTGTGCGATCGCTTCCCAGGCCTGGAATCAAGCCAAGCCCAGATGGCAGCTCTGCCGGATTCACCAATAATTACACCTCAACACTCGGCACCCAGTGCTGTGGGAATTCCCCGGGGGGAATTCCACCCAGCCCCCCTCCCCACTAGTTGGGGGATAGCTTCCTTTCTCTGCCACCTTTTGCTGGGCTTTCCTATTTCCACAGTTCAGGTGGCCCCGGGCCCTCTGAGAGGCACTCCTGCTGAATTGGTTTGCAGACTATGCCACTTCAAACATGATTTAAGAAAAATGACCGGAGCCTCCGCTCTGCCTGCCTTTGGAAACGGTCTTTGTGCTCAGATCATTTGCCAGCGACACTCCATCTCCTCAATTACCCCGGCTAGTTTATCTTTATCTGCCTGGAACACCGACGGGGGAGCGGCGGATAGATAGCACCGTTATTTAAGTGGCTTGTTCAGCTGGAAGACTTCTGCACCTCAGAGCATGAAATACCCCTGGCCTTTCCCCGGGAGACCAGACCCTGCACTGTCTTTAGGTTTGAGCGTGACAGAGAGAGGCTGCCAAGGAAACGTTTCATTATAATAGGGCTGCAGCCTTAGGAACGCGGGAGAGGTGGCCCATGGCCTAGGAGGGTATTTTACCAATCCTGTAGGACCCGTGTGGCCTCTACACAACTAGAAGACTCTGCAGCGGACAAAGCTACGGCATGCCTGAAAGGTTAACAGGGAAAGAGCAAGGATCAGACCACTAGGATGGTCCCTCCGCGTGGATCTATTTTATGCACTTACTATATACTCACACGTAATATAGATACCGAGAGGAAGATGCCACCCCATGCCTCCTGTCTTCAAGGAGATAAAATAGCAAAAGATACTGAACAAAACCAGGCAGTGCATGCCAGGCTAACAACAACAGCTAGCAATGACTGAGCGCTTACTACGTGCCAGGCATTCTGCTAAGCGCCATCACACTTTCTTGTTTACTGCTCGCAACTATCCTATGAGGTGTAGGGGCTGAGTCTCGTTTTTCAGATGCGGACACTCAGCAGTAGTACGATTAAACAACTCGCCCAGCGTCACACAAGCAGAAATTACAACCAGAGCTATCTGCCGTGTAATGGACACAGTGCTGTTTCCAAAGGGAGCGGTTAGAAGGAAAAGAGGGGTCCCAGCCCACTTTCCAATAAAGGCAATCCATTGGCCGTTTCAAGTGGTAGGACTGGACACTGATACAAGAACGCAGGGCAGCACCAGTGGGTGGTGAACACAGCTCTCCATCGGCCCTGGCCCTTCTCCAGACACACATCCCTACATTTGACACCTGAGACATGGTCCTTTCAGGCTTCCTTCCTTCCTTCCTTCCTTCCTTCCTTCCTTCCTTCCTTCCTTTCTTTCTTTCTTTCTTTCTTCCTTTCTTTCTCTTTTCTTCCTTTCTTTCTTTTTTGCTTTCTATTCCTTCTCCTTTCAAAATGAGATTCCATTCCTTCCCATCAAAGATTGGACCAATACCAGCGGGAATACCAGCCACATGGGCCAGGGAGGGGCCTGGGAGACAAGCCAGGTCATTGCTCAGAGGAGCCCAAGACAGAAGTACCTGAGAAGTCCTGCCAATTCTAGGCAAGGACGGAGCAAGAAGAGCCTCTGACAGCACCAGACAAGCCATGGGTCAGACCTTAGATTCCAGGTGAGAGTCAGGGCAGAGACCGGAAACAGGAGTGAGGTCTTAGGTGTGAGCCCCAGAAGCAGGTTCTGAGACAAGGCTGAGTGTGAATGGTTTCTTTGGGAGGTGGCTCTGAGAAGAAGTAACAGGGAAATGGGGATCTGACACAAGGAGAGGAAGGAAGTGAATACAAGGTGTGTTCATAAGATTATTATTTGGGGCCATTGGAGCTGATTGCACCAGGAAATTCTGGGAGACTATGTGCAACATGGCTCATGCAACATGGCTCGGAGTTGTTCCCCCAGGGGATAGGGAGCTGGGGTATTTGCCCACCAATGCCTTCACATAAATAGTTGAGGGCTGCTAATAGTGAGATAAGTCCCAGCATTTCAGCCCGCCCCACATACTCACACTAAGCGAGCTCTTCCTGCAGCCAGAGGAAGCCCACAGGCACAGTCTCACTCAGGTGCTGCAGAAAAGAGCTCTGATTGGGAGTGCCCGGGAATATGACCCGGTCAGAGCCAGAGCAAACAATAACGAGGAGGGAAAGAATGTAAGGACAAGGTGCAAGTCCTCAAGCTACAAAGGGAACAGAAGGACTGTGAGATCCCTGGCGCAGCCTGGCTAGTGACTGCACGACATAGGGACAGGCAGGCCTGGGAGTTTCAAGGGTCAGGGCTAGGCTGATGGGGAAGCAGCTACAACTGGTAATTCACACAGGCCCTCTGTCCCTTGTAATCCTGCTCCTCTATCCCTTCCCTATCCTAGGGATGAGCTGGCCAACCAACCTGAGAATCAGACCCTAGGCAATGGAAGGGCGGCCTGCAAGGTCCTCTGGTCGCCTTCGAGCTTCTCTCCCTGCCCCACTCTGCTCTACAGGGCCCCACGAACTTGATCCCTGGGCCCAGACAGGGTGATCTGACTGAGATGGTACCTCCTCTCTTTCAACCCAAACCTACCTGACAACCCAAGCCTCACGCCCTGACAATGGCCCCAGAACTGTCTCTGAAATTACTTGTGGCCAGAGCAGGAGGAGTCAAAGTGAGGATCCAAGGGAGGCATCTGGAATTTCACATTTGGAAAAGCCCAGACATTTAAACAGAGGTGCTATTTCAATTCGCTCACTCCCATTCTCCTTTAACCTTAGACTGAGGGAGGAGTAAACCCTCTCGGCTTGGTAGACTGAATTCTTTAAAGAGCCACCTTGTCCTTTTTTTAATGTTTTGGGGTTTTTTTTTGTTTTGTTTTGTTTTGTTTTCGTTTTGCTTGGGGCAGACATCAAGGGCCCAAAATGGAGATTTGGTACCTTGGTCAGATGGCTCAAAATGCCATAAGTTACCACGGGAATAGCGTGCTACCAATCATCTTTCCTGCTAATCCAGAAGTCAAATAAGTCCATGAAAGGCTTTTTTTTTTTTCCTTTCTAGAATTTCAGGCTCCCTGAGGACTAATTTCTCTGAAAGCTGCATTAAACTAATAGCACCATAAAAGGCCCATTGTGAGATATAATGGGTTTGCAGGACTTTCCTATAAAAATAATAAAAAGACTGCCAAAGGCAATTTCCAAAGGTCAATTATCTTTGTGTTGCTTGAGCTGAGTGGAGGTCAGTCCCAGAATTCCATTTGATGGGCATATTAATCAAAACGGGGCCTGCCCTCCCCATCTGACCCCATCACTGTCAGAGAAGTCACAGGTTCCTCCTGATGCTGGTCGCCAGGAGGGGGCTCAGGGCTCCGTTTTTCCCAGGAAGAGACCGGCCCACTACCACAGTGAATGCAAAGGTGGAGGCTGAAGTTTCCAAGGGAAGAAAGCTACACCCTGAGCACAGGAAAGAAGACATGACCCAGGTTATATTTGACCAAAACCAACTTCAGTTAGTTTAAGCAATAATGAAAAGTTTGCTCATAGATACAGGTAACAGATTGGTGGTTACCAGAGAGGAAGGGGGATGAAGGAAGGGCCAAATTGGGCAAAGTAAATCAATATATGGTGATGGATGGAAACTAGACTTTTGGTGGTGGAGCAAGCTATGGTATATACTAGTACAGATATCGGATCATAATGCTATACACTTGAATCTTATAGGATGTTATTAGCCAATGTTACCTCAATTTAAAAAAATTGATTGAAAGAAAAGTTATCTAACGTAAGTGGGAATTTTAAGGATGGCTGGATCCAAGGCC
This sequence comes from Cnephaeus nilssonii, assembly GCF_951640355.1. NCBI lineage: Eukaryota > Metazoa > Chordata > Mammalia > Chiroptera > Vespertilionidae > Cnephaeus > Cnephaeus nilssonii. The sequence continues at coordinate 47,042,709 of NC_137087.1, read as the reverse complement.
TCAAACAATGTCAACTGCCTGATGAGAGGATGTTCTCACTTCTCTCTGTCTCGTCTCTTTTCCTCCCTCCATCCTTCACCCTCACTCCCTATGTCTATCTCCGCACTACCGCTGCCTGCTCTCAGACAAGCTCCTTGTGGCAGGCAAGAAGGCATCAGTGAAATGGAATTTTTGGACTGGAACCCGGATTCTTTGTCCTCTGGAATCAAAGAATGAATCCACGGACAGAAAGTGGAATAGCAAAGGTGGAGATTTATTGAAGAACCAGTACAGACTCCCACATGGGGAGAGGGAAAGAGTCCCCCAGAGTGGACTCCCACGTGGGGAGGGGGAAAAGGGTCCCACTGAGTTCCTTTTCCCTATGGCTTGTAAAGGCTGCAGATCCTGGTGCCTTGATATCCCCTCTGATTGGTCACTATTCCCTTAGACTGGTTACTATAGTAACTCCTGGGCTCAAAGGTAGAACCTCACATGGGACGTAAGGTTCTCTTCCCCCTCCTTATTATTTTTCTCTTCCCTTTGGGCTTTTCTTCTTCTCCCTCTGAATGAAGGGCTTCCTTCTCTTTTTTCTGTAAATGTAGACCTTTTGCTGTTCCCAGCTCCTTCATTCTATGGAAATGTACCTGTTGCAGCTTTTCAGCTTCCCTATTCTGTGGAAATATACCTTCTGCTGCTCTGCAGCCCTGTGCTTCCTCCATGGTCCCCTTAATTTCCAACATTTCTAAAATTTCCTAAACCTGTCCTATCTTACCCCTAAAATTCCTGTTTCATCAGGCTGACCTTTATTGACCATTTCCCCCATTGAGCTACCTCAGTGTAAAGAGACTTTTTCATATATCAATTTCAGGAAAAACCTCTGGTTAGCTCTGTTTGGATCATGTGCCTATCCCTGGACCAATCATTGTATCCAAGGGGCTGCAAAAATATGATTTGCTCAGCCTGGGTCACATGCTTACCCTGTGGCTAGGAGGTCTGGAGAGAGAGGACACATAGCCTCCTATATAATAAAAGCCTAATAATATGCAAATCGACCGAACAGTGGAATGACCGGTCGCTATGATGTGCACTGACCACCAGGGGGCAGACACTCAATGCAGGAGCTGCCCCCAGCCCACAGGCCCCAGGCAGGTGCCAGCAGGGGCCCCCCATCACACCACTGATTGCCCCACAGAGGGAGGCGACTGGTGACAGCAGCGGAGGGCGGCAGGGCCAGCCGGCGAGTGGGCAGCTCCAGGCCGGCCAAGGTGGGTGCCAGCGTGGGCCCCCCAATTGCCCCACTGGTCACCGCACAGATCGGTCCTGATCGCCGGCCAGGCCTAGGGACCCTACCTGTGCACAAATTTCATGCACTGGGCCTCTAGTATTGGATAATTAACCAGATCACATCCAGTAGGGGAAAAGGCGGTCCCCCAAAGGACAGGATGCTGGCAGACAAAATCCTGCCCACCCAAAGAAAGCTATCCAGCTTCAGAATGCACTCTACTGGTTAACTAGGTATTTTCATTCCAAATATTTCATTCATCTAGTCATCCCTCCTCTCTTCCATTCATTCATTCAGCCAGGCAGCTTGTTTACCTAGTGAGAGTGTTAGCTTTACAGGAACAAATTTTTCTCCGTCTGGCCCCTCCTCAAAATAAAACCTGAAAAACAATTGCCCTTACAGGGCCCTAAGATTCTGGAAGAATGAATTATTCTCAAGCCCTTCAGTCTGCAAGACTCAATAAGGATGCATTAAAAAGTATGGGAGGGTACACACCAAAATATTACCAATGGCTATCTCTAAATGACATATATGGCTCCTTTCTTTTCTTTATTGCATATCATTTTTTCTAATCTTTCTGTAATGAAAATGTAGTGCATGTGTAATTTTTAAAAGGAACAATAATGCTAAAAGCCTTTCAATCTCATTAATCTGATTCTATATGCACCAAGTAACCCTTTGGGGAATGTAACTGGCTTCCCAAGTCCACTTTGCTACTAAAGTGAGAGCAGGCTGACCATCCTAAACACTCAGTAGCTGTGTCTTTCCTTGAGAATAATACTCAGCCAGTTGGTTTATCGAGTCTTTTCTGAGTCTTGGACATGTAAATGTGCTCCCAAGGTGCTGGCCCAACAGCCAGCCTTCTCCGCATCACCTCAGGGTGGCATCCAAGACCCTGGAGGAGGAAAGTGTTTGCCTTCTCACTACAGCTGTGGGGAGGCCGGCCACATTTGCAGCTGGCAGGCAACAGAGCCATTACTCATTAGCAACCAAGAAAAAACCAGGGCGTTTCTATCACCTACAGGAGGAATAGTCTCTTGATGCAATCAGCGACCCTTCACCCTGGACATGATAGGTGGTGCCCTTCCTGGGAACAATGGCAGAAATGTTCCAGCTGGGGTCAGGGGCTCCATAAAGAGTCATGTCTATGTTGGCAATAAAAGTGGAAATTATCAGACCTTTAATATAGCTTTAACTTAGATCTTAATATTTTGAGTAGGATCAAAGTGTGTTGGTATAGTACAGTGGTCGGCAAACTCATTAGTCAACAGAGCGGCAAACCGCGGCTCATGAGCCGCATGTGGCTCACGAGCCACAGTTTGCCAACCACTGGTATAGTACAGTGCTTTTCACGGAGTCTCTTGTTACACAGGTATGAAACAGACATATATGTTGGTCAAAAGTACTTTAAAGTTTTCTACCCAGACTCATCTTGGAAGACGTAGGATTGCTGATCGAATGAGGAATACAACTTTTAAAGGATGTTGGTGCTTCTCAATGTGAAACTGTCAAATGACTGAATACCAAACTGTTATATTGTAAATCAGAAGATGCCTTGATCAATAAGCCAAATTAATTTGGAGTCTTTTATTACTACGCTAGCACTAGCGGGCTCAGAGTAGAATGTCTCTGTCAAATTCGGGCCCCAACATGGTGGAAGTCTTCCATATTTATACTTTTTTCAGCTCTTTGTCTTCCAAATTTGGAACAAGACTTCCAGACCTTTTGAAAAAGAAGTCCTGTGTGCTGGGACAGGCCCGTGAGACCATATCTCAAAGCCTAGCCTGGCACCAGCACTGACAACTCTGTCTGGGGTATAGTTTATGGCCTCTCTGGAATGGGAGTAATCTTATTTTCCCTATTATTTAAGCAAGCAAGCATTTACAGAAGCCAAAATAGCAGGGTTAAAATTTCAAATAGCAGTTTTTACACAAGATGGAGGTTACTATGCTTCAAAACTACATATATAATATTCACATGGACTCTGCATCTATTTATCAAGGACATGACTAGTGATCACAACTAAACTAACATTTGCTATTCATTACATTTCTTACTATCCCTCTCCTATGATTTCAAGCAGTCTCTTACCACATCCCTATGAGTTTTTGAAGGTGGGGAATGAATAAATCTAGTAATTGGAAGAATCAGAGTTTACCCAAAGTTTGCTTTGTCTCCATCCCACACCAGCTTCCAGTGCCCCTATGCACCCTTCTCAGCAACACCGCACCTGTATGTGCACACAGCGTGCACGCCCATAGGCACCACATGTGCGATAAGCTTGTGCAATGTCCAGGTGCCGCATTTTCTGCACTGATTGCATATTAATATGCAGGCAGTGAAAAGGAATGCAATGTGAGAAAAACTCCAACAAGAAAGGAAAATGGAAGGTAGAGTTAACTCCACAAGAGAAAAATCAATTTAACTTAACCGGTCCTCCTTCCCAATGTACAGAAAGTAGCAGCTGAGCAGTGGAATCTAGACAGGCTTGGCCACCTCTGGCTTAAATACAACCTCTTCAGAGGAAATTTCCTGAAGTGTCAGGTGGGCATAATTCTAAAATGAACACTAAACATCAGCAGGAAATAAACCCTGTGGTTATAAATCCCACGAGGAAAGAGTAAAAAAAAAAAAAAAGTCTCTGGCTAGATAACGGCACAACACACCAATATTCCAGAAAGACAAACACAAGCATAAGTTGCCGCTTGCTTTAAAAAAAAAAAAAAGAAAAGAAAAGAAAAGAAAAGAAAAGAAAAGAAAAGAAAAGAAAAGAAAAGAAGAAGAGGTAGCAACAAATGCACTCTGCTAGTTAGGAGTCCTGCCTATTAAGGCCTGAAAAGTTACATGGCCCCAGGGCCTGTTCTCAGATACTATTCTCTGGGAGAGGTGCCGGCCAAACTGGGTATATTTCTTCTAATGCTGGTACTGGGGGAAGTACAAATCTTTCTTTAGAGGTTCATAGAAAACAAGACTGGCTTATGGTGAGTCTGGCTTTCCTGTTGTTTTCCTTACAATAACAAGAGGATTTGGAAACACACTTGGGTTTATGAAGTATAAATCCTGCTAAAATCTGTAGAAGTTAAGAGGACGTGAGGGTTCTTTGGAGAAGAAAGCAGAACCTTTGTCAGGTTGCACTGAGCAATGTTCTTTCTTGTTGGAGATATTGACAAATTTCCAGGTCTTTGACAAGGGGAGCTGAGACGAGGAAACTCATTTCAAATCATATCTCAGGTAGGCGTCTGAGCCAAAATACGATGAAAGTCATTAATTTCTTTTTCTGCTAAGCCACCAAGCACAAGTGGAATAGTTCTCTCCTTTTCTTATTTTGATCTGAAATCTGTTCAGAACAAGAGCCAAGATTCCTGTTCTAAATTTTCAGAGAATGGCACAAAATTGTTCTTTTTCGTTCTCCTTAACCAAAACAACTAGGTGTGAACAAAACTGTCACTTAACCTGGTAATTAGTACAGGAAAATGTAATTAACTGCCGCAAGCCTTCCTTTCTCATCTCAAACATCGCTGATGCCAAAGAGATCAACGTCTATATCACAGGTAGGATAATAAGCCCATCTAATGGATAGGATGCTTTACCTGCCTTGATTTGGTAACAGGATGTCCCAAGTTAACTGTCCAATGATTTTTCCAAGGCCTCTTCATAGATGAAGGGAGTCCACAGAGGCAAAATGCTTCCAGAGGTAAAATCTTCACATCTGTAAACATAAACAGGCTTATAACAGACCACTTAACTTTCTGTAATAACATAAACAGGGGTGACACAAGTAAGGCAGCCAAAAGCTGACCCTGGATTTCAGGGCAAAGCTGGAATAATCCCTGATGGTCACACACTGGACAGCCAGCACTCAAGTATTTAACCGCCTACACCAAAAACCACACTGCCATCCATGGACACGGGGCCCTATAACAAAAAAGATTAAAATACCATCTTTAGCAGGCTGTGTTTAGATGAGGTTGTACAAATTTATACTACACCTGGCTTTCCATTTATTACAAGAAAGCAAAGGCTGTTCGATCAGAAAATAAAATCCAGGCATGCTGTTTGCTTCGTGTAAGCATGCTGCTCGTTTAACTGGATCATTTCATCACCACAACCAGCCCTTTCTCTCTGCATCGAAAACAGAACACAAGCTTCCGGTTACCTTCTCCCATGGCCCACCTTCCTCCTTATATCTGTCTATTCACACCCTCCCCTGTAGCTTACATTCATGAGTCAATTCACTGTAGTCTTTGCTTCCTTTTCATTTTTTTAAATTGGGAACTTTAATGTGATCCTCCCTGTATAATGAGTTATAAAGTGTAATTACTTCTTTCTAAGTAGAATCACCATTCCATCAAGTTTATTCATTTCTTCAGGAAAAATGGGGTTGCATAATATTTGAGTTGGGAGTGCTTTTTCTAATGTTGTCAATTCTGGGCTCTCTCTAGGACACGAATCCTATCTTGAAAAGCCTCATTCATGATCTTCTCCCTCTGCTTAAACACTTCAGGTAGAAAGAAGGTCACCATATTTGAGGCAACCTTTTGCATTGACAGGCTGCACACAGCTGTACTTACATTTGCTGGAGACTGTCTCCTACAACTTGAGTTGTTGATACTGGTTCCACTCTCAAGGGCTTGTGGACGAAAAAGGGGCCACATGATAACTCAGAAAAGGCCTGTGTGGCAGCCTTGCAAACTCAAAAGACCTGAAGTAACCACAAAGGATGATATGAAATTAAAAACTTTTAGTTAAAAAGCAATTTATAGTGGGTAGTCATGTCCTAGGCCAGTATCTTCCCTGACAATGTCAGTCTTCACCTTAAATGAGCCTATTGTCTTTTTGCATCTAAGATAACATGAAATGTCAGGGTAACTTGCAACTCCCCCCCCCCCCCGACCCCTCAGGGCAACCAAATGCACCTGGGCACCACAAATTCCTTCATTGTTGTTATTATTGTTATCATGTTAATTGTTGACTGTTAACTATCATTTGACTTTTTATTCTACCCCAGAGGTTCCCCCCCTTTGCTTTCTCCCGCCTCCCCAATCTATCACTAATGTAACCCATTTATGCCTTCTCCTTTGGTTGTAATGTATAAAACAAGGTGAAAAACTGCCATTCTCCGGAGCATTATTCAAATATGTTGAGATTCTGTTTCCCGGCAATTGTCGACAGTTTGGCTCAAATAAACTCACAAAAATTCTTTACTGGTTTGAGTGGGGTTTTTTTACATTAGAGGCTCGTCTAGAGAATACATCAACTCCCCTTCTAACTAAACGGTCCCTCAATCAACTAGAGACAGCAGTTTCATAAGACGCTACAAAAGCCAAAAGTCAAACCAGGAAGGCTCTTGGAACAGTGGGGAACCACAGTGTGGCTCATCTGAGAGGATTGGCAGACCTGGCACCACATGACTATTGTCATAGATGAAGATCCAATGCTGCCAGATCTTTCAGTTTCCAAGAGAAGCATGAAATCTGAATTTGTCCATAAAATGTCCCAGTTTTTCAAAGTTGACAACCAAGCCAGAAGATAATTTTAAACACCATGTAGCCCAAATGAAACTCATTTGGAAGCCAGACCCAAACCACAGAACATAAGCTGGAATCTACTTCTCTACAACCTTCTCTCCTTGGCACTAGAGGCATGTGGTTTAGCTGACAATGACATATGTTGTTTGATTTGCCTTTTTATTTTTATTGCCCTACACACTCGCCTGCAGAGAATGTTAAGTGTCTTCTTGCTGAGAGCATATAGTTTTATTTACCTGGAAGCTTTCTTTTTTTAAACTATTCAAACCAAACTAATTCCTCATGCAAGACTGCCCACATGAAAACAAGTTAGATGGCTCTAAGTTACTTAGATAATTAGCCAATATCATTAGTCATACATCTATGTGTGGCCTGAGAAAATTCACTTAACCTCTCTGAGCCTCAATTTCCTTATCTGAAAACTGGGATAAAAAATACTTTCCTTGGTGGAACTTAATTACTACCATTCCTTCACAAGCTGAGGTTGCACTTGAATTAGTGACTTGCTTCCAAAGAAAATAAGAATGAAAAGTGAAAAAAAATAGTAATTTTATACTAGAGAAACCTGGCAAACACTAACTTAACCAACCGATAAAGGAGACCATCACCTGTGATGTCATGTGGCGATCATGTACCTCCTGAGACGAAGGGATAAAAGGGCACGTCACCTCTGTGGTAGTCTTCCCCTAAAAAATAACTCCAATTTAATCATGAAAAAAAAAATCAGTTTCATATTGAAGGGCATCTGCAGGATAGTGATTCAAGGAAGAGGAAGTAGTCAGTTGGATCAAATGTTGTTGAGTGTATAAGATTAGGACAGGAGAGTTTCTATTTAAGACTTTCCAGAGATGAAAAAGAGAAGGGAGAGGGGATTGGGTCATCTTGAGCAAAGTGAGAATGAGGAAAACCTCAATGTTATGATAAGGGGCATGATAGGATCAGTTCAAGTCTTGCCTCCAAAAATGAAGCTCTGTGACGCAGGAACCTGCTTTCTCTCTCACTAGTGAGGCCATGTGGGTCTGAAGAGGGGTTTCTTTCAAGGCGGTGCTACTGTATGTTAAAGCAGCCATTCTCCGGCTGGCTGCCACCTGAGAGCTTTAAAAATCCCCTTCCTCGCATCACACCTGTCCAATAAAATCCGAGTCTCTGGGAGGAGGACCCAGATATCAGTATTTTTGAAAGTTCCCCAAGTGATTCCCACGTGCAACCAAGTTTGAGAACCTGTTGTCTCTCTCCCAAAGATTCTGGGGTATGGCCTGGGCATGAGGGTGTTCAAAAGCCTTTGTGATGGTGGCTATTACTGTTATTGTCACATGTGTTGTGTTCCCTTACATCATCACAAAGGGAAGGAGGAAAAGGAATTGTCTTTCTTTAAATAAAAGAGAACAATGTTATTTTGAAACTGGAGGAAAGAGTTCCTGGCATTGTCTCAAATTAAGTGTAAGAAAGACTGATCACTTATGTGAAAGAGACAGAATTGGCACAATATACTTTAAAAGGCATTTAATCTTCTCATACATATTTAAAGAACATAATGTTATGCCCAGAATTCGGGGTCCCCAAGAAAAACCACCAGGGAACCAAACGAGTCCGATGCAAAAGCAAAGAGTCTGTATTCAAGCTAGCTTGAGCTCAGTCCCACACGCACACACACCACACACACCGGCGCAGGGGTGAGGTGGGGAGGAGAGGAGACTTGGGAGAACAAAGGCTTAAAAAGGGGGTCCAAAGCAGTGGGCGGGGGGAACGTTCATGGCCCCATTGATTGGTCAGGGGGCAGGGTCAGGGGCCTGGTTACACGGGGGTTACTGTGCAGCTTGCCTAATTTGGACTGAGTCTACTTCTCTACATTCCTATTGGCAGGTTTATGCAACTGTTACATTCTCGCGGTTTTCTAAGAAAAAGGAGTCATATACATAGTTACACAGCTCCACAGTCCAGGGAGGATTCTTGATCACATCCATTCAGACAGCAGTTAAACAGTTTTTATAATGTTTATTATCCATTCACTTGACCACTTAAAAACATTTTAAAACTTTCCTGGCTATTATTAGGAGTAAGGAGGTGATTATCAGATAATAATAATGAAAGCTGACATTTGAGGCGGGGGAGGCACTTACTATGTGCCAGGTACTGTGCAAGTAATCACATGTGGTCTCCTGTAATCCTCATAACAATTCTATCAGATGGGTGCGTTATTATGCCCATTTCACAAATAAGAGTCCAACGCCTAGAGATGTTACTTAAGTTGCCTGAGATCAAACATCTGTAATTGAAAGGGTATGGATTCAAATTTAAAAGTCTGTCTAGTCCCAAAACCAATGTGCTGTTAACCACTAAGCCATCCCATCTACTTGCAATATTCCATTAGACATGAAAGGGTTGTAGGGAAATATGGAGGAATTAGCCTTAGAGAAAGCAGAGACATGCTCTTTTGCTTGATAGAATAAAAGAGAAAATGGGAAAAGAATGTAAAGGAATTCAGAAGTGAAGAGGAGAAAAACTCAAAAATCCTAAAATTTATAGGCCTTTACATTTCCTAAAGTGCTTAACATAGTAAATTATATACAGTAGAAAATCAAAACATTGTTGACTGGATGTTCTTTCAATTGTCATTGTATCATTAAATGAGAAATCTTAATGGAAACAGTTGATTTGTCAAAGGCTCAGGTTCTAGAAGCTTTTTGTTCTTTCTAGTTCTCATACTTATTACAGCTATATTGTTGGTACAACTATCTTAGAAAATATAAATATTAGAAAGAAGGAAGGGAGGGAGGAAAGAAGGAAACATTCTTCCTACCAGTTATGAGCCAGCTAATAAATAGAGAAGTGGTAGAGTAAGAAAATCACCATTTGGCAAAATATTGTAATTGCTGTTGATTCAGGAAAGAACCATGGTGCTAAAACTAGTGGGTGAAGTCTCAAATTGCTTATCTACTAGATATTTATGATTACAATGGATGAAGAGTAAATTTGCAATGGAGAAACATAAAAGATACCACCTGAAACAACCTATCACACTTAATGAGATTTACCATCTGCCTCCTGATATGATGCACTGAGAGCTCAGCATCACTTCTGTGATATTCCTGCCAAACATGTATGACCTAAATGTAACCATGAGCAAATATTAAACAAAATTGAGTTAAGTTTAAAAATAATCTTCAATACCATGAAATATAAAGTCTCAAGATCTGTCCCAGATTAAAGGGGTCTAAAGAGATAAGACAATTGAATATAACAAGTTGTTAGGTTTTTACATTTGCTATAAACAACATAACTAGGACAACTTGTAAAATATCAATAAAGTCTATAGATTAGAAAACACTATTATGTCAACATTAATTCTCTGAGGTTGATTTTATCGAAGTTATGTGACAGAGTTCCTTGTTTTTAGAAAATATGCTCTGAAGTATTTAGGCTGACAGAGGTATCATCTCTACAACTTACTCTTAAATGGGCTAAAAAAAAAAATAGGTAAATTAATAACGCAAATGGAGTAAAACGAAAACAACTGGATAATCTGGGTGAAGAATATCAATAAACTCCTTGTACTATTCTTGCAAATTTTCTGTAAGTCTAAAAATAAGTTTAAAAATTTTAATAAGCCTGTAAGGTAATCCACAAGCAACTTAACTACCAACCAAAACAAACTTGCTTACTCTTTAAAGAAAGACAACAAAATCTAGACACTCAATAGTGTAATGTTTACCGTATCTAGCATCCAATAGAAAATTATCAGATATACAAAGATGTAGAACAAGGTGACCCAAACCAGGAGAAATATTCAGTCAGTAGAAATAACCATAAATTACAGAGATGACGTAAATAATAGATAGGATTTCAAAACAATTGCACTAAATGTGCTCATGGATGTAAAGAAAAGCATGAACATAGAAAGGAGAGAGATGAAATATATAAAAAGTAAGCAAATGAAGCTTCTAAAGTTGAAAAATATAACATGAAATTTAAAAATGTACTGAATGAGGTTTAATCACAGAGTAAACAATGCACAAGGAAATATTAGGAAAACACTAAGATATAGCAACAGAAACTCTCCAAAGTGAATCACAAAACAATAACAACAAAAAGATTAAAAATAAATAGAGGAATCAATGCCTATAAGATATTATCAAACTGCCTAACATAAAAGTAAAAGGAATCCCAGAAAGAGGGTATGCATACAAAATTTTTTGAAGAAATAATGGCTAATTTTTTTCCAAATTTTACAACAATTATAAGTCTAGAATCTCAATGAATCCTAAGCAGTATAAACATTAAAAAAAAAAAAAACATACCAAAGCACATCATAATCAAATCCTAAAAATCTGTTTTAAAGGACAAATTTTATAAAGCAAAAATCATTCAGGGGAACAAAGATAAGAATACTGCAGTCTTATAATCTACCTAATAAAAGAGTAACATGCTAATTGACTGTACCTTCGCGACGCCCACCAGCCAATCAGGAATGAGTATGCAAACTAACCCAAGAATGATGGCGGGTTAATTTGTATATGCAGGCGCTGAGCGGCCAGGGACAAGGTGAGACGCAGGTGTTCCGCACTACCCCAGCCGCTCCGGGCCTCTGGGCAGCTTGGGAAGGCAGAAAGGCGGCTCCGGCCAGTGCGAAGGCAGTGCTGGCAGCCAGAGGAACGAAGGCCCATTCTTGCACAAATCTTCATTTGTGCATCGGGCCACTAGTCCTATCTAATAAAGAGGGAATACGCTAATTGAACCTCACACTGTTGCAAAAATGGTGGCACCCACAGCCAAAAAGGAGGGAATATGCTAATTGACTGCCCCACCCTCAAAGATGGTGGCGCCCAGAGCCACAAGATGGCAGTGCCCAGTCCCCTCAGCCCCGCGGGGGGGAGGGGAGGGGCGGAGACAGGTACACGGCAAGGCCGGGCCCACCCCCAGGCAGGCCCAGACGCTCCACGCGCCTGCCTCTGAAGTCCCCCAGGCCCCTCAGCCCCCCAGGGCCGGCCCAAGGCACAGGCAAGCCTCAGATGTCAGCTTCCCAGCCGCCCAGGGCCAGCCTGAGGTGCAGGCAAGCCTCAGATGGTGGGTGCCCAGCCGCCCAGGGCTGCCCAAGGCTCAAGTAACCAGGGCTGGCCGAGGCTTGCACTAATAGCAGTGGCAGCAGCAGAGGTGTGATGGGGCGTCACCCTCCCCTGATCGCAGGGTAGCCTCCCGCTCCTGAGGGCTCCCAGACTGTGATAGGGGGCAGGCTGGGCTGAGGGAACCCCCTCCAGTGCATGAATTTTCATGCACCGGGCCTCTAGTCAGAAATAATACAAATCAGAAAACAATTATAACACAGGAGAGGTTGGTAAAAGAAGACAAACTTACATGTGTAAGGTGGAAAAGGTCTAAGGATATAATGTATTACATGGTAACTATAATTGATAACAATATACGTTTTGTATAATTGCAAGTTGCTGGGAATAGAATTTAAGTTCTACTTACCCATCACAAAAAGTGTTCATTATCTCAATGGGGGGAGTCCTTTCACAATGTATACATATATCAAATCATCCCAATGTATACCTATATGTCTTATAAAATTTTGTAAATTATATCTCAATAAAGCTTTAAAAGCTCAGTATAGAAGCAGACTAGAAAAGGATTACAATGAATGGATGGGACAAATAGAAAACAAACAGATAGATGGTAGACCTAAATGAAGTATTATTGATAATTACAATTGAAGGGTAATTGATCTAATCCCTTCAATTAAAAGGGCAAGATTATGATACTGAACTTTCAAAAAAAGCAATATCCAACTATATCTACAATGGATGAATTTTAATATAAAAACACCAACAGCTTAAAAGTAAAAGTATATGAAAAGATATAATATGAAAACACTAATAACATTAAAGCTGAAGTGACTATATTAATATAAGACAAAGTCAACTTTAAGACAAGCAATATTATCAGGAATCGAGATATTTCATAATCATAAAAGGGTCATGTATCAAGAAGACATAATCTTAATGTCTATGCACTAATTTCTAAGCTTCAAAATACATGCAGCAAAAACTGATAACAGTAAAAGGATAAACAGATAAAGCTACAATCATATTTGTAGATTTAATACTCCATGCTTAATAATTAATAGGACAAGTAGACAGAAAATCAGTAAAAATTTAGAAGACTTGAGTAACACTAGCAACTACCTTGATCTAATTGACATTTAAACAACACTCCACCCAACGAAAGCAAAATACATCTTCTTTTTAAGTGCACACAGAACATGCACCACCAAGATAGTCCATATTGTGGCCTATAAAACAAGCCTCAATAAAGGTGAAATGATTCAACGTATACAGCAAGCATGTCAAACTCACGGCTCGCAGGCGGCAGGCCTCATACTTGGTATACAGGGACATGTTCTCTGATGACAGCAGAATTGAATTAAAAATCAGTAACAAAAAGATATCTGGAAAAGCACATAAATGTTTGAAAATTTAAAGACATGATTCTAAGTAGCGCATAAGTCAACGAAACAGTAATAAAGGGCAAGTAGAAACTAGTTAAACTGAACCATAATGAGAAACCACATAGTAAAATGTGTGGGAGGCAATTAAAGCAGAGCTTAGAGGGAAATATATAGCTTTAAAGGCTATATTAAAAATAAAGGAAAAGACTAAAATCAACTGACTACCTAAGAAGCTATAAGTAGAAGAGAAAATAAAAGAAAATTTAATACAAAGTAAGTAGCAGGGAAAAAATACTATTAAGGCAGAAATCAATGAAAAACAAAAACCTGGCAGTAGAGAAAAATTAATGAAACAAAAAGCTGGTTCTTTGGAACGATCAATAAAATTTTACTGACAAACTCCTAGCTAGACTTTCAAAAGAAAAAAGGAGAGATGATTCAGATTACTAATATCCAGAATGAAATAAGGAACATCTGTCCATATCCTAGCAATGCTAATGATAGTAATAGGATATTTTCAACAACTTTATGTCATTAAACTCAACACATATGTAATACACAAATTCCTTGACAGACCCAAATTATCAAAAGCAGCACAAGATGAAACAGAATATCTGAATAGCACTGTATCTATTTAAACCATCCCATAAGAAAAATTTTAATTTCAGATGACTAGACTGCTAAATTATATCAAATATTTAAGGAAGAAATAATTCCAATTATAATCAAAGTATTTTAGGAAATGGTAGAGGAGCATTTCCCAACTCAGTTTTGAGGCCAGCAGAAACTTGATACCAAAACCAGACAAAGGCATTACAAGAAAAGTACAGACCAATAATCCTCATGAACATAGTTGTAAAAGTCCTTAACAAAATATTGTCAAATCTAACTCAATACATAAAAATAATATGTTGTTACCAAGTGGGGTTTACCCAAAGACTGCAAAATTAGTTTCATATTTAAAAATCAAAGTAATTCATATGTGGGATATAATGATCAACATAATTTGATGAACAAGAATAGATCCAGAGACAAATGGCAGGGGAGAGGGGGGTAGAGATCAACCAAAGGACTTGTATGCATGCATATTAGCATAACTAATGGACACAGACACTGGGGTGGTGGGGGCTTGTCCAGGGTGAGAATGGCGGGGGGGAGGGGGTCAAGCGGGGGGAAAAGGAGACATATGTAAAACTTTAGACAATAAATAAATAATAAAAATCAAAGTAATTCACCATGTCACTAAGAGGAAAAACACATATGATTATTTCTATCTATGCAGAAAAAGCAGTGGCAAAATTCCATATCTGTACATGATTAAAATCTCTAGCAAATAATGAATAGAAGCAGGCTTCCTCAACCTAACTAAAGGCATCTATGAAAATTCTATAGCTAACCTCATACTTCATGATGAGAGACTCAAACTCCCCTGACTCCTACGCCTACCGCCCAAAGATCAGGAAGAAGGCAGAGATGTTGCTCTCAGCATTTCAATCTAACATTGTACTAGAAGTCCTGACCAGTGCAAGTTTGGTGATTATGAACAAACAAAGAAACAAATAATAGAAAGCATACTGATTAGAAACAAAGAAAGACTGCCTTTATTTGTAGAAAACATGATTATGATCACAGAAAATCCTAAGTAATTCCAAAACAAATTGAAAAACAAATGAATTTAGCAATGTCATGAGCTACAAAATTAATTGTATCTCCATCCTATATAACAAAGAGGTAATATGCCAATTAACCCTCACGCCCTCACAAGATGGCTGCCTATGACCAGGTCAGCAGGGGGGTTAGTGAGGAACGACCAAACGACTGAACAGCAGGCTGCTTAGGGCGACCAGGCCAGCAGGGGGCCATGAGGGGCAACCAGGCCAGCAGGGGCGCCACTTGGGGGCAACCAGGTCAGCAGGGGAGGCAGTTGGGAGTGACCAGGCTGGCGGGGGGGGGGGGGCAGTTAGGGGTGATCAGGCCAGCAGAGGGGGGCAGTTGGAGGTGACTGAGCCAGCAGGGGGGGACAGTTGGGGGTTATTAGGCTGGCAGGGGGACAGTGAGGGTCAACTAGACCGGTGGAGGGGCAGTTGGGGCAACCAGACAGGCAGGCAGGTGAGCAATTAGGAGCCAGTGGTCCAGGATTGTGAGAGGGTGTCTGACTGCCGGTTTAGACCCAATCCCTGGGATCAGGCCTAAAGCGGCAGCTGGACATCCTCTGAAGGGTCCCGGATTGGGGAGGGTGCAGGCTGGGCTGAGGGGAACCGCCCTCCCCTCCCCCCCGCCCCATGCATGAATTTCATGCACTGGGCCTCTAGCATACTAATAAAAATGAAAAGTGATACTTAAAATACCATTTACAATAACATCAGAAAATGCAAAATAGGCATAAATTTAACAAAATATATGCAATGTTTATACACTGAAAACTACAAGAAGTAGCTGAGAGAAATTTTAAAAGGTCTAAGTAAGTGGGGACATACATACCATGTTCATGGATTAAAAGTCTCAATATTGTTAAAATGACAATGTACCCCAAATCTATAGATTAAATGCGATTCTAACCAAACTCCCAGAAGGCTTTTCTGTAGATATTGACAAGCTGATTTTAAGCTGTATACAGATATTCAGAGGACCTAGAATAACAAAAATAATTCTAAAGAGGAGAAAAAAGTTGAGGGTTTTATGCCATCCAATTTCAAGACTTACTATATAGTTATTGTTATCATGATAGATAAATATAAAACTACAGAACAGAATAGAAACTACTCAAATACATTCAACTGATTTTCTACAAATGTGCTAAGGTAATTCAATAGGAAAATGACTCTTTTCAGCAAATGAGGCTGAACTACTGGTTATCCATATGGAACAAAATTGAACCTGTACACTAATCTCATACCTCACATAAAAATTAACTCTAAATGGATCATAAATCTAAACATAAAAACTAAAACTATATTAAAACTTCTAGAGAAAAACACATTAAAAATTACTACTGTCTCGGAGTAGGCAAAAATTACTTAGGACAAGAAAAGTACAAACAACACAAGAAAAATAATGATAAATGGGACCTTATTAAAGTTTAAAATGCCCAGTTCTTCAAAATATACTGCTAAGAAAATTAAAAATCAGCCATAGACTGAGTGAAAATATTTGTAATAAATATGTATATCCAGAATATACAAAAAACTTTTACAATCTAATAAAAAGATTAAAAATGGGCAAAAGATTTAGACACTTCACAAAATAAGACATATAAATGTCCAAAGTGTATGAAAAAAAAGCTTAACATTGTTAATTATCAGGAAATATAAATTAAAATCACAATGAAATGTCACTGTATGTCCAAATAAAGTGGCTTTTAAAATACTGACAATACCTAATATTAACAAAGATTGGAGTAAGTGGAGCTCAAACACATTGTTGGTAGGAAAGTAAAATGGTCCAATCAGTTAGAAAAACACTTTGCAGTTTCTTATCAAGTTAAATGTACACTTACCCTTCAATTCAGCAATTCCATAGCTCAGTATTTACCCAAGAGAAAAGATAATACCTGTCCACATAATAACTTTATGTGAACATTCATAACAACTTGATCTTTAATAGCTAAACATTAGAAACAACCTGACTTCCCATCAACAGGTAAGTCAATGAACAAATTGTATTACGTCAATATAACAGATTATTATTCAGCAATAAAAATGAATGAATTACTGATATATGCAACAACATGGGTAAATTTCAAAAAAACATTATAACTACATGAAAATAAAAGCCAGGCACAAAAGAATACATAGTGTATGATTCCATTTATCTGAAGTTCTAAGAAAAACAAAAATATATAATGATGAAAAACAAATCCATCGTTGCTTAAGCTGTGTGGGGGGATGGGAATATTGACTGCCAAGAGGCATGAGGGCATTGGGGGTGGTGTGATAATTTTGGCTACTTGGGCATATGAATTTGTCAAAACTTACCAAAATGTACACTTAAAATACTTTCATTATGTGTAAATAATATCTTTGATTTTTAAAAATGAAATATATCTATATATACTCATTTTAAATGTCCATAAAGATACCCTCAAAATTATAAAACAGTAGTAGCATTGCATAGGTGATATTCAAAATATTTAACAATTGGGGATTATAATATAAGCACCAACTAATTAGAACAAATTGTAGGTATGAGCAATTGGTATAGCTAACCCATGTGAATGAGACAACTATTAGCTCAGAAAAACCATAGTTACCAATAGGTGGTGGGATTATTGATGTCCTCTTTCTTCTCTTTGCTTATCTGTATTTTCTAATTGTCTATCCATACTTTTAATCAGGTACTTTAAAATAAGGGGGAGGGAACACATTTTTAATTATAATAGAGAAAAACGGTGCCCTGTTGATATCACATCTTATGCTATTATAAAATTTTAATGGGTCTCAAAACCCTAATGGAACTTTTAAATAATAGATATGAGAAATGGTATACTAAAACAGCATTGAATTAGAAGTTAAAAATGGATGATGCCATAAAAATATTTCCCATGTACTATAAAGAAAATAGTGAGATGTATTTTTAAACTATTTTACCATTTTAATATTTTAAAATGCCCTCCCTCAGCTCCTGTTCCAACTAGATCTCCATATAATTGGTTATGTTTAAGAGAGAGATAATATCTTTCCTTAAATTGTCCAGCCTCTGAAATACCATACTGCTCAAAATTCATTACATAGTATTTTCCAACGGGTATCAGAGGCTAGGTCAAACTTCAGAATCTTGCTGAGCAAACCAAGAAATCAAATGATAATTATCAACCCTGTATAAAGTTTTATAGCAAAATTACAGCTCTTGACAAGGAAAGTTGCTGCCATCTCCTCCTGGCATGACTACCACCGTCTCTCTGGCTTATCACAGCAACAAACCTTTGCTCTGAGCAATTTCTTCAGAGGTAAGCACCATAAAAGCCTCGCTACAAGAGCAGTCCCTGAGAAGCTATGATCAGCAAATAATGACCAGGCAGTTCTCTTTATCATGTCTCTCTCTATCAACAGAGAAACTATACCAGCTCCCCAGCAGCCCAGTAGAGAGTCAACGGCTGGTTTAGCAACATGAGTCCTTTAAGAAACTTTGAAAAACCCCAGGGTAAAATGATGCTACTGTACAATCTCCTAATGTGGCTCTCCAGTGCAGCTCAAATTTGTAATTTTAAAAGCACCTCATCCCACTGTGAGATCACAGTTATCCTTAATGATTTGCAAATCTCAGTGTTTTTAACAGCTCATTTTTGTACTGTGGCCACAGTGGTAACACCTGCACCTAAATAGTTATTGCTTATAATACCCTGGGCTCTCAGGATGTGCAGTAAATGAGAGGCAGCAGCAGTATCTTCCACCTTTTCTAACCTTAATTTACTTCTGCACTTGAAATAAGCATATTGAGCCCCTAGAGCAGCCATGTCAGCTCCCAGAGCCCATGGGACATCTGTCATCAGCAGAGGCTGACTACCCTGCTCCATTACATGGAGAGAAAGAAGAAGATGGTAGCTCAAGGCCACTCGTGTCTTCCCCTCTGGAAGCTCTGTATATTAACAAAAATAAAAATAAGGATGGAGAAGTTTTCATGAGGCACCCCATATGGCATTTTTTGCGAGATATTCAACTATAAATTTCATGAACAAATTCTGCTTCACCCAGACATGTTAGTGTCATTCACCCTCTAAATAAGCATTAGAATCACCTCTATAGTTGATATGATAAAGCATTATGTAATGATGTTTCTTATCTAGTTTCAAAACATTAGGTATCTCTTATGTCATAACAATGACGGATATGGATTCAACAACTATGTGCCTAACATTGTTCTATGCTTAGACATGCATTAACACATTTAATTCTCAAAAGAACTCATTGTTTTGAAGTCAGGATTTGAACCCAGCATCCATTTCCAGTCTTTGCCATACTGGGATAGATCAAGAATCATAGGCCCCATTTCCCTAGAGAAGTGACCTTTTTATAGTTATCAAGGACTCAGAAGGAATAGCTATCCTTCAAAAAGTCCCTGAGCAGATGGGAAAATCTCCAGTGTCGTGCATGTTATCATAACTGCCTTGCCTTACCTGCAAAAGCTTTTGTCTCAAGAGAATATGGTTGGCTCTGTGGGAAGATAGCACCAGTGAATTTCAAAAATAGAAATGGCCCCACTGTGATTCTTTAGGTTTAAAGCGCTCTCAGCGAATTCTCTAGGGAACATACCCATTCGCCACAGCTGATGGTCACACCTCACCACAGAGAGGTCAGCTACCTGGAGGTTGATTTCTCTCTATAATTCTCCCTCTGCAACCATTTGGGAGAAAGGGAAGACCCATTTCCCCGAGCCCTTAACCCCTTTCACTTCCAACCGTCAGCACCTGTGGTCCCTTTGTCTGTCTGAGGCCACCCCCAGGCTGCCAGACCCTGCTGTGCCCACAAACTGGAAGAACCAAAGGATCCCTTCAGAGCAGTCCTTGGTCAATGACTAACAACAGGAGGCATAGAAGCACCCCAGCTCCCTCCTCCCTGATGGGGACAACTCTGAGATGTGATTACATTGTCTTCAGACTTCCCTACAAGATCCGGCCAAAGTCCCCAGCGCTGGACTTGACTTGGCATTGCACCCTCGCTGGGTTCTCCTTCCCTTCCCAGTTCCACTCCCCTACTCTTACTGGGATGTCTAAGATCACTTCATAATAAATCACTTTCATGGCCATCATTGCCTGGGGTCTGCTTCTGGTGTCAACTGAGAGCGACAGCAGAACATGCAGAAGATGCCTCTACAGTCCCAACTCCGCATAATCTGATCCAGCATCTTGGGTCATTAGCCATCTGCTCCTCAATGAAAACCTTGGTTCTGTAAAACAAATGGATGATCCACTTGCACGGTCCTTGTTCATTCCTGAGCTCACTCCTCAATAACTTTTAAAAATTACAGAACTCAAGTTATTGTGAGAGAGATGGCCAGAGTGTCCTCGTATATTACTGAATGAGCACTCTTAATGAGGGAACGTTGAATGATGTACATCTAACTGTGACTTCAACAAAAAGAAAATACAATGGATTCAATAGCTCAAAACGCTGACGGCAGCGTAGGAAGCCAGATCCCTGTTCTATGGAACTCCATTCTCCAACAGTGAGGTCTAGAAAGGAGAGCCTTGCGAAGAATACCAGCCCAAATTCCTCATTTTACAGTCTTGAAAATGAACCAAATCCTTAAGTTAAACATTTCTCACAGTACCTCTAAACCTTACTTACTTTGCCAAAGTAAAGATCAAAATCTCTACAAATATTCTTTTTTATTTTTTATGATGAATATTTATTATGTCTCTTTGCAATAGATTTTCATACCCCAGGCCTAAAAAGGAATTCCACATAGAAATCATTCTGAAAACGATTAACATTATTTAATTGTAAGAATGAATAATTAAAATAGATTCTTATTAATAAGAATGCACTGCATTTCAAAAATGTTTTTAAAATATAAAACCCCTTCAAAAGCACCAATGTCTCATAACAGAGAAATAAAGGCCCACAACTTCGTGCGTACGGAGTGTCTAGATGTGATGCATTTCAAATCAACCAACGAACGTGGTCGTAACAAAAGACCTGCTTCATGCCATGGGTCAGCCTAACTGAAGAGAGATAATTCCAAGCTGTTACTATCCACGTGGACCGAGTAGAATGTCATCACTCTTATATGTACATGACTATGATAGTTCTGCATTTTCTTTCCATCCTGTAATCTAAGCACTGATTTCCGTAAATTCCTAGGGGGTTTGAAAGAGACTTCTCCAAAAGGTTCCAGAGCAAATGTCATGAGCGGTTCAACTGGACCCAGCCAGCAGCTTCGAGTTAGGATTTCACTTGGGGTGACTTGCTGAGAGGAAATCCACCCCCAGTAAAACGAGGGCCAGTTGGTTTGCCCAGTGAGATGGTGACATCCATGGGTGTTTTGTCCTTTTGTCTGTAAGAGAGGAGGTGAGAGTTAACCTCCTGAACATGGTTTTCCTCTTTTAAGTTTGGCGTTCTCTAAGTTCATAGGGTGAAAACTGCTTAATTAAAACTCCAGTTTTAGACAAGGTAGTTGTTTAAGATCTAATTAGGTGTATGCTGGTAACACATAGAATTAGGGAAAGACACAATTAAATCTTCCATGCTGATGGGTAGACGAACGACCTCATTATAACTCAAGCACTATGGACTTAAGGCTTCTCTGATTTGTAATCATCTTCCTGTTTTATAAAACACGGGTTTATTTCCAAAGATCAGTAGAATCTTTCTCTGGGCTCAATGATAATGATTAATTCATCACTTATCAACTTTTATATTCCAAAGTACCAGTACAAACATAAATATTTACCGCACAAAGGTATCTTCATCAAACTTGGACATTTATAAAAGCAAGTTATCCTGTAACTTTACACAAGCAGCAATTATTATTAAAAAGAGTTTAAGATGCAAGAAAAGCTGGGGAAGATAAATAAGATAGTACATTTAGCAGTAAAGGGATTTCTACCATAAAGTCTACAATGTATCTTCTATATAAAGCTCCTTTAAATACACACACCCATAGCACACATACACATACCACACATACTAGTACACATGCACATATTCAGGTTTCCTACAGAGGTACCTTAAATTTACACAAATTACCTATTGTGTAATTAGGGGTATTATGAAAATTAACTCCGGAATCCCTTTTTAAAATAAAAATTAAGCAAACTACTAAGACCAAAACCAATTAGATCTGGCAACTAGGAATGACTTACCTTAGGGGAATAAACCCAAATTTTGCAAAATAATCTGACTGGTACTTCAGACTCTAGACCAGCCTGAAGGGGGGTCCAGAGTAAGGGAATCGGGAGCAGATGGGTAGGGGTACAGGTTGGGACCGAAGCATGATAAAAAGGGTGTTGGGGGGGGGGCGGGGGGAACACAAAAAAAGGTAAAAATGATATGAGTTATTTTATATAGTACATGTGTGGGGAGAACATCCACAGAGATTATTCTAAATTATTCCACTTGAGAAGAATCTGTAGAGGATTGGTTCATCAATCCAGCCGTCTCTTAGCAGAATTGATTTCACTATTATATAAAAAAAAAAATTCCTCTCTAAATAGAACAAAATGCTCTAGCCTTGAGTGGACCCAGCAAAGCGGATTCCTTCCAGCACTCTGGCAACTTCCTCCCTCCTGACTGTAGCTACATGCAGGCAGCTCTCCTCTTCCCCGTCCCCTCCCCGCCCCCTCTGGCCTTAAATAACCCCATTTTTCCTCTTTGAAGGAACTTACGCTTAAGGCTTCTGACTTGGCCTAAGCTGACTAATGAGAATAATGTCTCCTTTATATTCCCTTTTTCATGTATTTATAATTCCCTTCAGCCTTTCTCCTTCCAGTCTAAACCACCCTAGCACTTTTGATTTTGCCTCGGCTTATTTTCCTTCAGGCCCTTTAATAATGTTTTGCAGTTCTCCTCTGAACTCATCTCTCTGTCTATCTCCAGTACACGGGTCCCCAACTAAATGGAACCACCGGTGACACTCCAACCAGGTCAGAGTGGCTACCAGTAACGAGCATGTAAGGGCAAGAGGAGGACAGGTAAAGGCAAAGACACTGCTAGAGCAGCGCTGATAAGACTTTCGTGCTGATGGAGAACCTCTGTACCTAGGCAGTGTCCACTAGCCCCATGTGGCGACTGAGCAGTGGAAAAGTAACTAAGGCAACTGAGGAAGTAAATGTTTAATTTTACTTCATTGTCATTCGCTTCGATTTAAATAGCTACAGGTGGCATACGGCTGGAGCCCTGAAGTTCTAGTAGATGGGCAGTTGGGAAGGCTGAGTTCACAGAGGGACGCCCTCTATGGACTCAGCATGCTCTGTGTGTCCAAAAAACTCTGGAAGAGGGGGATCAATAAGGTCAAAGGAGAGGGGGATCAATAAGGTCAAAGGAGAGTAGGCCAAACCCAGGGCCAACCCGGAGGAGGTAATCAGCTCTAGAAAGATAATCAACAATTTAGCCAAGCTAGCGGTTTGTTGGTGGGTAATTCATACCACCAGTCTCCAAAATGTAGTGCATGAAATCCAGAAGGTGAGGGACATGATCCACTGGGGACTGAAAAGAAGATAATGGAATATATGTATGTGTATATATATATATATATATATATATATATATATATATATATATATATATAATCTCACTTTACTAAGAATTACTCACAGTGTGACAATACTATTTGTACATAATTTGTAAATTAAAATACATTGTAGGTAAAAAAATTATTTTAAAAACTGCATACATATATATTGGGAAGCTGCAAGTTCAAAAATGTTTTACTGAGAAGGGCGTGCAATACAAAACTTTGAAGGTCACTGAGCTAGATACCTGCCCCCTGTGGAAATTAGTCACATGGACAGTTTATAAGCACGCCTTTTCGTTTCCTAAAAGAAAACTACAGTGTTTCCACTCCACTCATCCAATTCACATCATTAATGGCCATGGTTCTCAAACTTCAGTATGCGTGGAAATTGCCTGTGGAGTGATTACTAGTGAACTGCAGATTTCTGAGGCCCGTCCAGAGCCTGCTGAATCCTAATATCTGGAAATGGGGACTGGGGACTGCTGTTTAACACGTCTCACCAGTGATTCTGAATCAGAGAGTTGCTAGACCCACACATTAAGGCAGACTCGCCTAAATTAGCTATAATTCTTCGCATATTTTATTCTAACAAGGAACTGACACTGAAATGTAGAATAGGAGAACATTCTCATTTATAAGCGTAGAATTTTTACTGGCAAGTGAATTTGCATCCAGTTTCTTTGAATAGCTGTTTGCCACTAATGAATCCTAGGCAGATGCATCCAAACCCTCTTTCACCATGTCCCTGAAATGCCCGTGTGGGAGAAATCGCTAACTTGACTTTCAACCCACAATGTGAGCCACAATACAGTGAACTAGAGGAGTTGGGTAATGCCACACAGCCAAGCCAAGGTTCAGACCTACTGATGTGTGTTCACTCTCTCCCCCTCATCAGGCAACCAACGATAACAAAGGAAAGAAGACTTACTCCTTGACATGTAGGCATCCTGAAATGCAAAATGCTAACTGGCACTTGCATGCTAGTCTCCCAGAGGAATGAGAGCTCATATGGATACCCCAATGCAGTTACTGAAGTCAGTCGCTAGACACAGAGATAGTTTATCTAAATCACAGGTGAAAATTATTCACAAACTGCTCGTCAGTACAGTGGTACAGCTGTACTATAGAAAGAACAGCTTTGCCAAGCCCAGACGCCAGACCCACTGGCAAAATTACCTGTGGTTTTCAATGTGAATAAGCTGTACAAGGCTGACTGTGAACATCATTGCAAATGTAGTTATGTCATGATTATTTCCAAATTGTGAAAACAGTGAAAGGAGGGGGGGGCGGAATCACACTTTCCTGTGGTCCACATTAGATCCACCAGTGAGCAGATATTAATGGATCCCTGTTAGGGTCCTAAGGAGAGGCCTTAGTATTGGCTGAGATACTGATCTTGCTCTGATACATACCCAGTGAGTGACCTGTCAATTGTTCACCCTGTGACTTAGTTTACCCCAGTGAAATCTGCAAATTTGGTGTACAAAATATTTGTACACCAAATATTTTCCCATCAGCCGGTAATAGGCACACCAAAATTAGAACACTGGTCTGATTCTTACTTCTGAAGGTGCTCTTTACGTTTCTGAGCGAGGTATTTCTTCTTTAAATTCATTAGTTCATTGCTAAGTTTTCCCAGCTCATACTTATACTCTTCGCTCTGTGATTCATACATATTCAATTCTGAAGACAAAACCTAGCGTGGCAAGTAAAACAGCATTAACAGAAGACATGCAATTAGACATAGGCTTTTTCTGAAAAATCTTTTTAACCTGCTGCCATTTCCCTCAGTGGGGCTAGAGGTACAAAACCAGTTTAACAGTTAGCCTGCACACTTCTACCAGGCCAAAATCTGGCTGAGGGCAGCAGACTCATAATCCAGGCACAAATCTAAATGAAACCTCATTCGCCTGCTTGAAAAGGAGAACTATCAGGCAACATTCAACAGGCTCACACATGAATGATGTGATGTGTCTCGAGGAATCCTGGGAGGACAGACAGAAAAACTCCCAGACACACAGTATAAAATTGCCTTTAAACCCTTTTTTAGAAGACATTCAAGAAAGATATCACTAGGGAGTGTGACTCATCTGAGGATTATGGTAAAAAATACGAATAAATAAAAGATCTGAAGTCACCCTGCCACCACCCCACTAAGCAGGAATTCAATTTATGTGTTTTCTGCTAAATGCCCGTCACCTCTTTATTGTATTCTTTGGGACTATTCACAGGTTCTTGATTTATCCCAGCACTGAAACGTTTTCCTCTACGAATCCGGGAGCTATGACATGGGCATGGGGGAGTCTAATGCACGTGAGGGCTGTAATAGGAAGCCTGATTGTCCGCCTCTCCCATTGTGCTGTTCAATAGATGCTACTGATGTCAGGCTGGGCAAGAAGAGTGGAAATTTCCTCATCGGAACAGAATGTGGAAAGCGTGCCAAAGCTAGGGGTGCTCCCCACAAAAACCAAGGGGAGAAAAGAAAGGCTATTGTTCTAAGGGACATGCACTAGACTCGGATTTATTTTTCTTCTCACTCCGCACTTTAAAATTTTCTCTTTTGAGTGTGCATCTGCTTCTGAACCCTCTCCTCTTAATTGCTGGGGAATGATTCTGACTATGTTATCATGAGCTAAAGGATATGATTTTCATGTTGGAATGAAACCTGTCTTAACAGTTAAAGTCTTAGAAACCAAGACCTTGTGAATGTGCAATTTCCTTTAAAAAAAAAAAGAGTCCAGATCTTGCCAAGAGACTCAGTGCATCCACCTCTGAGCCTCTTCCACCATTGGTCACATTTCGTTCAGAGAAAAAAAATCCAGATTTCCTGAAATAAAGGGTTAAAGTGACCAAAGTCTCCTATGAGCCATCAAATGCAATCCGGTGCTCAGTGTGGCTTTCTGACAGGAGTGTAAAGACAGACACGTGCTTTGCTTTACTATACCCATCCCTGAGAAAGCAAGCTTCAATTTTGTTTGAAATATTCAACTATTTAAAGGGATGAAAAAATCAAAAGATTATGCCTCATGCAAAACTCAAATTATGTCTCAGGATGATCATGTGAAATGAATACTTGGAGTGGTAAGTTGAAAATTAACGTTCTAATTAGACTTCTGTTTCATCTGCCTTTTTTAACTAAAGCGATGCGATTTTGTCCTATTTGTGAAAGGATCAGTACTATATTAGTAGCATGACATCTATTGTACCGCAGGCAGGAAGGCAATAATTATCACCCTCAGTGCGCAGGTAAGTGCCAGAATCCAGCTGGCATGTGCTACCTTCTGTGCATGTGTGTGTAACAGACTCCCCTGACATGCCCAGAATATCGAAGTACTCACTTAGAAGAAAAGGCTCAAAATATACTGGGAAAGCATAGTTTTCTAGAAAACTTTTAAAAAGGCATGTGTTATGGTGAAATATTATCTCTCCAATTGAGTTCTTATGTCATTTAGAAAGGAATTTATGCTAAGAGGATTCCTCACGGTTTTATTTCCCGTTCACGGCCATTTGTTTGATAGAAGGTCATGAAGCAAGGCCCCGGGGGCTGGGGAGCCGCTGGTACTTCGTGTGCGTTTATTTCAGGTGGAACAGAAGAGCAAAAATCTGCGTTGGCACAGCGATGTCCTTCAATGGGCAATGGTGGTAACGTTTCCTCTGTTCTCCCCCACCATCCAGGTGCCCTAAACCATCTTGAGATCATCCATACAAACCCTAACCCCCAATCTCCATCCCATTGCCATCATCTTCTCCCTGACTCTCTCCCCACTTGCTCACTCCCCTCTTTCGGGAAGTGGAGAATTGTGGGGCCTGGAGCAGAGGGGTAGCTCTGAGGCTTGCCCTGCTCCTCCTGGGAGTAGGGTGCGAAAAGGGCTGACCTCGGTGGAGTATGGCATTTGGGAAACCAGCTCCTTGAGCTGAGGCAGCAGGCTTGCTCAGGTGTGTTCCCCAGAGTCTGGCCAGGAAAGAGCAGAGGCTACTCACTTTAAGCTGCTTGGTCTTCTCCCGCAGCGTCTGGCGGTAGATATGCAGCTGCTCCGCAGCCTCGGGCCCGGGCTGCCGGGCCAGGATGTGCTTTAGCTCCACGTACAGTTTCTCCTTTTCCTGATGTAGAGCATAACCACAGTGGAGATTAACAGCCCCGGCAAGACAAGGAAAGTGCCTTTTCAGCACGGTCAGGATGGTTCAGGACCATCCTAAGCTACGTCACAGCTCCATGCTGATTACATTCACCTATAGATTCACTCAATCATGCATCAAACCAACCCTGATCAAAGGGCTAGGATGTGCCCAGCATTTGGATACAAATAATATGGCAGCTAAGGAAAAGTGAGTCCCTTTCTACCTCAACTCATGATCACAGGACTGAGACAAGGGCAGTGATGGAAGAGCTGGACAAAGTGTTTATGTAAAGGCCGGGAGTGGCTACTTCCGGTTGCAGGAGCTGGGGGAGATTTCACATAAATGGCATTTGAATTGTCCCGTGAAGAATGAGTAGGAGTGTCCCCCAAGCAGAGAGAGAAAAGAAGAGCTGTGAAGGCCAAGGTTTAATAAGAGGACAGAGGAGTGGTGAATCCAGATCAGCGGGTGCACAGGGCAGGAGGAGGGAGAAGCAGAGAGAACAGGCTGGGCTCACTGGCTGGGACTAGAGAGGATGTATTTGGGACCACATCCTTTACACGAGTGGAAGCCAAGGATGAGCCATGCCTGGGTTTGTCTTCAGGGGAATAACTCCAGCAGCAAAGCAGAGAACAAAATGAGGAGACTGCTCAGGGCACCAGTACAAGCTGGATGAAGAAAAGCTGGACCCAAGGCAACCAGTTAGGATGGAAGGTAGGTAGATGTGACGACATTTCTGAGGTAGAATCAGTGGGGCTTGTTACAGACAAGTGAGGAAGGAAGGAGCCAAAACATCACTAAAGTCTCTAACAGGGACATGTGGGGGCTGGAGGATGATGGTACTGGAGACAGGCTAGAGAGGAGAGAGTATTGGGGAAAGGGTAAGGGAACTGTTACTCTATCCTCTCCTGATAATCAGTGGGGTGTTGAGCTTGGGGCTCTGTAAGATATTTAGAAAAGGAGTTGAAAATGTGGTTCCAGAGTTGAGCACTGAGGAGCAAGTTGGAGCTAGAGGTGGGTCCAGGCCAGAGCCACAAGAGTGGATTCCTCAGCCAGGATGGCTCACAGGATGAGCCAGGACAACCAGATTTTGGGGAGAGCCAGCATATATATAGTAGGAAAGTAAGACAGATGCAGAGAAAGAAAATAAAGGAGAGTAATTGAACGTCCCCAGATGTTTAAAAAGGGAGGCATGATGAGTGGTCAGTGACATCAAAGGGGGTAAAGAAAAGAAACAGCAGAGGGACTGAAATGGCCTTGGGGTGGGCTATTCAGACAGCACCACTGATCTCATTCAGCATGTTGGGAGCAACAGTCACAGAGGTTGAAGAACAAATAAAAAATAGAAAGTAAAGAAAATGAGTCTTTTAAGAAATATGACATGGGTAGAAAAAGATCTGAAAATGGTTTGAGGAAACAGGAAAATAAAATCCAGGAAAACTAGGATATGCAAATTTGTAGACTTAAAAGAAAGGACTTCCTAGGAACCCAACACAAATCCCAATTTGGTATCTTAATTTAACCAATAAACAATATAGAAATCCCATTTGTACCCTAAAGTTTAATTGCTTATAATGTGTTTTCAGATCCTTGAACTAAAGATATTACATACAAGCAAAGATTTAATTCTAAGGCATTTTAATTCTTGATTTCCTTTCTCTACACTGCACTAACTTGAACAAACATTTATAAAGACTAGTGTCTAATATCTACTCATTTGTCTCTGTACATATTATTTTCTTAAGATAATTATGTTAAAAGAACAAAATATAAATAAAAGCCCTCTCATTAAATGAAATATGCAGTCAAATGGAAACGATTTTTTACCTAGAGTTAAGTATTCTTAGCATTGTCATCAAATAATCTGTTTTTGCCAGAGAACATAAAAGTCATTTTAAAAAACAGGCAAAAGAAAATTCATTAACTAGTCACAGTAACCATTTGTCTTAATTTTTTTTCTTTTCCCTGACTAAATTACAGAAACTTTATTATAAATAATGTGGCTCTATTTTCAAAAGAATGTATGCAACCTAAAAATTAGCTGGATGGAATAAGCTTTTGGAGAAACACACTTAGCAACACAATACCCACCACTTAAGAAATAATTCCAGCCCTGGCCAGTGTGACTCAGTTGGTTAGAACGTCATTCCGTGCACTGATTCCCAGTCAGGGCACATACCTAGGTTGTGGGTTCGATCCCTAGCCGGGACGTGTATGGGAGGCAACAGATCGGTATTTCTCTATAGCCTTCTCCCGTTCTCTCTCTCTCTCTCTCTCTCTCTCTCTCTCTCTCTCTCTCTCATCAATAAAAAGTATATCATCGGGTGAGGATTTAAAAAAGAAAGAATTCCAGAAATGACAAGGAAATCCAAAAGCCCACGCAAAAGAAGAAAATATCAACAGATTGAATTACAAAGTGGTGACTTCCCTTTGCTGTACAGCACCCCGTCACACCTTTCAATATAATCTTAGCCACTTAATGCCTGCTCTGTCGGAAAAATAACACTTTTGCCAAGGCTTCAAGATGCCCTCTGGAAAGGGTAATAGGTATGTGGAGAAGCCCGTGAGACTGTTTTGTCCATTTCTTTCAGCTCACCTTTCTCTAGACCAGAATACTGGTAGATTTGAAAAGTAAAGAACCCCACAATGAGGAGGAGGAGGAAGCAATCTGGTTTGGGATAGAATAATATCGTAAAAAGACCCTCTTACTCAAGAACCTTCAAATGTTTCACAAGAGTAATTCTTTTATATTGTTCTGGGAGAGAGGGAGGAAAGAAATACAGAAGAAAAGCTGGAAGAAGCAAATACTGTTACCTCACCTCGTAGGTGAGAATCCCAAGCTTAACAGGAATGAATGGTGTGTTCAAAGTCCCTCGACAAGTCAAAACCTCATCATTAGATATTCGAGGGTCCCTTTTCAAGCCCCACCTCTGGGGCTTGAAAACATGTTATAATCCTAAAGCAATCTAGATCAATCTAGACCATTATTATGAGCTACAAAATTCCTAAAGGCTACATGATAATATCCTAGAAGGAGAGAGCCAGGTTCAAAGCCAGGTCAGAGGGCTTTAGCAGGAAGAGCATGACGCAGCTCCCACCTCCCCTGACCTACACCATCTGAATGAGTCTTGCCCGTGTCCTCTCCTAGGACACGCAATCTTCATAGACGGAGTGAACAATGGTGCCACTTATCCTGTCATCTTCTATTACTTCCTGGGGGTTTTTTAGAGGCTGTAAGGGAATTGAAATGGATTTCTTCTAAAGGATAACTCAGAGGCTGAACAGTAAGGACCCACAAGTGTGGAGAAAAGTGAAGACACTGAGTCAATTAGCATTAAGCCTGCCTGAGTGTTCAAAGTCAAAAAAGTTCTGAGAGTTAAATAACCCAGGATAAGTGATGCCTGTGTGCTCACGGTGGGTGGAAAGAATATCAAGTGAAACTTCAGGGACTAAGACAGTGGACGTATGAAGAGCGGAGGGAAAAGGAAGGGGAGGGCAGTGGTAGAGATACACTGCCAGGCTCCAACGTGCATCATTTTAGTCTGCGCTTACGACGGAAAACCTGATAAAACAGACTTGGAGGCTGGTCAGCATTAACATTCTAGCTGTGTGTATCATCCAGACTTGTATTTTGGAAGAATGTGCTAGTAATTTAGATAAATGTGGAGTGTTTGATGGATTGAAGGTCTTAAGTACGATTGTTTTCCAATTTATTTCTCTCCTAACCCTCTATAAGGGCCAACGAAGCTCTTCAAACATTGTGCAATGGTGTGTATAATAACCCCATTTAGAGACAAAGCATGCAATTCTATTATAAGGAGAATTTATCTTATGCAACAGAGACTCATTTGCTGTCCGATGTATATTGTCTCCATAAGCCGGCAGTGGCAGAACCAGCTGCCTCGTAATACATATCCTGTCCTTCTTCATTAAGCCACCTCCGTTTCTTTTTAAACCAAGTCAATTAATTTGTCACTGGTTTAGAAGCACCATATGTCAATGAAACATCACAAGAAAATCATAAATAGTTTATTATTTCCCCACCAACAAAAGATTGTAGCTCCAGGTCGGCATTTATTTATTCAGAGTTTATTCATAACGCACATCAGTATTATTTTGTAGCATGCCCCACTCTTTAAATTACTTTATGAACAGCTATGCTAGGGGGGAAAAGCCAGACTATTAACACCAAGAGACTAGCTTTCTCTTTGGCTGGGTATGTCTTGCGTACATTAACTGTACCATGTCCATCCTTAAAATGATGTTCTCTTCCTAGGTGTCCCAGTCTCTCATTTGGACAGACTGCCACACATGGTTATGGATTCTTTTGTTACAAGGGTCTTGACCAAGTTATACTGGATAACAGTATGGCTCATTGTCAATATTAGCTAAGTAGAGTGGTAAGAAAGTAATTAATAACATTAGCTTCGAAGCTATGGTGATAGTCTCAAACCCCATCCTGGAAACTCACAGAATCACTCAGACTGCAGGTTTTGTATTTTATCTGACAACAAAAGTCTACATTCTGAACAGTCTACACAAATAAGAGTCAGTGCTATTCTGGGTACGACTCAGAGGAAGAAGCTGAATTGCTCACAGAACTCCTTTCCCCACCGAACTACAATTTTATATTCACTGTCTGTTTATATTCCCTGCCTTTTGCTTTGCACCTTCAGCTGAAAACAGAAGGTAGTTCGCATTCAGTGTGCACCCAACACTTCTTCCTCAGCTCGCCTACTCGAGGCAGTAACTGACTAAGAGGAACTAATTAATTCTGCTTTAATCTGAATCTGTGTTTGGCAAATGCCAGCGCATTGGTTCTGCTCACCTTGCACTCATCAATTTGCTTGGATGAGCTCTGGGAATAATCACCGTGACCTAGCTAACCCATGTGAAACAGGCGGCTTTCCTCCCGAGTCCAAGATACGTGCTTATCTCCACCCACCAGGGTGAACACCACCCACTCAGATGCTTGGATACCATGTACTCCAAGGAAAGAGACCCTGTCTTGTCTTCACTCTAGCTCACCCAAGGGGTTCAAGATGAAGTTACTATTTTTTTTTCAATCCCAGAACCAACGCTTCTGAAAAAGGCTACTTCACAGAATGCACAGAAAATCTCTTTTCCAAAATGTCAACAGATGCCATTTATGATCTTGATGAATCTACTCCGTCTCTCCAATTGCATTATGAGCCTTTAAGTTCAGAACCACAGTGGATCTTTCTATATATCTCTCGTACCTACTGTTATGCTCTGCTCATTCTAGAAGCTCGGTTATTCTGTTGTTTGCAATTATATTGTCAGCAAACTATGCCCATTTATTGTATTTCAGTAGTACACATCAACAGAGGTAAGATATATTTATGTTGAAACTTTTACTTGAATGAGACCATCGGGTGACATCATCTAGTTAGCAGAACTTGTAGAATTCCCTGGTACTATAAATTTCATAACTTTGAGCTAAATGTTTTCATTGTCTGTGTTGTATATAACTCAGAAAATCACTTGATGCACAACCTTGACCTCTTATTTAAGTGTTGGTAGTGCTTTTTTGATAATGTGAGTGGTTTCAAATACTTTCTTAATTCATAAAACGTGCAGATGTACTCAAACTACAGTCCTCAACTAAATAATGTGTTGACTCTTTTCTCCTCATATATAGAAATTAGAATTGCACACATAATTCTCTGCCACACCTAAAAAAAATACAAAACATTTTTGCTTCTTTGCTTGGTTTTAGTCCTTTTTTCATTCCCCCATTCCTATCCATAATTCTTTGCAAAAGACTAAAGCCAGATTCCAAATCTTAAGCAAAATTGCTTTCCTCTCTCTATAAAGGCAACTCCGGGACACTGCCTAATTTATCTAGAAATGCCTGTTTTCATTAGTAGGGAAATAAATTAGAAACTCTGTAAACATATTACATGTCTATCTAACTTAAAAAAAAGGAAAAAATAATGGCTGATACTTTGGGACTTTATTGTTTATTAGCTTTATAACAAAAATGTCAGCTAAACTGAACTCTGGACCTACTTTGTTTATAATGTCATGAAGTGGTAGAGCCCCCTGGAGAGGAGAAGAGATGCTGAATTTGGGGATGAAACAGAATTACACAGCTGAGTTCCTTATGAGCAGGGAACTACTTGGTTACACAGTGGTTCTTAGCTTCGGATGTAGATGATTAAGTATTTTATGAGGCATATGAGAAATTTGCATGCACTAACCTTCACCATTTTTGCAACAAAAGGAAAAATGCTTCTGGTGCATTCTGATAGAAACAGCACAACTTTCCTGAGAGATCATTTTTCAAGGGATTTTATTTTCAAATGCAAATATATGTTTGTAAAGTCCTATAGAAAGTATCTAATCATCTAGATTAGCCAGAACTTCATTACCAAAACAGTTGACTTATTTCATCTTTGCACCTTACCTGGCAATTTAATATATGTGAAGAATTTACACAATTAAATAGTGATAGTGTACATTCTTTCAAAGCCTGCAATAAAACAGGTCTAGAAAATTCAAGTCAACTAAGTTTCTATTTGGTACCAGTACCAGGCATATGATGGTGCTATTTTACAGAAAAATAAGTAAGGCCTAAGAGTTCAAGGAGCTTACTATTCAGTTGAGGAAAAATAAATAAGTCATAAAAGAAGACAAGAGTAATGCCAGGCCCCCAAAGAGGTGCCAGAAATAGTGTGTGGTGTATGGGTAGATTCAAAGGTAGAGATGATATCCATTTGGTGGACCATAGGAAGGGAAATAGTTTAGATGGATTTTGGTGAAAATAATAGAAACAATAACATTTGTATTGATAAATTAGAGAATAACCTCACGGTCAAAAGGCAAATTTAATAAAGTCAATACACTTAACCTGTAACTGATTTCCATAAGACGTGGTAAAGAAAAAGTTTGAGTAAGATTTTTTTTCCTTGGAAAACTGATCTAATACTTATAAAAAGAAGTTTATTTATCTTGTCATTTAAAATTTTCCATTTTAACTTTAATAATGTACTACTTAGTGGAAAAAAACTAATTGTTAGAATGATTGGGGTTTTTGACATAACAGCATTAAATAGTACAATTTGACTTCCTTCACATATCTGACTTCAAGAATACAACTTTTTTATTATTATGCAAAACCACACGAAAGAATACATAGCTTATATAACAATAAAGCATAATAAGAAAATGAAATAGGACATTATCAAATACCTGGAATCTTTGTACTTCCTTCTCCATCCCATCCCTGTACATACAGATCAGCCAAGGTAAGCACCATTGCGAATCCCATGATCATTGCCCAGATTTTTTCATATAGTTTTAGCATATATCTATTATTTAACTTTGCTTTGCTTTGAGCTTTACAAAATGTATCCAAATGTACCTAGTTTTCTTTGACTTGTTTTACTCTCTCTCTCTCTCTCTCTCTCTCTCTCTCTCTCTCTCTCTCTCTCACACACACACACACACACACACACACACACACACACACACTTTCTTTTTTTGGTAAATTTTTTCAGGTGTGGCTGAACTAGACCGCATGAATGTTGGAATTCAAGAGAGAGGTAGCCTAGGGACATGCTCCAATCAAGTACATTACATATTCCTTGGTCCTAAAGAGGGCTCCTTCCTCAGGCCCTGTCTGACTTACTGAACTTAGGCCTCCTTTTCCCCTTAAAGCCTGGGGTCAAGAGTCAAGCCAGACAGTGAACTCCCAGCTTCCTCTCACTAAAGGGCCACTGAGGCAGAAAACATAAGGAAAATTCTAGAACCATAACTAATTCATTGGGCCTATAATATGAATGATCTCTTGGGGGCTAAGAGGAAAAAGCATAATTATTCCAATTATTCATAAAATAATAATTATAATAATAGCTAACATTTATTGAGCACATACCACAAGCTCTGAAAACCACTTTTAGACATTATCCATGTAACCCTCATACATCAACTCCATTTCACAGATGAGGAAACTGAGGCTCAGCAAGGCTAAGTAATTTGCCCAAGATCATACACCTATACATTACACTCAGAATTCTAACCCAGGTCAGTGTAACTCCAAGAGAGGACCAGCACACCCTTGGCTCCTTTCAGTCCATTGCCCAACAACTTCTCTCTACCACTCCATCAGCCAAACCAGAGGGAGTGAGGGGTAAGGAGAGAACAGAGAAGCTCTGTAACTATATATTGACAATGATAGCTGCATAAAGAAAGGACCTTACACAACCAAGTTATGAAAGCATGCAATGGGGCCAATGAAAGGCAGCCCAGGGGAAATCTCGCTAACTTGGAAAATTTTTTGGAATAGAGCATGGTTTTGAGTAAGCCAAATTAAATTTTAAAACAAGTAATACTCTGATGGAATTACATACTCAAGTTGAAATAACTCCAAGTGATGTGGATATTGTGATTAAATCTTAAGAAGCTTCCAAGCAATAATAGGACCATGACATCACAGGATGGGCTCAGAGCAGAGCTCTGTCCTCTCTCTGCTCCCTGTCACATTCCCTATTTGCCCATCCCAATAAGTCACTGTCACTCCCTGGCCACTTATTTCTCCAGAATGCCCTTCTCCCACTACCACACCCATCCCTTGTCAAACCTTCTCATCCATCAAGACCTTACTCAAAGTCTCTTCCGTTGGGAGACCTTTTCAAATTCAATTTAACTATATCCTTAGTGTTATCAGAGTATTGTTGGGTATTTTAACCTTGGGTTGATTTAGTCATATTCTTCCGTTCACAATACATAAGCATCATTGATCCATCTTTAATTTTATATAAAGCATAAATAACACTACAATAGGCATCTTCAGTATGACATATTTTACACAAGTGATTTATTTTCTCTGGATTAATTCCTAATGTGGAATTTCTGCGTCAGAGTTTGTTCATTATAAGGCTTATGATATGTGCTCAATAAATGTTAGCTATTATTATAATTATTATTTTATAAATAATTAAAATAATTTTTTGTCTTTTCTTATTAGTCCCCAAGGGATCATTCACATTATAGGCCAAATTAATTATTTATGGCTCTAGAATTTCCCTTATGCTTCCTGCCTCAGTGGCCCCTGGATGAGAAGAAGCTGGGAGTTCACTGTCTGGCATCACTCTTGACACCAGGCTTTAAGGCAGGGGTGGGGAACATCCAGCCCTCGGGACATATAAGGCCCACAAAATCATTTGGTCTGGCCTTGCCAAGACATTAGGGGTGAGTTAATTAAATGTTTGATCAAGTATAGCAGGCTAATTTTTAAGTTGATAATTTTGTAATGGCCCCAAGTGATGTTATAAATATCCAAGTGGCCATTGGCAGAAAAAAGGTTCCCTACTCCTGAACTTTAAGGAGACAAGTATAAAAGGCCTTGAGGTCTAAGTTACACAAATTAGACAGACCCTGAGGAAGGGGTCCCTTTTGGGACCAAGGAATATGTACTTGATTGAGTTTGACCTCTACCAATCTCTCTTCTAGAAAGTTTACCACTATATATAAAAGTGCCCATTACCCCTACTAGCACGAGGTATCATTATTCTCTTTTTCATCTTTGACAATCTGATAGGCAGAAAAGAATATTCTTTTAATTTTCATTCCTTTGACTCCCAATAATGTTAATCATATTTTTATGTGTATTAGCCAAACATATTATTCCTTTGTGAATTGTTTGCTTATATCTCTACCAATTTAATCACTGAGGTAATCATCTTTTTCAATTGATTTGAAAAAGTTCTTTATATGTTAAGATTAGTAAGCTTTCTTTATGCAACAGTGGGCGACTTCCTGTGGCCACATCCTTCCCTCAGTTCTGCTTCTGTTGGTAGATGCCAACAGTGATGACCTACTTCCCTCCTGAAAGTCTCCCCTCCCCTGGCCCCTGTGAGACTGCCCTCTGAGTTCCATTGTAAAAATGAACACCTTTCACTGAAGGACCCTGAAAACAGCCAAATGAGCTTTCGTTTTTCTTCTCCCAAAATCAAAGGAAGTGAGAGGAGTTGCCCATCACAATAAGAATGCAGAGCATGTGTTTGCACACACAATGTCATCTTCCACATATCTTTGCACAACCACCTTCTCTTCTGTCTCCTCTTTGGGAAAAAGCCAAAGATGATAAAACCACACTAAAGTTTCAATAACCCTCAGTGCTGCTGAGGGGACTCCTGGTCAACCATCCTCCACATGCACGTCCCCAGGGGCCATAAGACTGGTCCTCCCTTCTTCGGCTAGCTTGCTCAGCTTCTCTCCACTCTACCTCTGTCATTACCTCTCTCTTGTGAGGAAGGGGCAACAATAATGTCCTAAATACACAGGATTTTGAAAAATGAAGAGAGATTCAGTGTCTGGACAAGGAAAGGATGAACATTTTATGTGGAGAATTTCATTTTAAAAACCAGAAAAGAAAATCTGTTTAGAGAATCACAATTAGATAAACCTTTTGAGTGTATGTTAAAATCAATGAGTGAGAACATTAAATGAGGTAGTTAGTGTAGGTGGGAATGTTTTGCAAAATGTAACTTGCTAGACAAATGTTAGATACTTCCATCATCATCTATCTCACAGAGTTGTTGAAGACGAAATCAGACAATATATGTAAAATTGCTTTGTCAACCGGAAAGAGTATTTATAAATTGTAATTATTATGTGATATTTTGCCTCTAGCTAGATTAAGAGTCAGACCATGGCAATATTGAAGAAAATTAAAATACCTGCTAAATTCTTTTAAATCCATATTCCTGGGACTGTTTATAGACAGAGAATTCAAATTAATGTTTTTCTTCTCACTTCTTTTCAGGTAAACTGATTGCAATAAACTTCAAAATCTATTAACAATAGAGTCAAGCTCCTGGTAACTATCAACTGCACTATTGGACTTTGGATTTAAGGCCTGAAAGCGATCTTTTGTGCCAGTCCCACAATAACTAGGCCAGTCCATTTTCTTTTGTGACTATTTCAATTTCCCTCAGCATCATAACATTGTGCGTCTACTGCAGCAGCTCCCTGTACATTCACTCTATCTTTAGCCTCTCTGAATTCCCATCCATCCTTCCTCCACATGCTGAAAACAACAAACCAACATCATTTTCATTATTCCAACAAATTTTTTAAAATAACTGATTTTATAAACAAAGTGATGAGTCAGGAAATAAAAACAAATGGAATAATTATTGGAAAGGAAGAAGAAAACCACTTCTTTGAGAAGATATGATTGTATACCTAGAAATCCCAGAAAATCAACTGAGAAGTTATGATGGACTGGATACAAATAAGCATGTGAGAATTAACAGCTTTCCAATATGCCAGCAGTAACCAACTGGAACACATAATGGGGGGAAACTGTCTTTGACCCTAACTGCCAATGCCCAGCAGAGGCAGAAGAGAGAGTGTGTAACAGAAAGATTACTGGAACCTCTAGCTTCTCTGTGATAGTAACAGCCTTTATGTGGCATGGGTTTTCTTTCCTGTTTTATTTTCTTTTTGCCTTCTGTTCAAGGTTTAAAGAGTCTCATGGTCCAAATCTCAGCCTGGACAGTTGTGGGGAAGAGGGAGCAATTCGGGGAGGAGCAGGAGGAGGGCTGTGATGTTGTCAGTGGGCCCAGAGGCAGTGGATCAGCTGCATCAACCTAGGAGTTATCACTGACCTGGATGAAAAACTGAAAGCCACCTTTGACTTTTCTCCCTTGACCTTCATAAATATTCAATCGCCCCAAGTCCTACAGTTGGTCTTTTTAAAGCTCTCATATATTTATTCCTTTCTCCTCATCCCCAGTATCTGTCCCTTACCAATATCCTCAGTAACTTGGGCCCAAATTATAGCTGTCTCTTAGCTGCTTTTTTATCCCAAGATGGTGACCCCACCCCTGTGTCCCTTTCAGTCTTCCCTCCTCAGCAATTTTACTGTGTCACATTCCTGACTGGTTAATATTCTGCAGAATGTAGGTCTGGAAGGTCAACCAACCTGGGCTAGAATGTGGGAGTCACCTCTTACCACAGAATGCATGGGTTTGAGCCCCAAATCTGCCACTAGTTAGCTCTGTGAACTTGATCACAATACTTAACCACTCTGAGCCTCAGTTTCTTCATTTGTAAAATTGGCTTAATACATAAATAATTAAAATTATTGTGAGGACTAAAAATAATCCTATATAATAAAAGGCTACTATGCAAATCGACTGAACGGCGGAACAACCGGCCGCTATGATGTGCACTGACCACCAGCGGGCAGATGCTCAATGCAGGAGCTGCCCTCTGGTGGGGAGTGCCACTCAGCCAGAAGCCAGGCTCACAGCTGGCAAGCACAGCGGCAGTAGGAGCCTCTCCCACCTCCGTGGCAGCGCTAAGGATGTCCGACTGGCACAGGGAGTGGGCCTACGCCATCAGTCGGACATCCTCAAGGGCTCCCAGACTGCGAGAGGGCGCAGGCCGGGCTGAGGAAACCTCCCCCCAACCCCGCGAGTGCACGAATATCATGCACCAGGCCTCTAGTACATAAAATAAAGGACCCATCACAGGACTGGACACAATAGATATTCAAAGACCCTGACTGCAGCCTTGGGAGTGTGTTCTTTATCACAATTAGAGATCATTGTCTACTGGAGCAAGTTTGATGCCTATGCTTGGTCTCTAAGACTATATAATTGGTCCCCAACTGACATATCCAAAAGTTCTCCTCAATATAAAATAGCCACTTAACCTCATATCCATATCCCGAATGTATGCACCCAATCTCAGAACTTTGACTCATCTTCCCTCAGCTTGAAATACCCTTTTCACTTGTTTCCAAATGTACCTCCTTCAAGAAAACTTTCCATTACTTCACCCATGTGCCTCCATGGTGCCTTTCCTATACCAATACCACCACCTTCACATGCAGTTAGCTCTGACAACCCTGCCTGCCTAGCTCTGTCTGTCCTGGACAGTTTACATGAGTTATCTCACTTGATCCACAAGAACCCTATGAACCAGGTACTGCTACTCTTGCTGCCATTTTACAGCAGAGGTCATTGGGGCTCTGAGAGGATGAGTTGCTTGCCGAAGGTCACAAAGTTGCCCAAGGACTCAAAACTAGGTCTGCACTCTCTACTGCTATCCCATCCTTCAACACATATTTTTAGGCGATGGCTGGATGAGTCATTTTAACACATCCAAGTCCAGCCCAATCACGTCTTCTTTGTCCTCGAGAAGCCAGTTCTCATTCATCTCCCCTGCTCTTACCCCTTTGGCTCTTCCAGCTGTTTTAAACAAATAGCATATTATATATGTCCTAGACCGTATCTCTGCTGCATAATTGGGCACTCACTATTGTCTGTATGCAACATAATGTGATTATGCATAATTGGGTATTGTTCAGTAAGTGGAACCATAAAGTAATGATCTGGATTTTCACACACTGCTCATAGAGACCAGTCTCATTTCTTCCCAGATACACAGCAGGAATCTTCTCAAATAGAATATAAATCTCTTGCCAGTAAGGACCACATCGTTGATTCAGTTGTGTCTCACAAACTTCTGCAGACATTAGAGATACCCCAAAATACCTTTTGGTTCATAACGGGCCTTCCAAGCAGGCTTTCTTAACTGGGGGGATAGCGGGTCTCCAGAGATATGCAGGACAAAAGGATATAAATGGGAATGATCTTCTATTATTTCAGAACAGAACACTGGGTCCCTTATACACATTGGGAAGAATGTTTCCAATTGTCAGAAGCCAAAAGCAAACTGGATTTGATGGCATCAATATAATGCTTAATATGCTGCATATTTGGCATCTGTTCCAGAGGAGACTGCATGTCAGAAACTCAGAAAAGGTCTCCCAGGCATATAGGCAGCTTTCAGTCTGTCTCCACACATTAAATACACTCAGAGTAGGGAATATACATTTTTAAATGCATGGAACATGAGCCCGACTTGACACCCATCTATCAGCACTGCTTTAAGGGTAATAAAATCAGCTCTGCCATTATAAGGAGAGGGAACTTGATGACCCACTGGAGATTTCTTCCAATCTAAACGATTCTATAAATTCCCCTAAAATCATAAAAAAGCAGATTAAGGATTCATGTAGGTGTTTGGGCTATAAATACAAATTAATTTCTGTTCCAGCTGCAATTTTTCTCATCCTTGTAAGAAACACCTCCATCTCTGAGATATTTCTGGGTGCAACACCAACAGAGCAGCTAAAGATAGATAGGACTCCCTCAGGTTCTTGTTGGCAACTATTTTCTTCTAATTTCACAAATAAATCTGCATCTTGAAATGAACTGAATTGAATCCTGCTGCTGTCCAAAATCATTTATCACTGAAAATCTGTTTTGTTTGGGGAGTAACATGTAATTGTGTACAGATTCAATAAGAACCTAAATGTTCCACTGAGAAATTCTTTATTGAAAATGTTTTGTTCGGACTCTAAATAATCTATTTATTTCCATCCTCAGTTACTAGTCATATAATTCAATTTGTTTTTACTTTAAAAAATGTGCTTAAACACTACTCTTACTTTTTAAAAAATTGAATAGTTTGAGATATTGGAAATTCATAGTATTTTTCTCACTTGGTTTTGTGAAACAATTCAAACTCACCCTTATAAAAGATAGAAAATTAATTCTTTTTTAACATTCCCTCACCTATTAGAGCTCTCGCCTAATAGAAATCAAAAGAAAATAGTAAATATCATTTTTAAAGATTAAGTTATCAACTAATACATTTTTGGTTCACTTATTTGCTCTGATTCAATATAAAGTCAGAGACCAAAATAGAAATGAACAAATGGACTGTGGATTATGTCTCCAAATGCATATCCCTAAGGAAATGTGCTCAATTATGACATCACAGCTGTTTCTCTTATAAAAAGAACTATGTCCTACAGCAAACTATAATTTCCCAAATAAAGGGAATAAAAGATTAAAGAAAAGAAAAACATGTCAGCAATAAAATCCAAGGATAGGGACCAGATGCCAAGCATATTAAAATACCATATCCGACAAAGGATTAAAAAAGGAAATCTTATACCACTTGAATGCTTAAATGCAAAAGTATTTCTACCCAAACTCACCAAAGAAAGGAGATTGTTGCAATAATGCTACATGTATCCATGATCTTGGACAATCCTCTCCCACATTTACTCTGGGCTTGGCCACATGACCTGTTTTGGCCAATGGATGTTAACAAGCATGACACAAACGGAGGCTCAAAAACTGTTTGCACATTGGGGCTTATCCTTTCTTCCTGGGAAATCCTAAGTCTGTCATAAGAATAAACCTGGGCTAGCTTGGTGGAGAAATGTAGTTCAGTCACTGCCCTCGCCCCAGCCAACTGCCAGCACCATCCACTGAACATGTGAAAGACGCCACCTAGAAAAACCAGCTCCTAGCAACCCGCCAGCTGCCGGCAGAAACATGAGTCCAGGCAAGCTCAACAGAAGAACTGGATGGCTGAAACACGCCTAAATTGCCAACTAACAGAACCATGATCTAATAAATGATTATAGATTTAAGACACCAAGTTTTGGACTGGTTTGTTATACCGCAAAAGCTAACTGGTACTGAGGTCATCACAGAACCTATGTCATGAGAACACCAATTAATGGACCAGTCACCATAGAGGGAAAGAGAGAGCTGTCTAATGATGGATGGGTCTAGCAATTATTCCTGAGAGGGAGTTTGCATATGAAATACTGAGTTGTTATACTAAGCCCGCGGTCGGCAAACGGCGGCTCGCGAGCCACATGTGGCTCTTTGGCCCTTGAGTGTGGCTCTTCCACAAAATACCACGGCCTGAGCGAGTCTATTTTGAAGAAGTGACGTTAGAAGAAGTTTAAGTTTAAAAAATTTGGCTCTCAAAAGAAATTTCAATCGTTGTACTGTTGATATTTGGCTCTGTTGACTAATGAGTTTGCTGACCACTGTACTAAGCCATTCATAAGCTACTATTTTGGAGATCTTTCTAAAATCTATATCCAAAATGCAATACCATGATAGTAGCAACTAACACTTAGTAAGTGCAAGCATTGGGCTCTGTGCTTGATAAAGACGATCTAATTTAATCTATACAATAACTTCATCTGTATTTTACAATTTAAGAACTGAGGCTTCAGAAAGCTAAGTAACTTGCTCAGGGTCACACGATACCATGAGTGAGCTTGAACTCAAAGCTGATTGGCTCAAGAGTCAGCGTTCTTAATCACTATGGGTTTTTTTTCTACCTGATACCTACCTCCCCCCATGAAAGGCTTCTCTAGTCCTTGGAAAGTCTGGACCACGAGATCTACTCTCTCTTCTTGAATCTCAGATGGCCAGGCAGAGCATACCCAATGGCGCTTACCCACCTAGTTGAAGTACAGAGGTAACAGTGGTCTTGGTGGGTCTTGCTCTGGCCTGCTGACCTGATCCAGAGACCAGAGCAAGTGAGTGGTCAGTGCATAGGCAGGAGCTATTTAACACATAATGGCCTGTGCTACCAGCAAGGTGCATTTGAAGTCTCTTGTGATTGTGTGCTAATCAGATTAGCAATCCCTTCCTTTCAGTCTTGAGGGAAGGGAGTGGAGAGGAAAAAGGAGTCTGGGAGGGGGCTGAAAAAATAGCGGAAAGTTGGGCAGAGGTTCCTTTCTTCTCCTAGGTGTGGAAGGTGTTTCCATGAGGAAAGGGAAGAGGTTTAATATCTACTACACAGTTATTATCTATCGTTCCTTGTTAATGAACCCATTGGAATTGGACCTGTTATTTCCTGGACTTCTGACAGTTTAAAATGCCTCAACCCTAACTCTTACTATTGAGATGAAAACAAGGGTGAGGAGAAGGAAGTCAGTCAAGACAGACCCTTTAAAAACTACTTGATTCAAGATACGTAACAGGAACAAAACCCTTCCTAACCAAACCCAAAATCAAACTCACCAGTTAGCTGTGTAGCTCCTTGTGTTGGCTGAAATTCAAGTGTTTATAGAGTATGGTTGAAGGTATACACTGGTTTTTAACCTCTATCTGCCTAATTGAGCCTACCAAAGCCAATCTATTTTTAAGAAATTCTTAATGCTTGCAGGACCCTAACACTATGGGAAGTTATTCCTGGCACATTTATAGAGAACTAGTGAGAGGGAATATGAGAAGGCATGAGATAATTGAACACATTAAGTATACCTAGGCAAGTGTGAAGAGACACGGGTTGGGAAACTTATTTGCCTTAAATGAAGCTGAACATGATTTTAAGACCAAAACATCTGCATATTAAAAGCCTGCTCCGAGTCCTAGACAGCCCTGCACAATTGCCCTTTTTCTTAGGGCTGCCAGCAATGACAGAGGGATTTCCTGAGGGCCCATAAATATCTCCAATCTTTCTTTTCCTGATCTGTTAAATGGGAGTGTTGCAAAGATGAA
Organism: Cnephaeus nilssonii; assembly: GCF_951640355.1. Lineage (NCBI taxonomy): Eukaryota > Metazoa > Chordata > Mammalia > Chiroptera > Vespertilionidae > Cnephaeus > Cnephaeus nilssonii. The sequence goes on along the minus strand of NC_137087.1, from coordinate 46,997,823 downwards.
GAGATAAAGTAATAGTTCCTGGATTTTATATTTCTTGGACCTGAATAATTCTCCTCAAAAATCTTGGAGGCACCAGCATAGTCTTGCTAATTTCTTCTTTTGCTAAGTTTTAACATGAAAAAGAAAAAGACCAATCTTCCATATATATAAAAGCCTACTATGCAAATTGTCCCCTCAGGAGTTCGACCAGGAGACTGGGAGTACAATTGCTCACTATGACGTGCGCTGACCACCAGGGGGTGGCACAGAACGAAGGAAGGCCCTGGCCAGCAGCTGGCAGCTGGGTAAGGGAGGCCCCGATCGGCCGTGATCACTGACCAGGCCTAGGGACCCTACCCGTGCACGAATTTCATGCACCAGGCCTCTAGTAGATAATATAAATGTATGTAATGTAGTGTTCTGTGCCAGGGACTATTCTAAATGTTTTCCAAATATTAATAGAATCTCCCCAACAATTTTTGAGATAGGTACGGTTACTCCCATTTAACAAATGAGGAAACTGACTTACCATTAACCTGCCCAGCGTTTCAGAGCTAATGGCAGAGCCAAGATTCAAGCTTCAGTAATCTAGCTCCAGGATCCATGCTCTCAACAAATAGGAGATTGTCTGGAGCTCTTCCCAATTGTTTCACAAAAGAAAGGAAAGCACACACTAAAATAAGAGAATGCCATTTCCAAAAATATTTTACATCTCCAAAAGAAAGAAGGAACAGAAAAAAATAGTAGTCACCAAAACTGAAAAGTAAAAATTGGTTTTATGCTATGCAGTCATTGTGTTCATTTTACTACAGACCAATGAATATTTATGTCTGGGAACATATAGATTCTCCCAGTCCCCAGATCAGCCTTTGGAAACCACTGAGATACAATGTATGGAAAGCCCATCAGACATTAATGGTTGGTATGGAGCTAAAAGATGATGAGCAAGGTGACTCAGAGCCCACCCTCTTGGAGGGATCAATAAGGCTGTGTTAGCCAAACCAAGTGCATAGAGGTATATTGTCCCCCATGGGCCAGCCACATGGATGTCTACACATCTTGGTTTGTGGTCAGCATCTGCTTTCTGTTTTTTGAACAACCCATCTCCAATTGCTCCTTCCATCCTCCCTGACATGCGAAGAACAGAAAAGCAGCCTGCAAGGAGCAGCATGCTGGGGAAGGAGCCTCCTCCACCATTCCCCACACTTTAGATATTCTTTGGTGACAACAGCAAGACTCTGCAGAAAGTATTTCCTCCTCTCATTTTTCTTCCCCTTGATTTTAGAACCGAACAAAAACCTGTGGATGGCCTTCTAGTCAACAGCTTCAGAATACACTGTGCCTTTCGGTCCATCGGGCCCCCTATTGATGGAGCATCTGCAACAATTTCAGCTCAGCTTTGAGGAGGATGACACTTAGTTACCCGCTAATAGAGTGGGCAAGAATTACGTTTAGTGTAGGCTACCCCACCAGCAGCTAGGACATGATATTAGAATTCTGCTTTTCATATCTTAAAGCAGCTTTGTAGTAATTGAACAATTCCTTTGGAATTTGGGGAGAGGGGTAGTCGAGGAAGTGGAATGTTTAGTGGCTTTATTGGGAGGCACCATAGAATAGGGGTGAGTGGCTCCAGGCCAGATTCCAATGACTAAGGTTTATATGACAGCCCAGTAAATCTGTTCCGTAATGGACCAGATAGTAACTACTATGGATTTTTGGGGCCATATAGTCGCTGTCATAACTACTCAACTCTGCTTATTATAGCATAAAGGAGCCATAGACACTACATGAATAAATGAGTATGGCTGTGTGCCAATAAATCTTGATTTGTGGACACTGACATTTGAATTTCATGTCATTTTTACATGTCACAAGATATTGTTCCTCTTTTGACTTTTTTCTAACCATTTATATGTATAAATGCCATCCTTGGTGTGGGCCAGAGTGGGCCAAACCCTGGTTTATATCTAGAGCTCTGGCATTTCTTAGCTGTAAACTCTGGGGCAAGCCTTGTTTTGAAGCCTCAGTTCCCTTGTCTGTAAAATGGACACAATAATAGCATCAACCTCATCTGGGCTTCCTGGGGGAGACAGTAAAAGCAAAATACTTTAGTACAGGGCAGCTGCATATACTCAGCATAAATAAATGTGAACTGTACTACAATACCTTCTCTCATCAAAACACTCAGCAGCTTCTGCCAAATCCACCCAGGCTATTGTCTAACAGGATCAAGGATTTTCATGTCTCTATTAACAAAGAGCCATTCTAGACATTTCATACTAACATCAGAACCCTCAGAGAGTTTGTGGGGCCCTAAAACATACCTCAACCCTGGATGCTCTCATTTGTCAGTTTCCTCCTGGATCTCGGTCATGGCAGTTCAAGAGCTGAGGATCAGAATGTGAGGTTATCATGCTCACATTATCAAACCAGAAATAATGATTTTTTTCCAGAAATAATGATATTTTTGAGCCCTGCCCAATCCTCATGACAACTGGCATCCTGCTAAGGATCCTCTGCAGTTCTTTCTCTTCATCTTCACAACAACTGAAGGTGCCGATGAGATGATGAGCTCCAGATTTCAGAAAAGGAAACCAAAGTGTAGGAGGGTTGGGTAATGAGGCAAGCCCACATGCCAGGTAACCAGAAATCATGGGGTTCCTTCCTGAACCACAGCTCTTGCTTTGCAGCAAAGAAAGGGATGACCATCTTTTAGGGCCCCCGTGCTTCTCTGACTGAACTCGTATCCTGAACCCCCGAGGATCTTGTTAAAATGCAGGTTCTGAGTTATTAGGCCTGGGAAGGTCCTGAGGTTCTGCATTTCTGCAAAGCTCTCAGGTGATGCTAACGCCACTGGTCCTAGGACCACGCTTTGAGTAGCAAATCTAGATCAGTGGTGGGGAACCTTTTTTCTGCCAAGGGCCATTTGGAAATTTATAATATCACTCATGGGCCAAATAAAATTATCAACATAATATGCCAAAGCAATATCTTCACCAATACAGATCCTAGGGCAATGGAAACTAAAGAGAAATGGGACTACATCAAAATAAAAAGCTTCTGCACAGCAAAAGAAACCACCAACAAAACAATAAGAGAGCCACTGCATGGGAGAACATATTTGCCAATGCTATCTCTGATAAGGGTTTAATTTCCAACATTTACAGGGAACTCATACAACTTAACAAAAGGAAGATAAACAACCCAATAAAAAAAATGGGCAACGGACCTAAATAGATACTTTTTGAAAGAGGACATAAGGAAGGCCAAGAAACATATGAAAACATGCTCAAAGTCACTAATCATCCGAGAGATGCAAATCAAAACGACAATGAGGTACCATCTCACACCTGTCAGAATGGCTATCATTAACAAATCAACAAATGACAAGTGCTGGCGAGGATGTGGAGAAAAAGGAACCCTCTTGCACTGCTGGTGGGAATGCATACTGGTATAGCCACTGTGGAGAACAGTATGGAGTTTCCTCAAAAAACTAAAAATGGAACTCCCATTTGACCCAGTGATCCCACTTCTAGGAATATATCCCAAGAAACTAGAAACACCAATCAGAAAGGATACATGCACCCTTGTGTTCATAGCAGCACAATTTACAATAGCTAAGATTTGGAACCAGCCTAAGTGCCCATCTGCAGATGAGTGGATTAAAAACTGTGGTACATCTACACAATGGAATACTATGCCGCGGTAAAAAAGAAGGAATTCCTACCATTTGCAACAGCATGGATGGACCTGGAGAGCATTATGCTAAGTGAAATAAGTCAGTCAGAGAAAGATAAATATCACATGATCTCATTTGTGGAATATAATGAACAACATAAACTAATGAACAAAAACAGATCCAGAGACAGAGAAGCATTGATCAGATGCTCAAACCTCAGAGGGAAGGTAAGGGAGGGTGGGGATAAGGGGGAGAGATCAACCAAAGGACTTATATGCATGCATATAAGCATAACCAATGGCAAAGACACCAGGGGGGTAAGGGCATGATGGGGGGGGGGGGGCGGAATTGGAGGATAAGAACACATATGTAATTCCTTAATCAATAAAGAAAGAAAAAATCATCAATTTAAAAATTAGCCCACTATATTTGGTCAAATATTTAATTAACTTACCCCTAATGCCTTGGCAGGGCCAGATCAAATTATTTCGAGGGCCTTATACGGCCCATGGCCAGATGTTCCCCACCCCTTCTCTAGATGAAGTGAGAAATTAGAATTCTCCCCACTAATGACCAAGGTGATCCATACAAAATGAGTCAATGACTATGGGTTTCTCATGGTGAAGAGTCTTTGGAACCAGACTGCAGAAGTTATACGTATGAGTCTACCAAGTGCCAGATGTGTGGCCTTGGGGGCAATCTCTCAACCTTTCTGTGCCTCATGTTTCCTGCCTATAAAGGAGAAAGGTAAAAACTCTTAATCACATAGGGCTGAGATAATGATTCAATATGATTATATATCATACTGAATATATATATGAAATCATATATATAAAAATCGTATATATATAAATCGTATATATATAATTTAGAGCAATGTCTCACACACTGTAAATGATCAAGAAATGGAAGATAGCCCTAACCGGTTTGGCTCAGTGGATAGAGCATCGGCCTGCGGACTGAAGGGTCCCAGGTTCGATTTCGGTCAAGGGGATGTACCTTGGTTGCGGCCACATCCCCAGTAGGGGGTGTGCAGGAGGCAGCTGATGGATATTTCTCTCTCATTGACATTTCTAACTCTCTATCCCTCTCCCTTCCTCTCTGTAAAAAAAAAAAAAAAAATCAATAAAATATATTTTTTAAAAAAGCAGAAGTGGAAGATAATCAGAAGATCAGGAAAAATGAAGATCCTTACCAAAGAAGTATCTAAAAATGTGCTCTATGAGGTTTGTTCCCCCGCACAGCTAATAGCTTGAGCAGATCCATCCAAATCTGCTTATCTTTCAAGCCATTTTACAGTTAAGTAAACCAGACTTGCATTCAGTCAGTCACAAAATTAAATTACAGAGAAAGTTCGCCTTGAAAGGGCAGGACCCAGAGGCCAACAAGGAAGCAACGCTTTCCATCTTATTTATTATTTATTTATCTGAGGGACATGTCCATTCCCTGGACCTCTGGGCACAAGCAACAATCGAGAATACATGCAACAATTTCCTAAAGGGACACAAATCTGAACTCCACCAAAGCAGTTTCTTACTTAGGTCGTGTCAAAGTGTCATTCATCATTAGGCAGTGTGCTCCCAGGCATCATAACCCTCCAAAGTAATTAACCCTCGAGTAAATATGTCACTACTGTCTATATTAAGGGAAATGCCTCAGTGGTCTCATCTGTAAAATGAACATTCTGGGCAAGATAATCCAGTGCTAACATTCTATGAAGTCAAGTTTGTGTCCTTTTACCCAAATTGCACCACCTCCTCAAGTGAATCGCAGGTCATTCCATGCCCCCACCCCCATCTGATGAGCTATTGTTCACTGAGTGTCAACCAACACCCCCTGAGGTCTATGCGTGATAAAGCACAGTGCCAGCCACACAGGACGTGCTCAATAAAGGATGGCTGTGATTAGAACAAAATCAGGGCTCCATCTTTTGTTGTTGTACTTTAATCCTTGCTCAAGGATGTGTTTTCACTGACTTCAGAGAAAGGGAGGAGGAGAGAGAGAGAAACATTGCCTATGTGCCCCAGCAAGGGATTGAATCTGAAACTCAGGTATGTGCCAGGACCAGGAATCGAACCTGAGACCCTTTAGTGCATGGGATCACACTCCAATCCTCTGAGCCACTCCAGCCAGGGCCAGGGCACCATCTTTTAAATAGAACCACAGTGTGACCTGATCATGTCATCTAGTTACTGGATATCAACTGCAATGGCAGTAGGTGGGTGGAATGGGCAAGGCCAAATGGGAACTTGGTTGAGAAAGTGGTCCTTGCTCTTTCTAAAGTTGGACTGGCAATTTACCAGGCAGCTGAGAAGCTAAGTGAGAAAGAGACTGAAAGAAGGGATCTACTGGTTGGAGGTCTTCAGGACCGATCGGAAACCTCATCTCTCAAAATTTCAGCTCTAGCTGAAATTCCTGGCACACGGGATGGCCATCAGTTCCTGGAACACGCTGGCAGCTCCCACCTCAAGGGTGTGCAGAGTCAGCTTTTCTGCTGCAGGCCATGGCTTCCTCAGAGGTGGGAGTGAAAACAAGTCAAGCACCCTCTGCCTTCAGAAGCAGTCCAAAGGCCCAATGCAACTTTCAACCAGTAGGGAATGGGAGTCAATGAGGTGTCCCAGCCTCCCTTCCTTTGACAGGACAATTTTACAACAGTTTCAATGCGGCTTCTCAGAGGAACTCTAGTGACATTGGGATTCATATGTTCACAGCTGTGACCAGTTCTCTCTCTCTCTCTCTCTCTCTCTCTCTCTCTCTCTCTCTCTTTCCCCGCCCCCCCCCCCCCCCACTCTATCTCTTTACTGGCTTTTCCTCACCTACCTCACTCCTGACATTACCTCTCAAACTACCAGGACCCAAGCCCTTGTCTTGGTCTCCAATTTGGGAACCCAAACTGAGACCCCTGACCACTGCAAAGTCTCGTTCAGAGTCCCATAGCATCTGTACGGAATCACAGCCCTTGTCACAATGCACTGTGACTGCAGAACGAGGAGGTCCACCCAGGCCAGGATCAAGTCCATCTCACTCACTCTGGAGCCCCAGGCGCCCTGGCACATAGGAAGCACTCTGTAACTGTTAGTGGAGCGGGTGCCAGCAATACATCTGCTGCCTGGGCATCGGGGGGTCAGGAGGCAACCCCTGGTCTTTTCAACAATTCAGAGAAGTCCTTTTCTGTTTTAGAAAGGCTTGTAAATAAACTAAGGCGGAGTCATTAGCAGCAGGGGAAAAGACATCTAAAGAAGGTCCATCTTCCCTTAAGCTCACGCACCACTGTACCACCAAACATACTCCAGGCTTCTCTGCTCTATGCTTGCCTCCTGGGAGGAACTCAGCCTCCTCCACCTCTGACTGCCCATCCCCGCACATCACCTGCAGCATCCTCCTCCTTCTCCTTCCACATCTCCTCTTTCCCTTTTTGTCCTAGTGCTCTGTATTCTAGCAAGGAATCATAGCAAAAGGACTAGATCAAAGAAAAGTAATTCGAACAAGTAAAGCTGATTGTGCTACTGCTGTTCCTTTAAATCTCTTTCTCCCCCAGGCTTAAAGCTAGATGTTGCAAATTAGCCTCCTGTGGCTCAAGGGTGGTTGGTAGATGTGTTTCTGAGAAGCCCGTGCAATGTTCCTAAAGTTGCCAATATTTAAAACTCCACATTCCCAGCTACTCTTGAAAAATTAAAGATTTGGTAACATGGGCCCACACTGGGGTGGGGTTAACTGCTTCCTAGAGATGGGAACCACAGCCCCCAGTGTGCTGCGGTCCCCACCACTCTCTTTTGCCTCTGGCTCTGAGACTCCTGGCAGTTGCCATTTATAATCGTGATGTGCAAAGTTTACTCTGTTCTTTCTTGTTACCTGCTTGGCCCTGGCGGGGGGGGGGGGGGGGGGGGGGGGGGGGTGGTGGGGGGGGGGGAGGGAGGAAAGAGTGTATTTGAGCTTGCTACTCCATATTTAAACACTTGGAAAAAAAACAAGTCCCAGCTGCTATGATTGCTCCATGTGTTTTAAGTGCCTCTGGCAAGAGGTTAGAGCTTCCTACTCTAATGCTATCAGGCCTTATGCCATTATTTGGAACCAGATCTTGATGACAATGGTGATGATGATGATGAAATGATTCCTGGGTAATAGACAGCAGTTACTCTTGCACATATGTCTGCTTAATTCTACAGGTGCTTTTTTTTTTTTTCATGAAATCATTAATGCTGAGGGATTCAGAAGTGATGAGGAATAAGTGGGGCAAAAACAGAAAGGAGAGGCCAGCAGGAGGCACAGCTCAGCTAGGCTTGCATTGCCCTTGCTTCCTTCAAAGGGCGAGGAGACTGGTGAGCAAAAGAAAAGAAACTCTTCCCATCCACACCTTAGATTCTAATTCTGGCAAGAATACAGACTTCTTCATCTTACCTCTGAAGCTATCAAGTCAAGTTCAAGAACCATTTCACGTTAACCCCGAGCAAGGGAAGGACTTTGGGAGCCTCAGCATGCATCAAGGACGCTGACAGTTTGAATCACGTTTACAGATCTATAAACCAACCCGCAGTAAATTCCAGACTCCTGCAGAGCTAGAAGTTAATGACAAAAAATGCAAAGGCAACAGGAAGAATCATTTCCGTGACCTCTCAGAGCTCAAAGACAGAATGTAAACGACTGTGAGACATATCACTTACTGAAGGACCGGCATTCTTCCAACATTTAATGAGTCACCAAACCAATATTTGCCTGTGTGCAAGGACCCAAGGCAGACACAGGAACTGCCTTGGTGAGTGGTCTATCAGGAAAGAATAATTAAACACACAATTATAATTATTTCATTCATTACAAGTGTGATGAGTGGCATAAAAGAAAAGACAATATATGGGAACATTTACAAAGAGCCCTTGCCCACCTCTCTACCCTAAGGAAAAAGCATTTAAGCTGAGACCTAAAGGGTGAGTCGAAGTTGCCCAGGCACAGAGCCTGTCCATCTTTATTGAGCACTTACTATGTGCCTGGTACTACACCAGGCATTGGAGTTAGAGAGAGAAATTATCAACAGATTTTCCTCAAAGAACTCTCAGTCTACTGGGGGTAAATCAGATCTCCTGCTGGGAAATGAGGGGATCATTTTTAAAATGTTCTGATACTCAGAAGAATTCAACCAAAAAATCTTCCTAAATTGCAAATGTTCTGTTGCGAGTGCAGAGAACTTCTCTAATAATTGGATAAAACAGATGAAAATGAGAAACTGTCAAATCCCCTGGGACACCTGAGGCTTCACCAAGATAACAAGGCTTGGTGTCTGGGGATGTACAAGCCACCCAACCATCCAAGAGAAAGGTTAAACGTGGACTTGAATAAAGGGAGTGAGGAGGATATTAAACTTTTGAGGCCTGTAAAAAACTGCTTGGTGATTAGTAATATTAATCATCATCATCATCATCATCATCATCATCATCATGTTAATGATATCTAAACACTGTGACAAACCTTATGTGTACTAAATTAACATACTTAATTCTGCAGGTAGGTACAACTATTTTCCCCATTTTGTGGATAAGGAAACTAGCGATTACAGCAAACAAGAAATTTCTGTTTATGGCAGTGTGGCAGGCTAGGAACCTGAAAACTACAGTCTACAAAGCATCAGACATGCTAAATAGAACGACACATCTGTTTCATCACAAAATGGAGATGGCAAGTAATTTGATCCTCCAAGTGTCAAAATCAAAGCGTGAACTGTATATTGGAGCCATGCAGAGATATTGCAGTTAGCCCTTGGGGCTGATTGGGACAAGTGGCTGGACTCACTGAGCAAAGAGCTTGGATTTTAATGGCCAAGAGAGGATAAAAGATGAGGTGGTGGGCCTGTGTGGAGTGGGTAGTCAGTACTGAGACTCCTCCCTATAAAGTTGGGGACTTAAAAGGGTTACAGCCTCAGTACAAAAAGAGACAACAGATGGAAATCTACCCACTGGGACAGAAAGACCATAAAGAAACCTATCTCTCCTAGGCTCTGGGTAGGGTGGGGGACAATGGCTACTCAGAGAATTTGTATCCATGGATCTTCCATCACAAGAGTTTGGGGTTCTAATATTCATTTACTGAGTGGTCCAGGAAGCCCCAAAGTGAGAACTTAACCTAAAAAAAATTATCCTAAGCAAGAGATATTTCCTAGGCCCCTTGTAGAACCAAAGGAAAAGACATACCTTTAACCTGGACCATTCCAAGTCCCATAAATAAAGTCTTTCTGAAAACTAGTCTACAATCCAAAATCATAACATAGTAGGGAAAAGGTCCATCACAAATAAAAGTCAGCAATCACAATAAAAAATAGGAAGACCTCCAAGTAATAGAATAATCTAATAAAAACTATAAAATATTTAAATCAATTGAATAAATAAAGGAATTAATAAAGCATAAGATCAAGACACTATCAACGAAGATTTGTGAAAAAGAATCTCAAGAAAATTATTAAAAATAAAATCTTGGCCCAGCCGGTGTGGCTCAGTGGTTAAGCATCAACCTATGAACCAAGAGGTCAGGGTTTGATTCCCGGTCAGGGAATATGCCTGGGTCGCAGGTTTGATCCCCAGTTTGGGGTGTGCAGGAGGTAGCCAATCGATGATTCTCTCTCATCATTGATGTTTCTTTCTCTCTCTCTCCCTCTCCCTTCCTTTCTGAAATCAATAAAAATATTCTTAAAACATTTTAAATAAAAATTATAGAAAAAGAATGTTTAAAAAACCTGGGCTATATTAATACAAGGCAGTTTTGTAAGTAAAAGCATTAAGAATTAAGGAGGATTCTTGCATAATATTAAAAAAACAATTCATCAGGAAGAGATAAAAACCATACACATCTTTTACTCGCCTTATAAACATAATCTAAAATGTACTTAAAACAAAATAAAATGACAGAACTAAAAGGAAAAACAGACAATCTCCAAACATTTTTTCTGTGATTAAGGAGACAAAAAAATTAAGAAAGAGCAAGGTTTATCTGATGATTCCTGACTCTTGAACATTTAGAGAGTACACATCCTTTTCAAGCTCACAGGCATCGGCTATAAAACCTGTCCACTTAGTTGATCACACAGCAAATCTCAACGAATTAGAGACCACAATGCATAAAAGTGAGAAATCAATAATAAAAAATAACTTAAATAGATTTGAAGATGGCAGCGTAGGTAGAGATTAAACAAAGATCTTATATGCATATATGCATTACCTATGGACACAGACAATAGGGTGGAAAGGCCTGGGGTGGGGAGGGAACCGGGTGGAGGGGGGTAACGGGGGGGGGGGGGGAAAGAGGGACATCTGTAATAATCTCAACAATAAAGATTAAAAAAGAAAAAATACTTAAATACATATATATTTATAAATTAAAAGTTGTGGGGGGGTTTTGGTTACCATGGGAGAAATAGTAAATATTTTTTAAGAGTTACTCAAGTCTTATTTAGAGCAAAAAGAAAATACCACTTTTTAAAACATATGGGAAGGAACTAAAGAAATTAAAGGACATTTTATAGCTGTAAATGCTTACATTAGAAAGGTAGATTGAACATTAATAAGCTGAGCATCAATATTAAATAGAAACAGAACAGAATAAACCCAAAGTACACAGAAGGAAGAAAGTAATAAAGTTAGAGCAGTCAAGGAAATATGAAACAGACTTATAATAGAGAGGTTTGGCAAAACACAAAATCTGGTTCTTTTTAAATCTAACAAAGTGATAATAACTGGAGAGGCAGGGTGGTGAAGTGGTAGAAAGCATGGGCTCTGGAGCTGACTGCCTGGTTTGAGTCCCCACTCTGCCACTTACCAGCATCATGGCCTTGGGCATGTGACTCATGGCCAGCAATGGTGGAATCACAGCTCAAATCCTGGGATGCTGGACCCCAGTACCCAGGCACTAATTGGTTATTCTTATGACATGATTTCTAAGTAGTGGACTCTGATGAGAGTGCCTTCCTCCCATAACGAAACTGAGGATTATTATCCCAATTTAACAGATGAAGTAACTGAGGTTTGAAGGTTTTATATAATTCTCCCCAAGTCATGACATAAAGAATTGGAGCGGACTCAAGACCAGTTCTCACTCTGAAGTTGGTCCTCTTAACTATCATGTTCATCTATGAGAGGATAGGAACATCTCTGTCGACCACTCAGCATAGCAATACTCTAGAAAGCTACTTACTGTATATCCAACTTCAGGGAAGATGCCTCTTTTTAAGGTAGAATGTAAAGAGAAACGGAAAATGCCCCTTGTTCATATACAGAATTTCCTATTCTTTCTTATGGTAAACCCAATGGTTAAGATTATGTGCTCTGGAATTAGAAATATTAAGGATAATTGCTAATACTTACTAGACACTTACTATGTGCCAAGCATAATGCTAAGCTCTTTCAATCTTCACAACATCCCTCTTCACATCTATTATTATCCCGTAATATTAACAACCTCAGGTGCAGAGAAGTTAACCTCCCCCGACTACAAATTGGCAGAGGCAGGATTCCATCCCAGGCCATCTAACACCAGAGCTTACAGTCTTCTCCACACTAAACTCCTAGGACCCAATTTCCTCATCCCATTGATTGGAGATGACAGCACCCACCTTCATGAACTCCGAGGAGGAATTGAGACAAAGTAGGTAAAGCCACCAGCACAGTATCTGGCAGGATGATGATAATGGTGCTGATGGCAATGACAGCAGGTACTTGCAAACATCTAAGTCTAAAAGGATGGTGCCATTCCTGATTGCTCCAAAATAACTAACTGCATAAAACCTCAAAAAGAAATCTTTCTTTCCATTTCACTCCTACAAATCTTCAAGAGGACGTAATGTGCTTTATGTGAAAGCTCATTTTCAAAATCAAAATCATGGCATTGCACATTATGTGAGGATATTAGGAAAAGTATTTAAACGAATCTAACAAAGAGAACCGTAGAGAAGTTGGGGTGGAGGAGGGAGCGCGCATTGCCCAGTGCAATAACTCTAGCCTTGAACTTGTTTTCCAGAATTCTTGAAATATCAGTGATGGCAGAATAAACGACCAATTAATCAGGTTGTTTGTTCTCTGTGTGTGAATCGCTGTTGCCATCTACAGTTAAAAATGGGGCATGCAACCCTGCCAAATAATCCTAAAAAAACACAGTCCTGGAGGGGGCGGTGCTCAGAAAATGTGCTTGTTCAATGAGAACAGAAAGGGAAAATGCTACCTGAAGAAGCAGCTCTTTCTCCACCACCTCTTCTGTCTTGCTGATGAGACGCTTCTGCAGGGTGTGAATTTTCTCTATCAGCTCATAGGTAGTGGGGTCACTGGCCTGTTCAAGGGAACAAAATAGAAGACATTGAGACACCATCAGTTGAGGTCCCTTTACAAAAGAATTACTGTTTTATTGAAATCTACTACATACCTGCAGACCCAGTGCAGAGAGATGGGTATGTAACAAATGAGATGGTCATCAAAACAGACTGATAATGGACACAAAACTCTGGGGGGTGAGGGCATGTATGGGTGTGGGGTGGGGGGGACAATGGCAAGATATGTACACATATAATACCTAAATAAAAAGAAGTGAAAAAAAAAAAACAGACTGATGTTTGACTAATGTCTTATCTATTGACTCTGCTTGGCCAATACATGGAAAGTGAATAGGTTTGTTCCTCCAAGGAAACTACTACTACTGATAACAACAGCAATAATGATAGCTACTATGCACGATACCTGATTCTTTTTCACAACCAGACACCATGCTAAGTGCTTTTCCTCCATTATCCAATTTTAACCACACAACAGCCCTATGAGATAGCATGAGTCTTCCCCTTTTACAGAGGAGACAAGTGAAACTCAAAGCATTAAGTTATTCACCCACACACGTACGGGTCAGAGCTGGATTCAAGCCCAGATATGCCAGGCTCTAATTACTATGCTCTGAGGTTTCCCCTACCTATCATCACCTCTGTTCCCATAGGAATGAGACAGGGTTCTCTAATTCATTCAGCCTCAGGGTTCTCCTTTGATACTGTCAACAAGAAGATGCCTTACAGCCCATGATGGGGAAGCTTTCTAGGATGTGGACTTCTGCTAATAACTGACAGCAGAACACGACCATGGCATTCAGTTCTCAAACAGTGTTATCAATCCGTAAAGGTTTGATGCACCTTCAGTAGCTATCTGTGTACAATGCAAACAAGATCGACACTTATAAATTGATAGTCTGTCCTCCAGACTTTGAGCCAAAGCTTCCCTTTCAACTGTAATGACATTTTGAATTAATCTAACAGCTAAATCTTTTCAACTGCCTCCCACAATCTCTATTTTCTAATTTTTAAAATAGAAATTGACATGGAATTGGAAACTTTAAAGCTCTGCTTGCAAACACATGGAGTAAACTAATGTGACAGTAAATGGATTTTAAATCTTCAGCTCCACTTCCCTACACATCCATATTACGGTTAGTTTAGTAAACTACACCACTCTTGGCATTTGAAGAGGAATAAATGAGGGTCCAAAAGAGTGGGGGAGAAGGAGATTCCATTAACTCAGGCTTTGCTTACGAAATACTAAGCAGTGCTGAGTGATGTCCATACACTGAGACTGCATTTGGCACACACTTTCACTTGGCAAGACTGGATGTTGTTCAAATCCAGGCCTCATGTTTATATAACAATTTATAATGCATTATCCTAAATGCCTTCTTCATTAAGAAGAAAAACTAAAAATGAAAAACAAAACAAAAATACCTTGGCTGTTTTTTACCCTGGCCCTGCTTTTTCTTAAAACACATACTCTCCCAACATCCTAATTGTTCAATTAGCCCCTACTGGTGCCCACATTGCTGGGTACAACGAGAGGATATGGCTACCTTTTATTGAATAAGCAGAGACTGGTTTCAACCGTTACCTGTGGTGCTGGTGGTAACATCTATCAGGAAGTCATAAAATAAAATAGGAAGTTTACAGGCATACCTCGGAGATATTGCAGGTTCAGTTCCAGAATAAAGCGTGTATCACAAATAAAGCAAGCAAGTCATGATCTTTTTGCTGGTGGACGAGTTTGCCTTCAGTGTGTTTAAAAAAAAAATCAACACTGGTGAAGAGCAATAAAATGAGGTATGCCACTGTTATCCATCGCCTACCAATGGACTTTGTCTGTGCTCCCAAGATCCTAAGGCAGTGGTTGGCAAACTGCGGCTCGCGAGCCACATGAGGCTCTTTGGCCCCTTGAGTGTGGCTCTTCCACAAAATACCACGGCCTGGGCGAGTCTATTTTGAAGAAGTGGCGTTAGAAGAAGTTTAAGTTTAAAAAATTTGGCTCTCAAAAGAAATTTCAATCGTTGTACTGTTGATATTTGGCTCTGTTGACTAATGAGTTTGCCGACCACTGTCCTAAGGGAAAAGGTTTGGCTAACACAATGCTAGTCCTTCAAAAAGAAGGCAATTTCACAAGAGTCTTATTTCCTGCATGAAATAAAAAGATGCAAAGACCAATTGAAACTTGGTTGAAGACACTGGGGGCCAATGTAACTAGCGGCAACGAACTATCTGAGACTAACAGGCAGCCACAGGATAGCTATTTGAGCAAAAAATGGCAAAAAGAGAAAAACGAATGTCCATTGCTGAAGCCAGTTCACGACTTCCACTAAGTCTTCTTTAGGCAGAAAGAACTGTGTCCAAGGCTGTTTAGACAATCCCCAAGCGAACCATCTGCTTCTGGGAACTCCTGTTCTTCTTCTGGGAACTCAATTTACATTCGATCCAGTCTTACATTTTAGGGAACAATTTGCATAACATTCAATAAAACCACACTTCTTGTTGTGCTTCAGTTATGAAGCCGTGTGGGGTGGAAGAAGGGATGTGGGTGTGAGAGGAAGGCTCTGCCAGGGGTTACCTCGAGCTTCCTCCACCTGTGCACGTTCATGGGGTTCTCCAGCTCCTCCTCCAGCGCTCGGCAGCGTGTCCGCTCCTTCATGAACTCTCTCTGCATGTGAAAAAGCTCCTGCCTGAACAAGGCACACTTCATTTGCAAAGGATTTCTCTACCCATTTGAAAATCATATCTTTATGTGGTTCTACATGTATGCTACATCTTATATAAAAAGTCGGAATTAAGGAGACTTCTATGAACAATGAGACCAGACTCCTAACCGGAGCCAGACACAGAGGATACCGATTCTTGCAGAGCTCAAACTTCAGCCTTAGCTTAAAAAAAAAAAAAAAAGTGCCAAAACTTCAGAATCATGATTCTGGACACCCAAGGAATTTAGAACTATCTGGAAAGAACAGGGAGGAGGTGAATTACAAGGATTTCAATATACTTTCAAAAAAATATTTTTTATTGATTTCAGAGAGGAAGGGAGAGGGGGAGATAAAAAATATCAATGATAACAGAGAATCATTGATTGGCTGCCTCCTGCATGCCCCCACTGGGGATCAAGCCTACAACCCGGATATGTGCCCTTGACTGAAATTGAACTCAAAATATTTCAGTCTGCAGGCTGATGCTCTATCCACTGAGCCAAACCAGCCAGGGCTCAATATACTTTTTATTTTTTATTTTTTTATTTTTTTAAATATATTTTATTGATTTTTTACAGAGAGGAAGGGAGAGGGAGAGAGAGTCAGAAACATTGATGAGAGAGAAACATCAATTAGCTGCCTCCTGCATGCCCCTTACTGGGGATATGCCCACAACCAAGGTACATTCCCTTGACCAGAATCAAACCTGGGACCCTTGATTCAGCAGGCCGATGCTCTATCCACTGAGCCAAACCGTTTAGAGCTCAATATACTTTTTAATGTTTCTAAATGCCTTTATAAGCAGCAACAAGAGAACAACCTACATTCCACCACAAGGTATGGCACTTGACTGCAAGATATTGAGGCTCGGATGATAGCCTGGCCCATTAGAATCACCTGGGGAGGTTTGAAAACATGCTTTGCCTGGCCCTTATCACCAGAGAGATTCTGCTTTACTTGGTCTTGCATGTAGCTCGGATTTTGTAAGTTTTATAATTCTAGTGGCAATTTCTAATATGCAGCCAGGATTGAGAAACACCGAGTTAGGAGTGATGTTTGATGTTATCTGGTATTCCATAACTGTACAGATGGCTGAAAGACTAGCTCTGGCTCAAACTAAAATCTGTGGGAATCTCCGGTTAGTAGCCAATGTGCTTCAGGCATCCCCAGTACCCCATGAGCTGGCTACCAACCTATTGAACATGTCGCTTTGTTGGGGGGGCTGAGAAGCAAGCACTGGCATTGAAATGGGCCGTAAGGATGGACAATACGGAATTATTATCTGTCCTCGTCTGCTGTGGGTGTGCCGATTACCAAAACTAAGCCATCTCTTTTACTTAATTGCTTCATTTAAACCAATAATACAACTTCCCCTCATGAGCAAGGCAAACCATTAGAATTAACTGCATAAGGCTCACTCAACGGGGAGCTCAGAACAAGCTGCTTGGAATTAAAAGCATATTTTTAACACTTCTATTTTCTAAAGTGCCATCAGAAGAGAAGGGCAAGAGCATTAGCTACTAGACTCTGTGGGAGGCACATTCTGTTTGTTTTCATGTTTAATTTTAACTACAAGTCTTAAGCTCAGAGAAGTTAAGTGACTTTCCCAAGGTCACACAGCTTGAGATTAGAATTCATGCCTGCTTGCCTCCAATATCTTTATTAAGTTGTCTTCCCACTGAAAATAAAAGTAAAATCTATTATCAACAAACCAGCAATCCTGACTAGGAATGGGTAGAATTTGGTCCTTTGTATATATAATAAAAATAACTCATGGCTGGCAAGCTATATAAAAATGGTCTCAGCGATCATTCAATAGCTACTTAGAATGAATCCATTTGTCTCCAAAATGCCAATGATGGTATGTATCTCTGGGTAGTAAAGTTATGAGTAATTTTTCTAATTCCTTCTTTATATTGTTTCTGCACATCCCACATTTTCTACAATGAATTTGTATTACTCTTATCATCTGAAATACTAGCAAATCTTAGAGAAGAAAAAAAAGAGTATTGATATATCCTTGGTAGTGGCAACTTCCTTTGCTATTCATGAACATATTCACTGCATCTAAATATCAAAACTATTTTCTAATTGGATTAATTTAAGAAGGCAATCCAAATGGTGTCCTTGTTCCAAGGTTATCAAGGATACTGTTCATCTACAAATCTGTGGGGACTAAAGGTAGTTACTGAGAAAACACCAAACCTCTTATTTGGTTCCTGCAATTGCCTATATAAAACATGGTGATGTTTTCCCAAAGGGAAAGTACATCTTACATAATGTAAGATTTAAAGCAAGAAGAAGGCGCACTAAGCTAAAGTGAAAGCTGCAGAAGATAAATCAAGAGTGAGAAATAAAATTGGGCCGCCTTCTAAGGAAACAGAGTTTTCAAATAGTGATAAAATTAAATTTACCCCCTCTTTTCATTCTGAATATAATTCCAAGAAAAAATGTGCAAATGTTACCAGGATTAACTTTAAATATTGATGTTCCATCTCTTGGGTACTGCCTTATTAAAGAAAGTCTAAAGAGCTCACTGGGGGAAATTTTTTTCTGAATTGTAACTAGTTCGTATTTGTAATTTGACTTGAAATTTCTTCTTTTAAATCCAAAATAAAGTTTTAAAAAAAACTTTTTTGCACTCACTTATATTCCCCTGAAAGGGAACAAATTATTTTTGTGTGTGTGTGTGACATAGAAGGGGCACAATGTAGATTCTGAATTATGGAAAAGTTATTATTTGCCAATAATTTCAATATATAAAAAATTGTGTACAACTTGATAAAGACCTCAGTGATAAACAAAAGAAACACAAGGTCACCTGGCTGGTGTGCTCAGTGGTTGAGCATGGACCCATGAACCAAGAGGTCACTGGTTGGATTCCATGGTCACTGGTTATAGGCTCAATCCCCAATGGGGGGGGGGGGGGTGCAGGAGGCAGCCGATCAATGTTTCTTTCTTGATGTTTCTATCTCTCTATCCTTTTCCCTTCCTCTCTCTCTAAAAGCAATAAAAACATTTTTTTAAAAAAAAAGAACACAAGGACACAAGGTCATTTCAGGAACTCCCCACAGACTCCTGTGCCCACAGTTCAGAGGGGTCTCCTGTTACCTGAGTTCCTCGACATTAGCCACACTCCTGGCAAGAATCCCCTTTTCCCGGCGAAGCTTCTTGATCTCAAGCTTGAGGATCCTCATGTCCTCCAGCCTCTGGTTGTACTGGGTCTCGCCTTTATTCAGCACAGACTGTTGGATCTTGATCTTCTCATAGAGCAAAGCCAACTCATCGTTGCGACGAACAAGCTGTGACCCGAGGATATCTCTCTCGCCGATGACCTAGAAAGGTAGGGAAGGGCATGGCCACCAAGGGACAAAAGGTCTCACTCAGCATTCATTCAGTCGACAAATACCCAGCCAATGGCCACATGTGCTCTGCCCCCAGTGGGTGGGGTACTGGAAATGGTCTGCTAGTCAATCAACACTGCGCTCCTCCCATGAGGGCTTGCAATCTTGTTAGAAAGAGTACGACATATATTCCATCATAATAATAATTCAATAATCCTTGGCCCATAGGTGTTGGGTCTTTTTTTTTTTTCCAATCCATCTATACTAATAAAAGGCTATGTGGTCATCACGCCCTCAAGCCGTGATGCCCTCAAGCCGTAACAATCCATCACCAGGAGGCTGCGTGCGCAGCAGGCGCATGTGGGTGGGCAGGGCTGCATGCGAGTAGCAGGGGTCCCAGCAGCTCCATGTGCGAGGAGATCCATCGCAGGGCTCCCGCACTGAGAGCGCACAGGCCAGGCTGGGGAACGCCTCCCCCTCCCCCGCCCCAAGTGCACAAATTTCGTGCACCGGGCCTCTAGTTATTTTATAAATGCTTCCATTTGAGTGACTTATCATGGACTAGCTCTTGCCACATTGCATCACTCCTTACTGTCTTACACAGGCCATTTCTTTTTTTTAACCAGCCTGTTCTTTGAAAGCATATGTTTATAATCCCCATATTATGTAATTATTAATTACAATTATATGCAAGCAATTATATTACACTAAAATGTTAAGCTCCCTGAAGACAGGAATCTTATGTTCTTATTGGTCAATGGATCCCCAGTTCCTAGAGGAGTGACTGCCACGTAGTAAGTACTTGTAGATATGACTTGAATAAATAAATATTTCATAATTAATCAAGAGAAGATGAGCCTCTGCTACTGTTCTTCCAATAAACTGAGTAGAAGAGCTTAGAGAAGAATGCGGACTTGTGAAGAGTTGAATCAAACAGTTGTGTCTGCTGATGAGGTCTGTAGGTCGGGTGAGGAGATGTTCCTACCTGGTCTAATTCCTTCTTCTGTCTCAGCCTCTCCCCATCAGCCTCGGCAATAATGCGCAAGAGTTTCCTCTCTTCAGTTTCCTGTTTTTCAATGAAGTGTTTGGTCTCCAGGGCTTGTTGTCTCAGCTTCTGCAGCTCGGCCTGAGAAACAGTGAAAGATACGGGCAAATTTCACTCTGTAACAGCACAAACCAGGACTGCAGGGTCCAGAATTAGATGTACAGTGTACTTCTCACACTCTCCTCTGATGTTTTAACATGGTTTGATCACTCTCACAATCAAAACAATCTACACACACACACACACACACACAGCCTGTAAAGAAACAGCAATGCACATTACAGTGATCATGTTTATTCCATGAGTTGTACCCTTGGGGGATTTCCATCATTTTTCTATATGTGTGTAGCAGGGTCTTCATTGGTATTCAGCAGCACTTCTCTGACCAACTAAAAATGAGGAAAATTCACAAAGAATAATGCAGGAGAAGATGTGGAGATGAGCATGGGGAGGGATCTTTGTATGTGCCAGCTCCTGTAATGGTCCTAATACTACCAGCACATCAACTACAGAGATAAAGACCACTTTAAGCAAAAATTAAATTAATAAAGATAACAGCCCATTCTCTATCTTATAAAACATCTTGATGGAACAGAAGAGATGTCATGCATAAAAAGATATATAAATCCTACTCCTAAGATGCTTTCAACCTAGATGAAAAATAAGATATATAAGGGTTATGCAAATATTAACAAGTCCAGGCAATAATGTTTCCATATTGTTATTGTCCCAAAGACAGTGATTTGATGTTACAGGGAGTCAGAGGATTGGGATTGTCAGGGAAACTTCATGGAACTAAATGCAGATCTTGCAGCTATTTAGGTTACATGGACCTCATAAGAATGATGGAGAAAGGGTGTTATGGTCTGCTAAGTTTCAGAAGGAAAATTCCTCTCATCAAAGAATACATGCACTTCATTTCCACAAGTGTATTTGTGACCGACAAAATCCTACAATATTCTAGGCATGATATTGGGTATTTTGCATAGCTACTCGTATTCCCATCTTACAAAGGCAATTACAGAGACAAAGAAAAGTAAATTAACTCACCCAATGTGACACATCTAGTAAGTAGCAGAGTTGCGATTCCAACCTGGATCTTTTGGCCCCAAAGCTATCATCACACAATACATCCAAGTCAAATACAGAAGAAGAGTAAGACATGAGGGTTGCTCCATCCATTGGAGATGATGAATATAACCAACCACACTACAGTGTGGAAATGCTATGAACAGTATGAAAAAGGACATGGGGATACACAGGAATAAGTTCCTATTTCTGCCTAGTGTTTAGATGAAATAGCCAATCAGGGCCTTAGCAGGTAAAAGATATTCCCAAAGGGGACGGGTATGTTTTATGGGGAGAGTAGCTTACAGTCAGGCTTGTGTGAACAAAGGCACATGCAAACTCTAAAGTGCCCAGTGCACTCACCAGTCAGCAAAACATCCCATGTGGCTGGTTTAGAGTGTTAGGTAGAGAACAGCAGGTGGTAAGGCTGGTAAAACAGCTGAACCAGCCTGGAAGGGCCTTGTAGGCCACACACTGTAGAGTGTAGGCAATGGGGAGCCACAGAGGTATCCATGCCCAAATTGGAAAAACAGGTGGTATCACAGACCAGGTGAGCACAAGAAGAAACATATGGGAGGAGAGCACTGTTTTACCCAATCCGAGAATCACAAAGGAGATCACAAGGCAATATTAAGGTTTTAACTCTTCAATGGCTTGCAGATCAGCAAATGACAGTGAAAAAGTAATAACATTTTCTTTCGAGGAAATATTGGCACCCCCACCCTCCCTACTCATGAATCTCACTGGGATGCCAGAAAACTCATATTTGCAAGTGCCTGTGAACCACCCCAACTCTTCTTAAGGTCTGCCTCTAATCCATGAAGACCAAGAGTCATTAACTCCATACTTCAAACTTATCCAAGCAGTAGAAGATACTGTGCGATGCCACAAATGTGTAATGTGTAATGTCACAAACTAAATGCAGTCAGCTACTATAAAACCCAGGGCTTCTCTTATGACACTTTGTTTGTTCACTCATGAAATACGTTCTGGTCCAGGGATAAGCAAAAGGAAATACTTACTGAGAAAATATCTGGTTTAGTATTTACCACTTTGGGGGATTGCCTGTTAGGAAAGCATTTGAAGAACCAGCCTTTCGATTTCTATAATCATTTAAGGCGACAGCGAAGACAGCAATAAAATACCTGCTTGGCTCATGCTTTCTTTAATAAAACTTTTATTTTCCCAGATGTGTAACATTCGCTTCCCTGTTCTTAAGTGCCAAGAGCTGATCAGAATCCATCAGCAGAACAAAATGAAATCCCTGTTATATTAAAATGCAATCAGTGGTGTGTAGAAGTATCTGTCTGGAATGTATAAAACCACTAGTGCGTTTGGCATTGCTGGGTGTGTTTTTTCATAATATATCAAAATTCTGGATGGTCTCCTTATGTCACAAATTTATAGGCTGTAAACAAGATGTGGCATTAGGTGTTGGCAGCAAATGTTAACATCAACACAATACCTATGGTCTAATGCATTTAGCAGCTATAAATCTGAGCTGTCTCACCCAGAAAAGTTGGTAACAACTGCTCTGCACCCAAACACCCATCAAGCAATGTTGTAGGTGTAGCCCAAGGTATCAGCATTTCTCAAAGTGGTGTGAAGTTGTAATACGGTGGCTGGACACACTTTTTTAGTCACTGCCTCCATAATTATACCATTTTGTAGTAGGTGTTTATGGAAATTTCACCATCTAACCTGATTGCAGGCATAAATCATATCTCCAGAACCACGATTGTGGGATCCTGATATTCACTGGGCTTCACAGAAACCATGCATTTACATCTAACCAAATAAATAGGGGCACATGAAGACCTCCCTCCATCCCTCCCGCCCTTTCTCCCTCTCTCTCTCTCCCTCCCTCTCTCCTCCCATCTCCTTCTCTTTCTGACAGTCCCCATCTATGTCATTCTAGAGTCCACTAAGTAAAAGGATGGGGTGCCCTGAAGCCAGTCACTAATGTGATGCTCAGCTCTGGACATAGAGAATTTGCCGCTGAATTTTTCGCCAGAAATCAAAGTGCTGTCAGAATGATGTGGGATGATTGGGAGGTGACGAGACAGAATCAGGGGCTTGTTAGGACTAGAGAGCAGACACTCCAGATAAGCTGGCTCCTTCAGTGCTGATGAAACAAGACTGGGACAGACTGGATGCAGCCACATCTACCGAGAACTATTGACATTCTGTCATAACCCTAATGTGCTGACAATGGCTAGTGTCCTGAGGAGTCAGTAGAGCCTGGTAGCAACTTAAAAGGGAAAAGAAACATAAAAGGAGCAAGATTTTTTTCTTTTGAGGGGGTTAAACGAGAATGGGGATGGCCGATCACAGGCAATGGTTTATCTGTTGGCTTGGAGAAGTAATAAATTGTGTTCTCCTGTCAAAAGGCATCTCCGGGTCTACCAAACAGGTGAGAGGGCCTGCCTTCCAGAAGGATTATGTACCCACATAGGTTTGCAGAACTCACAATAATAAGCTAAATGTTTCTTGGAGCAAAGTTACTAGAAAGTCTGCCCTTTCCCTCGGGGTTTTGGTTTTTGAACTACAGATGCATGAAATCCAGAGACGTGTGTGGAATATGATTCAAATTTGAGGCTAAAAAAGTCAATAGGCTCAGACTCAACATTTGAGCTGTCATATTTTTCTACAGAATGTCAAATGGGCTTAACGATAGGCCAGAAGTACCCAGTCGAAGCACCACTGCAAGTCACCCTTGGATAACCTCAAATAATAAATCAAGCTGGCATCCTTTTTCTGTTACTCATTTTTGCCTTAATGGGAAATGCTGGGGGGGAAGGTATCATGGTTTCACAGTACGTCCAAAGCAATCATCTTACTATAACTGATGACCCAAAGCTATGCAGACCCAGGATTTCCCATTTAGAGCAGACTTTCTGGAGCAGAAGCCCTTTAATCACCTTTCATGTGCACCAGCTCTGCTGGACTAGGACCAAAAACCAGGGTCCTATTGACCTTTGTTTTAGTTTATTATGATGCTCCTTTGGAGCTATATGGGTGGATGCCTAGTGATGGAATGCGTAAGTGAAACCAATGTTAACCGAAGTCAAATGCTAAAGAACTAGGAAAAATTGCTCTTTTGCATAGGACATTGCTTATTCTAAAGCAGGATTTGTAGAAGGCAGTTAGTTCCACCTTGGACATTAGTATGGGTTAATAATTAATCTTTTGAATACTAGTAGAGCATTACTTGGGAAAGGAAGAGATGAGGATCAATGCTATCCTGTAAAAGGAAAGAGATAGTGTACTAGATCAAGTTATACTGAAGCCTGGCTAACATGGGTCCATGAGGCCACAGGTAAAGCAATGTTCATAAGATTATTCTAAATAATTTAATGATAAATAAACCCATTTCCACTACAGGCTTCAGAGTGGAACAAGATAACTTCTATAAAACTAAGCTTTTTAACAAGGACAGTAAGAGCAAAGATGCAGGAAAGTTTCACATTTTAGAAATGTATTCATTTTTTATATATATAAATCAATTTTAATGCAGAATCTTGTATTATTTTTTTATCATAAGCTAGAGTTGGGAGATGAAAGTCTCAGACAGGTAAGTGTATCAATTACATATTTTTTGTAAAGATGCCTTTCTTACATGTTAATCTTTCTCAAACCAAATGTGCCTTAATTTAATGTAATGTAGTAGTTCTAGTTCCATGAAGACCTATCATTAGTTTACGAAACCCATTTTGAGAGTGCATATGTCAATTGGTGGCATCTTGGAATCAAGGATATATGGCATTAAATCTGTCCAATACAAGGATATGTGTATTAAATCTGATTACACATTTTCAAGATAATCTGATATACTCTGCAAGCTATGTGCAGAAACCAAGGTATTCAGTTCTCTTGTTTGTTACAGATAGTTCCTGCAAGTGGCTCATAAGCATCCATGAGTATTCTGGATGTATATTTTCAAAATAAAGTGCCATCATCCTCTCAAAAGTTCCTTTTTTAATTCGTTGGTCAAATGGATTAGAAGAGAAATCTATTGGATTGAATAAGAAAAGGAAAATATATTAGGTTTAGTAAATGTGTATAGTAAAACATACTTGGTTCAAGAATTTGAAATGGTATAATTATTTTGTATGTATTCTTAAAGATAGATTTATGTTAGCAGACATAAAAATGTCCTAAGTTAGATTTAAAACTATGTCTTAGTATATATATATGAAGTCGGAGGTAATTCCCTGGAGGAGTTGCTGCAAAGTTTTTAGATCCAAAGAGGTAAGGTGAACTGTGAACCTGAGTTGAGGGCAAATCAAGTGAGAACCCAATAGCTAATGATACTGTAGGCAGAAAGTCACGCACAGGTGACGTAAATAGCAATTAGGAGCGGAGGGACAAAGGGTCTTGCCAACATTGCCTTGTAGAAGGCCCAGGGAGGAGAGTAGGAGGGCTGAGCCCGGGTTGTCAGTGCAAAGGGATTGTGGGAAGCCTGCAAGCTCCAGGACTTCCTGGGCACTGCTGACCTGCTAGGCTCTCTTCTGCTGATGTGATGATAGCCAGCATAGCTGAACCAGGTGTTTGTGCGTCTCCACTGGCCTCGTCCTTATTTACCTGGGAGCACCCCTGTAAGGTAGCCTGACCTGGAGGTGGTAGAACTCATCCTCCTGGCACCTTGGCTGTCCTCCCTCCCCCTTGTTGCCTTCGGTGAGCATAGAGCCTGCCTCCATCCATTGAATAGAGAGACTATTGGTCCATCACGTTCATTGTAAGATCTGTACCTTCAATGTTTCCTTCTCCTTCTCTATGCGTTGCTGTTCCAGATGTAGCTTCACAAGCGCTGACTCTTTGGAAGAGATTTCCTCTTTCAGCTGATCTACCTGATGGGTCATAATCTTTAATTTTTTCTTCATTTCCGTTATTTCATCCTAACAAAATGAAAGGAGAAGTGTTTGGAAGTGAATTAAATTGACAGCACGGTCCCTATGGAAGTTCAAATGTACATTCGAGAACTTTTAAGGGAGGCCCTCTCAAAACAGTGGTCTCCTGACTACTTACGAAGGGGCTATTCCTTCGTATGCTGTGCCATCAACCTCACGGTACTTTATAGCAGGAACTCTCAATATATTCTCATGAGATATTTACAAAGTATGCAAAATGACTATGCCAGACGCACACACACGCACTTATTCCTCATTTTACAAGAGAGGAATTGGAATCACTACTAACATTATAACGAAAAGATTACAAAGCAAAGCTCTGCAATTAAATGACAAGAGTACGCTGCTGCCTTTTGAGTCACAGCAACTATTAGCAGCTTTAAAAATTAGAAACAGGAGAATGGCAATGCTACATAATAATTAAAAGCCGGACTGAGATAGTCAAGTTGAGTCATTTCCATTTCAAACAATCTGAGAGTTCTGAATAAAATTCATCTTTTTTTTCCAGATGAATTCCACAAGATTATTTTCTTGGATCTATTCTAAATTCTGCTATTAGTATGACAGAAATTGCTTTGAACCCAGGATGGGGAGGGAGGAATCAAAGTATCTATATATATAAAAGCCCAGTGACCAAACATCTATATATATAAAAGCCCAGTGACCAAACATCTACATATATATAAAAGCCCAGTGACCAAACAGCGGAATGATGAGAACGACTGGTTGAACAGTTGCTATGATGCGCACTGACCACCAGGAGGCAGACACTCAATGCAGGAGCTGCCCCCCCCGATGGTCAGTGCTCTCCTACAATGGGAGTGCCGCTCGGCTGACCAGATGAGCGGCTCTCCCACAGCTGCCGATCCCCGCAGGCCATGCCCCCCACCAGTGCATGAATCCGTGCACTGGGCCTCTAGTAAAGATAAATATATTCTTTACCTGAGCTTCCACCAGATTTTTGCTGTACAGATTCCTGTCTGACCTCACAGCTTCGTACAGGTTCTGTTGCTGTTTTAATTTAGTCTCTGATTCAGCGATTTTCTTTTTGTAGTCAAAAATCTGCATTTCGCGGACTTTTATGTCTTCCATGTTCATGAGGACCTGGAGGAGAAAGAATACAAAAATGGTTAAACAGCACATCTGTGGTTATCAGTTCAGTACACAGAGATTTTTATCCTAGGGTAGCTAGTAGAAATGCCAGCAATCAAAAAATTGGACTGTGCCTCTAATCACTGAGGTACAACACAGAAATTCAGCCCCACTGATTAGGGGCAAACATACATTTTATCTACTCTGGAGTTCTGTTCGAGTATGAGCTAAGCACAGTTATTTTGTGATCACAAGAGGGGAGGGGCGGGAAATAAAGAAATCCTTTCAATTTTGAAAACCTCTCCTGACTACCCCAACTACCAAAAAAGAAAAGAAAAAAAAAGTCTCAGGTTTAAACAGATCTTAACACACAGGGCTCAGAAAGATAAGAGATAAGTTAGCTGTTTGGCTACACTCCAGTCTTTGTAGTTAAACACAAGAAAGGAAAGTGGCCTTTAAACACTGATAGCAATCACAACACTGTCATGCCACCATCAATGTCACTCCATCAGGGAAACTCAAAGGACTTCATAAAAATGTGTTCTATCCTGCACAAAACACTTCTGGGAAAGATAAGATTCGAGAATAACTGCCTCCTTTTTGCAAGTATGGAAAACTTAGGCACAAAATTCCACAGAGAGCCGGTACCTCTCAAGCAAGCAATCCATACAATGAGAGTTACATAATCATGACTCTCGGCTGCAATGTCCACAGAAATTGATATTTATAAACAAACTTCTTCAGAAATTCCTTAAGTAGTAAAATGTTAGTGATTCAATCAACGGAACTCTGGTCTAAACAATACATAGAACTAAAACACATAAGGAGAAATTTCTTAAGATGTCACTGCATTTCAGTGAAGTTCTCTTAATTCTTGTTTAGAATGGAAGGAAATAAACAGAGCAGTGTGGTAGAGAATAAAAGGACAGGGTGTAGTTGAAGTAACACAGCCAGGGAGGTTCCTCTAAAAAAGAGGCATTTTACCTAGAATTTAAAGGTCAAAAAGTACTTAGACTTCTGCCATGCTGATCTTCATTGATTCAGGTGTGGGCTACCTCTGAGAAGCATGTCCCCAAATCATTGCGCTACAGAATTCTTTTATTCCACGGGTGGAATTAGTATTCTGGAAAATACACTTGGAGAAACCCTGTTGTTCTATTTTTCCTTCAGAGTCAATTATGGCTGGTGTAAATTTATATCTTTAAATAAACACCTTTCAAAGTTTTCTTGGACTTATAATTAAGGA
This sequence comes from Cnephaeus nilssonii, assembly GCF_951640355.1. NCBI lineage: Eukaryota > Metazoa > Chordata > Mammalia > Chiroptera > Vespertilionidae > Cnephaeus > Cnephaeus nilssonii. Next base: position 46,969,463 of record NC_137087.1, on the reverse strand, counting down.
GAGATGGTATTACATTTTAGCAAGTGCCTTTTCAGCAAATATTATTTTATAGCATTTTTTCTTATTAGGTTTATTGATTTGATATACTTGTATTCCTTTCACAAGTATTTTAATTTTATTTCTTTATACACAATTCTTTGTGCCATAATTTTAATTAAATGCATAAATGTGAAACATACATTTATTTTATTTTCCTTATTTACTTGGAACTTCCTTCTCTCTTGAACCCACATCAGCTCCTCATTGATAAAGTAATCAGGTTAACAATCTAGTATGTGTTCTTCCATGTTTTCTTTGAATTCTGCATATTCTATTCAAGTCCAGTAACATCATCATCATAGCTAATATTTCTCAGGTACTTTCTATGTAACTCATGTAATCTTCACAAAAATCCTATAAAATAGACATTATCATCACCCCACTGGTCAAAGAAGGAAACCAAAGTCAAAAGAAGTAATGTCATTCACAAGTATTCCACTAGTACATATACAGATACAGAAATTTGTTTGTTTTCCTTTTTGGGGTTTTGTTTTCATGTTTTGGCAAAATGGGGTCTTCTTATATACACTGAGTGGCCAGATTATTACGATCTCTGAACACATAATAATCTGGCCACTCAGTATATATACATATACATGTATGTGTGTGTGTGTGTGTGTGTGTGTGTGTGTGTGTGTGTGTTAGAGGCCCGGTGCATGAATTCGTGCATGGGTGGGATGGGTGGGGTCCGGCCAGCCTGGCCAGGGGGAGGGGAAATGGGCAGTTGGCCGGCCTGCCTGCTGGTCCAACTCCTGGTCGAGGGGACAATTTGCATATTAGCCTTTTATTATATAGGATATACACTGAGTGGCCAGATTATTATGCTTTCAGAGATCATAATAATCTGGCCACTCAGTGTATACTTTTATGCACCTTGCTTTCTATCATTTATTAATACTTTGTGGAAATCATGTGAACTAGCTCTAATTCATTCTCTTTAAAGTTGGTATAAAACCCTATAGTGTGGGTGTACCATCCTATACTCAGCTCTTCCCTTCTGAGGGCCATTAACTTGGCTTCCACTGTTTTGCCACTATGAACCATGCGGCAATGAACAGTGTTGTACATATGTCCTTTTACTTCTTTCACTTGTGCTTTTACTTCTGCTGGGATGGATCCCCAGGAGTGGCATATCTGACTCAAAAGAAATATATCTTTTTAAACTTTAATAGATATTGCTAGATTGCTTTCCAAAATGGTTGTAACACTGCACAGACCCATACTGCCAGCAATAGTTTCCTTAATAGAAAACTCTCCTTGTGGTCTTGGGATAAACTCTCTTTGGTCATAGTGGATGATTCTTTTAATGTACTGTTGAATTTGGTTAGCTAGAATTTCATTTGGGATTCTGCATACATATTCATAAATGATCTAACTCAATCCCATTCTTTTTGGTTCTATTTTAAAATCAAGGTTTCTGCTGGTTTCAGAAAATGAACGGAATCCCTTTCTGTTCACTTATTAATTCACTTACTCATTTATTAATCCCATCAATAAACATGTAATTGAGGGCTTATCTAGGGCAAGCACTGTAAAAGCACTAGTGATGTAAAGAAGAAGAAGACTCATTGCCTACCCTCAAGATCACCTCTAGTGAGTGACTCAACCATAACATGGATAATCAGGGAATGGATACAACCAGTAAACTGAGATATGCACAGAATGTTATGAGGGTCTGAGGATGGTCCTACCCATCTTATCTAAGCAGTTAATATTGAGCATTTACAGAATTTGGGGGAACTGCCTCTGCCTTCGTATTCAATCATTCCAACCTCGGACCCCGAGCTCTCTCCTGGTCATGGAATCATTATTCATTATCACTGCAGAAGGCATGGGTAATATCAGCACAGCAATGCCAATCAATATTACCCCAAAGAATACAAAGTACATGAATAGCACTTTTCTAAATTTATTTGCAAATATATATATATATATATATATATATATATATATATATATATATAGAGAGAGAGAGAGAGAGAGAGAGAGAGAGAGAGAGAGAGAGAGAGAGCGCACAAGCACGCGCGCACGCACCTGGGAATTATCTGATTCTTAAAAGTCTGAAGAAACTCAACTCTATAATCATTAGGCCCTTGGAGACAATGTTGGAGCTAATTTTCTCTCAACTTTTTTGGTACCATTCATAGTTATTGATCTTTCCACATTTTCTATTTCTTCTTGGGTCAAACCATGATGTACATACGCATTTTTTAGAGAACTATTTTAAACATTTTTTAAAATGTATGTGTCTAGAGTTATACAACATAATTTTATGCTTTTAGTATTTTACTATTATTATTTGCTATCAACACTGTGTGGGGGAAAAAATGGTCCAAGGTAAGAATATATACAGACTCAGCAGTAGATGTCTTAGAAGGTTGGTTGGAGGTCTAGAAAGAACAAAATTAGCCCTAGCTGATTGGGTTCAGTGGCTAGAGAGTCAGCCTGTGGACTGAAGAGTCCCAGGTTCGATTCCGGCCAAGGGCACATTCCTGGATTGTGGGCTTGATCCCCAGTAGGGGGCGTGCAGGAGACAGCCAATCAATGATTCTCTCTTATCATTGATACTTCTATCTCTCCCTCTCCCTTCCTCTCTGAAATCAATAAAGATATATTTCTTTTAAAAAATTAGAAGACCTGCGACAAGGAGGTCTGGGGAAGAGGCATGTGAATAGATCTAAAATAAAAAGAAATTCCCTTCCTTCTCAATGTCTTTGATCCGTATCTTCAGGTTCCTTAAAAATGAGTAGTAGATGGCCTTTCAAGATACCACCACTAATAAATGTGAAACCTGAATAAGGTATCCATGACTAGATCTGTTATTTGCTTAATTTTTTTTAAAAATGTACCTTTCTCTGAACATGATCACCCTCTTCGGGGTCAGTGAAATGAATAGACTGAAGATACTTTGAACAGCATGATCAGCATTTGGAATATCAAGAGGCACATCAGAGAAAAGAAAAAAAAATCTTCAATCACTCTGAGAGATGTTATAATAATCCTTCGCACAGACAGAATAATGCTCCAGAGAAAGGACTCACATTTCTTTTGGGGCATCACCTAGCAGGGTCCACCTCTCTGCAACAACAATGCACAATCTCACTTCTGCATCCTTGAAGCTGGGAGCAATAAGAACCCATCATGATACCAAGAAGATCAAAGGCATTTCAGTTAAATGACAATGAAAAAGTAAGTATTGAAACTAAGGGGAAAGACAATTCACAAAGCCATCTAGTTCTGTGTGTTGAGAACCAACCTTTTTTTTTTTTTTTTAGGAAATCATTCAAAGCAATGTCATACAGAAGTTCCAGTCCTGAAAATTCATAAAACGTGCAGGGTGTTAAGTAGGAGCAAAACCTTTCATCAGCAAAATGTCCCCCCATTAAAAATGGTTTATCAGAGAATGTGGGGTGCCAGCTGTGGGGCTGGAACTAAATTAGTTGATTACACTTTAGATATCTCAACCCAACACATGCGATAAATCACACCCAAATATAGAAGGTTTTATCACAGCCAGAGAGATGGAGCTCCCAGCACTTGCAGGCCCGCTCTAGAGGAGCCCAGAAACTGCTTACGGTGCACTATCGGGGTGCAGTCCCAGTTTGTAACCTACTCCTGCCTTTTCTTTTTCTCCTAAAACAACCTGCCAATAGAAATTAGACTGAGATAAAAATCAATAACACAGGCTAGAAAGCTGCAGCGTAGTCAAAACATCATATAGACGAAGGCAGGGTAAGGAAGTAGGTCACTGAATGTGGAACTCTTTAACTTGCATTTGATGAAAGAGTGCAATAATCTTTTCAAATAAGTTTTTCTGACTTGATGTCAATGGTCTGAATGCTGACAATGCCTTTACCTTCATAAGGACACTGAAAAACTCACTCTCTGAAGGAAAGAACCTGGGGGCCCAGGCAGGTGAAATGTTAAGTCTTCTTTTACTCGCTTTCTTATTTCATCCTCTATCTTAAACGTATAGTGGCATATCTATGTTTCTGGTTTTTTAATAACAACACATTATACACACACACACACACACACACACACACACACACACACACACACGGAATATGCTAATTAGCCAGGCGTCACGACCGCTCAGGAGGAGGCTGCATCAGGACCACTCAGGAGGAGCTGCATGCACAGGTGGGCGGGAGGGGACCGCATGCCGCCCCCAGCCCCAGCAGCCACGGGGAGGCTGGGGCTGGGGGCAGGCCAGAGCAGAGACACAACACACAGGAGTGCCTGCCCCCACCCCAGCAGACACAACGAGGCAGCCGGCGCTACGCGGGTTAGGCGCGGGTCCCGGCCCCTCACGAGGTGCCTCCTCACACAGCGGGAGGTGGGGCGCCGCTTCACATGATTGGCCTCTAGAATTATATAATGAGGGATATAATGAAATCTACCTCAGAGGACCATTATGAGTGAGAAAATGTGTATTTGTCATGGAACAGACTGAGAATTTCAGAGGGAAGGTGTGGGTCGGGGATGGGGGATAGTGATTAATCGGGGAACTTATCTACATAATAAAAGCCTAAGCGACTGTTATGGTAGAATGACCGGTCACTATGATGTGCACTGACCACCAGGGACAGACGCTCAATGCAGGAGCTGCCCCCTGGTGATCAGTGCACTCCCACAGGGGGAGCACCACTCAGCCAGAAGCCGGACTCACAACTGGCGAGTGCAGCGGCAGGAGCCTCTCCCGCCTCCACAGCAGCGCCAATGAGCAGTGAACCGAGTGGTAAGGAGCCTGCAGCTAAGGAGCAGCGAGCCGAGCGGTAAGGAGTGAGCAGGCAGAGGGTAAGGAGCGAGGGATCCCAGGCTGCGAGAGAGTGCAGGCTGGGCTGAGGGACACACATCCCCATGCACGAATTTCGTGCACCGGGCCTCTAGTATGCATATATGGACACAGACAATAGAGTGGTGAAGGCCTGGGAGGGGCAGGTGCTGGGTGGAGGGGGTCAATGGGGAAAAACAAACAAAGGGAACATCTGTAATACTTTCAACAAAAACAAAACGTGTGTTTGTGCCACCATATAGGTACCTAGCATAGCATAATCTAATCACTTAATAAATACTAACAGATTACCATGGTAGGCTAACATGATATCATATTGTATTAGCAGTATACTTAACAAATCAGTTTGATTTTTCTATGGATCAAATTCTGTTCTGCAGGAAAATAGTGACCCATAATACACTTCTTTCATTATAACACCAAAAGCTTATAATTTGTGGATGTCCCATTGAGGTTCCTCTCCAGGGTTCTAGCCTATTGAAGATGCTCTGTCTAAAACTTGGAATAACTATCAAAGAAACAGGAGCTTCATTTCGTGATGAAGTACCTATTCAGTGAACAATATTTCTTTTATCTTTTGCTTTCCTCGCTTACTTCTAAGCCCTTGAGAGCACATTATTATTCATTTCTTGGAACCTGTGTCTAGAATAGCTTTGCTTGACACTCGTATAGGCAAACAAGCAGCGAGCTAAGACACTTGTAAGGAGGGATTCATTGTAAAAGACTGCTTTGGGACATGTAAAATGTATGGGAGGCAAAGGGCAGAAGTTTAACGTTTAGGATGAAAAGAGAGGGGCCCTAACGTAAGCCAAATGCATGATGTGCAAAATTCTCTTCAGATTTAATAATTAACTAGAAGTGGTTTTACCTAGAATTTGTAACAGTTGAGAAAAAGAGTACATATGGTAGACCACAACCTACAAGGCCATACCTGGCGCCTCTCAATTTATCTGAATAGTACAATCTAAGAGTGCAGCCGAAGAAAAACCCTGGGGCTAAAAGGTGCTGAAACACTGCAGTAGATCACTTTCTGGGTCTGCAAATATTCACTCCCTCTCCCTACCCCTACACCCTCCACCTTCCAAAAGAGCCCAACCTACTTCTTGTATGTTTGTATTGTCTCATCCTTTCAAATCTCCTCCACATTTCCTGCTCACCACAACCCCCTCCTTTCCCCAATTTGTTACTTGTCTTACTTTTCTTTGTTTCACTCTGGTTCATTTAGGCCTCGCCTTTCAAAACAATGCAAGGATCAAGGTATTTTGCTAAACAAACACTATTCTTTACCTTAGAAGAAACCTGACACTAATTTTCTTCTATTAGGTTGAAACTTAGGAAATCTCTGAGCATCCACTGTTTTCCACTTACAAAAACAGCTATTTTAGAGGCTCAACCTAAATATCTTCCCATAAAGGAATTTTCAGAGCCTGGCTTTTACCCTGGGGCTTCCTGAGGCCATTCTCTTTCTCTAGTTCGAAGGCATCTTTTCTCCATAGACCCCATTAAGCTGCCTTTTCCCTTATTCATCCTTGGACAAGGGAGGATTTATTGCACCCTAGGAGCAGCTCTATTAAGGTGGGTTCAACTCTTAGAATCACAGTTATGGTGCTAGAATCCACTTCCCAAACTACAGGTAGGAATACAGTGATGTGCAGACAGCCCTGTCCACTTCCCAATCTTTAGTATCCTTTCATTTAGGGATATTGTAGGAGCCCCAGGCCCAAATGCCTATTCCTTATGACTCTGAGCTGATGTAGCCTATGGACAATTGTAACTCCCAGTATGTCCCACTTCAGGGGTGATTCTCTCTGCCCTGCCATCCCCACAATGCACTGGGCAACCGCCAGCTCCACCCTGACTTCCCCATTCTTTGGATTGGTCATAATTGTCCGACTGGCTGGGCACAAACACTTGACTAGCAGGAAGGTGGAATGACCTGGTGAGTATAGACACTGAGTAGGGGAAGAGATGGTAGGAGAGTTCTGAAGCATCTTTCTAGCTCTTCTCGGGTTGTCTCTTTTATGAAGCAAATTCAAGGGACCGTGAGTTGAGGTCCAGATAGATTTTCTCAAGTCATCTCTGTTGGCTTTAAAATTCTCATCCATTCTCTTTTCTTCTGCTGCAGCACCAGGCTCTATGTCTGCCTTAGTGTTTGATGCTGTCAAAAGTTTTTATTTTCCATACAAACCATTATAAACCTACTTTTGCCCCACCTGTACAATTTGGCATTGTGTTTTTATCAGATTCATATTGTAAACATGATTCCCATTTTTTAAATGCTTTTCTAACATTTAATGTACATGGTTTTAATGGTACATAATACTGTATCAAATACAGGTAGCACAATTTATTTTGAATAATATTCTTTTATAGAAATCTTTGCATTTCTTATGTTTCCACAGATTCCGTTTTTAAAGAAATTGCTGGATCAAAAGAATAAACTTGGACAGTGTATACTCTACAAGTAGATGAAAATATCAGCTTCATGACATCATCCCCAGCACCTGACATTATCCCTCAACTCCCTATAAATAGAATGCATGAAAAAAGCAACTTTCTATTTGCGCAAATAAGAAAATAAGGGGTAGGGGTGTGTGTGTGTGTGTGTGTGTGTGTGTGTGTGTGTGTGTGTGTGGTGAGAAAAAGAAAGAGAGAGAGAGAGAGAGAGAGAGAGAGACAGAGAGACAGAGAGACAGAGAGAGAGAGAGGTGGGGGAGAGAGACAAAAATATGAGGAAGAGCAAAAAAGACATATATGTCCTTGATAAGAAGCCCAGAGAGGACACAAGTTGCTATAGCAACTGATATATGCTATCAGGGATTAAGTAACAGATAAGAAAATTATAATTGATAATATATTTTAAGGACTTAAAACACTGTTTAAATTATTTAGGTGAGACATTGTATAATCTTGTGCAGTTAAACATCAGAAAAGTTGTGATAAACAGTTATCAGCAAAACTTGGTACCAGTTTTGCTGATAACTCTCCTTTGCAAGGAAACAGAAAAATATATAATCCTATATTAAAATCAGTGGCAGCATTCTTTTTATCACACATCATCTATCCATTTGTTTTAACAAACACTTTTTTGGTGCCTACTATTTACCAGCATGCTGGAATGAAACAGTAAATGAGATAAAATCCTTGCTCCCAAGAGCTCACTGTAAAGTAGGAAAAACAAATATGCAAGGAAGTAACTACACTAGAGGATGATAACTGCCTTCCCAGAGATATAAACAAATCCATCAAGTAGGAAATAACTAGCTCTGCCTAGGCAGTCCGAGCAGGCTTGGCCCCAGAGATGAACATTTTAGCTGGGTATTGAAGAATGAATAGGAGTTTTCCATGCAGGGAAGGGGAAGAAGAATTTTCTAGGGAGAACAAAGAGCTTGGACTCTGTCTTTTAAGTCAGAGCATACCAATTGCTGTCTTGCATGGGTGACAGGTATATACAAAAATCCTGATTCACTCTACCCACCTGATGGCCAGGTGAGGTGGGACCTGGGCAGCTCTCATCCTTGGGTTAATACCCTCCAGCCCTGGCTCATCCTCCTTGTTTCCACATGCCATAGGGCGTAGGCATTGTTTTCTATGAGTGTTGTGATGCAAAAAATGTTAGGAAGCACTGCCCAAGGTGGCTCAGAGGTAACGAAGGTTGGTAGGGCCAGGAATAATTATAAGACTACATTGGAATTTTTAGCAGTTAGCTCTGATAGTGTGATGGCAGCCAGGAATGGAGAGAGACTGATTACCAGGAAGGAGAAGTAAGAGGCTGCAACGGATTATAGGTTCAGATACATTCAGTGTCTCACCATATAGGGTCCCTCCTTTAGGAGGGTCATCCTCCTGCCCAGGAAGTAGGATCAGGCTTTGCCATGTGCCTTGCTTTGGCCAATGGAATATGAGTGGACAGGACCTGTGCCCTTCCTTTGCCAGCAGAAGCTCTGAGAGCACCTTGAAGGTCCACTGTTACACACTTTCCCCTCTGAAGAGGCCAGCACATCCCAAAAGAGCCAGCCTGGAGTGAGGAGGACAAGAAGCAGGGCTGCAGCTGACCCTCAAAGGCCACTAATGTGAGCAAAAATGGACCTTTGTTGCTGTAAACCATTCAGCTAACGCTGACAGATACCGAGGCCAATGGGCTAGCCCAAGCCAGAGAATATGAAGGCCTGAACTGACAACTAATCCTCTCAGAGTCAGTAAATCAATCCAGGGAGCTTCTAAGATGATTAAGTCAGCAAAGAAATGTGCTGAATGCCAAAGGCTCCCAATCAGGGGTAGGAAGCTGGACGGATCATATGCATTTGTGCTTCTCTAAACTTATATTCTGCAAATATCTGCTCAGCATTTATTTGGCCTAAATGGGAAGAAGTTATACAGCTTGTTTCCCACTTTCTGTATGTTTATGACTCAAATGTTGGCTGTCCTCCTTGTCATCTTGGATAGTCTACTCAAAAAAAAACAAAAAACACCAAAGCAAAATTTAAACATGCAAAAGCATCAGTAAACACTGTAGAATTTACTGCAGATTTCATTGAGATGGAAGAGAGGGCTATGCAATCATAGCAGACAGTACTTTGCTGGAGGGACAATCTCATTAAATCAGTCTTCTCTCCAGAACTCTTCTCAGCCTCATAGCTAAAACTTTTCTTCATTCCCCAACATCACCCCCCATCCTGAAACCACTGCTCATTGCCATCCGTGAATGCACCAAAACAATACCTGTTTAACCACTCATGCTTAATGCAGGCAATGTGCTAGGGTGACTGGTTAAAAGTAACATTCAAATCCCTGAAGTCCTGCCTAAGGATACTGCCTGAGCCTTCTCCCTCATAAGCAGTTTAGGAGAAGTAGAATCTGAAACTCAGCTACACAATGGGAGGATTTCCATCACTGGTGAAGTTTTAGGTTTGCAATAGTTTTAAAATAAAAAATGCTCTTTGAATGTGTGACACACTTAGCTGATGCCAGTATTTACTCGCCTCTTACTCTGAGGTCATTTAATTAGATGCTTTTCTCAGTAGGGCAACAGGAGAGATGGAGAACCCGGGAATTAGGACAGGGGCCCATAAAGGGAAAGCGAGAGCACGAAACATAAGCCTTGCCCATTTCACTGTTTGGCCCAGGATCAGCTCTGGGACAGCTTTTATACAGTCAACACCATTCCTCTTAAATCTTCATGTAAACCACAAGCTGAAATCTGAATAAATCGCCTTTACAACAGTGTGCCGATCAGAAAGGTGACCATTAGAGCCCTGGCTGGTGTTTCTCAATGGTTAGAGTGTTAGCCCACACACTGAGGAGTCACGGGTTCAATTCCTCATCAAGGGAACGTGCCAGGGCCAGGCGCATGTGGGAGGCAACCAATTGATGTGTCTCTCTCACACTGACGTTTCTCTCTTTCTCTTTCTCCCTCTCTCCCTCCCTCCCTTCCACTGTCTCTAAAAATTAATAGGAAAAATATCTTTGGGTGAGGATTAACCAAAAATAAATACAATTAAGAAAAATAAAAAATTTAAAAAAGAAAGAAATGTGACAATCAGAAAGAATGCACGGTGTCCCCTCCACCCACACCATCAAGGAATGGCTTACCTTTTGGGTGAGGTCACTGGCTTCATTGATGTACCGATCTCTGTCCTTTTCCAGTTGAAAGATGATCTTTCTCTGCTTCTGAGCCTCATCTTTGTAGTTCTGGATTTCCTCCTCCAAGTTCCTCTTGGCTTGTTCATGGAGCTTCACCAAGTCTACCTGTTTCTGGGTCGCGTGGATTGCCTTGAGCATATTCTAAAAATAAGGACAACAGAGCATCCCCATTACTCAAAGTGTTTGGATATTTGTGGTTAGATGTACCCCCTGCCTCAACCCTAAAATAATTAGATGCATTGTTTTTGAGATGAGTAAAGACAATCATATTCTCTAGAGCTTATTAAGAGCTATAGAGAATATCACTGTATATAAAATACAAATGGACTAAATATTATATGTTAAAAATACATTTAAAAATCTAAATCGAATAATATTGTTTGCATGTACAAATTTATAGAATAAAGGAACAGTTTCCAGGATTATGCAAAAAAAAAAAGATTCAATGATTTTCCTAAGGAGTGCTATGCATGTAATAATATCTAATCTATTATTTCCTGAGATTCCCTAACAGTCTACCAGGTAATCTATTTTATTAACAACTGTTCAATTCTGGGAAACTTAAAGAAATCATGAAAAGTCAGAAGGAACAAACATAGGCTGTATCTACTTGGATGAGATGAAGTTGTCTTGGCCAAAAGCCATCGGGCTGTTAGGAAGCAGCCTCCCCACTCTGCACCTGGCCAATCACTTTTCCTCCTCGAAGGAAATCCTTGAGCAGGAAAGTTTACCCAATAAACCTTGAAAGTAGTTAATCTCCTAAGAGTGACTGTCAATGGAAGGAATCCTTTGGAAGGGGCAAGAGGAGGAAAAGGGTAGGGGTCTTGCCTGGAATGAAGGATCTCCAGGCCTCAAGCTCCCCCAACCCCTCCCTTAGCTTTGGACCATATTGCGCTCAAAGAGTAGGAGAAAGAAGGGCGGAGAACAAAACCCAAAACCTACAACAATCCTGAAAAGATGGAGGCAAAGTGAGAGACTTTTCATATCACCATCCCTTTTCCCAACACCCAAAGTTAAAATTTTATTAGCAGTCAGTTCTGCTTTCTAGATTAGCAAAAGTTACAGATCATAGATATTAAACTCGGATACTTTGAATGACTTGGGCAGTTTGGGATGCCAAATAACACACCACCAATAAAAACAGAATCCACAAAACACTCTGAAATCCCCTGCTAGTTTGCATGATAATGCTCCAAAATTCCTTTGTGTTCATAGGTGATAATGCAGTTTCAATTCACAGCCAGTAAATGCTGGACTGCAGACAGCTGCTTAGAGGAAAATTGAGCACTATTATTTATTCTAATCTACTTTTGTTTGCCTCAGAGTTTCCTTTCCCCATACAACCTGTTATAGGCAGTTATTATAGCTAAAGAAAGGCATTTATTTACCAGTGTTAGCGTAACAACTCACCTTATTTAACATGTCCCTTTCTCTCAGAAGCTCATCCATTGCTTTCTTATCAAGTTCTGCTTGTTTCTTTGACACCTCCACCTCTAAATCACCAGGGAGAAAAATAATGATAAATATGGAGTCAACCTAAAAAGAAATCTGCCCAGCCCGGCCAATGTGGTTCAGTGGTTGAGCATCGATCCCTGAACCATAAGGTTCGATTCCCAGTCGGGGCACATGCCCAGGTTGTGTGCAAGAGGCAGCTGGTCAATGATTCTCTCTCATCCATGTTTCTCTCTCTCTCTCCCTCTCCCTCCCTCTCTCTCTAAAAAGCAATAAAAACATATTTTAAAATAAAAAGAATCTGCCCACACCAAAGTGATATAAAACTTGCTTTATATATTTATCTATAGCTATAAAATGACTGTTTTTTAACTGTGACACACTCTTCATTATAACTGAGGAAGATTTTCCTGTCTCACTAGACAGATGGAAACTGAGGCATAGAGAGATTAAGCTACATACACCAAAGATCTGCAGCTAGGAGGTAACAGGGCTGAGATTGGGAGCTCAGATTCTCTGACTCCAAAAGTCCTTGCTCTTTTTAAATCCTTCTTATTATACAAGTAATTAGAAACACAGAGAGAAACTAGAAATAACAATAAGCAAAAAGAAAAGAATTCAAATCAACTGCAATCTGTTTAGGATTTTGATGTCTGCAGATTTTTTTCCTGTGCAAATTATATGTGTGTATCATTATAAATATATATGCATGCCAAAGTAATCATGCTACACATATTGTTTTGTAACTTGCTTTTACAATTAACAAACAAAATAAATGCCTCTCTATATTATAAATGTGCATCGACATCAGTTTTAATTACTGCATATTTCTCTATATGAAAATGTGTTATTTATTGAGCCAACTCCCCTTCTTAACATTTAAATTGCTTCCATTTTATTTACTTATTTGTAATTTTTAGCAATGATCCTGTAAAAGTTCTTTTTAATTTGTTACTCTAGAAGCAGAAATCCTGAAACAAAAGGAATTTTTTAAAAAGACATTTCTATCCTACTGCCAAATTTCTCTCCAAAAAATTGAATAGCAATTTAATTCCTCATGCAAACCACCACTGGTTATTATCATTCTCTTTGATCTTTGACAATGTAATGGATTATTAAAACCAGTATGCCTGTGCTTAATTTATATTTCTTTGTCTGGTAGTGAAGTTGACTACTTTTTCATGTTTAATGATTATTTATTTGTATTTGTTTTTCAAATTGCCCACACTTTAACCTTTGCCCATTTTTCTCATAAATTGTTTATCCTTTTTGTGAATTTTTAAGAACTCTGTATGTATAATAAGGATACTAACTCTGACTGACAATATTTTGGTCAATTTGCCTTCATATTGTCTTTGGTACATTTAAAAAAAATAGCTATTATTTCACTAAATCTCTCAATCTTGGCTTTATAGTTTCTACATTTGGTGTCAACTTTTTCCCCCAAAAGGTAACTTGTTATCATACTACCATTTTTTAATAACCAGCCCATATTGTACAGTTGTATGAAACAACACCTTTACCTTAAATGAAAATTTTGGATCTTTCTGTGGTCTTTCCAATCTTTTCCATTGATCTGTTAGACATCTTCACTATATCATTTAATTATTGGACCTTTATAATACACTTAAATACCTGGCAAGGCAAATGCTCCCTTATCACTCTTCTCCAGAACTGCAAGGCTATTGTTACATGTTTATTCTTCTGGAGAACACTAGAATCCGTTTTCAAGACCCAGCAATATAACTCACTGAAATTTTTATGGATCATATTAAATATACAGATTAATTTAGACAGATTTATATCACTATTACATTAAGTTTTCTAATCCAGGAACTTGGTATATCTCTCCATTTTTCAAGTCTTCCTTTATACCTCTCAATAGAATTCTGTAGCACTTTTTATATATAGGTCTTGCAGATATCTTGGTAACTTTATTCATAGATATTTTATTACTTTAGTTGCTATTGTGAGAGGGGGTTTTTCCATCATATTTTCTAACTGATTCTTTGTATGAAAGAAAGCCATAAATATCTATATATTTATTTTATAACCTGCCACCCTATTGAACTCCCATTAGTTCTGGCAGTTTCTCAGTTCATTTCTTGGCTTTTGTGATAGAAAAAACAAATAAATGGAGGGTTCATCCTCCTAACCATTATGTCTAATGCCACTCTTTGATCAAGCAGATCAAAAGGAAGAGATCCCTAAGAAGAAATAATGGTTAACGATATCTATAAACTAACAAGAAGAGAGAGTGTGAAGACCTCTATAAACATGATTTCAGTATGAAGAGTTGGGTTCAACACTGAATATGTAATTTATTTTCAAAGCTTAGAACTATTGCAAGCAAAAACACAGAAACTTAAATAGAGGAGTGTTTTTAAAGTCACTAAGCCCGTTACAAAACAAGCTCTCGGGATCCATTTTCCTTCCTATCTGTAACATTAGATTGTTAAACTGTGCTAGACAGTAAGCATGCTGAGGGCAGGGACCTCCATGCACCCAATGCCTAGCATAGTGCCTGCACATAGTAGGCATCCAATTTATCGAATGAAAGAATAAGTGAATGGAGAAACTGTCAAGGTAAAAGATTTTTTCCTGATGTCTTAGAAGGAAAAATAGCTGCACTTCTCAAAGGCTCACATGACATATCCTACCTAATAAAATAGTAATATGCAAATTGACCGTACCTTCGCTACACCCAAGCCACACCCACCAGCCAAAGCCATGCCCACCAGCCAATCAGGGCAAGTATGCAAATTACCCAACAAAGATGGCGGTTAATTTGCATACGCTGAGGGAGGGAGGAGTGAAGACTGAAGACAACTTAGAAGGAAGAGGGAGGAAAAGCGGAAAGCAAGGTGGCTGCCAGAGGGAAAGCCCGGGCGGGGCGGAGTGGGGCGGAGCGGGGCGGGCGGCAGCGGCGCGCAGGTGCAGGCGCGGCGGCGGCCACTTGCAGGATTCTTCCTGCAAATGGGCTACTAGTCTAATATATAAAAGGCCAGTGGCCGTAGTGCCAGAATGACCAAACGACTGGTCACCAGGAGGTGCATTGATGGGTCCCGTGGCGGCGGCGGGAGAGACTCTGGGTTCCGCAGTGGCGGTGGGTGGGACTCTGGATCCCGTGCAATTTCACACGCTGGGCCTCTAGTGTTTCCAATAATCTTACCTGGAGAGTTAGACTTTACCTAGATGTATGTTTTTTGGTGATTTAAGACTCATAGCAGCCCGCTGGGAGTGAATAGAGTGTTCCTGCCTCACATATTCTGGTATAGTCGGAATTCAGACCCAATCCTCTGCCTCCAAGTTCAGAGCTTTTTCAGACACCCCAAATTTGACTAGTTTCCCCTATTTTCAATTATATTCTTTTCAGAATGAGATCATAGTCTGTCCTATTACTATATACATAGTAATATATCTGGATAATAATAGATAACATTGAGTAAGCACTTACTATGTGCTAAGCACTTGGCCCCACATGTTTTATGTGTATTAGTTCATTTCATCCCCCAAGACCTAAATATGGTGGAGGTGGGATCCAAACCCAGGCAGACGTGACTCCAGAGTTTGTATCCATAGTGATTTTTCTGTACTACATGGCCTTCCATGGCACTTAAATTTTGCCTCCACAGGCCAATGGGAGAGCTGGTACAACACGTGTTTGCCAGATGGTAAAGTACTAACAGAGAAAAGAAATTAGAAGCCATTTACTTTCGTCCCACTGATCCTTGGTACAGTATTGCCTCAAATATTGCTGATGGGGGACATTCATTTTCATTTATCCCCTATCTTCAGTGAGAAAGGGACTAATGCTAAAGGTCATGTAGAACCCAAACCTAACTCCATAACAAATACTGAGCAATACTTTGGGCTGGATTGATGGTGTGCCAAGATAGTCTGCTGAAGAATTTTTAAGGAATTCCTAATGATGTCCCCTCCATATTGCCCACCCACCAGTTTGAACGTTGTTTTGCTGATTTCATTTGGCATGGTTTGTGTTTGTACATATGGAGCCCTGAGTTGCCAAATGACATTAGTCACCAATGAAATGTCTATAAATGTATTTTTAAAAGCACAAAATAATCCTTGGTTTACCTCTCTCTAATCCCAAGATCTGATTTTTTAGAGTGTCCTTGTGCTGTTCTACTTCCGCCTTTTGGTCTTCAATCTGGTGTAATTTCTTATGGATTTGCTCCCTGACTTTGTTGAGCTTCCCGATGTCAGTGCGCATCTGATGAACTTCTTCCTCTCTGGCCTGTAATTAGAGAGAATTAACCAGGGGGACATTCGGTAAATAAAGGGTGACTGGATGATGGTAAACTCAGAACCAATAAGAGGAAATTCTTCCTATGTCAGTGTGAAGTTACTCTATTGGACTAAATCAAAACACACACTGTTTGGTTTTGAGGGAAATAGAAAAACTCTATTCTCTGAATAAAATATGTGGCTATATAAGCTAAAATTAATAAAAATACAGATTAAACTTGATGTCCCGAGGCACCACTGAATGCTGAGCTGTGTGTATCATAAATGTGTGGATTTTGTGTTACAGATGCTATATTCGATTAGCGGTTTTCACAGACTCACAAAGTGATCTCTCTCAGAAGGTTATTAACATGCCATAAAGTATTCAAATACTCGTTTGACCCACATGGCCACAGCAGTGCAATTATATCCACGAGAGGAGGGGGCCTCCGTCCTCAGAGGATGGTAGCCAATGGGTGTATATTCAGACAGGTGGACAGGGCAACATTGAAAGGTCAATCTACATAATGCCCAAAGGTACCAAAACAATAAGTCTAGCAAAGGAAAGCACCAAATTTTTGTCTATGGGCTTCAAGTTTTATGAAATTTTTTTACATTCAAATTAAATTCATTTTTCAAAATTTTGTCATTTTTAGAAATTACTGGGAAAGCAACCAGTGACACTTCTGCAAATAAAGGTTGGGAATTATCCCCAGGTCTTGCCACTGAAGAGACTGAACCTAGGTGGGCAGGTTATCCTCAGATTATTGGGAGAAGTTGAAGGCCCTCGGTTCAGGATCCCTTAACAAAAATCTATCATCTTTCAAGGTGCCCTATTCGTGTTATCAAAAGAGAGAATTAATGGCATAAGTACTTTTACTTTAAGTTCACCTTAGGGGCTAATATATTATTTTGCCTTAAGTAGTCATTTCATTTCTGCTTTAACTTACAGCATTCTCATAGAGAATGCTTTTGAGTCAAACTATTCTGGACTGTTTTAAATGTTCCTCAGCCTCAGGTCCTACAGGGTCCAAATTAACTGACCTAAATCCCCTTTCAATTGCAATAATAAGGTGTCCTAATTCAACAATTATGCATCCAGACCCTATAGTCAGATTTCAGAAAAATCCTGGAGACCTCTGAGACTGCATACAAGATGTGCAATGTGTGTGTGCACGTGTGTGTGTGTGTGTGTGTGTGTGTGTGTGTGTGTGCCTGTTCATATACTTTTGTTAAATTCTCAGAAGGGCCTGTGATACAGAAATTGTGTAATTCATTACTCGAATCTTAAGTATTACTTTTGATTGGTCACTTATTTTATAACCAATATTCTAACAACATAATAGGGTTTATAGAGTTTTCAGAATTTTCTGTTCTATTAAGCATGTAGGCATAACACATGTACCCAGCATAAAGTTATTGTCCAAACTTAACTTGCAAGCACTCTTCAGGAGAAAGGGAGGAAGAAAGGGAGACCTGTCTTAAAATTTGCATTGGACAGAGGGAATATCATGCTTCTACAATCCTAGAAGTAAACACCTAATATAATTAGTCCATCCCCCGCCCTGCTCATTCTACCTTCTCCACACAAGTAATAAAATGCAATCTGACTTCTTTGCTATTCGCTCGTGTAAATGGTTTCTAGCTCTCAGCAACCAGTGACTTGCAAGGCTAAGTTACAGAGATGAACAGCTGAGCTCGCTTTGAAAAGCATTTGCATAATCATATGATCAATAATCAGGTTTGCAATTTTATAAGTAAGAATGGAACTTATCACACTGTCTGCTTCCAGGCACAAAGCAATCACGGTAGGCTAGCACCTGTCTGATGCTTCAAGGCTAATTCAGGTTATAGAACCAAGAGCTCTGACCGCACAGCAAACATATAGGGAATGAAGGAGGGAGTGCTAGGCAACTGATGTGTCACTTGATGGTTACTTTGAGCTCCAATGCCTTCTGCTGGTTTTCCTGGGATAGCTGCTCGCAAACCAAAATGTGTTGTTCGTTCTCTTGCTGAAGTTTAGCATTTCTCATCTGAAACTGCTCCAGTTCCTTTGCAGCTCTCTCGTTCAATATCTGAAAGAGGTAGAATGAGCTGGTTAATTTTTTTATCTGATTACAATATCTGTGTCTCCACACAGGAAGCCCCACTATTTTTGTCTTTGTAGAAATGGTTCTTTATCCCCGTGAAAGCTCTAACGCACTCAAAAATGATGAATGTTACTGGTAAGTGGAAGAGGAAAATGACGCCTTATAATGAATAACACAGAGAGGACCTTTTTTTTTTTTTTTTTCTGAGAGCCCTGGGAAGTCTTGTTCACAGGTTGTGGATAAATATTTTAATACCATTCGGCAGGCTTCGCATACACAACAATTGCTATAATCATTGCAAATGAGCTAGGGATTCAAACGAGTTTTATCTGCTGTGAGGCTCCGAAGCTACCTCTTGAGAAGCAAATCCTGCATTAACATGCCTACTACCTTTTCTGGAACAGAACCATTCACTAACACCAACACAATTCCCCTTTAATCCAACTTAAGTCAAAACCGTGGAACAGCAATGGGCTGGTTTCTATCAGGCTGACTTCAGTGTCAGCTGGCTTTTCCTCTTACACACCTTGACTGTAGGTTTTATAGAAAGAGAGGATTAGATTTTAGGGTGCCATTTCTATTGGGAGAAAATTGGGGAGATGGAAGGATATCAAATCGCCTGAAGGACAGAAAGAGAAAGACGCGTATTTAGCTGACCTTGAACAACATGAGGGTTAGAGGCACCCTCTCCACACAATTGAAAATCCACGTGTCACTTTTGACTCCCAAAAAACTTAACTACAGTTGTCCCTCAGTATCCACTAGGGATTGGTTTCAGGACCTCCTGGAATACCAACATCATGGATGCTCAAGTCCTTCATATAAAATGGCACCAAGCAATGCATACAGTTAGCCCTCTCCAACTGAGGATTCTCAACTGCAGTGTCCTAACTGCGGATCAGAAACACTATTTTTGATCCATGGTTTGTTGAATCTGCAAATGTGAAACTAGCAGGTAAGGAGGGCCAACTGTATATTGGAAAACATCTGCATCTAAATGGACCCGTGCAGTTCAAACCCATGTCGTTCAAGGGTCAGTAAAGCTTTCATGTAAGCAAGAGTTAAACATGAAAAGAATCCATCCAATTTCCCACCAACAGGGACTAAATAAGATATAGCTGGCTATGCTAAAAATAAAACTGTTTTACAGGAGTCCTGGATATTGCTAAACAAAGCACTATAGTTTTTATCATGATGTCCAAAATTCTCTCGGATTTCACGCTCAAAGAAGTCTCATATTTTTCTTGAGGATACTATATACTGTTTATTATCTATTTCATTTCTGGCTCTATATAAAATAAATAAAGCAACTGACAAAGAAATGTGTTCTAATATCTATTTTTTAAATAGAAAAATGCTATATGGCTTGACAATTCTTTGGAAACTTCCTCAGAGAAAATATTTTCAATAAATGACTTTTTTTCAATTACATGAACTGCTTCTTTAAGAAATGAGAAATGACAGACTAGAATTATTGCTAAGTTACCTTAAACCACTATTACAGGGGAAATGTTACCAAAAAAATAGTGCCTTATTTAAAGTGCGTAAAGACTGAGTATGCTTCCCTAAACTTGAACCTTAAAAATAAACCTGTTAAAAATAAACCATGTTATATTCACACAATGGAACACTATACAGCTATGAGAGCGAGTGCTCTATGAGCTCTGTCCAATAGGACTTCCTTCCCTCATGTAAATATTCTCTACCTGTGCTATCCAGTAGGGTATCTTCTAGTCACATCTGGATCTTGAGCACCTGAAATGGTGCTAGTAAAACCCCAGGAACTGAATTTCTTATTGTATTTAATTTTAAAACAAATTTAAATAGCCACATGTTGCTAATGGCTACCATATTGGACAACACAAGTCTATAACTATGTGGCAACAACATGAATGAATCTCACAGAAAAATATGGAGAAAAGGAAGATAAACATAAAAAAAAGTACATCCTGTATGATTTCATTTCATAGTACAAAAACAGGCAAATTCTGATCTCTGCTTAGAATTCGGACTAGAGGTGACCTCTGGGGGAGAACGTGACGAGGAGGGGGCATAAGGGGAATACCTGGAGTACTGTTTCTTGGGATGAGTGCAGGTGACCAAGTGGAGAAAATTGATCAAGCTGTATACTTGTGACTTATACACTTTTCCATGGTTATTATACATTAAGAAAAGATTGTCCTGGCCAGTGTGGCTCAGTTGGTTGAGCGCTGTCCTATACACTGAAAAGTCACCAGTTCGATTCCTGGCCAGGGTACATACTCGGGTTGCGGGTTGGATCCTGGGTCGAGGTGAAAACAGGAGGCAACCAATCAATATTTTTCTCTCACATCTATGTTGTTGGTTTTTTTTTTCTCTCTCTCTCTCTCTGCCCCCTCCCTTCCTCTCTCTCTCAAAAATAAATTAAAATATATTTTTAAAAATTAAAGGTTAAAAAGAAATTAACCTGTTGAAGCTGGAAAAAAAAAAAAGGAGAGCACATATCTACCTATAAGAGCTATTCAAAGGGCTCAGTGTCTTACTACCAGCAACTACAGTGAAGGGCATTTGCTGCTTTCCAAAGAAAATACAAAATGCCCCCACGAACCATGAACCAAGGTGCCGTTCTTGTTTTTGCGAGGACCCCCGTGCAGCCCGCACCCCACGCACCTTCTGCTCCTTCAGCTGCTGCTCCAGCCTCTGCAGCTCCTCCTTGCTCTTCTGCACATACTGCTGCAGGGCCCTGATCTCCGTCTGCCTGGTGTCCATGTCCGACTGAATCTGCTTGAGCTCTTTCTCCAGTTTTTCCTTCTTCCGAGTCTCCCGCAAAGCTTCATTCTGACGTTGCTGGATTTCTTGTTGGAACTACAGGCACAGAAAGGACAGGGAGGAAAGACATGAACCCCTCCCCAGAACAGGTCTCAACCAGCCAAGCGTCTCCCTCTCTCAGGGCAGTCTCTTTGTAGTAGCATTTCCCCTCTAGGTCAGTCATCTTTGAGCCCTAATGTAAAAACATCTCAAGAGTATTCTGTTTTGCCCAGCCAGCATGCCTCAGTGGTTGAGCGTCAACCTATGAACCAGGAGGTCACGGTTCGATTCCTGGTCAGGGCACATGCCCAGGTTGCAGGCTCAATCCCCCAGCAGGAGGCAGCCATTCAATGATTCTCTCTCATCATTGATGTTTCTATCTCTCTCTCCCTCTCCCTTCCTCTATGAAATCAATAAAAACAAGTTAAAAAAAAAAGTGGGATGGGTAGGGGATGGGAGCTGGGAGGAAGGGGGGAAAATGGGGAAATGGGAAATATATGTAATACTATCAACAATAAAAAATACATTTTAAAAAAAAGAAAATTCTGTTTTGTTTTTCAAAGCCTTGACACTAAATATCCATCTTGATGGTGGAAACAAATCCACAAAGAAGGTATAAAATCCAATTAAATATGGAAGGCCAGAAACTAGAAAAGTTAAACATGGAAGGAGCTCATCCAATTCTCCATCAATGGAAACTAAATTAAATGTAGCCAACTACCCTAAATGTGAAATCATTTTGTACATGAGTACTGGATATTGCTAAAGAAAGCACTAGAGCTTTATCACGGTGTCCAAATTCTATGAAAGGCCTTTCTCTCATCTCATGATCAAAAGTCTCATGTTTTTCTCCTAGAGTTGGGATTTGTGTATTATCTATTTGACTTCTGGCTTAATGTAAAAGTGTTCAGAAGGGTCCGGCCGGATGGCTTCCTTACAATGGAAAAGGATCAAGGGCACTATTTTCAGCATCTCCAGATGCAGGGCACCCTGGCCTTCACCAGGGACAGTTTCTTGGGCCAGAACTGTAAGCAGTGCCCTGCCTTAGTGGCTTCTCAGACAATGCTGAGAAGAGTGGCTCCAGTAGAACCGCTCCTGCAAGAACAAACCAAAGAAACAAGCAGAACAGTGGATGCCGACGTAGGATGGGGGAGGGGAGTGTGAGAGAGGGAGGCTGGGGAAGGACAAAACGGAAGGGGGAGGCTGGAAGGTAACGGTTCTTCATCGCGCCCTCCTTGGCAGAGCTGACCTGATTGATGGTGTGCTCTGCCTCGTCTCGGCTTCGC
Organism: Cnephaeus nilssonii; assembly: GCF_951640355.1. Lineage (NCBI taxonomy): Eukaryota > Metazoa > Chordata > Mammalia > Chiroptera > Vespertilionidae > Cnephaeus > Cnephaeus nilssonii. Next base: position 46,947,120 of record NC_137087.1, on the reverse strand, counting down.
TCTGCTTCCTGCTGATGTTCAGTGGTCTGAGCTAAGGACTCTCGTAATTTCACCACTTCTGACAAGAGCTGGTCTCGCTCCTTTGTCACTTCTTCTTTGAACTTCAGTAAATCTCGGATACTAAAAGAGAAGAACACAGGAGTCAGACTAAACAACCATCTGCTCATGAGGCCTCCTTATCATTCTCTGAGCTCATTTTCATGGGAAAGACTCCAGGTCAGTGGTTCTCAACCTTCCTAATGCTGCGACCCTTTAATACAGTTCCTCATGTTGTGGTGACCCCCAACCATAAAATTATTTTTGTTGCTACTTCATAACTGTAATTTTGCTACTGTTATGAATCATAATGTAAATGTCTGTGATTTCCAATGGTCTTAGGCGACCCCTGTGAAAGGGTCATTCGACCCCCAAAGGGGTCACGACCCACAGATTGAGAACCGCTGCTCTAGATCAAGGATGAACACTATTCAGGTGTGAAGGGGAAAGATCTTCATGCCGACATGGGAGTTGTTTGGGAGTTGTTAACTCAAAAAGTGCCAATAATACCATGCATAATGTAATCCCTTTTCTTATATTTAAGAAATTACAGTGTCCAGGGAAGGCAGGGGAAATTAGGTGAGTGGGAAGAGATTAATCATATAACTTATATTCATATATGCATAACCCATGGACACAGATAATAGTGTGAAGGCCTGGGGTGGGAGATGGAGGCAGGCTAGAAGGGGTCAGTGGGGGTAAAAGGGGGACATCTATAATACTTTCAACAATAAAGATAAATTTGAAAAAAAATTTAAATAAAAAATAAAATTAAAAAATAAGAAAAAACAACTGATGAATAAGTACTCAATATGATAGTGATTAAAATTTTTATGATTAAATTTATTAGAAATAATAAAAAAATAAATTAAAAAAGTGTCTGTGCGTGTGTATGTGTGTGTGTGTGTGTGTGTGTGTGTGTGTTTTATAAGGATTTAGACACCAACTAGTAGCTTATCTCTGAAAAGTGGAATTTAGGGTGGAAGAGTTGGGGGGATGAAGTAAAGATCATCCATATCTCTGTATTATTTTGAATTTGTTACAATAAGACTATAATTGCTATTGTTAACTCTTGTAATTAACCCTAAGGAGTTATGAGTTTAGGAAACTATTGATTTAATATACTCCCTGGAGGTCTATGATTATAGCTATAAAGTCTAAAGTAAAGCAAAAACAAGCAAATAACACACATTGCCATTTTTCTATCCACTCAGCCACAGAGTATAGTTTCTCCCAAAGAAATGCAACACATATCAAATGCTTCCAACAACAAAATTTAGAAAATCATTCATGATGCCAGTATTTAGAGAGTATGTGATAATATTTGTTTATTTGAATTGTAAACCAGTTACTTCCACATTTCAAAAACCATTACATATAATTTGTCATGACTTTCTGCAGAATTAGCATTTTGGAAGTAGAAAAACTATGTCTGATATGACTTGTGCAACAGAATTAGACTAAAGCAAGGCAGCCCTTTGGAGCTGAGAAAGCAGAGGCCCTTGCAGCTGACAGTCATCTAAGGACTATTCCAAACACAATAATTTGATGTGTTTTTTTTACCAACAACTTTGATATAACATAAAACCACATTGAAACTCTTCTCCAGAAACAAAACCTCAAATCCTATGGCTACTATGAAGAGAGAAACTACACCTGAGTGCACTACTGAAGATAAAATCTGGGCCAGTTTCTTCAATTTCCCTCCTCAACCAGGTGCCACTTCTCATTAAAATGCCTCCTAACTCAGTGGTCGGCAAACTCATTAGTCAACAGAGCCAAATGTCAACAGTACGACGATTGAAATTGCTTTTGAGAGCCAAATTTTTTAAACTTAAACTTCTTCTAACGCCACTTTTTCAAAATAGACTCGCCCAGGCCGTGGTATTTTGTGGAAGAGCTACACTCAAGGGGCCAAAGAGCCGCCTGTGGCTCGCGAGCCGCAGTTTGCCAACCACGGTCCTAACTGAATCAGTTCCCTCACATTGCTCTTCAGTAGCTGCTCTGATTATGCTTGACTTCTTTAATTAAAAAATATTAAATAGTTTATATGATTAAATATTAAATACGATGGATACCATATCTTCTGTTTTTCTGGTCCCTCCCCCAATACCTACACTTAGAACTATTATCTATCCACATTGGATAAATGCATCTAGAAAGCATAAGAAATCTAGATGGCAGTTAGATTTGGTTAAAGATGCCTAAGAAAGTGCATGTTCATTCCTGATTAATGCAAGGTTTTGCATGGCCTGCACAGGGCTAGACCCCTGAAGGGAAGGTAAAGATGTCTTACGTCGAGGGGTTCGCAGGCTAATGGGTACAGAAGCACATCAACAACTAATTTCAATTCAATGTGATCAGTGCCATACTCGAGGTAGATGAAGATCCTATGGAAACAGTGACTCTTCTGCTTGGTCATTGCGTCTGGGGGTGGGAGGGGAATTGGAACAGAGATGCTGATGGCCATGAAGTTAAGATAGTGTTTGAGCTGGGTCTTGAAGGATGCATAGCTGTGTACTGCGTGGAGAAGGGAAGAAAAAGCATTCCTGGCATAGAAAACAACATGTTCAAAGGTATGGAGGCAAGTAAGCACGGAGTTGCTGGACATGAGTCGAGCCAGCCTAACCGGGGCACATCTATGAAGAGCCCAGAAAAACATATTCAAGATTTTGGGCTTTATCCTTTAGGAATGGATCGATTTTCAAAGGTGTTTGTGCTGGAGATGGAAGCATGCAGGTACATGTTTCAGCATCATAAACCTGGCATGTGGCAGATGGTAAAGAAGAGAGATGTCTCCTTGAAGGCAGGGAAACCAGCTAGGAGTCTACTGCCAAGTCCAGCAGGGGAAGGGAGGTCCAAACCAAGGCAGCAGCACTGGAGATAGTGGGGAGGGAAAGACTGAATCAACAAGACAAAGTTTTAAGGGAAGAAGGAGTGGCAAGTGTGAGGAGTAACTCTGTTTTCTGGCCAAGAACCTGAGAAGCTGGAAGATGCCACTAATTGGGGGGAGGTGGGGGGGGGGGGGGTACATGGGAGGAGCTAGAAATTAGAGCCAAAAAGAAGCCAGTTCCTTCCACACACGTTTGGAAGAAATAAACCTAAAATCTTCATTCATTTTGAAACTGTAGTACTGATTCTTATAGACCCAGAAGTTTAATATAACCATAAATTAGGAGTTTTGTATAGGGAGAAAGGGAATATTAAAAAGAAAAAAATAGCAATAGACAGAAAACAATCTCTAGGAAACCAGAAAAAAAAGAGAAAGAGAGTCTTAGATCATGTTCAAAGTGACACTGGCAAACCGCAGGCTGTCTGTTGAAGGAGTCCTCTACAAAAGCAAATCCAACATATATCAAGAAGGCTATGACCTACTTGCTATCCTGGTCCATTGTCAGTCCAGACCCTTGCTCGACTAGTTTGGTTAAGTTCACGATTTCCTCTTTCAGGGCAAGAATCGTCTCCTTCGCCTTCTGCTCTTTATCATAGGCTGCGTCCACCATCTTCCAGGCCTTTTCAATTTCCTAGATGGGCCACAGGACATCAGTGAGAAAAATCAAACATAGGGTTGCAGATGCAAGGTGAACTGGGTAAACAGAATAATAAAACCACTACAATCCAGTAGTCATTTATGGGGAAAGAAGATTATATAGTATACATTGTGCTTTAAATTTGTACTGAGTGACTACTCAACATGAGCTAATCCATGCTGAACACCAGTTTTTAAGGGGGTATTGGAAAAGGGTATTTTTTCTTGTGTTGGTGAGTGTGGATACAAAACTCACATACTCCAAGGGTGCCTATAATAGGAGGATGTTTCTAATAAAAATGTTAAGATATGAAAGCTTATGTGCTTTCCAAGTCCAGATTTTTTAAATAAGCTTTATCACATAAGGAATGATCTTGGATCTAAGCCCTAACTGCGAAGCTCCTGATAGATTCTGAATTTTAAAAAATATATTTTGTCCTTAGGTTCCAAGTGAACTCCTAATGGCCATGTGAGCTTTAGAACAAGTCATAGCAAAGTGGTCTTTGCTGTGATCTAATTGTACACAATAGCCTTGGTAATTCCCATTTCCAGAAACTCAAGCCCAGGCCTTTCCATCAAATGCTTAGAGAGAAAGAACAAAACCCAAAGCAATGACTCATGTAGCTTTGGCTTCCTTACTATTATTAAATGCATGGTTGAATATTAACATAAATACTTAAAAGTGAATTACAGCCTTCAAATAAATGAACAAAGCACAGTAAATATTGCAACAGTCTTGATTTTTACCCTGCCACTTAATTTTCTTGCAAAATTTCATCCATTGGTATGTGACTCCTTTACACAGGTAAGAACCTACTGGCTTAAGGTAAAAAAATATTCCACTTTCATGTTGACAAGGAATAAAATGAGTGGTAGAAAGTATTTAATTTAATTAAATAAATTCATGCTATTACAACAGAAAGAGATGGCCCTTGGGTTACAATTCAGTGATTTAAAACAAAGTGTCAGTTTATTGGGACATGTTTTTCTATAGCAACCATATGTACTATTTTTAGCAAAACAAATGAAGAATATTTAAATGAAAATATGATTATACGAAGATTTGTCCAAATCAACTTCACAAATTAGATTTTAAGCAATTCATGACTTCCATTTCCAGTTTTTAAATCCTCTCTAATAAAATGGTAATATGCAAATTAACCATCACTCCGCTACATAAGCCACGCCCACCAGCCAAGCCACGCCCACCAGCCAATCAGGGCGAGTATGCAAATTAACCCCAATCCAAGATGGCTACAGCCACAGAGAGCAAGGTTTCCCAGGTAACAGAGGAAGCCAAGCTTTCCATAGCCGTTGCAGGCCTAAGCCTCCATTCAAGCTACAAAGTTTCAATTATAGAAGGTAAACAAATTCAAACAAATGGCGGCAGAATGGAGCTTGAGAGAGCAGGCCAGGGTTGCCGGCGGCAACAGGGGAAGCAAAGCTTTCCACACACCCTGGCAGGGCTCACCCGCTTAAGGCTACAAAGTTTCAATTGTAGAAGGTGAATTAACTGCCACAGAAATGGCTGCCGGAGCCCCAGGCTTGGCTCCGCTCCAGGCAACAAAGTTTCAATTGTAGAAGGAAAATAAATTCCAGATACCAGGGCCTCTGCTTGGGTTGCCAGGGGGCGTGGCCGGCCTGCAAACCACCACAGGCCCCTCGCTCAGGCCGCCCCACACCCCAAGGGAACCCCCACCCTTATCTGTGACACCCTTCAGGGCAAACCAGCTGGCCCCCACCCGTGCACCAGGCCTCTATTCTATCTAATAAAAGAATAATATACAGATTGATCATCACTGCAACACACAATATAGCTGCCCCCATGTGGTCAAAGATCCTGCCCCCATGTGGACACAAGATGGCCACCACAAGATGGCCAGCAGGAGAGGGTAGTTGGGAGGCACCCGGCCTGCAAGGGAGGGCAGTTGAGAGGGACCAGGCTTGCAAGGGAGGGCAGTTGGAGGTGATCAACCCTGCAGGAGAGGGCAGTTAGGGGTGACCAGGCTGGCAGAGGAGGGAAGTTGGGGGCAAACAGGCTGGCAGGGGAGCAGTTAAGCATCAACCAGGCTGGCAGCAGAGTGGTTAGGGGGTGATCAGGCTGGCAGGCAGAAGCGGATAGGGGCAATCAGGAAGGCAGGCCGGCAAGCAGTTGGGAGCCAGCAGTCCTGGATTGTGAGAGGGATGTCCAACTGCCCGTTTAGGCCCGATCCCACCAGTATCGGGCCTAAACGGGCAGTCGGACATCCCTCCAGGAGTCCCAGATTGGAGAGGGTACAGGCTGGGCTGAGGGACAACCCCCTGCCGTGCACGAATTTCGTGCACCGGGCTTCTAGTTTACAATAAAAAGTGTGTGTGTTTTCATTATAAAATGAATTGGAGCCTTCTTTATGTTGATTTTTCAGGCAAGAGAAGGAAATGACAATAGGAAGAAAATAACACTTCAAAAAAGGTTGTTTCTAAGAAAACATGTCATATTTGGCACTAGTCTTGGAAATTTATTTGAAGTGGCTGACGTTTAATTTCATGACATCAAGGGAATTTCTTAAAAGTCTGTGAATTTTTTCTCATCACTAGGGTTTTAATCATAAATTAAGATGCCTTAACCTCTTATCACCCTGAAATCAACATGGAACATTTATGTTTTACCTTCAAAATAATGCAACATGCTTCAGGATGGAAAAGAAAGTGTAAGACAAAACCAGACCAAATCCCTGTTATGAGGAACTGGGTGGATCAAGGCAGAAGCAAAGAGATGGTAAGAGAAAATATGAACATTACTATTTGAGTATTTTCAAGCTAATATCTCCTAAAAGAGTAAGAAACAAAAAAGTAGGAATATGAAAATATCTTTAACAAGCTATCATTGTGAGATATTTAATTACTCATCTTGTATCAAACAAGACACAGACATGCTAAGGTCCCGAATATTGCTCTTACTTATCTCTAATTCTTTTGGCTAGCCCAGTATTTCTTCGAAACGAAGCCAGTGAAGTTTTACATAATTTTCTGAACAGTAAAACTCATCCAGTCTAATTATTTTCTTTGAAAATGAGCAGTATTCCCTAGGCTTAATGAATACATAAATCATGTAAATTTTACCTTAATAACTCATTTACTACCAGCCCAGAGCTGCCAATATGATGAAAAGATGATGTTTTAAACACAGGATGAATTTACATACAGGACGCAGCTCTCCACTGATTTCGTCTCTAGAAGATCACTGACCTTTTTCAAGGATGCAATGGTGGTCTGGTCATCCTGAGAGAGCTTCAGGGCAGTGGCGACCTTCGCGGAATTAACCACAATCTCCGCATTCAGTTCTCTGCATTTGGCCATCAGACGCTTTTCATTTTCATAAGACTTTTTCATAACAGCATGAAGCTTCTCATATTCAACCCTAAATTTCTCCAGACTTTTGTCTCCTAAAAGTTCATTCAGAACCTCCTGAAAATCCCTTTCGATTTCTTCAAATGCAGTTTCTTCCAGCACTGCTTTGTCACTCTTTTCCTGTACAGAAGAGTGGGGGTGGGATGAGCATTGCAACATTTACACCATGACTATTCAGAAATTGCTGTGAATATCCATGAATACAAGGCCTTCAGACAAGCCAATTAAAAGCCCTGACAATTAGAACATTTAAGACTATCTGTAGGGAAGGGAAAACTATATGATGTTCATCCCCTGATGCTATAAGATATACAGGGGCGGGCAAAAGTAGGTTTACATTTGTACGTACACAAAACACAGAGTTTATTCCCGTGTTATTATTTATTAATTATTGTACTATTTATTTGTATAACAATTGTAAACCTACTTTTGTCCAACCCCCCTGTATATAATATTTCCTACCATATGGTGTTGTTATGGATTGGATCAAATATGATAATTCATGTTCAACACTTAGCCAATGCCTGGCAAACAGTAGGCACTCAACCAATTTTTATAGATGTTACGATGAATTTGTATAGCTGTACCAAACCCTGATCTGCCGAAACCGGTTTGGCTCAGTGGATAGAGTCGGCCTGCGGACTCAAGGGTCCCAGGTTCGATTCCGGTCAAGGGCATGTACCTTGGTTGCGGGCACATTCCCAGTAGGGGGTGTGCAGGAAGCAGATGATCGATGTTTCTCTCTCATCGATGTTTCTAACTCTCTATCCCTCTCCCTTCCTCTCTGTGGAAAATCAATAAAATGTATTTTTAAAAAAACAAAAAAAAACAACCCTGATCTGTTTTCATTTCATCCTACTTCTTACTGCCCACAGGATTGTAGAGGGAGTCCACAGCATGTTGGGGTCAGACATAGGAAGATTTTGGTATAAATACCATGAAATAACACATACTCACAGTGAAACCCATAAGAAATATGCAATAGTCTCCTACAAGATATTCCATCATTTTTATCCCTTAAGAAAATTAGGTCGTCTCCACAAGTATACTGAAATGCTCCCTGTGCAATGTTCATGGGCTTTTTCCATGATTATCTGAACAAGTTCTTAAAACTATCAGCCCAGATACACAAATGTAATTCAAGCAAGTCTGGCTATGACTTAGATGAGAATCCAGGAGTTAGTTATATAGGATTTCTTATTTCCCCAGTGTATGGGTTGAATCGTGCCCCCCCCCCCAAAGTTATGTTGAAGCTCTAACCCCAGTACTTATTAATCTAACCTTATCTGGAAATAAAAGTCATTGCATATATAATTAGTTAGGTTGAGGTTATACTGGAGGAGGGTATATCCTAACCCAGGTATCCTTATAAAAGGAGGGTGAGTGGATTATAACTTTGTGGGGTAATGGATGTTAACCAAACTTACTGTGGTAATCATTTTGCAGTATATACATGTATCAAATCATTATACTGTATACCTAAAACAAATATAATGTTACATATCAATTATGTCTCAATAAAAAACAGTGGATGGGGTGTGGTTCTGGACACAGACACTCACAGGAAAGTGCCATGTGAAGACAGAGGCAGAGATCAGACTAATGCAGCTCCAAGCCAAGGCAACTCTACATATCTTTGGTTTTCAAAAACATCTGTACCCTTGATTAATTTCTAAAGATGGCATGCAAGCAAAACAGAGCCCACATCTTAAAATAGATTTCTGCGTTACGAGCTTATCTCTAACATTTCATGTAACAATGTTAGTACTAATGTTAAATTCAACAGAAGTCTTCTTCCTGACTAAAAGCAGATTACTGCAATTCCACAAAGGAGGAAAGAGCCATATTAAGGAAATATGGAGCTGCGGCCGCTGTGTGCTTTCCCCTTGTTGATGCTAAACATGAGCACACACGAAAATTCATCATGGCAATGTTCTCAGCTCCATCCCTGTAAATGGTATTAATGTCAACACTTGATCACCAGCCTAATGATTTACTGGCAGACCAGGCTTTCCCTGTACACCTGGTCCTTAGCACAGGAGTAGGAAAATATCGGAGAAAGAAAAGTTTTAAAGAAACTTGGATGAACAAAAGAGATGTGCTCATATTTCTGTTGTTAAAATATACTATTAAAAGTAAAGCAAAAATTGTCTCCTGGCTGTGACCAACAACCAGTTGGCGTAGAAAGCTATCTATTTGGGAAGCATGGTTTCAACAGGAACTAATCAGAGAGGAACTGGGTTGCTCCTTCATGCAACACCTATCTATTGAGTGTTTACTATCGGCCAGGCACTGTTCTAGGTGCTGGGAATACCAATTAGTGGGGAGAAGGAAAAGGGAAAGAGAGCCCCAATGAAAAAATGAGGCCAGAGTGAGAATTAAGACTTATGAAAGCGGAGGTAAGAAAAAGTTGGCTGAGATCAAGTGAGAAGAAAAATAGAAAAGAATAAGGGGAGATAATGGTAGGAAAGGAAGACTGGGAAATCATTATTTCATCGTATTGGTATCTGGGGCTAATGTATGGAAAATGAAGAAGAGTGAAATAAACCAATGACTAGTGGGGAGCAGAGGAAATACTCAAAAGCAAGTAATAGGAGGAAAAGGGAGGATTCGAAGGAACGGGAGGAGAAGATGGGAAGAAAAGAAATATGAGTAAGTGTGAGCAGTGGGGGAAAGAAATGTGGCCCTGGCAGCATGGATATGAGAGAGACAAGGGGGGATGGAGCCCAGGCAGTGAGGAAGATAGAGGGTATGAAAGAGACTGTATGATAAGGAGAGGGAACTCTTGGCCACGGAAGATGGAGTTTAGAAGGGGAGATGAGACAGGGAGGACATGGAATGCTGAGGGGATGTGAATGGTGTAGAGGAGACATGAGAACCAAGAGGGGTGGGAGTATGATGGTGGTGACAGGAGCTGGGACCAAGGCTGGCCTCCTGGGTGGGAGACGTATGCAGTTGCATAGGGCCCCTTGCTCAGACTGGCCCCAACCCCCAGTTTACTGCTCTACTGTCTCATCTTGAAATTCTTAATAAATTTTAACAAGGGGCTCTGAATGTTCATTTTTCATTGAGCCCCACAAATCCTATAGCTGATCCTGAATGGGACTGACCATGTGATGGGTGAAATGGGGGAGAGCTCTGATAGGGCCGCGAAGGATTCTGGTAGGGCCTTGGTGGACGGGGACTATGAATGGCAAGTGATGACAGGGACCTGCCATCGAAGTGATAAACGAGGGTGCTAATGGACAGACAGCTGTCTTTAAAGGGTTGCAGAGATGACCCCTCATCAGTGAGGCTGAAGATGGGGTGTGCTACAATGTTGGGGAGTGAATAAGGCTGCAAGATCATAACACAATGGCCAAGGATAACACGGGGCAGGGGTGATGGGCTGAAGAACTTAATGAAGATGTGTCGCAGAAGGTGACCAGTTGATAGGGAATCATGGTGTGCTCTGTGCTCCATCCCTGTAAATGGTATTAATGTCAACACTTGATCACCAGCCTAATGATTTATTGGCAGACCAGGTTTTCCCTGTACACCTGGCCCTTAGCACAGCAGTGGGAAAATGGGGGAGAGCATGGTTTCAACAGGAACTAATCAGAGAGGACCCCTATACAAGGGTCAGTGAATAGGGGTGACAGTAGATATCTCCTAAGCCTTCTTGTAGGTCCCATCAGTCCGTGACACATCAATATGTCTATGTGTCTCTCTCTTGCGGCTCAAAATGTAGGAGTGGGTGCCTGTCGTGCATTTCCTACCGCGCCTAGCACAGCGCCAATGTAATAGTTGGGGGGGGGGGGGGGAGAGAACAGAGAGGAGGGGGACCCACCCAATTGAAGGAGGGGCAGGAGGTAATGGGGATAGAGCCAACTGGGACAGGGGGGTGGGGTGAGGTTAGGCTATTCATGGGGAAAATATTGGACTCCGTGGGTCTGACAGAGGATAAGTGGACAGCAGGAGAGGGGCAAGGGCGGGGAAGGGGGTCGAGCGAGAGGCGACGGAGAGGGGCGCTGACTCCTGACCTCGGCCATCCTGACGCTCTCCGCGGGTAGCCCCAGAGGCTGCTGTGGAGGTCGCAGAAACCCGGCGGGACTCTGAGGAAAGGGCTGTGCACTGGCCCCAGCGTCTAAAACCGCGCCACGTTATTTCTATTTCCGGCGGGGGGGCGGGGGCTGGCGGCGCCAGCAGACGCCGTGGCGTCCTCCCGTCGCCTGGCAACCGCCACGCTCTCCCTGGGCGCTGCGGAGTTTCGAAGGGGGAGGCGCCCCTGAGGCTCCCACGGGGGCCACGTGCGTCCTAGAAATATGCAAATCTCCTCAATGGGGCGGGGCCAAGGAAGTAAGGGGGCGGTGCCTCTGAGAAGCCAGGAGGAGTCCCAAGGTGTGCACAGAAGTTAGAAATTGCCAAGAGAAAGGAGAGAGCGAATGGCTGGAGGCAACGGAGAAAGAGGACTGTGGAAGGGACCGGGAGCCGGCAGAGCAGAGCCCAAAGACTAGTGCTGATGAGGAAATGTGGACCGGACGGTTCTGGATGGGGAAGGGCCGGCAGCCATCCTCTGTGACAGAGACTCAGTCAGGGGAACAAGAAATCATCTCAATTCGAGTCAATTCCACCCCTTAGGAAGCAGTTACTGTGTTTAAAACACAGGCAGGAAAAACGAAGATAGAGAAACTACCTTCTAAAGAGTTTGGTCACTAGTGTGAGAAAAAATAGGGTGCAGAGTTCAAGACACCCTGGGAAAACGTATTTGAACCACATTATGAAAATCTGCTCTTCTCTCAAGATCTCTCTCTCTCTCTCTCTCACCCCCTCTCTCCCCATCCCGCCCTCTCTCTCTCCTTCCCCACTCTCTCTCTTCATGAATCATGCAAGACCCCTCTAGTTCTACTTTTCCCCCCTTTATCCCCATCCTACCTTCATCCTCAGCCCTTTGGCATTCATGCTACTGTGCTGGGCTATGTAATTTGAAGTATGTATACCATTTTTATTCGTGCATTTGTAAATGTTTGATAATGGTATCAGACTTTAGGGGTCATCTTATTTTCTACTTTTTTCACTCGACGTTCTTTTTCAGGATCTATCCCTGTTGCAGTTGGTGTTGTCATCCCAGTTCGTTGCTTCTGATTGCTGCACAGGACCCTGTATTGGACACCCACACGTTTCACTTCTACCTCCCAAGTGATGGACACCAAGGCTGCCTGCGCATCTCTAACACCACCAACAAACCATGCAGCGATGATTGTCTGTGGTCCTTTATAGATCTGTGTGCAAATTCCTCTGAAACATACACCTAGGAGTGGGATTGTTACCGTCATAGGGAATGCACAGGGTCATAGCATTCGCTTATGCAACTTGTCCTGCATGGAGACACCCAGCCAGGAGGCCAGTGGGGGCTGAAAAGCCGTCCCTACTCTCTCCCCTGTAATGTGCCCTGCTGGAGGAAGATGTCTCCTTTTCTTCCCAAAAGAGCTCTGTTCCCTAGTCAAGTCATGAACCTAGAAGACTGACTACCCAGAAGTTATGCCTGTTTCAAATTCACCTGCCCAGTGGTGAACTCCATTTTCCAATGCCACAAAGTTGTCTAGCAGCTTGATGGAAGCCTGAGTACTTACCTGCACCAAGTACTGCTAGATTGCACACCACAATTGCTGCCCTCCACTCTAGTGTAAGGGTTTCTGTCCCCCACTCCCATCCTTGCCAGCATGTGGTAGTTACTTATTTAAAAATCCATAATAGTGTTTACTAAGTGCCAGATACTATTCTAAGTGCCTTATAAATACTGACGCGTCTAATTAGCCAATTTTTAAAAAATTTCTGTCAATATTGAATAGCATCAACACGTTTTTAATTAGCATTTCTCTAACTACTAGTGATATTGAGCATCCTATATAATAATCCTATATAATAAAAGGGTAAAATGCAAATAGACCGAATGGTGGAACAACTGGTCGCTATGATGCACGCTGACCACCAGGGGGCAGAACACGGGAGCACCACTCAGCCAGAAGCCAGGCTCACGGATCATGGCTCACGGGTGGTGAGCGGGCCTAAGCCATCAGTCGGACATCCCCCCCGAGGGCTCCTGGACTGCTAGAGGGCACATGCTGGGCTAAGGGACCCTCCTGAGTGCATGAATCTCGTGCACCGGGCCTCTAGTTTCTTTAAATGTATGCATAAGCCACTTGGGATTCCCTTTTTGTGAACTGTCTATTTATAGCCTTTGCCTGTTTTTCTATTGGTCTTTCTCTTTTTGATTTGCCAGAGGCCTTTGTAAAGTCTGGACATTAATCTGCTTTCAAAGACTGGACATTTTGTCTGTGATGTCCTTTGTAGAACAATGATCCTTAATTTTGTAGCCCTTTTTTAATTTTTACTAGAGGCCCAGTGCACAAAATTCATGCACGGGTAGGGTCCCTAGCAGTTGCCAGTTGCCAACCAGGGCCTCCCTTCCCCCGGCTGCCTGCTGCCGCCAGCCCTGGGATTGGGGGGAAGGGGCCGTGGGCAGTTGGCTGGCGGCCCTGCCCCCTGGTTGAACTCCCAGTCAAACTCCTGGTCGAGGGGACAATTTGCATATTAGGCTTTTATTATATAGGATATGCTTTTTCAGTGTGATTTAAAAATACCTTCAAGGTTATCAAGATATTCTCTGTCATTTTCTTCTATTAGCTTCATAGTTTTACTTTTTCATATTCAGTTCTCTAATCCATCTAGGGTTCATCTTTGTATATGTGTGAGACAAGGATTTGATTTAATTTTTCTCAATGGAGCGAGCCAATTTTTCAACATCTTGGTTCCTAAATACACATGGGTCTGTCCTGAGATCTCTGGTTTGTTCCTCTGTCAGTACCAGGGTTTTGTAGCTAGTTGTTAAAGGGCAAGGCCCCCATCCTTACTTCTTTGGTCAAAATTACATTAGCTGTTCATGAACCTTTACCATCCCATATAATTTTTTTGATGTTGTTCAAGTTCCTCATGAGAAATTTTACTTGGAACATCATTGAATTTATGAATTTATGTTGGAAAATTAACATTTATACAATGATATCTTATCTGGTGGGCAAACAGAACAAAATATGGCTGAGGCATCGTGTACATGGAGGTGATGTGAGAGGTATCAAATGAAGCTGAAGAAGCAGGCTGAACCAAACTGTAAGCCAAGCTAATAGAAATGAGGTGGAGCTGGGCAGGCATCAGGTCTCGGGTTACTTGTATGTTTACGGGAAACCTGACAACACATTGGGTGGGACCGCCAGCTGTGGGACCACCATGATCTAGAGGGACTCCATAACATTCCTAAAGGGTCATACCATCAGAGTGACCTAGCCATCCATTTCTTATACTATTGTGGGGCTCTGTGTCTTCTGGTTTCCTAGTTATTTCTTAAAGGACCATTGCACAAGCAGGTGGCCTGCCGAGGCAACAGTAATCCAATCCAGAAAACACTCTTTTTAAGTCCCTGTTACATAGCAGGCACAGGCAGGCACAAAAACCACAGAGGTGACTAAGGCAGAGTCACTTCCCTTTCCACTGGGGGAAAGGAAGAATGAGAAGTCTGCAATTCTGACACAACGTGATGGTATCGTTTAGAACATGCCATGTCAACAGAGAGCACACAGGTGCTCAGAAAATCTAGACACTGATACTTGAGAGCATTACTTATAAGGGGGGGAAAGAAAGACCCGAGCATGGGAAATCAGGGAACCACAGGAGGTTGAAAGGAATGTGGCATGGTCAACTCACAGGAAGGATATGTATGTGGACATGAACATGGATGAATGAATAGATGAGAGCATGGGTGGTTGGACAAATTAAATTTGCTGATGAGAGAAAATGCTTCGCTTCTGATTTTTCAGATTACTGAAAAACTCTCCAACCTGCTCCCCTTTGCTGTTGTAATACAAAGGAACACTAGGTGGCATCATAGTACCAAAAGTCCTCACCTTTTAGAGCCTCTAGGAATAGCACACCCACCAAGATTGGGTTGGCCCCTAAGTTAGACAAATAAAAAGTGCTTCTATCAATTTCATTTCTCATTACAGCCACTGAACTTATTTATTGAGCACCTACTATGTTCCCAGGCCTGTGCTGCACACTGTGCAGGCTATGAAGGAGTTGAAAGGATCTCCTCCCTAGAGGAGCATGAGGAGAAGCCAAGCACGCATGCCATCTTTCCCACACACAAAAAGATTTTAAAACAGTCCAAGGCAGGATGTAATAAGCACTGAAGTGAAGATGTCAAGACATACTATCCAATGTAATCTGACCCCTTTGACCTCCTGGTGCCTTCCTACCGCTCCTTGTCACGCTCAATTCCTCAATTCCTCATATGTCCTGTTCTTTCCCACTACTTGATATTCACGAACGCTGAGCTCTCTGTCTAGAATACTCAGCCCTCCCTCTTCACCTGGCTGATGCCCATGCATCCTTCCTCCAAATCTCACTTCCTCAGGGAGGCCTTTCCTGACCAACCCCCCGCCCCCCCCCCAACACCAGACTATCTTTTCAAGTACCATGTGTTCCATTAGACCATCCCACAATGGTAATTAGTTATGTATTCATGGAAATGGTCGTTTAATATCTGTCTTCTCTGCCAGGCTGTCAAACAACAAGAAGACAAAGATCACATGTGTCTTGTTCAGCCCCATCTCCACTGGTGTTATGGGCTGAATGGCATCCCCCTAATATTCATATGTTGAAGCCCTAACCCCCGCCTCACCTCCCCCCAACCCCCCCCCCCCCCCCCCCCGCCCCAAGTATATCAGAATGTGACTGTTTGGAGATAGGGTCTTTAAAGAAGTGATTAAGTTAAAATGAGGCCATTTGGGTGGTTCCTAATCCAATCTGACTGATGTAAGAAGAGGACATTTGGACACACAAAGAGACACCAGGGAAGCACACACACAGAGGAATGACGCAACGAGAAAGAGGCCATCTATAAGCCAGGCAGAGAGGCCACCGGAGAAACCAAACACCTTGATCTTCGACTTCCAGGCTCCAGAACTGTGAGCAAATAAATTTCTGTTGTGTAAGCTACCCAGTCTGTAGTTCTTTATTATGGCAGCCCCAGCAAACTAATATAATATCACGGCTTTCAGGATGTAACTATTAAGTGAATGACTATTGAATAAGGACTATCCAGTGAAGGGTGGCATTATTAGGGAAAGGTACATGGTAGACATAGCTCTTGTACTTGACCTTAAATGCCACATTTGAATTATAGACATGGAAGAACATAGAAGAAATTCCAAGTATGGGAAACAGCATTGGGTAGATACCAAGGCAAGCATGCAAAAATCCTGCAATGGGGAGGCGGGTAGAGGTCCCTATCAGGGGCTAGTGGGCACTAATGTTGATAAGAGGTTGTAGGTGAATAGTGGGGCTTTGGAAGGATAGCAGAGAAGCAGCTGCAAACTCAGAGACCAGGGACAGCCGTGAACACATTCACTCACTCTGCCAAATAATTGAATATGTGATCATGAGCTGTCCTACCTCTGCAAACCCCCTTTTTTAAACCTGGATATAAGTGCCTCCTATAGCACCCTCCTAGGGCGTCTAATAAGAACAGTGTTATGTACACAGTACTCACCTCTTCAACAGCACCCAGGGAGGACATAACGTGAAACGCTAATATGCAGACCTACATGGAAATCCCCAGCCTGCAATGCAAAGCAACTGGGCCTTAAAAAGAAGTTACTCCTCTAATGGATCGCAGAGGTCCTAGAAGCAATGGTGGGGGATCCTACACAGCCCACAATCCTCTAGTGAAACTGGTAAGGATGATGTTATCAGTGAGACTAGTAACTCCCACCCAGAAATATGTTTTTTCTCCCTAAAGCCAAAATGTTCTAGATGGCCCTCCCTGCCCCACAGGGTCATAGCTAGCAGGGTCAGGAGTGGGCATCTAACCCACATAAGGCCAATTCTATTATTTTTCCTGGGGATTTATAGTTGGGACCAAGCCTTGCAAGCCATTCAGTGCTGGGGCCTGGAACTGAGTTTATGTGAAACCCAGGAGAGGCAGAGAAAGGTAGGCTGCATAGAGGGAAGAATAAAGCAAATGAACAGGGAGAGGGAACCCACAGGCCCAGGAGAGAAAAGGAAAGTTGAGGGCCAGGGGGCTTCCTTGGCTCTTGGTGCCCCTTCCGTTTCTTGTTACAGAGCCTGCGGAGGCCCAGCAACACCTGCTTTCTTGGGTTCTGCTAGATCATCTGCATCTTCCTAACAAAGTCACCTTATTTGTTTCATCTCGATGAAGTGACTTTCCATTGCTTATACTTGCCCCCACTCCAAAATAAAGCCCCAAAGCCTTGACCAACATAGGTCTTATTTGTAGAATCATTCTTGTGACATCTCTGGATTTAGAATCCATGAAATCTAAAACCTGCATCGTCAGCCCCCAACAACCTGGTGAAAACTGCTCGGGCCATCATATCTAACATTTCTCCTCCAGTCTGTTGGGAAGATTAAAATCCCACGTGCTGCAGAAAATTGTTATCATTTATCAGCTGACCCCCATGCTCACCTGAGATGACAGAGCAGAGTCCCAGCTGGCTAGTGCTTTCAAAACTGTTCGGACCATATTTTATTTCTTTAATCTGAGCCGTTTCCAGCCTGCTGCAGAGGTAACTTAACAGAACATGTGTGGAGCGTTTGACATGGGTTCCCAAAGGGCCTTCATACAAACTCCCCTCTTGATACCAGAGGAGGCAACAAAGCTCGGGCAGATTTATTAGGAAGACTGAAAGGTCAGGCATGAGGATGAAGCAGCCGGCAATCTGCCACCGCAGATCAGTTTTGCAGGAGAAGGAGACGACAGTGTCACAACCATCCAGTCATCTTACCTGCCTGGAATTTTATTGGCTTAACAGCAACAGCACTTCTCCCAGTCAGATTACTTTTGAGTGTGACTAGGCTAGCTCTTTCAGTTGGTGCTTCTTGCCCAAGAGGCCAAGGTCACAGTTTGATGTCCTACCTAAAACTAGTGGTGACTTGCTAACCAGATTGGTTAAAAAGACTGAATGGCTCCACATAACCTGTTCCCACCACAAATAAATTGGATAAGTGAGTGAATAAGTAAGTAAATTAATTAATAAATAGATTTTTTTTTCAAAATCAGAGCACCCATCCCTTGGAGCACGGGTCAATGCTTTTATTTCTACTATCTCCTGAAAAAAAAATACATTTTCAAATACCTCTAGACTTTACCTATGCAGGTCCCTTGTCTGAAATGTCCTACTTTATCCAATGAGTTTTTCAAGACTCAGCTCACTGTTGCTTCCTCCAGGAAGTCTTTCCCAGTTTGGCACTCCTCTCTGTGTTGCTAGAAAACCTAATTCTCCTTCTATCAATAGACTGTATTTTAATCATGTGTTTATTTCTATGTCTTTCCCAAAAGACTGGAAGGACCAGTGTTTTCTGTAATATATCTATGGTGCTAATACATAAGAGACACATAAAATAGAAAGTTTGCTGGAGAAAAGAAGGAAGGAAGGAAAGAAGAAAGAAGGATGAAATTAGTTTATACACTCAGACACACAGCAACTACTCCTGGGAATCAGTGGTGATTGAGGGAAGTTAAAAGCTATTGGAACACAAATATTTAAGATTCTAACTTAGCTGAACAGAACCACCTCCAAGTACACACTAGGTCCCCAAGCAGAAGTACTAAGAATTACAATTAAATGCATTTATCTCATTTCTCTTCCCATCCTGATGCAAATGACAACCAACCAAGTTTGTTTTTTAAAAACCCACAGGGCCAATGCACAGTAGATACTCAAGTTGATGCCCTGCTTCTCGTTGCAGCAAAGATAGACATCTATAAAATGAAACTCTTTGCTATGTTAAAGGAATAGGTTGCTTTCTTTCCAATATCTGCTGCCAGATCTACTGAATAATTTCAGCAGCAGAGAATGCCTGCTGAGCTCCTACTGTGAACAGGTGTTCTCCGAGGCAATTCGAGGGAAGCATAAAGCCTGAACAAATCCCAACCCCCACCTTCCCAAGGAGCTTGAAACCCAATTTAAGCTAAGCAGGATACTTCAAATCTACAGGATGGCAGAGACCTATCTAAAATGCCATTATATTTTAGAATCTAATACCAGAGTCTGCAAACTCTTTCTGTATAGGACCAGATTAAGATATATGTTGGGCTTTATTGGGGCACATGGTCTCTGTAGCAGCTACTCCACTCTGCCATCATAGCACAAAAGCAGCCACCGACCATACTTAAGTGACTGGGGGTGGTTGTGATCCAGTAAAACTGTATTTACAGAAACAGGTGTTGCTCTGGAGTTGGCCCACTGGCCATAGTTTTCCACAATGCCTACCATATAGTAGGTGCTCAAATATTTATTGAATGACTAGATACATGGATGAAGGTTTTCCTAAAATTACAGCATGGTGATTTGTTTTAAAGCCCCTGTGTCTCATCTTTAGACGTTAACTACTGGGAGACCAATAAATACCTACTGACCAGAAATGAGCTTGATAGAAATTATCTGAGCGTCTTTCCTACTCCAAGCGATGTGTGGATGGAAACTTAACATGTATAAACCACTAAGAGCCGTCATGTCATAACAGAGCTATGAGCAACAGTTGATTTAAAGGAGCATTTTTTCAAACTGTAGATCATGACTCAGTATATGGTAACCTGTAATTTTTCTCAAAAAAGGGTAAGAGATGGAATAGAAAAAGAGGGAACATTCCAGGGTATATCACAAATAGTAAACCTAAGGATTGTTTTTAAAGAAACTTTCTATTATAACACCCTTGTGTGTAAGTATATTGGGTTCTAAGGTAAAATGTACTTTCAAAACAGTTTGAAAAATATTCTAACTATTGTAATCTCATTTGCGGGGAAATTCAGTGCTGTACATTTGAAGGGGATTTACTATGAACATGACATAGAATCATAGCTAAGGACAAGATTCTGGAGCCAAGTTTCTGGTTTAAATCCTAACTCTGCCACTTTCTAGCTGTGTGTCCTTGGGTAAATTACTTAGCCTCTTTAGACCTCATTTCTTCATCTGTTAAATGGGAATGCTAATGACACATACTGTATGTGGTTATGATGATAATTAAATGAGTTGTTATTTGTAAAGTGCTTAGAGTAATGCCTAGTACCTAGTGTAAGTTTTAGCTATTATTATGTTGTCTCGAAGCAAAAGGGTGACCTTTATATGTGACCTAACTTCTCCGGGCTTCATTTATGTTGGTAAATAATCTCTAAAGGCCCTGCTGGCTCCAACATGCCTGGAGGAGGTGGAGGAGTTCCCAGGACAGACTTTGAGTAAAGAAATAGCCAATGGCAAATCATCCATCCGGTTCAACTGACACCTTTGAGGTCTCAGCCAAGCAGTCTGTTCCAATGATACATCCTGTAAGCTAACTTGTTATTATCTCTCAAAATTGCATGCAAAGGTGAATTCTTGATGGTGAGAAATTGGCCAAATCAAGAAAAATGTTCTTTTTTTCCATCCATCAGACCCTTCATAACTAACACTGGCTTCCTGTCTCTCCCATTGTCATGTATTTTATTCCATTTACTGGGATAACCACAGCTGGGGGTGAACAGGAAATCTGTCCCCATGTTTGTTCTTTTGTTTTTATTACCAATGTTCCTGACGGTGAAGTACAGTGTGTTGCTGCCCATGGTTGGTCCAGTGTTTATCAAATCTCACCTCTCACTGTGGAATTTGAAATCATAACTAGCACCTAAGATCATGAAAACCCACATGAAAAACAAGCCAAGAGAAAAATAGGTGAATTTATGACTGACTATTTACAAACAGGAAAGTTCCATTAAACAAAATGTTCCATTTTGCCTCACTTATAATTAAAGAAATGCAAATCAAGACATTGGGATCTTTTTTTTTTTCACCTATAAAAGAAGCAAACTAATTAAAATCAGGAACTAGCCAATGCTGAAAAAGATTTAGAGAAACAGGCATTCTCATATTTAATTGGTGAGTCAAAATCGGTGAAACACCTACAGACCTAAAAATAAAGCCCTGATTGTTTAAGGCTCTTATAGTCCTAGGCACATAAAATTATAGTCAGATATTCTATTACTTGCAACCAAACACATTCCTAATTGACAAGTTAAAAAAAGGGGGGCGGGTAGAAGAAGAATTCTTTATCTTGTACTGACTTGAACATGAAGGCTTCTATTATTTCCCCATTAAGCATCATATTGGCTTTGGGAGTGAACTTCATCTCTCATTTTTATCATGCTACAAAAGTGTTTATTTACATTTGAGTGCCAATTCTATCTCATGGCTTTTCAGCATCTATGGTGATGATCTTTCCATTTTTCTTTTTTTTTTTTATCTATTCATGATGTAATATTCTTTTGATGTGCTGCTGGGATTCTGTGTTAATATTTTATTTAAGGTTTCTAAAACAGTATTTTTAAATGAGATTAGTACTTTCTTCATTTTCCCCCTTTTTTTAATGAGTTATTTCTATTGGATTTTTGGCTGATATGTTATTACTGACTTAATGGAAAAAAAAATTCCAACCATTGAGGTTTGAAAATCTAAATGACTAAATATTTATTTCTGTATGTCTTATTTGTGCTTTTTGAACTTTGCTTATTCTTTTTTCATAGTGTTATGTTCTATCATTTTGACTCTGTAATTATTTTGCACATAACTATCCTATTGTCTCTTGCAAATTGTTCCATTGTCTCAAGTTCTTAAGGGGCTAATTCTTCTCTTTATTGATCCATCTCTCATGTAGTCCTACTTTGGTTTATAATTTCTTATTATAAACTCATCGTCCATGGGAGTTCTTCATTCTGGGAAAGAGCAGAATAAACAACTGACTTTGCATTTGCTTCTGACAGGACCAAAGGGGTCACTCTGGAACCAGCTTTTATATTCTGTGTTGACTTCAGAATTCCCTCAGCACATGGGTCGTGTAAACTGGAACCTCACACCCATGAATGGCATAAGCAAACTCTGGTTTCAGTTTCGCTAGCAGTTATTTTTAAAAATTCATCCAGAGCCCCAGACAAACCACAAACTTCCTCATTGTGGCCTTGGACCAGTGGGAGAATTCTTGGTATTTTTCCGTCCTCCAGTCACTAAGAGTCTTTCCAATGTCCCGGATTTAAGTAGGGTTCTCAGGTCCAGATCTCTACCTTTCTAGAACACAAGGCCTGAGTGGGTATTCACCTCCCAGTCCTTAGCCATTTGGGCTTATATTCCTGGCAGATAACCCTATGTGTCTGAGAGGTCCCTCCTCCTATCTCATACCTAGAGAGTTCCCCTTTCTTTCTTTCAAATGTTGATTTTTTTTCAGCACTTCTGTGTTTGAAGCAGAGGTTACCTGACTTCTTGGCCTCTTATGTTCCCAGAAAGAGAATCCTTTGTACTTTCCTGTCTTTATTTTCTAGAGCAATCACAAAGTGCTATGGAAACTGCTTTGGGGGGTGGAGGGGGTGTCTAATCCCGGTGTGGGTGTTCAAGGAAGACTCCCTAAAACAGAAATCATCCAATCTGACACCTGAAGACTGGAAAACTGAGTACATATGCGGGGGGCGGGGGGGGGGGGAGGGGGGCAGGGGAGGAGCAGGGGAATTAATGTGCATTGAGGGTGACAGGATGGAGGAAGAGGCGGGGTGAAGGTTGCCGGCAGAAGATAGAGCACATGTGCATACCCAAGGTGGGTGGGAACAAACCAAGCATCACGTTCTGAGAAGCACACGTTCCAAGAAGTGCAGGAGTTTGGTGTGGAACATGAACTGAGATATGAGGTTGGGGAGATAAGTAGACGCCAGCTCATGAATGGCTCATGTGCCAGGTTAGAACAGTGGTCCTTATGCTGAGAGCAGAGGGAAGCCAATGAAGGAGACCACACGGAGGGATATCATCAGCTTAAAAAGAAAAACAAATCTAGTCAATGTTCCTTATATAAACAACTATGCACAGCCGGTTAGAAATTGCTGATGACAGTTCCACAGAGCCTCCCAGCACTCACTTCAGCATTCCAGCATCCATAACCCTCAACTCTTACCCCAAGGATTACAAGTTAGAATAGTGACGCTCAGTTTAGTGTCCCCTTCTCCCACTCATTCAACTTGCAGACATTTTGTAAAAACACATGTCTTTCAAGACTATTCCCCCAGATTACCTCTCCTCCCACCTCCCCCCACCAACCCCTAAACGCAGGCCCCCCAAAACTTCCATCACTGTGCCTGATGTAAGTAGCAGCAGAAGGAGCTGTAAGTAGCAGCAGAAGCTGGAAAACAAGAGTAACCCAGGGCAAGGGCCAGAGGATCTATTTTTAGAATTTTTCCTTCTCGCCCTGTCTGGGTCAGGGGCTGGACCTCTGGGTCATGGAATGGTGGTCAGGACTACTGTGGAGGTCTGGACCCCGATAAAGGACTGGATACTGGGTTTGAGGACTGGGCCCCAGATTGGCCTTCAGGGCCCTGGCATGATGGTCCAGGACCCAAATGTAGGTCTGAGCCCCAGATGGAGGTCTGGGTCCTGGGACAGAGGTCTGGGCACTAGAGGGCAGTCTGGGCCCTGGGTGGAGGTCTCTGTCAGGGGCTGGACCGCTGGGTCATGGAATGGTGGTCTAGACTACTGTGGAGGTCAGGACCCCGATAAAGTACTGGATACTGGGTTTGAGGACTAGGCTCTGGGATGGCCTTCAGGGCCCTGACATGAAGGTAGGGGACCCAGATGTAAGTCTGAGCCCTGGATGGATGTATGGGTCCTGGGAGGGAGATTCGGGCCCCGGAGGGTGGTCTGGGCACTGGAGGGGGGAGGGGCCCTGGCTCGACCTCTGGGTCAAGGAATGGTGGTCTGGACTAGGGATGGAGGTCTGGGCCCCCACTACTAGACTGGATGCTCTGTTCTAGGTCTGGGCCCGGGGTGGCCTTCTGGGCCCTGGCATGAAGGACTGGGACCCGGATGTAGGTCCGAGACCCGGAGGGAGGTCTGGGCACTGGAGGGCGGTCTGGGCCCCGGTGGAGGTCTGGGCCAGGGGCTGGACCTCTTGTCATGGAATGATCTGGACTACTGTGGAAGTCAGGACCTCAATAAAGGACAGATACTGGGTTCGAGGTCTGGGCCCCGGCATGAAGGTCAAGGACCCAGCTATAGGTCTGAGCCCCAGATAGATGTTTGGGTCCTGGGACGGAGGACTGGGCACTGGAGGGCAGTCTGGGCCTTGGTGGAGGTCTGGAACAGGGGATGGAATGGTGTTCAGGACTACTGTGGAAGTGTAGACCCCGATAAACGACGCGACACTGGGTTAGAGGACTAGGCCCCAGGATGGCCTCTGGTCTCTGGCATGAAGGTCTGGGACCTGGATGTAGGTCTAAGCTCTGGAGGGAGGTCTGGGTCCTGGGGGGAGGTCTGGCTTCTGGGGTGGACCTCTGGGTCAAGGAATGGTGGTCCAAACTACAGATGGAGGTCTGTGCCTCCACTACTGGACTGGATGCTTTATTCAAGGTCTGGGCCCCGGAATGGCCTTATGAGCACTGGCATGAAAGTCTGGGACCCAGATGGAGGTCTGAGCCCCAGATGGAGGTATGGTTTCTGGGAGGGAGTTCTGAGCACTGGAGGGTGTCTTGGGCCCCTGATGGAAGTCTGGGTCAGAGGCTGGACCTTTGGGTGATGGAATAGTCTAGACTACTATGGAGTTCTGGACTCTGATAAAGGACTGGATACTGGGTTCGAGGACTGGTCCCCAGGATGACTTTGTTGGCCCTTAAAAGAAGGTCTGGGACACGGATGTAGGTCTGAGCCCCAGATGGTGGTATGGGTCCTCGGGAGGGAGGTTCGGGGCCTGGAGGGAGGTCTGGGAACGGGGGGGGGGGGGGGGGGGGGGTTGGCATGTGGGTTCGCCCTCTGGGTTAAGGAATGGTGGTCTTAACTACGGATGGATGTCTGGGCTCCCACTACTGGACTGGATGCTTTATTCGAGGTCTGGGCCCCAGGATGGTCTTCTGGGCCCTGGCATGTAGGTCTGGGACCCGGATATAGGTCTGAGCCCAGGATGGATGTATGAATCCTGGGAGGGAGGACTGGGCACTGGAGGGCGGTCTGGGCCCCAGGTGGAGATCTCGGTCAGGGGCTGAACGTTTGGGTCATGGAATGGTGGTCTAGACTACTGTGGAGGTCTGAACCCCGATAAAGGACTGGATACTGGTTTTGAGAACTGGGACCCGAGATGGCTTTCTGGGCCCGGCCATGAAGGTCTGGGAACCGGATGGAGGTCTGAGCCCCGGATGGAGGTATGGGTCCACGGAGGGAAGTACAGGCCCCGGAGGGAGGTCTGGGCCCTAGGGGGAGGTGTGGCTCGTGTGCTTGACCTCTGTTTCAAGGTATGGTGGTCTGCACTACTGGTGGATGTCTGGGCCCCAGGAACTGGGGCTGGATGCTTTGTCCAGGGGCTGGAGCACTGGGTCACAGAATGGTGGGCCCGGGTGGAGGTCTTGGTCAGGGGCTGGACCTTTGGGTCATGGAATGGTAGTCTGGACTATGGATGGAGGTCTGGGCCCCTACTACTGCACTGGATGCTTTATTTGATGTCTGGACCCCGGGATGGCCTTCTGGGCCCTAGCATGAAAGTCTGGGACCTGGATCTAGGTCTGGGACCCGGAAGTAGGTCTGAGAACGGGATGGAGATATGGGTCCTGGGATGGATTACGGCCCCGAGGGAGGTCTGGGCTCTGGCATATAGGTCTGGGACCCGGATGTAGGTCTGAGCCCCGGATGGCAGTATGGGTCTTGGGAGGGAGGTCTGAGCACTGGTGGGCAGTCTGGGCCCCAGGTGGAGGTCAGGGTCAAGGGCTGGACCTGTTGTCATGGAATGGTGGTCAGGACTACTGTGTTAGTCAGGACTCCGATAAAGGACTAGATACTGGGCTTGAGGACTGGGCCCCGGGATGGCCTTCTGTGCCCTGGCATGAAGGTCTGGGACCCGGATGTAGGTCTGACTGAGCCCTGGGTGGATGTTTGGGTCCTGGGAGGGAGATTCAGACCCCGGAGGGAGGTCTGGGCCCTGGGGGGTGGGGGGGTGGGGTGGGGAGTAACAATGGCGATAATCACTTGGGTTTTCTCCTAATATCCCCAACCTGCCTTCACTGATGTTTGACTCCCCCAAAGCAACTTTACGTAGGATTAATTCAGCCCTTCGTGGCCACCTCTGCTGGCTGTGGAATCTGGGCAGGTCCCGAAGATCATAGGTTATGGATTTCAACCCGCTAAGTACCACCAGGGTGGTGCTGCCCTCCTGGCCTCAGTTCCCTGGCGTCTAAAACAGAGGTCGAACCAACTTCACCACTGCAACCAGACTTTGGAAACGAAAGCGCCCTCTGCAGATAAAAAGCCTCTAAATCCTCGCTTTCCTTTGTGCTTCGTTACTAGGGAAGAAGGGCAAGATGCCTTCGTTTATCATGAAATTTGGGGAGTTATTTTAAGCCTTTCAAGCCGAAAGGGAGACAAGGGCCGGCACTGTTTCTGTATTTATATTTCCCTCCAGAGGACAAAAGAGGTGGCCCCTGGAATCCAACTCCCAAACAATGCGCGGGCGGAAAACGCACGGTAGGTGAGCATCCACGGGGACCGATTTTTTAAGGGAGTCCTCCCGGACTCCCCGTCCCCTCGCCCCCGTTTACTCTGATGGCCAGACCCCGTCCCTCCTGGTCACCCTCCAGTTCTGCCGCCCCCTCTGGAGTTCCTGGGGGGGTCCATGGACAGACCTCCGCGGCGGACCTGGGCCCGCCGTCCCTAACTCGCGCGCTCCTCCTTAAGGAGCTGCTGCGGCTGAGCGTAGAGGCGGGTGTTTTGTTCTTATAAGGAGGAAAAGTTTCTGTGACATCCAGGAAATGAGTAACTGCGAGCCCTTTAGAGCGCGGCTGATGGAGGCCCGAAGGCGGGAGCAGGCCGGGGTGTCTCCGCCCCCGATCGTCTAATCGCCCACCGGGACCTCCGCTGCAAACGCAGCAAAGAGCGGCGCCCAGGCCCCGGGGACCCCGAGTGCAGCCGGGCCCGCGCGGTCCTCCCGCGACGGCGAGCGGGACGGAGGCTAAAGGTAAGTTCGTGCCGGCAGCCGCGAGGCTCTGCGCCCTCCTCGTGGGTGGAAGGTGGGAGGAGGCGATGGCCACGGGGACCGAGGCGGAGCTGCGCCGAGATGGCGTCTGGGGGCGGGGGGCGCCGGGGCTCCACGCGGGACGAGGTGGTCTCCTAGGGTCCCCAGGTTAGGGGCTGACTCTGGAGACCCTGTGCAGCGCCCGAGCCAACCCGGGCGCATTGTCCTCTGCGGTTTACGATTCCTCCTCGCGCTGCGCGGGGTCCCGCGTTGCACTCTCGGCTCCAGCCCCCATCGCGGGCGGACGGCTCCTCTTCCAGGCGCCCGAAGCGGGACCACGTCTTTGTTCCTCCTGCCCGGCGATCCGTTACTTTTCACCGTCTGAGCAGAGTCCTGGGGCTGAAAGACCGGCCAGCTCTCTTCCCGCTTTCTTCCCCCTCCTGGGAGGAGGGAGCAGGAGTGAAGCTTGCTTATTCTTTCTCCGTTTAGAGTAGTGAAACTGTGAGGTTTCTGGGGCCGGATCAAGCCCCCCCACCGCTTCCTCTTTGAGACTGTTAGTGGAGGAGACCCCACGCTGCGCAGAACTTTCTCTTGGGGTTGCAAAGTCTCTGCCACCTCACCCATAACTTCATCCCAATCCCATCGCCAACCTTTTCCCAGTGTCTCCACCTTTCTGTGACACCTGAAAGCTCTGGGGCAGGGCTTCCGATTGGAGAAGGTCTTTCTCTTAAAAAAAAAAAAAAATGCTGCCCCAGGAAGGGAAATATTTTACTCTCAGTAATAGCACGTTGCTTTTCCCACTCTGCCTGGTGTGAGAAGGAGCCTCCTTTCAAAGCTAGAAGAGCACCAGGTACTTGGCAGAGCCTGGTCCCCGGCCGTTGGGATCTCAATCCGCTTCGGAGTTGTATTCCATTTTCTTGTTCCTCTTTGGATTTGATCAAGGGCCCTTTCCTTTCATAAACCAGTTCTGCCTTGGAGAGGCTGCCAGGTAAAGCTAATTGGTGCCCTGTGCAAGTCCCTGGTCCAGGTTACACTGGTAAATGGCACGGCACACTGTCGAATTGCTGCCTCCTCACTGATAACATAATAGGCTGTGCTTCTGAGTCCTCCTTCCAGCCTCCTGCCTAAGTGGCTTTCATTGTTTGCTAATTCCCTGTGTCTGCTGCTGCTGCTCCAGGCCATTCTGAACCTCGTGGTTTCCACTTGTGGGTAACCATCAAGTGGTTATACTGACTCTGCTCTCTCTCCCCCTGGGTGGATGGAAAGGTTTTTGCTGGAGTGCCATCCTCTAGCTCCAGAACTGTCAAAGATGCAGCAGTTTCAAGCTCCAGCCGGCAGGGGACAAGGATCTGAAATTTAACCAGATGCCATCATCCCAGAACTTGTCACCTTTCCAGGAATAGGCTCTCAGCTTCTGCAGTGCCCATGAGGAAAACAAATAGGGTATGTGGGTGGACTTTTTATCCAAGGGCAAGTTCAGGGAGGAACTTCGGGATAGAGACTTATGGCAAACTTGTCCATCTGAGAAGGTACTGTCTGGGAGGAACCTAGTTTTGTATTTTTCCCTCTTGAACTCCTCGGATCAATAAAGAGAAAGAAGGTGGGGGGGGGGCGGTTTTCTGTCTGATGGAGGGGGTGCACATATTGGTGGGAGGCAGTGACAAGCATCCTGGGCACAGAGCCCAGGAGAGTAGAGTTAGTCCACTGGAGTACAGACACTCCCTCCGTAATGTCTCTTCTTTTGAAGGATACCACTGCCAAATGGGTACATGTCCACCGTGGGGGAAGGTGGAATGGTGTGCAGGTTCTGGAAGGTATGCTTGTGAGGGAGAAAGGAATGAACAGGCCATAGTTCCCCTAAGGATAAGAGGCCTGGCGGCTCAGGGCTGTGACCTTTAGGAATCTCAAGTATTCTCACTTGAGAGAAGACTTGTTCTGCCTGGCCTCAGAGACTCACTGGTTAGGAGAAGCAGGGAAATGGAGCTTACTCAGAAGCAGAAGGAACCTGCCGACCAGAGCTCCTCAGCAGGTATGCGCTGCCCATCACTCAGCAGAGACGAGTGGCCGTTGACAGTGATCGAGGAGAGTGTCCTTTCAGAGGTTAAGCCTCTGTGACTCCATGTTTGGGGCTGAGAATCCCCTCCATGGGGATGAGGTAGTAGGGCAGCCTGTGGGGCTTTGAGGGGAAGGCTTTAACCCAGAAGTGTCCTAGGTGGGGGCAAGCGCACCCGGTGTGCTGGGGAGCTGAGGCGCAGGACCTTATGTACGGCTGAGACCAGTCCATCTTGGACTCCCCTCTAACCCAGTCTTGCTGGGGAGGAGGACATCGCCAGGAGAATGCTGAGAGCTGATAAGAATAACCTCCAGGGCTGCTGGTAGCCTGTTCGGTCCTTTGTGAGAATTAGAAAAAGGTGCTCCCTCTATAGGCGAGAAATGTTTCCTTAGTGCCATTTAGAGAAAGGAGTCTCATCTTGACACAGCCTCGGCACTTAGCTGGGCAAATTGCACGTGAGTTGGATCTATCCTCACCACCCCGTCGGGTGTTCTTGAGCAGTACACCACCTATCCAGCCATACACAGCAGCCTTGATAACCAACAATCATTAAGGACTTAACATTTTCTGGGCTTCCCCCCCCCCCCAAAAAAAAAAAACAAAACAAAAACCACGTGGCCTGTATTAACTTGTTTAAACTTCACCGTAGCCCTATGACATTAGGTATGGTTATCCCCATTTTATAGATGAGGAAACTAAGGCACAGTAAAGTGTTCAGGAGCCTGGAAGCTGAGTCCCAACCACTGAGCAGCATTCCCAGCACAAGAAGCAGGTTAAGCTTAAAAACCATTTGCTTGAGGTCTCTTATGGGGGAAAAGAGGGAAGAGCAGTTGCCTTTTTTTTTCTTTATCAAGGGAAGAAATACCCACTCTCAGCTCAGACAGAGGAAAAGATAGAAAACTCATCTGGCAGAAGAAAGGCACAGAAAGAAAGAGGCAGGCCCGGCCTTGATGACTGATGGCAGGCCTGCCCCAAGCATCAGATGACTTCTCAATAACTGGGTGGTGTGAGGTGGCAAATCCAGTTTGGGGCCTGGCATGAGGGTGATGAGTAAGTGCCACTTGGGTGTGGCACAGAGGGAAAAGGCCACAGCTACATAGGAGCCCTCACCTAGGCAGAGAACTCCCCCAGGAATGGAACAAAGTGGGAAGTGTCTAAACATGCTGTTACTAGGGGGGACATGCTGCTGTCCTGAAACTTCCTACGCCCCCACCCCCACCTCCACCCCCATCAAAGGAATTCTCAATGACTTTTTAAAAAATATATTTTTATTAATTTCAGAGTGGAAGGGAGAGGGAGAGAGAGAAAGAGGAACATCAATGATGAGAAAGAATCATCGATTGGCTGCCTTCTGCACGCCCCACATTGGGGATCGAACTGCAATCTCCTGATTCATAGTTCAATGCTCAACACCTGAGCCACAGCGGCCGGGCTGTTGATGTCTTAATGTCTCCTGGGAAGGGCTAGCCCCGCAAATTCCCATAAGGGTAGTGTTTACCTGAATCATAAGACCCGCCCCAGGGTCTGGCTCTTAGTTGTGCCCACTCAGAAACCCTATCTCCACAATTTCCAGAGTGGTTTGGACTTGGGCTATTGAGTCACCTTGAGAAAGCTCTCAAAAGTGGGTATACAGATCAGAATGCTAGTTTATGAATTTGCAAGGAGACCTTGTGATGCAGACTGGATGCTATCTGTTCCCTGCATCCTGAGCAAGCCACGTGGGAAACCAAAGATTAGAAGGCAGCTTGTGTTTAACAAAGCTGGAGTCAAGGTGGAGGAGGGGGGGCGGGGGGGGCGTTGACCAGTGATATCCAAAAGCATGGGGCTTTGTTTGCCTCTGTAGACCTCTCACTAGTGGAGAAATGCCTGCCAGGTAGACCAGTACTCCGGTCATCCTGGCTGTGTGCATTTCCTCGGTCAGTTCCCCAAAGTCAGTGTTTACCTCGTAGAATTTCCCCATTTTCTCTTTTGTAATTTAGCAATTTTTATTTATTTTGCTTAGTGCATTATAAGTTTTAGCTCCCAGCCACTCAAGTTGCATTTGCATAAGTTTAACTACTGGACAGATTTAGGGTGGGAGTTTCAGGCCACAGGGGTAAATGCTATATGCAAATCAAGAGGACAGTCAGGTGGCCTGGATGAGTCAATAGGTAGCCAACCACAAAAAAAGGAACCTGGTCCCTAATCTGCACTGCTGCAGGCGGAAGTGGAAGGGCCAGGATTGGCCACCACACGGCAGCCCGTGTCAGCATGGAGTCAGGCAGTCCGAAGGCAAGTGATTACTTTAGCTCCCCCAGCCGCCTGGGCATCCTGGTTGGCTTCTTTGAATTTAAAGGGCTCTCCCTTATCTCTGTCCAGGCCCCCTCGTGGCCCATCTTTAGTAAGCTGCCACGCAGGCAGGCTTTGGAGGAGGGCAAACTTGGGTTGCATCCTGGCTCCACTGCTCAGTGGTTGGGTGTTCTCTGTGTTGAGGTAACTGCCTTGACTTTTCCTAGCGTTGGTTTCATCATCAGTAAAATGCATAGGGCATGCATGGAAAGAGCTAAGCACAGTGCCTGGCACAGACTGACACTCTGGCTCATATGAGCTCTTAAAAACAGTAGAGATCAATCGAGAATCTACAGTCTCTGCCAAATTGGGACCCTAGCTTCCCCATTAGTACCACTGCTCCCTCCTCTGAGGTCTGAGCAAAGGACACGGTCACAGGGACCCAGACTGTCCTAGATGGTGAGAAGGAGATCATCAGTGCCCTTGTGTGTAGTTTGTTCAGAACTGAGGGCAAAGCTGCTCGTCCTGACCTTTCAGCCAACTCTGGGAGAGGGAAGATCAGGTTTGAGGCTTGGCCTGCCACAGGCAGCCAGATGGGAGAGAAGGGTGAGAAAGGTTTCTGGGAGAGAAAGAAGGTCATTTGGGAGTGCCCAAGGGTCTACAGGATCCTCCTCAACAGTTTGAGACCTGTGATGTTTTCTAGTAGAAAGCACACCCCCCTCAAATCGGTTGGCCCACCCCATGACATCAGCAGAATGGAAGCACTTTGCAGGTGACATCACTGTTGCCCAAGGCAACAACACCTCCACCTTAAGGTAGACCAGGAGGAACAAACAGCCACCCTAATTGTAAGAAACAGGAGCACAGAAGGCCTAACATCACAGGTGTGTTTCTCAGAGGATGGGCAAGAAGAGGGAGGGGCTGCAGGTCCCAGATTTGGGTTGTGAGCCAACTGGGGGCTGGTCTTCCGGCCTTGGGTTTGGCCCAAGGGAATAGAGCACAGTGCTGACAGCTGCAGTCTTGTTTTCTTCTCTGAGCTGTGACAGGGAGCAAAGAGCATGACTCCATACAGGGCCTTCTGGGCCTCCCTTCTACACAGGGATGGGGACATCAGAACTGTGGCTTCCTCTTCTTCACCCTCACCCCCAAATAAAGTGAGAAACAAGGATGCTTAGGTCCTTACTATGGAGTGTGTGAGGCCTGACTGAGAGAAAACCTTCATTCACTGATTGGGCAAGTATGTATTGTGAACCTACGATAGGCAAGGCACTATGCTAGGGACTCAGTGGCCACATGTAGCTGTGTGATCGAACGCACACAGAGAGGAGGAATGTCCAAATCCACTGCCCCAGAGGTTGGAAATAGAAGCGAGGGCTCACTGGTCACCTTTTACCCAGCTCTAGCATGCCCCTTGGAATTCCTGTTGGTTCAGTTAAATCTTTGGAATCCCTTCCTGCCCAGTAGCTCATGAAGGCATGTGGAGGTATCTGAGATACACCTGTGTTAAAGAGGACGGCCATAGGTGTCTTCTGTGTCCTGGCAAAAGGAAAGTCTGGGGACAGACAGCATTGTGTGTAAACTCCCTTGGCGATTCTGATGCTTGGTGGTTTGTGGTTTCCACCAGGTCTCATAAGGTGATGCCTCCTGTTCTCCTTAAGGTAGAAATTCCTAAGCAAGGGCTGTTAAATGCCAACACAACAAATGCAAATTGCAGAAAAGGAAGAACTCCTTGCCTTAAAGCAAGGTAAAAACCTAGACGATGTGGTAGTTTTCCCTCTAAAGAGGTTTCAGAACAGGAATTGCCTTGTCTTTCAACTTGAAAGTATTCAATTAAAGTTTTTGCTTTACACAACTGGCCATAATTTCAGACGCTCTAACATAGCTTCCCTGACTTCTGGCATATCAGTGGCTAAAGAAATGATCCTAATTTTTTTATGAATGTAGCCTTTTCGGGGTTATAAATAAAAATTCTTTATCATTATCAGAGAATATTACTTGCAAATTATGCTTAGGAATCTGGTCCTCAAATCAGTTGTCATGATCTTTTGTTCATAAAAGTAGAATAGCCTTTAAAAAAAGCGGGGCGGGGGGGGGGCGCGGGGGGCGGGGGGGGGGGGCTTCATCCATTAAGTACCTACTCTGTCTGAGCCAAGCCCCATCATAGGGGCTTTGCACATATTTATTTCTCTTCCTCACAACAGCCCTTTGAGGTAGGTCTTATTCCAGCTTTATAGGTGAAGACACAGGCTGAGAGAGGCCAACCTACTTACCCAGAGTCACAGAGCTTCAAACCCAGATCTGTGCCTCCCATAACCTTTGACTCTTTCTGCCACCTCAGGCCTCTGCTGGACACCCTAGCCCAGTGAACGAAAAGGTAGCATACAGAATCTCACAAAATCTAAGTGTCAAAGGTGAGAAAGCAACAGGCAGAGATCACCAACTCCAGGTTCCCTCTTGCTGTGACATGCTCTGTGATATTCGCTGACGGAGTACAATTTCCCTGTCTGTTTAATGGGGGCAGTAGCAGCCAGCATCAGATAATATTCAGAGCACTTGAGATCTTCAGATGGCAACCCCTAGAAAAAATACAAAGCCCACAATTTTCAAATGACTCACTTCCAGGTGGATAACACAGTGGGACACTCACTGCTTGGGAGGAGGGCTCACCTTGAAGCCATCCTAGGCTACTCCTTCCTCCCTCCAGGCCTTCCCTGCGGTGGATGCAGGAGAGTCTCCTATCAGCCTGGATCAAGCCAAAAGAGGGCGTTGCCATAATTCTGGCCCTACTTGTTAGTGCAAGACCACGTGCTCATAACAAACTGTTCTCCTGGGAGCCCGTTTCAATAGCCTTCTTAGTAGCAGACAGGGGACCCGCCTGAAGTTCATGAAAGGGTCCTTTGTTCGCTGAGACTTTGTTCCTGAGTCACTGAGGAGACAGGACCACAGTGTGCCTGGGTTGGAGGGTGTGGACGGAGAGCAGGGGATGCCTGATACCCCTGTGTGCTGCTCCAGAATGCCCCCAGGGCATCCATGCCACTTTCCTGATGGTCCACCCCGAAAACCACTGCCCAGTGCCCGGAGAGCCCTCACTCCCGTTCCCTAATCCACTGTGGAGAGGGCTTCCCCATCCTTTTGGCTGAAAAGCCATTTCATGTCCCAGGTCACACTCCCGTTATCTCTCCGTTAAGTCTCATTCCCTGCTTCCTGCCTAAATCCCACCTAAATTGTCACCTGTCTTTCCCTAAGCAGTGCAGGGGAGGAAAGCCCATAGGCATGTCTGATGTTTCACACACAAGCCAGGTCACTGAGCAGCAACATGGGGAGACTGAAGACTTGAAAATTAGACAGTCCTGGGTTTGAATTCTGGCTCTGAGATGTTGAATGAGTGGCCTCACCTCTCTGTGCCTTAGTTTCCTTATCTGTGAAGTGGGGACAGTACCTCCTACAGAGCTTTATTGTGACATAAAGCATTTTGCACAATGCTTACATCTGGTGTGTTGGTGGCTGTATACTACGAAACCCTCCCGTGGGTGACAGGGCCTTGCGGCTTGTTGGGTTTTCTCCGGAAAGGGAGACTTACTCGTCACTGTGCCTAGGATTGCTTCTCTGCTCCTTCGTTTACCTGAATCTCATCAAACTCTGCAATCTTCCATTCACCTTTCATTTCAAGGACATGGGTGTCAGGGAGAGAGGCAGCAGGGGGGTCAGATAAACTGGCATTGGGGTTCATTCCTGGGGCATTTTCTTGGTAAATGGTGGTGGTGAGTCAGTCTGCAGTGACGTGGAGGCCAGCCAGGCTCTGGT
Source organism: Cnephaeus nilssonii (assembly GCF_951640355.1). NCBI lineage: Eukaryota > Metazoa > Chordata > Mammalia > Chiroptera > Vespertilionidae > Cnephaeus > Cnephaeus nilssonii. The sequence continues at coordinate 46,911,988 of NC_137087.1, read as the reverse complement.
CTGTCTCCAGGGCTGCGTCTGGAAGGGCTGTTGCTCACATTTCCCAAGGCACTGACCGCTGTTGGCACTTGGCTTTCCTGGTGCCTCCCAGGAGAAAAACACTAGAAGTTACTTCATCCAGGACTTCCCACTCTCCTCCTGTTCCGGATTCTTACTCTTGGAAGTCAAGGCAGTAAGGTTCTTTCTTAGTCCTGACTCCATTCATGCATTCATTCAGCAAGCATGCATGGCACTCCTGCACCTTTAATGCCGGGCAGCAGTCACCAGCCCTCGTTTGTCCTTCTAGGAGCTCAGAGGGAGAGGAGGAACTTTCAGTGGATGCTGCCAGACTGGAGTGGGGAGCTATGAGTTTCCCGGGTCCCAAGCTTCCTGCTCCAGCTCTGTGGCAGCCCCTGAGGCCTTTAAAAGAGAACATGGATTAGCACATCTTAGCCATGTCCCCAGACTCCTGGAGTTGCTGCAGGGATGTTGGTGACCCTCCTCTTCCCAAAGGAGTACCTAAGATGCACCCTGCGGGATTTAACAAATTAAAAGGAGACCTGGCGCTATCACCAGTACCATAGCCAATATCATGTCCTTTCCAGGGCACTACCGTGGGACTTTCATGCCATAAGTAGGTACTATTCTTATACCTTTAATTGGGGGATTCAAACATAGGCCTTCTGATCCCAGAGTTGGCCCCTTGGCTACCATAGGGAAGCCTCCGCAACGGGATAAGCTCCTCTGAGCTAAAGATCTTTGGGCTGTTTCTTTCTGGTTGGCCTTGGGGCAGGAGTATGTCCTGGTGAACTTGGCAGTGTCGGTGGCTGCTCGCTGCCGGCCCCACTGTGGACCAGTCGTTGGTTCAAGGACACCTCCTATGGGTCAGGTGCCGCCTCCGGCAGAAGCCAGGGCAGAGCGTGGGCATCACTCGCCATCACATTATCCCTGTGGCTGGAAAACGATGTGGTTGTAGGTCAGTGTTGTTTTGTGTCATTCTCAGGGAGGGTGTCTCTGTGCTCATAGATGATTCTGGGGGTCGTTTTGCTGCCTGTACCGGGCCTTAGGTCAAGGCCCCTGCTTTCCTTGAAGGACAAGAATTGGGTGCGGCCCTGCTGTGGGAGGGCAGGCAGATGCCTGGCCCTGGTGTTCAGCCCCAGGTCCCTGCAGCAGGGAACACAAGCCAGGAAGCCAACCACAAGCTCTTAAGTTTTTTACAACGGGCTTGGCCTCCCCCTTGCCTTTGTGTCTCTTGCTGTTTCCCTTTATTAAGATGAAAGGGGTTTTAGATCTCTGCAAGCTCCGAGCATGAGTGTGTGTGTGTGTGTGTGCGTGTCTATGTATGTATGTGTGTGCACCCCTACACGGGAGGCCCACAGCACTTCCCTTTCTCCTCACCCATCTCCCTCTCTCTCCAGCCCAGCTGGGGTCCAGGCATTGTGTCAGGTACCACCCAAGCCACAGGGAAAAACGGCTCAGGATTTCTCGGTGTGGGGGGCCAGAATCCCCCTAAGCCAGGACGTGAGTAAGAGGTGTTGGGGTGGAGAGGGTGGGCGGGGGAACTGTCTTTTCTGTGGCCGTGGAAAATCCCTGGGGGCCCATTCCCCATGCTGAGAGGCCAGGCTGTCTTTCTGAGCGGGGCCCTCCTTGTTCCCACCCATAAGGAAGGTGGCTTGTGGGTACCAGCAGTCTGTTTAATTCCATCCACCCCAGCCCTTCCTGAGAGCGGGCAGCGGGTGTCCAGGGGAGAACTTTGTGTCCCCTGTGTTGTCCTTTGTATTACTCTCTGGTTCCTGCTCCACCCCCTCAGGTCTCCTCCCCAGCAAGCCCGTGTGTTTGCTGTTGTCTGGAACCTGTTTCTGTCCCTGACCTCCCTGCCCAGCAGCCAAAGTGTGGCTGGTCCTGAGCATTCGCTGCTCTGCTCGGGGGCGTGGGTGGGGGTGGAGAAAGAGGGCAAGTTTGGGGTGCCTTGGCATGCCTGCCCTGAGGTGGGTGTTAATGTTCCCTCCTCCAATGTGCAGGTGCTCTTGTGGGTGAGATGGGGCCCACCGACAGGGAAACTGAGAAATACAAGCTGAAGCCAGACACGTCTGAGGGCTGCTTCACCACGTAGCACCGTGTTCAGTTGTTAGCACGCCCCTGTGATTTCAGGTCTAGAAGTCTCAGATGGGAATCGGGGGTCCAGGGAGGCCCTTCGGAGCACACTTGCTGTAGGGAACGCTCCTTCCTAGAATGGAGCCTGGAAGCAGGCTTTCTTTCGAAAGTGGGTGTGTCCAGCATGCAGGGTGTGAGCATACTGGTGCGTTCCCAGCTTCTGCAGGGTTCCCAGGATTGCAAATGCCCTGCGTGCTGTGAGCAGGCAGCCCTGCATTTGGTCTCTGCCAGGCACTCTGGGGAATGGCAAGACAAACAAGCCCTGCCTGGCCCTGCCCGGGGAAGGCAGCAGAGGTATGAGACCAGAACTCAGGAGCTCATCTGATGAAAGGGCAGGATGGGGTCACGAAAGAGGAGACTGCCTTGCTTCTGGAGCCTCAGGCCTGGCCTGGCCTCCAGCTCCTCTGCTCTGTTCCTGCTTGTGTGGCCTCGAGGGGTTGCTCAACCTCTCAGAGCCTGGGGCTCCTGCCTGGGAAACACGGCTCAGGTGAGAGAGCTGCTAAGGATGAGATACACCTACACAAGTGGCCGGGCGCTGCCTGCACTCAGGGGGGCTTCACAAATACTTCATCTCCCTCCACCACTCTGTCACTTTCAAGAAAGGATTTGTCTCAGGAGTGGGTGAGGGGTGGGGGGCAGATCAGGAAGGCTCCTGGAAATGGTTTCTGAGATAGGCTTGCTGTGAGGACGTTGGGTAGGGTTTTGAGCACACAGACATGAGGTGTGGGCGTGGTGCAGGGAATGGTGGGGAAGGATGGGAGGTGTTTGGGGACAGTCGATAATCTGAAGTGGCCGGGGCAGGCTGAAAGGAGCTGAGGGGTCCCCTGAAGCTGGTTGGAGTCAGGCCATGAACATCAGGCTCAAAGCTCAGTCCTGTTGGGATGAAATAGGGACCCTCTGAAGTGGGGAAGGAAGCCCCCCAGAGCCGGGGAGTCTGCATGTGGTGACTGGGATAAGGGGCAGCTCAGAGAAGCTGATTCCACAGGTCCATGCTAGCCAGGCCCGGGAGCCCCGTTCATGTGGCATCCCAGGCTGGGTTCTGGAGGTGGAGAGAGCGGGGTGCATGGAGCTTTGAAACCGAGTTAGTCTCCTGGGTCTGCTGTGATAAAATACCACAAACAAGGTGGCTTTAAACAACGGAAATGTTTCCTCTCACAGTTCTGGAGGCCAGATGTCTGAGGTCAAGCCACCTGCTACACCACACTCTGCAAATGCTACAAGGAAGAAGCCTTCCTTGCCTCGTCCAGCCTCTGCCTCCGTCTTCCATTGCCTTTTCCTCTTGGTCTTTTTCCTCAGTCTCTTTATAAGGACACTTGTCATTGGATTTAGGGCCTACCCGGGTAATCCAGACTGAGTTCAGCTCAAGATCCTCGATTTAATTACATCTGTAAAGACCCTTCCTCCAAATAAAATCAAATTCACAGGGTCTGGGTATTAGCTTTTAGATTTATCTTTTTGAGGCCCACCATGCCACCTACTACAGTGACTTGGATTCGAGGTGCCCTAAGGAGAAAGGGGGATGTGGGACTGGGCTCCGGGGAGCCCCTGCCTTGTCTCTTGACCTGCAGACCTCCCTGTCATCCCTTAGCCTCTTCCCCTTCCACAACCCAGCCTAGTCAGTCAGTCTGTCTTTCTGCTCCAAGACACTGATTTTCCGTGACGTCCCGTGGGTCAGGGCCTCTGCCGTGGGGAGTCAGCATGGCTGGACAGGAGGACACCATGTCCTTCCTGGGAGATTGATGGCTTCCCTGCCTTCTACCTCCTTTGGAACAGGAAGGATGTGGGCTCTCCCACCCACGTCGGGGAAGTCCAGGCTGCTGTCCTTCCTGTGCCTGGACTGGCCAGCTGCATGACCCCAGTCCAGAGGATGGGATTGCCATCCTGGTGACTTTTTGGAAACCCCTTCCTCTTCTGAGAGTGGGCCTTGAGGAACCTCAGTGCTTTGGTCGGGGGGACCAGGCACCCTCTGCGAGTCTGGCCAGTGTGGCCAGGTGCGGCGCCAGCAGAGCCCGCCTTAGTGAGAAGGCCGCTCCCCTCACAGTGTCTACCTTCCCATGGCCTCACCGGTGGGCCCACCTCGACTGGGCACGGGGGTGGGCATCTCTCCTCTCTGCTCTCTTATTCTGTTCCCCCACCATCACCAAGGCCCAGTCTTGACCCCTGGGGCCTCCTGAGCCCAGGTCTCTGCTCAGTCTGCCTGGGACCTCCCCTGGGTTAGGGAGGGGCAGTGGGGCTCTGGTTCTCGGGTCCTGGGGACCACTGACCACAGTCTGTACTATCAAGTGCTCCCTAAGGCAAGGTGTCTTTCTCTTTGTTTCTAGTCTCTGGGAAGACCATGGGGAAGACAGTTCCGTAAGCCCTGTGCACAGGCCTGGCACGTAGTCAGCCCTTATAAATGCTAGTTATGATTATTCTGAGGGTGGCTGCTGGGGCCAACGGGTAGGCACCGGCCAGGAGGGTGGCGGGTCAGAGGAAGTTGAGCCTGGCTGGAGGCCAAGCCTAAGGTCCTGCCTAGTAGGAGAGGTGGAAGGTGATTGCAGGGATGCAGGGAGGGTTGCAAAGATGCTGAGAAGGGGAGGTGCTAGGGGCCCAGAACTGCACCCTTTCTACCCACTTTCTCAATTATTTTGTGCTGGGCCTCTTCCTTCCTATTTCCTCACTTCCTTTTTTTTGCCTGCCCCCTCCCTCTCAGGGCCTACTACGGCCTTCCAGGACCCCACCCCCACTCCCAATGCTGCTCAGCCCCTCTCTGCCACCCCGAACTCCCTCCTCCATCCCTATTTGGGGTGCAGGTGAAAGGAGACCTCAGCCAGAGATGCTCCAATGGTGGCTCTATGGCCTTGTCCTTGCTGGGGCGTGGGCCAATCTGCCAGGCCTTTCTCCTCCCGCAGGGACCCCCGCCCTAGAAGGGTGGGAGCCAGTCATGGTGAGCAGCAGTGTATTCAGAGCTACTCTTGTCAACTCGTCTGTGCAGAGTCTGTCTGTCCACTGGCCCTGAGTTAGGCGAAGAGGGAGGAGTTTGTGGAGACATCTCACTCCTACATCCGACCGTCTCTTCCCAAATTCATGATAAGTCAACTTCCACTGACATATTGGGCGCCTGCATTGTGCCCAGCCCTGAGCCTGCTGCCCTGGGGGAGACAAGGGCACAGCAGCTTCTGGGCCTTCCTGGAGCTGTAGGTGGGAGGCAGGGACCCACTGGTGGGTGAACTGACACAAGGAAAGAGCAGGAGGGTGACAAACGATGGTGCCCTTGGACTCAGTGGGGAAGTTGGCCTTACCCCAGCCTGGGGCCTGGCTGTGCTAGAGAGAAGCTTGGAATGGGGATGAGGCAGATAGGCCAGACCACAGGAGAGCCTCACCAGGGCTTCAGACGGACTGCTGCTAGGACCCAAACTCCAAACCCAGACTCGGGGTTAAACTGGGGCTGTGCATTCAACCTGTCCTTTCTCACAGTCCGATTTCTCCAAGTCCGGGGGAGTTTGGAGGACAGCTGGCTTGGGTGATCTGTGTGGTTGCCACTGGGCGGTGCCATCAGGCGGGGGGGAGGGGGGGGGTAGAGGGGGCGCAGTGGCAGGGCTCACACATGCCCTAGGGGAGCAGGGAGATAGGGGACAAACCACCGACAGGGAATCTTAGAAGCCACCCAATGGACCTCCCTGACCATCAGTCTCTTCATGAGATAAGGATGTTGCAACTACCTGATCTTCTGAAAATTAAATGACAAAACATGCAAAGCACTTCGCTTCCTAAATGTGGGCTGTTAATGAAAAACATCATCACTTCCACAACTTCTGTCTGTGGGAATCCCTGTGAGGTTGACAGGTGATGTCCAGCCTGCCCTAGACCACCTCTCCCTCCACCCACCTGCCCTCAGAGTCAAATGCATCTCCTCTTTAGGCCTCGGCTTTCTCATCTGTGAAATAGGGCTTAGGTTAGTATAACTAATTTCTGGCACTTGAATTTGTGGCTTTATTGACCCCAAACTGCAAAACTCCAGCACAAGGCCAGGCGCACAGTAGGACTTCAGCCCAAACTTATCAACAGTTTGGGTTGCCCTTGGCCCCTTCTTTCTCCAAGGGCCCAGAACCTAAGCAGTGAGAAAGGGACCCAAGTCACCCCCCTGGGGTGGAAAGTGCTCTCCTGCCCTCAACCCACCTCCTTTATTCCATTTTGTAAGAAAGCGCATCCGCTGCTCCTTTGGGCTCAGAGGGTGAGGCCAGGGCCAGGGCTGCCTTTGCTGTTGTGATTAGCAGAGCTAATGGCATCTGACAGGCTGGGCCTGGGGCAGAGCCTCAGAGAGCTCCAAAACCTGGGCTTCAGTGACACTCCGGAGCCCCGCCCACCTCCTCCCCGGAGGCCTTCCCTGCTCGGGCAGGGGATGAACTCAGACCTGAGTGGCATTAAAACCACGTGGAGGGCTTGCAAACACAGGTGCTGGGCGCAGCCCTGTCATTTCTGATCAGCAAGTCTAGGACTGCACCGGACAATTCGCATTTCTAACAAGTTCCCAGGTGATGCTGGGAACCACATTTTGAGAGCCACTGGTCCAGCGGGACTGCTGGGTCGCTGAGAAAGGGGTCCTGGGCACCCCTACTGTTGAGGCTAGAGTCAGTCAGCCCTGGGTCGGGGTAGGTGGGCGTATTAGGGTAGAAGGCATATTGAACACATCATGGGGTCGGACACAAGCTCCCACTGTTCCCAGTTTGTCGTAGGAATTCCATCTGGAAGAAGGCAGGGAAGTGGATGTGGAGCTGAGGGGTTTCACACCCACATCTCCCCAGGAGGTGGGCACAGGGAAGATCTACAGACAAGGAAGGGTCCCGGATGAACAGGAATAAAACTGTCTTCTTCTGCCTTTTCGTAGCCTATTGCTCACACACCATTTATGCCCCACTGCTCATTCTGTCCTGTGACTCATTGGGTGGCTGTCTGCTTCCCCATGTGGGCTGTAGTGTTTTTACTGGCAAGGATCATGCTGCAGCCTCAGCACACAGTGTGTTCCTTGGCACACAGTAGGTGCTCTGTAAACCTAGCACCGTGGAAAGAGCTTGGGCTGTGCAGGTAGAGGAAGACAACAGCTGGATCTCGGCCAGCTGTGCCTTTTCTAGCTGTATGGCTGGAAAAGCACCTCGTCTCAGGCTTTGGTTAACTCATCTGTGAATAGGGGTAACCCACTGCTTGGAAAGCTACAGGGTCACTGTGTACAGTGCCCAGCTCATCCCAGCAAGGGCTTGATGAACGGAAGCGTGTCACTGACAACTCTTAGTGGCATTCACTGTATCAAACTACGGTGGAGGTGCTGTAGGGCTCTGGGGGGGAACAGAGGAGTGAGGGACCCCAGGGAAGGGAGAAGCCACCTTGGATTTCTCCCCCAGGGTCTGGCCAGGCTCAGAATAACAGTCTGAGTAAATCACTGGTTCTGGCCAACCACCTGCAAACCTCTGCCCCAGCCCCTGCGGCCCCGTGACCCTGGCCCTTTGCCAAGCTAAGTTTAGCTGTGACCTGCATGGGCTGCCATGCTCTGTGGGCAGGGGCCGGGGTGGAGAGGAACTCAGCAGGCTTCCTGCCGGCTTCCTGGCAAGCGATAGGCCCAGCCCTCCGAGTGACCCAGGTTTATTTTCAAAGCCAAACCCACCAACTGGATATCTCAGATCACATGTGTGGGGCAGCCTCATACTAGTAAAGGTTAGAGCTTTGGGCCAAGGCGGAGGTGGACATCCTTGAATTGGAGGAAAGGGGTCCTTTGGGAAGAAGAGAGTGGGTGTGTGTGTGTGTGTGTGGGTGTGTGTGGTTTTGTGAGAAGCTCCCAGCTACTTGTCCTGTCCCCATAGTCTCCAAAATTCTAACTGCCCAGATTCCCTCCACTCATATTTTTGTCCCCACGGCCCCCAGGGCAGTGTTCCCTGTGACTGGGTTTGGGGAGGGCAAGTAGCAAAGGCTTCAAACTCAGCCCCCTCTAGTAGGCACTGAGCAGGCAGAGCCAGCCCGTGCAGAGGTTAACCAGGAACAGAATGACTACTGGGATCCCCTCTGATCCCTGGGAGGGCGTTGATGTTTTAAGTAAGCAGTGAGTCAGCGGGAACTCTACCTCCCGGAGGATCCAAGGCTCAAAAGGCTTCTCCCCTTTGCTGGGGGGCAGGGTGGACTGAATGGTGTGCCAAGGAACAGCAATCCCCAGGCAGTGTTTGTGCTTTCAGAGCACTTTTGAGCGTGTATTCCTCCACGCCCTGGGTCTTGGGCAGGGCCGGTGCGCTTAACAAGTGACAAAATAGGCCTATGGAGGCCGAGATGGGGAGGAGACGATGCTGTCAGGTGCCTCCCCTTGGCGAGGCATCTGCTAAGCGCTTGAGATGCATTATCTCGCTTATTAACTCAATCTCCCTGTGAAGGAGGGACTGCTGCAGTGGAGCCCCGGAGAAACCACGTGACTTCCCAAGACCACTCAGCCACGAGCAGAGTCAAGGTTCAAGCCCAGGCCTGTCTGCTTCTACCGCCCGGGCTCCTCCCACTGTTGCCCTCAGGCTCCTGTCCAGGTCTTGTTTGTATCCCTACTCTTAACAGTGTTATTGTGGGCTGCCTGAGGGGCATCTGTATGGCCCGTCCCATCCTCCCATCGTGAACCCCTGCAGGAAGGTTCATCTGCTCTTCCCATCCCATCCCAACTCCCCTCTCACAAGAAAACTTGCTCAGGGCCAAGCATTTTGCTAAGTGCTTTATATGAATTCTCTCAATCAGGCTGTACCATAGACGTCATATCCCATTTTATAGATGAAGAGACTGAGTTTCTGGGAAGTTGAATGATTTGTACAAGGTCACATATGTAGTAGGTGCACGTGCTGGGTGCTAACCTAGTCTGTCTCCTCCGGAGTCCTTCCTGTTACCCCCTCATACACAGAGTCAGTTGCTCCAGTGGGTTTGGAGATTTGAACCTTGCTTGCCCCAGGACAAGGTGACCCTTATAGCCCTTTATCCTCCTGCAGACACCAACACAGGGAGCCCTGTGGAAGCTTCAGGTAGAGAGGACTTCCTAGTCAGGGCTTGGCGATGGCACCACTCACCAGTTGGTGGCATCCTACCCTGAGTTGACCTGGAAACCAACCTCCTGGGTTGGGAGTTGCCAAGGGCTATTACTGTGACTTGTCAGGACCTGCTGTGCCCAAAGGTGTATGACTAAAGGGGAATTCAGATTATCTCCTAACTGGCTGCTGCCTGGTATTCTAGTATTAATACTTCTTTACCTTAAAACTCGATTCACACTAATCCGTCAGTCTCGTGGCTTTGCTTTGGACCACCTGGCAAAACCTTCCATTGATGTTTCTCTAATGTAGAAACCAGGGCTGATCTCAATTACCTAACAAGCTGCTCCTTGTCTGGGTTAAGAAAAGCTGGCTAACTGCCCCCCTACCCCCTTCCACTGTGACTTCCTCCACTTTCTCCGGTCCTCTACTTCCTCCTCAAGTGGAAACAACCCGTTTGCTTCCTGCTGACACATCCAGCTGTGTACAGCGTGGAGTCACATCTGGGCAGCAACTCAGGTCATTTACATCCTGACACTGCCAGTAGAAATTGCAGAGGGATCTTAACTTGGTGACAGATACCTGCTGCTTGGCATCATTAGGGTAAGAACCAAAACAGGTGGTTTTCGGGGTGCAAATTCAAGATCAGAGAATGGACTCAGGCACCGCGAAGAAGCTCCTATCAGCATGTGTTGGCAGGCACCAGGGGTGTGGTGGGAGGCGCTCTCTGCATTCTCTCTGTTGTTCAACAAGGATCTCATTTGGCCATTTGCTCCCCTAGCTGGGGTCTCAGGCAGGAAGGACGGCCAGGCAAGTGTGGAAAAGGCCCATTGTCACTTCCCAAGGTTTCTGCTGAGAGAAAAGAAGGCCTTATGTAAGGCCTACACTGTAAGACAATGCTTCTCAGGCTTTAATGTGGACGGGGATTAAAATGCAGATTGTGGTTCAATAGGTCTGGGGTGTGGCTGAGATTTGCACTTGTCACAAACTCCCAGGAGATATTGCAGCTGCAGAGTGTGAATGGCAATGATGGTAAAGGGTTAGCCCTTCCCCAAAAGTCCCTTGAGACCTAAAAATTCATTTATCCTGGAGGAACAGAGTATCCCCTTTCTCAAGTAAGACGTCCCATTTCACGTTCAGATGACTCATGGCAGGAAAACCAATGACTGGTGTGTCTCCAAGATTGTCCTGGGGAAAACCCAAATTTGGGGTGGGTCTTCCAGATCAGAAGGGTTTGCAGTAGGGAACGATAAGGGCTCAAAACTGCTTCAGAAGCATAGCTGTTCAATGAAAACATGGTGTGCACCATTCACTGTGCTGTGTGTGCCGTTTGCACGGATCACCACATCCATCAATGCAATGACTCTGGGTGCTATGCTTCCCTGGTGTACAATAAGGAAACGGGCTCAGAGATGTGGGTTAACATGCCCAATACCACACAGCTAATCAATGACAGGGCTGGCTTTGGAACCCAGCCCTCTTATCCACTGGGCCAGTGGTCGGCAAACTGCGGCTCGCAAGCCACATGTGGCTCTTTGGCCCCTTGAGTGTGGGTGGCTCTTCCACAAAATACCACGTGCGGGCGCGCACGTACAGTGCGATTGAAACTTCGTGGCCCGTGCACGGAAGTCGGTTTTCGGCTCTCAAAAGAAATTTCAATCGTTGTTCTGTGGATATTTGGCTCTGTTGACTAATGAGTTTGCCGACCACTGCACTGGGCTTCACTGCATTGAGGAAAGATGCATTGCCACACAGCATTCATTTGGGGAAGAAGGGGATATCTTATTTAAGACTATTTGAGTTTCAAGTGATAGAAAAACAGCTCAAACCAACTTCATCATAAAGGGGAGTTTATGGATTTATATGATTTATAAGCCAGAGGCAATGGCTTCAGGCATAGCTGGATCCAGGGGCCCACTTTCCTCTATGTTGGCATTTTAGGCAGACCTTGCTTTGAGGTAGCTAGGAGCCAACAGCATGCATAATCCTGTTCCCCCTACCTCCGTCTCCCATTGACCCGGATGGAGTCATGTTCAGTCCTGAACTAATCACGTGGTGGGGGTGGGGCTAGTGTTGGGCCTGGTTATATGCTCCCCTGGAGCTGGGGGTGTTTATCCCCACCCAAGTCATAAGGACTGAGTTGTAAATAATTGGTTCCCAGGGAAAGTGGGGTGCTGCTACCAGAAAGAGGGCTGTCTGGGCAAACAGAAGTCCATCACAGTGGGTTATTCAGTCAGGATTGCTGGTGTGGGACGCTGGGGTGGTTGTTCTCCAGGTTGGACTGAAACACTGAGGAGCTGGTGGGTGGGGTGCAGGGAGGACTGTAGGACATTCTCCGATCAACAGGGCAGGGGTTGGTGGGAGGGTCCAGGGAAGAAGTGGTGTGGAGGGAAGCTTGGTGTGATGGTCGGTCTCCTTCTGTTTCCAGGAACGCTACCACCATGGCGCTGGGGCTCTTCCGGGTGTGCCTAGTGGTGGTCACAGCCATCATCAACCACCCGCTGCTGTTCCCGCGGGAGAACGCCACGGTCCCCGAGAACGAGGAGGAGATCATCCGCAAGATGCAGGTGCTTGAGGAAAAGCTACATCTAGAGCAGCTGCGCCTGGAGGAGGAGGTGGCGCAGCTGGCAGCCGAGAAGGAGGCCCTGGAGCGGGTGGCCGAGGAGGCCCAGCAGCAGAATGAGAGCCGCACGGCCTGGGACCTGTGGAGCACCCTCTGCATGATCCTCTTCCTAGTGATCGAGGTGTGGCGGCAGGACCACCAGGATGGGCCCTCGCCCGAGTGCCTGGGCGGGGACGAGGACGAGCTGCCTGGCCTGGATGGTGCCCCCCTCCGAGGCCTCATCCTGCCCAACAAGGCCACTCTGGACCACTTTTATGAGCGCTGCATCCGGGGGGCCACGGCTGACGCAGCCCGCACCCGGGAGTTTGTGGAAGGCTTTGTGGATGACTTGCTGGAAGCCCTGAGGAGCCTGTGCAACCGGGACAGGGACATGGAGGTGGAGGACTTCATTGGCGTGGACAGCATGTACGAGAACTGGCAGGTGGACAAGCCGCTGCTGTGCCACCTTTTTGTGCCCTTCATACCCCCTGAGCCCTACCACTTCCGCCCAGAGCTCTGGTGCTCCAGCCACTCGGTGCCCTTAAATCGCCAGGGCTACGGCCAGATCAAGGTGGTCCGGGCTGACGAGGATACGTTGGGCTGTATCTGTGGCAAGACAAAGCTTGGGGAAGATCTGCTGTGTCTCCTCCATGGCAAGAACAACTTGGCGCAGCCCATCAGCGAGGTGGAAGACCCACTGTGTGCCAGAGGTTCCCCATACCTGGACACGATGCAGGTCATGAAGTGGTTCCAGGAGGCCCTCACCAGAGCCTGGCACCGCATCGCCCACAAGTATGAGTTCGACCTGGCCTTTGGCCAGCTGGACACCCCGGGGTCCCTCAAGATCAGGTTCCGCTCAGGGAAGTTCATGCCCTTCAACCTGATTCCTGTGATCCAGTGCGATGACTCGGACCTGTACTTTGTCTCCCACCTTCCCAGGGAGCCCTCTGGGGGGACCCCGGCATCCAGCACTGACTGGCTCCTGTCCTTTGCTGTCTATGAGCGGCACTTCCTCCGGATGACATCGAAGGCACTGCCCGAGGGTGCCTGCCACCTCAGCTGCTTGCAGATCGCCTCCTTCCTGCTGTCCAAGCAGCGCCGCCTGACCGGCCCCAGCGGCCTGGGCAACTACCACCTGAAGACGGCCCTGCTGCACCTCCTGCTCTCCCGGCGGTCCGCCGACTGGAAGGCCGGGCAGCTCGACGCTCGTCTCCGTGAGCTGCTCTGCTTCCTGGAGAAGAGCCTGCTCGAGAAGAAGCTCCATCACTTCTTCATCGGCAACCGCAAGGTGCCCGAGACCCTGGGACTCCCTGAGGCCGTGCGCAGGGCCGAGCCCCTCAACCTCTTCCGGCCCTTCGTCCTGCAGCGAAGCCTCTACCGGGAGACTGTGGACTCCTTCTATGAGATGCTCAAGAACGCCCCAGCGCTCATTAGCGAGTACTCCCTACACATCCCCTCAGACCACGCTAACCTGCCCCCAAAGGCTGTCGTCTTGTAGAGCAGCCGGAACCTCGAGGACCAAGATGCAGGGCATCCCACTTGTCCACGCTCCCAGGGGCATCTGCAGGCCCTGTCCTGGGAAAACGGCGGGCTTCGTTGGGAGCCATGGCTCCGCCTGACAGGCCCTGTGCTGTGGAAGAAATAGAATTCCAAGCTGGAGGCCAGTTTGCTTTCATGCCATCGGGGCCTGCTGGTGAAGCCGGTATCTGGGTTTGGGGACTGAGCCTTTGCAGCTTCCTTTTGGGTCATCGCCAATGGCCAAGATGATGACGGAACACTCTATGGACATGGAGTTAGAGATAATGCAGCATCACTTCGGGTGTAATTCTTTTATCCCAGATCCAGCCTTTACTTAAGTATCAACAGAGGATATGCTGATGGGGTTTGTGTTAAGACTGTACACCCCTATTTCCAGGAACCCTTGGCCCCAGGCATCTAGTAGGGGCAGATAGGAGAATTCACCACCTTCCATCCACGGCCTGTACGGCCTGTGGCTGCCATTTTTTATATTATTTGGCGAAAAGACCTAGTAGAGATGCAAGGCCCCGAGTGGCTAATGTCTCTGTTGCACAGAAGTGGGTACTTGGGGGCAGAAAGAAGTTCATTTTGCTACTTTTCAGCTACATGTCTTATCCAGGGTACACACCCTTCTCTCTGCCCCTTTCCCCAGCATGCTGTGCCCCAAGCACCATGGGCACCGCGTAACCATGCTAGGTACCAGTTCAGTGGTCCCTCACCCCTCTTCGTTCTCCCCACAGCTGCTGGAGGAGGACAGGCGCTAAAGGTAGAAGTTGCTAGAGAAAGAGGGGCACAGGATGACTGGCGTGAAGGCCAGCCTGGCACCCGGGGTGCTGGGAGCTGGCTTGCAGTCTGGCTTCTGATGCCCAGTCCAGGGAAAGTTGCAGAGCTGAGAGGTGAGGATGCCGTAGCCCTGAGTCCTCCTGGGAGCAGGAGCTGCTGTGGAAACCCAGCTCCCAGGCCCAAGACCCCCTCATTATCCTTTCTGGGTGGGACTTGCTGGCTGCACAGACGACTGACACCCTAAGAATCCAACAGGGGCTCGGCTGACGGGAAATACGCAGAGAGCACTGCGGGCACAGCCCCAGGCCTCAGAGACGCCACCTCGGCACTGCTGGGGGCTGCGGTCACGTGGCGGGCTCCAGAGCCTGCGGTTGGAGCTGGCCTCTGTCTGCAGGCCTGGTTCAGGAGGGTTGGGACACCGTTCCTCCTCCACTTGTGGCTTCACTGGTCCTTTGGGATTTCCTCTCTTGGCATCGCCTCATTAACCCTTGCAGGGAGCGAAGGAGGAGGCAAGAATGTGTGTGCCTTCACCAGCACCTGGTTCTCCCTCCAGGGTGAAAGCTGGCTATGCCTCCCAGACAGCATACCCAGTCCCATGGGGTATGGGGTTCACCACGAACTGAGGAAAGGATATTGTCCCTACCCCAGGAGCGCTCTCACCTGGCCTCAGGGTGCTCCTGATGGACAGTTTGCCTGACAGGGTTAATTGAGCGGGGGCGGGGGAGGCTCAGCCACAATGGAGCATTGAAGTCTGTGGGAAGCCTTCCACGTGAGCTGGAGTTAGACAGAGCAGTGCTTGCATCTGCCCTCCCCAGGCCCACCGTGGCTGGGACCAAACCTACCCACGTGGTCTCCAACAATAGCCCACACCCCTCATTCTACTGGGATTCATTTCCAGAATCAGGGTGAATTTCCTTATTTATTATACCCTGTGCCTCCCCCCGCCCCCTTCATCTTTATCTTGTTGTGCTTGGAGGAGACCCCACCAACCAAGAACCAGCCCCCAGAGGCCAAGGCCAAGCCAGACACTCCCTTGGCTTCCCCTTGGCTTCCAAGAGAAAATTCACTGAAGAAGAAAAAATACCTTGTTTATACAAAGAAGACAGAACTCAGCGGGGAAATGGGGATCTTTTATCCACCAAAGCAGCTTCTGAAGCAGAAAGCAGCAAGGCTCTTGGTGTTTCTTGCTGCCTTATTTATATTAATGGAAGAATTAAATTCTTGCAAGGAGTAGAAACTGGTCACAGTGTTTGTTTTTTACTTCGGGAAATCTGTGAGGTTCCCAGGGCAGAGTTGGAAAAGGGGGTGAATTTGGTGGATTTCCTATTGACAAACAGAAGCTTTCACTCTTTTTTTAATTCTTGTGCTTTCAGGAAACGTTTAAAAAATAGCAAAATAGCCTGGCCCATGTGCTCAGTGATTGAGCATCACCTATGAACCCGAAGGTCACAGTTTGATTCCTGGTCAGGGCACAAGCCCCATTGCAAGCTCAATCCAGAGTAGTACAGGAGGCAGCTGATTAATGATTCTTATCACTGATGTTTCTATCTCTCTATCCCTCTCCCTTTCTGAAATCAATAAAAATATATAAAGAAAAAAATAGCAAAATAGAACATTTGTAGCCCATCTTTGAGGCAGCCTGCAGAGTTCCAGAAAGGGCCTTGGGAGCCGGCTGCAGGGTGGAGTGTAGCCCAACACCTTAATTGACACAGCTTGACGTGTACAAAAAAATGTGGGAATGGGAAGCTTTTGGGTTTCAAGGACAGATTGTCTTAGATGGACGAGTTTTAGCCTTTTAGGACACTTAGGCCTTCCCACGAGGACCGCTCTGCTGTCTTGCCGAGGAATCTTTTTCCTTCCCCAGGATTCGTGGCTTTACCCAGCATCTGCTCGCTTGCTGGCCAGAATGCCCCGGGGCTGCATTTTGCCGAGCCTCTTTTTTTTAAAAAGAAAAATATATTTTATTGATTTTTACAGAGAGGACGGGAGAGGGATAGAGAGTTAGAAACATCGATGAGAGAGAAACATGGATCAGCTGCCTCCTGCACACCCCCTACTGGGGATGTGCCCACAACCAAGGTACATGCCCTTGACCGGAATCGAACCTGGGACCCTTCAGTCCACAGGCCGAGGCTCTATCCACTGAGCCAAACCGGTTAGGGCTTGCTGAGCCTCTTGATAAGGCTGAAGTGAGTAGGGTCAGCCCAAGGCCCAGAGGTTAGTTAGGTTGGGGAGGGCCCTATATCCGCAAAAACCTCAGCCCCGGCTTCTGCCTTGCTGAGGCACAGCCCAGCTTGAGAACCTGGAACCAGCTCTTCGGTTCATAATCAAGGTCACCAGAAACACCTGCAGAGCTTTGTCGTATGCCCACACCCCACCTTGAACCTACATGGTATCCATGTAAGGCTTTATCTCTAAAGCTCCCTCCAGTGATGACTGATGCATCCCGAGTTGAGGATGGCTTTTTACATCCTTTCCAGATGGAAAGTTAAAACTCGTGGCCTGCTTGCCCTACAGAGCTGTTGGGAGAAGCCAACCGGCCTGCTTGGGATCAGCTACACCACAGCTTCCCACGAGCGCCCCACACTCACACCAGTAATAAGAGCAGCAGAGATGGTGGGGGAAAGTTGGTGAGCACTTCTTTCTAGCAGGTCATTAATAGTCTACAAGCATTTATTGGGAGCCTGATATATGAGGCATTGTGAATGAGAAAAATAAATAGGACCAAGCCTGTGCCCTGGGGAGGACAGTAAGGTGGCCGCTCAAATCCTCACCTGTGAAAGCGCCATAAGAAACATGGCAGGGTGCTGCTGCTGGTGGAGTCGAAGGGCAAGCCCAGGTAGGGCCTGCCTCCCCCGGGTGGCCCCGCCCTACCCACCTGGTGATCGCCCCTGTGCAGGTGTCTGGGCCATGCCACAGACTTCAGAGGAATCTCTAGGAGTCGGACTCAGGAATTTGCATTTGCCAAGTTCCCAGGTGATTGTGAAAGTTCAAGAACCATTGATAACCTGGAGGGATTAGGGCAGGTCTCATGGTAGGGTGCTGCCTGATACAGCTGCTGAAAGACGGACAGCACTGGCCACGAAAAGCATTCTAACCAGCCAGGAGCATGAGTGAGGCGGGGAACGCAAAATAGATTTAGGCAACATTTAAGTAGCAGCTACTGTGTGCCAGGCACACTTCCATGTACCTTCATGTAGTCATTTAATTCCTATGTCAACCCTATGATGTGGGTGCTGTTTTTCCTAGATGAGGAAACAGGCACAGAAGGGTTAAGTGACTTGTCCAAGTCACACAGTGGTAAGCAAAGTTAGGATTGGAACCCAGGCAATGCTGGAATCTGTGCTGATATGTACTGAGAAATCATAGCAAGTAAGTTTTAAAATGTTGAGTAGGGTTGACCATAGAAAGCCATGAACGCTAAGCTAAGGTAAATTTGAACTTGATACACGAAGTCATTTCATAATAAGATTTAGACTTAATACAATGGCGAGCTATTGGGGATCTTTGAATGAGACAGCAACTGAAGCCCTGAACTATGTGATCCTCGCTGTTCAGTGCCGTGGGGGTTCGTGGCTGGCTTCCAGAGTGGGGTTGGTGGTAGCTGTGGCAGCAGTCGGTGAAAGTCCCAGAGGTCCTCACTTCAGTCACTGAAGGCTGTGGTTCAGAACATTCTCAAGCTCCGTCCCTTCTCCAACTCCCGGGATGGAGCCGGAAGGTTGTTTGGTTTGGCCAGCAGACCGCAATCAGAGAGAGCCAAGAACCACACAGTAAAGGAAATGTGTGCCTTCAACTCCTTCAACTCGCCTCATCCCCACCCACGTCACCTTCCTCTGCCTGGACCCACTCTACCACCCTGGAGGGGCACTTTTTAGAGTTAACTTTTCTCATTGCCATCCAAAGATAGCTTGTTTTTATAACTTTTAAAAAAACACAAAAAAACAATGCAGTCATGATAAAAAATTTTCAACCACTGACAGAAAATGTAACACATAAAAGCTCCCACTCCTGACTCCAGTCCATTCCTCAGCAATAACCAGGATGAGGCTTCTTGTATATACTTCCAATTTTTTTTCTATGTGTGTATCATGTGCATGGATACATCCCTTTTGTTCTTGTTTACATAAATTGCATCATACCATCTAACTTTTCTTGGATATCTTTTATGAACATTTGACTCTACCATTTTCTTAAAATAGCTGCTTACTATCTCCTTGTAGATATGGATGGTCCCTAATTTACCCAACTTCCTCTACTGAGGAACACTTAAGTGCCCCCTGCCTTTTTTTTTTTTTTCTATTGTAAACAACACTGCAGTGAACACTGCGCATAAAGCTGGCTTTAAGGGATTCTTCATCTCCTGGTAATTTTTATACGTATTCTGTACTCAACTACATACTGTGTATGGATTCACCACCAAGCATTTGACCATAAAAATAAACAATTGCCTGGGATTTATTCAATCATCATGACGCCAGAGTGAATAAAAGGCATTTTTAACCAAATACAGCTTGTGTTCTACCCTGGGTCATGCCCCATGTGGGGAACAGAAGTTTACGGCAAGAGCCGTGGCCCCAAGAAACTGGATCTATTGGGAAGACAAGGCCAATGGTCACAAAATAAGTCAGAGAACATGAAGGGTGTTGGTAACTGAATGTGAAAGGATGTGGCTCTGAGCCCCGGATGGCATGAGGGAGTTGTAATAGCTTTTGCTCCCTTATACATGGGAAAATGTGAAGAACCCCCACAAAGAAAGTCCAACACAATTGTCATTCTGTCCCCAAACGCTTGTGTTCCATTCATCTGAGCCCAGGGCTGGCTTATTGCCTCCTGCGCAATGTGGGGCCCCTGCTCTACAGGTGAAATGCATTTTTCCATTGCTTTGGTGTTCCTCTAAGCCCCACAAAGAAACCAGGAAATAAAACTGTCAACAACAAATTATCTCCCAACAAAATGCAACCACATAACACTCAAAAAGGTTCAGAGATATTTCTACTCTTCTTGACGGGAAAAGCTAGGTCTTCAGAGTGCAAGGTAAGATTGGCAGGGCAGGGGTGGGATAGGAGGATGGGGAAAATTTGATCCCATCTGTTTCTTTAAACCCTGCCAATCAGTGATATTTTAGGTTTCTTTTAGGGAAACTATTTAAACTAAAAATAGAAAGCAAAGACCCACTTCCTGCCACTTATCACAAGCCAACCCTGGGCCTCTCTTCCCAGCTGGCCAAAGATGACTCACCCAGCCCCTCCGCCCCCCACCTCATTGCTCACCTATTCCTGGAGAGTGGACTAGCTATGTTAGACCAAAGGTCTCTTGGGACAGTGGTTGGACCCCAAAAGGCTGACAGTGACCTTGGGTCTCTCCCAAAAGTTATGGTTAGTGCTGAACCAGCCCCCCAGGATTTGAACCTGCAGGTCAGCCCCAAGGTCTCCCAGTGAAGGATATGAGTCAGCTCATATATTCCCCCAACCCCAGAGAGATGACAGCAGAAGGCTTAGGTAGAGCCAGATTCAGGGCCATGGAGGTTGGTGGTGGTCATTCCTCTTGATATTCATGGTTTACTAGTATACCTGGTAATTCAGTTAATCCACTCTAACACTTTGTTGTCTGAGATTAGAGAAATTTAGAAGGAATTTCAAGTAACATTTAGTACCATCTCCTCCCCCCTCTCCTACCACCACTGCCACCTGTCCGGGCCACCTCCGTCCTACCCCCACCATGTCAGGATGTAACTGGGCTCGGTCCAGATGGCTCCAGTGCAGAACTCTCCTCTGGTCATGGATCAGATGACAATGAGGCTCTTTCAAATGCTGTCTGTGGTTGAAACTATATATTTTTTTCCAATCTACAAGATATAGAGTACAGCTTCCGTCTGCATTCCTTAAATTTAACATGCTTTTATAAGATATATACCAATTATTAAAAGTGGTTATCTCTGAGGCAGGAGAAGCAATACCTCCTATTCCTTTTCATTGTATTTTTATTACCCTGATGCATTTCTGCCCCTCTCCCAGTAAAGTAAGTGGTATTTTAAAAAGCTCCTCATGCCCGGCCGGTGTAGCTCAGTGGTTGAGTGTTGATCTATGAACCAGGTGGTCACAGCTCAATTCCCTGTCAGGGCACATGCCCGGGTTATGGGCTCGATCCCCCATGAGGGGCATGCAGGAGGCAGCCTATCAATGATTCTCTCCCATCATTGATGTCTCTCTCTCCTCATCACTTCTCAGAAATCAATAAAAAAATTATTTTTAAAAGCTCTTCATGGAACATTAATTTCCTCTTTTCTCTGGGCTAAATCCTAGTTTCATCCAGAGGTTAACAACTCAGATCCTTTTGTGGGTCAGATGGGTGGCATTAGAGAGAGAGAGAGAGAGAGAGAGAGAGAGAGAGAGAGAGAGAGGTGGAAGGCAGTGTAGGTGACCCTGGCAAAATGCAGAGAGCACAGCTGGCAGAAAGGCATTCAAATCCCAAACTGGGCTGTGGGCTGCCGGCCTGCAGCCTTTCCCACAAGCACTCCTCCATGCTTTATTTCGTGGTGCTTCGAGCCTCCTAAATGAGTATGTGGAGCCCCAACAGAGAACATCTTTGGTTTTGGCCATCAGAGACATGCCATTATCTGTTGCGCTGACAGTAATTTTGGTCCCATGCTAAACACTCACCAGCACACAGCATTAATACCTGCAAGGACCGATCAGTCCCCACGTCCTTGGAGAGGCCACAGAAGCCAAGCAAAGATCCCAGGAAAATGTGACTCACAGACGTCACTCTGCATTGGCTTGGGTGCCATGGCAACAGGGCATCCCATCCTGAGAAGACGGTGCAGCAGATGGCCCCTGTCATGTGGCGCCTGCAATGGCAGACCAGGCCACCTCACTGAGCAGGATTGCTTCTGTCCAACTGGCACGGAGTCACACTGGTAACTATTTACATGAGTCAAAATACACCCAGAGGCAGCAGATGGCCAGGCCAGGCTGAGACGTGGGGAGAAATGAGGCTGGTTTGGGCTGAGTCAGAGGCAAGGGCCGCAGACAGTTCCTCTGTGGGCATCGACAATTCACATCACTCCCGTTGCTGCCTGGTCTCTTAGCCTGGCTGGAGGCTGGGGAAAAGTTAGGCTAAAAGGATCACAGGCTGATCCCCAGACCCTGAGACAAGATGACATTGGACAGGCCTGTCCCACGCCTAAGACACCTGCCGGCACACCAGGCCATTCTTCTGCTCTCTTTGTCACCTTCAGCGGTCTGAGCCAGCATATGACTGAGACCAGCATTCCCACAGCAAGACTAGCAGCTCCAAAACACAAGGTCTAACACCCCAACCAAAATGAGTGGCGGGATCCGGGGCTCCCATGTCTTTGTCACCTTTGTCATCTTATCACGCACATGTCCCAGGGTTTGGTACACAACAGGCAACGGGAGGTGTTTGTTGCAATGAATTGAAAGAGTGTGTGACGCAGATCCAACCGAGTGACCTTTGCCTGGGACTGGGTTTGGGGTGTGTGTATTTTTTTAAGACAGGATGTTGGCTATAGAACATTCTGTGAGCCATCACGAGCCCCGACAGCCCTGGTAAAATTCTGACGTCTTTAGTCCAGGGTGATAACGGGTGTTTCATTTCCTGCTTTGGAATTCTTTCAGTCATGGGACCCCCGGTGTCTCCCAGGCCCACAGCCAAAATGTGAATGACAATGATACGCATGCTCACCCACGTGGGCTGCAGCTTTCGTTTGCCAAGTGGAGAATATTTGGATTTGGAGTGTTTTCGTCTTCCTTTTCCTCTCTACCTTTCCTCCCACCAGGGAGGTTGTGGAGGATGCCAGTCTATAGTGACAAATGTCAGTGATGGGTAGGCTTTAAACATCAACATCAGCATCAATAATCTGGAGGTCAAACTGGGGCCAAAGGCCAAGGAGCCAGGACGCACACGGGCTCCTAAAATGTGCACGGGGCACTGGATTTCTAGACAATCCTGAGAAGCTATGGCCTCGAGGAGTCAGACAGTGATTACCAGAAAGAATACCTTTTCTGTCTCCATGTTTATTAGGAACCTCAAAGGAAAAAAAAAACACAACAGAGATTGATTGACCCACCCAAACAACTCCTGGTACAGTGTCACGACATGCTTGGGAATTCTGGGTGGTGAAGGGGTGGACCATGGGGCTCAGCAATTCAGCCCATAGTCAAAGGCATCGGGGTGGTTCTGAAAATAGAGATTCAAGAAGCCCAGGAAAATGTTCTTATCTATGAGAAGAGCACACACCGTGGGGTCCTGCTTCATGGCCTCTATCCAGAGCCGAAGAGCTGGGGTGTGGTTCACACAGCTGCAGGACAGGAAAGAAGTGTTAGCTCACCGGAAGAGGAAGGCATCAGGGAAAATGGCACGTGTCACTCTTTAGATACCAAAATATGGGTTTCTTTGGGCAATGGAGTCATCTTAGTTACCTATGATCAACTGAGCTTGGTCACTTACTGAAGGAAAACCTTGCTTTTGGAATACCTGTGTGCGCTTTTGAATTGTGTAAGTTGCTACTGATTTTAACAATACAGTTAAAATACTTGTGGGCTGATCGCTCTGGGGAAATAAGGTGCCTATGCCTCGCTGGTTACCAACAGGAAGACAACCCTCTCTCTGAAAGAGACATTTTTCTGTCATTCTCAGATCTTACAGTGGTGGGTTTGAAAAAAATAAAAACAAGTAGTTTCCAAAATACTTTTAAAAAAAATAAGAGTAAAAACAATCATCAAACTTTGAAATAATGGAGCTGATTGGGCTCCATTATTTCAAAGATCAGAAGTTTAGGTCTAGAATATCTCCAGTGACTCGTTCATGATAGTACAACCTGTTAGTGGGGAATCTGTGGTTCAATACTCTGTCCCCAGAGGAGACAGGTTTTTCATGATGTTTGTGTTGAGACAGAGTTTAAAATATCTGAGTATGTTCTATCTGATCTTCGCTCAGAGACGGCCAAAGGGGGAAGTGCAGATGACTCCTGGGTAGAGTCAAGCCCACGCATTACGGGGGCACCCACGCAGCTCTGGCGGGGCAGGACCGGATTCCCAAATGCTGTCCAGCACCCGCCATGAGACTGGCTGGGATTAGAGCAGGTGCCGGCACTTCTCCTCCGAGCATTGTGACAACAAAGCACATGTTCTGCCCAAGGCCCCTACACTGTCCTTCCCCCGCCCCCCCCCTCCCCACCCCGGGCAATTTCTTCTACTTTGAACATCCCTACACTTCCATGGTGGCCATTTCATTTGTTTGTTTTAACATCAATTATCTATTGCTTTTAAAATCAGTGTTTGTTTGTTTGTTTGTTTAAATATTCTTATCTGGGGAAGATTCCTCAGAGAACTAGATGTGAGTAAAGTGTATGGTGGGCACTGGATTTCTAGACAATCCTTAGGAGGATTATCTCAGCAGGTCCAGGAGCAGGGCCACTGAGGGAGCAGCAGACACGTCACCAAAACCCGGTGACTAAGACTCACCAACGGCTTGCACCACTGGCCTGAGTTCGGATGGGCTGGTGAGGACAGTAGCTCTGAGGTACCACAGGGTCTTATCAGCAGAAATATGGGGGAAGTTTGTGTCCACAGAGAGTGGCAGAAGAACACAGATGCATTTTAAACAAGGAAACAGTTTAAAACCTGATTTCATTTCACACGCATCGTGAAACTCGTCCGAAGGAGGATAAATGGCACACACACCATTTCAACCACTGTTGCCCAGTCCGACCCCAGGAATTCATGACCACGTGGTCAAATGTCTTACTCAGCTATTCCATATACATCCAGCCGCTCAAACCAGGGCCAAAAGAGGTAATCAATCATGGATATACAGTCTCCACCAAAGAAGACGGTGTTCTGATAGCTAAGAATCTAAAAGTTTAAACAGAACAAAAGCAAGTTAATTTGCTGATCTGCTGGCATAGTTATAGACACTAAATACAAATATCAAATTAGTTCCCACAGAGGGAGAACCTAGGCTTTGATTCTCCTTCTGATTTGTTAGGTAAGTGCTTCCTCCCTTTTTCTGAGGTTTCCTCCACCATATTTAGGGTAACACTCCTGGCCACACTCAGTCCCCTCCCTCCTTTGAACCCTGGAGGGAGGGTGTGGCTCCTCTGATTGGAGAATGTGGAAGGACAACCCAGGCAGAGGGAGCCCAGCCCCTCTCCCTTAGCCTGGAGCAGGCTCCTCCCGGTGCTGTGCCCCTAGAGAGGGGAGGCCCTGAGTCAGGCCAGTGCAGCCCAATACTGGGATGGAGGAGGGCCACATCGGAACCCCATTTGTTCCAGTTGTGACCTCCCACTCTCCAGGATTCACTTTATCTGTAACAAAGGGGATACTGTGTCTCCATGTGCCTTCCTCTTTTGCTTTCTTTCTTTAAAAAAAAAAAAAAGAAATTATTGATTTCAGAGAGGAAGGGAGAGGGAGAAATAGGAACATCAATGATGAGAGAAAATCATTGATCATATGCCTCGTGCACGCCCCCTATTGGGGATCAAGCCTGAAACCCGAGCATGTGCCCTGACCAGGAATTGAATCATGACCTCCTGGTTCATAGGTCGACGCTCAACCACTGAGCTGGGCAAGAAAGAGCAGTGCTACTTAATGGACTCCCTCTAATCCCACCATTGTCTTTTTATCATATTTTCTTTTTTATTTCAGTTCTTTGAACTTCACACTTGTTGGCCACTCAACATTATCAATTTTTTACATTAAAATAAAATTTCTCTTTCCCAAATGGGACAAATAAATCCAGATAGAAAGCAGATAAACTCTTAACAGACAGCCAGAGTCAAAATAAATAAACAAATAAAAGCACTTGAAAATTTAAAAAGCAAAAGTACTTAGCAGAGATTATTGTTGGGCCAGGTTTTCCCAGAGAGAAAGGTATGGTGTCAATTACTTAGCTAATCAGATGACTTTGACCCGTTTAACTCATAATCAATTAAATTCTCCTCTGTAGTTATAGATCTAGATTCCTGTGCCCTTTATCGAGGTTTCCACACTCCTATCTTTATCAATCAGGCTTGATTTTTTATATTCTAAACCAGCTATTGACTCTATGATGTAGTGTAGGGTTGTAGTTAATAAGATAAGTTCTGCTCTAGCTGGTTTTGCCCGGTGGTTAGAGTGTCAGCCTGCAGACGGAAGGGTCATGGGTTCAATTCCCGGTCAAAGGCATGTACCTCTGTTACAGATTCTCCAGCTCCATAGGGACCCTTGTGGGAGGCAGACAATCAATGTGTCTCTCTCACATTGATGTTTCTCTTTCTCTCTCCTCCTCCTCCTCCTTCCTCCTCCCTCCTGGTCCTGTGCTGGGCTCCACCTCTGATTCAACATGAAACCCAGGGCAACTTAATGTACCTCTTCTTCCAAGCCTCAATTTTCTCATCTGTAAAATGGCAGCAATGCTAGTGAGCTCTTGTGATGACAAAGCACAGAGACCTCAGAAGGTTACATCTACACAAAGCAAATCCTCCCCTCACAGAAAGGATCAATGGGGTCCCCACATCCTTCTCAGAGCAGAAAGCAAATCTTGTGGCCCTAAGTCTAAGTCTTCATTCTCTCCCAATATGGCATAGAGAAGCCCCCTTCCTGGTGTCCTGAAAATCTGAAAAAAATGTGAGATGGCGTCACTTTGTTCAAAGAAACCACTAACAGGATAGTACTAAAACAGCAGCATCTGGCCAATAAAAACTCAAAACAGAGACTATTTTCAGTCATGTATAAATAAGCTCTGACGTACAGAGTAGAGGAACAAATTGTTCTGTTTTTATGGATTCCAGAAAGTCACAAGATTTCTTTATGTTCAAGAATAAAAATAATAATAATAATTACCCAAATTTGTATCACTGATTTTGAAACATATCCCTCCAGCTTATTACTAGCTTTCATGGCACAAGTAAGAACCCAATCTAAGCAGATCGACTCTGGAATTTCTGTGTAACTCCTGTGCTTTACAGAGCAGAGGTGCTTTTGGGAAAGTCCTTGTCAGAAGAAATCATATGCAGACATTTAATGGAACCCATGATGGGTCCTTTGGTAAAGTAACAAGATATTTTGAAAATGAATAACTGCTTAGTAATTGATATTTATTTAGTATATGTTTCTGAAGCTTTTCATTTACTCAAAGTAGGAGTATATGCCATTAAATATTTATGATCTTATAGCTATGATCAACCTGTACATAAGCTCTCACAAAGTAATTCAAGTCTTAACGAGGTACTTTGTATAGTAAAGTCAAAATGAGCATACAGATGAAATGGGTGAGGCATCAACTATCTTCTGGCAGCTTCTACCCCATTCCCAAAATACATATGCACATTCCTTTGCACTTTTCTTAAATCCAAGCGTGACTTGGGACCACTCACATCAAGATCCTTAGAGTTCTTGCCTCAGCTGCCTCAGACAGACATTTCTCCACCAGATTTCTCACAGGGCAAATCTAAAAACCCCAACAGAATATCTGGCTTCCTGTAAACTTGCACAACATGCCAGCTCCTTTACAGATACATCCCAGTGATGTAGGAGAATATACTGGGCAGCCCTCCTCAGAGATTTATTGAAGTCTTAGGACCCTCAATAGGAGAGCTCCCTTCTATGCAAACCTGATCATTTTCAAACATGTGAAATAACTTTTCCCCTTAGAATCACAGAACATCGGCACCGGAAGGGCCACTGGAAGTCATCTGGTATGACTCCCCTCCCCCCACCATCATTTTGCCATTTTTTTAGACCAGGCTCATTACATACAAGATTAGAGCTGCAGTGTAAAAGAAGTGGGCAATAAAATACTAACTATGAAAAATAATAAGAGGCTAAGATCTGGGAAAATAAAAGAACAGAAGGTCAAAACAAGGAAGGAAAGTGGTATCAAGATATCAAGCCAGGAGTCCTGCAGAGATCCTTAAAGCTTTGAATTGGACTTGGGTTTCCTGGCAACAGAAATGGAGAGGAAAACATACTGGCAAGCTGAGTCTTGTCTCTCACGTGGAAGCACAAGAGACTCTCACTGTCAGGGTAGGAAACAGACCCAGGGAGGTAAAGGGACCCTCTGGTTAGTGCCAGAGCTAAGACAGAAACACCATTCTCCTAATTCCCAGACTAGAGTCGATCCTTGTATCATTCTACTTCAAATGCAGGAGGACTCTACTCACAGAAGCTTCCAGTCTTTTGTGAACTCTTTGCTTGTTCTTTAAGAATCAGCAAAAAGCTTAGAATCAGCATATTCTGAAAGCCTCTCCTGCTCTGCAGCCACAGATTGGACCAGCTCCGCTTCCCAGGAGAACTTCCCTCTCAATCCTGCTCTTTCTCCCCACTCTGAGTCAGGGGCTCTGCAGGGAGGGGACACAACCAACATACTCATCATGGTTGCAGAGCTTACCAGAATTCTCTCCTTCCTGTTTCAGTCCATTGATAAGGTCTTCAGGCAACTTCACTCAAATAGTTCTTCTGTGTTCTCAGTTTAAACTAGTGCCTTGCTTACAGCCAATGAACTCCTCCGACAATTTTTAGGATTGTCAGCGGCAAAACTAACCGGAAGTCTTAATTTCCAGTGTCTTATCTTTCCTAAGTGTTTTGTCATCAGAAACAGAATAGGAAGCTGCTGCTGCTCTACCTGGACCCACTTAGCCGTGGTCATGTTAATATCCAGCATCATTTTTTTTTAAAATAAATCTTTATTGTTCAGATTATTACAATTGTTTCTCCTCCCCTCCCCCCCCCCCGTATCTCCCCGCCTCCCAGTTCCCATCCTTCCCTCTGCCCTTACCTCCCCCCCTCGCTATCCTTATCCATAGGTGTATGATATTGTCCAGTCTCTTCCCGTACCCCCCACACAGACACCCCCTTCCCCTGAGAATTATCAATCCACTCCCATTCTATGCCCCTGATTCTATTATGTTCATCAGTCTATTCTGTTCTTCAGATTTTTAATTCACTTGACTTTTAGATTCACTTGTTGATAGGTATGTATTTGTTGTTCATAATTTTTATCTTTACTTTTTTCTTCCTTTTAAATAATACCTTTCAGCATTTCATGTAATACTGGTTTGGTGGTGATGAATTCCTTTAGCTTTTTCTTATCTGTGAAGCTCTTTATCTGCCCTTCAATTCTGAATGATAACTTTGCTGGGTAGAGTAGTCTTGGTTGTAGGTTCTTGCTATTCATCACTTTGAATATTTCTTGCCATTCCCGTCTGGCCTGCCTAGTTTCTGTTGAGAAATCAGCTGATAATTGTATGGGTGTTCCCTTGTAAGTAACTAACTGTTTTTCTCTTGCTGCTTGTAAGATTCTCTCTTTGTCTTTTGCCCTTGGCATTTTAATTATGATGTGTCTTGGTGTGGTCCTCTTTGGATTCCTTTTGTTTGGGGTTCTGTGCGCTTCCTGGACTTGTAAGTCTATTTCTTTCACCAGGTGGGGGAAGTTTTCGGTCATTATTTCTTCAAATAGGTTTTCAGCGTCTTGCTCTCTCTCTTCTTCTGGCATCCCAAAAATTCGGATGCTGGTAGGCTTGAAGTTGTCCCAGAGGCTTCTTACACTATCTTCTACTTTCTGAATTCTCTTCTCTTCTTGCTTTTCTGGAGGCATGTCCTTTGCCTCTTAGTATTCCAAATCATCCAGCGTCATTTTTAAAAACTCTATTTTGAGTTCTTTCTGTTTCCCGCCTGCCACATCGAATGATGTTGGCCATTCTTAATATTGAATCGCTTCTCTCACAGTGGAATCCCTCACTTTCAGAGCTATTGTCCTTGGCATCACCAAGCAAGGCAAAATGGCCTGCTTAGAGGAGACATTGTTCTTCCAAGGCCCCAGGCATCCCTCACGAGGCCACACTGGGGAGGAAACTGAGGCTCTGGCTTCTAGCCCTTCGAACACATCTTCAATTCAGGCTTAAGAAATGAGATATTTTGGGGATAACCATTTGATGTTCTGAAACAATAGAAAATCTATTTTTTAAACTTTCTGTTCTCCAGTTCACTGAAAAATGGCTAAGAGGGTGGTCCCCTTGCTTTTGAAGGATGTGGTAAGAGATAAAGAGTGGGCATGCAAATGAAGAGCGAGGGACCATTTAGTTTGACGAGGGAACACTATTTCCACTCCCTGAAGGTGAAAAGCCTGGAAGGAAGGTCCCCTCATCGAGGACCTCTCGGGCTCCCCCAGGGGGATGGAAAGGCGGTTAGCGCTGGAGCACAAGTGGAAGGAAGAAGCGCGCGGGGCTCCCCCTTGTGGCCATCGATGGTGAGGCGCACTGACTGGCACCAGCAGGAGGTTCACAGGAAGAAATCTTCTCTGTGAGGTTTTTGTGTACAAACAAGGTCACAAAGAGAAGAGAATCCGAGACTTCCTCAAACCAGGCATTCTAAAAAGCTTCAGTCTACAGCCCTTGACTCCTGGATTCAGCTTCCGTAATTGCTGCCCTGCACCCCCAGCCTCTAATGAGGATGACGTTGGATATTAATATGACCATGGCTAAGTGGGTCCAGGTACAGCGTGGTGGCTCACAGTGGGGGTGCTGATGTCCTTGCTGGAGGAGGAAAAAGGAGTTTTTCTTGGTGGAAATAGTTTTTTAAAAATATTTTTATTGATTTCATAGAGGGAGGGAGAGAGAGGGAGAAAGATATAGAAACATCAATGATGAGAGAGAATCATTGATCAGCTGCCTCTTGCACACCCCTACTGGGGATGGAGCCCACAACCTGGGCATGTGCCCTTGACCAGAATCGAACCCAGGACCCTTCAGCCCGCAGGCTGACGCTCTATCCACTGAGCCAAACTAGCCAGGGCTGGAAATAGTTCTTCAGAAGCAGAACCTCTGCTCCTTCCCTCCCCCCTACACACACACCCAAAAGGCACAAAGCTGCTTGCCAACAAACCAGCAATTCAGACCCTTATCCGAAAGCAACCAGAGGTAAAGTACTCAACTCCAGAGCAGAAGTCTTTTGAGTTCATAAAAGATAAGGGGAGATTCTCAAGATTTCGATATACAGCTGAAGTTGAACTAATGACAATGAACCAATTCCCTGTAAATTCCCCAAACCAAGGGTGCAGAACAGAGTATATTTAAAATCACATGTCCTCTACAAAGAAACCTTAGAAGTAGTGTCTGGTAGAACATGCCCCATCTTGCTGCTCATCACTATGAAGATTCAGAAGGCATCTTGCCAACATTTGGGGATTAAAGGACCACCCTGAAAATTCTATTCTGGAATCCTTTTTGAATGGGCTTAATTCTTTTGCCAAAATTTATTTGTAAGATAATAAGGGGGTTGGAGCTAGCAAAGCAATGCTTGGCAAGTCAAACATCTTTAAAGTGATGGATGGTGGATGAAAAGATAAATGAATATTGATCGAAACTCTGCAGCGAGGGGGGAGAAGAACCTCCTGTGTATGAAAACAGTGGAAGAAATCACAACAGAAAAGATTATGGCACAATATTTTTTAATGTTATATTTCTATGCATACAGAAAAAGATAAGCCAAATTAAAAGTTATAACAAAAGAAAACAAAAATGTCTTCAAAACAAGCAAATATCTTTTACCTATGAGAAACTCTTTAAAAGGAACTTTCACAAATCAGCAAGGAAAACCAGTAAGCCCTTGATAGACAAGCTGGCTAACAGACCATTTTCACACAAAAAGAACACTAAGAGATGGCATGCTTTGGGGGAAATATCTCACTTCGCTAGCAATCAAAGAAATACTCATTATATCAACAGTAAGAAACGGCTCTTTCTCTTCAAAACAGGCACATATCTTTTTACATGAAGTTTCCCAATAGTGAAAAGGGGATAGAGCAAAAGGCATTTTCTTATACTGCTCTTTGGGGAGGATGTAGCATCCTATAGCTCCAGCCTGTAAAGTGTTCATGCCCTTTGATCTGGTAATGCCATTCCTGGAAATCCGACCTAAGCACATATTCTAAAATAGAGAAAGCACAGGTTAAGATGACGAGTAGCTGAACTTATCAAAGTCAGGCAGGAAGACTAAGTCTATGAAAGCAGAAGGTGTCAGGGTGACCAGGTTAACGACCCTACATCGCTTCCTCCATTGGATCTAACCAGGAGAGGGGCCCCTTTTTTGTACCTCTTCAAGGTTGCAGAATTCCTCACGAAGGGCTAGCTTCAGATCACAGCATTCTTTCCCGCATCTCAATGCTACCAGACACTCCTTGGTCAAATGTGGGACCTAATCAGAGGACACAGGTTTCTTAGTGGAGAAATCGGAGGGAACTCCACGCTTCTGCTCTGCCTAAAAGCGCAGCCAAAGCTTTGTCCCTCCAGCTTCACAGGCCAACGCCCACATCCCAGCTCCTCAATGGGAGTATCACTCTGAGGGGTGTCTGTGGTTCCAGCAATCCCATTTGTCATGGCTCCCTGGTAAAACAAGGTGCTTTGAAAAAGTGTTCTCAAGTGCTTCTTACTTGATCGGCTATTTCCATGCTGTACAATCTTAGGCAGGCCCTTAACCTCTCTAAGCCTCAGTGTTCTCATCTAAAAAATGGGTACAATAATAGTACCCACCTGGTACAAGGGCAGTTGTAAGGGTTGCATGAGTTAACCTTTATAAAGGGAGTTAGAATAGTGCTTGGCACGTCATACATGCTCAATATATGTCAGTTGTTTTTATTGCATTTCAAAGAGAACCATCTTAAAGTTTCTCCACTGCCCCCCGCCCCGGCCCTGTTATCAGCAGGTACCCCCTTTTATCTCCACATTTCTGGACTGGCACTCTTGCTCTGAAAAAAGAGCAGTTCCCTTCCGTGCATTAATGTCTTTATTCCCCAATATTGTTTAACCTGAAACCTTAATAATATTCCCTGTAAAGCATCACCAGTTTTTCAGCTCTTTCAATAGTCCTATCTTAAGTCACACAGTCAAAACTTTGCCATAATCATACCTCTGGAGACTGCTAGTTCCCATGGAAAGCACCTATCAGTGAAGCCTTTAACCTTTAACATCAGAGGCGATAGCTCTACTATAATCGCATACCAGTTATTCTCCTAAGGCACACGCAGTCTCAAAACAGAACCATTTCACCGATGACTGGGCTTTAAACATGAATTGAAGTTTGGGAAAGACATACAAAGTAAAAGAGAGTGCCAGTGGCTTTTTAAAAAATTCAACACACCTTATAGAATAGCTCCAATAGCATCTTTTGGCGAGCTCGCTCGTAAGGGTCATAGGGATACAGCTTCCTTCCCGGATAAGCATCATCCAGGTACTCACAAGCGATCACAGATTCGTAGATCAGCTGACATCTGCTATTTTCCAGGACAGGAATTTGGCCAAAAGGGTGCTTTGTATAGTACCAGTCAGGCTTGTTTCTCAGGTTAATGTTGATAACTTCATGGCTTAAAAAGCAAAGGGAAAACAAGACAACAAAAATGAGAGGCTCACACAGGCAGACACTCATCTCCAAAGCAGAAGGAAAGCCCGGGAGCTCCAGATTTGCAACAGCCCCCGGTGCCTGCAGGGCACTGACCTTCCATCTCTCACCTGATGCCTTTGGCCAGGAGGACCAAGCGCGTCCTGTGCGCAAAGGGACAGAACCTCATGCTGTAGATTCGGATCAGGCCCTCTGGGACCGGCCCTGGGGGGACACTTCCTGCGGGGCGGGTGAGGGGGGCCAAGAGGTGGATTAGGCCACTGGGGAGAGGGGCTCGGTCTCCTCCCCGTGACCTCAAGAGGGCTGTGCACACTCTCCTCCTCCTCCGGAGTCCCCCAGACTGGACACTTTTGCACGTGGCTTTTGTGCAGAGGAACCCGTCCAGGCCCTCCCCGCCGCGCTGGTCTGTCTGGGGGCCAAGGCCCAGCGTCTCCATCCCGCGGACCCAGAGGACTCACCTTTCCCCAAGCTCCTGCTCGCATCCTCACCCATGGTTATCGTGCGTC
Source organism: Cnephaeus nilssonii (assembly GCF_951640355.1). Classification (NCBI taxonomy): domain Eukaryota; kingdom Metazoa; phylum Chordata; class Mammalia; order Chiroptera; family Vespertilionidae; genus Cnephaeus; species Cnephaeus nilssonii. The sequence continues at coordinate 46,879,035 of NC_137087.1, read as the reverse complement.
TGCTCAGCCCCCAACGCTCCAAGCTTCGGCTTTGGGGCTCGCCGCCGCCGCCGCAGCCGCAGGCTTCGGCGCGCCGCCCCTGCTGCCCAAAGTCAAGGTTTAAGGGACGGGGCTCTGGTGGGGCAGCGGGGACGCGATCTGGGACACAGCTAGGAAGGATAACAACCTGGAGAGACTTCGCCCGAGACTTGGAAGCCCAAGCAGGAGTGTGGGCAAAACAAAACAAACGAAAACCCTGAAAAGGACCCCCTGCTTTGAACACGTGGGCACAGCATTCGGTGGGGTCCCTTCTCCACACTGAGAATCTGTCAAGAATGAGCATTTAAACGCCAGCATGTATTTCAAGGGAGTTTAACAAACATCAACCCGGGTAACACTAAGGTTTTCTTCCCATTCTAAGCCCTCCCTCCTGCATCTCTAAGACAATAGGCCACATTCTCTGTAGGAGCACAAAAAATAAAGGCAAGCTTTTTCATAATATAGCAGATGAGAAGAAAAACTTGTTAGTATGGAGCTCTTGCACGCCCCTGAGAGTATCTCCTTAAATTTTGTGTCCTCACCGGCCTCGCTCTAGTTCCCACCCTATCTGTGAGATTGTACCCAAGCTATGAAAAAAACTGGTAATGAATTCGAAACAAGGTGCCTAGGGGCAAAGAAAAATTGGTGAGCTCTCCCCATCCCCCAGCATAAATCTTAGAGAAGACCCTTTATAATGGCTAAGGACACATTGTCAACAGCCCAGCAATATAGGGGTCACTCGGATCGCTCTTCCATCTACATGAAATCAAGGAGGTAGCTGGCCTTTGCTCTGACCCTAAGAAGCTTGGTGATCCTGAAATTCAGCAGATGGAAAGACAACTTATTTGATTGTACAGGATTGAGCTGAAATAGGAATTACTCACCAATGCATTTTGGAGGGCTGACAAGTAAAGAAGGAAAGAAGGGCATTCTATGCCTCACTCATTCTGATTAAATGGTTTCCATGGATTACCTTATTTGATTCCCACAGCTACTCAGTTAGGCAACGATTATGATTCCTATTTTACAAAATAGAAAATATCCTCAGGAAAATGAAATTATTTGTCCAAAGTGACCAGCTAGTAGAGTTGAAGAACTTTAAAAGTCCAGAGCCTGACTCATTGTCTTGGCCTCTAAAGCTGCTAACAGCGTGGAGAGGAAAGGATATACTAGGAAGTCCTGGAAAAGATCTAACACGTAATTGCTGCTCAACAATTGTTAGCTGAATCTAAATATCCTTTATTAAAATGACAGAACCTAATTATGTAGCTCATGATTGGACACCTTTTGTCCTTTGGAATTCCAATCTATCCAGAAATTCTTGGTTAATAGTGTTAACATTTTCCCCTACTAAATAGGAATCTTTGAAAGTCTTTGGAATAGTGACTCAACAACATTTTTTTGTTGGGTCATGCAGAGTGATTTCATGTGAGACATGACAAGTTGCTGTGGATTTATAAGTTTGGGGAATGGCAAAAATGTCCTAATACATTTTCTCTTAAAAGAAATTGCATATGTGTCAGTAAGAAGTCTGGTTTTGGAAAAGATATTGGTTCACTTGCCATGCTGACAATTTTGCATTTTGGAAGATAAAGTAATAGGAAAACTACTATTCTATAACTAATTTAATCAATAAAGACAAACGGAGTGGTGAATAGTTTACATTAGGGTTTACTCTTGGTGAATTTCATATCATTTTCACATGTCATAAATTATGATTCTTCTCTTGATTTTTTTCAACCATTTAAAAATGTAAAAACCATCCTTAGTTCTTATGCTGTATAAGACCCAGCAGTGGGCTGGATTTGGCTCTCTGGTCTGAGTTTGCCCATCCCGGAGGAAACTGGCAATGAATTAATTTTTAAGGGCCAAACTGGGGATTCCATTTGCAAAGTAAAAGGTTCCACTTTTCCACTATGCTAGAGAGAACCTATTTCCAAGATCCCCCTACCCTTGTTGCCACCTTTTAAAGGAAACCAACTCTGAGAGTTGGTAAATGCTGTTTCTTCAAAGTACATCTGTGTATGGGAAGTCACATTCTAAAATGCAAGTCTATTTGGTGTAGTTAGAGGAGAACAGACAAAGCAATGAAAACAATTCTTCCTTGGAAGGGAAGGAAAATTATGTCAAGGTTCTCCGTTGGCACTTATACTCAAACCCTGGCTTTGGCACTTAGACAAGCTCTCTTTCCCCTTTGACCTTCATCCTTCTCATCTGAGAAATGAGAAAGAAAAAGTACCTTCTTGAAGGGTTTTGAATATTGACTGAAATCATATAGGTGATCCTCAATATAGTAAGAGCTCAAAATTAATGACTAATAGTAGTGAATAAGAACACATTTTTAAGAGCATAGAGCATTCCAATTTTGTATCCATAAATATGAAATGCACTGCTATTCAGCTTTGCCAAGCATATTAGAATTAGAACTCAACACTGAATATTTATTTCACCAGTTACCAGTTAAATGGCAGTTGAATGGTTGAATGCTGCAGGCTACATTTCAGTAATGTGGTTTTTAATCTTACCACTGAACACTATGGTTTCCCTGGAAAGAGTTTAATTATGACCTTTGAGCTTATCCCTACTTCCCTTTAAAAACCCAATAGGCACTTCTTTGAAATCCTCTTTGCAAACTGTCCTTCTATGTAATTATATCATGTTTACACCTCTATTATACGGACTCGTTCAAGCAAGAAACAAATGGTAACAAGGCCATATTAAACCTACTCCAAATTGGTTTCCAGGTCCCTGAAATATAATCGGGCCTATTTGAAAATGTGGGGATCTTCAGTCATGGGTAATAGTAACTTAAGCCTTCTAGGAAAAGAATGCCACCACAGACATAATTTACTCTATTTAATTGAATCTCTGTTTTGAGAATAGAAGTGGAGTTTGCATCTTTCAGGTTTTCAAAAAAAAATGTTTTTTCTCATACCTATCTCGGATATTGGCATTCCTCTTAATACTTCAGAAGCCTAATTTACATGAAAGATTACCGGGTGTTCAGATATTGTTCACCGAGCTTGAAGAATGAGATTAGGGAGGGGGGGGAAAACCAGCTCTATTTTCAAATAGACTTGTTTGAAATAGAATCAGGACTTGTTTCCAGAATTGACCACAAACCCCTTATCCCTTCCAATGCAACCCTGGCCAGACCCACGCACCCACCCGGTTGGAGGTGACAGGAGAGACGCCGCCAGAAACCTGCCCGCCCGTGGGGAAGGGAACCGGAAGTAAGACGGTGGGGCCCGCCCCCCGGAGTGAGATCCTACCCGCCTACTGGCCCCGGCGCCCAGAGCTCCAGCCAAACCCTCGAGTCCTGCAGAAGCGCTGCAGCCCGGCAGCGCCGAGCCGAGCCAATGGGAGGCTGCGCCACGGGCTCCCGGGAACCGAAGTCCTGATTGCCCACGGGTGTCTGTGACCGGGTCGTGGCTCTCTGTGGCACTTCAGTGCCCGGGTCTGCATCCGACGGAAGTCCGCCTGCAGCCGACCAGGGCCCAGCGTGTGGGGCAGGCGGATGGGGACAGAGATGGGTCTCCCCGAGCTTGGGCGTTGGCGGCCGAAGGCCCTTTGTGAAGTCAACCTTTGTCAGCTGCCTCGCAGGGTGCGGGGGCCCCCAGATCGCTTGCATCACAATAGGGTGGGAGGGGGGCGCTCATTTCAAATGTGGCCCACCCGGCCCACCCCCAGCAGTGAGCCCTCGAAGACTGCTAAGTTCTCTTCCGTTTAAGTACAGGAAACCAGACTGTATGGGGACTGCCCGTCAACAGCCCCTTAATCCTGACAGTAAGAACAGGGTGCTGGGTGTGTCCTCCAGATACTTCTGCCAGCATCTTAAGGTCTCCTTTAACCTCGGGACCCTAGTTGAATGATCTATAGAGTGAAGTGATGCTCTCCAACCTACCTTCTTCTCCTGGAGGTGATGTGATGATAAACATTAGTGAGAAGACCAATGGGACTATGGAAGCGTATGGAAGATGGCATTACTATTTCTGAATGGAGATATTACCTATTACTCATTCAGCCTTCCATACCGCATTAAGGGATTTTACATATTGAATGGGTTGTACAACATTATCTCTATGTTGGACACCTGAACTGGGATTTGGTAGGAAGGAGTTGAAGAGGATAGAGATTGGATATTGGAGATCAAATAGGAGGCCACCTAGTCACCTGACTTTGAGGTGAAGCAGGTCTGGTCTTCATGGGTGACAATGGCAAGTGAAATTCAGTTGATGATGGAAAAAAAATGAGGAATTGAAAATTCTCAATTCAGAACCTCGAAGACAAAATTGAAAGGGCATCTCTTGAAATGGCAACGGGGTATCCAAGTGGAACTGTTCTATGGGCGGTTAGAAACCTAGATTGAAGTCTAGATCTCAGTAGAGAGGATGACTTAGAGTTTTTCAGCATAGACTAATAGAAACCTTAGTGTCATTTGAGCATCCGGAGCAGGAAACGTGTTTACATTTCTGTAGGAAGGCCTTAAGGAAACCCCACCCCTGGGCCATGATGTCAACTCAAAGAAGGCGATCCAAAGAAACATGAGAGCACTTGTCAAGATAAAAGCACGTTTTTATTCCTATTAGTGCATGAAAGTATCAGATATATTTTCATTGTTGACTCCTGCCCCCATCAGAGCCCGTAGTCACAGGCCTCCAAGCTGTTCTGCAGGTAGAGATTTAAGAAACCTTGAAAGGTCTTCACGTCAGTGAGGAGGGCTGACACTGTGGGATCTTTCCGCATGGCTGCCATCCAGAGCTTAAGTTTTGGAGTGTGGTCTATACACCTGTGGGAGATGGAAAGAATGAAGGTGTGAGCTAGATGAAAGAAGAAGGCATTGCAAAGTCTACATGTCATCATTAGCACTCTGCAGTTTCACTTTGTTCTCCTCTCACCTTTTAAAGTAGTTCTTTAAGAAGAGTTCTTTAAGATGTACATAATCACAGAATAAGGCATGCCTCCTTTTTTTGAGCTTCTCAGATGTTGTGTTTTTTACAAACTGAAGGTTAGTGGCAACAAACCTGCATTAAGCAAGTCTGCATTGAGCAAGTCTATTGGCGCAATTCTCCCAAGAGCATTTGTCCGACTCCGTGTCTCTATGCCACATTTTGGTAATTCTTAGAATATTTAAAACTTTTGCCATTATTTTTATATTTGTTGTGGAGATCTGTGATCACTGATCTTTGATGTTACTAGGGCAAGACCCTCCACTATACACATATATAGAGAGTAACCCTGAATAACTCTAAGCTCTAAGAGGGAGTAAGCTAAAGTGGCTGCCAAACTTCAAAATATGGAGCTTGCAAACTAGTATGGAATCTTACTGGTAACTGGGAGGTAGCATTAGTCATATAATCCTGCATGACAGCCTTATAAAAATGTACATCCTTATGGATTTAAAAAAAATTTTCAATTACAGTTGACATTCAATATTATATTAGTTTCAGATGTATAGTATAATGGTTAGACATTTATATAACATACAAAGTGATCCCCCAATAAGCCTAGTACCCATCTTACATCATACCTAGGTATTACAACATTTCTGACTATATTTCCTATGCTGTATTTTACATCCCTGTGACTATTTTGTAACTGCCAATTGTACTCCTTAATACCTTCACCTTTTTTACTTAGCTCCTCCTCCCCAAACCTTCCTTATGGATTTTTATTAAGGAGAGAAGGAGTAAATTATTTTTAAGACATTTTACCACATGTCACAGAACCCCTTCCTACTCCCCCTGATGAGAAGCAGTGGTGCATGTAGGTATATGACCACAAACCTCCTGTCTGCCTTTTCCCATTCATAAAAGTTGTATAAAATATTTTTGTTCAGAAAAAAGTCAACATATACTATTCAAATTATCATTATCCTAAATTATGCACAAAATATTCAAATGTCTTACTCATTTAATTCCAGTGCTTCCAGCCGTTCAAACCAGGGCCAGATGAGGTAATCAATCATAGAAAGTGAATTGCCACCAAAGAAGGTTGTCTTCTTATTGGTCAGAACCTGAACATTAAACAGCATAAGAGTACTTCTTATTTGGATATCTAGTAAGATTCATCATCAGAGATGATGCAGGTGAGTTAAGTAGAGTGGTGAGACCAGCAGCTTTTACCCTGGCATATCCAAGTTCACTTTTTGTCTATTTGATCAGTTTAAGCTTTACTATTTGTTAGTTTGAGATTAAACAAAACGATCAACAAAATAAACTGGAAAGTGGAGAAAAACAAAATAAGCAACAGAGTGCAAGATCTTCATAATACAACATAGGACTGGTATTCAGAATATAGAAAGAACTCTTGGGAATCAAGAAAAAAGGCAAACCACCTATTAAAAAATTTGGGAAAAACTTAGTACACTTCACAATGAAAGGATGTCCAAATGGCCAATAACCATTTGAAATGGTAGTCAACTACATTAGTTATCAGGGAAATGCAAATTAGAACCAAAATGTAATACCACTATACATCCATCAGAATGGCTAAAATGAACAAGACAAAGTTAGCTAAGGTGTAGGAATGTAAATTGGTACAACCATGTTTTAATAGTATCTACTAAAGCTGAGTGCATGCATACTTTTAACCCAGTCATTCTACTTGGAAATGTGAACATATATTTACCAAAGAATGTTCACTGCAGCACTAATTGTAATAGCCCCAAAATGGAAATGTTTTCTGCTCACAAGGAGTAAAAAGGATCTTTTAAAAAACAGCCATATGCTGGAACTACAAAAAATAGGAATGACCTACACACAACATAGATGAATTTCACAAACCTAATACTGTATGAAATAAGCCAGACCCCAAAAAAGTGCATATTATATGAGTCCATTTATATAACAAAAAATAGCGAAAATGAATATTCTGTATTTTGCTATGGGTGCTGGTTCTATGGCTATGTTCCCTATGTAAAAATTCATCAAGCTGGACTCTTATGTTTTGGGTACTTCTCTGCATATAAATCTTCAATAAGACAATTTACTTAAAATATGCTGGGAATAACTAGTTTAACAATTAACTATTAAATAAAATTATTTGAAAACCAAGCATAAGCTATGTATTCGAAATTCAAGAAGGTGAATTGATAGTATGGTTTTGTCAAAGGGGGGAATTCAGAATATTATTTGATAAATCAACATCAAATCAACTTAACCCTTTATAAAACTTCTACAGTTTTTTTCAGGGCCTGTATAACAGTCTGCATTGTAAACTGATGGTTTAAATCTCCCTGAAGTATTTGGAATGTCTGAAAGCCAAGAGGAAGACTCAATGTAAAGGCCCAAAATGGCAGCTCTCCCCCAAAGGAGGTAAAACACATCTGGCTTTGCCAAGTGTCTGTATGATTCATGGCAAACTCTTTGTGGTGGGAAATGTTTATTATAAAACAACACAGAATGGTATCTATGCTCAGATTACATTTATGTTAATCTTTTTTTCTTTTTTAATCTATGGACAGGGACTGGAAGCAGCATGGGGGAAAAAAGAAAACAGGTGACACATTATAAAAATATTAGTGAATTTTATTTTTTCTATGTTATTTCAACATCGGTGCAACAAAACATTTTAAAAGCCCATGACAAAATATTTTTAGGTGTTTTGGTTTATATCTTAAATACACAGCTTATGTCAATCTGTTATCAATTAAAATTTCTTATTTGGTATTATTACTAATTGCTATAAAGTGATCTGGGGAATGAGGATATGAAGAAAAGAGAGTAGAAAGAAGTGGGTAGGTGTATTGTATCATTTACTCTGATAAAAGCCAAGAGACACGATTGATTACCTCCTCAAGCTTGCTGAATTCTTGGCGAAATTCTTCTTTCAGGCCAGAGCAGTCTTCCTTATCTTTGCTTCTCGTAAACCTTCCTACCAAAGGTGGCACCTAGACAGAGAATAATGGCCTAGTTTATTGGTGGGAGACTAAGTATACCAGCCTCACATAAAAACACGATAGAACCCAGTGTCAGAGTATTCTAGAAACTTCAAGGGTACACCCATTCCTGTGTTCACAGAGGTCATATACTGATCTTAAAAACAGTTTTGTGGCCAGAGATGCTATATTAAACAGGATTTTGTAAGTTGCAAATAACAGAACGCACTTTGGCAAGTTTGAGCCAAAAACATCTGTAACGGACACTGAGTGTCTCACTGAATTGCTGGGAGGCTGAACAAACAGGCTCGGAACTCAGCTGGAACATTCCAAAATCATGCCCAAACTGGCCTGCGGAAAGCACCCACTGTGACCTGTGAGCTGAAACTAGAGGTTACAGTTTGTGCCGCTGCCAGCAGCGACTCTGAGCTAGCCAATGCCACTAGCACCAAAGCCGTTTCTGCTCTGGAATGTAATCTCGCAACCAGCATGGCTCCTGAAATCCAGAAGCTCTGCTACCAGTCACTCTCACCAGCAGCACCAGTGCCTCACCCCAACCCATTTCCTCACACTGATCATTTCTGAATTGAACTCCACCATGTGTGTATCTGACAGGGAGAGCCTTCGTCCCAGGCCTTGTCCCCAGCTGCAAAGGGAACTTGAGAAAGAGAACCTTTCTGATTTCTACCTTGGGGAGGACATGAGAAGACTGTTCAAAGGGGACTGACCACCTGAAGACCTGACAGGTGCAGTGTCACACGCTTTAAGGCTTGTGGTGGAGGTGTTTGTGTGTTTTAGTCCTTCAGTCTTTGGTATCATCTCATTGCAAAAGACAGAAGTCTACTCATCCCAGTTGAAGTAAACAGGCACTCATAAAAACACAGGAGACTCCCCTGAAATCCCATCCACGTCAGTACAACTTGCCCTCATTGGAGCTGAAGGTTTGCAGGCAGCCCTTCCACCCACATTTCCTGCCTGTTCTTTCCTCTTATCCTTAAATATCTGTTCCACATTATTTTCCTCATACAGTTCCCTTTGCAGTGTTTTTAATTTCCACTTCCCCCAAAATGTATTTTTTATGTGGTCTTGGTTTGTCAAGTCTCTCTCTCTCTCTCTCTCTCTCTCTATCTCTATCTCTCTCTCAGCTTCCCCACTTTGACTGTCTGTCTCAGTTCCAATTTTCTAAGAGAGAAAATGATTGGGCTGGGGGTACAGGTGGGGCCATTTCTGGTTTGCTGAGGTGTGGCCAGGATGGTGGGGTCATATGGTACCTCGGATCACCTCTTTCCTGGATGTGAGTAGGAAAGTAATAGTGGGCATCTCCAGCTTTTAGCTCATTTTCTTTCTAAACAGTATGATGATTCTCTTGTTACTGTTGTTGTTTTTATTCTGCAACATCTTTCTTGCAAATGCCCTATTCCCTGTCCATCATCTTTGACAGCAGCCATCTCTACTATTCTTTCCCCCTCATCCTGCTAAGCCAGACAACTCCCTCTCCCATCTCCATTGGCTTCCCTTTGCACTGTGTCCTTAAGCAATATGTCTTCCCTATACATCCCATTTTCACAGTATTTCTTTAACCATTTCATTCTCTAGAGAAGATATTTCTGTGCATGCTGATATACATTGACAAGGTAACAGGATTATAGAGACATAACCTGATGTTGCTATTCTTGTTGTCTACTATCGGTCATGTCTTTGTGAATACTAACTGCTTGAACTAATCTACAACATTGATAGTAATTAAGATACAGTTCTTCTACAGGACTGCCATTTACTCAGTCAGCTGAGAGTTACTGCCAGCACAAGCTCACTGCTAGACACTGGCTAGAACAAGAACTAACACTGAGATTTACCATGTGTCGGACTCTGCTCTCCATGTTTTAGATTAACTGATTTTATCTATAAGGAGGACATAATTACACTCATTCAACAAATAATGACCTGAGACACAGAGGTAAAGCAATAAGTAACTTAGCAAGTTCAACAACTTGGAAGGGGCAGAACTGATCACAAACCTGCAGTGAGTCAACAGTAACGGGAACACTGCCCTCACCCTCAAGGAGCTCACACCCTGGTACAACTCACAGGCTTTAAGGCAGGCAGTCAGCAACAGGGAAATGTTAGTACTTGTGGGAACAGAGAACTGGGCACTCACACGGTCTGGACAAGCTTCTGGAAGGCAGCGGTATCTGAGCAGATGCATGAAAGAGGATTTGGAGAAAATCAGGCAAAGTGAGAAGGGGGAAGGGTCTTCCAGCAAGAGTTGATAAGGTGGTGAGTTTGGGAAACGGAAACATTCAGTATGGCTGGAATATAGTGTGTCAGAAGAGGGATAACTTTGTAGAGGTAAACAGGAACCGATCAAGAAAGGGCTTGCAAAGAGTATAATCCTGTTTCGTTTTCCTTTTCCAAATTACTGAACCATACATGACCACTGATGTAGCTTAAAAAACAAAGGTTTTTCAAATAGGAACTGAAATTTCTTATATACACACCTTAGAAAATAACTCAAAGACCATCTTTTGGCACGCTTTCTCATAGGGGTCAGCTGGCAACAACTTCTTCTCTGGATATGCTTCATCCAAGTACTCACAAGTGATGGCAGATTCGCAGATCAGTTGACCCTGGTTGTTTTCCAGAACTGGCACCAGACCAGCGGGATTCTTCTTAAAGAACCACTCAGGCTTATTTTTCAGGTTGATGTTGATGACTTCGTGCCTGAAAGACACATAGAAGACCATGAAGAGAACGAAACATGTTTGTACTTCTGAAAATCCTCACTGGTCCTACCATCCACTTAGCTGATCAGACCCCAAATTTAGGAGTCCACTCAGCCTTGATTCCTTTCCTCTTGCCCCCCTTCCTCAAGTCAAATGGTCAGCTAGACCTCCAAATCATATTGAATTTATTCAATCATAGCTTTACCTCTGCTATGTCTTCCAAAACATCATCTGCCACCTGGACCTCTACAACAGTCCCCCACCAGCCTCTAAGCTTCCACGGTGGCCTCCCTACTCTCCATTCTGCACACATGGCCAGGTGAAGCGTTGACAAAACTAGATCAGGTCACTCTCCTGCTTACAACCTTCCGACTGCTACTCAGTACAAAGAGGATAAACCCTAAATGCTTTCTATGACATGCAGGGCACATTTGATCTGGTCCCTGCTTACTTGTCACACCTGTTTCCCATGACTTTCCCTTGGTCATTTTGATCTGGCCCCATCGGCCTTTCTTATATTCCTTGAATTTGCCAAACATGTTCCCATCTTAGAGCGTTTGCACTTACTGACCCTCTGCCTTCTCTGCCTGTCTTCCCAGTCAAACACCAAATGTGCAGAGAGGCCCTCCCTGACCACCCATTCTGAAGCTGCTGAGAGCCTCCATTACATGATCATCTTGTTTTACTTTCTTTATTAAACTGATATGTATCTGAAATTACTTTGGTCATTTATTTACCCATTATGCCAGTTAGCTAGAATGTAAGCTCCATGAAAGCAAGGATCTTATATGTCTTGTTCATATTAATATATACATACACCAACATCATTTTGTTGTTGTTAATCCTCACCTGAGGATATTTTTCCATTGATTTTTTTTTTTTTAGAGAAAGTTGAAGAGAGGTGGAGAGACAGAGAGAGAAACATCGATGTGAAAGAGACTTATTGATTGGTTGTCCCCTGCATGTGCCCCAAACAGGGCCAGGATCAAGCCTGCAACCCGAGGTATGTACCCTTGACCAGCATTGAACCTGGGACCCTTCAGTCCTTGGTGTAACCCTAGTTGGTTTGGCTCTATCTTCTAAGCCAAACCAACTAGGGTTACACCAACACCTTTGTAGAACAGCACTCAGTTTAAGGGTTTAAATATGTAATCACCCATGGAAACAAAGGAATATCCAGATGAAACACGTCTGTGTGTGCATTAAAAGGTTCATGTGCTGAGATAACATTGGACACTCAGATATGAGCCACTGCAAGAAAAATAAAGCCCTTTGCCAAGGAATTATCAACACTTCTGAAACTGTATACTATAAAAACAGAAGGTAGATCCTAGGCTTTTGTAATAAAGAAGGTTCTCAGAACACACGGATTAGGTGGTAACCTGGCATCATGAATCAACAAGTCACAAGTTGGGAGATGCACCTTTTAAAGAAAACCATGCTTTGTTAGGTTATACCATGTGGTAAAAAATCTAGTACCTCTCTGATGAGTCTCCTGGGACTCAAAACTGACCCATGAATGTAGCAGGCCTCTGTTGTTTGCACTATCTGGCAGCTGTCACCAATCTTCACACACACACCGCCCCCACCATACACACACTATTACACTAAAATCATTTCAATTTTCCTTTGGAAAATGCCCAGTAAGTAAGGTAGGGTTGTTTTCAACCTGGAGTTACAGAAGGGCACATAACCAAGGATTTGGTGCTCCGAATGCAGCTGCATCTTGCTCTTGGACTTTTCAATTATATAAGTACGATATATGCCTTTTTCCATCCAATTTGAATTAGAGTTCTCTTACTTGCAATAAAATAATTCTGACTAATACAGAAAATATTATAGTATTTTGATAAAATACAGTGTTTTGGATAAATGTTACTAAATGTTGAATATTTTGCTATGTGTTCAGAATCAATTTCATTCAAATAAGATGCCAATCTTAGTGAAGTGAGGGCTAATCCATAAATAGTTTTGGTGCATCTTATATTTAGAATGCATCTTATATTTCTTTTAGGGAAAGGAATTGCTGCCTAATCCTCCCCCCTACAAGACTAAAATCTATAATAATAAAAGTGTAATGTGCTAATTAGACTAGACGACCTTCCGGAGGAAGCCAGGGCTGTGAGGGAAGCCCAGGTCCGGGTGCCAGAGGGAAGCCGGTGCTGGCAGCCGGGGGAAGGAAGGCCTACTCTTGCACGAATTTCATGCATCGGGCCTCTAGTTCATTAATAAATCTTAAGCACATACATGGAAAATTTCTTAAGAATGGGGGCTACGTTTTAAACTTCCACATCATAGGTACCTATTGTCGGTTCCACAGATTCCAAAGGCCATTGGAAGGGGGTAGTGCCAATGGATATCTGGTGTTGATAGAGAAAAGTAAAACGAATCTGCGTAATTCCTGTGGCTAACTCCTATGTCAGGAACCAGGTCAGTTCCAATGAGGCTTCGCAAAAGACCCAACCTACAGGAATATGTACAGTACAGTTAACTGTGCACCCTGCCAGGAGAGTGAAGGTCTGAACTCTGTACTGGGGCTCACTATCGACTATTTAGTAAGGAACGATATACTCAGAATAACAGCCAACAGTATCAGATAAGCTGGACATGAATGGAGAAGTCTGGTGAAAGTGCAAGGGCAACTGACCAGGAATCGGGGATCTACCGGAACTAAAAGAGCCGCCGCCTGTCACTCCCTTAACCGGAGCCCATCTTTCTAATCCATAAAGTGGTTAGGTTCATCTGAATGGAGTGTCCTAGACAGCTGGATCTATGGCATTTCCGCCTCCCCAGGGAGAGGGCCCATACCTTGCCATGCCCTCCCCAAAAGGCTGAGAATACTCATTTCATTTGCAGTAAAGGAAGCCCCAGGGGCCCTATCCGAGATTCCCACCCCCGCCTCCCGCAGCCCGCAGCCCCCGCTGGGTTCTCACCGGATTCCCTTGGCCTTCAGGACGAGGCGCGTCCTCTGGGCGAACGGGCAGAACCTCATGCTATAGACGCGGATCAGGCCCTCGGGGACCGGCCCTGGGGGCGCGCTCCCTGCCGGGGACAAGCGGAGGCAGTTACACGGCTTGGAAAGCTGCCGGGACCCCCAGCCCCCCGCCGCCCCTGGGGCCCGACCCATCCCCTCCTGGTGGAGACCCTGCGGGAGAGTTCGGCTCCGGATCAGCCGCACCGGGACCCGCATCGGGGGTCGCCAAGATCACCGCCTCTCGCGGCGTCCAGGCCTCACCCTTCTCCAGGCTCTTGGCTGACCCTCCGGACATCGTGGCGCAGCGCAGGCTGAGCTCGAGCCCTGGGTTTGCAGGCGATTCAGGAAGTACAGGCCGCTCCCGCCCTCCTTGTCTCCCTTGCTCTCTCCGCTAAGTGCGAACTGGGGGCGGGCTGCCAGCTCCGCCGGCGCGGCGCTTCCGGGGCGCCCGGAGCGAACCCACGCGCAGCGAGCGCGCCGGGCCCCTTCCCACCCTCTGCCAGGGGGACCGCGCCGCTGCCCCGCGCCTTCAGGGGAATCGCCGCCCAGACGCCCACCCTTGGCGCCCCACCCAGGGCCGGCCTTCCGGGATTTGTGGGGATCGTGCTTAAACCCTGCGCCTGGAGGTTGTGCTAACTGTACTGTGTTGGCCCAGGGACGGGATGCGCCCACGTTGAGATGCGCGCGCGCGCGCGCGCGCGCGCTCACACACACACACACACACACACACACACACACACACATCCTCGCCCCTGCTGGGAAGCCCTCCTCCTCCATGTCACGGGCCTGGTCATAGCTCCCCCGCTGCTCCAAGGCGTCCCCAGCTTCAGGGCCTGTGGCCTGGGCCCAGGGCTCGCTCACCAAAGGTTCCCTCCACGGCACAGTGACAGGTCGCCCAGCCGCCTGGACAGCCTTTTCCTTTTCCTGTCAGCACTAGCTTCCTACGACTCCTAGGGTGGCCCCTGTCCCTCCTGTAACTACAGGGCACAGCCTTTTAATTTTAACCCAAAAGAAACAGCCCAAATCTGGATCTTACTAACCTCAGATGGTGCTGTTTTCAAAAAATCTATTAAACATTTGAATTTTGGAGCTCTCGTGGGGCTCAGAGTCATGCAGGTGGGTGGAGTAAATTCAGTCCCACTGGTCTGTGAAAAATATCTGGTCAGAACGTCTGCTCAAACAGCCCCTCTTAGTTTAGGGTTTAGGAAAAAGGGATTCCAGTCGAGGGCACACGGAAAAGGGTAGTCAATGTTTGACTTGTCTGCCTAGATTTGAGAGCTGGTGACTCCTGTGCCATTGATTTGCAAAGCGAAAGGGGTGGTGGTGGTGTCTGCTTTTATGTTGATTAGCTCTATTATGGGAGAAGCAGAGAGTAGGTGATAAGCACACCTATCTCAGAGCCTTCCTGCTGGGGTTTGATCCTTACTCTAGACCTGTATTTATTCGTTTGCCAGGGTTAGGGTAACAAAGTACCACACTCTGAGTGGCTTAAACAACGGAAATGTATTCTCTCAGTTGTGGAAGCTAGAAGTATCAAGGCGAAGGCAGGGTGGGTTCCTTCTAAAGATTCTGAGAGACGATGTGTTCCATGCCCCTCTCCTAGCTTCTGGTGGTTTGCTGGCAACCTTTGGCATTTCTCCGAATGTAGGGCATCACCCCATCAATGCCTTCATCTTCACATGGCACCCTCCTTGTGTGCATGCCTGTATCCCAATTTCCCCTCTTAATATTGGGTTAGGGGTCCATCCCACCCCAATGTGACCTCATCTTAACTGAACTAATTACAACTGCAACGAACCTATTTCCAAATAAGATCACATTCTGAGGTCCTGGGAATTAGAGCTTCAACACAAGAATTTATGAGTTTGTAATTCAACATATGAATTTTTTATGAAGCCATAGTAATTGTAGTAACCCCTTATTAACCACCGTGTGACTACGGGCAAGTTCCTTCTGTGTTTCACTTCCCTCACCTGTAAAATAAGGTGGCAAACACCTAATAGCTCCTTTATAGAAGTTGAAGAATGATTAAATTAGTGAATATTAGAAAGCACTTTAAGCAGTTCTTGGCACAGAATAAGTGTTAAATAAATAAATGCTTGCTATTATTGCTGATACTCAGTGAAAACAAGTTGGCCACATTTTTGCTAAAGCATGGATGTGGCTTAACTCTTTTCCAGAAAAGTAACTTTTTAGAAGGTCTTTTAGCATATTGATGCATTATGCAAATTAACCCTGTAAATTTAAACTTGGTCAGACTAACACCTCTAATTGGCCAAACTAAAAATTTCAGGTCAAGGTATATCTTGAGAACTTTTACTTGAAATGGCCTGACCCCTAATTAGTATGAACAGTGTATAATGTTTTATTTTAATGATTTGAAACATCCAATTCATCAATAAAGTAAAATGTTAATTCCTCAAATAAATAAACTGAAAAGGAAATATACATCCCAGGAAGCAACTGTACTGTTAGCACCACTCTGCATTAGAGAATCATCTCCAAGTCCTTGGTGGTTATGTGCATAATATGTGAACATCTGGATACACATTGCTGTTAGCCACAGGGAAAAACATAGTATTTCATATTTTTGCATCTGTAATTGTCAATAATTAACCTGAGTGGGCTAATCTCAACCGATTCTGCTGGTTAAAGATTAAGAGTTAGAGGTCCTGCTGGCCAGTGTGGCTCAGTGGATGAACATGAATCTATGACCAGGAAGTCACGGTTTGATTCCTAGTCAGGGCACATGCCCAGTAGGGGGCATCCAGGAGGCGTGCAGGGGGCAGCTGATCAATGATTCTCTCATCATTGATGTTTCTATCTCTCTCTCCCTCTCCCTTCCTCTCTGAAATCAATAAAAAAATATTTTTTAAAAAAAGAATTAGAGGTCCTAGTGATAAGAAATAGTTTTCTACCTTCTAAGTACCATCTCTCTTTCCTGACAATATACACCCACTTGATACAACATTCTTTGACTTTTCAGGAATATTACTTGAATAATTTTATTCTCTTTAATCAATAATAATAAAAGCATAATATACAAATCGACCAAACAGCCGAACAGTGGAACAACTGTCCAGATGACCTTCCGGACGACCTTCCAGAGGACCTTCCAGATGAAGCCGGGGCTTTGAGGGCCAAGCCCCTTGCACGAACTTCGTGCATCGGGCCTCTAGTATATAATAATTTATATATATAAAGTATTTTATAGAGTAAGTTAGGAATATTGAAAGTCACATGAAGTGTTTCACTGTTATTATTTTAATTAATTATATTTTAAATATCTTTTTAAAAATTAGGGGCACTTACCTTGTGAATATGAATGTTACTTTAAAAATTAACATTCCATGACAGTCCATAGTAGGGAGAAATAGCTTTCATAAAAGAGATTCCATGGAAAGATCCTGGCTGAATGATTGAGTGAAAGTATTATGGGGCCTAGAGTGAAATAAAATGAAAAAAAAAAACTATTATAATCCTCACAATAAGAAGCTATACAGGTATAAATAGTCCATAAAGAAAAGAGCTTGAATAGCAAAAAATATATAGGGGAATATTAAAAGTGCATTGAGAGTAGAATGGATAAATAAATTGTGGTACATTCATATAATGAACAACTATCCAACAATGAAAAACTAATAAACTACAGCTACAGCTATCAAAATAAATGTATCTCAAAAACCTAAGATTGAGTAATAAAAACAATATATATGACTGCATATATTAACTTTAAAAACATGCAAAATGAAACAGCATATTGGTTATGGCACATACATATGTGGTAGAGTTGAAAAGCAAGAAGCAATAAACAGAATTCAGAAAAGTTGTTACCTCTGGGGGAAGAAAAAGAAAGAAAAAGGGAGGGGGAATGGTATGGGGAAGCGCTTCCCTGATATTAATTCCATTACATTTCTTAAGCTGGAAGGTGGCCTCTAGACAATGGAATTCAGGTAGGAAAGAATGAGGTGAGAAAAAATGTTGTCATTTGAAAACCTTCCTGTGGAATTTAAGTTTTTACTATATACTATATGGAGGGCAGGAGGTGATTTATGGAACAGATTTCGAAAAGAAAAACAACAAAAACCCTAACTACTGTTAAAAGGAATGAAGTAGATCTATATATACTGATGCAGAAACAGGTCCAAGATATGAAAATGTGGTGAAACAGCATAGAGGAGATAATTTCACTGGTGAATGCAAATTGCACATCTGCTAAGCATTCTATATGAATGAAATGTTGGAGAGACGGTGGCAAGACCGGAAGGAGGGACTTAAAGAAGGAGAGGGCAGGGTAAAGGAGAGGAGTGGAGGGGAGGAAGGAGAAAGAACCGGAGAGATGGCTATCTGAAAGGGAAGGGACGAAGCAAGGACAAGCTGCAGACCTTTTGATCAGATTACTTTCAGAAGCTCTCTGCCTATTTTAAGTAGCGGAGGGTACATTTGAAAGTGTAACATAGCGATGAAAGGCTTGGAGCTCTAGATTTACACTAGACCTTGCTTTAAAACCCACTCCGCTTTGTAGCCTCAGGCAAGTTACTTTTCTTATCCTCTCTTTCCTTATCTGTAAAATGGGGGTGACGGGGAGTTGAGGATTAAATAAAATAATGCCTGCGTGGAGCTTGGAACGTCTGGCTCGGCAGCACTCAATATTAATTTCTGCTATAGATATTTATTAATATTGTAATTATTTGTCCTGGCTGGTGGGGGCACTCCAGCACTCACTCCGAGAGTCCCGCCCCTCGTTTAGCTTGCCGTTCGCCTATTGGCTGATACACTGCAGAGCTTTCACCAATGCGATCGGCTCTAGAAGGAGAAGGCCGAAGGGGCAGAGCCAATGGGCGCAGGGGTTACGGTCTCCTGGCGACGATGCAAACAGTGGAGGCTGCGCCGGCGGGGCAGCCAGGAGCCGCGGAGCAACCGTTGCAGACCAGAGCCGGGGCCCAGCGTTTCCGTTGCAGACCAGAGCCGGGGTCCAGCGTTTCCGTTGCAGAGCAGAGCCGGGGTCCAGCGTTTCCGTTGCAGACCAGAGCCGGAGTCCAGCGTTAGCTGCCCCGAGCCTGGCTTTGAGAAACACGGTCCATGGCGCAAGGCCGAGAGGAGGGCTCCTTCTCCTCCGCCAGCAGCGCGTCCCTGTCCGTGAGGTGCGGCATCGCCGTCAGCCGACTGACTTCGGTCTCGCGGAAACTCTTCCTCTGACTTACATCCCTTGCCTACGCTCTTCTTCCATTCTTTAGACCCTCTGTCCCGGAAACTTTGACCTCTTCTCTTGAACCCCAACACCTTCCAGCAGACCCCCTCCCTGGATGACCTCTTCTCTCCATCCCGTATTCAGTGGCCACACCTCCTTCTATCTTTCCCTGCCCCACCCCGATCCATTTTCCCCACCTCTCGATGGTTTACCCTTTCCTGGCTCAGTATTGCCTTCAGTGGTCCTTTTTCTCCTGACTTTTCTTCGCAAATACCTCCCCATCCCAATGACAGCGCCTATTTTATCCCTGTAGTCTTTGGCGATTTCTCCCCAAATTTAGGGCCGTTCAATCTCTTCCTCCTAACTCCTAACCACTATCTGGATTTATTTGCATTTATAGTAGGCTTTGAAAAGCATAAAGCACTGCACAGATAAAAGGGGGCATTTCTTTCCTTCCACATTCTAGAGCAGCGATTTTCAACCTTTATCATCTCGTGGCATACAAACTAATTACTAAAATTCTGTGACACACCAAAAAACTATATCTTTTGCTGATTTGACAAAAAAAAGGGGGGGTTCATTTTGATTCACTCACACGGGACAGCTATTGTGTTGGCTGTTGTCATTTTTAAAAATTTGACAATCTAAGGGAAAAGAGGTTAATGCCCCTGACTAAATAATCAGGTATTGATCGCATGGTTTTTGTTTTCTCGAATTTATTGGGGTGGCACTGGTTAAAATTAAGCAGGTTTTAGGTGAATTCACAACACATCATCTGTACGCTGTACTGTGTATTCACCAAGGTATTGCATGTTTCCACTGTGGCACAGTAGTTGCAAATCACTATTCTGGAGTGTTACTTGCAGTCTGTTCCACACAGCATACTCCCCTGGTCCTGGCTCTTCTCTCCAATCTCTGGAAGTTTCTTACCAACCTAGTGTCCTTCTCTTACCTCCTCCACCATCTATCTTTAAGTATATTCTTAATCCTTCCTATATAATAAAGATGTAATATGCAAATGATCATTGTGCAGTGAAGTGTAACAACCGACCAGGTAACTATTGGATCTTGGATCAGCAGGAGGGTGGGGCAGCGAGCTACAAGCAGGCGGCAGAGAGCTACAGGAGGGGGCAGGGCAGCAAACTATGAGGGGGGTGCGGGGGAGCTACAGGAGAGCTACTGGAGGGCAGCAGGGAGCTACAGGTGCACGGATTCGTGTGCAGGGCTACTAGTATTTAAATAAAACTGGAATCTCCCCTCATCTCAGACTCTCCTTACTTCTAGCATATACCCACCACACATTCCTTCCTTTAAAAGTATGTTCCTTTTGTGTTCTAACCTTTCATTCATGTTGGCTTAATTCCTTTATTTTCTATATCCGTATTTTTAGATCTATAATATGGCTACACATGCTTCATCTTTGTAAAGAAAAAAGTTTCCTACTCCACTCACAATCACAAAGCAGGCTGCCCTATTCCAAGTTGTTCTTTAAAGATTGTTTTTAAAAATCAAAGCTAATTATAAAAGAAAGGCCCAGGATACAACCTGTTTTCTATTAGAATCAAGGGGGTGTGTGTTTCTCTTTCTCGCTGTTTTCACTTTTCTTTTCTTTTTCTCAAGTACACAAGGCCCCAGAAATCCTTCTGAGACGTCCTCAGGTTTGATCAGAGGATTTGCTTCACTGAAAAAGTTCTCTGAAGAAGGCTCTTGGAACCCATGGAACTTTAAGTCTACATTTAAACTTCTCTCCTACTTGGACTCACACTGGCCTCGCAGCCAGCATAAGTGTTCTTTCGTGTTAGATACTGTTTTAGGCAGAAAGGGGGTGAAAAGAGTGTAGCTGTGTTTCAAAGATTTTGATGACCTTTTGTTTGCTTTGTCAAAAACAAAGTGTTTGGAATGTGTTATACTGATGGTGATATATCTTTTCCCTAAAGATGGGTGCAAGGATTCCCTAAGCAGAATGTTCATTTTGTCAACGACAGCACCATTTGCTACGCCAGTGGCAATTTCGTAATATTTATTAATATCGAAACCAAGAAAAAAACTGTACTCCAGTGTATGAATGGCATTGTGGGCGTCGTGGCAACTAACATTCCTTATGAAGTTGTGGCTTTTTCTGACCGGAAGCTAAGACCTCTCATCTACATATACAACTTTCCTGGATTGGCCAGAAGGACCAAATTGAAAGGTACCCCGAAAGACCCTCCCTCTGCCATAACTGAAGGACCTTGTCATAAGATGTAACCAAACCTAGTTCTGATAAGTGAAGCATGTTTTGGAAGGTTTTTTTGGTGTTGTTATAATACACATTTTTTAAAGAAGGAATCAGGCTGATCACAAAGGACTTAATTAATTGGGCTAGAGCCTTGCTACTCACAGTCTGCTTACCTTCGACATTGTCATCACCTAGGGTACTTGTAAATGCAGAAACTCTGCTCCCATCCCAGACTTACTGAATTAGAATCTGCATTTTAACAACATTCCCCAGGTGATTCATATGCACATTATGCTTGAGAAGCACTGAGCTAAGACTCATTTACAGCACTAAATACATTTTGCAAAAACCTTTTTCAGAACATTTTTTTCTTCTTTTCTGGTAGTTTTTTGAAAATCCAGGTGAATTGATGTTGTATTAAAGATAAGTCTCTGAGCCTCAATTTTCTTTTCTGTGAAATGGGGATAATGGTAGTATTATTAAGACTCTGGTGATAATAAATGAAATTATATCTATAATAATAAAAGGGTAGTATGGTAATTAGACCAGACAGCTGAATGACCTTCCGGACATCCTTTCTGACAAAGCTGGGGCCCGGGGGAAGCCGGCTGGGGTCCTGGGTGCCTGCCAGTGGCCGGAGGAGGGAAGTCTGGGTCCTGGGTGCCGGAGGGAAGCCGGTGCCGGCAGCTGGGGGAAGGAAGGCCTACTCTTGCACAAATTTTTGTGCATTGGGCCTCTAGTATGTATATAATATGTCATTATATAATATATGACATGTGTCATATATATATATATCAATCAATGTTATCTACCATTTAAATTATTATTATTATTATTATTTGTTGTTGTTGTTCTTAATCCTCACCTGAGGATATTTTTTACATTGAATTTTAGAGAGAGTGGAAGGAAGGAAGGGAAGGGGAGAGAGAGAGAATATCAATGTGAGAGTCACATCTATTGGTTGCCTCCAGGCCAGGAATCAACCCTATAACTCAGGTGTCCAGGTATGTGCCCTTGACCAGGAATTGAACCCACCACCCTGCGGTGTGCTCTAACCACTTAGCACATCAGCTGGGACCATTTAAATTATTATTCACTCATTCTTAGAAATAGCTGACCCAGACCAGACTGCTGCACAGCTATTGGAGCCCATCTTCACAAGTCCCTCAATTAGGAAGGACATCATGGACAGAAATCTCAGGAGAGCTTACGGCTGGTCTTAAATCTGCAGCCTTTTGGGTCAAATAAGTGTTGAGTCAAGCCAGTGAACTGCATTATAATTTAACATTTTATTTGTGTTCCCACAGATTAAAACGACTTTTTTTTTTAATTTCACACACACACACACACACACACACACACACATTGAGACATCTGTTTGTTGTTTCACTTATTTATGCATTCATTGGTTGCTTCTTGTATATGTCCTGACTGGAGATCAAACTCACAACCTTCACATATCCGGGTGATGCTCTAACCAACTGACTACCCGGCCAGGGCCTAAAACAACCTGGAAGCTCTAGCCCAGTGGTTGGCAAACCGTGGCTCTTTGGGCCCTTGAGTTTTTAGCAAAAGCCAGCTTAGGAGTACCCTAATCCTACCTAATAAAAGAGTAATATGCTAATTGACCATACCTTCGCTACGCCCACAGCCAATCAGGGCGATATGCAAATTAACCCAACAAAGATGGCGGCCCCCACGTGCTGCCCCACCCCCCATTGCTGAGGGACCCGGGCGGCGGCGCTGTCCCCATCGCGGATGGCAGCGCCAGGGTCCAAGCCCCGACCCTGGAAGAAGGTGGAAGGCGGTGGCCAGAGCCAAGGCCTGGGTCCCCGATGCAGGAGGAAAACTGGTGC
This sequence comes from Cnephaeus nilssonii, assembly GCF_951640355.1. Taxonomy (NCBI): domain Eukaryota; kingdom Metazoa; phylum Chordata; class Mammalia; order Chiroptera; family Vespertilionidae; genus Cnephaeus; species Cnephaeus nilssonii. The sequence continues at coordinate 46,856,176 of NC_137087.1, read as the reverse complement.
CGGCAGCCAGGTGAAGAAAGGTCTATTGCACAAATCTTCGTACAACGGGCCTCTAGTTAAGTTAATAACAATGTACCTACCTATGTAGTTTAAGTTTAAAAAATTTGGCTCTCAAAAGAAATTTCAATCGTTGTACTGTTGATATTTGGCTCAGTTGACTAATGAGTTTGCCGACCACTGCTCTAGCCAATGCAACAAAACACAAAACAGAAAAATTATAGCTATGGGAAAGGAGATAATGAGACCAACAAAGAAGTGCTCAATAAAATGCTGGTTTCAAAATAAACATCCATGCAATTAGAAGATTTAAATACTTAGGAATAATTCAAATAAGAAATGTGATTGCCCTCAGCACAGAAAGCTACAAAAATCACTGATTTAAAATATTTAAGTATATAGAGACATTTCTGGATGGAAAGCCTGGTTATTATACAGATATTTCTGATATTTTCACAGAAAGTAATTCGTAGGTTAATCCTATGTTTTCAAGAGACAGGAATACTTAAATGAAATGGTTCCTAAGTTCATCTGGAAGAAAAGTACAGAATGGAAATAATTTAAAAGAGAACGATGGGAAAGCAGAGGGCCCTTAATCATTATGGTGCTACAGTAATTAAGGATGTGATATTGGTGCAGAGATCACCAGATCAGTGAAAGAGCTGAAGTCTGGGGACAGATTCTAGAATATATAAAGCTAAGCATATGATAAAAGACACTCCCACATATACAAAAAATAAATGGTATGGATTATCCAACAATGGAATTAAGGAACTAGTTGTTTTTCAAGAACTATTTAAACAGAAGTATCAAGTTAGGTACTCATATTGTACATCAAAATATGTATCAGATGAAAATAAGAGTTCAATAGAAACAACAAACCCATTGAAAAGTAGAAGAAAATATGGTAGAAAATTGAAATGATTCCAGGGTGAGAAAGAACATTCCACACTAAGGAAAAATAGAAAGATTGACATATATAATTACATGCAAATTTAAAACTTAGGAACATATAAAATACCATGGAAAGTCAAAAGGCAAATAATAATCTGAGGGAAATATTAGGAATAAATATGATCAAATATTTTCATATATTTAGGAAATACATGAAATTTTCAAATATAGCATTAGGAAACAATAAGAAAAAAGACAAATATTCCATTAGAATAATGGAAAAGGAATTTGCCTACACCACGAAACTATAAATAAACAAAAACATTAAAAATTGTTCCATCTCAAGATGAGATTTTTCTGCTTATCAAGGTCACTTTAAAAAAAAACTTATTGATTTTTACAGAGAGGAAGGGAGAGAGGGATAGAGAGTTAGAAACATCAATCACCTGCCTCCTGCACACCCCCTACTGGGGATGTGCCCGCAACCAAGGTACATGCCCTTGGCCAGAATCGAACCTGGGACCCTTCAGTCCGCAGGCCGATGCTCTATCCACTGAGCCAAACCGGTAAGGGCCACATTTTTTTTTTTTTTCAATCTGATAACTGCTAGGCAGAGTGCAGTGAAATTGGTAGCACTCTTTTAGTTGAAGGTAGGAGTAAAAATGGATACAATCTTTCCGGGAAATAAAAATTTATCTGATTCAGTTAAACCCACTTCAAGAAGTAGAATTCACTATTAAGAAAATAATCAGAAATATGGTCAAAAATTTGTGGGCAGAGGAGTTAAGAGTACTGTCGTAGCAACAGGCTGGTTAATGTGAACATTAAAATTCACATGTTTACAGAATTATTAATTATAAAAAGCTCAATAAAAGGTAAACAACAATAAGCCAGTAGGGGTGACACTATATATCGTAATTTAAAAAATGAATTACTATGTATAATATTTAGCCCATTTTTATAGCTATAAGAAGGAAAGTTATATTTAAAGAAAAATCTGGATTTTTACAAGTAAACACATAAGAAAATACCAAAAAGAAATATACCAAATTTGGCAGTAGAATTACAAAGGGTATTTGTTCATGCTTTTTTTTGGGGGGGGGGGGGGGGGGGCTTGGAGTGGTATTTCTTTAAAAAATGCATCTTTAAAAGTTTAAAATAAATGTAAAGAATATAAAATTAATCTTTAGTTATATGAAGAAATGTCTATATAGTAGTTCTAAGAACTGGACAATATTAAGCTAAGGATATGGCCTACGGATATGGCCCAAAGTATGGAGATATAAAAGTAAGCTAGAATTATTACACCTCCCTGAAGTATTTAAAGTTGCTTGAATAACTTCTAATGATAATATTTGATATATTTATGGAATATTTTATGGTTCTTGAATCATTTCAAATCACACTTGGTCATACATGGTGTAGGATACTCAGCTGTGCATTAAAGTCTAGAGACAGTGAATTTAATAGTCTTAATTTATGCTAATATATATATTTTAAAAATAGATCTTAACTTGACTCTTAACTTTCTGTTCATTATGTTACAAATCAGCCAGGAGATCTCTTATTCCAAAAGCTAAATGTGTTTGAAATATGTGAAATATATTAGAAAAGGGAAATAAACTATAGACTGTAGTTAATCTCAGAATATGATAATTAAGTCCCTGTAATGTTTTTTATATTTTAGGCAATGTTCTTCTGGACTATACTCTACTTTCATTCAGTTATTGTGGCACCTACCTGGCTAGTTACTCCTCTCTCCCAGAATTTGAATTGGCTCTCTGGTAAGTTTCAGCATCCTGCCAAATTCCTTTCATTTGAGTTCAATTTGACTAGTTAAAGGAATTTACCGAATGCTTTTACATTAGGTTACTTATAAAAATCTTTCTGGATTTTATCAAAGGACAGATACATGAAAAATCTGAAACAACGAAAAACAGAAGAAGTAAAAGTCCTAATCATGACATTTAATTTTAGTTACTACTTTTAGGCATGAAATTTGGTAGGGCAAAAGCTAAATGAGAGTTAAATTAATTACCCTAGTTCTCTTTTTATTAGTGTGCTATAATATTTCCTTTGTCAAAAAAAGAATGCATTTATAAATACATAAACTTTCATCTTTTCTACAAATAAATAGCCTGCTTCCCACTAATGTTGAACTTAGTAAGATGGTCTCTATATTAGAGCTCAGTTTGAAGTGGTTGTTTTGCTGTACAGGACTACCTGTGGATAAGATATATCTGGTCTTTGCTGGGTTGTTCCATGTGGCCAGATTCAAAACTGCAGGCACTCTTCCATCCTTAATAAAAAATCCTTCAGGGGAGTCTAATTAAGGGAAAGTGCAAAATGTTCCAGGAATGATTGAGGATGCTCCTTACATATTAGTATTTCTTATATAAAAACTAGAGGCCCAGTGTGCAAAATCGCGTGACACTCAGACCTGCCGCACCGCCACGGGACCTATCAGTGCACCTCCTGGTGAATGGTCGTTTGGTCGTTATGGCGTTACGGCATTATGGCCACTGGCCTTTTATAATCCTACCTAATAAAATAGTAATATGCAAATTGACCGCACCTTTGCTACACCCAAGCCACGCCCACCAGTCAAAGCCACGCCCACAAGCCAATCAGGGCGAATATGCAAATTACCCAACAAAGATGGCGGTTAATTTGCATACGCTGAGGGAGGGAGGAGTGAAGACTGAAGACAACTTAGAAGGAAGAGGGAGGAAAAGCGGAAAGCAAGGTGGCTGCCAGAGGGAAAGCCCATGCAGGGCAGAGCGGGGCAGAGCGGGGCAGAGCGGGGCAGAGCAGGGCGGACAGCAGTGGCGCGCGGGTGCAGGCGCGGCTGCCACAAAGGCAGTAGCAACGGCAGCACACACGGCCACAGGGGCCACTTGCAGGATTCTTCCTGCAAATGGGCTACTAGTATAGATGTAATAATCTAGGTTCAGTGAGCCATTTTAGGTTTTGCAGTTTCTTTTTTTTTAAAAAAAAAAAGCTTTATTGAGATATAATTGACTTATAATAAAGTATATATACAGACGTACAATTTGATAAGTTTTTATTTATGAATAAACCCATGAAACCATCACCATAATCAAGATAATAAGTATATCCATCACCCCCAAAAGTTTCTTTGTGCCCCTCAGATCCTTCCTTATTGGCCCTTGCCACATATACTCTTACCCCATCACTGCCCTGCCCCCTGGCCCCAGTCCACCACTGATATGTCTTCTGTCACTCTGGATTCATTTGTGTTTTCTAGAATTTCATATACAGAAAGTCATACATTATATACCCTTTTTCGGGGGGTCTGGCATCTTCTATGCAACATAATTATTTTGAATTGTCTTATTTTTAAACTCTTATGCTATGTGTATCAATAGTTTATTCCTTTCTATTTCATGGTATAGGTATACCACAGTTTGTTTATCTACTCACCTGTCGATGGATGTATTAGTTTGCTGGGGCTGCCATTAACCAAGTACCACAAACTGAGTGACTTAAACAGCAGAGTTTATTGTCTCATGATTGTGGACACTACAAGTCTGAGATCCAGGTGTGAGGGCTATGAGGAAAATGGAGAACATTAAAAACGACCACTTTAGAGAATAGGAGAGAGCACTCACCAGAGAAATAGTAGGATCAAAGGTTGTATTGAGGCTTCAGTGAATGCAGTAACCAGGAATTGATGATGTCACTGACACACATAGTCCTATGATCTTCCTATGTCTCCCTACCCCAGGCTTTCAGTTGTATCCATCCAGGCTTGACAATTTTTTGCCAGGCATCTGAGGCAGAAAGTCTAAAGATCAAGGAAGCAGCAATACTAGCAATAGAATGGTTGACATGATGGACAGGACATTAGGGATGAGGATGGAAGAAGGTGAAAGCAGAGGAAGCCAAAAGACCAATCGAGCTTAATAAATATTAGTTCCAGTTTCACAGTCACAACTCTGAATGGAGTGCTGGCTGCCTGTATGTGGGGGGATAGCTTACATTAATTTTTTTCTTTTTATTTCATCTAGCAAAGGACCTTGCTCACAGTAGGCATTTATGACATCCTCTCAAGTGAATAAACCAATTAATACATTTTAAAGTACTGGTACTGTGATTGAAAAAACTCAATAAATGATCAATTGGCGTCAATGTATACAGTAAACCCAGTATCATACAGTATTTGTATATACTATAGAGATTTAGGTACCTACACTTATTTAGATACCTACATTTATTTAGATACCTACATTTATATTCCATTTTCTAGATTTGGATGAGTTAAATACAAATTAAATAAGATGAAATAGACTTGGTTGCATATGAGTAATATTTTTTTAAAATAGTTATTTTGCTTTCTTTAACAGGTACAGTATAATGATAATTATAATTATTTTATGAATGTGATATTAATGCCATAGATTATATAAATTATATAATAAATTAAGTCATAATTTATGTAAATTGTTTTCATATAATTAGATAAATATTCTCAATATATGAAATTCAAATTAATTATTTTTTTACCAAACGCAATTTTTCTCTAAGGAACTGGGAATTAGGTGTCATTTTGTGCAAGAAATCACAACCTGGTGTAGATGTGAGCCAGATGACCTTTAACCCCATGAACTGGCGCCAGCTGTGCTTGTCAAGTCCAAGTTCAGTGACTGTGTGGACCATTGAAAGAAGTAACCAGGAGCATTATCTCAAAGCAAAGTGAGAGACTTCATTGTAATACAACTAGAGGCCTGATGCATGAAATTTGTGCGGGGAAGGGGGGTCCCTCAGCCCAGCCTGCACCCTCTCGCAATTCAGGACCCCTCACTCCTAACCACCTGCCTGCTCATTCCTTACCACTTGGCTCAGTGCTCCTTAGCACTGCCACAGAGGCAGGAGAGGCTCCCGCCACCACCACTGCGCTCGCCAGACCTGAGTCCGGCTTCTGGCTGAGCAGTGCTCCCACTGTGGGAGTGCACTGCCCACCAGGGGGCAGCTCCTGTATTGAGCGGCTGCCTCCTGGTGGTCAGTGTGCATCAAAGCAACCAGTCATTCTGGTCATTCCACCGTAAAGGTCGCTGGGCTTTTATTATATAGATACAGTGGTGGACTTTGTATGCATGTAATGTTGATTGGATCAATTTGATGAATTAAATGTCTTTATCCATACATCTTAAGTTATCACATCTTTCTACAAATATAATGACATTGGAGTGGTTGTTTGCATTCCAAAAAGATTCTCTATGACTTGATTTCCAATCAATTTCTTTTAAATAACAAGTCCTCTTAGAGCTTTTAAAAACAGCATGGTTTAATTTTCCAAAATTTTATTTGCTATTACTATTTCAAAACATGCCTATTATATAAAAAGAACAATTCTGAATTTTTGCTCCTATTACTTTGATGCCCAACTGAAATATCAAAAATAAGAAACTTTTAGATATGGAAATTTTATATATAGATCATATCTTTAGCCACATTATCTATAAACAAAAGGGTAGTTGCATATAGTGGATCATGGGAGTGACCTATTTAAATAAAACTGGGTCAAAGAGAAATTCTAGCCCTGGCCAGGTGGCTCCGTTGGTTGGAGTGTTGTCCCATATACCAAAAGTTTGCAAATTCAATTCCCAGTCAAGACACACCTACATTGTGGGTTTGATCCCTGGTTTGGGATGCATATGGGAGGCAACCAATCAATGTTTCTCTCTCTCATCAATGCTTCTCTCACTCTCCATTCTTCTGTTCCTAAAATCAATTATCCTCAGGTGAGGATTAAAAAAGAGAGAGAGAAATTCTATGACTCATGTCCTGGTGATAGTTGATGATAATGGTGTCTTTGTTGAAAAGAGTTCAAAGATTCAAGATGCCCCTGAGCTGACCATACTCCCCCAAATAAAGACTAAGGAGATGTTGGCCATATACATCCTTGAAACTGCAGTATTTGAAAACTGCCTTCTTAAGAGAAATGTAAATATAGTAAATAAAGTTATTCTGATGTTTCTTTTTTCCATAGGTCGGTAAAATTACCTATGGAAGACGGGTCATATTTTAATGAAAAAGACATAATTTTCCCTGAATCGTTGCCCAAGGATCTTATCTATGGACCTGTCCTCCCACTATCAGCCATTGCCGGGCTAGTAGGCGAAGAGGCTGAAACTTTCAGGGTAATGACCTGGCATGTCTTCCTATTTATCTTCACACTAGAGGCCTGATGCATGACATTCATGCACTTTGGGGGGGGGGGGCTCACCCGGCATGCTCCCTCTCACTGTCCAGGACCCCTTTGGGGATGTCCGACTGCTGGCTTAGGCCCGCTTCCCCTGGGCCTACGCCAGCAGTTGGACATCCCCCGAGGGGTCCTTAGTGCTGCCGCGGAGGTGGGAGAGGCTCCTGCCACGCTGCTGGGCTCGCCAGCTGTGAGCCCAGCTTCTGGCTGAGCAGCGCTGCCCCCGTGGGAGTGCACTGACCACCAGGGGGAAGTTCCTGCATTGAGCATCTGCCCCCTGGTGATCAGTGCACGTCATAGCAACTGGTCATTCTGCCGTTTGGTCTATTTGCTTATTAGCCTTTTATTATATAGGACTAGAGGCCCGGTGCACGAAATTCGTGCACGGTGGGGAGGGTGGGTAGCGGGGGGGTGTTGTCCCTCAGCCCAGCCTGCAGTCTCTCCAATCTGGGACCCCTCAAGGGACCTTCATTTTTTCCTTCAAGAGTGTGGTGGAAAAACCCTAGATTACCTTCTTGGATTCTTATAACCCAAATTACCAAGAACACTGCAATTGGTGGCCTACAGGGAGCTTAGCCAATGAGTGGTCAGAAAAGGTATTTACTCTCAAAATGGTTTGGCTCAGTGGATAGACCGTGGGCCTGCAGACTGAAGGGTCCCAGGTTTGATTCCTGTTAAGGGCATGTACCTTCGTTGGAGGCATATCCCCAGTGGGGAGTGTGCAGGAGGCAGCTAATGGATGTTTCTCTCTCATTGATATTTCTGACTGTCTATCCCTCTCCCCTCTTCTCTGTAAAAAAAAAAAAAAAAAAAAATCAATAAAATTTTTTTTTAAAAAGGTGTATCCTCTGCAGCTCATGCAGCCCCTGGGTTGTGTCCACTGGGCTAGGGGCGTGTCCCTGCCACCCGGTGGTGGCTGCCGGGGTCTCCGCACACCCCAGAGGCCAGCAGCCATCCCCCTGTGGAGGGCGCTAGGCTTGGGGCATGGACACAATCTGCCACTTGGTTCTGGAGCTTGGAAAGCCTCTGGGGCGGGGCGGGAACATCCCCATCTCCAAACGCCCCAAGGCCAGCAGCCAGCCCCACCATGGGCCCCAGGCTCAAGGCTTGCAGGGACCCTGGGCAGCATGCAGCGGTGGTCGCCAGGGTCTTGGCAAACCCAGGAGGCCAGCAGCTGCCCCTGGTCCTGGGCGCCTGGCTGGGGGCGTGGCCCCAAACCGCCGCTTTGTGCAGGAGCCTTTGCAAGTGGCTTGGGGAGGCCAGCAGCCAGCCTGACCATGGGTCTCAGGCTCGGGACTTGCAGGGACCCCGGGCAGCACACAGCAGTGGCCGCCAGGGTCTCAGCACACCCCAGAGGCCAGCGGCAGCCCCCAGTCCTGGGCGCCTGGCTGGGGGCGTGGCCCCAAACCGCCGCTTTGGGCAGGAGCCTTTGCAAGCCGCTGGGGTTGCTTGGCGCCTACACCCATAGGCTCTACCACCAGGTTGCTTGACGCCTACACCCATAGGCTCTGAGTGGCCAGGGGGCGTTCTGGGACCCCTGCCGCTCAGGACCTAAGCACGGGCCTACAGGCTAGGAGCAGCCTGGGTCTGGAGGATGTTTCCTGGACCCAGGCCGCTCAGCGCCCGCATATGCAAATTAACCGCCATCTTGTTCGCTCTGATTGGCTGTGGGCGTAGCGGAGGTGCGGTCAATTTGCATGTTTCTCTATTATAAGGTAGGATGATCATCCCATGAGACATGAAGACTGGGTGAAGATAATGGCACAGCTAACTGACACTGGGAGTCCAGATGTGATTTCAATTTTGGACGTACCAACTTGGGGTGCTGGGAATGACTCTAGCTAGAGATGCCAGGCAGAAGTCAGCAAAGTGACTTACTGTTAGGGAGAAGTCAGGGCTGCAGACGTAAGATGTCAGAGTCATTCTCACAGAGTAGAAGCACTGAGGGGTGGGATGTGATAAGAAGGAGACAGAGGGTGTCAGGGAAGAGAGCCAGAGAGGAAGCTGACTGCCAAAATTTGGAAGGAGGAAGGTGAGTCTGAGAAGGAAAAGCCACAGAATAGGAGCAAATCCAGGAAAGAGCAAGACTGTGGAAAACAGTGGAAGAAAGTTTCAAAAGGGAGTTTGTCAGCAGTTGCACACTCATTCATTCATTCAACAAATTTATCAAGCTCCTCTTATGTAGCAGGAACTGTTTTAGGCAATGGGGTCACATGATGACCAACCAGGCATAATAATCCCTGCCGCTTGGAGCTTACATTTTATCAGGAAGACAGAGTAACAACACCAAAAGTAAAGAGAGACATTAAATCACTGAAAAATGTGCTAATTATTTTGGGAAAAATGGAGAATGGAGGTGAGGACAAGATTAACATATGCTGGTCAAGGGAGGCCTTTGGGGAGATGACAGTTAAACTGAGACTTTAAGGACCAGGAGGCATTACTCATGCTACAAGCAGGGTAGAGTGTTTAGGAAGAGGGAACTATATGGACAAAGGTCCTAGGGGAAGAAAAGAATTGATTATGTCTGGAGAGCAGAGAAAAGACAATGTACTAGTAGCTGGAGCATCTATAATAATAAAAGCGTAACATGCTAATTAGACTGGACAGCCGAACAAACTTCTGGACGTACTTCTGGACGACCTTCCAGATGAAGCCGAGGCTGCGAGGGCCAAGGTAGCCCCTGCAGCTGCAAGGGCTGAGCCCCTTGCACGAGGGGGAGTGAGGTGCAGGTGATGTTCAGGAGGGAGGCAGGGAGCAGAGTAGCACAGGCAGGGTCTTTGAGGTGAAGGTAAGGAGCTTGAAACTAAGCCTCTCTGGTCTACATTATGCTAATGCTTGCGTTAAAGCTCCAGGTCAAGGATAAAAGAGAGGTTCCCAAATGTTTTACCACTGCAGAGAATTAAGCTATGGATGTTAAAAATAATTCAATGTGGTAGTTTATTTAAAAATTTCTGACAAGCAAGAGAAAGCGTTGTATGCTCTTTGTGTTTTTTCTAAAGAACGGCAATTATTCACTCATTTACATTACTGAGAGTGACTAATTCCTTTTAATAGCACAGATCTTAGCCTTGGAAATACAACCACACTCAGCCACAGTGGGGCAGCAAAGTAAACACAAATAAATCAGCCATCAGGGTTTACAACTTAAAAAAAAATGTTGATATGTTTAGTATTTGATACCCAGGACTCCAAATATTCAACTCTCTCAAATATTTTCTTTTTTTGTTTTTCTGCAGGAGCCCTCAGTCTTTCATATTTTGCACCAACAAGATTAACACTACATACAACATTTAAAATTCAGGCAATTGTCCTTGTCATTTGAAAAATGCTATGGGAATGCCTTCCTTAAATATTTAAAAGTGGAGTTACCATTTTAAAAAATTAAAGAGACATCTTTATTTCCTAGGACTTTTGTACTCAGTGCATTTTAACCTTTTTCTGAAGACAGAAATTTAATGTTTAAGTTTGACATCTCTAAATCATACAGGGAATATTAATAAAGCCATATACTTTGTATTTAATTAAGAAATTAACTTTTTCAATGTTTCTTCATTTTATAGATAAAGCAAAATGGCTAAAACATTAATTTCTAATCAGTGAGTGAAAGCATAAAATAGATCTCAAATGTCTTGATTCTATTCCTTCCTTTGAATGGCATTTCTTGTGACCTGGGTACCAATGGCAAAGATACAGTGATGACTTGATCTACATAAGAGTCTTAAGCACATTATAGGCCCTTAAATAGGCCTGTGTCACATTACACAACTTATTTAGGGCATTAGAAAGGTGCCTAGGAGTAGCATGGTGGAAATCAAAAGCAGATGTTATCTGGCTAGAAATTGGATCCAAAATAGTCAGTTTAATCGCAAGTATCCACTTTCCTTTTTCCATCTACCTTTTTTAAAAAGGTGCTAAATAGGAATCTCTTTTATAAACTCAAGTTTTCTGAAACAGATTCAGGTGTTACGTTTTCTGAAACAGTATTAACTTGGACTCAAAATTTTCATGTTTGGTCTTCAAGTGACCAAAATGTTTGAGTTATGATTCCAGAAGACTACACAAGGAGTTGGTGTTATCAACAAATATTTTAAAATACTATCAGCACCTTTTCTTTTACAATTCTCAAAATTTTCAGAATTAAAAATTGTTTCTACTCACATAATCCATATAATATCACATTTATTTTTATGTGGCACAGAACATATTTATTGATGAAAGGAAGTATTAGGAAGACAAGCCCAGGATTATCTTCAAGTAAGAAAAGCCACATATAATATTAGTTTAACATGCCAAGGCCAGAAAATTCAGTTTCAGTCCTCACCTTTTGTTGCATATGCACAGACTCACTGGTGTTGTGAGAACCAGACATATGTGTTCTTAAGATTTTAGGCCCATTGCAATACCAGGAAGAGTCTGTCTTTTTGTGATTTATAGTCTAAGGTTATATGTCATTAAGTCAACCCAATAAACTTTTTAAAATATATATATTTTATTGATTTTTTACAGAAAGGAAGAGAGAGGGATAGAGAATTAGAAACATCGATGAGAGAGAAACATCGATCAGCTGCCTCTTGCACACCCCCTACTGGGGATGTGCCCGCAACCAAGGTACATGCCCTTGACCGGAATCGAACCTGGGACCCTTGAGTCCGCAGGCCGACGATGTATCCATTGAGCCAAACCGGTTTCGGCAACCCAATAAACTTTTAAATAATGGTGATTACATTATGGGATTCAGTGAGTAATTCTTTTCAATTAGTCAAATCTCAGACACCACAAAAAATGTCATTAATTAGTAGCAGTTTAATCCAGGGTGGTTTTGTCCCTTTGTTTGGCCTACCGGTTGGCCAAATTGTTATTCAAGTTTTATTTTCTAACAATCTAAGGGTATGAGGACATGAAAAAGACCAATTATATAATCAAAGTCAGTCTATCCTTTTCAAAATTATTATGATGATTGTTCCTATATGTGGTTTCTACCTTAGTCATGTTTCAAGGTCCATCCCAAATGATAATTCTCTCTCTCTACACTTCTCTCAGTCCACCAAGAAGAACCAATTGCTTTCTCATAGATACACCTGTGATATTTAAACACACCCCTCTACTATACCCTGCCCAGTTTTCTAATTCTGATATTTGTTGATACTAGTTCTTTTAATAGTTGATTATCCTATTGAGAAGAAGAATTCCTTAGAACTTGGCATAATGCCTTTGTCCAATTATGCAACAAACATATAAGTTGAGAATCTACTAGATATAGTTACTTTAATAGTGTCACATGTACTTTACCTTGAAACGACAAACCTTTACTAAATTAAAAGAGTGGTATATAATATTTTATTAAATTAACTGAGTATTAGGAAGGTGACTTGCATACATTGGAAAATATTGAGTAGAAAAATCACTGTCGATATGGTTTGAAGTATTCCCCAACTGTAGAACCAATTCCAATTTACCCTGCTTTATTTTTCTCTAAGTACTGTTCAACACATAACATTCTATATATTTATCTCCTTAACTTATTTTTACTCTATTTCCCCTCACCAGGATGTATGAGGAGGCAGGAATTATTGTATGTTTTGTTCACTGCTACATTCCTGTGCCTAGAATAGAGCCTGGAATATAATAAGTATCCAATAAATATTTGTTAGATGAATGAATAAGTGGATGAAATAAGCATGTAACATCCAAGGAATTTAGCAGTTCTGATAATTTGGCTAGTGGCATATTAATGTTTTCTGTTCCAATGGGTGTACGGACGCCTCAAGAAAACAAAGACATTATGTTGTAGCTAATGCAATTCTAAAAATAGTATAGCATAACCAAGAGCTCAGATAGTACTTAACATTATGTTCCCAATACAAATTAAATAAACAAACAAACAAATGTAAGCTCCATATATTTGACTGGTTTAAATAAAAAGAAGGGAGTGCCATATTATTTTGTCCTGAGTTCACAATCTTAAATCAATCTGGGGCGGAGGGAGAGACATGCCCAAAATAGCTGTTACAACTACCTTGACCTCCAGGAAGAGAGCAGGTGGTCCCAGGCTTACAATGAGACCTGCTCTGCCCTTACAGAAAGGGGGAGTGGCCTCTGCTCTGCTGGACACAAGCGTTTAACACTGCAGGAGGCATAATACTGTGGTATTACTAGTTAAGACAGCAACCAACAGACTGTAATGTGCTTTCGTATGGCCCCAACCTAAGAATGTCTTTTACACTTTTTTAAGGGTTGCTAAAAAAAAAAAAAAAAAAAAAAAAAGGACTGGGGGTGTATGTGACAGAAAACTATGTGGTCCACAAAGCTTAAAATATTCGCTACGTAGTCCTTTATAGGAAAAATTTGCCTTAGATCCTTGGCCCATATTATTTTTAGTCTCCAAAGCCAGCTTTTTTTCTAGGTACATCTTATAGATTTTGTGCATTTTTCTTTGAGTTTTCCGTGCAAAGTCACAGGATGTTTCATGAACCGCATTTGAGAGGCCACCAGAATCAGACAAGGAGTACTCTTTTCATTCCTCATGAAAGCTAACTAACCAGAGGATCTAGGGAGACCTCTCCATAGCCACTCCAGGAAAAGTTGACGAAAGTCTTCCTCAGAAATGGTGATTGTAGTTAGACCATGACTCTCTTAGATTCAAGATACAAAAAAGTCTACCAAGGAACAGTGTATAAGTTATTACTCAAAACGCACGAAAATCTGTGACACTAGATCTCTTGAGTGCCACTAGAAAAATGAAGGTGACAAGAATGCCTTTTTATTACCTAGTGAATTAAAATGTAGAGAAGTAGAGAAAGAAAGGGAAGTTGAGTTCACTCTTGGCAAGTGGTGGGGCCAGTGGAGGTGTGAATGTACATATTCATTTTTTCCCTCTTGGAAATTGATTTGATGGGTATTTCTCTGCCTCTTAGGCCATAATTGTTGTTTTAACACAAGGTTTCTAATCTTTCTTCGAAGCCCAAAGATGATCTCTATCCTTTGCTTCACCCAACTATGCACTGCTGGACTCCACAGAGTGAGCTGTACGTTGGCAGTGAAGAGGGTCATCTTTTAGTGATTAATGGAGAAAACCTGAAGGTGACTGTGCTTGAGAAGATAGAAGACATATCACCAATGGGTGAGAAACTGCTTTGCTTCGTATTCCCAGAAGCGTAGCCATTGGTGATGGTTTTTGCACTTAAAGATGAATGTGTGTTTTTTCCTATTTTTCTCTTTCTTGGAGTCATCTTTGACTCCTTCTCCTCCTTTATCCTGTAGTTAGTTACGTTACCAAGTCCTATAACTTCTAGCTAGCTACTGTTTCTTAAATGTTACATGTTCTAGTCATTCTGCTATCACTCTATAATGCAGATTCATGTAATCCTCAGAACAGTTTTACAAGGGAGATACATTTTAATCTCCGTGATATAGATGAGGAAATGGAGGCATTGAGAGGTTAGCAAATATGCCTGAACTCACATAACTAGTAAACTGTAGAGCTGAAACCTAAACCCAGGCTATAAGACTTCAGAGTCCAGGTTGTTAGCTACTTTGCTATATCCTTTTCCATAATATGCCTATTCTGCTTAATAAGCTAATGTGTTCTTTTCTGACCTTTACCCTCTCAACCCTTTCTCCATAATAGTCTGCTTAGTTCAACTACCATCTTGAAAATTACCTTTGTTAAGTGGTTAGAATTTCTAAGAGAACCTGATCTACTCTCTTTAGATCGGGTGTCCATTCCTGGTCCTGTCAGCTCAGTCCAGACTTGGGCCTGGGTCACAGAAGTAGCTAGGTATAGGCGCTTTGAAAAGGGAACCTTTCCAGGGCAAGCTTCTCTAATACTTTCCATGGGATAAAATAATAAGAGCAAAAGGAATGTAGAGTGCAAACGTGTCCATTGCACTCTCCATTCCTTTTGCTCTTATTATTTCACACCTTGATTTTTGCAACAACCTTAGGACTGACTTAATTGACTTTAATCAACAACTGACTCAAACCAGGCAGCTCATCCCTGCCAAACTGCTTTTCTTAAAGACTGTTTTTTAACATGTAATTCAAGGATTGCTCCACCTTGCTTTCACGCTCTCTCCAATCTCATCTTACCTGCCCCATTAGTATTAGTTCCCACTACTCCCCAGTACAAGTCTTCTGTCTAAACAGTCAGTTCTTCCCATCATTTCGCAGACATGCCTCCTACTCATTCCCTTCCCACTTTACTCTCTGAACCCTCCAATTCCCAGCTCAAACGTCACCTCCTACAGCAAGTTTCCCCCAACTGCAGTGACCCTCAGCTACGCCCTCTCCCACTCTCTGACACTCACGTCATTGATAAAACTGAGACTATTAGATTTGACTTTCCTATCCTAGACCCTCTTTCTTCCTTTTACTCTCACCTGTGGCCTCCGAGCTTGGTTGGCTCTCTAATATCGCAGCCACAATGCCATCCCACAGCTCTTTGAAAAGCAAACCTCTTTTGTGGCCTATATTTCCAATATCACCTATTTCCACTTGACACTTTTAGAAGTTCTCATTATTCCTCTGCTCTCCCCAAATTCTGCCTTCTGCTATTTGCCATTACCCTTGTCTAGTATGTCTTTCTCCTCCTTGTCTACCTGGTGAAATTGTCCTCTGTGGAGCTCTCCCTGTCCTCACCCCAACCTTCAGGCATAATTAGGTGCCCCTGTCTGGGTTTCCTTCAGATTCACTGCTTTCTTAGAGCCTCATCGTGAGCTATTACAATGTTCCATGTGCATGTCTTTCCCACTAGTCATCAACTCTTTGAAGTTAGGAACTGTGTTTTAAACATCCTTTGGCTCCAAAAGTTAATCCCAGAGATTTCTACAGAGTAAATTAGCACCTGTATGTGTTTGTAAATTCAATTATAAAAAAAGGTTTTTCATTTCCAAACTCCTAAAACACTTGTAATATGTTATACCCAATTTAGAACTTAATCATGGTAGTTGTACATTGTATACTTTCTTCCTGTATACTATTTCTAATACTTTCCATGGGATAATATAATGCTTTCAAAATAGATATTTATCTAACCTCTATAATGTGTAAGATACTATGCAAGGTGCTTCAGAGTTGACAGAGATGGCAAATATATAATCTTATAATCTCTACTTTCAAGTGATTTCTATTTTAGTAAAGAGAATAAGACAAGTAGTCAGTTAATTACAGTCTGGTAGATGAGGATGATTTCACTAAGGGAGAACTTCACCAAGTGCTGTGGGGATTCAGAGCAGGGAAACAGGCCAAGGTAAGTTATTTTGAAAGCAGCACTTGAAATGGCCCTTGAAGGATGGGTTCACAGGCAGAGAAAAGGGTAGGTGGACTTTTTGGCAATGGTATCTATGTAGACAAAAACCTGGAGTAGTGGAGACACAAGAAGTGGTCCAGTTTGTCTGGAGCATCAAGTTTTACACAGAGGTAGTGGGTCATCTGATATACCATATCTGACCTTGAACATAAGGCTAAGATGTTTATACTTAACTAGAGGCCCAGTGCACGAAATTTGTGCACAGGGGGAGGGGTGTCCCTCAGCCCAGCCTCCAGCTTCCACCCTCTCCAATCTGGGATCCCTCTCACAATCCAGGACTGCTGGCTCCCAACTGCTCACCTGCCTGCCAGCCTGATCACCCCCTAACCACTGCCCTGCCAGCCTGATTGCTGTCTAACTGCTCCCCTGCCAGCCTGTTTGCCCCCAACTTCCCTCCTCTGCTGGCCTTGTCACCCCTAACTGCTCTCCCCTGCAGGCTTGATTGCCCCCAACTGCCCTCTCTTGTAGGCCTGGTCCCTCCCAAATGCCCTCCCTTGCTGGCTATCTTGTGGTGGCCATCTTGTGTCCACATGGGGGCAGGATCTTTGACCACATGGGGGCAGCTATCTTGATCTTATGTGTTGGAGTCATGGTCAATCTGCATATTACTCTTTTATTAGATAGGATAGAGGCCTGGTGCATGGGTGGGGGCCAGCTGGTTTGCCCTGAAGGGTGTCCCGGATCAGGGTGGGAGTTCCCTTGGGGCGTGGGGCGGCCTGGGCGAGGGGCCTGTGGTGGTTTGCAGGCCAGCCATGCTCCCTGGCGACCCAAGCGGAGGCCCTGGTATCTGGGATATATTTATCTTCTATAATTGAAACTTTGTAGCCTTAAGTGGAGGCCTGGGCCGGCCAGGGCAGGTTGAAAGCTTGGCTTCCTCAGTTGCCGGGGACAACCCTAGCCTGCTCTCTCCAGCTCTGTGGCTACCACCATTTTTCTTGGGATTTATCTTCTATAATTGAAACTTTGTATTCTTGAGTGGAGGCCTGGGCCCCCCAGGGTGTGTGGAAAGCTTGGCTTCCTCTATTGCTGGGGAAACCCAAGCCTCCCTCCTGCTCTCTGTGGCGGCAGCCATCTTGGTTGGGGTTTATTTGCATATTCACTCCTGATTGGCTGGTGAGCGTGGCTGGTGGGCGTGGCTGGTGGGCATGGCTGGAGGGTGTAGCAGACTTAGGGTCAATTTGCATATTACTCTTTTATTAGGTAGGAGGAGTCAGCTGGCAGGCAGACATAAAAAATTTCTGAATGGGGAGGTACCCCAACTGTAATTGTGCTTGGGAGATTAATTTAGCCATCATTCAAGAAAGGAAGATCCTAGTAGCAGGTGGCTATAAGAAGCAGGCACCTAGACCAGGGAAGGAGACATAAGAAGCAGGACTCTAGTGGCAGTTGGATTGGAAAAAAAGAGACTACTGGGAGGTGACTAGTGCTTGAAGGAAAGGACATTGTCCTTTTAGCATCTGGCATAAGGCCACGTACCTAGTATGCAGTAAACAAATAATTTCATGCATGCCATCTGAATTTTTAATCTTGTGGTTCTCATGTTTTATCTAAATAACAAGTAATATGCTTTTGCTATTTCCCCTCAAGGACAATATATCATTTTTTGAAGTCTAATTAATACATACTGCTGGGGGCTAAATTCCAGCAGGTCATAAATGCAAGAAGTTCATCAAAAGGTTAGTGAACCTTGAGGCTTCAGCAGGGCTGAATCATATTACCTGCTGCTGGAATAGCTAAAAGCACTTCCCCAAACCTGAAGATTTGCATATATTATTGCCTGCTGCCAGACAGCTGAGGGCAGTTCCCCCAACCTGATAATCTTACTATTTACCAAACCTTACCTTTGATATGTATATCTGCTTTGCTATAGGGAAAAATGTGTGAAAAAAAAGAGCCCTGGGTGCAGAGATTCGGAGAACTTGGTTACTGAAGCTAGGTCTCCTCTGGCTCCCCAAAATGCCTTCCAAATTTATATTTCATATCTAGTCTCTTTATTAATTTACTCGCAGCCCTTCTCCAGATTCCTGAAACCTTTTAGATGCTGAGAAACACCCGGTAATATACTATTATATTAATTTTAGGTATATAGCATCCAAGGACAATATCTTATTAATAACAAATGCTCTTATAGAACATTTTACCTTTTTTATCTTCTTTATTTACTGAAGTATATAAGTTTACATACCATAAAATGTATAAATCTTAAGTATACATCTTGGTGATAATAATATAATAATGTAATAATAATGATTCTACAATGTTAGTTACATAGATCTGATGATACTGACCTTAAAAAAACTTGTGTGATTTATATCAGTAATCATTGCTAAGCAGCTTTTATTCACAGTTTGGGAGACATCATAGTACATATTCTAATATGAAGTTGATTTTCCGAAAAAAAAAGGATTACAAAGAAATAAATAGTCCAAAGAAATCAAATGAGATGCATTACTCTGTATTGTACTTTTAATTGTGTCACCTGTTTTCCTTGTTTTTCTTTTCTAAAAGGAGGAAGAAATCTTATCAGTCCAATCACCATAGCATATCAGAAGGG
Source organism: Cnephaeus nilssonii (assembly GCF_951640355.1). Taxonomy (NCBI): domain Eukaryota; kingdom Metazoa; phylum Chordata; class Mammalia; order Chiroptera; family Vespertilionidae; genus Cnephaeus; species Cnephaeus nilssonii. The sequence continues at coordinate 46,837,195 of NC_137087.1, read as the reverse complement.
AGGTGTGCTTGCTTCTGGAATTGTAATGTATTTTTTCTTAAAAATTAATTGCTTTCAAGAAAATATATAATTTCCATTTGTTGCCATTTACTATTATGAGCCATAATTTGGGATGGCAGGTTCTGTGTGATTATTAATTGAAGTTGTTTCCGTTTTGGGTGTTATTATATAACTTTTTGCTTTGAAGAATTTCAAATATATATAAAACTAGTGATCACAGTATAATGAACTACTCATTGCAAATAGGCAAAAATAAAATTTTTAAAAACCATGCCTCCCCCAAACACTTAATATCCATCACCCAATTCCATTCCTGTTTGTGCACTTAAAGTATGTTTTCAGATACAGCTGGAACCTTTTGTCAAAGCTTCAGCTTAGCCTCCTCTGTGTGCCCATTTCGTTTACCTGTATTATATATTACTAGTAGCCCTGTGCATGAATCCGTGCACCAGTAGGTCACTGCCGCCCTCCTGTAGCTCTCCACCCACTGCCCCACCCTCCTGTAGCTCCCCCTGCCCCCGCTTATAGCTTGCTGTCCTGCCCCCTCCTATTCCTCTCCACCACCTGCTTATAGTTCACTGTCCCACCCTCCTGCAGATCCGTGATTCGGTCATTACACCTCAGGGCATAACGGATAATTAGCATATTCCTCTCTTATTATATAGGATTGTCCATGGTAGAATTAGTATTAATAGCCACCATTTATTTGGTGCCAGGCACCATGCTAAGTGCTTGCTTGTATTAGCTTATTGTTCCTCACAATAACCCCATAAAGTAGAAATTATTGATGAAGAAACCATGTCTTACTGAGTTCACTCAGCCTCAGTACATATGACAAAGGTCAGACCATGTTACTTTTCCATGCTGTAGTAATCAGTGCTCAGGTTTGGAGCTGACCTACACTAAAATCTCAGGTCTATTGGTCCTGAGACTACTACTGCCACAAATCACATCTTTAGGACGCCAAGGGCAGCTAGTCAGTGTTGTCAAGGTAAGAGATGTAGCTCTATCAATGAGAAACAATCTGAAGCTCATAAACCTACACTCAGTTCATAATACCCTCCCCCCAAACTTGCAATGGACTACCCCCACTCCTACATTTAGTCTGCATTGAGTGTTTTCTTAAAACTAATTTAAAGGAATGATTTGAGCATCTGCTCTGGTGAGGGATAGAGAATGATGAAAGCACCTGGTATGTTCCCCCCTATTCCCCCAGTGTATGAACCCAGCAGTCTCACAAATGCTTATTCTTAATTGTAATGGGGTCTAATCTAGAAATTATGGATGCATTTGCCGACAGCCTCTTCACTATTGTAGAAGTAACTCAAATTCCTCTTGAGTGGTAAAATTTACCTAAATCTGTTCATGATCAACCAAGCAACTAACTCTTTTTTATTGCATACTGGAAGAATATAAAGGAAACAAACAGCACACTCCCTATCCTTGGGCCATTTAGGGAGATAAGAAATTACATATAACAATGATTAAAGAACACTGAGACTAGTGTCCTTTGAGGTAAGGAGATTGTTATATATACAATCCACACAATAAACTGTGCCTCATTTGCCCCGCCTTCTGTATAATAAAGGAGATGATAAGAAGATAGATGCTAGAAAAGTTCAAAGAAAGGAGAGGTCAGTAAAATTTTAGGTAATTGAAAAATTTATCACCAAAGAGATAAAATTGAAACTTGATCAGGAACCATGGTTAAAAGTTGTCTTGATAGCCCTAGCTGGTTTTGTTCAGTGGATAGAGCGCATCGGCCTGTGGACTGAAGGGTCCCAGATTCGATTCCAGTTAAGGGCACATGCCTGGGTTGCAGGCTCCATCCTCAGTAAGGGGCGTGCAGGAGGCAGCCAATCAATGATTCTCTCTCATCATTGATGTTTCTATCTCTCCCTCTCCCTCCCTCTCTGAAATCAATAAAAATATATAAAAATAAATAAATAAAATAAAAGCTGTTGAACAAAATATGTTACTCAAAAAAAGTTACTTAAATAAAGGTAAGAAGATAGGGCATTCTAGATAATGTAAACACAGATTATTCCAAAAATAAACATTAGTTGGTAATAAGTCTTAGCTTGTCTGATAATGAAAGTATACTATGCAATGACTGAAACTGATTTTTCTTCATTTATCTCATTGTTTTTTATCTGTAGGATGGCTTTGTTTATTCTTTTACTATTAAAGATGCAAATTACAAAGTAGAAGATTTTCTTCAGGTTGAAGAGCCTGTGGAGCATCTGATGTTTTCTCCCAGTTACAAAATGTTGCTGATTCAAACAGGGAAGGTATACTAGATGGCCATTTCTTAGTATGCAGTTTTCAGATATTGTTATACTAGAGGCCCGTTGCATGAAGAGATTCATGCAATAGGCCTTCCTTCCCTTGGCTTCTAGCACCAGTTTTCCTCTGGCACCTGGGACCCAGGCCTTTGCGCCGGCCGGAGTCTGCCGCCTTTGCTGCAGACTCTGGCCAGAGTCTGCCTTCTTCGTCTTTGCTACAGGCTCCAGCCACAGTCTGCAGTCTTCACTTCGCTGTGGCCAGAGTGCCACTCCTGGAGATCCCTTCACCCCCCGCCATCCCTCTCATAGCAGGCGTCCTGCCCTGCCTGGAGCAGCTGGGCAGCCGCCATCTTTCTCTTTCTAATTTGCATATTCCCTCCTGATTGGCTGGTGGGCGTAGCAGAGTGATAGTTAATTTGCATGTTTCTCTTTTATTAGTGTAGATCACTAGAGGCCAGTGCACAAGATTTGTGCACTGGTGTGGGGGGGTCCCTCAACCCAGCCTGTGCCCTCTCGCAGTCCGAGAGCCCTCGGGGGATGTCTGACTGATGGCTTAGTCCTGCCGTCAGTCCGACATCCTTGGCGCTGCCTGCCGCGGAGGCAAGAGAGGCTTCTGCCACCACCACTGCACTTGCCAGCCATGAGCCTGGCTTGTGGCTGAGTGGTGCTCCCCCTGTGGGAGCGCACTGACCACCAGGGGGCAGCTCCTGCATTGAGCATCTGCCCCCTGGTGGTCAGTGCATGTCATAGCAACCAGTTGTTCTGCTGTCTGGTCAATTTGCATATTACCCTTTTATTATATAGGACTAGAGGCCCGATGCACAAAAATCATGCAAGAGTAGGCCTTCCTTCCCCTGGCTGCTGGCACTGGCTTCCCTCTGGCACCTGGAACCCAGGCTTCCGTCCAGCCACCGGCAGGCACCTGGGACCCGGGCTTCCCTCACAGTCCCGGCTTTGTCCGGAAGGTTGCCCGGAAGGACATCCAGTCTAATTAGTATATTACGCTTTTATTATTATAGATTGCATGACAGGAATGAAGGGCAGAGTATGCTGCATAATGATACTCTCCAGAGTCAGGACTCATTTAAGTTGCCAATAAAAAAGGAAGAATTGAAAAGGCTTTACTAGCAAAGGGAACTTTGTTTTTGTGCATGTAACTGAAAGGGCAAGTTCACCTGAATCCAGGAGCTCCCATAAAGCCACTGGCCTGTTTCTCTGCCATCTCTTGGCTGTTTCCTCTTGGCTGTCCCCTTCCCATGCAGAGTCACCCCTGTGGTGTCCATGACTGTAGTTTATAGTTCTTTTTGTTGACCTTGATGGAAAGATACCAAATGGAAAAAATGAATCTAGACTCTTGGTACTAATTTGGGTCACCTCTCTCACCATGTATCAATTACTATGTCCATATGGATTCTAGGCTCTGATTGGCTAGGCCTACTCTTGGACCCTGGATAGAGTTAACCCACCCAAACATGGACTGAGATTGGGGTCATGAGTGGTTCTCTAAGGAAAATATGGGTTCTATAAGAGAAGAGAGGGGAATAAATGCAGGATAAAACCAAATGTCCAATTATACTGTTAGAAAGACTCCTAATTAATGGAATGACCTTCAAAGGTCAAGATTAGCAGCAGTTTATATTGTTAGGCAACAATTTTAGATGAATTACAAGCATAGTAGTGCAATGATTTTCTGCCTAAAAATTTTTTTGAATTTAAATATGGAAAGACTTCAGTTTCTGATAATTACCAGAAGTTAAAACAACTGTACTCACTATCTATATATATAAAAGGGTAAGTGTCCATTTGTCCAACCGGTAGCTATGATGCACACTGACCACCAGGGGGCAGATGCTCAATGCAAGAGCTGCCATGACGTGCACTGGCCATCCTATATAATCCTATATAATAAAAGGCTAATATGCAAATCGACTGAATGGTGGAATGACCAGTTGCTATTATGCGCACTGACCATCAGGGGGCAGACGCTCAATGCAGGAGCTGCCCCCTGGTGGTCAGTGCACTCCCACAGGGGGAGCGCTGCTCAGCCAGAGCCAGGTTCACAGCTGGCAAGTGCAGTGGCTGTGGCAGGAGCCTCTCCTGCCTCCGTGGCAGCGCTAAGGATGTTCGACTATCAGCTTAGGCCTGCTCCCCATAGGAAAGGGCCTAAGCTGGCAGTCAGACATCCTCCAAGGGCTCCCAGACTGCGAGAGGGCTCAGGTCAGGCTGAGGGACCCACTGCCCCCAAGTGCACAAATTTCGTGCACCGGGACTCTAGTTTAAAAACTAGACCACAGACCTGGCACCTACAAACCAACACTCGGCTTCCCCCAAGTAGAACACAGGCCCTGCCACCACCCCAGAGAGACACCCCACCAAATTGCAGCCAACACTGCCACGACCCCATGGCGCAAAATGCGGCCCACAGCCCAGCCCAGCCTGGAAATGGTTGCTGTGGGTGCTGGGTAATGATGACATGTAGCAATACCTGGCTTCCTCTTCCTAGCAACTAGCCTCCTTCAAGTTTCTTCAGCCCAGGAACCCAACTTGCTTTATAGCCAGGTGCAAACATTTTACAACTTAACCAAATGTTTGTGAAGCATTTTCCTGTGCCTCATCTCATTTGATCCTCACAGAAGTTCTGGCGTAGGTAGATAGGAGACTCTGTAGAATCCTATATTCTTTTCATTAGCAAGATGCAAATAGCAATATTAAAATATTTCTTCTAATTAATTTCCTTTCAATGTGCATGAATCCATGCATCAGGACACTAGTGTTTTAATAAATAGCAATTAAATGGCAAACTTAAAATATTTAGAACATGAAATTATTTTTTTTAAATGTAACATAACAGAAAGGAGAAAGCCCCAAATAGAACTTCTAAAAAAAGAAAAATATACTGACAAAGTAAAAATTAAATGAATATGTCTGATAGAAATTGGACATAGCCAAAGAGAGAATTAATAAACTGGAAAACAGAAGTTATTCAGAATATAGTCCAGAGCCACAAAAGGGTAGGAAATATGGAAGGAAGGGTATGAGATATGAAAGATACAGTAAAAAGATCTAACATATGTTTGATTAAAATCCCAGAGAGGAGAGAATGGGACAGAGGCAATACTTAAAAAGATATTTTACAGAACTGATTAAAGACATGAATTTACAGATTCAAGAGGCCCAGTGAATCCTAAGCAGGAGACATAAAAAGATATCCACCTTAGACTTAACAAAGTGAAATTGTTGAAAACCAAGGCAAAGAGAAAATCTTAAAAGAAGTCAGAGAGAAAAGCAGGTTATTTCAAAGGAATTTCAATTACACTAACTGCTGGCGTCTATGTGGCAATAATATAAGTAAGAAATAGTGACTATATCTTCCATGTGATGATCAGCACACTGTGGCCAGATCCCCCAGTAGAATGTAAGCTGCTTGAGGACAGAGGCTTTATATCTATGTGGTCCTCTGATGTAGCCCTAGCATGCAGAGCAATGTCTGGCACAGTGTACCCATTTAATATTTGTTGAAATATTAATGACACATAAAATCAGTAAATATCTACCAGATTTTAGACTCTACTCAAAAAAGAATTGTTTTTTTTATATAAAGAAGAACAAAAATATTCATGTTTAACTCAAACTTGAAGAACTTGTGATTAGTAGAAAACAGACTTCTTATTGCTAGTTAAGTGACCATACCATATTACAGTTACTTGGCAGAGATGCATAACTTACAGGATAGATTTTTTTTTTTTAGAAGTGAATTTGGAAGCTGGGAATGGTAAACAAGTCATAAAGTGACAGCTTCAGCCACATCTTCACAATTTCCACAAAGGCTTATTAAAAGTGTTCATTGGTGTCCACCATGATCTAGTATGTGACAGGATTTAGTTCATCATAACAATTTTTCTAGTTTTCCACATTTCTCAAATTTTCTACATCAACAGACATTATTTTTATTTTTTTACCGTTATTATGTACTTTATTACATATACCTTTACTATTAAAAATATATATCTTTAAGATAAATATATTATTTACACAAATGGCTTTGTACAGGTCTCCCTGTGCACAACAGACATTATTTTTAAGTCAGAAAAAATGTTTTTTTGTTATGTTTTATAACTTAAAAAACTAATGCCTGGAATTGAAAAAAAGAATAAAGTCGCACTTATTGATTATGATGAGTGAATCAATAAAGATATTATGCATCTAGATTTCAAGATTCTCAAGGTCAGTGCCTTAAGGAGTTGATCTCTAATATTCCATCACCTAGTCCCATTTAGTGCTTTACTCACAGGAGGCATTTAATACGTATTTGTTGAACTGCTCACACAACAATTCCATTAATTGCCTTTCTTTTTTTTTTTTCTTTTGGTATATTTAAAGGGATCTATTTATATTTACACTTTTGGCGAGGAGCCAACCTTGGATAAAATCCTAGAGGCTTGTGATGGGAAATTTCAAGCAATTGACTTGATCACACCTGGAAATGAATATTGCATGGTAAGGAATATTTTATTGTATCACGGTAGGATTTTAAGATGAGATTTTGGAAGTTTATGTGCAAACTGATGCAAATAGGAGGTAGAGATTGTTCTTGAAGATGTGGTAGAAATGCCAACCACTTTCATCATCAAATGTATTCCCAAGTTAGAATGACATCATCATGTTGGGACTCCAGCATATCTTACCTTATAATAGAGAAACATGCAAATTGACCGCACCTCCGCTATGCCCACGATTGGGCTAGCAGGAGGCTGGGGGCGGGACTCCGGGTGGCATATCTGCCGTTGAGAAGATCAAGATGGCGGTGCTCAGTGGCCGGGCCCATGCCGCCACTCGGGGGTGCCTGGGGCGATCGGCACCCCGGGGGGGCGTGGCCGGGCCCATGCCGCCGCTCCCGGGGGTGCCTGGGGCCATCGGCACCCCGGGGGGGCGTGGCCGGGCCCATCGGCACCCCGGGGGGCGTGTCCGGGCCCCTCCCGCCCCTTCCGGGGTTGATCGGCCACCTGGGGGGGCGTGGCCCTGCCTCTCCCGCCCCTCCCGGGGGTCCCGGGGGGTGATCGGCCACCCGGGGGGGCGTGGCCAGCCCCTCCCGCCCCTCCCGACCCTCCCGGGGGTCCTGGAGCCGATCGGCCACCAGGTGGGGCGTGGCCCGGCCCCTCCCGCCCCTCCCGGGGGTTCCGGGGGTCGATCGGCCACCTGGGGGGGCGTGGCCCGGCCCCTCCCGCCGCTCCCGGGGGTCCCAGGGGCCGAGGCTTTCCGGGCCTTGGGCACCAGTGGGCAGCCTGCACCGATCGCAGGAAACCACTGGGGGTCGGCTCCTGCGATCCTTAGCAAGGATGTTGGGTGCCGCTGAGCCCAAGGCCACCGCCCGGGGCCAAGCCCTGACCCTGAAAAAGGCAGAAGGCGGTGGCCACAGCCAAGGCCTGGGTCCCTGGTGCCGGCAGAAAACTGGTGCAGGCAGCCAGGTGAATGAAGGTCTATTGCACGAATCTTCGTGCAAACGGGCTACTAGTTAATTTATATTGCCAAAGCAACAGAAATTTTAGGAGCCATTCTGTTTGCATTCACCATACAAACTTTCCAAGCCAGACCTTGAAACAGATTTATCACTAATGAGTCATCAACACTGGTTTAATTATTAGTATTTACCCTCTTTCAAAGTGATGCAGTACCATCTGAAGATGAAAATGAAAGAGCTGCCATGCACAAAACATAAATTTCATCTACTTAGGAAAAAGCCCACCCTCTACATTTAGAAAAGAAACCTCTACATTTAGAAAAGAAACTTTTTTTCAAGGTTTTTAACTATTTACCTATTGCTGATCTCAAGAAACATATTTTACTTTTCATATGATTTATCAACAAATCCATTAAGATTTGGGGAGTTCTAACAAGTAAAAAATACATAGATTATGGAATAGTTAACATTTAAATTTTCTTCCAATCTTGAGGTTCTGATTATATGATTTTTCCTCCAGGTGGTCTCTGATAAGCATTATGTATATTCATATGTTTGTTTCAACTCAATTAAAAATTCCATACAGGATTTTCACATTTAGGGTTTAGATACTTGATCCACATTTTCATGTTACCTACTCCATAGTAATAAAAAAAACAGAAATCATACCACATTGCAGTTACTTTAAGCTGCTTTCAGTCTTGATCTTGTGAAAAAGTAAAAGTTATTTGTAAAAATGAACAATATGAACTCCAGGATTCCAGTCCAGCATGTAAGGAGCCTCACAACAAGAAAAAAGCTGAATGAATTTAAAATCAGTAATTCTTCTTAGATCCATCAGATTGAGGTCATAGGGAAGAGCTCTGCCCCCAAAATTATAGAGACAGATAGACAGACAGACAAATACAGAGAATCACAGCTTATGGAGCTGATGCCCAGAAGTAGAAACCATGCTGGAGCCAGTACCAGGGCGATTGCAATGGAAAAATATGCACATCTCAGACCTTATTTAAGAAATCTCATGGGAAATCCAAAAACAACAGGGGGAAACAAAAAATAAGAATACCAAAGGAAGCAACCAAGATGTCCTTCAATAGGAGAATGGATATACAAATTGTGGTACATCTATACAATAGAATATTATTCATCACTCAAAAGAAATGAGCTATTAAGCTATGAAAAACATAGAGGAAACTTAAATGCATATTGCTAAGTGAAAGAAGCCAATTTGATAAGGCTGAATGATTCCCTCTATATGACATTCTGGAAACAGCAAAACTATGGAGAGAAAAAGATCATTGGTTTCCAGGGGTCCAGTGGGGAGGGAGGGAGGAAAGGATGAAGAGGTGAAGCAGAGGATTTTTAGGGCAGTGAAACTATTCTGTATGATCCTGTGATGGTGGCTACATGTCATTATACATTTGTCAAAACCCATAGAATGTGTAACACAAATAGTGAACCATAATGTAAACTATGGGCTTTAGTCAATAATAATGTATCAATATTGGCTCATCAATTGTAACAAATGCACCACATTAATACACAATAATACAATAGGGGAATTGTGTATATGGGGGAGAAGGAAAGTCTCTGTGCTTTCTGCTCAAATTTTCTGTCATCCTAAAATTGCTCTTAAAAACAAAGTCTATTAGTTAAATCAATAATGTATGATTTTCTATTTCTAGGTTTATTCATTAGACAATAATCCCACTGAATTTTAATTTTATCTCAATTATGTCACACATAAAAAGTATTTTACTTTTCTAATCCTAATTAGTAATTATGTTAGTTAAGTCATATTAAAAATGGTAGTTAATGTTTGTTAAAATCAGAAGTATTGATGTTGAGATTGTGAAGTAATTATAATCCACATAAGTAAAATAAAATTTTATACTAAATAATCAGAGTGATAGACATACTAGAGAAGCATTTAGAACATGCTTCCAAAACAGAGTCTTGTTTTCCACTTAGAGTTTTATTTTTAATTTTTTTTTGCAGACAGTCACGTATTCAGGGGAAGTTTGTATTTGGTGGATAGAGGATGGTACTTGTGTCAGCAGGCTTTCTCTAAACACCCATGTAAGTATACCTTATAAATGGACTTTTAAAAATATATTGCATTCTAACCCAATCTACTTTTGCATATTCACCTGTCAATAGTCTGTGGCAATACAGTTTAAGATGCCTTATTGCATTTTTACCTTATATATTTAGAGTAATTCTTGTGTATATAAGGTTGGAACTTGAGGTACTACATTGGTGTATAGGAAAGGAAAAGTTTTTCTGTGATTGCAGTTATTTCTGAAATTCTAATGGTTTCTCTCTCATTCATGGTATAATTTCATTGTGGATTGACAGGGTCTCTGCTCCACACAGGCTCTCAGGGAGACAGGCCGATGGAGGCTCCACCAACGAATAGCATGGCAAGAGAGTGCTAGAGGGTCTTGAATTCGCAGTTAAGTGCTTTTACTCAGAAATAAAATATCCTCTTGGCCATAACTAGTTAAATGGCCCCATCTAAACTCAAGGGGATTGAAGTTAGAAATGAAAGAAAATTGCCATTGTAAGCAGCTTGAACCAAAAATTAAAAAGTAGGGGTTTTGGTTTAAAAGGCTATAAAATATAGAACTTGTCTGGCCTCAGCTGAGGCTCAATCCAGCAACTCAAATGGTATTACCAAGAATCTTCTTTTCTGTCTGAGTACTATGTGTTTAGTTTTAACTTAGGCTTCATTTAGTGGTACCTAAATGCCACAGGTGCCAAGCCCACATCAGACTATCAGGAAAGAGAGCCTACTACAGTAGGAGGAGGAAGAGAAAAGAACTTTCTCCTTTTTATTTATTTTTTATTTTTAAAGCTTCCCCTTTTTAGAAGGCTTAGTAAATGTCTTCTAATATCTTAAATATCCCTGAACTAATCACTGTGGACAAGGGGATGCGAAATGCTCATTGGCTTAAGCTCAGCCATGAAATGAGAGTCAGATCTATTCCACTCAACCCTGAAAATAGGAGAGCGTTTCTCAATGGATAATCACAAAATTGTCTAGTAGTTACGGGGAAATAAAGTACAGCATAGTGAATATATTCAATAATATATATAACTATATATGGTACAAGGTAGATACTTGAAATATTGGGGGGACCACTTTGTAAATTATGATTGTCCAATCACTATGCTGTACATCTGAAACTAATACAAAATAATGTTGACTGGAAACTGTAATTAAAAAATAAAATTAGCCTGGCTGGTGTGGATCAGTGGTTGAGCATCAGCCTATGAACTAAGAGGTGCTGGTTCAATTCCCGGTCAGGGTGCATGTTCAGGTTGCGGGCTGATCCCTAGTGGGGGATGTGCAGGAGACAACTATCTATGTTTCTCTCTCATTGACATTTCTATCTCTGTCTCCCTCACTATCTAAAAAATCCATTAAAATATTTTTTATTATAGCCCTAACTGGTTTGGCTCAGTGGGTAGAGCGTCGGCCTGCGGACTCAAGGGTCCCAGGATCGATTCCGGTCAAGGGCATGTAACTTGGTTGCGGGCACATCCCCAGTAGGGGGTGTGCAGGAGGCAGCTGGTCGATGTTTCTCTCTCATAGATGTTTCTAACTCTTTATCCCTCTCCCTTCCTCTCTGTAAAAAAATCAATAAAATACATATTTAAAAAATATTTTTTATTATAAATCTTTATTGTTCAGATTATTCAAGTTGTTCCTTCCCCCCCCATAGCTCCCCTCCACCCAGTTCCCACCCCAACCCCTGCCCTAACACCCCCCCCCCAAGTCCTCATCCATAGGTGTACGGTTTTTGTTCAGTCTCTTGCCGCACCCCCCACACCCGCTACCCCCAAGAATTGTCAGTCCACTCCCTTTCTATGCCCCTGATTCTATTATATTCACCAGTTTATTCTGTTCATCAGATTTTTTTATTCACTTGATTTTTAGATTCACTTGTTGATAGATATGTATTTGTTGTCACTTTGTTGTTCATCATTTTTACCTTTACCTTTTTCTTCTTCCTCCTCTTCTTAAAGAATACCCTTCAGCATTTCATATAATACTGGTTTGGTGGTGATGAACTCCTTTAGCTTTTTCTTATCTGTGAAGCTCTTTATCTGACCTTCCATTCTGAATGATAGCTTTGCTGGGTAGAGTAATCTTGGTTGTAAGTTCTTGCTATTCATCACTTTGAATATGTCTTACCACTCCCTTCTGGCCTGCATAGTTTCTGCTGAGAAATCAGCTAACAATCATATGGGTACTTCCTTGTAGGTAATTAACTGTTTTTCTCTTGCTGCTTTTAATATTCTCTCTTTGTTTTTGCTCTTGGCATTTTAATTATGATGTGTCTTGGTGTGGTCCTCTGGATTCCTTTTGTTTGGGGTTCTCTGTGCTTCCTGGACTTGTAAGTCTATTTTTTTCACCAGGTAGGGGAGGTTTTCTGTCATTAATTCTTCAAATAGATTTTCAGTACCTTGCTCTATCTCTTCTTCTGGCGCCCCAATAATTGAATGTTGGTACGCTCAAAGTTGTCCCAGAGGCTCCTTACACTATCTTCATATTTTTGGATTCTTTTCTCTTTTTGCTTTTCCAGTTGGGTGTTTTTTGCTTCTTTGTATTTCAAATCTTTGACTTGATTCTTGAGATACTCTAGTCTGCTGTTGGATCTCTGTATATTATTCTTTATTTCAGTCAGTATATGCTTAATTTCTAGTTGGTCCTTTTTCATATCCTTGAGGGTCTCACTATATTTCTCAGAGGTTTCTAGAAGATTCTTGAGTAACCTTATAACCGTGGTTTTGAACTCTATATCCAGTAGTTTGCTTTCCTCCATTTCTTTCATTTGTGACCTGTTTCTTTGTCTCCGCATTTTGGTTGCTTCCCTGTGTTGATAGAGTGGCTTTGTGTGCTAGGTGTCCTATAGGGCCCAGTGGCTCAGCCTCCCCAGTTACCTGAGGTGGACACTCTTGGTGCACCCCTTTGTGGGCTGTGTGCACAGTCTTGTTGTAGTTAAGCCTTGATTGTTGTTGATATCCCTGGGAGGAATTGACCTCCAGGCCAATTGGCTGTGAGAATCAGCTGTGTCTACGATGGGAGAACTTCTGTGCTGGAGACACCCTTATGGGGCAAGACTTGTTTCAGTGGGGCTTTGGCGCTCACTGAGTCTGCCCAGTGAGTGTGTCTCTTATGGATGTGAAGAGTTGTAATCTGGATGGTCTCACTCTGACCACTGTGTACACTGGCTCTTGGATCTCCAAGGAGATGCAAAGTCAGCCACTGCCTGAGGACACCCAGCAGGAGCTACTGAGAGATCTGCAGATTCCTCCTCTTTGTTTGGGGTTTGGAGGTGCCCAGATGAGGCCCACCTGTGAAGCAATGCAAGCTGCTGTCCAGCCTTGGGCCTTCTTTTGGAGGCTCTGGTGCTCTCTGACCCAGTTGCAGTATGTTAGGTTTTAGATTGCCAAAGGCCAGGCCATATGCAAAAGCCTCTGTGCACAGCTTGGGTGGGGTTGTAATTGGGTGGGTGGGGGTCTCAGGGAATCACCAGGGCAGAGAAAACAGCAATGGCTGACTGTCAGCCCTGCCCTCAAGAGGCCCCCGGGTCTCTGTGTCCCGCGGCACTATGCAGGAACAATGATCACTGCAAGCACCTCTGAGAGAAAGCCACCCTCGTGTTCCAGCCCGATGCCAGACAGTCCAGTTTCTCTCTGTGTGAGTCTGGGTCCCCAGAGTCTCACCCAGAACTGGAGTTCCAAGAAGTCAGGTGCTTGTGTCTTCCTCCCGATGGAAAAAGACAACAGCGTACTCAGTTGCCAGCCCCTTTCCGTGCGTGCCTCCGTACCTCTGCACTTCACTTCCACACCTCTGCACCTCCTCCCAGTGTCAGTGTGCTTTTCTCTTTCCTTCTAGTTGTATAATTTCCACTCAGCCAGTCTTCCTGTGGTTCTGGATGTTATCAGTTTTGTCTTTTAGTTGTAGTTTTGAAGTGGTTATGTGAGGCAGCAAGTTCAGCTGTTTACCTATGCCGCCATCTTGGTTTCTCTCCCATAAAAACATATTAAAAAAAAAACTTTAACATTCTATAAAAATGTCAAAAAGGTGCTAGGAATTTATTTTTAATTTCTTATTTTATTTTAAATTATTATTGGTGTAATTTTATAATCATTTAGGGATGAAAATGAAGCCATTGCTTAAAGTTTAAGAAATGTCTTTATATTTTTATCATTCTAAGTTTAGGATAAAAGAATAAGATGTACAGATTCCTGTGACTTATACAATTGGTTAGTTCAGAAATGTTGAATAGATAATTTGTCATACCACACAACACAAGTCACTCTTCTCTAATTCTGCAGGCTTTTCCAATAAACTGTAGAATTCTGATGTGTAGGAGATCTGGTTCGTTTTTTTGTTTTATTTTTTTGTGTGTGTGCTTGTTTGTGGGTTTTGTTTTGTTTTGTTTTTTGTTTTTGCACCATGAAGTTAAGATCTGGGGTTTATTTAAACAGACAACAGTTCTGGCTTGTTCTCCCTCCTCCTTCTCTGCGGCAGTGGGGACTGTAAATGGCTCTGTCCACTTCATTGATGTCCTGGAGACCGAATCCCCTGAGGAAATTCACATGGTCCATCTTTGTGACAGTGAAATTCATCACCTCCTGTAAGTACTTCCTGCTTCTGGAAGCAACGTTGTTAGACCTGTCTGTTGAGAATTCCAGTGGAGCCATAATTCCTTTACATTTTAAATTTTAAGTGTTTTGTTTTGGAAATTAATATATTGACCCTGTTCAGTGTTAAAAAAGTACAGAGGGATGTGTAGTGAAAAGTGTCCTACCCTTGTCCCTGAATCCCAGTTCTCCTCTCTGGAGGCAGCCTGTTCCCAATTTCTCAATTTCTCTTGTCTTCTTTCCAGAGATATTTTATCCATAAGCAAGCAAAAAGATGCAAACTTTCTTTTTTACACAAGTAATTATCAAGCACTTAGAGTGTGCCAGACACTTCTTTTATTTTTAAAATATATTTTATTGATTTTTTACAGAGAGGAAGGGAGAGGGATAGAGAGTTAGAAACATCGATGAGTTAGAAACATCGATGAGAGAGAAACATCGATCAGCTGCCTCCTGCACACTCCCTACTGGGAATGTGCCTGCAACCAAGGTACATGACCTTGACCGGAATCGAACCTGGGACCCTTGAGTCCATAGGCTGATGCTCTATCCACTGAGCCAAACTGGTTATGGCAAGACACTTCTATTATGTTAACTTTATGAGTTACTCGTATTGTCTCCCCTTTACAGCAGAGGAAGATGAGCACAAAGAGTTTAAATAACTTGCTTAATATTACACAGGTGTAAATGGCAAATGTTGGGATTGGAGCCCAGGCAGTGGGGCTCCAGTCATTGCCTCTCTCTAAATGGGAGCAAAACCATATACAGTGTTCTCCATCTCCTCCTCCTCCTCCCACTCCCCCCCCTCCTTCTCCCACTCCTCCTTCTCCCACTCCTCCTTCTCCCACTCCTCCTCTTCCTCCTCCTCCTCCTCCTCCTCCTCCTCCTCCTCCTCCTCCTCCTCCTTCTTCTTCTTCTTCTTCTTCTTCTTCTTCTTCTTCTTCTTCTTCTTCTTCTTCTTCACTTAATAGTGTATCTTGTAGAATGTTCTCTACCCATACAAAAAGACCCTCCTTGTTCTTTTTTACGGTTATGTAGTATTTCATTATACAAATATACTATAATTTTTAAAAGACAATATATTGGTGAGCATTTAGATGATTTTAAAACTTTTGAAGAAAGATTTAAGAAGACAGCATAGAGACATTGGGTTTGGACTCATGTACTATTATTATTACTTATTTATTT
This sequence comes from Cnephaeus nilssonii, assembly GCF_951640355.1. Taxonomy (NCBI): domain Eukaryota; kingdom Metazoa; phylum Chordata; class Mammalia; order Chiroptera; family Vespertilionidae; genus Cnephaeus; species Cnephaeus nilssonii. The sequence goes on along the minus strand of NC_137087.1, from coordinate 46,821,604 downwards.
ATTTTGTTAACTTATAATAGTAGTTTTAATAAGAACTGACATTTGTGTCCTGTCACACATTGTAGCTTATTGAATGTGATCCTCGCCCCACCAATCAGGAAGGTATTATGCTGTGCCTATTCCACAAATGAGGGAATTTAGGTTCAGTAACCACCCTCCAGTTACACCCTTTCTTCAGTGCCATGTTTTTGTTGCATCTTCTTTCTCAGATACCTTCTCTCTTACACTAATTTGTAATTTCCCCACTTTTTCTAACTTGATGAAGGTGGAGAACCATTTCACTACATCCTTCCTCCTCCTTCCAGGTACTAGTTCTGAAGGGTACTGACATGTACTCATCACTAATTTCAGAGTTGCTTATTTCCACTTGAAATATCTAGAAAGCTCTGTTGTTGTATTTCATTCACTTATCCTATATAATAAAACCCTAATATGCAAATCAACTGAATGGCAGAACGACCTGTCACTATGAAGCGCACTGATCACCAGGGGGTAGACGCTCAATGCAGGAGGTGCCCCCTAGTGGTCAGTGCATTCCCATAGCGGGAGCACGGCTCAGCCAGAAGCCAGGCTCACCCAAGCCGGCAGTCCGACATCCCCTGAGGAGTCTCGGATTGCAAGAGGGCGCAGGCCAAGCTGAGGGGACCCCCCCTCCCCCGCAGTGCACGAATGTCGTGCACCGGGCCTCTAGTGATGAAATAATTGCCCACCTTTAAGTGAATCTTTCTGACTGTGTTGAAATTTGGAAATAGCATTAACCTAGAATGCAATGATTACATTTATACGTACTCGCTTGGCTTTTATAAGGTCAGATAATATTGAAAATCACAGACCATTAGAATGACTGGGTTTGAATGGATCTCTGTGCTGTTGTCCAATAAATATTTACCATCTTATTAGTGAAACAAGTAAAATCAGATTTCTTCTTTTCCAGTTATGACCAGCGAGGAATGTATCTATTAGCTGGGACATTAGAAGGACACATCTTTGTTATCAATGCCAAACCCTCAAGCTCATTTCAGATTTTTGGATTCGTAGGTACTACATCAAATGCTTATTAATTTAAAATATTGGTCACTTTATTCCAAAGAACTAAAGGTGGTGAAAATGAGGCTATAGTGAAATAATTATTTGTGGCTTATTTTCTAAAAGAGAAACATTTAAATAACTGTTAAAAGTTACTTAGGAGAATTCCTATATCATATTTAGAGGTATTTGGTGTATCTGCTTGGTACATAGTTGATACTAAAGAAATTTTCTTGAATCAATCAATGAATTAATTAATGAAATGGCTAAATATTCCTAATGTTATTACAAAGAGAAGTTTGATTGTTTATCCCTGAAATATTTTTTAAAAATAATATTTGACCTCTATTTAATAAATATATTTAAAGAAAGTTTTATGACATGAGTCTTTAATGTTACCTCTTTAAGCAAAATGATATCCAGCTTTTTTCAATAATGTTTATTTAAATGCCCAAGTAAACCACATTTAGAGGCAAGATGGCATTTATATGATAAACAGTAAGAACTAATCTATATTCTCTCTGGCTTTATGTACTAAGTACATATATCTATTTCACCTGAATATATTTTTAAGATCCATTCACCTACAAGGTATAAAATGCTGAACTAGGCCCTGTGGGGCACGGAAAGGCCAAGGAGACAATTTAGTGGAGGAGGAATAAGCAGAGTGCTGTGTAGGCACAGAGGAAGAAGGAATTAATTCTGCCAGGTGTGAGGAAATGAGTGGAGGTAAAGGGGGGAACAGTGGGGGTTAGTGCAGAGGATGGGGAACAGTTTTCCAAGGGGTTAAAGTGTGGAGGATGGGCCATATTAGTATTTCATCTCAAGATGAAAGTTGGAGCAAAAGCCCTTGGAGTGGTAAGTCTGGTGTAATAAATAGGTAAGCAGAAAAGTTTACTAGGTGATAATTATGGCGATAAAGTCTGAAAGAAGACTAAGGGTCTTGAGTATCATTCCAAGGAGTCTGGATTTTGCTGTGGTTAAAGCGATATCATCAGAGGTTTTCAAGATGGAACTTGCGTGATTTGACTTAGTTTTTAGAGGATGACTCGGGCACAAATGTGAAGGATAGAACAGAAAGGCAAGAGAATGTAATAAAAAAGATGTTAGGCAATTATTCTGGTAGCCAGACATAAAGTGATATTAATCATAACAATAGCCAACTTTTATTGAGGGATTTCTGTGTTCTAAGCACTTGTTAGTTTATGTAATTCTTACAATTTTTATGAGGTAGGGACTATTATTATAGTACTAATTTACAGATGAGGCATTTGAAGAAGAGAGAGAGTAAGTGCTGTTCCAAGACATGCAACTAAGTAGTGGTGGAGTCAGGACTCAAACTCAGGAAGTCTGGCTTCAGGGCTCCTGCTGTTATCCACCGTGCACATACATACCCAGGCAGCAATCACAGAAAGAAAAAAGGAGGGAACAGCCCTGGCTGGTTTGGCTCAGTGGATAGAGCGTTGGCCTGCGGACTGAAGGGTCCCGAGTTCAATTCCAGTCAGGGGCGCATGCCTGGGTTGCGGGCTCGATCCCCAGTAGGGGGTGTGCAGGAGGCAGCTGATCAATGGTTCCCTCTCATCATTGATGTTTCTATCTCTCTCCCTCTCCTTTCCTCTCTGAAATAAAAAAATACATATTAAAAGAAAAAAAAAGGAGGGAACAGCTATGGGTGATGGGATTGGTAAGACTTGGTATTTGACTATATGAGAAAGGGCAAGAGCAACAATGACTCTAAATTTTCTAGTCTGCATGGTGAAAGTTAGTGATGTTATCAAATGAACTAAAAAGCCAAGAAAAAAGCAAATTATTGAGGTTGAGGAATAGAGTGAGCTGAAGAACTCTGTAGATTTGAAACCAATAAGCTCTTTATTCAGGGATCTTTAACATAAGTTTGGAGATGGAGATTTTTAGTTCAGTTAATGGTAGAATTCTAATCTTGAAATCATAGAAGCTGTTGAGATGGCTTAAGAGGACAGATTAGAAACAAACCCAGTTGCTTAATAAGGCTAGACAGGTAACCTTAATATGTAAATTAGGTGACACAGAGTGTGGTAGGACCTATGGCTGACCTCAGAGTGGATGCAAGTTCTGCCTAAATAGTCCGTTCTTATTGTTGTTGATAATCCTCACACGAGGATATTTTTCTATTGATTTTTAGAGAGAGTGGAAGGGAGGGGGGAGAGAGAGGGAGATAGAGGGAGAGAGAGAGAAACATCAATGAGAGAGAGACACATCAATTGGTTGCCTCCCACATGTGCCCTGACCAGGGCTAGTGATTGAGCCTGCAACCTAGGTACCTGCCCTTGACCGGAATCGAACCCAGGACCCTTCAGTCCGCAGGCCCATGTTGAGCCAAATCAGCTAGGGCAATATTCCATTTTTAAATAAATCTGGTCAAAAAGAATATGGGATGGGAAAAACTGTTTCCATTGAAGTTGTGGACAGATAAAGACGCAGTGAAGAAAACTGAGGACAGGCCAGAGTAATAAGAAAACTGGGAGTTACCCACTCCAGACAAAGCTTGAAGGAAGAAGGCTGGGTGAGGGTATATACATACTGTGGCAGACATGGGGTGAAGACTGGGAAGAGACCCTCATATATCTGCCAGTCATGGTAACCCCTGGGAGAGATATTTCTTTAGAGTAGAGAGACAAAGAGGTTAGGAAGAGAGTGGTGATCAGAAAATAAAGTCAGTAAGTGGCAACTCCTGTTTTAAGAACTTTGCAGTTGAAAAGAGAATAGGATGGTAATTTTGGTGGGGAAATAGGGTTGAAGGAAGGTCCTGATTTGAGCATAGGGAAGTCTTGAGGGCTAAATAGAAGAAACCATAAAAAAAAACCACAAGAAAATAAAGAGAGGTAATTGATAGCTCATGGTCTAACAGGACATTATTAGAGGCCTGAGCTCAAAATCACAGATGGAAAGGGTTACATTTTGTTCCTACAAAAAAATGTCAGGAAATGCAGGGGGAGGATGGGAACAGTGTGAGATTTGGATAAGAAAGCTGAGGTCATGTTTGTGTCAGATGTTCTCAGCCTTCCTTGCTAAGAGGAAAGTTCATCCACTGAACACCTGAGGGGAGGGGCTGATATTGGGGACCTGAGAAGGTGGAACATGCAGAACAGCCCTCATAGAGTGACCTGGAGAGAACTCACGGTGGGCCCCAGGCATGAACCTTGCAGAGGTCCGATTATCTAGGTTTCTGGAGGACAACTAGTCCTGTATATTTCCACCGCACCCTCAATACCTTGACTAAGATGCAAAGAACACTAAAGGCTGCATTTGTCCAATATTGGGAGTGGGCATACCAGCTAGAATGGACATTCCAGGGGCCAGGGCATGCAGGTGTTCTGAGTTTGGTAGGCCTGGAGGATTCCTCGGAGGCCTCCCTGCCTGGGAAAGATGCTGAGCCCCTTATCAGGAGACTCCATTATCTGTTCATCACCTACTATGTTGAAAGGTCATTTTAAATATCTAGTAAATTTGGATCTAAAGATTTAGTGAAGGCAATTCTATAATGTGGTATCTTACTTGGAAAGATAAAAGATTCCTTAAGCTTATCGATGAGCACTTGTGGTGTTGGTCTCTTTTCTTTCAGAGGTGGACAAAGGCATTTTACAGATAGCCACAGTGTCTCTTTTGGAAACAGATATAGTGGAAGTGATGGTGCTTTCTCCAATTCCAGAGACAGGACGAAGCAAGCTGGAAATATTTACTCTGCCTAAAATACTACCACTAGGTAAAGAAAAACCAAGCAACCAAGTCTGTCCTGTTCTGGACCCTGCTATAGCTTTTTTTTTTTCTTTTCTTTTGCTAGCATCCTGCCCTACACCCCGCCCCCTTTAACACGTGAAGAGTACAATGGCCATCTTTTGTGTATCTTACAAAGTGAAATTAATGAGGCTACTAATCAATATGAAATGTGGACTTTCTTCTAGGCCTTGTCATTCATATGAATCTATCCAATCACCAGAGAAAAGAAACAGGATCAACTGGCACTTTTGTCAAGTTGGTTTGCCATTTTGTGGTGTCTCTTTTTCTGTAATTTTAAATATACATAATCAAATTCATATAGGGTGCTGTGGAGTTACTTTCACTGATGAAATTCTAAAGAAAGCTTTCTGGCCAGAGGTCTGATAAAATAGACACTCTTTCTGTTTTAGGTAACAAATATCTAGGTAGCTATTTTGCAAACATAAGAGAGCTAAAAACCTCGAAGTATGTTGATATTTTAATTAAGCCATGTTTTAATTAAAGATCATCATGAGTTTCTTTGACTGATATATCTGTTTAATTGATGAAACTAAGGCCTTATAAAAGATACTTTATTCACTATTAATTATTTAATACTCAAGTATTTCTAATGGAGCCAATTTGTTTTTAAATCATTTTTACCACCTACTAGCCTCTGTATTATTAATTGAGCATTTATATTTTTTTATTTCACTTTTCATAGTTTTTCACAACAATTAAAAAATAAAATCAATATATGGTGCAAGTGATCTCTCTTCTTCCTTAAATCTTACAGTTTTTGCAACCTTTGCTGATGAAAGAGGGAGGATGAGAGATGAATTCATTCATAAGTTCCTGTACGAGGTAGAGCACTCCCTGTCCTCTGCAGTGTTGGACTTCCAAAGTCACATAATATACGGTTTCTGTAGTGAAGTGCCGTACATCTGCTGCTATCAACTTCCTAAACAAGTAGGCCAAAACTTAAGCTTGCCATCATTTATCTCAGCAATCAAGATTGACACATGGTATTACTTAGACTTGACCCATGCTTTCACATTATAGTCCAGTTAACAAATGGCTTAATTATAGTACATAATTTCCTTGAATTAGACATATATTAGCACGACTTGTTAATCCATCAAAATATGTTGCAGCAACCTCACACTTGTGCTACATATATCATACTTGTCAGATAAATATGCAGATGACATATTATTAGTTTAGTGCCTTGAAAAAGACAATCTAATATTAGAAAATATATCCCACAGGTGTCCAGGGCTACAGAATTGATGATTTTCAGTGGAAATTTGTACTTAAATCCTAAGCAAAATTGTACAAAATAGAGACATGGGAAAATATTGTGGACCATCTTTCTGGGGGTTGGGGGAATGGGATTGCTGAGATTGGGAGGAAGTAGGATTGGTGGAGGAGCAGAGCATTCCAGACAAAAGTCACAGCGTGTTCAGAGGCTTGAAGATGGGAGTACGTGAAACACTAATTTATTTTGACTTGAGCATGGGGTTATATGAATATAATTCATGAGAAATATTCTCAGTGTAGTGTGGGATCTTTATTGGTAACTAACATATAAAGACTTAGTTGGTCAAAATGAACTTTTATTTGCAAACAAAGATGAAAAATGTGATATAAATACAGATGCCTACTTTGTATCAGTTTATTTCCAATGACCGAGTTTGCACATTTGAATCTGACTGTGTATGCACAACTGCAAACCCTAAGATGCTGCTCCCCTGATCTTTCCTATAATGCAACCATTTTCTTTGATTGGCAGGAACATCGTGGTGTTTACATTCTTAAGCCATACCAAAAAGTGCAGAGCAAACAATATGGACCTGGAATGCTCTCTCTGTCTGGGCATGGATTGTGGCTCATAACAAGAGCTAAATGTGGAACTATGCATATCCGAGACGTTCACACTTTGGTAATCTCTTTTAAAAAATTATGGGATGTATATCTTGATCTCATATAAGGAGCAAAAACCCTTAGGAAAGGAATTGGAATTCTTTCTTAAACTGAGGCCTAACTTGTTACCACTGAAGGTATTATTGACTTTAACATTAGGTGTATTTATGTGCCGAGGTTTAAGTTTCTGAGGGAGGAAACATCAACCAGGGACTAAGAACTGCAAAGAAAAAGCCCAGGGCAGGACTGCCAGGCCAGCTCTTCCACCACGTGGTTGTGTGTCTTGGAAACACGCTGAGCTTCAGATGCTCCTCTGTAATATTAGGGAAGGCTTGCTTGCTCTCACCAGCCGAATTCTGGCAAGAGCCAGTGGGAGGATGTATGCAAAACTGTTTTGGCAACAGTGCAAACCTAGGGATTATTGCTGTGCAAACCTAGGGATTATTGTTGCCATCTGCCTGTCCTGAAGGGCCTCTGGGCTGGTTGCTGCTGCCCCCACCTGACTCTTCCGTGATGCTGGAACCAAGTTGTACTGGTCATCAGTATAATGTAATGCAGTCAGTGATTCCACCCCACACACCTGAAGCTTCGCAGAGACCCACACGACACAGGCCTGCTTGTCCAGATCAACTGGGCCCTGGTTGTGCCCATCCAGTTCTTCTTGCTCACATGTGCAAGAAAGCGTATTTGGAACACAGTGGGGCAAAAGTGTTATTATTATACAGGAAAAACCTTAAATCCCTTAGAGATTATTTTTAAATGAACAATTTGCAAACTCTGTTACACTGTGTCTTATTCAAATGATTTGTAATGTACAAGACAAGTGATAGTGGCATGATGTGGCAAGATGTCAAAGGTTTGGGGGGTTATTTTATGTAAAGTACCTAATATATGAGGTTATTATCCATGGCAGCATTGCTTGTGAAACAATCTAATGCCCATCAACAGAGGGCTGGATAAATAAAAGGTGGTACATAAACAATGCATAAGTAAATTGTGGAATATTACACAGCTGTAATACAGAATGAGAAAAGCTTTATGCAACAATATGGAAAGAACCCCAGGAACACTGTTAGGGAGGAAAAGCAAGGTGCATAATATAGGTATTATACTACAATTTATGTTTTAAAAAGTGTATAAACATTTATTTGCATAAAATGTCTGAATTGTTGAAGGTATTGCCTTTGGGAGGTGATTGGGGAATGGTGACATGAAAAGTTCACTGCATGCAATTTTATAGTCTTTTAAATTTTGAACCATATGTAGTACCTATTCAAAAAGTTAAAAAAAATTTTAAGGTATCAAGTGTTGAGAAAACCAGTATAACACAGAAATCCCAGTTTTTAGTCCAGGGGCTTAAACTGTTCTCCTGTGTACCAAATTAGTGATGTGTTTGGGTTCTAATTAAACTGGTTTGATTAACGTCCTCCATGTGGGGCATGTTATCCTTCTTTTAAAAAAAACCTTTTTTTTAATTGATTTTGGAGAGGCAGGGAGAGGGAGAGATAGAAACATCATGATGATGAGAAAGACTCATTGATCAGCTGCCTCCTGTATACCTCCGACTGGGGATCGAGTCTGCAACCCGAGCATGTGCCCTGACTGGGAATCAAACTGGCGACCTCTTGGTTCCTGTGTTGATGCTCAACCACTAAGCCACACCAGCTGGGCAGGCATGTAATACTTTTTTCACTGTGCCCATCACCCTCTCTTATCACACTCAGCCTCTTTGCACATAAATGGAACCTGCCTGATTCTTGAAGCCATGTGAATTCGCCCCTCTGCTTGCTCAAGGCCCCTTCCTTAACTTCATAGCTTTCAGCAAGTCATTTACTTCTCTGTGTATGATTTTCCTATTACAAATTGATGATGATAATCCCTCTCCTTCCATACTACTACAAATGGGAGAGTGACTCAGTATTGGTGAAGGTGTTTGGACTGGGGATTTTCAGTGCTCTGTATTACCCAGAGGCTACTTCCATACCAACTGAAACGCTGTTAACCAATAGAAAAATATTTATCAACAAGCAAAGTACACGTAACCCCCCCTTAGAAAAACCATGTGATAGAATTGTTAGTAATTTTTGCACTTTGTTCCTAAAACTATTAAGGAAACACTTGTTCGGTGTCGGAGTCATTCTCACCAGGGGCATGGAATTCAGTCAGTGAGAATTTCATTGGATGGACAAACCATTCTGGTGAATGGGAGAGATGATGGCACCCTTGTTTGCCTAAGATGGAGGTACGTACAGTAAATGTAAGCAACCTCACACGGTATGTTTTAAAATAGACTTTGTTTTTATTTAGGTATAGCAAAACCAACATAACTGGAGACAACTGCCATTGAAAAGATAGTTATACTCACAGAATCCAAGGGTGGTGGTGGGGGAATATGCCATGCTATTGGGGGCCCACATGGGGTACCACCAGGGTAGGTAATGAGGCAGAGGAAGCAGGAAAACTATGGACAAGAGCCTTTATTATGGTTTCCATGGGAAGGAGCAGACAGATTTAGGATTGACTAGTTTGGATAATTTCAGTGGATTCTGGAGCATAGGGACTCCTAGTTGTCTGATACTTCGCCCTGAGATTATTAGGACCGGGAAACAGTGGCCCTGTGTGGAATCCCAGTGGAGGTGATGGTTGGGGTGTGGGGTTCTGGATTAGTTGGTTTGGATTTGAAAGGTGGGCTGCTGTGTGAGTTGTTGACTATCTCCAGGAATTGGCTAGCCCTGGGAGGGTAGTCCCTTCTGGGTAAGCATGGCCCAAAATGTCAAAACATCAAAAGACAAGAAAAGACATGGTTAATATGTATGAGATTATCAGTCCTCTTTCAGGACACCTGTTGGAAGAGTACAAGAATTGAGGACAATTTTGAAGAATACATACTTTAAAAACTCCTGTTTATCCCTAAAAATACTTACATAGATATGTATGTAAGTGTACACACAAAGAGGCTGACTTTCCAAATTATACTTTGCTTAAACAATATGAATTCATTTACTAGTAGACTTTGATTAGACTAAAATTAAAATTCTAGAACTGCACTCTTAAAATCTCTGTCATTTATATCATGTATTTCCATGTGTTCCAGCTTGCTTTCTGGGGATTTTTAATTTTCTTTCTGGTCATCCTTGTAACCGTGGTTATTCATGGCATTTGCTATTCTTCTTTGTCTAGACTCTAGACTTTAGACATTTATATCTGTCTATTTTAATGACCCATAACAGCCTCCTCTGAAGAGGTCTTTCTACTATTTTCCAATAGATGGCGCTGATTCACAAGACTTTTTAGCTCTGTGATCTAGTGAACTTCCACAGCTTCCTTAGGATAGTATAGGCATGCTGCTTGCAGGTAGGGTTTGTTTTGCTCTCACTGTAATAGTGACCCCTGACCTCTGTGGGGTCCTGCCCCAAGTACCCAACCTGGGGATCACTTACAGAGGGAAATAGGGGTTCTACTGCAATAGTTCTACTGCAATAGTATGCTCCTCATCTGGACTTGAGGGCAATGGGAGGAGAGTTTTGGGAGTCCAAGGGGCAAGACTCTGTGGTTCCATTTGTTTGTCTGAAACACCATCATTGGCCCCACAGTGGAGAGCATCATGGTAGAATCCCGGGCTCTATCAAGCATCTGCTAACTCACACATTCTTCACCCTGCTGGGCTGTCCCCCCCACCACCACCACCAGCATTCTGTTCCTCCAGACCAAAGGAAGCACCTGCTACCACTGGCTTCGTCCCCTTCCCAGGCTAAGCCATCGCTACTTCTGCAGGCTGTCTGCGCTTTCCTCCCTCTCATCTCCCTGTTTATTCCAGGTTGCCTACCTTTAGATGTTTCAATGCACATGTATCTCAGGAATGCCTCTCTATTGAGCAGGGAATTCTTTATTGAATTATAGTTGGCTAACTTGTAATTTCAGGGGGAGAGACCAAGGGGATCTCTCATGCCACCATTTCTCTGATGTCCTAGAATTCTAAATAAACAAATACTACTGAAGCGTGCAGATGATGACCAGGGACAGAGAGCAAGAAGGTGATAGCCTGGACTTTAAATGTTGTTTTGTTTGATCTTCCAGTGGACATCACTAGTCAGTGTGCAGTTCATTTCCTTAGAAATAATATCTCATAGTGCCTCATGTGAACAAAGCAATAATAAAACATGGCCTTTCACAGAGACATTTGAAAACGTTAAATATTGTGGAGATTTTATATCATAACAATTTTGTTAGCCACTTAGTTCAAAGACTAATTTGAATACTGCAGCATCATGCTCATTTTATACTTAGACTCTTAATTAACTTGTATTTTATATATGTCCTAACATATCCTTTATAGTCAGTGAACAAATAGCATCTCAGGTAACAGCAAACAATATAGCTTTCTTTAAGCCCTATTTATGGAAGTAAAGACATTTCCACCTATCATAGTTAATTACTTTTGACTCAAAACAAAGTTGACTTTGAAATCTTAGTCCAGGACTTATTAGCTTGTAACCTCAAACAGGTGACAGCCCTTCTATAACGATGTTATTCAAGGTGGGGCCTGCAGGACCTGTGAGCTTGTTATAAATGCACTAGAGGCCCGGTGCACGGAATCATGCACAGTGGGATCCCTCAGCCTGGCCTATGCCCTCTCACAATCCGGGACCCCTCAGGGGATGTCGGACTGCCAGTTTTGGCCTGATTCCTGCCGCTCGGTAGCGCTGCTGCAGAGGCTGGAGAGGCTCCCGCCCCTGCAACTGCACTCGCCAGCCATGAGCCTGGCTTCTGGCTGAGTGGCGCTCCCGCTGTGGGAGTGCACCGACCACCAGGAAGCAGTTCCTGTGTTAAGCATTTGCCCCCTGGTGGTCAGTGTGCATCATAGTGGTTGGTCAACCGGTCATTCCAGTTGTTCTGGTCGTTCCGATCATTCCGGTCATAATGGTCGCTTAGTCTTTTACATATAGATGTTCTTGGGCCCCACCCAAACTTTTGGCATCAGAATCTTTGTGGGTGAGGTCCAGAAATTTCTTTTAATAAATCATCCAGGTGATGCTGCTGTTTCCAAAGTCTTGAGATATGCTTGTGTACTGAGTGGAAGTAAGATTTCCCTCAGCGGGGATGGGGACTATGAGGACTGAATGTGATTATGTATGTGAAGCAGTGCAGCACCTAGTACATTCCAAGGGATCAACCAGAGTAGTGGCTCTTCTGTGTCATGACCAAGGCAAGTACAGAGTACGTGTAGGGCAAGGCTATGCAGATAGCATGTGAAGAGGTCACCCAAATAAGTCCAGGGGCTTGTCATGTCCTAGAGCCTGTGAATGGGCTCTCCTCTAAGAAGTAGAGTCCTGATATCTACAGGGCACTTCAGAGAATTGTCCACATATTTCTTTGTGTGGAAATGGTTGTGTGTCTGGAAATAATACTGCTAAATGTGACTTTTGTGGTTTTATAGGCTGTGTGTTTTCTTTTTTATTAATACAGGCGGTTTGGAGGAAGCTTAGCAGGTGACATTATTCAATACTGCCAGCTTCTTTTAACTTCTCTGAGCAGCACCATGGATGATGAGAATATTTATTTAAGTATGAAACAAAGGGAGTCCACGGATATAGAATCTGAACCAACAGTTGAGTAACAGTATAGTTTTTTTTTTCTCTTTCTGTCAACCTAAGAAATGTCCAAACCTGTAAAGAATTTTTGTAGGATTTATTGGAGCCAAATTGACAATTGTCAGGAAGCAATATCTCAAATGCTCCAGAAATCGACAGTTTCACAGTTTCTTTTATGCATCACAAATTAGGGAGGGAGCTAACGAAGATTATATGAAAGCAAAAAAAAGCAAGGCAGGGATTGGATTATAGGATAGTTAACAAGACAAGACTATGTCCTCTGTTGGGACATAACAAAAACCATGGACCAGGCTTGCTTAAGGCAAAGATAAACCTTTTACTAAAGAAGTTATATGCCTGGGGACTTTGGAAACTGCCCATCATGATCTGCCCAGTTAGGGATTTATGATCAGAGCACTCTGTGAGGTTACTTTTCATAGAATCCCTTTTCATCCACACTTACTTTCTTTTTAAATCAGCTATCAGTTTGCAGTTATAGTTTTCTTTAAGCAGATATTTAGTAAATTTCCTTTTTATCCAGGTATACCATGATTCTCAAAAAGTGCGTGAGCTAAATGTGACTGAGAGACAATATTCAGCCTTTCTCAAAGCAATGGCAAATATATACCTCAGAACTTATTCAAACCATAGTATAAGATCAGGCTTGCCTAGAAAAAAAAATTCTTACTACCAATTCTGGTGCTTAGTCAAAGTGGTCTCGCTGCTATACTTTTATGTCACATACAGTATTTAGGAAGTATCTGGCCAGAGAACTACATTCATTCATTCAATCATTTAACAAATATTTATTGAGCACAATATGCTCAATGTGCTAGGGCTGTGGGGAGTATAGGCATGAACAACATAGAAAAAGTTTCTGCTTTCATGAAGCTTACATTCTAATTGAGGGTTGGGAGTGAGCAGAGAGGGTAAATAAGCACATACATAAGAAAAGTAGATAGTAACAAGATCTATTTGGTGAATAAAAATGGCTTGGTGTGATAGTGTTGGGCTGGAATAGCCTCTCCATGAAGAATTTAAGCTGAGACCTGAATTAAAAAGAGGGTGCCCACATGCAACATGGATGGGGCAGAAGTCCTCAGGGCCGAGGGGAAGAAGAGTTGGACGTGTCTGAGGACCTAAAATAGGCCTGAGCAGCTAAAGGGAACAAGAGAGAGAAATGTAGGAAATGAGGTCCTCAAGCTGGGAAAAGGCCTGGTAACAAAGGCTTTGTAAACCAGATAGAGTTTAGATTTAATTTGACATTTAATAAGAACCTATTGAAGTGTTCTGAGGAGAGGATTTGCAAGATCTTATTTTTTTGAAATAATTACTTCCACTGTGTGGAGAATGTTTTCTGTAGGGGACAAGAGTGGAATTAGTAGATTAGTTAGGAGGCTATGCCAGAGATCCAAGTAACAAGGATGGACGTGGAGGATTGTTGTCGAGAGGAAGTAGTTTTTACTTGAAAAACTATGCATGTGATGATATTATTCGTGAACATGGGGACGACTGTGGGGCAGGGAGCTTCTCTGGGAGAAAGAAGGGAATCTGAAATCAGTTACTAATGCCAACCTTGAGATACCAAGTAAGCCATTGGATAGATGAACCTTGAGTTCTGAGAATAGGCCAGCACTGAAGATGTTGATTTGAGAGTCAAGGGCATGTGGATGGAATTTAAAGCAAAAACAAAACAAAACAAAAAAAACAGGCAAAGTCATGGAAAAGTGAATGGTAAGAAACAGACGGAACCAGGACAGAGCATCTTCTAGAGATCCAGGAAAAGAATTTAGGGAGGCAAAGGAGAATGAGAAGGAGCAGACAGTGAGGTTACAGAAGGGTCAGGAGAGTGCACATCCCAAACTCTTTCAAGACATTTTGCTGCAAAAAAAGAGACTAGAAGGGGGGTGGTAGCTGAAGGGGGATGTGATGGTCAATGGAGAGTGGCTTTCCCAGGACAGGAGATACCAGTGCGCATTTGGGAAAGATTCTGTAGAAGAAAGAAATGGATGATGCAGAAGGGCAATGGGATTTTTTTTTTTAATATAAAGGCCTCAAGAAGGAGGAAAAGATTAAGATCCTAAATCCAAATTGTGAAGCAGGCCTTGAATGGCAGGAGCATTTGGCCTACGGTAACATGAAGAAGCAGAGAGTGTTTTGGTGAACATGTGATCCTTCTTTCTTGGTGCAAAGTGTAGCTGATGTGAGGACAGACTGGTGGAATTAAATTAATAAAACATTGCATGTTGGGAAGGCAAAAATTGTGGCATTTTTTTAATGCAACAAGTGCAAAGGGATTCAAAATAATTATATTAAGTAGGGTGGGAGGAAGAGAACTTGATGAATTTTAAATTTAAGAAATGTCTGTCTTTTTCTAAGGTATATGAGGATGTCAAGTTAAGCATTCACTCATCACAAGATGAATTAATCCAACAAGTTGCTAAGAAGGAAATTTCCTGGTTAGAACGAAAAAGCCAAGAGGTATTTATAAAATATGGGAGAGTTTGAAAGAATGCTTTGTAGGTATGCCAAATAGATTTATTTCTTATGAGAACCTGCTGGCAAGTAGAACGAGATACTATAACCTTCCTGAAAGCAAACAAACACCCCCCAAAACAGCCCGATATTTTAGATGATATATGAGCTTTAAGAACTATACTTACGCTAATATGAAAGCCAACAAAGCTGCCCAGGTAACCCAAAGCAAAGGATGAAGTGTGATACCTTATGATGGAGGGAAGTTTAGAGGAGCTGCACAGGTGATGAAAGAGAAGGGTGAGCCAAGAACAGGAAAAGGGACATCCTGGCTTCAGATGTGCGGGATGGTGACAAAGGTAGTAGTAGCTCGTGTCTGGGTTTAGCCCGCTTATCTCGTCTCACTGATTTTCCTTTGCCAGCTATTCTCTAATTTTTTACTCCTTAATTACTTTCTTTCCATTGGCCTTATAATTGACTGGAAACTACCATGTTGCTTCAGTCAACATAATAGCAGTTGACTTAAGCAAGGTATTGCAGTAGTGTTACTTTGGGTACACTTTTATATTATTAGTCTTTAAAAATTTTGTTTCTAGAGAAGTGCTATTTATTACATATCTGTCTATGTACCTGTGTATATATCTGTATTTGTGTGTGTGAATATATATATATATATATATATATATATATATATATATATATATATGTGTGTGTGTGTGTGTGTGTGTGTGTGTGTGTGTGTGTATGTGTATATATATATATCATATGCCTCTCTATAATTTCGCTTGCCTATTTAAGTGATAAACTTGTCCCATTTCAGGCCATCGAAAAGGAGGTTAAACTGTTTTCCAACAAAAGGAAAGAGATAAAAAGAGAAATCAAAGCACTTGCTAAAACTGTAAGTGTTGTGGTTTCATATACTAATACATTTGACCCTCATTCTAAAATCACTTTTTGAAGTTTATTTTGTTCAATACAGCATGAGGAGCTATACCCATTTTCTTTTTTGCCTGTATGTAAGCTCAGTTTTCTGGAGTACTTCAACAGGGTAGAAATTTTACCATACCGTACTACGTATAAACAGTGGTTTTCTTCTCTGTCTTCTCCAAATATTTTATCTTATTTTTTAATAATTATTTTAATCAAAGTTGTGAGTTTACAATTTTACAAAGTAAGGAATGAGTTAAATAATTAAAAATAAGATTAATTATTTTTAATTATTTAACTCATTACTTCAATAATTAATGAGTTAAATGCACCTGCCCTACTTTTTTTCACTATGACTCCTACACTCTGAAGGCTGTTTTCAGTTGTTCAATTTTTCTGTTTGGATATTTACCTCCATCTTTCTAAATAGTTTTCTTGATACTGCTATCTCTTAATATTTCTATTTTGACAATAACTATGTGCTTACTGGTATGGTAGATGAATATTTAGGTTCTTTTATACCCTCCACCCCCATCACTACAGCATATATATAAATCCATACTTACTGTGCACACTATTATCATTATGTAAATACTAGAGTCCCGGTGCCTGAATTCATGCATGGGTGGGGTCTGGCCGGCCCGCCCCGATGGGGCCCATAGGCCAGGCCAGCAGGGGTGAGGGGCTTTAGGCAGTTGGCTGGCCAGCCCCACCCCCAACCGTGGTGTTGGAGGATAATCAGGAGTGGAGCCGGCCCGGGGGAGGGGCCGAAGGTGGTTGGCCGGCCAGCCCTCCCCCAATTGGGATGTTGAGGGCAATCAGAGCCTGGATCAGTCTGGTTGGCTGCTGCAGTGCGTGTCATAGCTACCGGTCGTTCCGGTCATTCTGGTTGTCCCACCGTTCTGGTAGGTGGGCTTTTATATATATAGATTCTTCAGAGTTGAGCCACATGGTATATCATAATTACATTTCCCTTTTTACAACTTTATTTTTCCTGGAATTAATAATTGCCTTTGTTTTGGATCGCCATGCCTATTCAAACTATCTTAAAATGCTACATTAAGAAAAAGAACCTCTTCTCAATAAAAGTACCCGAGGAAATCAAGCTGTCAGAGCTCTGTGTGCATGTGTGTGAGGCCTCCCTTGCAGAGCTTTCCATCTTCTAGATCCAGTCGAAGCGCCTTGCTCTCTAGATCAGGCACACAGTTGCTGTCCTAGGGACTTCTCTTGTCCATCATCCTGGAAACCCTCTCACCTGCCTCCTGATTTGGAGCCCCTGTTTTGGGGGTCCCATGCATTTCTCTTTGTTTTCTTGCTGTGCACCTTCCAATAGCTTCCTATGCAGGACTGCTGTGTTGTCCCATGCTTGTGGACATGATTTATCATGTGGCTGTGCTTCTGGCATACCATTCAAATGTAATAGCAATGTGGACGGCACCCGCCCCCTTAGAGTTGGCTCTTGATAAAGGGCACATGGGAGCTACATTTTTTGAGACTTGGTTTTTCTTAAAATGTCTTTATCCCACTCTCACACTCATATTTGCGTAAGTGTACAATAATTTCCCCCTCAGAATTTTGACTTGCTGCATTGTTTTCTAGCTTTCAGTTTTTGCTTTAGAGAATTCAATACTTTTCTGATTCCCAGTTCTTTGTAGGTAACCAGATTTTTCTCTCTGGAGACTTATAGGATCCTGTCTTTATCCCCGCTGTTTGGAAAATTCACAGTTACATGTTTGGTGGATGTTCTTGGTTTGCTGGTACAGATTTGCTCTCCACATTTTTCCACCCTGTTCTGGGCCCCAAGAGGCTGGCCTTTGTCTCCAGCTTCTGTTTAGGTTTAGCCACTGAGTGGTATCAGCAGGAGATCAGAGTTTCTTTCTCAAACACCAGTTCTGGGTAGGTGTTCAAGTCAGCAGCTGCTCTGTTCCAGGCATTCATTCAAAGACTAGGCTGGTGGAGACCCTGCTAGCTTCCTCACAGGGCTTCTAAGGTTGTCTTGCCTGATCTCATCCCAGGAAGAGGAAAAGAGCATGAGGTGTGCATGGGGGAAATCTAGAGATGGCCCTTATTATTTGATTGAACCACATGAAATTGCTGTTTTATATGGTTCAGCCTAATATACTACAAGTATTTTGTCTTCTTTCAACTTTTATAATGTGCCTTTTTAAATGCACGATTTAAAAATTATGACCCACGTGTATTGATCATTTTATTTATAGCTTTTGTTTTTGGTGTCTGATTTTAAGAGAGCTTCCAAAGTCTCACATATTTTCTTCTAATACCCTTCATTTCACCTGTAATTTATTTTCATGAATGGTATAAGGTGTGGAGCTAACCTCATATTTTTTCAAATAAATAGCCCATTTCATCAGTGCTTTTTATTGAATAGACCCTCCTTTCTCCACTGATTTGCAACTCCTCCTCTATTAATCCCTGGAGTCCCAGGTATATGAGATTGTTTCTGGACTCTCCATTCCGAAATTGAATATTGATCTTTTCCTGAGCTAATTCCAAACTATTCTGATTGTTATAACTTTATAAAATATTTTTATATCTTGAAAGTAATTCTCCCTTTGCTCTTCTTTTACAAAAAAAATGTTGACTTCTTTATGCACACTTTTGTTTTTTTGCAACTTATTTGCTCTGTATGTAGAGGGACATGTCCTTGGAGTTCCATTCTATGCATACTTTTTCATTTGAATTTTAAAGTCAGCTTGTCAAGTTCCATGAAAAACTCTGATTTGATTTTGATCAAGAACATATTGCTCACAGTATGATTTGGGGAGGAATTTATTTGTTATGTAAAATTATATATATAATATATACATTTATAATATAAATCTTATATGTAATATGCATTATATAAATGTAATGTATATAAGCATATATCTATTTAATTTTTTAAAATATTCTTTAGTGAAGTTTTATAGTCTAAAAGTGACTATAATTTTCTTATTAAGGTTATATTTTAAGTATCTTATAGTGTGTTTTGCTTTTGTGAATGGAATATTTTTATATTACATTTTCTAATTGGTTACTACTGCTATCTATGAATGCTACAATTTTACATCTGATAACCTTGCTGAATTCTCTCTTTTTAAAAATATTTTTTTTATTGATTTCAGAGAGGAAGTGAGAGAGGGAGAAATAGAAACATCAATGGTGAGAGAGAATCATTGATTGGCTGCCTCCCACATGCCCCCACTGGGGATTGAGCCCGCAACCTCCTGCAACCTAGGCATGTGCCCTTGATCAGAATTGAACCTGGAACTGATCAGTTCGCAGGCCAGTGCTCTATCTACTGAGCCAAACCAGTCAGGGCTAAATTCTCTTTTTAGTTCTACTATTTTATCAGTTGATTTTCTTGGATTGTGTAGGTATACTATCAGATCTTCTGAAAATCACATGTCTCTTCTTTATCAATCTTTATACTTCATTTCTTTTTCTTGTCATATGGCAAGGTCTTCTAATATAATAGTGGTCATGATCAGAAACATGCATGTCTTCTTCCTAACCTTAACAGGAATGCTACTAGCTTTTAAGTGTGATGCTTGCTGTAGCTTCTGTCCCTTACTACCTAAGAGTTTTTATTGTGAATTTTTATTGTGAACTTTAAAACTTAAATTATCACAATAAGCACATAACCTACTTCTTTATCCAGTAGTTACACTTAAATAAACAGAACATTAATTTTTTATCTAAGGATTGGAAAACTGTGTCTTTAAAATTTAATTATTCACTTGTCACCATCCTTTCCTATTTTAAAATTCAGGTTCTGAACATGATGGAAGAAAATGAAGCAGAAAATAATGTTGCAAAATTAGAGCAACGGGAATTTGGCCTCGATCTGGACGAACTGGACCGGCTTCAGAAAGAAAGTGAGAGAGAAGTGGCAGAGGTATGGAAAAATCTGATTTAAGCACTACAGTGAAGGAAGCAGAGAGAAAATAGGAAGGAAAACTTTTCTAGAATTATGCAAATAAAACAAAAACTTTTCCAGCACACAATGTGAATAAAGCACACCTAGTGTGTATGGGTGAAACGAGTCAGATAATTTTTGAATTTTGGGGTTAGGGGAAATAAGATCATCCAGGCCAGCCAGACATCTGATGTCTGTCTCTCTTCTATGACATCCATACCAAACATCTTCCACCATGAGTTTGAACATTTTTAGACATCCCCTCAGCTGCTTCATGTCAACTTTGGACGCTGTGGAGTAACCCCTTAATTAGAGTTGAAATCTTTCTCCCTATACTCACTGATTCTTCTATTCTTTGTGTACCATCAACTCTATGGCCACTCTGAAAATGGTTAGAGAAGATTGGTAATTACCATGGTATCTTCTATTGTCTCAGCTAATTATCCCAGCTCCTATGACCATCATATAATGTAGTTTGAATAGCTTCATCATCATCACACAGTTTTTCTCTGATTTCATTATTTTTGAGGCTGGCACTCACAAAAGAATTCCAATTATTATCTGTCCAGTTTAGAGAAAAGCATAAACTGAAACCTCTACATTACAAAATTCTGTACTTCTATTAATTCAGCCTTTGCATCTTTTTGTGGCAGTCACATCACATTGTTTACTCATATTGATTTTATTTTAGGTAAAATCCCTAATTGTGTTTTATACAGGATGTTCTTAAGTTACCTCTTTCTCAACATTCATGGTATATTTGATTTTTTAAGTGTACATGTGTAAACACATTTCCCCCTCTTAACAAGAGAATGAAATATAGCTGGATTCAAGGACGTGCAAGTGAATTATATAGTTGGTTAAACAATTACATAAACAGAGACTGATGTCTCTAAGAGAGAGGTTTCCAATGATATGTATCAGGACTCTGTCCTATTAACCCTTTGCACTCACTTGCTTTTTTCTCGATTCCTTTATTCTAATGCTAACCACGTCGAGTCACACTAGACATCCGAGTGCAAAAGGTTAAACATGTTTATTAATGACTAGAGGCCCGGTGCACGAAATTCATGCACTGGGGGGGCGGGGATGTCCTTCAGCCCAGCCTGCACCCTCTCCAATCTGGGACCCCTCGGGGGATGTCCAACTTCCAGTTTAGGCCCAATCCCACAGGGTACAGGCCTAAACTGGCAGTTGGACATCCCTTTCACAATCTGAGACTGCTGGCTCCCAACCGCTCGCCTACCTGCCTGTCTGATCACCCCCTAACCACTCCCCTGCCAGCCTGATCGACTCCTAACTGCTCCCCTGCTGGCCCAATTGCCCCCAACTGCCTTCCCCTGCCGGCCCAGTCGCCCCTAACTGCCCTCCCCTGCTGACCCGGTTGCCCCTAACTACCCTCCCCTGCCAGCCCGGTCACCCCTAACTGCCCTCCCCTGCAGGCCCAGACACCTCTAACTGCCTTCCCCTGCCAGCTTGGTTACCCCCAACTGCCCTCCCCTGCCAGCCTGGTCGCCCCCAACTGCCCTCCCCGCTGGCCTGATTGCCCACAACTACCCTCCCTTGCCAGCCATCTTGTGGCAGTCATCTTTGACCCCATGGGGGCGCCCATCTTGTGCGAGGGCATGAGGGTCAATTTGCATATCACCTCTTTATTATATAGGATTGGGGTGAATATGTAGAAATGAGGCAGATTTGTCAAATGGGGGACATGATGCTGAGAATAAGTGAAAATTTATTTGGATAACAGAATCAAGATCAAAAGGACCTCAACAGACTGACTCGAGGAGATAAAATGTACCTGAATTATCGTTTATCTATCAATTCATTCCACAATGCTTATTGAATACCTATTTTGTGCCAAACACTATTGTAAGTGCTGGAAATCCTATATAATAAAAGCCTAATATGCAAATAGACCAAATGGCAGAACGACCGGTCGCTATGACGCGCACTGACCACCAGGGGGCAGATGCTCAATGCAGGAGCTGCCCCCTGGTGGTCAGTGAGCTTCCACAGAGGGAGCGCCACTCAGCCAGAGCCAGGCTCACAGCTGGCGAGTGCAGCGGCAGTGGCAGGAGCCTCTCCCGCTTCCACGGCAGCACTAAAGAGCAGTGAGCCAAATGGTAAGGAGCAGTGAGCAGGTAGGCAGTAAGGAGCAAGGGGTCCTGGATTGTGAGAGGGTGCAGGCCGGGCTGAGGAATCTCCACCCCGCCCCTGAGTGCAAGAATTTTGTGCACTGGGCCTCTAGTCTATATAAAAGCCTAAACAACCGGCCGACTGGCCAGTAGCTATGATGCACACTGACCACCAAGGGGCAGATGCTCAACACAGGAGCTGCCAACCTGCAGTGATTTGGCAACTGTGGTTCTCAGGTGACACACCCAGAACCATAGAGGAGGGAGCCCCATTCCAGGGTGCGTCACCCGAGAACCGCCCTCTCGCTATCCAGGACCCCTCGGGGGATGTTAGAGAGCCGGTTTTGGCCCGATCCCTGCAGGCTAGGCCAACGGACCCCACTGGGCCTCTAGTACAGTAAATAAAACAGGTCCCGCCCTACATGGGGCTAATCTAGTGGAGAAGAGAGACCATAAATAAACAAACCTCTCTATATTGTGTGATTAAAACAAACTGGATGCTGTGATAGATGTGGGAGATCCACTTCTGTAGTCAAAGAAGATCACTTTAAAGGGGTGACATTTCAGTTGGGAATTAAAAAAAGAGAGGGAGCTGGCTATGCAAAGTTCTGGGGAGAGAATATCGGGCAATGGTAGCAGCAAGAACAAAGGCCCTGAGGCAAAAGTGGCTTAGAGTATTCCAGGAAGAGAAAGGCAGACAGGCTGTAGCACAGTGGGCGGGAGAGAGCCTCATTGAATGTGGGAGAGATATCGATTCCTTGTATATCATGGTAAAGAATTTCGCTTTTTAAATTAAAAATGCAATAGGAAGCTGTTGAAAATGATCCCATTTTTATTATAACAAATAAGCACCAATTTAGGGGCTTTCTGAATGTTATTTGGTTTTGCAACAATCCAAAAATATAGGTTTTTGTTTTCCCCACTTGCAGAAACTGAGACTTCAGGGCTAGCGCCACTTGGCTAAGATCCCATGACTAGGATCTGAGTAAGGAAGTGCCAGTCTGCCCACCAGGCTTCAGGCCCTTCCTCCTTGGCCCTGCCTTCACTCGGGCCTGGAATGTCCCTTTCTATTCGGGTACAGGGTTCTCCCAGACCATTCTGCTAGACTGCTCTGCAGGGAGTGTGGGTTAGGTGCCTGTTCCCATCCTCACTCTAGCATTGATTCTGTCTCCAAATACACGCTGTCTACCCAGTGCATCTGGGGGCACAGCAGCACTGTGTTGGGGAAAGAAGACCCAACTCCACCACTACTAAATATGCAGCCCTGACATTTAGTGAATTTACAACTGATATATATTTTTTAAGAGGCCACATTTTCATTTTTATCTTTCTCTTCATCTATGTTCTTCAAGATAAGAAAAGATGTGGAGATGCATAACCTAGCCAAGAGCTATTTGGCTGAAATTATTAAAGAAGAATGCTGGAATTCAATGGCTGTGAAAGGTCGGGCTCTGAAGGTAACAGATGTAACTGCAGCTGTAAGGTGCCCACCTTAACTTAGCCAGCGAGAAGTTTCATTGAAAGTCTCATGGCAGAAAATTTTTTTTAAAAAAGAACATTAAGAAAATCTATACATAAAAAAAGCATTCAAAGCATACCTTGCCCTTTCTGTGCTGAATTTTACCTAGATGTGTCACTTTTTCTTGTCTCGTTCTTCCCTCTCTGCTCAGTCCCTGTGTACTTCCAAGCTAGCACCTCTTAAGGTTTGTCTTAGCATCTCTTTCCTCTATGACACTACCTGCATCCAAGTCTTCATATCTGTCTGTTTCAAAATGTCACTCACCATCCACACAGACTGAAAATTAAAAACACTATTTTTCACCTTTCTACCTGTGCCTGCCTTCACATTTTTTAAAGGACTGTTTTTCATGCTTTTTCGTTGAGATTCCCATTTCCCTCTTTGTGTAGGGTGACCCAAAGTCCCAGTTTCTACCTGTGATCCTAGAGTAACTATTAACAGCACCCTCTTCACTTTTAATTATGCCCCGAACCCCATTTGGTTAATAAAGTATATGGTCAGACTACGTTTATGTGATTGCATATTCCTCAAAAACAGAGTTTTGGACTAGATAATTCTTTATTGTGGATTGAATGTAGGATGTTTTGCAACATCCCTGGCCTCTATCTGCTAGACCCCCAATACTCCCATTAGTAAAAATCAAAAATGCCTCAAGATATTGCCAGTTGTCCCTGAGGGGCTGGAGAGGAGGGGAAAGGGCAAGCAACATCACTCCTAGTTGAGAACTACTGCTCCAGAAGTAAATCCTTCACAAAACACAGTATTTTTAAACAAAGTTTACGCCAGTACTAATGGAATATATTGCTTTATTTTCAAGGAAGCTTCCATTTTCAATTTCACTCATGCATGATAACCTATGAATTAATTTTTGTCAGGGGAAACATCCCCTACTCCATCCCAGATACACACACTTACACTAAAAATGGATTTCTTTTGTGTGTTTTTCCAACAAGTGCTTTCATATCCCCTATGTGGTTGAGAACTTCCCAATGAAAGAACGCACGGAAGAAGAGCTGAAAGAAGTGAAGAGGGTTTTGCAGCTAAAGAAGATTGAAACAGAGTGTTTGAAAGTACAATTTTAAATATATGTGTGTTTATATAAGTGATAGGTTTTATTTCAAAACCTTCACACAGATTTGAGTTGGGATACAATTTAAAATAAATAGGTATTGTCAGTATTTATATTTTCATTCCTTGTTAATTTGTAGAATGTATCCTAATGAATATAGGAATCAAATCTACAGAATCAAGAAGCCTGCATCCTACACAACACTGGCTAGCCTTTAAATGTGAGGATATAGCCCAGCCAGTGTGGCTTAGTGGTTGAGCATCAACCTATGAACCAGGAGGTCACAGCTCTATTTCCGGTCAGGGCACATGCCCGGGTTACAGGCTGGATCCCCAGTGTGGGGCATGCAGGAGACAGCCCATCAATGATTCTCTCTCATCATTGATGTTTCTCTCTCCCTTTCTTTTCCTCTCTGAAATCAATCAAAGTATATTTTAAAAATAAAAAAGCAAATGTGAGGATATACTTTAAAAAATGAGATTTGGGAATGAAATGCCCTACTCTTTTTATCTTCTCATCTCTCTAGGGATTGCATTTTAGGATAATTGATCAAAGATGAAGTAGTGTCTGTTTTGATGAAATTATGCTTTTTCCTAAAGCAATTCCAGCTTTTTACAAAGCAGCAATCTATCAAACCACTACAAAAACACTTGCCCCACTAGTGCAATTTTGTTTTGGCAAAAACCTTGCATCCATTATTTTTCTGAAACATAAAATGAAGGTATATTTAATTCTTCTTAACCTACACCCACCAGTTTTATGTGAACAAGTTCCTTTGTAAAACATGAAGAAAGGGTGTATTTTTTAATGCTTAAGTTCTAACAAAGACTCAGAATATTTACAAACAGCTATCATTCTGACAGCAAAATATAAGTATTACATACTAGCAAGGACAATTTCTACTCTTTTGATTTACCCACAGTTTATCAGTTTCCAAAGCTTTCACCTCTTCTGCAGCAGTTTTAAGTCTATCCATCACTTTAAATTCAGTTGTTGACAGGACAATTTAACTTCTTTGGAAAAAAACACACAACAACACATATTTTTATTGATTTCAGAGAGGTAGGGAGAGGGAGAGAGAGAAACATAAAAAATGAGAGAGAACCACTGATCAGCAGACTCCTGCACACCTCCTTCTAGAGATCCAGCCCACAACCTAGACATATGCTCTGACTAAAAATTGAATTGTGATTACTTGGTTCATAGGTCAACGCTTAATCACTGAGCTACATCAGCCGGGACAATTTAACATCTTAAAGTGATTGTTGAAGCAATTAAGTTGTCACAAAATTGCCCTTTAGGGAATTCTTATTAACTTCCATGTCACCTTTTTCTATATTTAGCTACGGAAGGAAATTATAGAGGTTCAGTCTGCTATTACCATGGTTAAAAAGCCTCATCATGAAGAGGAGGATGAAGAGGAGGACGAAGACATAGCAATAAAAGATACCAGGTTGCCCAATTACCTGCTTGGCAGTCTGTGTACTGATTTTGGGATACATGCCTCTTTGTTGTCAAGCCAATTGGAACTTCATTCCAGAGAGGAGAAAATCAACCAAATTATATTATTAAAAGTGGGTGAATTTTTTTCTTTATCCCTGAAAATCTCTAAAAATTCTCATGAGGTATCTTATAAAGGCTCAAAAATGGAAATCTCATGCCAATCAAGTGATGTCTTTATATACACAGATAAATATTTAGATGTTCTTTAAATATCCACGTTCTTTAAGCAAAGCTGTGTACAAGCGTGTCTTTCATCCATTTGGATTGGGTTCTGTGATAACAGATTTTCTAAAAAACACCTACACTGGCTGACACCACAAACAAATCATTCTTCTACTTAGATCTTCAATAAGTTCAAAAATAAAAGAAATCTTTGAATGCCATCTTCAAGGAAACCTTGATGTCAATTAGGACCTCCTTGTATGATCAAGGTGTGATTGCTTGTCTATCCCCTTAACCTTGGAAATATAATTTCCTCCCTAAGATTTGCGTAACTTCTGGGGCTCAGGAATAAGGTGCAGCATCCCTCAGGCTCTAAGCTCCTACTGCTTACTTTCCACCAAACAAAAGTCAGTCTCAGGACACATCTGTACATGCCTACAGGAAGGATTTTGATAATTCAGTGACGGAGATTACACCAATGCAAATAGTCTGAAATTTAATGTTGGCCATTCCTGATCCTGGAAGTCCTTCAGCCATGTCTACACTTTGAGTTCTAGCCTCCTGCCATGTTACTCTGCTCTCTTTTCCTATTTCTCTTCTCCTTCAACCCCTGAAATTCCTGTGCATTTATAATAAGAACTGTTTAGTTATCTCTTTTTGCTGCCCAGTTTCTGTTGAACTATGCATTTAAGGTCTCACTTTTCTGCTGCTTTATTAAACCATTTTCCTACAAAAAGGTTCTTTTAGCCCAAGATAAATTCTGGTGCCAGCTGCTAAGATCATTTTCCCACCCTGCTTTAATGGTTTCATCTTCAACAGGATAGATATAGAGAATAAACTCTGATGGTAAAATAAAGGCTACTTTGAATTGATCCATTGTCCCTACCAGAGATGGGAATAATTCATTGGAACCCACCTGCCACCTTAGTAATTGGCTGATCCACCTAGCCAGCTTGCATCCCCTTCTTACCTGAGAATAACCTGACTGTACATGGGATCAATATTGTGTGTGGTTGTGCTTGTCTAGTAGATTCCAAATAACCTCTATAGGCCATCTCTTCCTCACTACATCTCCCCCAAACACAGTTCCAAAGAAAAGACATTTCCCAATTTAAGCACATACACACTGCTTTTTGCATGTTTTATGATAATTTTTAAAGAATATATACAAAAGAGCTTCCAACTATTCACCCCCCACTTCAGCATATTGAGTTATAACTTACATTTTGGGAAGAAGGTTGTGGTATAAGTTGTTGCCTTCATCCTATATATGGGATACCACTGTGGGTTAATGAACCAAGAAATGACTTAATATAAACAGTGTTTTAGAAAGATTAATTTGCTGAAACTTAAAATAATTTTGTGGGAAAAGTAAAGCTGTAGGATTATGTTACCAGTAAAGATATAATGTGATGTGTTTTCAGTAACATATTGATATTTCAGGATATCATTTACAAGGTAAAAACTGTTTTCAATAATGAGTTTGATGCTGCATATAAACAAAAAGAGTTTGAAATTGTACGTGTGAAGGAAAGAAATATAAGAATTCAAGAAATTATTTTAGATCTGGAATTGGAAGAATCAGTCTGGCTACCAGAATTTGATGACTCTGAGAAGCCGGAGAGAACCCTTGTTGTGGAAAGTAGTGAGGTATTGGCAAGCTGCATTATCTCTTCTTTTGTTTCTCGTGACTGTTTCTCAAGCTCTTATTTACTCATTTTGTTTGTACTACTAGAAGTGACAGCATTCCCAGTTATAAGTAACAAAAAAAGTTGACATAGCCTCAGCAATAATGAAGATTTCTTTTATGAGTCCCAAGTTGTTCAGAGATTTGGACACCAAGTCTAGAAGGAAGCAGGAACCTCAGACTGGAGTCTGGTGGGGAGTTTGGGAGTCTGTCTTCATCTCTTGGTCCTCTTCTCTCTGCATTTCAGCTTCCAGAAGTTTCTGCTTTGTATCTCCCTCACTGAAGAGAGCAGCTGATCTGAGCCTGAATCTCTTAGTCCCAATTCCAGATTTACCTGGGAGGGGGCTCCTTGGTGCACCTTGTGTCCAGTGCCTGTGCAGCAGGAGTTTGGGCTCCATTGTGGGAGGGAGGCTGACAGCGCTCCAGGAATTCTGTAGGCCGTTAGGGCAGCATGGGTCCCAAAGAAAGGGGCTTCCTGGACAGCCTTCTTAAAAGGTGTGTGGCACAGAGGCGATTAACAAGAAAGGCTTAAAAAAACAACAACAACAAAGTACAACCACATTTCATTTCTAAAAAGTAAAAAATGCTAAAGAATGCTCAAAGAAAACCCCTTGTTCACATGAAACGATCTAAATTGCTTTGGGACAAAAGGTAACAGTGTCACTTAGAAGTAACAGCAAACACTTACACTGTCACTGTTCAAAGTGCCCTAGATAGATTTAGACTAAGTTATCATTATAAGATCTTATAAAATAGGTACCAATATTACCTCCATTTTACAGAAAAGGAAACAGGCACAGAGAGGCAAAGTAGCTTGACAAGTTACTTCACAGTTACAAAGGTAGTAAGCAACAGAGTTGGGGTTTGAACTCAATCATTATACTTCCAAGTACTTCCTCTTACCCTCTACACTCTATAGTACTTGTTTAAGGGAGTCGGTTCTTCCAGAGCCAGACTCTAGCTACAAGACTTAAGTCACAAGGACCCCCAACCTGCTTCTCTCACGTCAAAATTGCTTACAATTATAATGGAGATATAAAATTTGAGATTTTTGCAATGCAATTCTACTTTTATTTCCTTCCATTGCGAAGAAACATTCCCACGTCAAAACTGCTGCTCTGGGCTCACTTTGTATGCACATAATTAACCCTGCCCACTGCTTCCTCTCCTATGCTAATCCCTTCTGCATTTAGGAGAGTGATCTTACAAAAACCATTCTGTCCTTCCCTGCTTAACCCCTGCAGTAGCTGCTCATTTCACTCTGGATAACACCCACAGTCTTTCTGATGGCTCACCCTGGGCCTCCTTCACTCCAGCTGCTCTCCCTGCCTAGCTCTGTTCTGGCCACACTTGCATTCTCACAATTCCTTGAATGTCCCAAGCTTTGACCTTTCAGAACCTCCATCCTGAAGGATTTGGCTTAGATGGCACTTCTTTGGACCCCCTTCGCTTCCCATCTAAATCAGGTCCCCTGTTTAATTTCTTTAGTGACAGAGATGGATTTAGAGAGCTAATAGAGAAACAACTATTTTTTTCAGTCCTCTCATTTTAGACCTTCACTTCATTCCAAATATAGGAAATTGGTTGTAAAATCTGGATATACCCTTTATCCCCTTGATACCTTCTAAACTCTTCTTAGTGTGTGGAAAGAAAGTTTGGTTGAATTTTGTAAAAAGAACAGCAGAAAAATACATTTTTTTCTTTCAGATTACAGCTCAAAAACATATTCCTCCTTGGCAAAAAGCCAAAACAGAATTGATTGCAGCCCAAAAAATGGAGCAATGGCTTCAGTCACAGGTATGCAGTTTTGCACAGTACCTAAGACCCTCACTCCTTTATGGATTCCTGTTCCTAATTTGGTTTAACAGTGTTGTTCTTGAACTCTACTATAGAAACATATAACACACTTGTCATGGTCAGAGTCACTGGAATCTCAGTGGCCCCCTTCTCCTCTCCCCTCCATGCCACTGTTCACCCTCCCCTTCCTAACTGCCTTCATTCTAACATTGAGTGGGAGGCTGCCTGAGGTCCCACCAGAGTGTCCAATCTCTGGGTCACCTACCTGCCCTCGCTGACCCTGGCTCTTTCCCAGGCCAATAGCACCAGACATCGAGCCCTGATGGACATGATGGGAGGAGTTCTGGAAGTCAAGAAGGAAGACATTCTGAGAATGGTGAGATTTCCGACATCCTTATCAAAAGTGGAATTGGGTGATGAGGACTATTTACAGTTGACCAATTTTGTCTATATGAACCTGAGCTTTAAAGTTCTACAGCAACGAGTAAACAACCTCCAGTACCTTATAAACACACCACATCAGGCAAACAAGATATTGGGAACCACAGACTTGCCTTTCAATCTGACAAAAAGGGCAAACAAACAAAAACAAGCAACCATAGTGTTTTGGTCTCACTGAAAGCAGGGATAATGCTGCACCTGTTATCCTCCTGAGGATCATTCCCTTTGACATCTGACATAGGTGTCCCTGGAGCTCAGGTGTAGTTCTAGCTATGAAGATATCAACACACACCTCCAAACCTGTCACCTAAGAGTCTGGGTACATCACAAACTGTCCAACCTCATTTCAGTTACAGAAAAACAGTTGTTACTTTTTTTTTTTTCTTACATTTCGGTCAAAGTGTCAGGTGATTATCTTGCTACTGTAAAGAACTATACCGTGTTAAAGGGCTCTTGCTTTTAACAGAACGATAACCCCGAACTTGTATTGTATTGCTACATGTATATTTGTGCTCCAGTACATGCTTTCCTTTCTATCTTCAGGTGATTCCTCAGCCTGCTTTCATGGCAAAACCTGATGCTATATGGACTGAAGAGGAAAGAAAACAATTCAAAGACTATGAGAAAAAAGTCAAGGAGTTAAATGAAGAAAGAGATAAGTATAGAAAGGTCAGAAGTACAAATAATTCATATATCCTACCATATCCAGGATTTTGTTTTAATATATTTTCAAATTAAGTGTTCTTGATTTTCTCATTGTCGTCAGTAGTTTAAGGATAGTGTTTCGACTGCAATTTTGAAGGTAATTTAGGGAAGTGGGTGGATATAAAGTTAAAGCGTTAGAACAATTTAAAACAAAAAGAATGTATTTAAAAAAAATTTTTAAGTCCTTACTGATTTCAACATTTCCCACGTCATTACAATTCATTTGGTTCTCCAATCATTCTTCAAATGTTTCATGAACAGCTACTACAGTATATTCAAGGCACTGCTCTGTATTGTCGACAGCTATTTGAGTTCAGTATTCCTCCTGCTTGATTTACTCTCAATCTCAAGGAAAGGACCTGAGGGAAGAAGGACACCATCAGCGCGGCACACACTTTACAGTTCTAATTTGAGATTTTTGCAATGCAGTTCTACTTTTATCTCCTTCCATTGCGAAGAAACATTCCCACGTCAAAATTGCTTACAATTACAATGGAGATATAAAAGCTGATGGTATACAGCCAGATAAATAACATGTATTCCTCTGTGAAGAAATTAAATCATACCGTCATTCGAGGCAGGACAGTTTGTCAGCTTTACAGTGGCTGTATCTCATGAACAGTTTCTTTGAACCTATTGTTAACCTGTCCTGTTTTTATTCACTGCAGTCCTCTAAGAGTGCCCTGGCATTTTATCTTAAGATAGTGCTTTCCTGAAAGCCAAAATGAGTAGTTTTGAATGCAGTAAAGATTGCAAGGAGTTGGGGAATATATATAAAGTGTGGTATTTACTCCATGGTCCTGCACTGTATGATAGTGTACTCTAAAAATCAATAAAAACATATTTTAAAAAAATAAAAGGGGGTGGGACTATTTTTCCCTGATATAGAACTGCTTAGAAAAATAAAACATACCAAAAAATAAGAGAGGATATATATTCACTTCTTATTTCCTTAAAATATAAACAATTCTATGAAGATGTATTCATGTCTTTTACAAAAATCAAGATTTCTTTTTCCAGGCTGAATGTGTGCCTGGAAATTTCTAGTCTATATAGAGTCAGAACTTTCTGGAAAGATTTGCTGTGATCTGTTTTACTAGGCTTACTGCCACCTGCATCATTAGTAATGATCAGTGATTCTTAGCTTTCTTTTTTTCAATAAAATATTTTTAAGCAAAAATCTCAGGCTCACAATTTAACCTACAAATCCAGGTACAACACCTCTGAGTGAAGGGGGGCGGAGGGCCCAGAACACCTCTCAAGACTTGCCTGCCACCTGCCTCTCCCTGTGGCAAAATGTGAACACCACCTCCTAGGGCATTTGAAGTCCCTAAACGTTAATTTTGCTGTTGACTTCCTTTCTTTCAGTCCTTAGAAGCAGAATTGAAGAAACTTCAAAACTCAATTCAAGAAAGCACACAGAATTTTGATGAATATTTGAAAAGACTCTTTGAAAGGAGAGTGAAGGCAGAAATGGTTGTCAACCAGGTAAATAAAAGATTCCTTATATTCCTTTTTAAAAAATGGGTTTCCAGGTCCTTTCAGTGTTCCTGGGATATTGACCAACATCCCTTCTGGCACCAAGGTCCTGGGGGCTCTGGCCCTGGCTCCCACTCTAGCCTCATCTGTGCCACCTGCCTCCTGTGGTGCCTTTTGTCCTTCCTCCCAACTCTACTAGTAATATTCTCTGCCAACTTCTTTGCATCCTGGCCTATATCTATTTAACTGTCAGGTTCCAGCTTAAAAGCCAATTTCTCAAACTACATTAGATCTTCCTATTATATACTTTGTTCTTTTGCTTTGAATCATTTATTACAACTAAATTTTAGTTTTTGTGAGGTTACGTTTTAATGCTCCCAACACTGTCTCCATGAGTCCGTCCTGTTCATCCCTGTATCTCCAACAACTAGCAAAGGGCTGGGTTTATCTAGTATATGTTAAATAAATGAATAATCTACATGCACACAAGATCAAATGAAAAATCTGGCTTAATTTGATTCAGCAGTAAGAATATAAATGAAGCATGCATTGACTAGAGAAGCAAGAAGACCAAGAAGTGGAGCCTTTAAATTCTGAGGGAAAATTATTCCTAACATTGGATTTTATGCCTTGCCAAGCTATCAACTGAGTGTAAGAGAAGAAGAAGAATATTTTGAGAAATGCAAAGTCTCAAAAGTTTACATGCACCCATTTTCAGGGAGCTGCTGGAAGATGTTTCTCACCAAAGCAAGGGGACCAACCAAAAAAGATGAGGGTAGTTAAAGGAACCTTGAGGAAGCAATCTGTATCCTTAGCAGCCCAACAGGAATAATATACCAAAAAAGGTTTTATTTAAGAGAGTTTAATGCATGGACTCTTTACTGAGGTATAGGCAAGGGAAACAGCAAGGAATGGTGAAACACACAGGGACTAGAAACAATGGGAAACCAGTATCATCCCTACAGCTAAAGAGGCAAGGGAAGGAAGCTGGAACCAGGGCCCAGCAAGACCTGTAGCCATGGGAGAGGCGTCACTCCTCAGCAGACATGGCCATAGATAGAACACAATGACTGGCCTGGCAGGAAGGAAGTGTATTATATGGTAGTTGGGTGGGGGAAGACTGGAAATGAATATCCCAGCATTAGTCATAAGAGCAGCATTAGTCATAATGGCCAAAAAGTAAAAATAATCCAAATGTCCAACAATTGTAATGGGTAAATAAAATATGGTTTATCCATATAATAGAATGTTAGTGCATGCTATGACATGGATGAACCTTGAAAACGTGCTAAGTGAAAGAAACCATATACCCAAGACCACATAGTGAATAATCCCATTTATATGAAATGTCCAGAATAGGCAAATCCATAGAGACAGAAAGTTAATTAGTAGTTGCCTTGGGGGTGAGGCAGGGAGGCCTCTGGGAGGTAGGCAGGGTGGGGGAGGTGGAGAGAAATGGGAAATGCACACCCCATACTGGGGATGTGCCCGCAACCAAGGTACATGCCCTTGACTGGAATCGAACCTGGGACCCTTGAGTCCGCAGGCCGACGCTCTATCCACTGAGCCAAACCGGTTTCGGCTAAAGCTGTTATTTTAAAAAGATATGCTTTAATATCTTTCGTACAAGATAATGAGAAAACTATCACAGACTACTAAGTAATATCAAAAGGACTCAGGAACCAACTTTAAAAGCTCTCCTAAAGGGAACAATTTAAGATTCAACAATGATAATAATTGCAACAAACTGAAACCCATCAAATTTGTTTAAATTTATAAATTTGTGATATTTTAAAAAGTAAAAAATGCTAATGGTTCACTTTCAGAAGATAACAACCAATTCATTATATAAATAAACTGGTAAAGAGAAAGCATCAAGTATTTATTCTACCTTTCTATATGTACTGTAACAAAAAAGCAGAGAAGGAGAAACCTCTCTTTATAAAATAACTAAAGGCCCAATGCATGAAAATTCGTGCAAGAGTAGGCCTTCCTTCCCCCGGCTCCCGGCACCGGCACCGGCTTCCCTCCGGCCCCAGCTTCGGCTTTGTCAGGAAGGATATCCGGCATGACGTCTAGAAGGATGTCCGATCTAATTAGCATGTTACCCTTTTATTACTATAGATTTCAATTAGTAAGTTAAAAAAAGGAATAATAGAAATAGAATATTACCATTTTGCAACTCTCAACGGATTAATGGACCTGAGCATTGAGCATTGATAGCTGATAACATCACAAAAAGAAAGACAACTGGTATTAGATGTCTCCTTTTAAAAGAACACAGTATCTCCTACAGTCTTGCCCAGTGGTCAGCAAACTCATTAGTCAACAGAGCCAAATATCAACAGTACAACGATTGAAATTTCTTTTGAGAGCCAAATTTTTTAAACGTAAACTTCTTCTAATGCCACTTCTTCAAAATAGACTCGCCCAGGCCGTG
The DNA here is from genome assembly GCF_951640355.1 of Cnephaeus nilssonii. NCBI lineage: Eukaryota > Metazoa > Chordata > Mammalia > Chiroptera > Vespertilionidae > Cnephaeus > Cnephaeus nilssonii. The sequence continues at coordinate 46,787,068 of NC_137087.1, read as the reverse complement.
GTATTTTGTGGAAGAGCCACACTCAAGGGGCCAAAGAGCCGCATGTGGCTTGCGAGCCGCAGTTTGCCAACCACAGGTCTTGCCAAAGGGATAAAATATGGGTCTCATCAGACCTCTGATCCAGCTGCCAATTTTCAGGAAATACATGGGATGAAGGACCCTGATAAAGTCACCATAAATATACAACTGGTAAAATGTAGACTAGGTGATAACTACAGATATATGTAAGGAAAAGAAAGGGATGGAAAGGAATCTGTGGAGTATTAAAAAACTTTAAAAATGTGACCTTTTTTAATACACAAGTTATACTATTGTACTTGGACAAACATACTTGGGTAATAAAACTCTAAGGAAACACAAGAAAGTGATTACTCTGAGTCCTGACAGTGGTTATCATTGGGGTGGAGGCTATGCTGGGACACATGGAAGGGCAAAGTTCTGGTTCTTGAAGTGGACAGTGACTACAAGGGTATCTGCCTTAATAATAATACATTAAACTCCATGTTTGTTTGATATATTTTTTTCTGTATATATGTTTTACCTTATATTGAAAAGATGAAAAGTGTAAAACAACTGAGTAGTTATTGTAACAGTTTATATCCCCATTTTCTTAGAAAAGATTTATCTTTCTTCTATGTCAAAAACTTGATTGATGAGTGCCAAGTCTTTGGCCCTAAGTAGAATAATCCTTTATTATTATTACTTTAAAATCTTTATTGTTGAAAGTATTACAGATAAAAAATTCTTTCTTAAATAGTACTATTGATCATTCTCCCCTCCCCTTTTTAAATATTTCCACAGGAGGAATTGAAAATAAGTAACCTTCTCTTTTCTTTGCTGTTGGATGAAGAATTAAGCACCAGAGAAACATTTCTAAACAACTATCTTTTAAAGAAGCAGGAGGAGAAAGTAAGTATAGTATCTGATACCTGAGTACAGCATTTTTGGATAGACATGCTCCTTTTGTAACAAGAGCACACATGCCTAGACCCTTCCTTCCTCCCATATTCCTACTCAGCTGTGTGCATTCCATGGCGCCCTGTCTGGGACTTTGCTCCAGGGTCAGGTGAAAGTTACGTGATTCTTCATTTGCAGTCATTTAGTCAAAAGAACCATTTACCTTTCATGTGACATCTATAATAATAAAAGTATAATATTCTAATTAGACCGGACGTCCTTCCAGACAGCCTTCAGGATGAAGGCAGGGCTGCGAGGGAAGCCCGGGTCCCAGGTGCCAGAGGGAAGCCGTGCTGGCAGCTGTGGGAAGAAAGGCCTACTCTTGCATGAATTTCATGCATTGGGCCTCTAGAATGGTTTATAAAATGAGGCCATATAGCTTCATGGTTGAAAAGACCTGATTTTAATCACTGACTGGCTATGGGGCCTTGGATAAGACATACAGCCTTTTAAGCTATTTGCAAGCTCTTCACTAGGGAATGTTGTTCTCTCTGGACCATATGGCACCCTACGTTTTACTAATATAAGCATTGGGTTAGATTATAGAATTAAAAAGCTGTCATATTCTATAAAACTTTATCTAATAAATAGGAGCATGGATAGATATGTTTCATTAAAGAGACAATGAAAGAAAAATGCTTGTCACATAATTTTCTAAATATGTCAGCCTTTATTGGTAATATTAATAAAAGATAAGTTATGAATATGGATGATTTAAAGTATCATATATGACATATGTACTTACTCTTTGCTAAGAGTCTGTTAAGCAGCATATGCAAAGCACCTTCTACATAGAACCCTACTCATAGCAACCCTGCAGGGTATTGGCGTTCCTCACAGATGTGGAGAGCATCTCAGAGAGACTGGTAACATGCCTAAGTCACCCACTAGTACATAATATGGCAGGAACTGGAACTATGGAAATAAGTGAAGACCATCTAAATGAGAATAAGCAGACTATTTATTCAGAGCTTGATATAGTGAGGGAACCAGCCACCATCATTTGTGTTTGGCAGACATTCAAAGGCAGGCAGAGGGATGGGAAAGTTTTATAATGAAAAACAGAGAGGGCTTCAGGTGCCCTCTACTCTGATGTTATTGGCATGAGGAAATGGGGTGGGGGTTGGGGAGAGGAAGTTATTTAGAAATTCGGCAGCCTATGTGATTGGTTTGGGGAGTATATTGGCTTTCTCTGGTTGGTCCTAAGTTAGAGATGGTGACAAATATTAAAAAAGTTATTTTTCAAGTCTTGACAGTTTGCGGCCAATTGCTATAGAGGTTAAGAGTAAGAGTTCTATTTTTATATTTCGTCTGGCCGTTGTCCTTTTACTGTGTATATTCAGTCTCTCAGAACCCAGCTCTAGGAGACTCCCAAGCCTGTGAGATTTTATCATCCATACTGCCCTGCCGAGAATGTAGCATGCTCTGTAGTCTCTTCCACACGCACATACAGAGCTAGCTATCCTCAGAAACAGGTGATTAGATGTTTGTTTCTTTAAAGTCTCCAGTTGGTTTACTTTTTCTATAAATGTTATCTGCAGCCCAGCTGGTGTGGCTTAGTGGTTGAGTATTGACCTATGAACCAGGAGGTTGAGGTTAGATTCTCAGTCAGGACACATGCCTGGGTTGCAGGCTCAATCCCCAGTAGGAGGCAGCCAATCAATTATTTTCTCTTATCATTGATGTTTCTACCTCTCTCTCCCTCTCCCTTCCTCTCTCTGAAATCAATAAAAACAATTTTTTAAATGTTATCTGCAATGGATATGTCACTGGCACATTTATCTTGTACTAGAAATTCCTTGTTCTTTTTAGTACCTCAAATATTTTTGTTTATTCTGAAGAATATTCAGTTACAACTGGCTATTCCTAATGTTATTATAGAGCCAGACTACAGAGGCCATCCAGAAAGCTAAAGATGACCTTGATTTGTACAAGGAGCACTATGACAACTTACTGGCAGAAGACAAGGTGAGAGCCATAGTCTTACCCACTTACCAATGCAGTAGAGTTGCTGATGCCTGGACTTAAGAGAAGATTAAAAGGAATACAATTTAATTTCCTCATAGATCCTTCTCCTACTAAAATTCCCAGTTATGAGTTAATTCCATTCTATACCTTTGTATATTTCTGAAAATCACTGTGTAAAATAAATGTGTGTAAACATCTCTGGTTTAAGCTTTCTCTTGCACAAAAATGAGAGAGGTCATCTAGACTTTGGAGCTTTTCAAACTTCAGGTTGCAGGCCCCATTAGTTGGTTATGATATCAATTTGGTAGATTATGGTCAGCAGTTTTTTAATCGAAAATAATGGGATAGAAAAGTATATAAAGAAGGATGAAATAGCCCTTTCCAGTGTTCCTCAACTGTTAGAGCGTAGGCCCAAGGACTGAAGGGTAGTGGGTTCGCTGCTGGCCCTGGTTGGGGCACATGTGGGAGGCAGTCAGTCAATTAAAGAAAAAAGAAGAAGAATGGAATAGGAATGGGATGGAATGGAATGGAATGGAATGGAATGGAATGGAATGGAATGGAATAGATTTTGCATGTTTTACAGGTAAATATTTTTGTAAAACTTCAGTTCTAGGACCTCTTATATGAAATAATATTTTTAATTCACTGATGTGCTTCGTATTAAAAATAAATCTTGGAGAAATCCTTGTACAGTAAGTGGTCACTCCCTAACAAGTCTACTTTATAAACTAAGTTTTCATGGATTTAAAAATCAAAGTGATGATAACCCTCTATTGCCAACAAATAAAATGTTTCTAAAACAATTGCAATCCTGCAATGATCTGTTTGTGCTTAGGTTATGGATCGCAGCTTTAAAAAGGAATTTTCTGAAGCCCCCAGTCATCAGGTGGATATGCTCTACAAACTTTTTAAACGCCGACCCAGGTTTGTATCTCCTTTGCTATCATGTTTCTGAGGAAAAGTCTCTAAATAAATAGGAATGTTATCAGATTTCAACTTTTCCTCACAATTAGATGGAAATATTCAGTCTAACATCTTTTATGTGAAAATGTTCAAGTGTCTTAATATAATTCTGTTTTTTAAAAGATTATTCTTATATCTTAAGGTTAGTAATGAAGAATAATCATTTCTTTTTGTTATGTAAAAATAGTTACCTAGGTAAACATAGAGTCCCTTGTGGTATTAATTGGAACTACATGTAAAAGGCTTCCAGGACAAAATAAGTTTGGGGAAAACACTGGTTTAAAAAAACAAAAACGTTAAACAGTTTTCTTTACAAGAACTTCTCAAGACTTGTTTTTGGCCTTTGGATCTCCAAATACAAAAAATGGAGTAAGCAGTGTGTTCCAAACTTATTTGACCACAAATCACTTTTTCTCAGAACATCTCATGTGATTGTGTTTAAGACAAAGTTCAAAAAATGCCAGTACAAATTCTTGACTATAACCATTATCAGAAGAGTTTTAAAATATTTGATTTTTATACTGAGAGTATCATTAGAATTACATTCCTGCATATTTCCAAATTTTTACAAATTCATATTTCCATAATTTTCTAATGTAATCTAGAAATCAGGAGTTTGTCACAAAGGTATAGGCTCATTTGTGTCTGAGATACAAACTCATTCTCTCACCTTTGATGGGTTACATGCAACCTGAAGACCTCAATTTAGAACATGCTTCATATCTTGATTTCCCTATTTTTAAAGTAATGCGTTATAATGAGCCTTGTGAAGAAAGTAGCGAAAGCTCTCATATATTGGGAGGCAGCAGTGGGAATAGTATAAGTTTTATTGCCAAACAGAATTAGCCTTAAATCCTAACTTGACCATCAGATCTGTCCTGTGACCTGGAACCAATAGAGCCTCGCTTCCCTCATCTAGAGAAACAGAATAACAATATTCACGTCATGGTGTGTTGTAAAGCATTTGATAGTGAACTCCCTTCCCAGCCACAGCCCAGGGGAACAAAACTAATCTATTAATGTCGATAAAAGAGGCTCTTCTCGAGTTGTGTACGTATCGAAACATAGTCTAAGCTACTCACCTGCAAAAAGGATACCTGCAGAGGACATGGCACAGGACAAGGGAACACCCACCCTTCTCCTGGGCCTTCACCTGCCAGCTTAAAATACCAAGAAGGGTGTATTTTTTCAATTCTCATATTTTCTTATTTCTGGTTATGACCTTTCCTTTACTGCTTAAAGAAGACCATTTAACATTTCTTGTAAAGTTGGTTCATTGGTAATGAACTCCTATGGATTTTGCTTGTCCCGGCCACTCTTTATCTCTGCTTCAAGAAGGGAGACATTCTGTGATCCAGGTAAATTTGCCAGTGCTGACAACAGTTAGGGAACATCTATAGTTTAGCCAAGGTCATGTCTGGGATCCAGAGAATATGGAAACAGGTCAAAGAGGGTGCTTTTCTCTTTGGAATAATCTGACTTTAAGTGCCAAAGGAAAGTGTCATGCAGTGTCATACCTATGCTAAGGATCATATTATTTAACATTGATTTTTTTTTTTGTATGTGTGAGAATGTGAAAGGTTGATGGGCTTTTATTGATAATACCAGGATTCACAAACCGAAAACGCACTCAGAATCGGCCACTCTTGTGCCTTTTGGAGAACGACCAGGATCTGGGAAATTGAATAAAGATGCCCTTGCTCAGTTAATGAAAGCCATGGATGACTTGGACAATATTAATAACATGCCAGAAGGCGTGGACCCCTTGGTCTGGAATCATTTCTGTGTGACCAGACGAATGAAAGTGGAAAACGAACAAAAAGTATATAACAACATTTTATTTCCTTTCATTTAGTGCACTAATATAAAATATATAGGTTATGGTGGTCAGTACTCCCAGAAAAATCTAATTGTTTAGGTTTTCTTGCTAGGGTAGTATAGTAATATTAATAAGAATAATAATGAAATAAAATATTAACCATAGTTACTGAGGGCTAAGTATAGGTACCTGTGTAGACCCACACTGCATGTAGTTATTGTTTACTTGAAATAAATATGGCTAGTCCTAATTGAGACATGCTGTAGGTGAAAAATACAGACAGATTTAGAAAACTTAAAATAATGAAAAAATAATAGTAAATGTCTCAATATTTTTATATTTATTACAGGTTGAAATGTTAATATTTTGGATATATTGTGTTAAATAAAATATATTAGTAAAATTAATTTTACCTGTTTAATTGCACTTTTTATAATGTGGCTACTACAAAATTTAAAATTACATATGTGGCTTGCATTTATGGCTCATATTATATTTCTCTTGGATACCACAGTTATAAACATAACTTCCCTTCTCCTCTCTGCCTTGATCTTGAGTAGTCCTTACCTCTTTTTGCATAGATTAGAATTATATTTCACCAGAAACAACTTTATAGTTTTGCTAGAATATTTTTTTAAATGTAACCCAGCCAGTGTGCTCAGTGATTGAGCGCTGACCTATTAACCAGGAGGTCACAGTTCCATTCCCAGTCAGGGCATATGCCTGGGTTATGGGCTCAATCCCCAGTTTGGAGCATGCAGGAAGCAGCCTATCAATGATTGTCTCTCATCATTGATGTTTCTCTCTCTCCCTCTCCCTTCCTCTCTGAAGTCAATAAAATATAAAATGTAGCAAAGGGTAAAAAGTTGAGAGTGTGTTTAATTGGAAAGAGAATCCTTCCTCTTGTTGCTTCTTGACCACCTCCTTCCTCCCCTCCCCCAAATTCCCTAAATTCAGTGCCACAGGTTGGCCTATTTTTATAAAGTATCTATGATTTTATCATTTTACCTAAGGTGATGAGAACAAATGTTAAAATAAGATATAAGAAAAATTCTATTGCTTGCATATTTGATTTTCAGCAAGAGTAATATTTGATACTTTTCAAATTATTCATGGGGTATACCATATAAGTTTTAGAAATATTTTTTAAAATATATTTTACTGATTTTTTACAGAGAGGAAGGGAGAGGGTCAGAGAGTTAGAAACATCGATGAGAGAGAAACATCGATCAGCTGCCTCCTGCACACTCCCTACTGGGTATGTGCCCGCAACCAAGGTACATGCCCTTGACCGGAATCGAACCCTGGACCCTTGGGTCCGCAGCCCGATGCTCTATCCACTGAGCCAAACAAGTTAGGGCAGTTTTAGAAGTCTTGTATTATTACTTATTACAGGGATTTAATTTTTTATTAATCTCTTAGAAAGATGGGTTTGTTATGGTTTTGTAACAAAGTTAAAAGATGTCTGTTTTCTACAATTCTTTAAATTTTTGTTTGCTTTTGTTTCTAAAGCTCCATATGTTCTAAGATGTTTGTGGCTTGGTTTCTTCAGGTAAAGCAGAAAGCAGCTGGTTTAGTGGAAATGATGGCTTTCCTCCGGAAGAGAGTTGATGAGGATGAGAAGGTGCAAGAGGAAATTGAAAAAGTGTCCCATGAACTCATTCTGTAAATCCAACCTTTCATTCATGTTCATTTATTCAAAGTCTAAGCTAGGGCTAAGTTAGCTTCTGTTATCCTGGGGGAAGAATGCCTTGCTCATTGGCTTACAGCTGGCAGAGACTTATCTATCTCCTTGAGTTTCATAATTTCTCTGAAAAAGTGCATTTTGTTACATCACACCTTATTTCAGAATGGAACTTGCCAACATGTTCCATTGCTTTATAACAAACTAGAGGCCCAGTGCATGAAATTCATGCATGGGGTGGTGTGTCCCTCAGCCCAGCCTGCACCCTCTCCAATCTGGGACCCCTCGAGGGATGTCCGACTGCCCATTTAGGCCTAATACTGATAGGATCGGGTCTAAACAGGCAATCGGACATCCCTCTCACAATCCAGGACTGCTGGCTCCCAGCTGCTTGCCTTCCTGATTGCCCCTAACCGCTTCTGCCTGCCAGCCTGATCACCCCCTAACCACTCCCCTGCCAGCCTGATTGATGCCTAACTGCTCCCCTGCCAGCCTGATTGCCCCTAACTGCCCTCCCCTGCAGGCCTGGTCACCCCTAACTGCCCTCCCCTGCAGGCCTGGTCACCCCTAATTGCCCTCCCATGCAGGCCTGGTCACCCCTAACTGCCCTCCCCTGCAGGCCTGGTTCCTCCCAACTGCTCTCCCCTGCAGGCCTGGGTCCCCTGCAACTGCCCTTCCCTTCAGGCCTGGTCGCCCCCATCTTCCCTCCTCTGCTGGCCTGGTCACCCCTAACTGCCCTCCCCTGCAGGCTTGATCGCCCCCAACTGCCCTCCTTTGCAGGCCTGGTCCCTTCCAACTGTCCTCCCCTGCTGGCCATCTTGTGTCCACATGGGGATAGCCATCTTTAACCACATGGGGGCAGCTATCTTGTGTGTTGGAGTGATGGTCAATTTGCATATTACTCTTTTATTAGATAGGATAGGTAACTTTTGGAAAAATTTTAGTATTTTTTCATCTCCTTCCACAAAAAAAACACAAAGAATTAGTTTTTGCTGATCACTAATTTTGGGCTCAAGCCACACAAACAACTGTGTGGAAAATTAAGCAGATATTTAAGAATTTTCCATTTAGTCACCTAATCAGCTAATATCTTTTTCATTAGGGGAACTTGTTGTATTTTGCTGAGTGTGGGGATAGAGCTTTGTCCTTGCTTTACTTTTGGCTATATTTACAGCCATATTGACATGTCATTTTAAGATCTAGGTTATAAGGAGAAATATGAGTTACCTAGAAATGGATTTGATAAGTAGCAGATAGATTAAACATGTTAATATATCATCAGAAGTCAATATATAGTCAAAACATCAATAGATTTATTATTTGGTAGCATTTCTATTTTCTTCAACTTATGATCACAATTATATTAATCTTTTATAATCATAAAGTGAAACTTAATGAATATATTTCTGTCCCTACCATTCTTTGAGCAGCCCAAGTGTGATCCATATTAATAAGAAGAGGTATCATGGAGACCTCTGGGAAAGCTCATTATTGGGAATATATTTTCCACATTAATTTCCAGCATGTTTTCCTTCAGCTGAAGGACATTTAAGTTTGGATATTCTCAGATAATAGGTGAAATTTGAAATATAAATACATTATAACTACTTACTTTGAAGTCTTTTTCAATTTAGATTACAGGAAGAGAAAGTGAAATTCCAGTTGAATTTGACCATCCAAATTCTCCTTAAACAAGGACAAGTAGAACTGGAGAATTTCCAGTTATTGCTGGAGTATGCTGACGCCATTCTCATCAACAAGACCATCATTGAAGACCTGAATGCCGTGATTCGGGTAATTATTATTTTTAAAAGAGAAAACAACATATTACCTATTTTTATTTTTTAGTATTTTATATTAAACTAGAGGCCCAGTGCACGAAATTCATGCACTCAGAGTCCCTCAGCCCAGCCTGTGCCCTCTTGCAGTCCCTCAGGGAATGTCCGACTGATGGCTTAGGCACGCTCTCTGCGGGGAGCAGGCCTACGCTGGCTGGTGGACATCCTTAGCGCTGCTGTGGATGCGGGAGAGGCTCCTGCCACCACTGCTGTGCTCGCCAGCCGTAAGCCTGGCTTCTGGCTGAGTGGAGCTCCCCCTGTGGGAGTGCACTGAGCGTCTGCCCCCCTGGTGGTCAGTGCACATCATAGCGACCGGTCATTCCGCTATTCAGTCAATTTGCATATTAGCTTTTTATTATATAGGATACTTTTTATTCTTCCGTTTTTATGACAAAGGTGTTTATTTTCTCTAGCTTACAAAGTTTTTGACATGTTACATACTACATTAAAAAAAATATATTTGTTCCCCTCAATGTAATGTGTCTGCCTTTGAGACTTTTTCTTAATCTTGGTTTTCAACAATTTATCTATTGCATCAGGAAGCAGGTCAGAGAACCAGGCTACAAATGCATACAGATTGGGAGATTGGTGATTGGCCTATCTAAGCATTGGCATATAAATCGGCTATATCATTCAAATTTATCCTATAATTCCTTCTGTTTAGTAACTACCATGCTTTATAGGGATCAGATTTTGCCCAAGAAGTAATTTTTTAATATTTTCTATATTTTTAAACAGACACAATTATTTCTGTGATCCATGTTTTCCAATTATAGAATACAGCTTCAAATACTCTCTATTTGTGCAAAATCATATTATATGAATATCGGAATATACCTTTTTTTTAAGACTCAAGGGCATAAGAAAGTTGCTAGCATGATGGAAAGTAAAGATATCCACAAAGGAATATTTCAGATTGAGTGGGAACATAAGAAAATGGAGATGGAAATGGAGGATCTAAATCAGAGGGCTTGGGATATTCAGATGCTGTTTTTTTCAAGAGAACGTCAAAAGGTAAGCTCTCCCTGCCCCACTATATAATTTTAATTTCATTCAACCAGTTCTTAATAAAAAGCCTCAGTGATATAAAGCATATTCGAAGCCAGAAGTATTTCATAGTGTGTCTACAAAATCTGTCTTTCCTTCCAGTAATTTACATTTACTGCCTTGGGTTCTTTGTGATCCATTCTGTTGTACAGCTCTATCTTGTAGTTCACTGAGGATTTCCTACTTGTCAAATCCAGTGGTCACTTTCCCAGTCATCAACATCCTTCAACTCTCTATAGCATTTGACTCTCTTGATTGCCCATTTCTGTAGCTTTTATCATCCCCGTTTTCTCCTTCTTTGCTTTCAACATGTCAAACCACTTTGCCCCTTTTACTGATTTCTCTTTTGCTTCTAACTCTTGAATATACCTATTTTTTTAAGACTCTGCCCTTAGCTCTGCTTGTGTTTCTTTCCATGCCCTCTCCTTTGATGGACTCTGTTTTTCTAACTTCATTTATTACTTTTATTTTTTTTTTTTTTTTTTTTTTTTTTTTTTTTAAATTTCTTTATTGATTAAGGTGTCATATATTTGTCCTCATCCCCCCATTCCCATCCCACCCCCCTCCCCATGGATGCCCCAACCCTCTGTTGAACTTAAGCATTGGTTAGGCTCATATGCATGCACACAAGACCTTTGGTTGATCTCTCCCCCCTCCCCCCACCCTCCCCTATCCTCCCTCTGAGGCCCGATAGTCCGATCGATGCCTCCTTGTTTCTGGTTCTGTTCTTGTTCATCAGTCTATGTTGTTCATCATTTCCCCTAGATGAGTGAAATCATGTGTCACTAGAGATATACTTATAAGAATTGAATGTGCGACGAGCAATAATAGTTATGCTGACAGGCAAACGAATCAGTCTGTAGTGAGTTTCTTTCTGGTCCAACAGTTCTTTTGAGACCCAATATCAATGTCCACCAGTTCCTTATGAGTACATGTCGGCACTGACCCCTCAGCTCTGGATGGTGGACAAATGGTGGTAATGCAGGACCGACTCCCTCTGGTTTGGTCTCGGCCGGATCCAGGGGCACGGCTTCACCCGGATCCAGGGGCCCACGGCCTCACCCGGACCCGGGATCCAGTCTCACTCGGATCTAGGGGCACACAGCCTCGCCCAGACCCAGGATTCAGCTTCATCCGGACCCAGGGGCGCATGGCCTCACCCGGACCCAGGGGCGCGTGGCCTCTCCCAGACCCAGGGTCGCGTGGCCTCACCCGGATCCAGGGGCCCACGGCCTCACCCGGACCAGGGACCCAGTCTCACCCGGATCCAGGGGCCCACGGCCTCACCCGGACCCGGGGCCAGGCTCACCCGGATCCAGGGGCCCACGGCCTCACCCGGACCCGGGGCCCAGGCTCACCCGGATCCAGGGGCCCAGGGCCTCGCCCGGACCCGGGGCCCAGGCTCACCCGGATCCAGGGGCCCAGGGCCTCGCCCGGACCCGGGACCCAGGCTCACTCGGATCCAGGGGCCCAGGGCCTCGCCCGGACCCAGGGCCAGGCTCACCCGGATCCAGGGGCCCAGGGCCTCGCCCGGACCCGGGACCCAGGCTCACCCGGATCCAGGGGCCCAGGGCATCCCCCGGACCCGGGGCCAGGCTCACCCGGATCCAGGGGCCCAGGGCCTCGCCCGAACCCGGGACCCAGGCTCACCCGGATACAAGGGCCCAGGGCCTCGCCCGGACCCGGGACCCAGGCTCACCCGGATCCAGGGGCCCAGGGCCTCCCCCGGACCCGGGACCCAGGCTCACCCGGATCCAGGGGCCCAGGGCCTCGCCCGGACCCGGGACCCAGGCTCACCCGGATCCAGGGGCCCAGGGCCTCGCCCGGACCCGGGACCCAGGCTCACCCGGATCCAGGGGCCCAGGGCCTCGCCCGGACCCGGGGCCAGGCTCACCCGGATCCAGGGGCCCAGGGCCTCGCCCGGACCCGGTTCATTTATTACTTTTAAAAGACTAATCCAAGCTCTCTGGTTTCCAGTTCAATTCCAATTCCAATCCAAGCTCTCTGGCCCTGACCTCCCTCAAACTCTATTTCTTTATTTCACACCTCCCAATAGCAACTCTTCTTAAATTGCTTCTGTGGTGTGTTTTTAGTCACTCACTCAGGCTTAAAGTTGTAGTCATCTTTGATTACCCTCTTTGCCTTGCCTTCCATGTATTGCCTAGTTTATTTATGTATTCCTTCATTATCTATCCCCACTGCCTTTACCCTAGCTCACAACTTCCTTTTCAATGATTTAGACTAGGTATTTTATAATAATCTCCTAACTGGTCTCTTGACCTTGACTCTTTCTCTTATCTAATCTATACTATATACTACTGTCAGGTTGATATTCATATTCTGCTCAAACATATTTCAACTGCCACTTCTTACCTGGCAAATGAATTATGAAATCCTTAGGTGATGTTCAGTATCATTCAACCTTACTTTTCAAATTCATTCCAAGATCCTATCATAGGTCAGTATTCTCAAACCAAACTGATTACTGTTATCTAGGATTCTATCTCTGTGCCTTTGCTTATTACCAGTTCTTCTCCCTAGAATATCTTTCCTCATTATTTTCACATTCCAAGTCTATTTTTCAAAGTCTAGCTTAAATGCCACATCTTCCATGAAGCCTTTTGATTTCCCCAAGTCCAGCGAAACCACATCCCAACTCAATCTTTGAATTTGCAGTAATTTTATATATTTCTTGGCAACTAATCAAGTCTGCATGTTCTCTTTATCTCAATGGTAGGTCATGTTATTTATCTTTGTATTTCCCTCGGTGTTTATAACGAGAACACAGTTAATGTGGGACTCAAATAAGATAATATTTAGTGACTTGAAGAATGAATGAGAAAACAACTCTAGGCATTTGTAATCATTAGTGTATAGGTGAGCATTTCAGTGACTAAATACAAGTAAATATTATAGCACAAAAGTTGAGTGACTTAACTTAGATGTATAATTTTTATGAAAATAATAACTTCTAAAACTAAGATAATCTTCTTAAAGTTATCTATTGAAAGAAATAGGGGAAAATGTTCTTATGTTTATTGTGAGGTTTTTTTTTCTTCTCTCAAAGTACCTAAGTGAACCAAACTATGAGACTCTGGTTGCCATTCAGATTGGAATAATGGAGCAAACTATTGCTGTTATAGATAAGGTAAGTCTCAAAGATATTGATCATTATAATGCCAACAGTCGTGATCATTTGAACAAAGTAATAGTGTTCCAAATCATGAATTCAAACAAAACCTAACAGAATTGAGGTCCCTTACTGATATCAGAATGTTAGTAGAGGTCCTTGAATAGTGTCTTTGCAACCATAACAAGTCTGATAAACGAAGCACTTCTTTTAATATTAGAATTAACCCGTTGGGACATATCTGAGTGTACATGAATTTTCTGTTTCACATTAGTTTATGATTTGTATAATAGAAATGTTGATAGACTTTTCTTGGCATTATAAAGGTACTTTTCATAACTGCCTAACAAATGCTGTTTTGATTGTGCAGCACATCTATAATAATAAAAGTATAATAAGCTAATTAGACTGGACAGCCGAATGACCTTCTGGACGTCCTTCCGGAGGAAGCCACAGTGGCAGGGGCTGAGGCAGAGGGGTTAGGGGCAATGAGGCAGGCAGGCAGAGGTGGTTAAGGACAATGAGGCAGGCAGGCAGGCGAGCAGTTGGAGGCAATCAGGCAGGCAGGCAGAGGGGTTGGGGGCGATCAGGCAGGCAGACAGAGGGGTTAGGGGCAATCAGGCAGACAGGCAGGCGAGCAGTTAGGAGCCAGCAGTCCCGGATTGCAAGAGGGATGTCTGACTGCCGGTTTAGGCCCTATCCCTGTGAAATTGGGCCTAAACCAGCAGTTGGACATCCCCCAAGAGGTCCCGGATTGTAAGAGGGTGCAGGCCGGGCTGAGGGACTCCCCACTCCTGTGCACAAATTTCTTGCACCAGGCCTCTAGTAGAAAATGAAAACAAAGTAATCTCAAGTCTACATGTTTTAATCTTATCTCATTCTTAAGAATATACAAGATCTTCTAAAATGTGGTAGTGTACAATTCCTTCTTTCAACAAATAATTTAAGTACCTACTATGTTCAGGCATTATTTTAAGCACTAAATATATGGTGACCAGATGATATCTTAATGATGCTAATAAATTTTAAGAATAATGTCTTTATAAAATATATTTTTTCAAAATTATTTTTGTGGATCTTCATGGGAACAAAAATTTCAGACCCATAAAAAGAACGTGGAAAACCGTAAAAAACTACTAAAGAAACTGGGAAAGGTCAGCAATCAAAAAGATGTAGCAAATTATAGTCTAAGCTGCAATTTACAAGAAGAATTGGTGGCTGTCTCAGAGAGAAAAGACATCTCTAATGCCATGGGTAAGCTTTTTTATGTCTTTACTCAACTGTAGGTTTTATTTTTTAAAAGTAACCAGTGTTCCTGAAATCTGTACAGTTGTTATAAAGCTACCAGCATTCCTTCTACGTTTTTAATTGATTCTGTATGCTATTATTATATTTGAAAGTATAGAAAATAACCCAACTAATTTTTTTTCTTCTTCATTTTTGGGATAGGGTCTCAACTGACTTTTGAAAAAATTGCCAAAGGACAATATGAAAACATGATGGAACAACAAAAGTTAACACATATTTCAAAAGAACAAGCTGAACAGATTTTAGTACTGCAAGCTGAAGTTGAAAGATTAAGGCTGAAAACATATCCTGCTCTTATTCAAATGTAAAAATACTGGTGGGAAACACAAGACCAAATCAATCATTTAAAAATAATTTAATTTGATTAAATGATTTTTTGTTCTTTCATATCAGGAAATTTAAGTGGAGCCTCTTCTCAGTTGCATAGTTTAATAGCAAATTATTTAATTTTAGCCTTAATAATTATAAAAATGTTTGTCATGCATACATAAATATATAGAATATTATGAATTATTGTTTTCAAGAATGAACAAGATTTTTACTCAGTATTCAAGAGCTATTTTATTTCATTTCAAATTTATCAAAAATTATTTTCACAGTGATAGCATAGAAAGTCCTAAATACAACAGGAAGTTATTTTTAGCCACAAGTGACATTTCTAATTTTATGAATTACCTGAAGTTATGATGAAACTATGGGTGATTTTTATACTTTTCTATGTTTCCTAAGTTTTCCTCAATAAGCATTTCTTCTATAGTCAGAAAAAAAAATTGCCAGAACATTTAAGATTATTCTTTGTTCTAGCAATGAGAACATGGTAAACTATTTACTTTTATCAAGTCCTAAATTATTCATAAATTATGACATATTTTTGTAAATAACATACTAGTAATCTTCTACATGTTATGTTCATTGTAACAGAATTCAATTTTGTGTCCTACCCAATTGTTTAGCAAACAGAAAAAAAAATTTTATTTCCATGAAAAGTTTATTGCTATGTTCCTGCAGATGAGAATGAGATAATGAGATTAATTGGTCAGAAACTGCTTTGCTCTTCTATAGCCAGTGGAGTGCTGCATTCTAAGATGATACCATATGGAACACTGACCACAATCTTCAAGTGATGTCAATGTCTCATTGTTCTGCAATTTGTGAATTAATTGCTAATTTTAATCTGCTACGCCATGTCCAATGTATACTGGTGTAGGTAAAGCAAGAGAGCTACTATAAAGCCTATTTAGAAAAAAGTATTTAGGAGATTTAAAATTTATTTAGAAATTGCCAGAATAATACTATAATTGATCACCCACACACTGATCAATACTAGATGGGAATGGTAAGAGAAATAATATGACCAACATTTTTATGAATTCCCTTAGTAGTAGAATTACTCCTGAAGTAGTCCATTTTTTTTCTGATTCATCGGGGAAGTGCCATTGGTAACATTTCCTATATCTAAAGTCCTTCAAAATTATCTGACAAGGGGATTGTGGGGAGGGGCATGGGAACATGGACCCAAGTGTGGGTAAGTGTGTGAAGAATACAAATACCTTGTACATAAGATAGGATTGACAGTTCTCTGTCCTGTCAGTTGGAATCAATCATGGATATACAGTATTTTCCGGCGTATAAGACATCTGGGAGTATAGAAGATTTTCCTGGGTTAAAAAGTCATCTTATACGCTGGAAAATATGGTACTAGTCTCCCCCCTCCCCCCACTGGTGATACAAATTCCATGTCACCTAAATTAACTGCCTGCAGGCTCCATTTGCTAATAGTCAATGCCATAAATTTCACTGGATAATGCTCTGTGAATTCCAAGGTCTTAACAAACCAAACAGGCTGTGTGGTTTCTATTTCTTAGTAGCCACCCTGGGTGACTGGCAATGCTTTTTGACTTGAATGCCACAGCTTTGAGATATGTATAGAGTGGAAGTTAGCAGGAACCTCGTACCACCCCCCCCCCCCCGACTATATTCTAATAGCAGAACTTTTCAAGAGGAAGTATCCTCCAGTTTGGGGGATTGGCTGTGGAAGGGTACATGGGTCATGCACCCCAACCTACTTTTGATACTGTCCATGGTACTGATTCTTTTCAGCTTCTGCTGAACTAACAGCAATTATATTCATATTTTATAGCCCTTTAAAATATTATCTATATTATTTAAAAGCAATGTAATGAACTGGGTCAAACATAGCATGGCTTTAAGCATAGCACTCTGGTACTGATTTGCCTGGTTTCAGATCCTGGCTCAGGCACTAATTTTAAATAACTAGTTTTTAAATAACTACTTGATCTTAAATTTCCTTGTCTTAAAAATTGTGATGTTGATCATTGTAATACTAGAATGAGTTAACATACTTTTTAAGCTGACGCAAAGCAAGTGCTAAGTGTTCACTTTCATTTTTCTGAATAAAAATGTTATTCAGGCTCTAGCTGGTTTAGCTCAGTGAATAGAGCGTCAGCCGGGGGACTGAAGGGTACTGGGTTTGATTCCAGTCAAGGGCACAGTTGCAAGCTCCATCCCTGGCCCCGCCCTGGTTGAGGCATGTGCAGGAGGCAACCAATTGATGTGTCTCTCTCATGTCAATGTTTCTTCTGTCTCTCCCCCTCCCTTCTACTGTCTAAAAATCAATGGAAAAAATATTCTTGGTTGAGTATTAACAAAATTAAGGTTTAGGGCAATACTGCTTCAAGCAAGTCTGTTGGCGCCATGTTTCGAATAGCATTTGCTCACTTCATGACTCTGTATCACATTTCAAATTTTTTTCATTACTGTGGCCAGTGATCTTTGATGTTACGATTGTAATTATTTTGGGGCGCCTCAAACCATGCCCATATAAGATGGTGAATTTAATGGGTAAATGTCTGTGTTCTAACTGTTCCACTGCCTGGTTGGTCCTTTCCTTGGGCCTCCCTATTCCCTGAGACGAGACACAAGAATATTTAAATTAGGTCAACTAATAACCCTAATAAAGCTAGAAATGAATAAGCTTATTGAGGAAGACATATTGAAAGCTGAGATGGGCCAAAAACTAGACTTGTACCAGTTAGCCAAGTTGCACTGGGAAACCAAAAAATTCATGACTCACTTTATTGCAGTGGTCTGGAAATGAGTCGTTTATAATACCTCTGAGGTATGCCTGTAATGTATACATTAAATGGAGGTGAAATTCAACAGAAAAGATTTTGTAAAAAGGGACCACCTCATGGGCATCCCTATGCCCCAAACTCTCCCATAAGTCTGATCCATATTCCATAACCTACTCCCTCTTACTAGAGAACCCACTATGCTGTTAGAGCCCTCAGCCTCCAGCCAGTGCCTTGGAAATGCCCCTTACTGTGCCATCTACTCTCTCCAATTCTCCTAGGACCAGACTCCCACTGATGCTGTAGTGCTCCCAAGTGAACATGAACACGTAAGTGACTCCAGGGGATGTGCTAAGTTAGCAGTGCAGCGGCTGTCAAGTGCCAGCACCATCAGCAGCTAAACCGCTTTCCCTGCTACATTTAGGCCCTCTGGTTGAGCAGCAATTGATGGAGGCTGGTTGGCACAAAACAGCACAGTTCCCCAGGGCCAGGGAAGCACATGTGAGGCCTAGCCCAGTCCTCTTGGTTCAGAAGCCAATGACAATGGCAGTTTCAAGATGGGAGAATTTATGTATTGGGGGGGGGGGGGAAGATAGGTAGGAGGAAGGTGACCGAGTTTACTGTCATGAGCACTAACAATTAGGATGGATGCAAGAGCAGTCCTTGGGTCTCCTGCTATGCCAAATATTACGTTTGTTAGATCATTGGGAGGAACTGGGCTGAAAATGGGGTGCACCTAGAGGAGGGGGGCGTCTATAAGTAGGGAAATACTTTTTTATAAGTTCGTTGGGTTTTTTAAAAGTAAAGCTGTTTTTGCCCTTAAAAGGACCCAAAAGCAGAAATCCAGAAAGCTCCCAGGAAGGACTGAAAGTGCACCAGCTTCCAAGTTTACATACAATAGCTTCAGCCACAAAGAAATGAGCTTTCTCCTGAGCACAGTTCTAAATTCTCCAAGAATGGGCCAGCTTGGGTTATTGTACATGGCCAGGATGACACTGTACAACAGGGCAGCCAGAAACACAATCCTATGAAGATGGGTTTCTGGCTGAGAAGTACCGTAACTGTGAACTAAGTAGACACTCCCATCTATTTCACAGCTGAAGCTAGAAAGGGAGATGAATGCAAAAGACCTTGTAGGCCATAATGTCTGGAAGTAGGAGAAGATGATATGTGGTTTTGTTAGAGATAGATGGTCATGTCACTAAATGAGATGAGGAATACAAGGAACAAATTTGTAGAAATGGGAATATAATTTTGGACATATGAGTTTAATTACCTAATAGAGCATACAGATGGGAATATGTGGTAAATTGATGGAAACAAGGTTCATAAACTTAGGAGACAGGCAGGCATTTTAGACCAGTTTAGGTTTAATCATTCACCAGAATGAACTATTTTTTAACATTTAAAATAAAACATCTTTTGATAATAAACAAAAAAATGTATTATAACTGACTTGCAAAACTGCCCAAATTATGTTTTAAAACATGATTTAAATTTTTTCACACATCTTTAAATGTCAATTTTTTTCACAGATTATCCAAAATACTAAATTTTCATTTTAGAACTTACATATTTATCTAACAGAGTACCCTAAATTGATGTTAATCAAGATACCTTCTTTTAAGCCCTAATGGTTTACATCTTCCCTTTAAAATGTGTAAGTAGCTGAGGCCGGTTTGGCTCAGTGGATAGAGCGTCGGCCTGCGGACTGAAAGGTCCCAGGTTTGATTCCGGTCAAGGGCACGTACGTTGGTTGCGGGCACATCCCCAGTGGGGGTTGTGCAGGAGGCAGCTGATCAATGTCTCTCTCTCATCAATGTTTCTGACTCTCTATCCCTCTCTCTTCCTCTCTGTAAAAAAATCAATAAAATAAAGTGTGTAAGTATTTTTTAAGTTGTCATCCTCAAAGATATTCTGGAGAAAAAATTAGGAATTAAACACCTATAAATTCTTCTTCATTTCTGTTGTAGTGTAATAATTTATCATCTAACCCGTAGTAATCTATCAACTGAGTAAGGCTGAGTTTCTTGTTCTCCTCAGACATAGCTGACTGCAACTCATGAAGCAACAATTGGCTACAGCTTCTCCACTTCTTTATTAACAACTGTAACTGAGACAGGTCATTCTGAAACAGGAAAAAAACACACATATAAATGTATGGCAATAACTAGATAGGCATATTTTAACTTACTTAAGTTGTTAAATCAGTGGAGTAGGTTTAAAGGGTACCAACATATTTGGTCATGAATGAGCCTTCTACCCAGGGAAAAATTGGGTTATTTTTACAATGACACTCCAATTTTGAGTTCTAGGGTATTTTGTTTGGTGGGACCTCTGGGCCTCCCTTTACCCTCAGGGAAAAATCAAAGCATTAAGTAGGGCAAAACTATGTAGAAAAGCAACAATAGGTTTCTATTACAGCTGTACTTTTAAAAATGAAATATTCAAATTATTTTTCAGCATTCATTATCTCATAAAACTCATAGCTATATTTAGAAAAATCCTAAAAATTCAAGACAGCAAATAAGATATACTATTCCATCATTTATTCCACATTGCTAGGGAAGGAGAAATTGCAGAAATTTGAATGATCCAGGTAAATAAAGGTTATCCTCTTCCAAGTGCCCAAGTCCTATTTAATTCAATCTATCTGGGATGAATCTAAAGTATATTTGTTGTTGTTTTACAAACAAAATGCGTGGAACTTTTAATAATTTGGAGGAATAAAAGATCACTACTAAAAATGCTTTTTATTATACTCTGTGGCCCATGTTTAACATTTTAAATCATCCACTATCAGCTGTCACTTCTATTCTCATTGTACTTACATATAACATTTGATACTTCTAATATTACTACATGCTAGAAAAACTTCAACTGCTATTAAACAGAGGGTGGGACTTTTAAAAAGTTGAACCTGGTGTTTAGAGGCCTCTTCTACTCTACTAGTAAATCTGACATATTTGAGTTAAAAGTTGAAAAAAAAAAAGTTGTTGGAAACCAGGTTTCTGAATACTTACGCTAAAAATAATTTTCTCTTTTTGAAATGACTTTCCTACTATTTACCTAAAAATAAATTTAACAATTTAAAAAGAAATTATGCAATGACTCTGAAATTATCCTCACCTTTGATCTATACATTTTGACTAGTTTTAGCCTCCTAAGAAGGTCTTCTTTCTCCTGAATCTGTTTCACCAATTTTGCCTTTTCTTCATTTAATCCTTTTTGGGGAAGATTCTCATCAAAGTCATTTTGGAGATCACTGCAAGAGCCAGTATCAAGTGGTTTAGACTCACATGCATTGATATTCTTGATGGTATTTTTCAAATATGAACTTTCTTCAAATTCACTGTCTATGTGCTTAAAATTATCTTGAAATTCCAAACAGTTTTCTTCTGTTGAACATGATGGTTCCTCTGGAAAGGTCTGATCATTTTCATCATTCTCTACTTTAAGACGTTTTACCACACTGTAACAGGAATTAAATGAAAATCTAGTTTTCCTCAGTCGTTCTCTAAGTGTTGCACTCATAGGCTGTAAAAGGCAGAAAAGCATTAATGTTAAAAATATTCTTGATGTAAATAAATCTACTAGAAATAAAGACCGTACATTTCTATGGCACACACCACTATCTAGATGGCTTTCTGTCTCCATATATCTTAAGTAACCATCACAAAATGTCTTTAATTCCTGGAAGCTCCATTAGTTTTATTTTAGCAAAGTCATCACTCATCTACAACAGTGTTGAGACACTTATTCCAGTAATCACAAACATTTGTTCAGCAACTTAGCACATGCCTGACCCTGCTCTAGGTGCTTCAGTTACAAATTTTGGAATAGTCCTAGATCCTGCCACCAAAGACCTTCATGCCACTGCAGATTCAAACTTCTTCAATTTGTAATAACCTGATCTGAAACTAAATAATTGACTCAAAATGAAATTTTGGGGGTGGAGAAAAGTCAAATACATTATCTTAGAAAATCTAAAATTATTTAATTCACTTATTAATGCTACACATGATGTTAATTAACAACCTTCAGTAGACTTAAAACCACCACTGCCACAATCACTAGAAACATAGAACTGGCCCACGGAAAGAACTAAATTTTCATACTTGCTTTCTTGAACTACTTGTATGGGGAGATGGTAGACTGGCACAGCCCTGGGGTGTGCTAGGTAAAATCACAGCTGAGTCCGAAGGACTTTCCATCTTGAAAATGTTATCTTGGTTTACTTCTAAAAAACAAAAATCATCACAAAACGGAAATCAAATTAACCCCCACATAAATCCTGTCTTTATCAAAGAATTGTTTATTACAGGTAACATCAGCAAGTAAGCCAGCGTCTTCCTCTTGCACTTAGCTGTGATTCATTACTGCTTTTTGCTGTTGTTTTCCATTTACCCTCCTCAATAAGGTTGTGTGGGTTCACATGGTGACTACTAGTTTTTTCATGACAAATTAACTAACTAGCGTCTCATAATAAACAAGACTCTCCATTTGTTTTCATATTCAAAACCTGCCATATGGGGAGAACAACGTTGGATAGTTAAGAATTCTTTTAATTTCGTTCTGACAGCTTCATAAGGAGAGGAAATATAACTGAAATCTTGCCCCCAAAGAACATGATCAGACCTGTCCCACCACCCTGAACCTTAAAGGCTGTGCGATTAGAACCAGTGACCCTCCAGGACCTAGGGATAAGGAAAACAACCGCAAATAAATTTACGCCTGTCTGCACCATTTCCGTTTAAGTAGCGAAAAGACCCTGCAAAGCAGAGTCCACTTTGTTTGTTTCCCGAAACAAAGGCATCAACTTTACTGGGGGGGGGGGGGGGGGGGTGTGACAGAGGAGTCCTCCCTTCCCTCCCACCATTGCAGAGAACCACACGAGCCCTGGAGGCCCCAGGCCCGAGGTGCGGTAGAGAGGGCCCCTGACCGCGGAAAGGCAGCGCTTTTCGACTGCACAGCGGACCCCCAAGGCAGTTCAGCTTTCACACAGCTACCCGCGGCCGCGGACGCTACCTCCCTCCGCCATCCCCACAGCGATGGAAACCCGCCCAGCCCCGGCCAGGGGCGCTCGCGTTCCAGGGGCAGGGCCTCGCGGGAGGCGGAAACAGCGCGCGATTGGCCAGATTGACTGACCCGCGCAGCTCGGCTTCACCCAGCTCGCGAGAGCGGCGGCACTGCGCGCGCGCGGCCAGGAGTCTCCACCAGGGGGGCGGGGCGGGGCGGGGAGGGGCGGGGCGAGGCCAAGGGAGAGGCGGCAGAGACGCGTGATTGGCCAAATTGACAGGCGCGCGCGGTCCTGCTCCGCCCAGCGCCCTGGAGCAGCGGGACTGCGCGCGCAGCTTCGAGCCTCTGCCGGCGTCAGGTAGGCCGGGCTGAGCGTCGGAGCTCACGGCCGGATTCCGACGGAGCGCGCTTTTATTCGCGGCTTTCCCTCCCTCTTCTTTTCGTGCAGAACCTTCCTTCCTGCTTCGTTGTGTTTGTGTTTGGGCTCCTTGCTCACCACAGCAAAGACCTTTCCTCGGACTTGACCGAGAGCCTCAGGGAGGTCTGTGTGTGGAATGTACAGCTTGTAAACTCTGCAAAGGCCGAGACCACGAAAGAGCAGCGCTGGGTTCACGGCCTGTTGAGAATCCACCCAGCTGAGCGCGTTTCTAGCCTTTGCGGTCCAGTCACAGAGGTTCTGGTGTATCTACCTCGAAATTTAGGTTTCCTCAGTTTGGCTTCAAATCTGAGAGGAAAAGGCCGTCCAAGGACGTTTGTTGCGGCACAGCCGAGGAAGCAGAACGCGTCCCTAAATGAGATGATGCTGTTGCCTCATGCACACGTTGGAAGCAGACCTGGCCCTTGCTGAGTCCTGGGCAGCGACCTCCTTAGTCTGGAATACCCTCGCGGTCTCCTGTGTGGCGATGGCCTGTGGCTGGGCAACAACCCAGTGAACTAAAGCGGGTGGAGTACTGCGTGTAGGGAAAGACAGCTGAGTCATTTCCCAGTCACAGGAAGGTGGGAGTTTTCAGGGGCCACGGTTCTCAGCCCTAGTGAAGGAATGGCCCTTTTAAGCGCTGACACTGTCTGCGTGCTGACACCTTTCCGACGGGCTTAGAAGTGGTCAGGACCCAGGAGGATTTCACTGAGACCTAAGCAGCCGCAGTGGTTCAAGACAAATGTGGGAGTCAAATGGCCGGGGTTCAAATTGCGGCGCCATTGTTTTATGTGCTTTGTAATGCGGTGTCTCTGTGCCTCGGTTTCCTCGTGGGTAAAATGGGATTATAATATCGACCTAGATTAGAGGAGTAAATGAGAATTCATTACAGACCCTGAGAACAGTGCTAGTATCTAAGAAGCAGTCTGTTTGTTACTTTATAGGAAAACATTGAATGGGTGTGGTCCCTACGCCTGGCAGGCCATCCAAGCGCCAGCGCCTGGCGTGGAAGGGTAGGTCCCAGCTGACCTCTGGGCCCTGGGCAGCACCTGGGCCCCCCGCAGCCCCCTCTGCCTGAGTCAACAGCGCTGGAGTCCCCACGCAGAGATATGGTGAGCACGGCTGCGGGCCAGGGTGCAGTGTAGGCCTGGACCTGGCGCTGCCCACTCATCTGCTCCACCATCCTGCTACAGTCCCGCTCTTGTCAGGGTCCATGGGGCCGGCAGCCCCTCCACTGCTGCCAGTGCCACTTCTCACCGACCCCCACCATGTTCCGTGGGGCCCCTGGTGGTCAGTGCATGTCATAGCAAGCAGTTGAAGGACCTGGGGAGGGGGTGCAATTTGCATATTAGGCTTTTATTATATAGGATAGCAACTATATTCATCATTCCCTAATTGACTTAAAGGAATGCACCACGTATTTCATCCCTGCACTTACCTTTCCAAAAAAGGCCACAGATTTTTTTAATGGGGGCTGTGATCCGTGATATCTCTCACAATTTAAACCACAAATAGCAGGAAATTTGGAGCCTCCACAGTAATTAATATGTATTCCACGCCTAAATTTTTCAAAAATGATATAAATTAATCTCAAGGAATTTAGAAAATGAACGTGAGGACTCATGATTTTGTGATAGGGGTGTTATTCACCTAACCAAGCCACAGGTCTCAGTCTGCACTTTTATTTCTCCCTTTACTCATCCATTGGCATCAGTTACTCACACTGAAAAAAGCAGAATGATTTGTCCTGACACTAGAAGCACAATGCAGACTCTGCATATTCTTTACACCTTGGGGCATAAGGTTGGGTCCTTTTTATGATTCCCTCAAGTCAGCTGCTCCAAAATCCTTTTATCATTACAACCTAAGCTCAGAGCTGTTTTTGCTGGCTGCATAAAGGAAAACAACATCTTGCCTTGCAAATGTTCTGACTTGCTTATTATGTGAACTGGTATATTAAAATGAGATTGTTTTGGCCAGATTTTTAAAGAACTTCAGAGTAAGCACTCAGAAAGACTTATTTTCAGCCCTTGCTGATTTGGCTCAGTGGCTAGAGCGTTGGCCTGCAGACTGGAGGGTCCCAGGTTCCATTCTGGCCGGGGCCCATGCTGGGTTGTGAGCTCCATTCCCAGTGGGGGCGGGGGGTAAGAAGAAGGCAGTGGTTCTCTCTCATCATTGATGTTTCTATCTCTCCCTCTCCCTTCGTCTCTGAAATCAATAAAAATATATTCCCATATATGTTTGTGTTTTACCTACTCCCATCACATACCAAAATGGAAACATACATTCCACTCTCAGTTTAGTGTAGGGGATCTGGGATATAGCCTCTATAGTTTTCACTGTACCTTTAGATAAAGCCTAGCAAACATTTTCATGTCCTTAGGAGCCCCAAATTTTTTGACCTTTAAGGAGTTTGGTGGTGCTGACACGGGACACTGTATTTTCCTATGAAACTTTTCAGGCAGGAAAAAATATTGCCAGAAGGCAATGACTCCTTACCCTTCCATGGAGAACAATTTGAGCAATGGAATTCAATGATAATAGTAATTAATGTCAACCTAAGGCAGGTTTTCTCATTGTGTTTTTAAATTTCTTCAATACCCAGGGCTACCGTTAGTCACTTTGTTATTCATTAAGGAGTGCTAAAATGTACCTTCCATTCTTCTCTGTGATTATTGTTGGTAGGATGATGACAAAGACCTAAAAAATTTTTCTGAGGCTTTTTATTCTTTTTTAATAGCAAGAAGAACATAGTGAATGCTGTCTCCCTCTCCACCACCCCTTTCTCTTTCTCCATACACACACGCGCACACACACACACACACACACACACACACACTTTTAAGCCACAATTCAAAATTTTGTTTAGGAAGATGTATTTAATTTTTTTAATTCTTGGCTTTAGCATTATTTTTAAATTTTTAACAGTAATTTCAGGGTGACCTAAGTTCCATTCCATTAACTTTTCTGTGTTTGACCAAAAAGAAAAAGAAAATTGTATTATGTAGACATAGCTAGTATAGGTATTTTTTAAACAATTAAAAATGTAAGTATACATTTTTAAGACCAGATTTAAATCCACTTAGGTGAGGAATTATGCAGAATGCACATGATTAAGTTGATTTATAGTATTTATTAAGACAAATTAAACTAATACAGATTTATAACACTCAAAAGAAAATATAAATTCTCTTAATCGACTTTCAGTATTTCTTATGACATTTGTATATAATTGCCTTTAAAAACTCCCCTCTAGGTTTCTCTTGCCATGAATTCAAATATCATCTTAAAGACCTATCTATTGGTAAAGAAGATACATTTTATTTAGTCCTCTGTCTTCTCATAAGTTTCCCTTTGAGAATAATTGACAAACTTTTTCTTTTCTCTATTACCTAAAGACCTCATATAAACATTTATAATGTGTAATGATTCACTTGCAGAGACTATTGAACACACTGTTATCAAAGGGGTGAACTGTTTAATACTAGTATGCTTTAGCTCAGTTAGGAAGGAAAAGATTTTATTTTCAACCTCAAGATGAAAAAGCCCTTGACTTAGCTATAGGCATGCCTGAAAGGTTGCCACACTGAGTAGTAGGATGTTACTGAGAGCATGGAAATACGGGAATGGTCAACAGTATTAGTATGATAACAAACCCGTCCACCCCCAGGCAACTAGAAAATTGGTCTGGTAACTAATACTGAGGGTAATATACTGAACAAGATCCCAAAGAGCTCTTTTCACCTAAAGTTCCTTTCCTTTTATTCTCTCACATCTGGCATTTTATCAAGTCCATTAGAGACCAAAGAAGTAGAGTGTCTATGACTCACTGCTATTACTGGGGTGTGTTCTCTTGGAGAAGAATAGAGTGATTCAGGTTAGATTAATAACAGTGAGGAAGGGGGTAAGGGTGTATGTGGGTGGGAGGGTCATGGCAGATGAGTTAGATTGTGGAAAAGTAATGGTAATAAAAGTATTGCTCAGGGCCACGTCTTTCTCAGATCCTTTATTAACTCAGAAATGTCATCAGTGCATTTATTTGGAGAAAAAAGGCATTAGATGTCAGCAAATCCTTAAGCAACAGAACATGTCTTATAATCACTTTTAACTACCTGAAGTTTGAGAGATAATTCCCAAGATAATTTCACAGTATTTAAATCTGTTTGAAGTGCCAGCAAAAAAAGAAAAAAGAAATCAACTCAGTTTTCTACCCTGAGCTTTCACTTTTGTTTCAGTCTTAAGAGTATAAAAGGTTTCTTCTCAGTGATGTTTTTTAGATGGGGAGCAAGGGTATCAATGGAACCAGGAAATAAGGAGTTAAGAGACCATTCTATCATGAGCTAGGACCCTTTTGATCTTTTTGCTTCTGCTCTTCTACCACTTAGCAAACTTTGATGATAGAGAAAGATAGTAGTAGAGAAAATCTGAATTGTTCAGAACCAGGAATTTTATGGCCCTGTTCAGGATCTGAGAGCTAGATAGAAACTTAATCCCTTTTCCACCACTCCCAAAGGTAACATAAAATGTCTTAGATTTTCATCATGGAACTTTATGAGCTATATCAAACCCACTGAATGCAGAGCCCCTGACCACCAGATCTGAATCACCAGGTAGTATCCATGGAAAGGCATGATCAAAGATGGGGGAGGTGGCTTGGGCAAAGGCATCTCTTACTTGATCCTCTCCCTTCCACCTTCAAGATTTTGCCTAGTGCTCATGTCCCCCTTGTCGTGTTTAAATCACACAGCTTGTCAGTGAGATCAACATTACCCAGCTCTCCACTTTTGTAGCAACCAATAATAATAATAATAATGTGTGAAGTTTAATAATGGCAAATGATATCACTGTTTTTTATAGTGAAAATACATCTTTCCCATAAATAGGTTCTTAGGAAGAAGCATAGAACACAGCTACATTCACCCTGACATAGTCTTCCAAGATTACCCAGCTATTTAGACTTTGTTAACACAAGATTAAGACATAATACTTTTCTTTCAACAGTGTACATACACCTTTATCTCAGATTCTTCCCAACCCTCCCATCTCCCCAAATTTCCACTGTGTGCCACTCAGATTATTAGTATAGCAGCTGTCAAGTACCTATATCATCTCAGTTATTTTTTATTTGATGTAAGTGGCTCTGAGTCAAATTATCCTTATTTTATAGCCACTTATTAAGCTTACTTTTATCATCTTTTAATCAAGAAAAGGTTAATTGTTTTCCAATACTCACAGTACGTGGGAATGATGGCTTAGTCTATCTCCATTGAACTGTTTACTCTTTTCCTTAAACTCTGGTATAACTTGTGAATCTATGCCCTTCTATGAATGCTGGATATTGAAAACTCAGCTTTTATGTTGCTGAAGATCTGCTGTGAGTGGAATTCATACCAAATGCAGGAATAACACTCACCTTCAAAGATGGTCTTCTCAGACTTTTGAAAGCCTGTCATTTGGCAGATAGTATCCCATGATACTAAAGTACACAGGTTTGGGTTTTGGAGGGCAGGTAACTAATCACGACTTGTTAAGCAAATTCTTGTGAAACTATACATTATAAGCTGCCCATGGGTTTTTAAAAAAGAAACAAAAGCATTACTACAGGTTGGCATTATCTGAAATGCTTTCCTAGCCTAATTCTGAGCCACTGAACTAGGGTGTTTTGAACCTGTTTGTACAAGTTTAAGATTTTTGTGAAGCTGCCAAATCTTAAATATAACAATAATTAGCATAAAGCTTGTGCAATTGAACTGCCCCAAAAGGAATGAGTTTGAATCTTTGGCAAGATGTTCCCCTTTTTCAAAAAGCAGTTTTGTCTGTACATATTATTTTCACTCAGAGCTGTTTTCCTCAACTTTGGAAGGTATTTAAAGCTGACTTTGTTTCATTCCAATAATTGCCTACGGAGATCGCGATTTATTTTCAGTCACTAATTTTCAGGATGAATCAATCAACCACTTCTACCCACCAATACAACCCTGTCTGCTATGAACACTTTCTATTTTTATAGTTTGACAGAAACAGACTAACTGCTTCCTTCAACGTAGAATTCTTCCATTCTCAGAACGGGTTAAGCTCTAGGAAGAAAATTCATTTAAGAAAAAGAAATTCATGGATATCAAACAGTAGATGCAATGAGTCACTATCTGAAGTGACTTGATTTTGAGCAATGAAAATAGCATGTTATCACAGGTTTGAAAGACCACAGGTAAGAATTATGTGGACTAATGAGAGTACTCAGGAGGCTGAAATTGAACATTTGAATACTAATTAGCAAACCTATCGCCTTCCAATCAGTAATTGCTTAAGCGCAGACTACAGGAAGTTTTCCTGGACCATCACATTCATAACTGAAGCTGTCCTCAAGAGTTGAAATTCAATGCCAAGAATGTTGTTGGGGGAGAGGGAGGAAGGGAAATGAGGGGAGGAGGAAGAAGGGGAGGAGAGGAAAGTGGGGTAGAAAGAGAAAGAGAGGAGGGAGAAGTAGGGGAGGGTGACACCTTTATTACATACTAGAGGTCCAGCACATGAAATTCGTGTGCAGGTACGGTTCCTAGGCCTGGCCTGCAATCAGGGCCATCTACCCTGGCTGCCCACAGCCGGCCCCGCCCCCTGCCACCACCCACTCCTGGTTCCCCGTTCACCATCGGGCAATCGGAGCCTGCCAGCCAGGGGGAGGGACCAAGAGGTCGGCCATTCCTGCCCACTCGCCGGCCCTGCCCCCGCCACAGTCGCTCTCTGTGTGTGGGACGACCTGTGGGGTAGGGGTCTTGGCCTGGTGCCATCGGCGTCCCCCACCACCCATTCCCGGTTCCCCATTCACCATTGGGCGAGGGGAGCCTGCCGGCCGGGGAAAGAGACCAAGAGGTGGTCAGTGTGCCTCATAATGATTGGTCGAGCGGTCGTTCTGGTCGTTCCATCGTTGGGGTCAATTTGCATATTACCCTTTTATTATATAGGATTTCTTGCCCTTAACCAGAACAAAACTCTCGTGTTTTAAAACACTATTTGTTAAAACAGACTACTGATTACTAGGCTTGTTTACTTCATACTATAAGTTATTCTATAGATTTAATCTGGGTTTTAATATCCAAATAGTAGATCAAACACCACAAAACCTGAACATATTTAATGGGGCCAAATTCTGAAAAAATAATTTCTTCCCTTAATGAGAAATGCATACTTCAATGTTATCAAGGTCTTTTGATACAATTGAATAAAAAAGATTGAAAATGCAAAAATTATCTAATAGAAGGGTAATATGTAAATTAACCATCACTCCGTCACAAAGATGGTGGCGCCCATAGCCACAAGATGGCAGTGCCCAGTCCCCTCAGCACCGCCAGAGTCCCCCAGTCCCAGGGGGGCGGCCGCTGAGAGCGGGCAGCGTGAGCGGCCTGGTGGAATGCTTGCTTCGTCGCCATGGTGACGAGGCAAGCGTTCCGCACCCAGCCTCGGATGTGCCTCTGGGCCGCGGACAGCCTCTGGGCAGCGGGGATGGAGTGGCCAGGCCCCGCAGAGAGCTACTGGCACACAGATTCGTGCGCAATAAAGTTGTAAAGTGATTAATAAAGATGTAAACATGCATTATAGGTACATGTGTATTTCCATAGGACGGACAGAATATTATAATAGTCAGGTGAAGCCAGATTATATCTTGTAAATTAGAGAAGCCACAATTTACAGCAGGTGAAATTTTAAATGAGTAAGGCTGTAAAGCCACAGACCTTACTTACTTACATTTTCTTTAGCAGTCCAAACATTTTCTTTGTTGATTTTCGTTGCTCTATGCAGTGAATTGGGCATGAAATGGGCTGTGGTCACAAACTGTGAAGGTGAGGTTACTTAAATCTGTACTAAATATGATATAATCATGGGTTGTCAGCTTAAATAGGGGAAGTTATTTGGGATTTTTGTTTGAATACAAGTTTAGGTGAATACAAATGACACAATTGATGTTTACAACTCTTTTTCTCTGATTCATTCATTCTGATGGAACTGTGGCCGCATCAGGGGTTAGGAGTGAATCAGAGCAACTGAGTTCTTTACTGACCCTGCCACTAACAGCTAACTAGCCTTTGGAAGATTCAGTTAAGTTCTATGGTCCCAGTTTTCTCACCTATGAATTGTAGAGAGAAAGGTAATCTTTTCCAGCTCTGAGTTTCTCTGATTTTAGTTTTGGTACGTTTTGGTACACCTGAAATTACCAGTTTCCAACATTACTTAGTTCACAGAGAGTTGGAGTTACAGATAAAAGTCCCTATAGAAATAACCATTATGATGATACCATGGAAGATGTGCTAGGTGCTGAAAATGGAAAAAGTATATAAAAGTATATTTTTTAGGAGTTTACAAAGACAAATTGGATACATTGGTAATTGTAACAGAGATCCAATTAACACCATCCCTGGGGGAGGGGGGGGGCGTTGATTGTTACATAGAGGACTTTTTTCTTCAGTGATCTTTCCCTTCCTCTTACTGGTAACAGCCCTCCCACATCACCTGAGTCCCAGTATCCCGAGCCCAGGACTTCAGGCTAAGTCCTATTTCCCACCACTTGCCATTGCAGAAAACACCCCTGGTTACTCTGGTTACTTTTCTGTCATTTTCTGGAACCCATGCCCTTGCCTTGATTAACATTTGATGCTAAGGAGCAGTGAGCCGAGCAGTAAGGAGCAGTGAGCAGGCAGGTGGTAAGGAGTGAGGGGTCCCGGACTATGAGAGGGATGTCTGACTGCCGGCTTAGGCCCACTCCCCGAGGGCTCCTGGACTGTGAGAGGGCGCAGGCTGGGCTGAGGGATCCCCACGTCCCAGTGCACAATCCCTCGCTCCTTACCGCCCACCTGCACACTACTCCTTACCACTCAGCTCGCTGCTCCTTAGCGCTGCCACAGAGGCGGGAGAGGCTCCTGCCACTGCCACTGCACTGGCCAGCTGTGCGTCTGACTTCTGGCTGAGCGGCGCTTCCCCTGTGGGAGTGCACTGAGCACCAGGGGGCAGCTCCTGTGTTGATATATATACTAGAGGCCCAGTGCACGGATTCATGCACCAGTGGGGTCCCTCAGCCTGGCCTGCAAGGATCGAGCTGAAACCGGCTCTCTGACATCCCCTGAGGAGTCTCAGATTGCAAGAGGGTGCAGGCCAGGCCAAGGGACCCCACCGTTGCATGATCAGAGCCGGGGAGGGTTCTAGGGCGTATCTGGCCCATCTTGCCCAGTCCCCGATCAGCCGGACCCCAGCAGCAAGCTAACCTGCTGGTCAGAGCGTCTGCCCCCTGGTGGTCAGTGCGCATCATAGCAACTGGTTGAATGGTTGAACAGTAGGACACTTAGCATACTAGGCTTTTATTATAAAGAGGATATTCCCTCTCTACCTCCCCGACACCCCAGGGCAGTTCCTGGTACAGTGCTCCTGAAATTCTTGTAAAATCCTAGGTAATAAAAGCACTAGGACCATCCTTATTTCAAATTTTGGTCTTTGACTTCAGTTTCTGACACAGCTCCTAAATCCCTTGGAATTTTCTGGGTGATAAGAGTGTCTTTGCTTCTAATGAGGTGACTCTGGCTCCTGGATGTTAGCTGGTTAGCAGGAAGACCAAGCCATGATTGGAAGCTTGGAATGTTGAGTCCCTCTCCTACCCCTTTTCTGGAGAGGGGCTGAAAATACAGTCAATAATTGATCATGCCTACCTGAGGAAACCTCCATAAAATCCCAATAGTATGGGAATTGGACAGCTTCCAGGTTGGTGAACACATGCACGTACTAGGAGGGTGATTCACCTCAATGCCCTCTGTATCCCCTCATCTGGCTGTTCATCTTTATCCTTTATCATATCCTTTGATAAACGGGTAAACATGTTTCCTGGAGTTTTGTGA
Source organism: Cnephaeus nilssonii (assembly GCF_951640355.1). NCBI lineage: Eukaryota > Metazoa > Chordata > Mammalia > Chiroptera > Vespertilionidae > Cnephaeus > Cnephaeus nilssonii. Next base: position 46,753,953 of record NC_137087.1, on the reverse strand, counting down.
GCTGTTCTAGGACATAATAAAATGCAAGGGGGGAGACTGGTCATGGGAACCTCCAATTTGAAGCCAAATTGGATAAAAGTTGTGGGTAACCTGGGGGCCTACTACTTGTGATTGGTGTCTAAAATAGGGGGTGGGGCAGTCTAATGGGACTGAGTCCTTAACCTGTGGGATCTGATGCTACATAGGTAGATAGTATCAGAATTGAGTTAAATTATAGGCCACCCAGCTGATGTCACAAAGAATTGCTTGATGTGGGAGGGGGGAAAACCCACACATTTGGTGACAGAAATGTCAGAAGTAGTGTGAAAGTAAAGGAAAGACACACAGGGGGAAAAACTGGGTATTTTCCTAATACACATGATCCAGCAATTCCACTTTTTAATATATACCCAAAAGAATTGAAATCAGAGACTCAAACAGATATTTGTACACCAATGCTCATAGCTAAATTATTCACAATAACCAAAATGTGGAAACAACCCAACTATCCATCAAAAGATTCATGGATAAACAAAATGTAGTATCTGTCTATATATATATAAAAGGCTAATATGCTAAGTGTCTGTCCGACTGGTAGCTATGATGCTCACTGACCACAGGGGGCAGACGGTCAATGCAGGAGCTGCCGAGCAGCAGTGACTTGGCAGCGGTGGTTCTCGGGTGACTCACCCCGAAACCAGAGAGGAGGGAGCCTGATTCCTTGTGGGGCCGCATGATTCCACCTTCGGCCGTGGGTTATGTTGTTGCTGGGGCACTGTCGGCCCTGTATCTGGCTTATTGCAAACTTGCGTTTGCATTCCACACTCTGTACAACAGCAACTTTGCAGAGTGCCCTCTCTCACTTCGTGACCCCTCGGGGGATGTCGGAGAGCCAGTTTCGGCCCTATCCCTGCAGGCCAGGCCAAGGGACCCTACCTGCCAGAGGGACCCTGCTCACTCTGCAGATGCCCTTCAAGCCACAGCGCCACCTCAGGTGTGGCAAGCTGGGGAGGGACTGTGGGAGGTTGGCTCCAGGGCGTGTCTCACCCAGTCCCACCCCGACAGCCACCTTCTAATTAATTTCCTTTCAATGTGCACGAATCTGTGCACCGGGGCACTAGTTTAAATAAAATGGAATGTTATTCAGACTTAAAAAGGTATAAATTCTGATACATTTTGCAATATGGATGAACCTTGACAACATCATGGTTAGTGAAATAAGCTAGGCACAAAAGGACAAATATTGTCTGAATCCACTTATATGAGGTACGTAGAGTAGTTAAATTCATAGAAATAGAAAGTAGAATAGTGGTTATCAGGTACTGGAGGGAGAGGAGACAAGAGAGTTTTTGCTTAATGGGTACAGAGTTTCAGTTTGGGATGATAAAAAGGTTTTGGAGTTGAATGGTGGTATGGTGATGGTTGTACAACAGTGTGAATGTACTTAATACTACAGAATTGTACTTAAAATGGTTAAAATGGTCAATTTTTTATATATTTTACCACCATTCCCCCCAAAAAAAAATCTCTAGTGAAGAATATTCTTTGGCATAACTGCTATCAATACTGAACAGCTTTTCTGAGGGAGAAACTGTTCCTCAAATCTAATCTAAACCTTTGAGCTGCATGTCTTATCTTATTGATGCTTCTGTCATTGGATCAAAGAATCACAGAAATATTCACTAAAGACCAGCTCTCTTGGAAGTGTGCCTTTTGAGTTGCTTTGTTTACAATGGGATGGGTTTTAACAGGTTTATCTTTTCTACCCCTTACTCAATCCTCTTGTGAGAGACAGCATAATTTGTAGTCTGTGTAGCCAGGGAATGGAGTAAAAATAAGGCAGGTTCATGGAAACCAACCTCTAACTTCAGCTTCAGGAAAACAAGTCAGATGAGTGCATCAAGAAGTAAATATATGTTGGGCTTCATGAAAAGAACACTAATTCCATTAATTATGCTAACTGTGCTATAAACCATTAGTACAACCTCTGGAAAAGGTAGAGAAACCTGAATCATTTCAGGGAATATAAAAATGTAAATAAGTTTTATTTATCTGAAAAGCTAAGATTAGTGTTTTATTTTGCCCAATTTATTCATTTTATTTGCCTAAATAAGTCTTGTCTCTCACTTCAACATCACTGCTGCTGCCTGAACTCAGGTCTGGCTGGATGCCTGCCTGCAAGAGCCTCCTGACTGGTCTCCTGGCTTCTAGGCTTGCACACCACTTTCCCTATGCCATCTCATTTCCCCGCCCATCTGTTCTCTACATGGCTGCCAGGATGATTTTTCTAAAGATTTAAAGATTGTTCAGTGACACCCAATACTTTCAAGATAAAATCCAAATTCTTTACCAAATCACTCATACATACCTTTCCAACTTCATCTTGTGCCATTTCCCAGCCCACACCCCGCATACAAGCCTTCTCAAATTATGTTCTTGCAGTTCCCATCATTCAGGTTCCTCTCCTTATCATCTTGTCCTTTTCTTCTGCCTAGAAAACACAGATACACAAGTGCATGTGCAACACATACACTCCTTCTCCATCTGCCTAATTCCTACTCCCATCTTCAGACTAGGATCAAGAGTCAAAATTCCCACTCCCTCACCTAGTAGCCCATATACTCCTTTCTCTCTCTCTCTCTCTCTCTCTCTCTCTCTCTCTCTCTCTCTCTCTCTCTCTCTCTCTCTCTCTCTCTCTCTCTCTCCCAGGTCTTCCAGCTGGAGTTAGATGCCTGTCCTTTTTCACAGCACCCTGTAGGTATCACCAGGAGCTATTTGAGAGCAGGGACTGTGTCTTTGATCTTTGTATTCCCAGCGATTGCACAAAAGGCTTTTCAGGGGGTCCAATCAGAGATGTCAGTCATGCCAGTCACCAATTTTTAAATTCATAAGAAAAATAAAATAAGTAGAATGCTTTCTATTATAATTTTTTTCTATATACTCTTTTTAAAAGTTTAGTGTCTGCAAATGAATGACATAATGAATAGGTAGCAAATGAATATTAAGAGGAAGCATTAGTAAACTGATTTATTTTAAATATTTATTCAATACTCAACAAAAGTTGTTTTATTAAAAGGGATTTTCTTTTATAAAGACTTGTAAGCATGTAGCTTGGTCTCTTCTTGCTAATATTATTGTTCCTAGTTCATATGACAGAATTAAATATTGCTTTATTTCATGCTGTTCTGTAAAAAGCATCAGGTCATACTCACGCTCAACTACTTGCAGAAGCACATGTTCTGTTTTTGTCAGTATCCCATTGTCTGAAGCATCAGAGTCCTAGTTATTAGGGCACGCTTAAGGCTTTACTAAAATGCCCAACTCTTCATCTCCTAATCTACTTTTATAGTAGAGGAGGACTGCCTTACAAATACAGAATAAAAATTTAAAAAACCTTGGTTGCTACACACTTGTTACATATTTTATATACTCTGAATAAGTGAGTGCATCTATACCTACTAGAGTTACTTTCTATGGAATATCCCGAAGAGTGGGAGTTAGAATAAATAGAAAATGTAGAGGAAATATGTCCTGCTTTAGCCCATGCTCAATACCAGTCATCCTCAAGAAAAGAGAACTATGCTGTTCACAGCTAAGAATTTAACAAGGCAGCTGCTCAATTTTGGAAAACACAAATGATTAAATCATGATTCGTCTTCTCGGAAATCCTCACAGGCTCAGAACAACTTGTCTATTGCTTGTTCTTGATAAGTAGCTGAGTCTAGCATATTTCTAGGTGTTGACTGGCATGACTGATTCCTGAGGATTGCAAGAGGCCAACCTGCTGAATAACCTTAGACAGCCCTCCTCTCATGTTGTGGCTCAGTGTTACTTCATCCATGTTTATTCTAGTAAGTCTTCTATGTTTAGTCAGAGGCATGGGAGAAAAGGATCTGGAAATCTCATTATCCAGACACAAATAAACTGGTTCAAAGAACATAGCATGAATGTGAAGATTCAAGTCTAGCTTTTTCCAGGTAGTCCCTATTGCTGAGGGCTGGATGAACACTTCTGTATGTGTCAAGTGTGATTTTTGCAAATATAGTTTCACATTCAAAGACCTGTTATAATCATAAATGTGATTATTTGTATTTTTGTTAATTGCTTATCTCAAGTGTTAGCTTTATTGCTGTGAAGTGAATCTGACATGCAAACAAAAATTAGGAATAGTGCCCTAACCGGTTAGGTTCAGTGGATAGAGCATCGGCCTGTGGACCGAAGGGTTCAGGGTTTGATTCCGGTCAAGGGCACATACCTTGGTTGCAGGCTCCTCCTCGGCCCGGGCCCTGGTCAGGGCGCGTGCAGGAGGCAACCAATCGATGTGTTTCTCTCACGTCGATATTTCTCTGTCTTTCCCTCTCTCTTCCACTCTCTCTAAAAATCAATGGAGAAATATCTTTGGGTGAAGAATAAAAAATAAATTTTTAAAAATTAGGAGTAGCACTCTTTCTTCTTAAGGATTCTGTACCCAACCACAGTTGGCTTTAAAAGGAAAGCTTGATGGTTAGCTTTTGTTTTAAAAAAGGAGAATTTACAACCCTCTGGGGCAAATTTCCTGGGAAACTCTTTCTTATTATAGCTATGTGAGCCCTGATATTTGCTAAATATACCTAAACAAATCCTTACATCCATAAACTCTTCTCTATACTGATAAAAGCATTTGATAAAGTTCAACATTAATTTATGGTAAAAAAGCAAATTAGTAATTAAAAGGAACTTCTTTATCTAATAGAGGATTTAATTTTAAAAACTATGATAAATACAATGGTGAAATGTTGAAAACTTTATCTTTAAAATGTATGCTTGCTATTAACAATTCTAATCATTATTGTACTGAATGATGATGTAATTCTTATTACAAAATGTAATAAGGAAAAAAAGAAAAAATGTATAAGAACTGGAGAGAAAAAATAAAACTATCTGCAGATGACATAATTGAGTATACAGATAATACAAAAGAATCTATAAATAAATTACTCAAAATAATATGTGAATATAGCAAGATAACTACATATAAGGTCAATATATAAATAAACTTCCAATAGAAAATGAAATTTTAAAAGACATTTTAAATAGAATGAAAAAAATCAAATACCTATGAGAGACATAAAACCTCTATACAGAAACCTATGAAAACTATAAAAATATGGGCCATATAAACTATGTGTTCATAAAACATAAAAGCATATAAAGCATAAACATTAAAACATAAAAATTGTATATTTGTAAAGCATATAAACTATAAAATACATACAACTATAAAACATTTCAAGAAAGCATAGATCTAAATAAATGGAGGCATGGACAGGGCTCATGAATTGGAAAACTACATTTTAAAGATGTTGCTTTCCCTCAGTTTGGTATGTAGATTTTGTGCAATTTCAATTTTAAATTTTCTTAGTAGATGTTTGAGAGAGAGAGAGAGAGAGAGAGAGAGAGAGAGAGAGAGAGAGAGAGAGAGTGTGTGTGTGTGTGTGTGTGTGTGTGTGTGTGTGTGACAGGCTGATTCTGAATTTTAACTGAAATGTAAAGGCCCAAGAACAGCCAAGATGTGGAAAAAGAGGAACAAAAAGGAACAACATTGTCTACTAAATAACTTGATATCTAGATAGTATGGAATTGGAAAAAGGATAGATGAATGCAGTGGAACAGAGTTAAAAAACATACCCATGCAGAGGTAGAGACTTGATTTATGATAAGATGTCAATACAGAGAAATGGTGGAAAGAATTATCTTTTTAATAAATGGTGCTAGATTAATTGGATAGCCAAATGGGGAAAATGAAATGACCCCTAACTCACACCATCCACCAAAATCAATTTGAGCCCGGCAGGCATGGTTTAGTGGTTAAGCGTCAACCTATGAACCAGGAGGTCACTGTTCGATTACTGGTCAGGGCACATGCCCGGGTTACCAGCTCAATCCCAAGTGTGGGGGTGTGCAGGAGGCAGCCAATTGATAATTCTCTCTCATCATTGATGTTTCTATCTCTCTCTCCCTCTTCTTTCCTCTCTAAATATATATATATATATATTAAATCAGTTTGAAAAAGGTGAAGATCCAAATGTGAAAGGTTAAAAATGACACTTTAGGAGACTTATAGGAGAGAATGTCTTCATGACCTTGGAAGGTTTCTTAGATGAGACATAAAACACACTGACCATTGAGGAAACAATTAAATGTTCTGTTTATAAAAAATAAAATAAAATTTAAGAGCATTGAAATGGGTGCCACAGACTGAGAGAAGGTATTTACAACATACAACTGATAAAGGAAATGAATAAGAAAAAGACAAACAATCCTAATTTTAAAATGGTCATGAAACTTGAACAAATATTTTACAAAAGGGTGCATCCAAATGGCCATCCTATATAATAAAAGGCCAGCAACCATAACGACCAGAATGACCGATTGACCAGTCGCTATGAGGTGCATTGACCACCTCTTGGTCCCACCCCCCAGCCCACAGTCTCCAATCGCTGGATGGCCAATGGGGAACCACGGGGAACCGAGGTGGGTGGTGGCGGGGTGGGATTGGGGACTGGCGAGCGGATGGAAGGCAGACCTCTTGGCCCCTCCCCCCGGCCTGCAGGTTCTGAAAGATCACCAGATGGCAAACGGGGAACCGGGGTGGGTGGCGGTGGCGGGGCAGGACTGGGGACTTGTTAACGGGCAGAAGATGGCCCTGATTGCAGGCTAGGCCTACGGACCCTACCCACACATGATTTTTTTGCACTGGGCCTCTAGTTAATATATGAAAAGGTAGGAAACCTCATTAGATAAGGGAGATTCAAATTAAAGCTGCAATGAGATACCAATATAGAGCTACCAAATCGGTAAAAGTGAAAAAGACTGACCATACCAAATGTTCATGTGGATATAGAGCAACTGAAATTCTTATACAATGCTAATGGGAATGTAAATTGTTGTAACTCCTGTGGAATATCTGGCATTAGTTACTAAACATGTATATACCTGTTATCCAGAAAGTACATTCCTAGGTATAGATCCAACAGGAATTTTCTGCACATGTTCAACAAACAACACGTACAAGAATGTTTGTAGCAGCCTTTTTCATAATAGTCAAAGTCTAAAAATATTGAAATGCCATCAACAGACGATATATAAAAAACATAATATAGTCACACAATGGAAAACTGTACAGCAATAAAAATGAATTACACACAACAGTAAGGATGAATGTCATAAACACAATGTTGAGCAAAAGAAGCCAGACACAAAAGATTACTTTAAAATTCCATTTTTTTAAATTTCAAAAAACAGAAAAAAATTAATTTATGCTACTAAAAGTTCCTGCTGAGTACTGTTTCTGAGGGGCTGGTGATGTTCTATTTCTTGCCCTAGTTGTTGGTTATATGGACATATTCACTTAGTGATTATTTATTAAGCTGTATATTTATGATCTGTATACCTTTCTGTATGTGTATTTTTTAACTAACAAAGCAATAAAAACAAAAGATAAGCAGCCAATGAATGAAGAACTTTCTCTTCCATGTTTTAAGTTTTGCTCCATTTTTTTTAAAAATATGTTTTTATTGCTTTTCGAGAGAGGGAGAGGGATAGAGGCATAGAAACATCAATTGGCTGCCTCCTACATGTCCCCACTGGGGATTGAGCCCACAACTAGGTCATGGAACCTAACCAGTGACCTCTTGGTTCACAGGCTGATGCTAGATCACTGTAAACCACTGAGCCACACTGGCTGGGCATGCTTCCTTTTTTAATTCAGGAGTTTTGAGGCAGCAATGTAGATTAGCTACATTATTGAATTTTTTTTTAAATATATTTTATTGATTTTTCACAGAGAGGAAGAGAGAGGGATAGAGAGTTAGAAACATCGATGATAGAGAAACATCGATCAGCTGCCTCTTGCACAACCCCTACTGGGGATGTGCCCGCAACCAAGGTACATGGCCTTGACCGGAATCGAACCTGGGACCTTTCAGTCCGCAGGCCGACGCTCTATCCACTGAGCCAAACCGGTTTTGGCTACATTATTGAATTTTAAAATATATTTTATTAATAGACTTTATTTTTTAGGGCACTTTTAGGTTTACAGAAAAATTGAGCAGAAAGTACAAAGAGTTCCCATATACCCTCTCACCTTCTCCCCACAAACCATAGTTTCCTATATTACTAGCATTTTGCATCATTAGTGTGGTTCATGTGTTAAAATTGGTGCGCCAATATTGATACATTATTATTAACTAAAGTCTATAGTTTACATTAAGGTTCATTCTTTGTAATGTATAGTCTATGAGTTTTGACAAATGCATAAAGACATGTATACACCATTAAGGTTGAATGGGATTCTTAAATTCATTTTTAGTTTAAGTTCAGTTTCCATAAAGATTATTATTTCCCATTGCTGATGGATTTTGTCTTCTTTATAACTGCAGATATTTCCCAGAGAGGATGTAAATTTCTTTTTTGTGCCACTAGCCAATGGTTTAAGTTAAATATCATCAAGTAAATGATTTAGGGCCAAGTGTTTGGGCAAAATAATTGGCTTCCCAGGCCTAAAATTTCAGAGTTAGCCTACCTTTCACTTGTCTTTGGTAGTTAGATGTGTCAACATTCTGGTAAAAGACTCTATTATAGCGTTTCAGAAAGAACTTGCCATGGGCCATTCACCCTCATCCCCAACACTGAGGATCACTGAGTCACGCTCTGAATCAACACACGGTTCAGGACAGGATGCGCAAGTACTTCCTCTTGGCCCAGTCATCCTTAAAAGGCCCAGTACAGTCTAAAATGTGAATATGGACCACACTCAACCTGGAGAGGGTCTGGACAGCAGAATTCTTCTCTGCTCCTCCTTCTGCATTCCTCAGGCTAGCCCTTCAGAAATGACTAATATTATGACTGGGTAGGAAGATAACTATTCTCACCTGCCTTAGTTCACAAAGAAGAAGCAGGTAGTGGTGGCTTCTAGTAAGCACTCAGGACTAACAGGGGAAATCTAATGACTGCATTTTAGCCTTAGAATGAACTTTGTTGGATTTGTAATTATGAGCACTGAATTAAAGATAAAGCCACTTTTTAGTCATTGGAAAGAACAACATACTGGGAGTAATGATTATATATTGGAAGAAGAAAAAGCAGATACACTCAAATGTGTTTAGAAACAACAAAAAAAAACTTGTCACATAAATACAACCCTTCCACGCTCTCTAAAAATCAATGGGAAAACATCCTCATTATAATACTAATTTTACTAAATCAAAACAGAAGGATTAAATTGACATCTAATGACCCTAGGCTTAATGAACTTTCTCTTCATGGAAAAATATTAATAATATTGAGGGGAATTATTTAGAGCTCTAAGAAAATAAACCTATTGTTAAAACTTTAACACCTATAATCATGACAATAATTACTTACTCAATGAAACAGTGCCTTCAACAGCTACAATAAAGTAGTATGTTACCTGACTTTGAGTTATTATAACAGAAGAAGCAAATTCATTACATTCACTAATTCATGTTTTCTCCTCAGATCATGGGAGTTCTCAAACTAGCCTGAATTATATTTTCTTTCTCTATCACCCAACTTTATTCTTATTTAGATATTTTCATCCACCAGATCATAAATCTTTTTTTAAAATTAGCAAATATATAGACATTCTTTTTTTCTGATAACATTCTTATCACTGAAACATGGTGACCTTTAGGTCTCTAAGATACCAATAGGCTTCCCCATTCTGAGGCCAAGTCTGTCCTCTGACAAATGCCATTAACTGCTTTTTGAAGTGCAAGGTTCTCAGATGTGTTTAGATAAATACACCTGCACAAATATAAACACTGGTAGTAGAGTGTAGAGTTCATCCATGGTGTTAGTAATTTGTGGAAAATTGGGACTTATCTGAAAATGAGCTATGTGCTCATTTCATTTGCTGTGTGGTGGATGTCATTTGTTTTATTAGGAACGAATGTGTTGTTCTTCTTTCATGAAAATTACTCTTGCCTGTGAACTCCAATTTTTTAGGATAATCCTTTGACTTGTATGGGGGTTACTGAGTCCTATCCTGTTGCCTAATTTCCTTGTGAGTACCATGCCTGAAGACAAGCTGCCTTATGTTTTCAATATTCATTTATATTAGAAAGCTAGACTGCAAAAAAGAATATGCTTCAAGTCTCTAGGCCAGGGGTTTCAGCAGGAAGGGACCTCCTGTTGTTAGTTTTCACTACCTGCCTCCTACTTTATTCACAAACTCTTGCCTATTTATATTTTAGTAAAATTTTCCATTCCAATAGAAAACCCTCTTCCAGGGATGCCAGACATCTGGGGTGCATAGATTTTATATACACAGCATGTGAGACAGCTGCCTTAGGAATAGCAGGTACTTTCACTGATTTTTTTTAAAAAATCACAGGAGTCCTTTAAGCCTCTTTTTTAGAATAAGTGTTGAAAAAAATAATTTCTCTGGAAAAGACTCTTTTCATAGATCTAAGCACCCTTGAAAACTACCAGATGGCAGCATGACTTTAGCAAGTCCCTTAAAATGACGGAATATTCATTACACATTTCCCTGTGGGCTATAATGTACCTCCCACAAATAAAATCAAGGTGTGCCTGTATCTTGTCTTTACTTGAAAATGTCTTGGGGTTACAGTTATGACATGTCATCACTCAAAGAGATTAGAGCATCTGACTTAAAATAATCTAGCAACAGAACCCAAAAAGAAAACATACAATACGTTACAAGACTGTAAAAACTCCAGCACCGGGAGAGCAAGCAAGATCTTGTCCCCTTACCTACCTAAGGCAAAATTGGGACTCATTCCCCATGGGAAAAACAAATGAACCTCAACCCTACATTTGCATTTCAGAACCTCATCTCCAGAACTATAAGGTTTAAAAATTAGGAGTCTAATCCTAATTTTTGCCAACTGTCATAGAGAAACATGCTTCATAGTGGAAAATAGCCCAGATGCTGATAGCTGCATGTGTGGGAATGGCTGCAAAGTCCCTTCTCTCATCACATAAATACTGAAAGTGCAACCCAAACTGGAAGCAGTGAAGACAACACTAAAGGGAAGTGGAGAAGATGGGAAAGTGATCTAGCTCTTCTTTCTTTTTTTTTTTTTAATTACTTTATTGATTAAGGTATCACATATTTGTCCTCAAACCCCCCCCCATTCCCATCCCAAACCCCTCCACACGCATGCCCCCACCCCCCTGTTGTCCGTGATCACTGGTTAGGCTCATATGCAAGCACACAAGTCCTTTGGTTGATCTATCTCCCTTATCTCCACCCTCCCCTACCTTCCTCTGAGGTCTGACAGTCTGATTGATACTGTTATTGTTCTTCAGTCTATGTTGTTCATCTTTTCCTCTAGATGAGTGAGCTCATGTGATACTAGGAATACACTTATAGGAACCGAAAATGAGACAAGCAATAATGGTTATGCTGAGAGGCAAATGAATCAGTCTATAGTGAGTTTCTTTCTGGGCCAACAGTTCTTTTGAGTCCCAATTTGTATGTCCAACAGTTCTTTATGTGTACATAACAGCCATGATATCTCAGTTCTGGATGGTGGACAAATGGTGGTAATGCAGGTCCGACCCTCTCTGGTTTGGTCCTGGGAAATCTGCAGTGACGCACATCTGCTGACTGGATCTAGCTCTTCTTTCAAGGGCGCTTGGTGAATTCCATGCCTCCTGATTTCGGGGGGTGGGGGAGATTTAAAATATCTTTCTCACCTTCCTCCTCTCCTCTTCCCTCTTTTCTCTTTGTTGCCTTCATAATTCCCCTCTTCATTTTACTGTTTTTTTCTTATGCTTCTTTTCTGTTCTCTTTTTCCTCATTTCTCTTCTCATCCCACTTTGAATATTTTCTGAATACTTACAGTGAGCCTGATACAGCCCAGGCCCTGCAGACACACAGATAAACACAGCACCAGAGGCATGGCTGAGGGGAGGAGACAGTGGGGAGAGAAACAAGTCTGGTTTTGAACATGTTGAGTTTAAAGTGCCAGTGGGATGCCGATGGAGGTAAACAGTAATAGTTGGGAATATGAATCAAGAGCTTGGGAGAGAGGAAGTTTCACTAAATGCCTGCTATACTCTAGGCACTATGGTGTTGGGCATATGATGAAAAGATTAAAACCCAGCCCATTTCTCCAAGGGCTTTAAGAAAACAAACAAGTGTACTCATGTGTTAAAGGTGCAGAGGTAAAAGAATGGGCATGTGCTGAAGAGATACAAAGAACAAGTGGTCAGATGTACCCCAGATAGGGGGAAGGGGTGAAGTGAGCATCTCAATTTCATTAAGTGGATCAGCCAAGGTGATCTCTGTAGGCATTAAATTTGGGGGTGGCTCTTGAAGCTCTATTGATACCAAATTGTTTCAGCCAGTCTTACCCATGGGATGTAAGCTTTTCTGATTTGTATCCTTCTTTCGCTAACTGGATGCTGATCTCCCAGAACCAGAACAGTCTTCATCTCTAGATAGAGAGGGGAAATCCATGACTACCTGGAAGGGCTCCTTCCCAAGTTGTTACAAGAAGCCTGAACTTTTTAGCTTTATTGTCAGTCTTAACACTATGGTGAATTTGCAAAATATCGCCAGTGATCTCTCACATTCCTGCCCATGCACTTCCTGGGCCCTAGAACAAGCCCGGGGGTATTCTGGGATGAACGTGCAGGCTTTAATAAAGCTGCCAGCCTGATGGGCTGCAAGAACTTCCTGGCAACACAGGTAAATCTCTGTCCTTGTGAGATCTGACTAAACTGGCTTTCTATTTCAGAAACCCTTCCCAGCTGTTGTGATGAAATCCTCTTCGACTATCAACTTATCAGATCTTAGAACTAAAGGCAATTCCTTCCCTCTCTATCCCTACCCTATCCCCAACCCCATTAGTTAGACCAACAGAGAAAACTCTCTACTCTTCCATCAGTCACCCATAGTGTCTATCTCTCCTAACCTAAAAAAAAATCTTCCTAGGCTGATTAAATAAATAAGGTTTACATACACAACTTAACTCTCCCCGTCTTTTCGCAGATACCTGAGTTAACCCAGACAAACCAAAAATGGAAACCCAAAGGTCACATACCTGCTACATTTTAATCCCTTTAAAGGAAAAGTCTCCCTTTGTGCTTTTCCTGGGCCAAGAACATTGCTGTCTAGCCACAAGTTATCGCTAAGAAAACAGGAAGCCTTGAACATTGGTGTGGGCTTCTATATATAGTAAATCAATATGGCTGCCATCAACTTGGATATTTTTTCTCAGTGATGTCTGGGTTAATTTCAATTCAAATTGTTGACTTTCTTCCAAAATTACCTATTAAAGTGTTTTTTAGATTATGGTAATATGTTATTAATTAATCACTCCTTGAAACTTATTTATGATACTCTTGCAAGTTACAAGGGGTTATTATGAAAAACTTACATTGGAGATAAAACTGCTTCTTGTTCATTTTGGGAAAAGGGAAGGACTGCCTATTGACTCTAATTTTTTGCCCATTAAAAATTTAATTAAGTCTCTAGCTATAGGCCAAAGAGGTGGAAGATTTGAGGTCATTGGAAATGATAATATTTTCTTTTAAATTTCAGTATCTCATTTCAGGTACTCTCCCTGCTATGACTGTCCTATATATGAAATGAGCCCAATATATATGAAATGAGCCCAATCTGGTAAATATAACATATATGTATGTGGCAAAAAATTACTTTATAAAACATTTGATATTATGCCACACTAACTATCCTATCCTTTCAATCACCTTGTAAGTATGTAGAATGGCTGAGCCTACTTCTTATTCCCAAGAGAAATGAGTGGATGGTAGAAATCATCAAGAGTAGAGTTATTCTGTTTAAGTTCATCATCACCATCGTGTTTCATTGAAAATGGCTAAAATGTGCACAGAATTTTAGTGGAATAGATTTGGTCTGCAAATTTTTGGTAATTTCTCAATGACATGGATGAATCTCAAATGCTAAGTCAAAGAAGTCAAATTCCAAAGGCTATCTACTGTATAATTCCATTATATGACATTCAGAAAAAGACAAAACTATAGGGATAAAAAACAGCCAGGGGCTGGAGATGGGGGTAGACAAAGGAATTTGGGGATGTGATGAAACTGTTCTAGGTCTTGCAAGTGGTGGTGGTGATTTGACTAAATGCATTTGCCAAAACTCATAGGATACTAAAAAGGGCAAGTTTTACTGAATTTAAGTTATTTGATTTACATGTGATTCTGGCAAATGGCTAAAACACCAGGGTCTCCAAAACATAAGCTGGGAATCCCTGGAATAGCATAGTTCAGAAATGCTTGGATGAGTTATCATTAATGGAACATTGAGTCAATGAACATGTCAGGCCACAAGACCGGATTTTCAGCATGAGTGTATGTATTAGCAATATACCCATGAGGAAAATAATGGTAACCATAAACCAGATAATAGGGTGTGGTCTTTATCTTAATAAAGATAGTCCTTGTGTTGACATGTTTTGTGAGAATCAGACCTGTCTTCTGAATCATGGCCTATAGTACAAGAGAATGCTCATCACCTGACAGACTTTTTAGATCTTTAGGCTAAATACCATTAAAATCCAGTAATAATCCCATCTGTCATGTGGCTTCCTGCTGTTTAGTTGAATAGTTTTTTCTTGCTCCTGAGTAGGGATCAAGCTTTACACATATTTTAAACAACTTGTCTATTTATATTAAATAGTTCACTTTTGAGAGCACATCTTTTTCTATGAGCAGTATTGAACTTTTCATCTCTTGATGCTTCTGACATTCTTCCCATGTCATTTCTGAGCAAATAAAGGGCAAATAGCTTGGTTTGCCCCAGTTCTTAGAGAGGCTTAACACTGCTTGGGTGGGCAGGTTAACATTGCCAAACATAAGGCTAGAAATGACTTCCCCGCTAGACAGACGGATTTTCATTTCTTCTATCAATAGAGAATCTTTTGGAATCCAAGGGAAGAATTGGAAGGCAACCACCATGACCACTATAACACATAATACATTCTTAGTCTACACAGAATGCTGTGCACAGAGCCACAGCAATAGCAACATGTGCTGCCCACTTCTGGAAATCCTTGGTCAATTCCTTTCTATAAGACCAAGGTCCATTATCACTAACCACATTATTAGTGATTTGTATTCTTTTTTTTTTTTTTTGGGGGGGGGGGTTGCCTCATATGTGTTTTATCCCTCTGCTAGATATGTTTCTTCTTTTTTGACCTCACTGTTCTGGAATACCCACTTTTAAAAGATTTTTAATATGTTTTTATTGATTTCAGAGAGGAAGGAAGAGGGAAAGAGAGATAGGAACATCAATGATGAGAGAGAATCATGGATCAGCTGCCTCCTGCACACCTTTCATTGGGGGTCAAACCTGCAACCCGGGCATGTGCCCTGATCAGAAATACAACCGTGACTTCCTGGTGCATGGTTTGATGTTCAACCACTGAGCCACACCAGCTGGGCTGGAATACCCACTTTTTGATTGACAGCAGGTGCAGTGGGTTTTGCATGCCCTCATGTGACAGTTGTTGTTTTTTAAACTATTCTGACTCCTTTTTATTACCACCCCTGTGGCATAAATGATGGATGGTGATGATATTAGTAGTAATCTCTGTGAACTCATTTGAGACTAGTTCAGTATACAGATTTGTTTTTCTTCAGCAGCATCTTTACTGAATATTAAGAAATCATTACATGTTTTACTTGTTGCAATATTTGAGATTTGTCCTCTAGGAAAGATGCACATACAAGATAGGGTGATTTACCTCAGAACTATTATTTCTTTTATCTGATTACAAAAGAGTAACAACTAGTAAGACTAACACTTCACATATTTTTCTTTGGCTCTTTGCTGTCTTATGACAAAACTAAACTATAAATGTTAAATTGCTAGAAACAAATTATAGATAATTTAGTAGGGCATGTTAAAAAAACACACAGCGGTTTTAAACTAATAAATGTATCACCTACAGATGACATATTCTAATATCCTATTGTTTTCATATCCAAATTCTTCAAGACATAAAATAAACCATTTTTTTTTAAACCTCACATTTGTAATACGTTAGGTAATGAACACAGGACAAAATGGGAGTGGGGAATGTTGGCAGCGAAACAGCAGCAGGCGTTAGACCAGTGGAGTCAGACTGCATCTCAGTTCAGCAACCTTGGTGCTTGAGTTCTGGCTAAGAAAGAATTCAGATCCAAGACTCAAACTATAAAAGAAAGTTTAGCAAAGCAAAAGTACACTTGAAAGAAGATTTTAGCCAAAGAGTGGCCTCGCGGTATTGACAAGGGCTCCTTGTGGGGGGGGGGGGGGGGGGGGAAGGAAGCCTAAAATTCCTTGAAGGCAGGTTTTACATTTCATCCTCAATTGTATCTATACACACAGTGTCATGTTCATGGTAGACCTCAATGGATATTTGTTTACTCATTCAACAAATATGTATGAGTTTTGAATGGATAAATAAATGAATAGATTTGAAATTGGAAATGGAAGAAAGGAAACCAGAGTGCATTGTTATTATCATAAAGGCAGCAGAAACAATTTAAGAACCATTATAAACAAGAAAAGCTGATGAAGACCTTATACCCATGTATGAAGGGCAGGACTTGGTACTATTTCTCAGCTGCAGCCTTCCAAAAGCCAAATGCTCCATAACTGTGACATATGTTATTGTTATAATTGCTTATTATCTAGGAGCACATGCTAACCAAAGAGAAAGCTAGGAGGAAATACGGGCTTCTAGCCTTAGAAATGTTGTAGCAACCTGCAACAAATAATCATATTCTCTTTATTTTAATATACAGGAATTCAACTTTTTTAAAAAAATCAGTGATTTTTTATTTTTTATTTATTTTTTATTTTATTTTATTTTTTTTTGTCCAACAAAAAAAGCTGAATCAACTATTGTAGATAGTGGAATTATCTCACTAATTATAAAATCGTTTCCTCCTTTTTTAAATGAAATGCTTATGAATTTGAATGTTTTCCTTATGCAGGGGTCATGCTTATCTTTTCTGTATTATTCCAATTTTAGTGTATGTCCTGCCAAAGCAAGCACTATTTTCTCCTTTAGTGAACTTCGCTTCTTATTGTCTCTTAGGAGTGCAAGGCAAATGTGTCTCAAAGCTCTAGGATCCTTTGATGAACATTTGATTAAAAACAAATCACTATCATAATAATCTTATAGTAGATGGTCACGGAATAGGGAGAAATCCATCTACAGGGTACATTCCTTTAAACCAAACAAATACAGAAAATTCTGTGTTCACAAAGGTTAATGAATAGTCATTTGACAAAAACATCCACCCTAGTCACCAAAAACCAGATTTACACATCCAGTTTTTCAGAAACTCATCAGCCACAGGAAATGGGGTATACCTGTACTCACAGTGCTCAGCAAGCAATGAGAGTCTGGTACCAGGTGTCAGTCTGGGCTACACGTAAACAGACATCTTTTCTCCCCAACTTAAAAGTCAGTAGATAATTTTGGGAGGATGAGTATTTTTCTGGTTGCCTCTTAAGGAAATTTTCTTGCTGCTCCATCAAAAATTGATCAAATGTGACTCATTAAACATAGGTCCAAATGGAGCAAGAAACACCTTTCCGGTGTCTTAGTCATTGCTTTCTCCTAAATCTGACTCTGTTCCTTAATTTTAATAAGAATTTTGTTGCTTTCTGGCTAATTTGAAACATTTAAAAGACAATTCCCTAGTACCAGGATATGGCAGAAACTTAACATATGAATGTCGAATGAACATAAGGTTTCTTTCACCACATGTACCAAGATATGTCTTATTGGAAATAATTTTGCCAAGCACAATAAACTATGAAACTTGAGTAACTAGAATATGATATGTATAGAATGTAATCAGTACATATAGTATATACTAGAATATTAGTTATTACAGGAATCCAACAGGAGGAGAAAAACAGCCATGCTGATTCCAATGGTTGGTTTTATGTAGTAGTTATATGAATTGAATAATTGATCGGTTTATGGTTGCCAGCATCTAATACAGATTTTTATCTAAAATCATCTATAAAGTATACTAACACCATAATGCTGTTGATTGAAAATATCTCCATTGTTCAGATGGTTTTAGTTCTTATTTAAGTTATCATTTGCCCTCAGCCAGTTCTGTTTTGATATTGCCTGTCTCCTTTCAGTTCAAGCTGGGGGCAAACTTAAGTCTTAATAATACACAGGCAGTGGGAAATGAGGGTTCAAAGGTTAAGTGGAATATAGTCTCTGCACTGTATAGAAAAACATCTCCTAGTCCTCCTCCTGTGTCTTTCTTTACTCTCACACTACTACCAAACTCACAATACTTCTGACACCAGACATGATGGGTTGGGGGTTCCCACAATGTGACACCAAGCAATTCTCCATGACACTAGCTAGGTGTACTACATTTAACTTTTCAGACACTATCTACGTGGTAATAGTGTCAGATCCCTCTGGTTAAAGGCTCAGTCCCATGAGACTTTAGATGCCAATCACAAGTGGTAGGTCCCCAGGTTACCCACAACTTCTGTCTTATTGGGCTATATGTTGGAGGTTCCCATAACCCGCTCCCCCTTGGATTCAATTATTTGCTTAAACAGTTCACAGAACTCAGGGGAACTCTTACTTACATTTACCACTTTATTAGAGGATAAAATAAAAGATACAGATGAACAGCCAGATGAAGAGGTACATAGGGTGAGATCTGGAAGGGTGCTGAGCACAGGAGCTTCATGCCTCATGGAGTTGGGGTGTGTCACCCTCCCAGTCTGTGGACGTATTCACCAACCTGGGAGTTCTCTGAACCTCACACTGTTGGGATTTTTATGGCGGCTTCATCATGTAGGCATGATCAATCATTTAGCTCCTTTTCCAGTCCCTCTTCCCTCTCTGGAGCCACTTATTAGATGTAAGATCTTTGGCCCGGTTACTCAGTTTCTCTGAATTTCACTTTTCTCACCTATAAAATAAAAATAATACATACCTCTTAGGATCGCTGTAGAGATTAAATAAGATAATGTATGTAAAATGTCTGACACGTAATAGACTTTAGAAAACATTAGTTCCGATCTCTCTTCTTTTTTTTTTTAATATGTTTTTATTGATTTAAGAGAGGAAGGGAGAGAGGTAGAAACATCAATGATGAGAGAGAATCTTTGATTGGCTGCCTCCTGCATGCCCCCACTGGGGATCAAACCTGCAACCAAGGCATGTGCCCTGATGGGGAATGGAATCATGACCTCCTGGTTCATAGGTTGATGCTCAACCACTGAGCCACACTGGTCAGGCTCTCTTCTTTCTTAATCATCCAAACATTCATACAGTGCCTATATAGAGTTGTTCCCAAATGCCAATTTAAGAACATTTGCCAAATACCAAAACCACCTTCCTACCATGGCCTTTGAGACTGTGTGATCTAGCTCCTGCCTCTCTCCAGCTTCTCTTCCAATAGCACTCTCCCTTCACTTGGTGCACTTAAATGTATTGTCATCACTGTTCCTCAAACTGACCAGGCTTCTTCCACTTCAGAACCTTCCCAAATACTCCTTTCCCTGTCTAGGTTCTAGAATCCCTCCTTTCACCTGTGTAATCTCTATTCCACCTTCATCTATCTGTTTACTAGTAATGTCACTTTCTTAGCAGGGCTTTTTCTTACATCCCTCCTCAAGATTATGTCTCCTCTTTTGCTCTCTCATAGTATTCATAATGCTTTCTTCATAATAGCTATCACATTCTGAATGTATATTGGTACATAATTATGTGTTGTGTACATAATTTGTTGTAAATTATGTCCCCCCAGATTCAAATATCAAAGCCCAACCGCCAGTACCTTAGAATGTGACAGTGTTTGGGGACATGGCCCTTAAAGAAGTAATTGAGTTAAACTGAGGCTGTGAAGATGGGCCTTAACCAATCTGGCTGGTGTCCTTATAAGAAGAGGAGATTATTAGGATCTATAAAGAGAGACACCAGGGGTGCACACACACAGAGAAAAGGCCATGTGAGGACCCAGCAAGAAGATTGCCATCGGCAAGCCAAGGAGAGAGGCCTCAGGAGAAACCAAACCCACTGACATTTTGATCTTGGACTTCCCACCTCCAGAACTGGGAGAAAAAAAATAATTTCTGTTGTTTAAGCCACCAGTATTTTTGTTATGGCAGTCCTATAGAGTATTCCATTGTTTAAGGCCGATCTTACTCCACTAGGCTGTGAAATCCCTAATGACAGAGGACATGTCTATGTTTCACCACTGAACTCTCAGCATATACTTCAATGTCTGGTTCCAAGCATGATTGAATATATTTTTGTTCAATTTATGAATTAATAAATAAGTGAATGAATGATGCAGGGTTGTGCCAATTTCATGCTGTCTGTCTTCCAGATTTTTCAGTGCTCTTCTCCTCTGAGACTGACAGCAGACATGTTGAGTAAGTATTTATTTGGGGAAGGCAGGAACATTCCAGAAAGCAAGAACCCAATAGCATCAGATTCTGGGACATTGGAAGGGTTCTGAAATGTGTGACTCCAAGCAGAATATTGGGAGCGTTGGAGAGAGAACCCCACAAGTGGTGTTCAAACCCTTCAATGCATGTCTGTACATAGCAGGGTGCAGACATGCATTGGTGTTCTGCTAAAGGAATTCCATGGCTCCCCTCCAGGATCTTAGAATGATGCCTCAGAATTGAGAATCCAAAACTGATATTGGGTCCCAAGAAGGTGCTATGGCTCCAAAGAAGCCTGAGTGAGTTCTGAGTTGAGACTTCCCATATTACCTACTCCAAGAGTCTCAGCTAGTCTTTAGGGGTCCTGGAAAGCCAGATGCTCTTCAGATAATCATAAAAATTATCTAGATTGGTGCAAATTGGCCCTCGAGGGAAGTCCAAGGGTTCCACGGAATGCACCTGAAATGGCAGGGCCTCTGGGAGTCCACCCAGGTGTATGGAGACTATGCAGTTGCTGATTTGAGGAACAAGAACATCCTTAACCCTCCCCAACAGTACCTCTCTCCATTATTTAGGTGGCTACATGCCTAAATCCTGTGACTAGCATGTCACTCTTTGGAGTCAGCATCACTATATCAGGTTGCCTTATTTTAAAAATATGAATCCCCATTCCACCAATTGCTTCACATTTTCTGTCACTAACATCTTATTCAAAATTAGTCCACCTACTATTTCTTCCAGGTGGACTTGACCTGGCTTGGGTCAGAATGGGGGAAAGAGGTCCCAAACATCAATCCTGCCAACTTCACCGTTCTTCTGGGGCTCAGACGACTTGACCACAGGCCACTACATGCCCAGCTACACCACGGATCATGCATATTGGGCTTTTGCGTATTCCATGGCAGTGAGGAAGGGGAATACCAAGTTGTGGCAGTTCTCTGGCTAAAGAAGGTAAGAAGTAAAACAAGGGAATTTCCTTTACACTGACCTTTGTTCCATTTTCCCCCCATCGGCCCAGAAATGGTTAATCCTCCTAAACAGGTAGGAGAAAATTTCTGCCTCCTATAAAGTTTGATTCCTGGAGGCAGATTTTTTTTTTTAAATCCCGCAAGTGTCAGATAATTGGGAGGGTGGAGTAACGCTGTAAACCACGACACACCTTTGTCGGGACTTGTCTGGGAGCAAAGGACTGAAAGAAACAAGGGGGGGAGAAGAAGTGAACATTTCTGAAAGATCACTCAGCTTTAACACACCTTGGCTGGGTCTGGATAAAAAAAGTGGGAACTGCAAACGTCTAGAAGAAAACATCAGGGGAAGAGAGAGGGGGGATTTATTCAAAGTTGTTTCCCATTCCTCCAAAATCTCAAACGAGGTGAGTAACAGGAAGACTTTGACTTTTCTCCCTTTGCCTGAGACTTTGATTTGAGATTTGACATTTAGAACTTAAATGTTTGTTGGAGAAAATAAGATAAAGTTGTTGAATTTCAAGTGTTCTCATTGAAGTGATTAATTGATCATAGTGATGACTTTGGTTTATGCATTCTGCTTAGGATAAGTCTTTTAAAGGATCAACAAGAAAGATGCATCAGTGGTAAAGAGAAGAAAAAGGCTAATTAAGATACACTGGGCTCTATTGCCAGAATTTTTTGTGTTATTTTCAGTGTTATAAAATGGCTTGTGTTAAGTTGTTTTATTTAGAATATGATAAGAGTTTATGATTTCTTCTCTCTCAACCTCTCTCGCGTTCTCTCTCATTCTCCCACTCCCTCTCTTTCCCTCTCTCCCCTGACAGCAGAGGTGAAGTGGAGGTAAGGGAGCCTTCGGGAAACAGCCCCTGAGCACTAAGAGCTGATGTGCTGCCCAGGCCTCTGTGCTGCCAGGTTCTGGTTAAGCTGAAGGCGCTGGGCGAACATTGTTGTTTATCACACTCTAAAATTACTACTTGCCTAATCTAAAGTAACGTGAAATATCTGCAATGATATAATTAATCCAGGAATTTCCTGGAGACAAATGTAGAACAAAAAAAAATTGAGTGTGTTCATACTTTAACTGGCCAATTTGGGCCCCCAAAGTCATTTTGGGGTGAGAATTACTGGCTTAGGAGTCCCACTGGACCACATTAACTACTAACTGACAAATTACTACTTCACTTTCTGAAGTATAAGCAAAGCCTCTGGCACACCACTTCTTTTGAGAAGCAGTTCATCAGTAGCCTACTGGTTGGATTTGTTCTGTCCATAAAATGTAGTGAAATGTTATAAAGAGTTTCATTTGAAAAAGCAGAATAGTTCCTACCCACCTCTTAGAGCTAAGGCACAGAGCTAAGTCACAACTAAACTAAAGCAGGCGGCCAGCCCCTTCAGAGAATCAGAGGGGCCTGCTTTACTCTCAGCCCCTTCAAAACACCCCAAAAATCTGGGCAGAGTTTACATGGGGAAAGCTAAAGTGAACAGTTCTGATTTAAGCTTAGATAGAAACTCCTTATTTTAGTGAAACCAATCTGACCTGAGAACTGACCACATTCTTAAATGATGCCTGACCCAAAGAAATCTGTGTTTGCCTGGTTTGGCTCATTTGTTGTTATTAACAGCAGTAGGGTTTAACCAAACATGGCTGTAAACAAGCAGCATAATCACAAAGCTGGTGCCCAAGCTTCCCCACTCCCAAGCTCTGAAAATCCGAAGACGCCAAGTATTGCAAGTGGGCCAACCCATTGCTGGGCTAAAGACAAAAGCTTGGAGGCAATCAACCCCAGGGCATTGGTTTTCTTTGCTGTCAAACTGCTTGGTTCCTCTATGTCTACTGATCAAAGCTAGAGGGTGGTTTTCTTACACTTTGGCCATTTTGTTGTTGTTTTGTATTAAAGTGTACAGAGATTGGAGTAATAGCTATAAAAAGAAAACAAGCTTGTGATACCTTAGCAGAGTATAGGGACATTCATTATTAAAATAGAAAATAGAGAGAAAAACATTTCGCTTCTTTATTCCTTTCTTTGTATCAAAGACCAAGGTGTTTAATGAGCCATTAGAATAAGATGAGGTCTATGCTGTGGTTTTCTATTACTGTCCTTGCTTGTGTGTGTGTGTGTGTGTGTGTGTGTGTGTGTGTGTGTGTGTTACACCTCATATCATTGGACTAGTTTTAGGTGGATGTGACATCATTTAAATGAAGTGAAAAGAAAAAACTCAAAGAAGTAGAAAAATGATTTTGAAATTGCATTTTTTTTTTTTTTGCATCAGAAAATGGCATGGGATCAGTTCAACAGAGCATTAACTATGAAATAACCACAAAGCAGCCCCCTTAGAACTATAGATGGAAATTAGCATACTTCTGAAATGAAGAACTTGAGTGACTGCTCATCCTTAGTTCTGGTGAAGCGGCCCAAACATCCAAGAAGTTAAAAATTATTCTACTCGACTGTGTTTCCATTAAGTAGTGTTTTTTGGAGGAGAGTGCACTGCTCAGAAAGACAGGATTGGGCTTGTGCCTAGGCATGTAATTTCCTTTCCCTACTGTTATTTATGCTTTTTAAATCCATCGGCACTTAAAATGTTTAAAAAGGAAGTCTTGTGGAAATACTGTAGATCCCACAGGATGATCCCAGTCTAGGTTTGTGCCTCAACCCCTCGTTTTCCATTTGATAACCCACTTACAGAAAGTTTCCTCTCACATTTGGTTTAAAGGAATCCATCTCCCAACACATTCCTGCCAACTTCAGACTACCAGTCTGGGAAAATTTTGGCAAAGTCAACAGAGTTCCATCTTGTACATTTCAGGCCCAAGAAATCTTTCTGTTTGGCCATGGGACACACATTGGAAGGGCTTCAGGCTGAGAGAGAGGCAAGGGGCCATCCTGCACCCACCTAGGCCACATTCTATCCCAGCTCTAGGCAAGGAATGAAGCATCCTGGCAAAACTCCCAGGTGGATCTGGGAAGCCACAGAAGGTCTTTTTGTAGGTCTGTGCCCTCCCACCCCAGACTCTGAAGAAGGGCATCTGATTTCTTAGCACGATGTCTCTGGAAGTTGGGAAACCCTTGGCTTTTTGCTGCAGATCTCAGGGCTCCGTAATTAGGATTTAAGAAAAAGACGGAGGGGCGGGGAAAGTCTGTTATTCTTCTGGGTATAGAAACAACAAGAAAACACTTGCCTGTTTTGCTACTTAGACACTTCAACTCTTACCAAAAGGTCATCAGCCTGCCCTGGCCAGTTTGGCTCAGTGGATAGAGCATCGGCCTGCAGACTGAAGGGTCCCAGGTTCGATTCCAGTCAAGGGCATGTACCTTGGTTGCGGGCACATCTCCAGTAGGGGGTGTGGAGGAGGCAGCTGATCGATGTTTCTAACTCTATTCCTTTCCCTTCCTCTCTGGAAAAAAAAATGAATAAAATATATATTTTTTAAGTGTTTTTTTTTTTAAAAGGTCATCAGCCTGCCTTGATGGCCACAAGTGGAATAAACCCATCCCATGCCAAAGTTATAGTTGCTGGCAGCAACTTTCATTAAAGGATCAAAATAAGCAATCATTTGTGGGAAGTAAAAGTTTCCATGGATTGTTATAAACAGTGCCTTTCAGGATAATGTTTCCTATGGATTCAGGTGTCATCCTAGGTGCACCCATCGGCAGCCAGGTGCATTTGAATGTTTAATCTTCAAAATGGTTCACAGCTAATGACCTTTTTTTTTTTTTTTTTTTTAAGTGGAGAGGGGCTTCAGAGGTACCAAAGCAATTAATGCTTAAACAAAGGATTTCAAAGAGGATATCCAGTTATATGTAGGTTTGCATGACAAAATCATACAGGTTATTGCTGGGATGCAGAGTCACAGGCCAGGTCTGGCCTTCCAGAGAGGCTGGATTCCCTTGTTAAACTGTTTATGGGCCCCTCCTCTAGGCTTTGGGGCACATACCTACAAAAAGGCCTTCTGTGGCTTCTCAGATCCACCTCGGAGTTTTTCCATGATGCTTCATTCCTTGCCTAGAGCTGCGTTTAAAAAACTTCGATGAGCAAGAAGTTGGCACATTCAACCCAGCCCTGAAGCTAGGTGTGCCGATCTTGGTTAACCCTACCAGGTGGTTGCATGTGGTCTTGCTTTTCAAGGTGGGAAGTCACTCAGGGTTAATTATGACTTTCATGGGTCCTAGACACTTTTGCCTTTGGGACCCCTTCCTCCGTTAAAAAATAAAAAAATCCTTAAAAAAATTGTATTTATTTTATAACTGCATTGGAATAAGGTAATCCAGGTTGGAGTGTGTCCATTTTTCCTTCTGGTTTTAAAAAGAAATTAAAATAGTTTTTTGGGCATGTGAAAGTATGATGGTATTAGGCACTAAAGTCACCAGGCAAGGAAAAAAGCTTGAAAGCAGAAACCTTCAAGCAAGGGGTGTCCTGGGCAGAAGTGGCTTGCCCCAGAATTCTAGAATCCAATTCGAACTTTATCCAAAAAAATAATCTGGGAGGAAGGAAAGGTTGGGAGTGTAGGGGAAGAAGACCAAGGAAAGCCAGATTTCAAGTTTTTCCAGAACCTGAAACTGGGATCTACAGCCACAGAGCTCAGTTGGGCTATATAATCATGCATGTTTAGGCCTGAGCCCCACCCCAGCCCACCCCTTGATGTCAGCCCTACCTTATCCCATCCACACTCCAGGACACAATGGACAAGATCTCAATGATTTTCCTTTTCAGAATCAGAGTAATCATAAAGGGGGAGCATAACTAGCATGTATGAATATTTTATATTCTTACATATTTCAATAGATTTTACACATGTTTTCTTCATATTATTTTTCTAGTTATGTCTGCAACAAAAAGCACACTAGGGCTAATTTGTTATAAAGAGAAAGTTTCAAATTGTTAAAAGTGTAAAGTCCCATACAAGTATGACCATTATCATGATTATTATCCTGATTTCAATCCATCAAACATCATTCTCACACCCGAACTCTAAATAATAAAGCATAAATGTCTTACATTCATAGAACTTCATATAGAAGATTGAACATTATGGGATACATCAAAATGAGTTAGCTGAAAGCACTAAGTGCTTTGACAGATAGATATCCTTCAGCTATTTGTTTGACAAAGAATGGAAGTATTCTAGTCAGAGGTCCGGGCAGCACATCATCTATGTATTAATGCCCAGCAGGGGGCAGGCAGCCTGCTCATTTAGATTCTGAAAAATAAGATCTCAGTACAAGGAATAGAATCAAAATTGAAACTATTAAATTACTTGCTATTATAAATGATACACGAATCACAAGGGATGACTTATAAAAAATGTGCACAAGAAAGAATTATGCTTTGAATTCCAGGAATCGAGTTTTAGGTTCTCAGTTTGAATAGTAGGGACCTATGATTAGAAAAAGTGATAGTAAGCCTGACTGGCATGGCTCCATGGTTGAGCATTGACCTATGAACCAGGAGGTCACGGTTCGATATCCAGTCAGGACACATGCCTGGGTTGCAGGCTCGATCCCCAGTAGGGGGTGTGCAGGAGGCAGCCGATCATTATTCTCTCTCATCATTGATGTTTCTATCTCTCTCTCTTCCTTCCTCTTTGAAATCAATAAAAATATATATTTTTTAAAAAGTGATAGTAAGAGGCATGCTTGTTTATGGTTTCTGGCTTTTTCCACAGGTGGCTATGGTATGGATGTGACCAAGAAAAGCAAGCGCGATGGCGCCGAAGTCACTGAAAGAAGTAAGAGCATGATATATATGTCATTACCACAGTGATTAAAATTTGGAAAGAGTAAATAATTCATCCCTAGTTCCAGCATTAACTACTGTACCATTTTTTTCTGTTTTTTTTTTTGTTTTTTTTTTTCGTTTTTGTATTTAGGGTGTGGTTTTTTGGTGGTTTTTTTTTTGGCTTTTTTTTTAAAAAAAACTATCATTTTAAAGGTATTTCTAAAAAAAACTATTCCTTCCCATGAGATTCCTTTTGTTTATTTTTATTTTAACATACTTGTAATAAAAATGTGTTCTGCTTTTTCTTCAAAGATGAAAACTGCCATTTTGATGAATAATTTTTATAATCAGCATTTTTAATGGTTACATAACATTCTGTTGAATGAATTTGCTATCGTGTGTTTAACCATTTCCTTATTTAGGGATATAGTCCTGGAGTGTGGATGGGATAAGGCAGAGCTACGCCTCCCCAGGAATGCTCCTGCAGATTTTAGAATGAATTATGATGTCCTTGAGACACCCTCAAATTTATTTTTAAAAGGCAAGGTAATTATCCACTTCACAGTGAAATCAGCCAGGATGATGCACGGGCCCCAGCTGGACTGGGTGACCATTTGGAAGGGGCAGTGCAGTGAAAGAGTGTGACTTAAGACACTTGAGAGTGACTTGAGGTCCTGGTCCTCCTTCAAAGGCTAATCCAGGCCTGGACTGGATCTAATAGTTAAACGAGTGATATTGACGCCATGACAACTCATTTTTCAAATCAATGGATAGCTACCTCGTTTTGGTTCCAAAGGGACATAAACATATTTTCCAGGGACACTAAACTTCATTGTTATTGTACATATTTTCGTGTATAGTGAGAAAGATCACATACCTTATCACATAATGAACAAAAATCTCTGTGGAACTGAATTTAATGCACTGAGCCTATGACAGATGAGACCTTGCCGAACTACAGGGATTTCAGTGCCTTACATAAGAGCTGATCTTTTCCTTGTCTTTTCCTAGTTGTCACCGAAACAGTGACTACGAGACTCACATCCTTACCGCCAAGTAAGTGACTGTCTCGAGAGCTTCTTCTCAGTGAGTCATGTGTGAAGGACTCTGCGTCTAACCTTTCCCAGCGGCACTCACGCTCCAGTAGAGCAAATCCAAAATACCTGAAATCTCCTTTTTCTTTACAGTTATATTGACATCAATTCGTATCCATAAAATTCACCGGTTTGGGGTGTATAATTCAGTGGTTGTTAGGATATTTAGAGTTGTGCAGCCATTGCAACTATCAAATTTTAAAACATTTCCATCCTGCCCAAAGGAAACCTCATGGCAATTTGTAGCCGCTCCCCATTCTCTCTCCAGTTCCTGAAAACCACAAATCTACTGTCAATCTCTATAGAATTTCCTGATCTGGAAACTGAAATGTTGACAATACTATTATTATCCCACCTGAGCATGGGGTGGGAGCAGGGAACCACCAGTGAGGTTTCTGTTTGAGTCTACATTTTCCTCCGGAGGTCGTTATGTGTAGTTGATGCTGTAATGGAGGTCTGAGCCCTAAAGTTACTCCTGCCCCTCCCAGGAAGCCTGGCACACAGAGGTGGAGGAGTGTGGAAATCCCACCCATCAACATGGGAGGTTGGAGTATGATGGGCTGCCGGATGGGAAACTAGCAACACAGAGCTGTTACCACTCCCTCCAACAATTCTAGGGGCTGCATGCCTGGGGCACTGACCAGGCCTTTGAAAAAAGCAAGCCCAGCCCAGATATTGGCCTCAAGGAGCTTTTTCATCATTCGCTACCTTTTCTAATATTTAGATTTTCCTAATAAACGACTTGCTATGCTCCACCCAGAAGACGTTCCTTTTAAATCGGGTGGAATATTTTCTTTTAACATTTGTATCAGAAACAAATGAAATGAGAGCCTGGCAGCTTGCACTGTAGATGGGAAAGGGAGCCCAAGCCAAGAGGGTCATGGTTGGGAAGCTAGGGAAGGCTTCCAAGGGGCAAGGGATGAGGGGCCCTCTGGGCTGACTTCACCCATAAATGATCACCTGCTCCTTGTTTCTGCAGAAGGGGGGACCACCAATGGCTATGCTAAAACAGGCTCCCTCAGTGGAGGGAGCCGGCTGGAGAAACAGAGCCTGACCCATGGCAGCAGCGGCTACATAAACTCAAGTAAGTGGCTGCTGGTGGGGGGTAAGGGTGGGGGAAGAGCTTGCTGGGAGAGATTGAGTCCTGCAAGGAGAGGGGCCAAACTCATCCATCCAAATGACCCAAAGAGTATGTAAATGACACCGAACCCAGAAAAAGTGAGACTTTCACATCATCTGCATTTGATGCCAACCTAAAATGGGGTCAACTTTCATTATTTCCCTAATATAAATAACAATGATTAATTAAGGAGGCTTCATGGGGAGGTGGCTCCTTCCCCCCTGAATCACTCTTTAAGCCATCTCCTTTAGAGAAGGGTGTGCACATCTGAGGGTTTACAATTTGAATTAACAACAACCACTAAAGAAACTGAAGGACTGGGTCACTGTGCGCAGGGAATCTGATCCCACACCCTGTGAGTTTCCACTGGGCAAGCACCCAACATCGTCCTATTGTTCCTCATGAACCACTCTTTCATGGTAGCTTTCAAACTAAGCAAAACAAAACAAGGCTAAGGGGAAAAGCAAGCACACACATAGCCCACCAATTCATTTTTAAAATCTTGGAGTGACACTAAAAAAGAAGACCCAAGCCTGTCCGGTGTAGCTCAGTGGTTGGGCATCAACCTATGAACCAGGAGGTCACAATTCGATTCCCAGTCAGGGCACATGCCTGGGGTGCTCAATCCCCAGCAGGGGGTGTGCAGGAGGCAGCTGATCAATGATTCTCTCTCATCATTGATGTTTCTACCTCCCTCTCCCTTCCTCTCCGAAATCAATAAAAAATGTATTATTTTTTAAAAAAAGACCCAAGACAGGCAAATGGTCAGGCTGGCCAAGAGAAGCACCTGCCCTCATCTGTTGAGGAACCTTCCACATGGGATTATGTTCTAGTCTCTCCAGCAGTGAGCTCAGATTAGTGCCAGGCCTCCATTTCCATACCCTGCAGCTATGTGCACCAAGGACCCCAGCTTGGGGAGGAAGGGCAGGAACAACGACGCTACCCCCATTTCTGAGCCCCCGAGGGAATGTGGGGTGGAGCCTTTCAGTGCTGATGTCCTCTGGCCCCTCCGTGGGGCCCTCTTTCCTTCAGAGCAGCCTGGTGTACGTAGTTAAGATAACTGGCTGCCAATCTGCTGAAGTGCTACGAGGACTGACACTCTTTCTGGTTTGCAGGTGGAAGCACCCGAGGCAATGCCTCCACCTCCAGTTACAGGAGGGCTCATTCGCCTGCCTCCACTCTGCCCAACTCACCAGGCTCAACCTTTGAAAGGAAAACTCACATCACCCGCCATGGAACATACGAAGGTATGAGAGAGAGAACCACTCTCTTCCCAGTAACTTCACTCATCCTTTGAAGAACTGGCACCTGTATTCACCTGGGCCTGCCCTGCCCCCTCCCCTTCCTCTCCACTCTTCCTTCATTTCTTTTAAGAACTGACATTGCCCCTTCGTTCGTTCATTCATTTAGTCATTTTCTCATGTGGTATTTTTTATCACATATCTACCATGTGTTTGACACCATGCGGAATGCTTTGAGGGGCGCTTAAATGAATCAGACGCTTAAATGGATCTTGTCTTCAAGGAATCTATAGTCTAATAGACAAGTTAAGACGACAGATAAAAACCATAATACAAAGTACAAGGCAATTATCATTTCAAGCTGAGTCTCCAGGAAAGTGTCTCTAGGGAAGGTGCCTATGAGCTGGGCCTTCATGATGTGTAAGAGTTGGATACCCGGAGGTGTAGAGATGGGTGCTCCAGGCTGCGGGAGCAGCAGCACAGCAAGGACAGGCAGTAGAGTCAGGCCCGTGGTGCTTAGGTGAGAGGGAGGGCTTGAGGGACTCAGCGTCAGTGCCAGGCTAAGATGTTTGGACTTTATTCTGTATATAGTGAGAAGCCACAGAGATTTTTGAGCAAAAGAGTCGATCATATTTGAGGTCCAGGACTAGCCCTCTGAAAGCCACATGCAGGAAAAATAGGGAGGAAATATGTTGAAATTGGTGACATGTTAGACTGTGCTCAATAGTCCAGGGAAGGGAAAACTTGGCTGGGACTAGGGTGGTGGCAGTGGGAGAGGAGAGGAGGAGCTGGAGGGAAGAGGCATTGCAGAAGGGAAATTGACCAGTTTGACAATTGATTAAATGTTGGGGAAGGGGGAGTGTCAAAAGTTCAGAAATTACAGAAGTAAAACCAACGAATCACTAAAATACTAGTTAGTAAAAGTGTATTGTGTGCACACCAAAAAGACAGTTTGCACGTTGAGAGCACTCAAACCAAACGTGGAATGAGGCTCCAGGTTGTACTGTTACAAAGCAGCTTATGTAGTTTATTTTTCATGGTGACTGATTATACTGTTAGAATTCCCTTAAGTGATAGGGAATTGGTCAGTAGCTACCTCATATTAACCTTGGGAAACAGTTTCAGTTTTGCTTATGATTTTCAGAGGCATGAGCAAGAGGCGACTTAGTTCATCTTTCAAAATTAGCTAAACTACGCTTTGCTTGAAAGATTCATCTAGTTTTGTCTGTTCAGGAGATTTTTAAGGCTGGTCTCCCTTTGTTTTTTATTTTAACAAGAAAAAGGAGATAGTGATTCTGCTGAAATTTGAAACACCGGTGATTGGGTTCATGTTGGTGCCAACAATTACAGCAGGGAGTTCACGCAGATGAGTTCAGTTATTTGGTCTTTAAATAGAACTACTGGCAGGGCTTTCAGGTGGGGGTACCAAGCAGGTAGAGGGACTCATAGGACTTCAGCTCATGGAAGAAGTCAGGGCCAGACACCCCATTTGGAGTCATTCACCAAGAGATGTTAGTAGAAGGTGGAAAACTGAAGGAGCTGGCTGAGGAAGAGAGTATAAAAAGCAGCAGAGAGAAAAGAAAGGTAAACTTTTGGGAAGAAAGAGAAAAAGAGCCGGGGATACAGAGGAAGAAGATACTTTGAGGGGAGCAGGAGACCAGGTACAGGCGGCATCATTGAAGTCAGTACAAGAAAGTGCTCAGGGTCAAGAAGGAGAAGGCAGGAGGAGGTTACTGGAGTCTGGTGATCTGCAGAAGCAGGTTTAGTGGAAAACAGACATGCCAGGCAGCAAATGGGTCTAATAGTGACTGGAGAAGCAGGATTAGGGATGGGTACCCCCAGTAACTGACTTAAGACCCAGAATTGGCCCTAGCCAGTTTGGCACAGTGGATAGAGTGTCGGCCTACGAACTGAAAGGTCCCAGGTTCTATTCCGGTCAAGGGCACATGCCCGGGTTGTGGGCTCAATCCCCAGTAGGGGGCTTGCAAGAGGCAGCCGATCAATGATTCTCTCTCATCATTGATGTTTCTATCTCTCTCCCCCTCTTCCTTCTCTCTGAAATCAATAAAAATATATATACATATATTTTAAAAAAGACCCAGAACTGCCAGAGAGTCTTGGGGAGCCCCAAATCCAGGCTAAGAGGATGGTGTCACCACAGTGCTTTCTGGTGTTGGGCCTACACAGGGGCTGGCACCTTCATTTTCACAGGGTCCACACTCAGGATGACCTTCACAAGGTCAGGGACACCCTAGATAACAGCATATCTACTTGACCAGGGCCAGGCCACCTTCACCAGCACTGGCATGGGGCAAACAGTTGAGGAAGTGAAAACAAAAAAGGCTCTTACCTTCCTTTGTTCAATCCTTGCCCCACTGAAGTAGCCCAGGGACCGGATTGAAGGGCCACAGCCATGTCCGATAGGCAAAGCGGTGTAAGTCAGGAGCTCGCTGAAGAGCACCTGTTGTCCTGAACAGGCAGGCCGCAAGGTTCATAAAGGGGTACCTGGCAGCACCCTCTCGGAAGCTGTTTGGGTTCAAGTGATCATTGGTACAGGCAGACCTCAGAGATATTGTGAGTTTGGTTCCAGGCCAGGCCACCTCAATAAAACAAGTATTGCAATGGAGCAAGTCGTAATCCTTTTGCTGGTGGAGGGTCTTGCCTCCAATTTGTAGAAAACGCCAACACCTGTGAAGCGCAATAAAGCGAGGCGTGCCTGTACTGAGTGTTTTGTCCTCTCTCCAGGGAGCTCCAGTGGCAACTCTTCTCCGGAGTACCCTCGGAAGGAATTTGGTATGTCCCTTCCTTATTTCCTGGAGAAATGGTCAAATGAGGCACTGGAAAAGGGCCGGGGGGGGGGGGGGGCGGTAGGGGGAAGGAACATCGTGAGTTAAATGGATTCTCCTAAAAGAGGTTAACCTCTGCTGACCTGTTTTTTTCTTGCTTTTCATCCTAAAACATTTATGGGGGTTGTTGCAGCCTTTGCTCGTGAGGCTACCGAAATAGCAAGCTATTCATACAAAGCTCAGGCGTGGACAGATAAGCCCTAAGGCCAAGCAACAATTGTAGGATTTATTTCCTTCCACAGAGATCTCCCAGCAAAGAGGAGTGGGGGTCAGAACACACACATGCCAAACATCCCAGCACGTCCACCATAGCAGGCGTCTGAGAGGCACATGGTGGGACAAGTGAATCCCAAGTATCTTCTGGCCTTAAGTCTTTCATCCATGTTCTCAGGTTCTCACTGTGCATATGAATTGATATGGTCATTGATTATTCAGTGGTTATAATTTTATTTGTTTGCTTTCAGTGAGAAAACCAGAGCAATCTCTAACAAAACAAAACAAAACAAAAAGATCTGGCAGCTTTTTGATACATTGATCAGTGTGTGGTAAACTAGTCCAAATGGATCATGCTCCTAAATGAATTATCTCAGCTAACCTAACACTCTAAGTGTGAGCTGACTTGACATTCATTTAGCTACCTTAACTCCTTAAATCAGTGGTTCTCAACCTTTCTAATGCCGCAACCCTTTAATACAGTTCCTCATGTTGTGGTGACCCCCAACCATAAAATTATTTTCGTTGCTACTTCATAACTGTAATTTTGCTACTGTTAATGAATCGTAATGCAAATATCTGTTTCCTGATGGTCTTAGGCTCTACAGCAGCGGCTCTCAACCTGTGGGTCTCGAACCACAGGTTGAGAACCGCTAGTAGGGTCGCATTAAGGCTTAAATGCACTGGGGCCTTGTAAAACTTTCTCTGCCTTTTGGCTACATGGTCATCATTTATTAAACATCCACTATCCATAAGGACGCCTATCTGGAAAATACATACTGTGAAAACCAGCTCCTCCCCCAACCCAAATAGGTCTACCCCCACATCAAAAATATTTAGCATACCACCTCTTATCTAAGATAACTTTTTTTTGTTGTTCGTTTCTCAGCATCTTCTGCAACCAGAGGACGCAGCCAGACACGAGGTGAGCTCTACGGGTTCAATTCAGTTCAATCAACAAGTATTTTCTGAGCATTTAACGTGTCCAGCCTTGAGCCAGGAAATGGGGGGAGTGCAGAAGAATAAATGAGGCCTGGTTCTACCCTCAAGGGGCCTACAGCCTCCGGGGAATCTTTTGCTGGCTCCACCAGGATGGGAAGGGTAGATTTGATGGTAATCTAACAAGCACGTGGAGACAGGAATAAAAACGCATGGTAACCACCTGGGCAGTAGTTGGTTCTGCTGTGGATTGTCTGAAGATGCTGGCGCTACATCTTGTTTCACTTCTCGTCTCCTGGTTGACTTTAACAAGAGGTGCTGTGAATGCCTTTATGCATCAAAACTGGGCAAAAGCCCTTCTTTTCCCAATTATCCCTGGGGACAAAGGGCTCTGTGACAGTTTTGCACTCTCCACATCTGCCCATGGATAAGGCTGTAAGCGGGAAACGTGGTCCCGGGCAAGCTGCCCTATTGAACCTGGTGAGGAGCAGGTGTCAGGGCCACGCAGAAGGCAGAATTCTTCGTAGGCTTTGGGAGTTCTCGATGACCAGCCTAGACTTGAAAAGTTAGGAACACACCAACCAATCACAGCTTTAGGCTGATAGTGGAAAGATGCCAGTCTTCCACCTGAAACTAATGATGTTAAACTATCCGCTTTCTGCCCTCTCCATTTCTGAAGAGGCCAAAATGGCTAAGTAAACATCCTAGGTTTTAGAATCCTCTCGCTACTGCCTGAGAGACCCTGGAGGCAGGAGAGCAGCGTGGTTCTGGCAACTGGGAAACGGGTGACTGGAAAGGGGTGGGTCATTGATGACTGTGATGGAGCCGCCCTCTTCAGCCTGGGGTTTCATCAGAGCATCTCCGGGCGGCTGGAGGTGTGCAGTGAGCAAGCTGGGGTGTAGAGAAAGGACATCTCTTTTTCAGCAGCACTCGTCCTGGGTATACCTGGGTGTCCTGTTCCCAGGACACAGATCTCAAAGCAGCCCAAAGGTTTATCCACTGCTCAGAGCTCAGTGTCAGGCACTGTGACCCAAGTTCCTTCACTCACAGCCGTCTCCTTCCCTTTCCTCCTACAGAGAGTGAAATCCGGGTTCGACTGCAGAGTGCATCCCCATCTACCCGATGTAAGTGGGCACTGTCTTGCTGAAAGGGCCCAGGAATCCAGGGCTGTGTGTGTGTGTCACTTAATCATTAAATGTCTCTGAGGGCCTTCTGTGAGAGAGATCCTGTGCTAGGTGCAGGGGCAAGGGGGAAGGAGCTGAGTAAGTCACAGTCCCTGTTATTCTGTTGTTCACAGACTAATCAACCACCAACTAGGACAGCTCAGGGAGTGGAGGGAGCAGGGGTCCTGGGAAGCCTTCCTGGGTTAGTGTCACTTGAAGAGAGACTGAAGGGTGGATCAGTTAGGCTCCATGGGATGAGCTGGCAGAGACATTTGAGGACCACATGATGAGACTTTGGAGAAAGCTTCAGTGTGGCTGAAGGAAAAGCAGCAGGCGGGGCCCTCATGGGATAGTTAGATTAGAGAAGGTCAGGAGTAGAGTGTGAGAGGTTGAACTTGATCTCAAATGTTAGGGATTCCCCATCTCTGCAGACTGTGTTAGACTTCTTTTGTTCTTGTTAGAGGTTATTTGACATTTTGAAATGATCCCAACTATTAGGACAGGAGCCAAGTAGAGTAGGAGGAGGAAGAGTTGAGTGGGTGGCTCAGGAATCAGAGATGGGTACTTGCCCAAAGAGCTCAGTGCCTGGGGTCCAGGAATCTGCCTCTAGGCCTGATGCTATCTCACCTGAGCCCTTCTAGGCTTAGGGGTGCTGAGTCCATAGGATGGGATCTCAGGGGAGGGGGTCCTGGGTGGTCCTCCAGCAGTTATTGTCTGCAAATCTGTCTTCTTTTATGCATTGCCCTTGCACCATGCCTCCCCCTCCTCCCTCCTTTCCTGTTTGCCATGTGGGAAGCACTGGGAGCCTGTTCCACTAGATCGCCTTGCTACAAATAATACCAGCCAGACGGGCTTGAAATCAACTCACACAAAAACAGCATAATGTTTAGGAGTTATGGGCCACAAATCCCTTTGACACTGCAGAGCATACAAGGTCAGGGACCCGACACCTGAGGTGTCCTGAGCAGGGGTTGAAATCACGACTGAACCATTTGTTTCAAGGGATCTGGTTCTCTAACTGCCCTGGGTGTAAATTTCCCTTGACCCAGGATGACATTGTCTTTCAGCCACAGAGTCATCCCTGTGGTGTCTGATGAGGTATAATTAGGAAATATCTACCGACGACTTTGACCTCCTTGTAGAGGCACTATATTTATGAGGCCATTAATATTACAAAGTGCCAGGTTAATAAGTGCTATAAATTGACAAAATGCAAAAAGTATAAGGCTAACCAAAAATGTCCCAGCATGCAAAGTAGATGCCATCCTCCCTAGTGTCCAGAACGCCATAAATGTAACTCTCACTGCAGCCGGACTTGGGAAATAATCCTGGGCCTAATGGAGAATGTGGGGATTTTTCTACAGGGACGGAATTGGATGAAGTTAAACGTTTGGTCAAGGGAAGCCGATCAGCAAGCGCGAGCCCCACCCGGAATTCCTCCAACACACTCCCCATCCCCAAGAAAGGCACTGTGGAGACCAAAACCGTGAGCTCCCAGTCAGGTGAGCCCTACATCCCGGGGCTGCTGCGTGGAGGGAAGGGAACAAGGTGGTATTCAGTCATACCCTGGCAGGCCCTCCAGACTACAGCAAAGCACTGCCCTTTATGCAGCATGAAAATGTGGGCTGGTCAACCATCCCAGGGGCCTGCTGAGTCAGGCTCTACATCCTACAGATTTTCTCCAGGAGGTTCTTGACATCTCCTGGGAATGTGTTGGCCAGGTTCCCCAAATGAAGAATATTGGGAAGTTGTCATGTTTTCTTTCATTGATGCATTCATTCAGTGAATGTTTATTATTTGCCTCCTCCATGCCAAGCACCAGGCACTGAGGAAAGGCAATGAACAAGACAGACACAGTCATTGCCCTCGTGGAGGTGAGGGCCTCTGGGGGGAGTCAGATAACCAAGAGATCGTAGTCAGATGGGATGAGGGTTGTTCAGCACTCATATATCACGTGCCTACCACGTATAAGGTGGGTTCTGTGGGAGGCAGAAAGAGGAATGAGGAGATCCTCGGAGGGAGATGAGGAAAGAAGCCAGTTCTGCTAGGATGTGAATGGAGCTTTCCTGTCATTTGCTACTGGGGGAGAGGGGGAGAAACCTTGAGATTGTGATCTTCCTTTTATTTTTTAATACAACCGAAACCTCAGAGCACATTATGGCCTGTGGGGCTGGCTCCCTCTCGTAGAAGGAATAGGCCGAATTGGCTTCAGATTTGAAGAAGCACCAAAACCCCTTCTTGGGGACAGAGTGCCATTGGGTCTCCTTGGCAAGGAGGGTTTAACCAGAAAAGGCTGTCATCCGTGCGGGGTGGCCTCGGAAGTGCGGGCTCCCTGCCTGTGCTTGCTGTGTGCCCGGAATTCTGTGGGCATTCGCTATGGGCCCTCACTCGCTGCTCCCTGGTATCTTTGAAGGTGGAGACAGGAACAAATAGAGAATGAGAACATTGGTGGGGACCGCTCAGAGGAGGTGGGGGGGGGGGGCACTTAGAAGGAGAAATGGGCAACCCCAAAGCAAAATTTACCTACTTCAAATTTCATCAAGAGCCAGCAAGAATGTCTAACCCAAGGGATAAGGTTGCAGCAGCTCCGAGGCTTCAGACAGAACTGGGATGACCAACGGCCCGAGTTTGCCCTGGACCAAGAGGTTGCTGGGATGTGGGACCTTCAGGGCTAAACCAGGAAAGTCCCAGCAAACGGAGCCAACTGGGTCACCCCAGCACAGAGTTCTGGTTTGTCTCTCACTGGGGTGTCTGTCTATCTGTCTGTTTCCAGTGTCCGGCACCTATGATGCAACCATCCTGGATGCCAACCTTCCCTCCCACATGTGGTCCTCCACCTTGCCGGCAGGGTCCTCCATGGGGACCTATCACAACAACATGACAACCCACAGCTCGTCCCTCCTCAACACCAATGCCTATTCTTCAGGATCGGGTATGTGATGCGCAGTGCATATGCCCTCCCACCCCTGAGCCCTCCTCACCTTTACCTGGAGCTGAAAGACCCTGCTGGTGTCCACCGTCCCCAAGGCTTGCTAGAGGGGCTTTCTGTGGCCAAACATTCCAAGGTTTTTCCACTGGAATTTCATTTCCTTTCAGTCTCCAAGGTGTTTCTTTGGATGGGTCCACTATAAAAAGAACTATATTCCACAGCGTGTCAGGAAAAATGCAGTGGGAAAAAACACGAAAGCAGATGCAAGGAACCTGGTTTCACTTCATGTGCATTAACTGTGTGACCTTGAGCTAGTTATTTACCGTCTCTGGGTTTCAAGTTCCTTTTCTTTTTTTTTTTTTAAATCTCTTTTTATTTTTTTTTAGAGAGAGAGGAAGGGAGAGGGATAGAGAAATAGAAATGTGGATGAGAAACATCATCAGCTGCCTCCTGCACGCCCCCTAATGGGGATCGAGCCCAAAACCAGGCATGTGCCCTGACCAGGGAATCAAACCCGTGACCTCTTGGTTCCTGGGTCAATCCTCAACCACTGAGCAAAACTGGCCAGGCCAAGTTCCTTTTCTGTAAAATGGTCACTAACATGTGGGCTTTGTCCAGAGCCAATGTCCATCTGAGGCCCAACCAACCTTTGACCACCCCTTGGTGCAAACCAGAGACGAATGTATGGTTCTCTGCTGCAAGGCAAGTGCCTCCGATTTTCTGAAAAACAAATTTAACAAAATATAAAAATGCAACCTGTTAATTCTGGAGCTTTTGGGACACCCCCTGTTCTGGGCTGGACATCTCTCTCATCAGCCCTCCCTCTTCCTGCAGTCTTTGGAGTTCCAAACAACATGGCATCCTGCTCCCCTACTCTGCACCCCGGAATCAGCACCTGCTCCTCAGGTCAGTGCTCGCCAGCTTCCACCGCCTTTTCCAGGTGGTTTGCTTTAATTATATACATGCTCCTTCCTGGTGAGGAAAATCTATGGTTTCTAGAGAAGATGTCCTTTCTGCCCTGGAGCTTGAGGACATTCCTGCGTATACACCAACACAGAGGCAGTGGCCTGGGGGCTGCCCGAGGTCAGAGACAGCTCAATCCCCAAGGGAGAGGTCTAAGGGCAGAGGGGCCGGAGACTTCACTTACATGTTTTCTCTGAGAGGTGGAGAAATGGGAGGAAAGAAGCTAAGTGAGGCCTGGCTTAGGACATTTCAGATACAACAAACAAACAAACAAACAAACAAAAAGAAAACCACAACATTGTATAGTTAGAAAGCTCTTACTTCAGGTCTTTTTATAAATACGGTAGGTCATTGGGAGCTCAAATTTATTGACTCTATTTCCACATACATTGCAACAGCCTGAATGTAGGTTACCAGCCACCTCTTTTTTTAAAGGAATGTGCCTTCTCCTTGTGGCATCATGACTAATTAACATAATGATGTGGGCCTCCGTATTTATTTGACTGGCATATTTCTGATTTCAACACCTCCAATTGACTAGCATCCCACCAAACCCAGAAGACACCTGGTTCAGGCTTCATTTCTTCTGCCTCTGCTATTCTGTTTAGCCAAGTCCTGACTGAAGATATTAAATCCACAATCTTGTACCCCAAACACTACACAGGATGGGGTAAGAGAAAGCACTAACTAGGGAGGAGTTAGCTTCGGCTTTGAAATCAGACTAGGGGTGAGGGGAGCTTGATGTGTTTGAGTCAGAAGGAAGAGTTCAAGGGAAAACGAGGTCTCTGCCAAGTCTATGCCTTCGATCCCTTTGTCTGTATCCTATGCCCACAGTTCCCACACTGTGCACCAAGGCACCCTAGGGTGCTGTAGGGAACAGGGAACTCGGGGGTGTTTTTCCATTCCAAGGGTATTTTGAATACAGTGAAATGTCAGACCCTGTGTGAGCTACCACTGTAAGCAGTGGAGACCTAAGTATTCAATAAATGGAACTATTCATAACTTTTAGCCCAAGATGGGGAAGTGGGGCATAAAAAAATTGCTGTGTCACTTAGAATGTGAGCACTGAGAAAGTTTGGGAATCTCTGTCATATGCAAAGGCATTTATGTATCATGAAAGTGGTGTTGGGGTGCTGGGGGTAGAGCTGCCTTAAGCTGAGGACCCTCCTCTCTGCACCTGCGCTCACCTTTCTTCAATTCCTTTCACAGTGTTTGGCATGCAGAACAATCTGGCCCCCAGCTCATCCGCCCTGTCCCATGGCATGGCCACCACCTCCACAGGTCAGTAGCTGAGGCTTGGAGCTTAGGGACTGGGAAGTAATGCTTCTTTGCAGCTATAACTCACAATATCCCTTTCAACAACTGCATCCGAGGGACTAAGATGTCCCTAAAAATCAATCGACCTTTCCCACCAAAGAAACAGCCCCCGCTCCCAACCTAGAGATGCCAACCT
This sequence comes from Cnephaeus nilssonii, assembly GCF_951640355.1. Lineage (NCBI taxonomy): Eukaryota > Metazoa > Chordata > Mammalia > Chiroptera > Vespertilionidae > Cnephaeus > Cnephaeus nilssonii. The sequence continues at coordinate 46,712,872 of NC_137087.1, read as the reverse complement.
CGATCATTTGCTGGATCAGACATGTGAAAACCCGGGGGAGTATTACTGTGGGGTGTCACCTGTGTAGCCCTGTGATTCATTGCTGTCCCTGACTGCCCACTGCCACTGCAAATCAATCATCTGGCTGATTTTGTGGTTTGCTCCTTGTACACACCTGAGGAAGGGTGGACAGAAGAGGCATGAGCCTCAGCTCTGGCCCTCACTTTGCTTACTGATTAGTTGGAGTAAAAAGTGTAATAAACATGAAACTATTGGGGGATTCTATAAGATAACATGAATCAAACTGTGCAGAGCAGGTCTTAGGGTTGTAGAAGTTCAGAAGGGAAGGTGATGTGGGAGGATCTAGGAGGACTTCATGGAGGAGGTGGCCTTTAGAACTGTTCTAGAAGGATAAGAATTATACCAAAGAAAGTTCCATCTAAGCTCTCATTGCTGCCCCTATGGCTGGAGAGTTGATTGCATTATTTCTTATTCTTCATGTTCATTATTCATTCATAATTATTATTCATTATTATTATCTTCCTCTCATGTGGGGAGGCTGCCTGTCTGCCAGGGCTGGTCAGGCTGCTGCTAAGTTGCATGGAGCTGCCCTCCCACTCTGGTCCCACTCACTCAGTGGTTCCTCTCTTGCAGCATACGGGATGAAGAAAAACATACCCCAGAGCCCTGCCGTTGTGAGCACTGGCGTGTCCACCTCTGCCGGTGAGTGCTGTCCCCAGCTGCCAGGGGCAGGCTGCAGTACCGGGAGAATTGCTCCTTGGTGACACTTAGCGTATGGGAGGAGCAGACATAACCCATTGGTGGTCTAAGGTCCCAAATGGGCCTCTCGGTTACTTCCAGAAATGAGCAGAGATCAGCAGCTCCCTGACCTCACCTTGACCTTTCTGTCCAAGGGAGGCAGGAAGCGTCACCCTCCATACCTGCCTAGGGTCGGACACTTACACCCCAGCTCCCACCTTTGTCTGGAAGCCCCTGGCCTGCTCCTGTTACATGTCACACATGGCAAGAACCAAGGAGCCGGTCAAAGCTGCCACAGCCTCCCTACTTTCTGTAGAGCCATTATTGACTTGGGTTCACCACACAGGGTCAGCCGTTTCCACCATTGCTCTGATCCTGGGTGTTTCCTTCTGGACGCTGTTCTAAGTGCCTGGAGCACAGAATGAACAAGGCAGGCTAGGTTCCTGCCCACCAGCCTGACAGTTGCAGTGGAGACAGATAAACAAGTAGGCAAGATAACTTGAAGGAAAGAAATAGGTGAAAGAGTAGAAAAAGGAATGTGTGTATATTAGATGGGGTGGTCAGGAAAAACCCCCCAGGGCGCTAACACCTGAGACCTAAAGGATAGAAATGAACCACCAGGTTAAAGAAGGGCCTGTCTGAGAAGGGACTTTTGTCCATTCAGTAGAGATCCTATAGCATCCAGGTGGGAGGCTGCCCATCAGCCAGCCCTCCAGTACTTCTGACATGGACCCAGCCTCCTCACAACCAGGCCCTGCGAAGCAGGGGAGGTTGTCTTTGGTCCCTAAGATGCTTCTTAGCAGCCACTGTCAGGGAGACCAGAGACCCTTGGACACACCCACTAATCTCTCTTTTCCTCCCCCTCCCCTTTTCCTTCTCCTTCCTCTTCTGGTCATTCCTCCCTCCACCTCCTCCTGGTACCTTTTCCTTCCTCCTCACCCACCTCGTCCTCTCTAGCCTGTACCACGAGTGTCCAGAATGATGAGCTCTTACACAAGGACTGTAAGTTCCTGATCCTGGAGAAAGATAACGTGCCTGCCAAGAAGGAGATGGAGCTGCTGATCATGAACAAGGACAGCGGGAAGGTCTTCACTGCCTCCCCCGCCAGCATCGCTTCAAGTATGTGGGAGCCCAAAGGACTCAGGTGTCAGAAGAAAGGCAGACAGTGTGGGAGACCCAGTGTCCTAGCAAGGTGGTTTGAGATGTTTTAATAGTGAAAGCACAGTCATCCATTCAAATGAAAAACTGCCTGCCTAACCAGGGTGCTCCTAGAATGTAGACAAACCTGGAAAATTCTGGAAAAGGGCAACCTCAGCAAGACTCCCAACCACAAACACAGATTGGGGCGGGGGGGATTAACCCCAGGAAAGCTGGGTCCTCTTCCTACCCATGTGGACAGGATGTGGAGTGGGGTTGGAGAGGGGGGAGGGAATATCCTAGATTGTCATGAGTTGTGTGCACAGCTTCTTTTTCAGAGGACACCCTAAAAAAGGAAAAGCAAGCTGCCTATACCACTGACACTAAGCTGATCTTGGATACTAATGGTAAGACCACATCTGATCTCTGTCCACCTTGCCTTCAGCCCATCCACGTTTCATTTACGTATTTGTCTCCTGAGACCTCACCACTCCACAGGTGGTCCCTGGACCAGCAGCAGCGGCAGCACCTGGGAGCCTGTTACAGACGCCCAGGCCCTGGCCCAGGCCTGCTGAGCCAGAGGCTGCGTTTTCACAGGCTCCCAGTTGATTCGTGCGCGCACAATATTGAAACAAAAGCTTTCCCATGACATGTGTAAAGCCTACAATGGTATTTTTTTTCTCACCTTACTCATCCTCCCTTAATTTTCGGAACTAATAGAAAATGCTTTGCAAAGCACTTGCTAGCTTTATTTTTTCTTCTCAAACACCTGGATCCTCTCATAGATAAATGCATTGCTTCACTGCTGTGAGTCCCGAACAATCTCTCCAAATCACTGGTTTCACGGGGGAGGGGAGGGCGGGGTCAGTAAAGGAGGGGAAAAGTGTGTCATAGAACATTTTTAGGTAAATGCAAAAGAAATCAGTCCCAGCCCTGACAATGCCTAAGTTAGCAGTTCCTTACATTGTCGGGGTGGAAATGGGGCAGTGAAGCCAAAGGACCCTTTCAGAATCAGATGGAAGCTGTGAACAACTTTCCCAGAAAACTGTGCACTTGCCCACAAACACTCCGTGGTCAGATAGCATCAGGAACTCATCAACAGCCCTCCTCCCAGCCCATCCTTGCTGTCGGGTTCCCTCCACCCCAGGTCAGGAACTTGCATTCAAAGTCCCTTCACCAAGAAGGCCGCGGGGGGGGGGGGGGGGGTTTAATGGGGGAAAAAAGGATATCTGTAATACTTTCAACAATAAAGATAAATTAAAAATAAAAGCCCCTTCACCAAAAAAATCAAGTCATTTCTCACAAGCACATTTATTGTTTGAGAGTAAAGGTCACTCCTAAAAATGTCTAGGGCTTTACAGGTTTCAGGTCACAAGAGGGTTGTGACACTGCTTTTTCCCACCATTAATTGTTTGCCAAGTCATGTCTGCATCGATGCAATTACTCAAGGTGCCTGGGTGGTACATCTACCTAAAGCCCTGCCCCTAATCTGCACAAAGGCTTTCTGTGGGCTCCTCACATTTAAGAGCTCAAGTCAAGCCCTAGACAGTTTGGCTCAGTGGATAGAGCGTTGGCCTGTGGATTGAAGGGTCCTGGGTTTGATTCCAATTAAAGGCACATACTCAGGTTGCAGGCCCGACCCCCAGTGAGGGTCTGATTCTCTCTCATCATTGATGTTTCTCTCTCTCTCCCTCTCTCTTCCTCTCTGAAATCAATAAAGATATATTTTTAAAAATAAAAATAAATAAAAGCTCAGGTCAAAACCTGTTCTCGGTGCTTGTCTTTCAGGAGACGTGAAGACCGTGTCCACAAAGGGCAAGGTGGCCTCCGCAGGTAGGTGAGCCCGGCGAGTCCTGCAGTGACAGCAACCCATGGGGCTGGTGATGGTGAATGGAACAGATAAGGCCCCTAGCCTGGAGCCAGAGCACACCTGAGCCACCCAACTCTAAAGAGTGTCCCTGAAGGCTCAAGGGAGCGGGGTGGAGGGTGGTAGAGGGGGCAGACCGGGGCTAGAGTGGTCCACAGAAAAAGCTTAGTTCAGGGGCAGTTTACTCACAGCTCCCCCCTCACACACACACACACACACACACACACACACATACACATACATTGCTACCTGCCCTCAGGTCCAGGGGCTCCCCCTATAGCAGGAGCAACACAGCAGGGCTGCTGTTGTCCACCCCCCAGACACACACACACAGGCTTTACGGTGGCACTAATTCATGCACATCTCCAACCCTTTACACTTTCCTCTCTCCCTCCTCTAACCTGTGAGAGAGGCAGAGCAAGGGTTAGCACCCCGTTTTAAATACTAACCTTTTTACCAAAAAAAAAAAAAATTGCCTGGGCCTACCTTCAATGCTGAGTGTCATTCTAGGCACTTGGGGATTACACACAGAGTTGTAAACACTGCACCATGGAGATGGGAACACCTTGGGTTTGGGCCTAATAAAATGCAGGAGGTTGTGGCAGGTCAAAGTTCTTCATCAAGAGCTTTAAACCGAGCCCTCTGTGCTACATCCCCTGCTAACTGCCTCCCATGCCTCTCATTTTCACTCAGCAACTGTCCTATGAAGTAAGGAATCTTTTAAGCTCATTGTAGTTAAAAGAAAAGAATTAAAAAAGGAAACAGAGTAGTTAAGTGACCATCTCAGGGTCACACAGCTCAAGCCCAGGGTTGTCAGACTTCTACTCACCAGCCTCATCCTTCACGGAGCCGCACAGGACCCTGAGAGACTCACTTACGTTCACCCGGGCCCACAGGAAGTCACCCGAAGCCGGAGAATTTAGAGGGAAGAGAGCCAAACCACCTGCCTTCACCTCCCCCTTCTCTCCCCCGCAGATATCCACGGCTACGGCTACGATCACCACAACGGTGTCAGTGGCAGTAAAGGCGGCGGCGGCGGCGGCGGCGGTGGCGCCGGCGGGGGCCCATGGGGAGCAGCGCCCACCTGGTGCCCCTGCAGCTCCTGCTGCAGCTGGTGGAAGTGGCTGCTGGGCCTGCTGCTCACCTGGCTGCTGCTCCTGGGGCTGCTCTTCGGCCTCATTGCTCTGGGTACGTGGTAACGGCGGCAGGGCAGCCGGCCCCCGTGCCCAGCTGCCCATTCAAAGGGCAGGGATTTGCTGTGTCCCAAGTGTCGGGCATCAGTGCAGAGAGCTCCGTGCTGCAGGTGGGGAAACAGGCTCTGGGAGGACGCCACCTAGTGGCGGAGCTGGGTTCTGGTGCAGCTCCCTTGCCCAGGCCCCCATCCCTGCAGCACGGCTCTAGGCTCCCAGCTGCCCCGGGAGTCAGGCCAGGCCTTCTCATAGCAGTTTGGCCCGAACGCTCTGTTGGCCTCACACAGCTCCCAGGGCGGGTAAGGGCCAGCGCTATCACCCTCTCAAACGAGAAGGCTGAGCCCGCCCACCCAGACCAGGTTTCTTTAAGGGCCGATGACAATTTTGAGTAGCTAATCCGGCTGCTAGCCATAAGCATTCTGTCAAAATGTTCCCAACAGCCTGGCCTGTGTGGCTCCGTGGATGAGCATTGACTTAATGAAGCAGGAAGCCACAGTTCGATTCCAGGTCAGGGCACATGCCCAGGTTGCGGGCTAGATAACCAGGGGGGAACAGGCAGGAGGCGGCCAATCAATAATTCTCTCTCATCGTTGATGTTTCTCTCTCTCTCACCCTTTCCCTTCCTCTCTGAAATCAGTAAATATATATGTGTATTTAACATGTCCCCAATGGCAAGAAGAAGCTCCCCAGCCCTCAGAGTCCCCAGTTCAGACTTCCGGGGGAGTGAGTGTGTGCTGGGAAGGCACTGGGCTGACCCTCGGCTGAGCTGCCCGTCTGCCCTTTCAGCGGAGGAGGTGCGGAAGCTGAAAGCGCGCGTGGACGAGCTGGAGCGGATGCGGAGCGGCGTGCTGCTGCAGGAGCAGATAGAGAAAAGCAGAAAGGACCGGCTGCAGGGGCTGGCGCCCGGGGTGGACACAGGCATGGACAAGTTGGGGCTGGATGCTTCCAGTCAGGAGGCGCTCTGGCTGTTCATGAGGAACAAGCTGATGACGGAGCAAGAGAACGGTGAGCACATCGCAGGGCAAAGGGCCGGCCTGTGTGTGGAGTGGTACCCGCTCAGGGGACTCCCACACTTCCTTCACCCTCAGGACCAGTACTGTGAACCCATTTTACTGTTGGGAAAACTGAGGCCTGGAAAGAATTGCCCAATATCACACAAGGAGCACATTTCAGAATCCGATTGCTAGTCCTACCCTCAGTTTCTCCCCACTACAACCACGGAGATTCCTTCCGTGTCTGTGTGTCACACAGATGTGTAACTAACTCGGGGTGTACTTTCTCTTGTAGGCAGTCTCCGAGGAAACCCTGGCCCTAAAGGTACTGTGGTGGGTTGAGCCCTTTCCCTCTCATTTCCTGAACTTGGAGCCCTGTTTTCTGGGTGGATTTAGAAAGCTGTTTTCCAAACTGAAGGATGAGCAGTAGACAAATCTTACAGCATCTGTTGGGAGGGTTGGGAATTGGCTGTACAGTCAGAATATCTCAGGACGGGAAGGGACCTAGGGCATCCTCTGAGAGGCGGGTGATGTGCCAAGTGACACAGACGGGGACTGAGAGGAAGCCACGCCCCACGCCAGCTCACCTTGAAATGCGGTTCACCCGCTGTCAGCTGGTCTTACCGACGATGAGAGACAGGCCCTTGGGTTCTCACCCCGTTCACAATTGTTTTATCTTTCTTATTTTAGGTGACATGGGAAGTCCAGGCCCCAAAGGTAATTTTTGCCTTAATTATTAGTGAGGGTTGACGGTTTAAAGCAATCAGCGAGCATCAGAGAACCCACCTCACATGCTCTTGGCCATCGCCCTTCTGTGGTGGGACCGTGAATTGCAGAGCAGCCTGCAGACCCTTGGGCTTTGGTGGGGCAGGGGCTTCGTGACAGAGCAGGGCTTCGCCCCTTGTCAGGGCTCCAGGGACTCCCAGGCCCTCACGCAGCCTGTGTCAAGGGCTTATATCTACCCCCAGCTCCAAAGGGCAGCTGAGGGGCTGCTACTACTCAGCTTCCCCAACCCCCTGGAGGTTTTTATAAATACGGATTCCTGGGCCCAGCTGAGAATCAGGTGATCCTGGAGCAAATGCTCTGGGGCTAGACCTACCCTCTATCCGGGTTTTAATTCTGATGAATCGAGTCAGGAACCACCATTCCAAGTGAGCCACCTGCTCTCAGGGGTCTTAGCCGAGGGAGGCCAGGGATAAAACGCAGCCGTTGGGAACTGAGCCTCCTGTGGGGCATTCAGCAGGAGCACCAGCACCTGCCTCCAGGGGTGCGGGACGGAGTCACAGGAGCGGGTGCCCACAGTGCTAGTCAGGAAGGCCTTTCCTGAGGGCTCCCTTGTGTGGCACACACTTACGTGCTGTAAGAAATGGATGTATTTCCTCAGAGAAGTGGTTTGACGGTCAATGGGGTGGACCCATGGGTGGGAGGAAGCGGTTCCCAATCCCAGGACCACAGCAGCGCCCCTTGATCTAGCCGAGTGGGGTTCACACACTTCAGAGTGCATGAGCATGGACAGGAGATTCTGGGTCCCACTTCCAGAGCCTCTGATTCAGCAGTCCTGGCGGCGCAGGTGGGTGGGGCCAGGAGTCTGCAATCCTGATCACCCCAGTTTATTCGGAGAATCACTGTTGAAGGTGACAGGGTCACCTCTCTGGGCTCCATCTTTCTTCCCAAGAGATCCCTATGCAGGAGTTGGGGCTCCTGCACTTGGTGGTCCTCCTCTCTTCAGGGTTGTCTGTCTCCATGCACACGCCTGGGTCACCGCCCCAGCTCCCCTCCCCAGGACTCCAGCGTGTAGGTCACACCCCCTGACCCTGCTGGGGATGGGGACTGAAGGTCCTGGAGCCCCTGAGCCTGCAGTTGCCAGGAAATGTGGGCTGCCCAGTTAAATTCAAAGCACAGATAATTTTTCACTATAAGTATGTCCCAAATATTACATGAAACATACTTATACTAAAAGTTTATTCAATGTTTATCTGCAATTCAGAGCACCCTGTATTTTTGTTTGCTGTATTTGGCAATCCTGTCTGAATCCCACCTGGTGGCTCCTTTAGGTAATGGCCCAAGTCTTTGAGCTGACTTCTCTTTCTTATCTCTGTCCCGCAGGAGATCGGGGGCTCCCTGGGACTCCAGGTGCGTAATCTCTGATGGCACGGCTGGTGGTGGGCTGCTGGGTCCTGGATCCCAGGTCCTAGGGGGTATTTTCATGTATCTACAGGTATCCCTGGGCTCTTGGGACAGCCAGGTCCAGAAGGACCGAAGGGACAAAAGGGCAGCATTGGTAAGAACTGCTTCTCCATCCTCTCTTTCCGTTCCTCCCTCCCTCCCTCTCTCAATAAACATTTATTAAGTGCCCACTGTGTGCCAGGCCATTTTAGCTGTTGGGGAGACATCGGTGAACAAAACAGAGAAACTCCTGCTTACGTTTGGGTGGGGAAGAAAAATACTAGATAAATTTGTGAAGTTCATAGCAGAGTAGGAGGTGGTAAGGGAATGGGAAAGGCAGAGGCTGGTGGGACATGGGGAGTCCTGAGGGAGCCCCCAGGAAAGGCCTCCCTGAGCAGGTGCCATGTGAGCCAAGACTTGAGGGCATGAGGGAGCCTGGCATGAGGAGAACTTAGAGCAACATTCCAGGCAGAGGGAGCAGCCACAGGCCCCGGCACAGGTGTGCCCACTGGTCAAGGAGTAAGGAGGAGGAGGAGGAGGAGGAAGAGGAGATCATACGGGCCTCAGCTACAACCCAGAAGGGAGGCGGAGAGTCCAGAGGGAGGGCAGGGAGCAAGGCTGACCATGTGGGGCCCTGGAGGCCTTGTGAAGACTTTTCCCCCCAGCGAGGCGAATAGCCACTTGCAGGTTTGGGGCAGAGGTGGAACATGATCCTCTTGCATTCTCAAGGGTCGCTCTGGCTTCTGGGTTGAGCCTGGGCTACAGGGGGCGAGGGGAGGCCCAGGGGACCAGTGCAGAGACTCCAGGCAGGTGTCCTACCAGCGAGATGCTGCCCGCGGAGCCCTCAGGGTCCTAACTCTCATATGGCCATTTCTGTTTTTAGGAGAACCTGGCATGGAGGGACCTGTGGGCCAGAGAGGGCGTGAAGGCCCCATGGGACCTCGTGGTGAACCGGGACCACCTGGGTTTGGAGAGAAAGGGGACAGAGGTAAGAGGCGATTCCTTCACCAGGAGGGTTGGTTACATCCACACTTCCTTCTTCCATTTTTCTCACTAGCATTTGCTGGGCATCTTGAGCCAGGGTCTGGGCCAGGCCTGGTGGAGGGTGTGGGCCAGGCCATAGGTCCAGGCCTCAGGCTAAGAACCTTGCAGAGCTCAGAGTGCAAGGAGAACATGGTCACAGGGAGAAAGGGCCTTCCCACGTGGGGTGGCGAGGAGTTAGGGCTGAGGTGAAGGGTTTAGAGCAGGGCCTGGCGGAAGGCGGAGTGCGGTTCAGATCCCCGAGCCTCTCTTGACTGGAACTAGCCAGGGAAGGAGGCATGGAGAGCCCCAGACACAGGCCCAGCCCTGGAGAGGCCTGGGAAGATTTTGCAATTAGATTCTTAACCATGAGTCTGTTTTTGTTTTTGTTTTGTTGTTTGTTTTTTTTTCAAGAAAAACCAAGCATAGACCCCAGAAATCCTCTCAATGCCAACAGGTCATGAGCTGAGCAAGAAGCATAATTTTTAGCTTCCCTCTCTCTTAAAAATATTGCTCAATAAGGCAACAAATGTGTATCAAGTATCTAGGGTGCCAGACTTCATGGAGCATAAAGGCTCTGAGGGTAGAGACTGAAGGTGTTTTGCTGATTGATGATGGCCTTTGGGAGGGGCACTCAGTGGCTCAGAGGGTGGGGACCACCCCCCACGGACACCTCCAGGCTGGGTGGACTCTCTCAGTGCTCCTTTCTCCCCAGGGTCTGGTGAACCGGGAGTTCCTGGCCCACCTGGCGTCCCGGGTTCTGTGGGTCCCAAAGGTAAGTCAGGTACCCAGGATGGTACCCAAGTTTGCCATGTCCTGGATAGATAACAGAGGTCCAGTGCTAGGATCCCAGACAGCCTTAACCCTCTGCCCCAGGCCTGTGCAGGGGCGATGGGCCCACAGAGGGTCCCCTACAAAGGAGTCAGGGGTCAGGGTTGGGGCTAGTTTGGGCTGCATGGCGGATTTGGGGACGTATTTCCATCTGTTTCCAATGGCCCCGTTTTGTGGCCTCTAATATGGATCAGGAAATCAGAAGTCAGACCATCTCCTCACCTGTCTGGGCCCAGATACACACATTCAAAATGCAACGTGTCTGAACCACCCGGGAGAGTGGGCCTTCTCGATTTGATGCCCACTGCTCATCTCTCCTCCCTCCTCTGCCCCAGCCCAAACGTTTTACTCTGACTGGGAAGGAGCAGGGCTCTCTTGATCCCACCAGTTTCAGCTTCCTCCCTGGATGGCTTTGCCCTGGACTTGGGTCATCTTGGACCCACTGGCTCTGGGGTCCTGGGAAGAACCCAGACCGTGTGGGTGGCATGCACACACAGCCCTCACTGGGAAGTGAGCCCCACCCCTCCACCTGACCTTCACCGTGGGGTCAGCTGCCCCGGCCCGTGTCTGACCCTTCTGATCATTGTTGTTCTGTCATCCTTCCAGGTGCCAATGGTTTTCCAGGCCCCCCGGGTCCCCCAGGTCAGTACGCTTCTCCTTATAATAGACGTTATTTCTGGGGCAAAGAAAGGGGTGCCAAAAGGAAAAGCAAACATTATTTAAGCAAAAGAAGCAAATTTAAAGAGCGCCTGGAGGTACAAAATTCAGGTCCACACTGTCCCCTGCGGCCGAGGTCAGGTACCAGGGAGGCCTGTGAGAGCCTGGCTTGGGGCCTGGGCCCTCTGGCAGCTTCAGCAGCAGGCAGCTCCCATCCTGCCCTCACATCTGAGCAAGTGCCTGCCTCCACCTCATTTCTACTGGCCAGAGCTCGTCCTGCTGTCTTGGGAATCTCGAGCTACGGCCCACATTGTAATGCAGGCCGGTGTCTCTGTCAGGGTCCCACGAGGTGCCCTATGACCAGGGCCTGGGAGTCAAAGAGGCAGAGAAGCTGGACCAGGACGATGTAGAGGGAAGTGGGGAGGAGTCCGCAGAGAGCAGCTCTTGATTTTCACTCCAAAGTGTGTGTGCAAGCGCCTGGGTGTGTGCACACATGCGTGTATACATGGTTATGTCCTGTCTGCCTGCATGCGTGTGTCTGTGTGCGCGTCCATCCATTCCAAAGCTGGGGCACTCACCCACCTGCATGGTTTCCTCTGCTCACAGGCCCTGTAGGTCTCCAAGGGTCCCGAGGTGAAGTGGGACTCCCTGGCCTCAAAGGTAAGCTGATGGGAAGGAGCTGGGTAGGGGGAGATGTCACCCTGTAGGTGCCAGTCACTCAGGAAGAAGGTGTTGGGGGGACAGAGAGGGTCAGATGGACATAACCAACAGCCTGTGCAGGCTGACAGGCACACAGGAGAGGGGAAGTCAGGATGGTGGGCGGGGTGCTGTCTTCAGACAAAGACACTGCCCTTCCTGGTCTTCCTTGCCAAGGCTCTTTATATCAGGTTGGCCATTACTTTTTCAGGTGACAAAGGTCCTATGGGACCACCAGGACCTAAAGGTACGTTGCTCCTACTGCTGCTCAGACATCACTAGAGCCTGCCTGACTCCTAGGAACCCAAATGTGACTCATGCCCCGGCATCCAAGAACACAGATGACTCTGGCTCCCGGGCCCTGGGGCTGGGAGGGATGTGCCTCTCCAATAGGGAAACTGAGGCACTAAGAGGAGTCACAAAGCACCCACACTGCAGCATTGTGGGTGGGTAGTCCTTGGGGTGGCGAGGATGCAGTATTGAGGTCCTCCTGTTCTGGCCATCCTGTGCCCACAGCACCCACTGTATGACAGTCAGGGCCGGGGGCAGCTTGTGGGTGGAATCAAATGTGCCCCTTTGACTTCATAAATGACGAGTTCTCACCCAGATTCTGCTGACAGCAGCTTGCAGGCACAGGGAGAACTGTTCTGCAGCAGGGTCCCTCTAACGGGGTGAGAATGCTTTCCTTGCTCCTGACCGATGCTTCCTGCCCCCCACCCCATGTTTGTTTTAGGTGACCAGGGTGAGAAAGGACCCCGAGGCCTCACAGGTCAGTCCTACATGGGAATCCACTTTGATCATTGAAAGACATTTTATAAATCTACTGGGCCCTGGAGGTGGGGAAAAAATACAGAGGTATGAGACAGAATCTCTGTCTACTTCAGGGAACTTGCAATCTACAAAACACAGACGAATGGCATGAAGCGCTGGCTGGAGACAAGCCAGCATCAGGCTTGCCAGATGTAAACATCTGGGGCAGAAAAGGGAATTAGGATTGTCACTGGTTCTTTTGGGGAATCCAGTTGAGGAAATTAAGCTCTTCCCAAAGTGGCAGAAAGTTGACACCATTTGTCCCCCCTCATCCACTTACCTCCTGCCAACTTGCATGATTAAAAAGGAGATATATATATATATATATATATATATATATATATATATATATATGCCTAATATGCAAATTATCCCCCCACGGGAGTTCGACCAGGAGACCAATCGCTCGCTGTGACATGTGCTGACCACCAGGGGGCGGGGCGGAATGAAGGAAGGCCCCGGCCGGCAGCCAGAAGGTCCCAATTGGCCCTGTTCCCCAGCCAGGCCTAGGGACGAATTTCATGCACCAGGCCTCTAGTTAATAATAATAATGATACTTTAGCGACAAGGGGCTGCTCTCTGTTGCCAAGGAAATAAGACTCAGACACACTCAGCTGCAGACCAGGCTCATGCCTGCTGCCTGGGTGGCCCTGACTGTAGAATCTAAGTGGACACTGTGTCCCCAACCTCTCTGGTACCCGAAGCTCATCTGGTTGGGGAAGTGGCAGGCTTGGAGGTGGGCAGGGAGGAAACAGCATTCTACCACGGTCAAGGATGCAAAGCTTGAAAGCCTCCAACCAGCTAGGCCATTTCCTTCGCAGGCGAGCCGGGCTCCAGAGGTCCGCCTGGTGCTGCCGGGGAGCCTGGAGCTAAAGGAGCAATGGGTGAGTGTCCGGAGGAGTGAATGCAGCAAGTCTGACCCCTTCCGGTTGTCATCATGGCTCTGGAGTTGAGATCCTTCTAGAGCCACCTCTCCTGTTCTCTGACCCCCCACCCCCTGGTAGAGGATCTGTGTACAGGCTGTTTCTGGGCCTGCACATCCCTCCTGGGGCTCAGAGAGCAGCAGTCTCTGTGGGTTTCTCACTGCTCTGGCAGGGGGACTGGGCAAGGCATGGCCCCCACCCCGTCCCCAAGCCACTTGGGTCCCTGGAGAGGACAGGCAACGCCAGGGTCCTCTGGAACCCTCTGTATTCCAGACATAGCCTTGACAACCCAGGGCTGGTCTCACAACCAGATCCAGGGGCATGGAGCTGACCAAGGGCCAGGTGTTTAGCACAAGTCCCAGGAGGGATTAAGCCCCACCAATGGGGGATGTGATTTACTCACCTTCTCATTCATTTAAGAAATTGTTGCCCAGCTGGTATGGCTCAGTGGTTGAGCATTGACCTATAAACCAGGAGGTCACAGTTCGATTCCCAGTCAGGGCACATGCCTAGGTTGTGGGCTTGATCCCTAGTCGGGGGCATGCAGGAGGCAGCAGATCAATGATTCTCTCTCATCATTGATGTTTCTATCTGTCACTTCTCTCTGAAATATATATATGAAATTGTTAGGAAGTGCAATTCTATGCAGGATGCTTTGCTGGGCAAATAAGATGCTTCCCCTCCCTCGAGGGGAGATAAAGCCCGTATGAGGTGACAAGTGCCGTTAGAGGTAGAGTGTAGGAGGATTGCTTGCACCCAGAAAGGTAGAGGAGGCAGCATTCCATATTGTCCTAAAAAGTACAAGAAGATTTTGATCATGGTCAATTTGGAAAATTCCATGCAGAAATGATAACATAGTAAGGAAAGACAGATATGGGACAAGCAAGACATGGTCCCAGAAGGACCTCAGGGAGGGTGGCCTCACTGGAGCGGAGGAGACAAGAGCTTGGAGGAGCTCGACTTCCAGGACGTGGAGTAAACGAGTCCGGCCTTTACTGAGCCAAGAAACACACATCTGGTGTGTGCCGAGTCCTGCCCAGGGCCCTGGCGATGCAATGGGAGTCACCGAACAGTTTTAACGGGAAGATGGAAGTTACTGGTGTGGGGGAAGAGGGCAGGGAGAAAGCCGTGACAGACTGGGCTTTTCCACATTGGGCGGCCATGGAAGGGGCCCAAGGGCTCCCCACCGGGAGACAGCTTGATGTGAGCTTGATGGGCAGCACAGGGAGGGAGTCCCAGACGTAGCTCCCAGAGTCACTGATGAGCTGTGGTTCTGCTTTCCTAGGACCTGCTGGCCCCGATGGACACCAAGGCCCAAGAGGTTGGTCACTGATGGGCTCTCCTCACTGTCACTGCCTCCCCTGCCCCCACCCCCTGCCCTGCCCACGCCTTCTAATCATAGCTACGAGGCACGCGCCACATAGAAACATACAAAGCCGGGTTTTATTAGCTTTCTCCTCCCCACCTGCCTGCAAGTCACTCAGTAAAACCCTAAGAAGGCATCGCTCAGAGGTGCTGGCAGGTTCAGCGTTCCCAGAAGGAAAACATTTGCACGTTGGTCATCCTCTCCAGGTGAACAAGGTCTCACAGGGATGCCTGGAATCCGAGGCCCACCAGGACCTTCCGGAGACCCAGGGAAGCCAGGTAACCATGGGAAGAGGGAGCCACACCCTGCTGAGTGTGTGTGAGAGAGTGTGTGAGTGTGTGTGTGTGTGTGTGTGTGCGCGCGCGCGCCTGTCTCGTCCAATTTTCCTCCAGCAGCTCAGCAGGTAACTGACACAACTGCTGACTTGGCTTTGCCCGGTGGCTGTGTCCTGACACCTCTGAGTCACCAAGTCTGGCAACTGGGAAGAGAAAGGTGGAAGGGTTGAAAACAAGGGGCAGAGTTTAACACCACCTCAGCATCTTGCTCCTCAGAGCCTTCCCTTTGGCCCACCTCCCTTCGGGCCATACCTGGACCCTCACTAATGCCCACCAGTCTGATGAGAGGCCATCTCCACGAAGGCCCAACAGAAGCAAGATGCTCGGGGCTGCAGGAGAAGCAAATCAAAACACCGAGAAGGCTGGGAGGGGCCAGCTCATCAGTGGTGGGAGGAGCAGGAGGCCTCCTGGCTCCTTTGTTGGGAGCCCCAAGAAGGGAGCCTGGGGGCATCATGAGGGGGTCAGTGAGTGTGTGTTTTCTGGGTTCATGGCTCTCAGATGCCAGAGGTCTGTGACCCCAAACAGGCTGAGAACCGCTGCCTGAGGGGGCAGTGGGTCACTTCACTGCCGAGGCCAGTGCTGGGAGGACCCCCGAGTCTGGCTGCCCCACCAACCCCACCGGCTCCTGCATCCGAGGGTGTGGCTCCTCAGCCCTTCAACTCTCCCTCGTGTGTTTCTTTTCCGTAGGTCTCACGGGACCCCAAGGACCTCAGGGTGAGTCTCTGGGTCACTCCCATTCCAGCCTTCCAGCATCCAGCAATGCCTCTCCTCAGCGCCCTTGAGTCTCCTCTCCTCCCCGCACTCTCCCAGTGAAAATGGGCTCAGACCTTGTGGTGTGAAGCTTGAGAAGCACCTTAGGAAGGAAAAGCACGCACCGGGCAGTCTAGAACGGCATCCTGGTAGAAATGGAGTTCGCTCGTGTGCCCGTTCTGCCTGCCTGTGCCCTGCTCCCCTCCGGCTCAGGCCCAGAAGTTGGCTGGCCCATGGCAGCCCACATCCCATCGCCTGGAGGAGTGGGAGCTCGCCGTGCAGAGGGGCCCAGTTTCTCTGAGACAGCCTGGGCGTCCAAGTCCACCCTATAGTCGGGCCCATGTGCACTGGCACCACACACCCAGCCCCAACCCCTAAAGGGAATTAAGCAAAGATGTAAAAAGAAATCAAGCAGCAGGTCCCCCAAAAGCTGAGCACACGGGGACGCCCTGCAGACGCTCCCTGGTGGAGTTCAGGAGACAAAGGCTAGGCAGGAGCACAAGGCAAAGCCAGGGAGGTCTCCAGGGTGCGGTCAGCGATGGTGGCCATGCTGAGTGACAGGGCGCTGGCCACAACAGAGGGTGTCGGAAATTGCTGGGCCTTCATTATCCTGACTGACTTGTTTTCAATCACATCAGGACTTCCTGGAACCGCCGGCCGACCCGGTGCTAGAGGTAAGTGACTTTCCAAACTAGATTTTCTTTCTTTTCACCTGTCATTTTTGGGGGAGGGGAGGGGGAGGTGTTGGCAGGAGTGAAGCCCTGTCTGGGCAGAGCCTGGATCAACAGTGGCATCTAGTGGCGGTGAGGCTGGGAGCCAGGGATCTGCACTGATCAGCAAGGCCCTGAATCCGAAGCCTCTGTCCTTGGACCTCTCAGTACTTTTCCTGCCCAAGCCCGTTCCCAGTGAGATCCTGAGACACCACTGTGGGAGAAGAGAGAGTGGGAGTGGGAATGACTCTCAAGTCAGCCTCATTTCGGCCTCACTGAAAGGCAAACTCTGCCTCTTCGGGGAGTCCCAGCTTCTTCCAAAAGCTAATGTGGGCCAAGATGGATGCTCCGGCCTCCAGTGTGTCCGTGCAGAGACTGGTGCTTAATGCATCCTGCACACTCCCCTTAGTTCATGAAAATGCCGTTAGCCTGCAGGTTAGAGGCCCAGGAGTGGGTCTCAAATGCAATCAGAGGCCTTGCAAATGATTGACTGGGTCACAAATTGATCCTGGGAACAACCACTCTCCTTTTCCTCCCCTCCCAGGTGAACCAGGAGCTCCAGGCGGAATCGTGACATCAGGTAGGCAGGCCCTGGACTGTGCATTCCCATGTACCAGGCATCTGCCCAGGCTCTGCCCTAATACCCTCCAAGAAGCACCAGTCTGAGGACACAATGCTTGGGCAGGATGCAGGGCTGGGCTCTTCCGGTCAGCACTGAGGCAGTGGGCGGGGTTTAGAAGTAATGAGAACAAGAGACGAAGGCCCAGCCCGGCCCACAGCCTAGCCTGGGTCCCGGCACCTCTGAGCCAGGACAGTGGGCTCAGTGTTGCCTGTGTCTTCTGTTTCCAGAGGGGTCGTCGACTCTCACTGTCCCAGGCCCACCAGGACCTCCTGGAGCCATGGGACCCCCAGGACCACCAGGTGCCCCAGGTCAGTCTGTTTCCTTGCTTTGCTCCCAAATCAGCAGCAGGCCTGGGTTGCATTTGACAGTACCCGCGTTTCAGTACCTGAAACCCAGGATAGGAACCAAGGGAGGAGCGTGAGGAGGAGCTGAGAAAGCCCCCCAGACAGGCTAGCGAGCCCTCATCACACACCAGCCAGCATCCCACGCACTGCACAGGCCTTGCTGCACCAGACCCCACAGCTCCGCGTAGACCGCTTTCTTAAGGTCGCGCAGCTAAGCAGTTGCCTCTTAGAAAACGACTTGATAATATGCATCAAGGGCAACAAAGATGCTAGGAATCTATTTGGAGAAAATTTCCCCAAATTGTTCAACCATAATGAAATTGCTACAAAAACATGAAGACATAAAAGCAGGTTATTATGGAATGATAGTATTATTGTAAACAGCAGAATGCTCGATAAAGTGTGCTCTGTAATTGCAACAATATTTTTACAAGATGCCAAAAAAAAATGTATAGGTGATATTTTCTATTTTTTCCCAAAAGCCTGTTATTTTGATATATAGAAGCGTTTGAACTGTGCAGGTTCCACTTATACACAAACATTCTTTTGGAGATTTGTGACAACTTGAAAAAAACTTGCAAACAAACTTTATGACTTTCTTAATAACATTTTCTTGTCTCTGGCTTACTTTATTATAAGACTATAGCATATCATACATATAACTATAAAACAATGTTAATTGACTTATTGGTAAGGCTTCCAGTCAACAGTGTGCTATTAGTAGTCACAATTTTGGGGAAATCAAACGTTATATGCGAATTTTCAACTGCACAGAGAGTCAGCGCCCCTAACCCCCATGTTGTTCAACGGTCAACTCTATTTTTCCATTATCTAAAAATGTTCACATGTAAAGGAAATACATGAGTTAACATGACCAAGGCAGGTATGGACCAGCCTTCCCTCCTGATAAGCTCCAGTGAGGGAGGGGGCACTGGGGCGCGTGGAAGTCCCTCGCTGTTGAAGAGCAGTGTCTGAGGGGCGGTCCTGCCCATCCAGGGGCCCAGTGCAAGCTGACCTCTCTGGGTCACTGTCCCATGCCTTGTGAGGAAGCTAGGTGTGCACCCAGGACCCACCCTGTCTTCAGCTCTTCCTAGAACTGGGACCCTAGAGGTGTGACAAAGCCTTTTCTTCCCACCCCATTTCCAGGCCCTGTTGGCCCAGCTGGTCTCCCAGGACAGCAAGGTATGCCACGCCTGAGAGAGCACACACCTGGTGGGCTCAGTCGGGAGGGCTTCCTTCCCAGGCTGGACTTGGGCCCCGGTCTGTAAATAAAGCCAGACATGCTTTTGGGGAGGAGGAGAGGGGCTGACATGGTTCTTCACCAAGAGCCTTGCGAAGCCTCCGCTGCAAGGCGGGGTCGGTCGGACAGGGCATTGAGGCTCTGTGGCCACCTGGTCAAGGTTAGCTGTTTTCACTGGCCTCGGGCCTCTTGTGACCAGACCCTGATTATGGTGTCCAGAGACTTCTCCAAATACCAAAACACACAGTCAGGCTCGGGGAAAGCCAGTGCACTTCCTCCTGTTTGCAGTCAACGCTCTGGCCTGCCGTGCCCCAGGCACCTGGGCTGCAGCGGCCACGGGGGGGCATTTCTGCTGGCGGCATCCACCCTGACTCTGTCTCTCCCACAGGCCCGCGAGGGGAGCAAGGACTTGCTGGTGAATCGTTCATTAGCAGCAGCAGCTCCATCTCTGAAGTCCTCTCTGCCCGTGAGTGTCCCCTGACCCCGGGCAGGTGCAGGGAGGGGATCCGGGGTCGGGGGGGCGGGTGGCAGCGAGGTCAGGACACTGGGGCCTGTGGCAGCTGCACCAGTGAGTCATCGGAGCCCCAGATGCGGGTGAGGATGACAGTCCTCTGGAACACAGTGCCAGCCGAGGACAGCAGGGGCTTTGTCAGCATTAGGGGTCCAGGGTGGGGGCGTGATTCACTGGGGATGGGGCAGCTGTCAGAAAGGTTCTCAGATTCCAGGGTCACGCAGGGCCTCCGAGTGATCCAGACACGGCTGGTGTCGCTGGCAGCAGTACTGCAGCCCCTCTCACGGGAGCAGTGACCAGGGTTCTCAGCCTCAGGCCTGGCCTGGGAGGGTGAACTCCTGGTCCTCCTGTTCCCAAAGTCCGTTAAGGAGCCCAGGTGGAGATGCTGCTGGGCCTCCACCTCAGCACCTGAGTGTCTAGACAGCTGAACAGCCAGGATGACAGCCAACCGTGGTCCAGCTGTCATGTGTACCGGACATGGTGCCGTGGCATCCCGCCGAGTCCTCCCGGGGCCCCTGTGCCGTGGCATCTGTCCTCACGGGGCCCTGTGCTATAGGCCACGTGCCTCTGGTTTACAGAGGAGGAAGCTGTTGCTGGCAAATATTGAGAACTTGCCCCAAGTCACCAGCTAGAAGTGGTGGAGCAGAGGTTTGAACTCGGGCTCTCCGAACTGAAGCCATGTTCTTGCCTAGCACTTGCTGCACCCATATGAGCTATCAGGGAGTTTGACTGTAGCCCTGCCCTGCCCACAGCAGAGGGGGTCTGGTGTGTGGGTATGCATGTAGCCCAGGGTGCCTGGCACTGATGATCCTGGTGAGGGGAGAAACTGGTGGAAAGCACCCCTGTGTCAGCTTTTGCTCATTTCCGTTTTCTTCTCCCTACAGAGGGTCTTGATTTACGAGGTCCCCCGGGCCCACCTGGACCACCTGGGCCACCAGGTGAGCATCTCAGGGGTCTTTTGAAGGTGGGGAATCGCGGGGCACCGGGAAGCTGGGCACTTAGTGAGGAAGCAGGCCCTGCTCCTGGGGCAGGATCGGCTCTGTAAGTTCAGCATTGCCTTTCCTCACTCTCTCCTGCAGGACCTTCCACTCCAGGCCCCCGAGGCCCCAAAGGAGACCAAGGTGAGAGCCGTGTCGTAGGGAGTACAGGAGCCTGTATGTGCCCAGCATGCCCAGCTGGTGGCCAGGAGAGTTTGGATGAGGCTTGATGAGCTGGGGCATTTCTTCATTCTCTTGCCATATCCCTGGAGCATGGGGTGGGGGGAGGCATGGTCAGAAGCTTTACACAGGATTCCTGCCTCTGCATTGGCCTGGTGGGAGGAGAGGCAGGGGGAGCCCCAAGCCATGTCTGTCCCAGCCCTGGAGCCCCACCCCCTCCCCATGGGCCCTTTGAATTCACAATGTCTGGCTCATATGTATCTCACAACTCTGAGCCTCCTTCCCTTGGGCCCTCCAGGCCCCTGAGGACACCAAGGTAGAGCAGAACTGGCATCAAACAAAACCTGGGGTTGGGGGTGGCAAAAGCTGGCGTTCCAAGAGCCTTTGACCAGAGATTAGTGTGTGTCTCTATGAGTGACTGAGAACCCATGTGCGTGTGCGTATGTGTGTGTGCGTGTGTGTGTGTACTACTCTAGGTGCTGACTGTGCTCGTGGGTATGTGTGTGTGTGTGTGTGTACTACTCTAGGTACTGACTGTGCTCATGGGTATGTGTCTGTGTGTGTGTGTGTGTGTGTGTGTACTACTCTAGGTACTGACTGTGCTCATGGGTATGTGTGTGTGTGTGTGTACTACTCTAGGTACTGACTGTGCTCATGGGTATGTGTCTGTGTGTGTGTGTACTACTCTAGGTACTGACTGTGCTCGTGGGTATGTGTGTGTATACTACTCTAGGTACTGACTGTGCTCATGGGTATCGGTGTGTATACTACTCTAGGTACTGACTGTGCTCGTGGGTATGGGTGTGTATACTACTCTAGGTACTGACTGTGCTCGTGGGTATGGGTGTGTGTGTGTGTACTACTCTAGGTACTGACTGTGCTCGTGGGTATGGGTGTGTATACTACTCTAGGTACTGACTGTGCTCATGGGTATGTGTGTGTGTGTGTGTACTACTCTAGGTACTGACTGTGCTCATGGGTATGTGTCTGTGTGTGTGTGTACTACTCTAGGTACTGACTGTGCTCGTGGGTATGTGTGTGTATACTACTCTAGGTACTGACTGTGCTCATGGGTATGGGTGTGTATACTACTCTAGGTACTGACTGTGCTCGTGGGTATGGGTGTGTATACTACTCTAGGTACTGACTGTGCTCGTGGGTATGGGTGTGTGTGTGTGTGTGTGTGTGTGTGTGTGTGTGTGTGTATACTACTCTAGGTACTGACTGTGCTCGTGGGTATGGGTGTGTGTGTGTGTGTACTACTCTAGGTACTGACTGTGCTCGTGGGTGTGTGTGTTCTACTCTAGGTACTGACTGTGCTCGTGGGTATGTGTGTGTGTGTACCACTCTAGGTACTGACTGTGCTCGTGGGTATGGGTGGGTGTGTGTGTGTGCATGTGTATGCTACTCTAGGTACTGACTGTCCACTCTCACTGTGTTCCTCAGGCCTCCCAGGGTTCTCAACCTCAGGTAAGTGCTCAGGCCTCGCCCCCACCCCCAGTGCAGGCTCTGGCTAAAGCCTCTCCCAGCCCTGGCTGACTGCACTGTGTATGGTGTTGGCTTCCAGGTTCCAGTTCTCTGGGATTCAACCTGCAGGGACCACCAGGCCCACCGGGACCCAAAGGTGACAAAGGTCAGTAAGGGACCAGCCAAGAAGGCAGTGAGGAGCTGGCTCCCAGAGCCCAAAGAGTGACCAGCATATATTTATTGGTGCTAAAGCCTTGAGGGGAAGAAAGGAGAAGCTGGAGGGAGGAAGGGAGGAGGATGTGAGGACACACACAGTCTCTGCCCAAAGGGAGCTTGTGGTATCATTGAGGAAACAGAGGCATGAGACAACTGTTGAGCCACATGCTGATAGGTGTGGTTGGGCTTAACCAAGGAAGGCTTCCTGGCGGAGGTGATGTAAAAAGGGCTTCTCGTTTTGGATTCCAGGTGATCCTGGAATTTCTGTTGGTTCCTCTCAAGGTAAGAACCAAAGGTGACGAAGTTCCTTTCCCCTTCTTCAAGGCTGATCATTGCCAGTGAGGACATGGATTCATTCATTCATTCAGCCACGATTCAATGTTGATTAGGCACTTTCTCCACACGCTAGGATCTCTGAGCTGCCTTAAGGTTACATGTTAGTGGGGCAGGAGGGAAGAACCCCTGTGTGTAAAGGTGACTAACAATGCCAATGACAAGAGATGGAGATAGAACAGGCCCTGGGAGCTGGGGGTGTTCAGATGAGGGATACTGTGGGGTGGTGAGCAGGCTGCCCAGAGAGGAGTGAGGGTTTGGCCTGGAGAGCTCCCATCTCTGTGCCCCTTGCAGACAGTGGCTGCTGCAGGCACTCCTACCCTCTCCTTCTGGGGAGCCTTCTCTTTGCCACTGTCCTTTCTTCTGGGCAAGACCCTCCCTCCAGCTGGTGGGAGCAGTGCCTGGCCCCTTTGCCTGCCCCTAAGGTGGAGAAATCAGCTCAGGCTTTCTTTCTTCCAGGGGGATCATCATCTGGCACCATGTTCATGCAGGGCCCCCCAGGCCCCCCTGGACCGCCTGGGCCTCCAGGCTCCCTCAGCAGCTCTGGCCTGGAGGTTCAGCAGTACATCTCTGAGTACATGCAGAGTGAGTGCCGGCCCAGTCGGGCAGTATGTTTGTGCACGTGTGCATGTGTGCATGGGTGTGCGCAACTGCATGCACATCTGTGTTGGAGGTCGGCCGTCTGTATGGCCAGGCCCAGGTCTTCCACCCCTGCATGCGAGACAGCACGTCCATGAGCTCCTGTCTGCTAGCTGCCCACACACATGACACTCACACACCCACACGCTTGTCCACATGCATACACAGCTACACACTCACTTTCACATGTGTTTATTCCCGACCCCATCCCTGAACTCCCCACGGATGTGATTTCCACAAATGTGGGCAACAGAGCTTTGCTAAATGAGTGGCTGAAGAGTCTTGTTGGTCCACAGCCCCCGAGCACCCCCTGGCCCGCCGAGGCCACTGCCTCAGTTTATCTGTAAGGGGACATCGAGGCTCCCTGCTTGCTCTGCCTTGGGCCCGAGTGTGGGGTGTGGTAGGCATTTCATCCGGCGCTTCAGGTCACCTCCACGGGAAGCACATGCCCACCCGGGGACAGGCTTGACTTTGCTTTGTTTGTTGGCAGGTGACAGTGTTAGGTCTTACCTCTCTGGAGTTCAGGGTCCGCCAGGCCCACCTGGTCCCCCCGGGCCTGTCACCACCATCACTGGTGAGACTTTCGACTACTCAGAGCTGGCAAGCCTCGTCGTGAGCTACTTACAGAGTAAGCCTCTCCCACCCCTGAAATGACCCTTCTCCCAGGGCTCACTGTTGTTCCCAGAGCCTTGTCTCTTAACTTGTGTTGGCTTTGCCTTTCTTCTGAACCTGACATTCAAATCTGACCCCAGGGTAATCAGGCCCCCTGGCGCAGCTTCAAAAGGCTTTGCTCAGATGAAGAAAGGCTGCATCGCCGTGTTCAGTGAGCCTTCTTGCGGCTGAGGGCCGTGTCCTAAATATGTGAAATGGGATCCTACGGGCTGGCGGGATCTCGTAGGCCTTAGGCTAAAGCACCTCCATAGCAAACTGCGTTTACCCAACAAAATCAAAGTAACAACCTTCCACCACCTTTTCATGCTTTAAAAACAACCTCCTAATGCGCCCCCTTGGTTCATCTCCCCCAAGTGGAAACAGCCCGTTGACCAGTCTGTGATTCTGGAGTCATGGGGGTACTGCTTCAGTACAGATACGCAGGTAACCCCAGCTTCCCTTCCCGACAGCTTCCGGGTACAGCATCAGCTCGTTGTCGGCTGCCTCCATCACTTCTGAAGACATCCTGGCTGCACTGCAGCGTGAGTCTCTTGCAGGGGCTGGATGTGGGAGCCCCTTTGCCTTCTCCTGACCGCCCTTGTCAGGCGCATCTTGTCCCTCTTGAGCCTTGTGAGGGCTGCAAAGGGGAGGTGGTCCTTCAGGACAAGGAGCCACTCCCTCACTGCTCCCAACCACTGACGGGAAGGAGGCAGCAAATCTCCTGGCTTCCAGTGCCAGGCAACGGGCAGCGGCCCCTCAGATACCTGGGAGCTTACAGATTCCCCCCCCCCCCCCCCCCGCCCACCGTGGGCCTGAGAACCAGGGCTCACACCTAACAGCCAGTCTGTGCGGGGAGACCACACTGTCCCATGGCCCAGGTGATGCTACCACACCCTTTCCTTTCAGGGGACGACGTGCGTCAGTATCTACAGCAGTACCTGATGGGCCCTCGGGGCCCCCCAGGGCCACCAGGAGCCGGTGGAGATTGGTCCCTCCAGTCTTTGGACTACGCAGAGCTGAGCAGCCGCATTCTCAGCTACATGTCGAGTGAGTATCTGTCCTTTGCAGGCCAGGGTGGTCAGGAGTTCAGGCTGACCTTCCTTGAAATGGCCCATGACCCTCTCCTGCCCGGCTGCACAGACCCAGAGGGAGTGAGTGGCATTCAGAG
This sequence comes from Cnephaeus nilssonii, assembly GCF_951640355.1. Classification (NCBI taxonomy): domain Eukaryota; kingdom Metazoa; phylum Chordata; class Mammalia; order Chiroptera; family Vespertilionidae; genus Cnephaeus; species Cnephaeus nilssonii. The sequence continues at coordinate 46,688,336 of NC_137087.1, read as the reverse complement.
CTATTCTAAACCGAGGCCGCAGAACAGGTCAGAGAGCCTGGTGAGGGAAACCAAAATGAGTGTCTTGGGCACCGTCCTGCATGGAATTTGCACATGACTCCCACACTTCTCTATAGACACAACATACCCACACACACTTCTCTATACCAACACACCTCACATGTACACTTTTATACACACACATATCTATACATACAATCACACGCACACTTCTCTGCACACACACTTCTGCATACATACACATACACCTCCATACACACATCTCTGTACACACACACTGGCAGGATGGATCTGAGCCTTTATGACCTATGCTCTTCCCAGGACTGGGCCCCTCCTCCTTGGCATCATTACCCCGGATTGTATCTGCGTTCCTCCGCCTGTCCCTTCCGACTGCCTCTTCCCTGTCTTGCCCCCACTTCTGGTTACATTGCTTGTCTGGCTTCCTCTCACAGGTGTTTCTGACTTCCCTATCTGATCTGAATCCATCACAACTTGGGATTTTGTTCCTCAGGTTCTGGAATTAGCATTGGACTTCCTGGCCCCCCAGGACCCCCTGGCTTGCCGGGAACATCCTATGAGGAGCTCCGCTCCTTGTTGCAAGGTAAGGCTGAGCAGGGGACATCTGTCCAAGTGGTTTGGGATGGAAGGCAGAGCTCCCTGGCCCCGGCCATGACCAACTCTTTGCTTTTCCTTGGCATCTCAGGATCTGAATTCAGAGGCATCGTTGGGCCACCAGGTCCCCCTGGGCCACCAGGGATCCCAGGCAACGGGTGGTCCAGCATCAGCGTGGAGGACCTCTCATCTTACTTGCACAGTAAGGAGTGGGGAGCAGGGGTGAGGAGGGCAGAGGGCTGCATGGTTTTTATAAGGGCAGCTGTGGAGTTAAATCCACTTAGTTACCAAGTCCTCCTGCAGCACGTACAGGGCTGGGCCCTGGGGCCCTGCAGAGGGACATATGAGCTTTGAGGTGCTCAGTCTGTCCCATCAGCGGGCAAAGTGGGAGGGACAGTGCTCCCAGGCACAGCACTGCCCTCAGGCAGCTCATGAGCCAGTGTGTCATCCATGATCAGGAGCCAGGCAGAGTTCAGCCTTCAGGGGCAGGAGGGCTGAGGGGGAGAGGATAGGATCTGGGTTGAATGCAACTCAGGATTGGGAGAGGGAGGACCAGTCAAGGGCAGTCATTCCCTGGTGGTGCTCTGGTGTCAATTATTCCCTCTTCGTCCTCTCCTTCCCAAGAGGGGCCCCTGAGCTGGGAATTCAGCATTCTCACAGGGCGACCTCTGACCTTTCTTTCTCTTGCCTCCTGCTCAGCTGCTGGCGTGTCCTCCATCCCAGGCCCACCAGGCCCTCCGGGTCCCCCGGGCCCTCGAGGGCCTCCGGGTGTCTCGGGAGCACTGGCAACCTACGCAGCCGAAAACAGCGACAGCTTCCGGAGCGAACTGATTAGCTACCTGACAAGTGCGTGCCCCCAATGCTGCTGTCCTCTGTGCCCCTTCCCCGTCCTTGCTTCTCCCTGTCCGGGGAGAAGGTGAAGGACCCTGGGAGGCCAAATACATGACAGGCACTGGTCAGAGAATGCCCAGTGCCTTGGAGTGCATATCCTGCTCAGGAGCGTTGAGACTCTGAGAGACCCCCTTAACTCCCACTCTCTCTCTCCACCCAGACCTGAGCTCCCACTCACACAGCTTCCTCCCCACAGGTCCTGATGTGCGCAGCTTCATTGTGGGTCCCCCAGGCCCTCCTGGGCCCCGGGGACCACCTGGCGACGGCCGCCTGGGGTCCATGGATGGCTCCTACAGTCAGGGCAGCAGCTCGTCCGTCAGCAGGAGCACCTCCTACAGCTCTTCCATGGGCGTAGGAGGAACCAGCGGAGGCTCCCTGGGTGAAGGGGGAGCCTTTGGCTCGGAAGGGGGCTTGTACGGCAGTGACAGCAGACTGTTCGGGGCTGGCTTTGCTGGAGGTCTGGATTACAACGAGCTGGCTGTCCGGGTGTCCGAGAGCTTGCAGCGTAAGTTGGGGCACTTAGGCCTCAGTGCTGTGGAGGGCGCGGGAGCACGTGAGCCTTTCCCCATCTAGGCTGCAGAAACTCACCCTCTCATTTGGGAGCACCCAGGTTGTGAGGCCAGCAATTCTGGAGTCAGAAGGACGGGGACTGAAGACAGGAAGCCCCAACCTAATTCTGTCAGCTTAGTGCAAGGGGCCCCAGACAAGACCAGAACCTCTACTGCAGGGAAGGGAGAATATTGGGGTCTCTGAGCTTTGCTCTCCCACTAACTTGTGTGGGCCTCAGAAGTCCTTACGACTATGACGGTTTCTGCTGGGGCTGAGGGGAGGTTGTTGGCTAAAAGGCTTCTGATGAAAGGCCACAGCACAGGGAAGACAAGGAAGCCGCAGCGCTTTTCCCTCCTGTCACTTCACCTCCTCTAACTGCGTTGGGAGCTAGGCAGTCAGGGGTGCTGTACGCCCACTGTGAAGTGTGCCCACACTTTCATGCTTTACAGGTCAGGGCCTGCTGCAAGGGCTGGCCCACACCGTTCAAGGCCCACCAGGCCGGCCTGGGCCCCAGGGCCCCCCGGGCATCAGCAAGGTCTTCTCTGCTTACAGCAATGTGACTGAGGACCTCATGGACTTCTTCCGAAGTAAGGGCCTCCCCGCTTGTTTTCCCAACCCGTACCTTGCTCCACAGAAACCAGTCTCCTGGAAAACCCCATTATTAACACTGAGATGCTAAAAATCTGACAAATTCTAAACTTTTCCTCTTACAAGTTCAAACTTTCCCACTGTGTGTGAACAAATCCCTTTATCTCCCCAGCTTCATGGTGACTGCTAGTCTAAGGCCAGTTTTTTCTCCTTGCAGCTCATGGAGCCATTCCAGGACCCCCTGGGCAAAAGGGAGAGGTGGGCATCTCAGGACCCAGAGGTAAGTAGTGGCAGGACATGGCCACCAGGATCCTGTGTAACAACCTCATGCTGAAAAGCAGCTCCCTTGCCAACGCCATGCTGGGCTCTGCCGCTCCTCCGGGCCCCACACTACGGCTTCACTTAGCATCCATCTCTCCTCCTAGGTGAGAGGGGCCCTGCTGGGCCACCTGGCTGGCCTGGGCCACCCGGCCCTCAAGGGCCCAAGGGCGAAAAAGGAGACAAAGGTAAGCCTCCACCGCCACAGAGATTTGTTCCACAGCAAGCCTGGAAAATTAAGGCCAATGTGAATTACTAAAGGCAGACCCTCCAACAATGTAATCTGCACAACAGTCAAACAGCCGGCAGGGGAGAAAGGAAAGAGAGTGCCAGTGCAGGGAGGAAAAGGGAACCAATCTGGTAATGAAAGAGGGTAAACAATCTAAACAAACTGACAGTCTCACAAAAGAGTTTATCTTTCAAACCAGTTTTTAGTCACAGTTGCCATAATTGCCCACGTTAAAGTCCCCACAGGCCACAAGGTGTTTTTTAACTTCCTCCTCATCTTCTAACTTTCAGGTGACCAAGTCTATGTTGGGCGGAGAAGGAGAAGCATCGCCACCAAGCCATGAGCTACCCTTGGTGGAACAGCCCCCAGACCAGTTCTTGCAATGGCTTATGGTGCTTAGGTCAAAATCTCTCCAAAGGATGAAAGCTGGAGTCTCAATGCCTACTGATACAGCACAGCCAGTCAACTACACACTTATTTCAGTCTGACACAATACACGCATATATAAATGATTCAAAGACACCCCATCTGCAACAGCTTCGTTGGGTAGACTTGAGTAGCTGCAGTGTGTGGCAGCAGACACACTTCTCTGCTATCTAGATGTGAGCTCCTTGGCCTCTTTAACGTTAGTCCAAGCCCTAACCTAGGAAAGCCAGTTCCATATGAGTTGGCTCAGCAGTCCTTGAGCTTTGCCTGTAAATGAGCCCAGAAAATGGAAGATGGGGATGGTAGGGGGCGCCTTCCGGTGGGTTACACTTAATGGGGGAGCATTCTGATTAATGCTATAAAGCTGTGCTGTCAGCTCCTTCCTCCCCTGTTCACTCCGCATTCTCTAGTCACAGAAAACAGTTGGCTAAGGAGCCACTCTTGCAACTGAAAAAGTTAAGAAATTCACTTCTCCTGAAGGTGGCTACGGGGTTTCTCACAGTTATTTCTCACTACAGATAGTCCCACTTGCTTAGAAAGTTTGATGGTAGCTATAATCTATATCCATAGGTCTATGCTAGAGTTTATAGATTAGTTGTACTGAACTGGGCTGCAGCAAATAGAAAAAGAAGGGCAAGGGGCAAGAAGAGAAAGAGAGAGGGAAAATAGAATATCTACTGCTGGGGCAGGATGTCACCTGTTCTGCACTTAAACAAATGGCATTGGGTACTGGGTGCAGTTGGTTTTAAGCACTTTTCAATGTCTAAAAATGTTAATGTGGTCTATTAGATGAAAAGTCATTTCAAAAGTAAAATTTCCGATTAAAGGATTTTTTTTCCTTTTTTAATCCGTGTAATGTGATCCATTTAACCAAAGTTAAGGGAAAAAAAGATATTTTGAGTTTGACTCTAACACTATTACAAACGCAATATTCTGGGACACAGTTTCTGGTATTTTGTTTAATCACTGAGATCATTAAAGGCAGACCTTCATCTGGAATTAATAATTCAATTTGGGCAATTAGAAACTAGCATTTGAAGAGTTTCCCTAAGCATAAATTACTTGAAATAAACATATATGCAACAGATGAGTAACAAGATTATTTTCAGCTAATGTAGTGATTAATCCTGGGGCATAGGAATTGTAATGGCAGAACAAGTAATATGGAATATCAAAACGCCTATTAAGGAAAAACACACAAACATCAAATGCCCCACAGAAATGCAAATTCAGACAAGGCTACCGCTGGCCCACTTTTTTTTTTAATATACTTTGATTTTTTACAGAGAGAAAGAGAGAGGGATAGAGAATTAGAAACATCGATGAGAAACATCGATCAGCTGCCTCCTGCACACCTCCTACTGGGGATGTGCCTGCAACAGAGGTACATGCCCTTGACCGGAATCGAACCTAGGACGTTTCAGTCCACAGGCCAACGCTCTATCCACTGAGCCAACCAGTTAGGACCACTGGCCCACTTTTAAATTTGTTGTAAACTGTGATGCTCGATTACTGGATAATTTAAAGTGGGGTTAAATGAAATCTACTTCTACACCTCTATTCTTCTAAAAGACTGAACCGTTTATTTTTTACGTGGCCTCTACTGAGTATCTGACATATTATCCTGGGGGAAAACACAACACTTAATTCCACTATATCAAACAACTGCTAGCAGCATCCACCAGTCAAGCACCAAACATTCTATATGGTCTTGTTTGCCTTTTTCATATCCTGATAGTTACCTGCTGTGAATCAATATAGGAATTCTTTTAAAAAAATGAGTTCAGAAGGCCTTCAGAATTTCAAACTTTTTACTTCCTAATGAAAACTTATTGTATAATAAATGACTACATTGTACCTTTTTAATATTTTAGTTTTACCTAAAAAGTCTTACCTAAAGTCTGAGTCCATTTAGTGTTTTTTATTTAAATATATTTCTTTATTGATTTCAGAGAGGAAGGGAGAGGGAGAGATAGAAACATCAGTGATAGGAGAGAACCACTGATTGGCTGCTGCCTGCACACCTCCTACTGGGGATCGAGCCTACAACCCGGGCATGTGCCCTTGGCCGGAATTGAATCTGGGACCCTTCAGTCTGCAGGCTGACTATCCACAGAGTCCTAAGACCATGTGAATTAGGTGAAAGTCCAAACCTGCTTACCTTCTCTGGACAGGACCCAGAAAAAAACAGGCAGATATGTCCTCAGCTGGAAGGCAATGACTCTGAGCCTCTTTGGTTTCTATTTTAAAAAACACACACACAAAAGTTAAGAATGAGCTCAATAATGTACGATACTCCTGGATTAGAAAATGACATGCTTTGCCTCCCTCCAGCCAAGCTGAACACTTACCAAATGATACTGCCTAGTGTCTACTGAATCTTGCATGAACATATCAATGACAAAAAGAGGTTATTTTTAGCAAAAGTGAAGTCATATGGCTTGTGAAATGTTTGGTGAGAAAAAGAATCCATCCCAAGGGGAAAAGGGGAAAGAAAAAATATGTACATATACATATGTTGATGGAAATATTTTAAGCACCTCTAATAAGTCTGAAAGGCCAGAAGACCTAAAGGACTGCAGGTGTTAACCCTTTGCACTCGCTTGCTTTTCTCGATTCCTTTATTCTAATGCTAACCATGTCGAGTCACACTCGACATCCGAGTGCAAAAGGTTAAAAATGTAGGCCCCAAAAAAGCTGCATACTGTTCTCACGTATGACAAGCCTGTTTCAACGGTTCTCAATAAAAAGACTGCTTTCTCAACATAGATTAAGAAACAACTTTATTTTTCATTTGTCAATCCCATGATTGAAAAGACAAATTACTCCCAAGTAGACAAGAGGCATAATCTGAAACAAAATTCTGAAAATTTAGTTTGTGAAGTTATTACACTGCAAATCAAAGAAGGATCACAAAAAGCTGCAGCCAACATTTAAAACTGGTATAACATTCTACCCGAAGCTTAGTAGCAGAAAGTGTAAAGCTATATCAAAACCATGTCAGCCACAGAAAGGTAACAACAGAGGCATTAACTGTTGTGCCTTAAACTTAAGCATTTAAAATATCCCATTTCCCATAAAAGAACATTTCCCAGAAAAGAATTGATTTATTTAATCAGAAGACTATTAGCACTAGAACTAACTCTCCCCTTTCACCTCAGTTCTAGGTTTCCTTTAATCAACACTATCTCTAGCTAATCATTTGACAGAATTTGGCTTCTCAGAAGAGACTGTCATTTAAGCACAGTGTGGAATGGGAAAAAGTGTGTAGTTACAAGGGAACCTAGAATACAAAAGACAGTTGCTTCTGAAACTCGCTGATGCTTGAGAAATCAGAGACCCTCCATTAAAGTGGGTCTCATATGCCTGAGAGCTTTGTGCTTGAGGAAACACTTAGAGGTAGCTCTGGTTCTGGTTTATATTTAACTACAATTTGCTGTATCCTGTTAGAGGAAAGTTCTAATATTTTCAGCAAAGTATAAGCACTCAATTTCCTCCTGACCCACCCTATAGCTTCCCCATAGAAAAGGGTAAGAAAAAGCTTAATTGTGACTCCACATAATATAGCAGCTAATTCAGCAATTCACACTCAACTATGGATTGACAGGACTAGGAAAGGCAGCCTGGTGCAACGAGCTCTAAGAGCCAGACCTGCAGAAAGGTGGCGGTCTGGTGTGTCCACAGCACACAGGGAGAAGAGGGGAGGGTGAGCAATTAGGGTACACATATGAAGAAGTTCTTTTATGCATTTCACAGCACATTCTGCCACAGCAACAACATCCAAATCAGGAGTGGATTTGACTGCATTCTTTGATTTCAAAGAAGTCTGTGCCCCTCCCCCACTGCCCATCTACACTACATGCAACAAAGAAAGATCACTATTATCTATTTGAATACAGGGCCTAGAAGAAATGGGCAGGGATGGGTACAAACAGCATATTCTGTAACAAAACAGTTAAGTATTAAAATGAATGTTTCAGCTCTATATATGTATCACTCTGTAGTCCTGCGGACACATGAATATGGTCATATTTGAAAGAAGACTCAAGCATTAATACTGAATCCAAAGGGCAGTTTTAAGGGAGATACCAACAGTTGCAAATAAACTTACCAGAGTGTCAACCGTTCTACTCTGAGCCTCTTTCCTTTACTCAATACTCTGAATATCAAGTTAAAAGGAATAAAAAGAATCAAATATTCAGACCAAATTAATTATGTGCCACAAACTCTTTAGCATACAGAATATAATTTAAATGATACTGAAAAAATGTCCACTGAAGATTTCAAGGAGAGCCTTCCTCCTCTTTCCCTCTTAAAATAAGTCATTAAATACACTGAGTAACTTTATACTGTCATTTTTATCATAATATAAACAATTTCCATCATCCTGAATATTACTTTATAAAGATATATATTTTAAAAGGCTTTCAAAACATTTTTCAACCCAGCATTTGAGAATAAAGCATTAAAGGAGTTTTGTATACAGTAACACATTCATGTGATAAATGTATGAATTTACAACCATACATAATATATATGTATATATATATTTTTATATATAAAAACAAACTTGGCCAGAAGTTAAGGCTACCCACAAAGTTGTCCAAGTAAATTATGCTTGTCAAAACAATTACAAAATGAAAATCATACATGCATTTAAATCTAAACCACGGACAAAATAAGGTTCAGCATTCAAAGTTTTCAAATTAACTGCAAGAAAGTGCTACAGATATTTACATTTCCTTAATAAGTGTTCCCACAGTTACATTTAAATTTTCATCAGCATCAAATGTAATGTAACAAAAACTGAAACTTGTACAATTTGGTACCTGGTGCTCTTAAAAGAGAAAAGGTTGCAAATGGCAGGCAGCATCACTTACTGTGTCACACATCACAGTACAGTTCACAATACTGTTTGACCTGACACGTGCTTGAAATTCTAAGCCTCAAGAGGGACTAAGAGTGAGCATTTCATTAATAATTATACGTATCAGCAACCACATGGATAAAGGTTTCAGGCTTTTCCCACTCAAATCAAATAATTTAAGCATAGAACAAAATAAAACCAAAATATAAATGACTATTTCAAAACAACTAAGTCATTTCCAACATTTGCCTAAATATTTTACTTAATTTTTTTAAAAAGTATTCTGAATAAATGCCTCTTTTAAAATCAATTTCAGAAAATACGTAACTCAGAGCCAGAAGGCCTCTGACAGTTTTCAATGAACAGAATTTGCTGAGATGGGAGAAGTCATTTAACTAGCTCATGTATTATTTTAAAAAATAAGCTGGGAGAGCTAAATCTATATATATTTTTTAATTTGGTGAGTAATACATTTCCAATTTGGACATCTAAGAGTTCTTTTTTTTTTTTTTCTTTCATATTTCCAACCTTGAACAACATGTTTAGGATGAAAATTTTTATCAAATGGTAATAGAACCAAGATTTAAAAAACAATAATGCTTAATGCTAAGGATGTTTTTGTCCCTGTTGAATCAGAAAAGAAAATCCTATTTTAGATTCAATTGAAATTTAGTGTTTTAGGCACTATCTTAATAAACCCAGCACCCTTGAATACTAGCTCAGGCCTAAACAGATAATTATATTAGATTACTGAAATAATTTTTCTCTTTTAAAAGAGTTTGTTGATATTTAAAGATAAAATTGATTTAATAAATCAGTATTATATTTTGAGCAACTCAGAGCTTTTTCATGAGAGCTGATTCACCAAAAGAAAATTATTCCAACTCTCTACAGCAGAGTTCCAAAGATATTTACTAATACTCAGTGACATAACAGGTTTTTTAAAATAACTTTAAACATTATATCTCTAAAAGTTTTTTTAGGTAACAGCAACTAAAGAACACAATGTTTAAGATTAATACTAGTATACAAAATCACCTTAGGGAATTACTGCAAAATGCTTCTATGCCAACATGGCCCAGCATCTGTCTTAGTTCCTTTCCCTTCATCTTTGCTAAATAAACAAGACAAACAAAAAAACTTCTAGAAGGTGAGGCAGGTGATTGTCTTCGTGCACTCTCTAATGTAGACTGTGGCAGAAGATGAAGAGAAAAAATGACATATTTCAAAAGCCAAACTAGACCACAGAATACTTCCCATTGTTACGATCCAGTGGAATGCAAGCTAGGGACAGGATAGAATTTGGAAATTCGGCTCTGTGTTGATGGGTTAAGGCATTCAGACTCCCCAGTCATTTTAAAGAACACTTCCTGTTCCTGCAGTTTCCTGGCAAATTCTTCTTCCAGTGTCTTAAAAAGGAAGGGAAAAGGAAATTATGTACTGGTATTTCAAACAGAATTTACTCTGGTGGCCAAGATAAAACTATTTGCCCCAAACACATTCTCTGTATATTATCTACGGAAGAACAGACTGCTCAGTAGTTAGGATCAAAGGCTGTGCACAGCCCTAGGCTCAATTAAGTCTTGGCTCAGCCATACTAATGGCTAACTTGGGTCAATTACTTAACTTCTCTATCGTACAGAATCATTTCATTCTTCTGCTATAAATAGGGAAAGCACCACCTACACCTCACTGGGTTGCTGTGTGAGGATTAAATGTGATGATGATGTACTTAACACATACTTGTACTCAATAGATGGCACCTACTATTATCTGTGATTCCCATTTGGACTTACCATTTTCTATTTTTTATTTTGATTATTCATGTGCATGTTTTTTCTACCACACTGGACTATAAACTGTTTAAAGTTAAAACCTAAATCAGATTCAACATTATATCCCCATAATACAGAGCAAATATAAGTGCTTGACAAATATCTGAGGTATCAATGACTTTGCAGAAAAGTGATTCAGGGATAAAGTGCTGCTACAGAGGTACAATCAAAGTATAGAAGATGGAGGGACACAAGGTTTCTCAGAAGAAATGAAACATGAATTTAGTCTTGAAGTCAAGGTAAGAAATTAATAGACAGGATGGGGAAGGCATGCCAGACAAAGAAAGCTGAAACAATGCAAAGGCAGGAAACTGCAAAAATGGTTTGAATAATGGTGATTATACCCTATTAGAGGCCTGGTGCATGAATTCGTGCACCAGTGGGGGCCAGGCCGAAACCAGCTCTCCAACCACAATTCCCCAAGGGGTACTGGATTGTGAGAGGGCACAGGCCAGGCCTAGGGACCCCCACCGGTGTACGATCAGGGCTGGGGAGGGAAGCAGGAGGTTGGCCAGCCAGAGAGGGACTGCAGGCAGGCTCCAGGGCATGTCCAGCCTGTTTCGCTCAGTCCTGATTGACCGGACTCCAGCAGCAAGCTATCTTACAGGTCAGAGCTTCTGCCCCCTGGTGGTCAGTGCATGTCACAGTGACTGGTTGACCGGTCAACTGTCTGTCCCCTGGTGGTCAGTGCATGTCATAGCAAGTGGTTGAGTGGCCTTAGCATATCATTAGCATATTACACTTCGATTGGTTGAATGGATGACTGGACGACTGGACACTTAGCATAGTAGGCTTTTATTACATAGGCTACTGGAACAGAACCTGGGATCAAAGTGGTTAATGGAAGATGAAGCTAGAAAGGTTGATTGTGGCCAATATGTGGCACTATGAAGGCTTAAAAGTCATACTGAGCCCTGGCCGGTTTTCTCAGTGATTAGAGCATCAGTCTGTGGACCGAAGGGTCACAGGTTTAATACCTGATCCCAGGTTCAGGAACGTGGGGAAGACAACCAATTGATGGGTCTCTCTCACATTGATGTTTCTCTCTCACACATTGATGTTTCTTTCTCTCTCTCCTCCCCTTCACCCTCCCTTCCATTGAAAAAAATCAATGGAAGAAATATCCTCAGGTCAGGATTTTTTTTTTAAGTCAGAGTGAGGTATTTACATGTATTTCTGAAAGAACTAAAGATTTATCAGTACCACTATGACAGTATCAGAAATGTTCTTGAGGGTAAATATTCTGGTGATGGTAGGCAAGTAGGAAAAAAGAAAAGGAGCTAGAGACTGGAAAGCCCATTAGGATATTATTGAACAATGTTAAGCAAGTAGTAAGATGATACTATGAAAAAGAGAAATATTATGATTTAATGTAGGGTATCATGGAAATGAAAAATAATTCCGGTTTTTAGCCTAGACGGCAAGAGAACAGGAATGCGGAAAGAATATCTGTTGGTGAAGGGACTAGAGAGAGAGGGAAAGGGTGACACATAGATGAAGAAAAAAGGATGTTAAGTTTAGTTTTATCTCCACCGAGTTTACAATCTTTAGTCAACATTCAACAGGTATGCAATGACCATTATAATGTGCAGGAACTATTCTAAAAGTTAGGGATGTACCAGTGACCAAAGCAATAATGTCCTTGCTTTCAAGGAGCCTACATTCTTGTGAGAGAAGACAAACAATAAACAAATGTATCTGGTGGTGATGAATGCTATGACGAAAAACAAAGAAAGGTGAAGGGATAGAGTGTGTTTGAGGTGGGCATGGAGTCTATTTTCTATATAGCGATCTAAAAAAGAACCTTTGATGAAATGATATTGGAACAGAGGCCTGAATGAAATGAGGAATGGAACATCAAGGTGGAAAATGAGAGCTCTGAGAATGAACCAATAATAATAAAACAATAAACAATAGTAGCAATAATAACCATTCATTGAACCCTGACCACACTCAAGTACTGGGACTACTGCTGTGCACGCAGCACTTCTTTTAACTGTCTTAACCCCACTAAGATAAATTTTACAAATAAGGAGAACTAGACTTAGAAATGTTAAATAACAAAATTAATCAGTGTCAACACTGATATTTGAATCCAGATCTGTATGACTTTACAGAATTTGTGCTCTATACAACCCCTACTATACAAGTTTTGGGATTGTCCTTAAATATGCAACAGTTTAAGCCATGACTAGCTACGAGATCATCAAGATAAAGGACAGAGCTAAGGATGTAAAACTGGGAATGTCTACACTTCAGGTGCCTGGATGACAAAGAAAAGGTGATAAAGGGCACAAAGAAGCGAGTATATCACAAAAGTCAGGCAAGAAGAGAATTTTAAGAAACAAGATTTATAATCAGAACCATTAGATAATGTCATAGGACCTGGTTATTATCAACTCACTTTGTGGCCTGTTAAAGTTCAATTTGGGAGTTTGAAATGAAAGCTAGACTGCAAAGAGTTAAAAGAAACTAGAGAAAGAGACTTCTTCTCACTGTTTACCCTTCCATGCCTTTTGAATTCTGAACCATATGAATTACCTATTCAAGAATTTTAAAATAAAATTTAAATTAAAAAGCCACACTATCAACTGACTTGGTCATTTCACTTCCTCTAGAAACATTAACAAATAATAGGTGCTAAATTCATATTTCTGTAATTCACTGATTGGATGAATAGAAGAAAGGAATGGCTGAAATGTATAGCAGGCAAGAAGCCCAAGAGAAAATAAACCTTTAAGTTTGAGAGTTAACAAAGGGAGAGGATCATATAGTGGTAACAAGAACTGAATGGTTGACCAACTGGACCAGGCTATCAAACAGCCAAGTGCAAATAAGGAAAATGGGTAGCTGGTTAGATAAAGACAGAGAAGCCATTCCTATTTTATTACATAGCACCCAATGGCCTTGTAATCTGGCTCCGTCAACCTGTCTAGACCAAGCTGTCATTACTTCCTTCCTTCTCCCCCTCTCTAATGTCTACACATAGGAACACACTCCCCCTATGGGGAGCTACTTACAATTTCTGTACTTTCAGTCATTTTCTTCTCTGTGACTAAATTGCCTCGTCCCACCCCAATCTGTCTGTCCACCCAGGAAGCTCTTACTCATCCTTCAAGCCCCCCTTGGCTTACAAAGCATCTCCTCTCAGAAGCTTCCCTGAGTCCCCCACTCCTGAAGATCTAAGCACTCCTCCTCCTTGGCTGGCACACTGTGCTCCTCTCCCCTATATCTTGAACTTAACTCCTTCAGTAGAGCAATGATCCTACTGACCTGTAATTGCTTGTCACTAGATTCTGAACCTTTGGGGGACAGAGATTTTGTCTCCTCTCCCCTGTATCTCCTGCATCTGACACTCATTAGGTAAAGAGCCAATAGCTGGGAGGATGAGTGAGTGGGTGGGTGGGTGGGTGGATGGATGGATAGATACAAACATTTTAATTAAAGTTTTTAAAATTACCTTTTTCCTAGGTCTCAATTTCTCTCTCCATTCCTTTAATTCCTGGCTGTGCTCCTCATCTAACTCCTTTAGTTTCTGAGTCTCATGCTCCACCAATAGATGGCATTTTTCATTCTGGAAATAAAGTATGGGTTAAAAAACTTCAGATCAACAAAGTAACTTTTCACAAATACATTATCTTCCAAAATCATCAATTATTCATCAAACACTAGGCTATTACTGAGGTTCAAATTCTCCTCTAAAAACCAAGGGCCAAGAATTAGGAAATGAGTCATAGATTCATCTTTGCAAGTTTAGAAGCTAGGTCTATTACCACATGAAAAGAACTTAAATAGGTAGCATTGGTTTGATCATGCTTTTCCTTTCTAAGGTTTACTCATAACACTGACACTTCAGAAGGCAGCTTGTATGCATTTTACCTGTTGGTACCAGAATATGGGTTTCAGAAATCTTCTGGTAAATTAAGCAAATACGTAGAGTATCCAAAATGCATATACTACTATGAAATTCTAAACATTTTAGGCCAGTGGTCGGCAAACTCATTAGTCAACAGAGCCAAATATCAACAGTACAACAATTGAAATTTCTTTTGAGAGCCAAATTTTTTTAACTTAAACTTCTTCTAACGCCACTTCTTCAAAATAGACTCGCCCAGACCGTGGTATTTTGTGGAAGAGCCACACTCAAGGGGCCAAAGAGCCACATGTGGCTCACAAGCCGCGGTTTGCCGACAACTGTAAATTTAGGCTATCTACTAGATGGGTTGCGTATTCCAGGTAAGGTTCAAAAACAGTCCTCTCTAAAGTAATCTTTAAATTTCTTAGGGAAAAATTCTCATATATTTAGTTTATCACCTTTTTCATAAACCTAGAAGAAAATAAGCTATTTTTCCCTAAATGAAATTTCAAATTCAGAATCTGGTAACAAAACTGCTTACATCATTTTGAAAACTTTGTTCATCTTCTTTGCAAAATATACTAAAAATACTCAATACTACTTTTGAAAGACTCAAATTCTTAGGTTATAATTTAGTTTCATGCTATATTACAGTTATATAAAATCCAAACAAGTGCCTATGATGCTAAAGTGGTCTTATTTTCAGTCTGTAACAGGAAACAGATTCCAGCATTTCCATGAGTAAAGTGAAGCTTATTTTGGTTAGCTCTTATTTTCCCAAACCCGGTGCTGCTCATCTATTACCAGCTTTGTCTTAGAACTTCCATATCTAACCTGCAGCTGATGCAGCTCTCGGACATTGGCTTCACACTGCAACTGAAGATCCCGCATTTGATTTTCATGTTTTTGATGCTGAGCCATCCTCTCATTTTTCTGCCTCTTTTCTTCTTGAGCAGCAAACTGTAAAAGCAAATATGGTTAACAAGCAATGTAATTTCTGTATCTTCCAAAGGTATAATTAAGAAATTTACCAAAGCTTATAGTACAATAAATTCAAGCTGCATGTAATAATATATTGTGACTCAAGCTGGAGTCTATTTTATGGGGAGGGGAGGACTTCTGATTACAACCTTGTTCCTCCTATCAGCTTAGGGACTGACCTCAGTTAATTTGTGTGTGGGACTTCTGAAATATAGTGAGGTCATATGTTTTTACTTTAAAAGCTGTCCAAGTCATCTCATTCCCAGGGCTAGTTTTAGGATCAGTATAATCCAGGACCCGGTGTGGGGCATGGGAGGGAGGGCTCTGCCCTCTGTGGCCATGACCCTAGGAAGACTAAGTTGGTACATGCCATATATCTAGCCCCAATCCACAGAGCCAAAGTGAACATCAATAAGTGCAAGCTGCCTCTAAATGTTTACAACACTATCATGTGACCCTTCTAAAAGTCATTCAAATATTCTTAACCTAAAAGAGAAGACAGTAATTTGCTTATTTACCTGTTTAATTTTTTCACGGTCCTGATCTGGTGTGGCCGTTGAGTTAATTCTCAAACTTTTCTTAAACATGGCCATTCGAGTCTTGGCTTCACTACGCTGAATCTTAGGCAGTCTTGCTCTTTCTTGAGTCTGTCTATTTTTCAATTCCTCAATAAGTCGTTGATTGTAACGCTGCATTTGTTCTGTTTCCTAAGAAAGTTTTAAACAGAATCCAGTTGATGTAGATCTAATTTAACACTCAGTACCCATGCATATGTTCAAACATGCCATTTTGTTGTTGTTGTTTCCCAAAATTACTCTCTCCCTCACTGCATAAAAATCAGCAAAATATCAGCCAAAAAATAACTTCTAGGAAAAATGAGCTATTAGTAATAAGAGTCTTATGTTGAAGCTCTCTTTTACTAAGAATAGGGAGTCCACATTTTTAAGATACATGAACCATAAATGGAGCCATAATAGCTACTTTTGAGAGACCAAGATGAAGATTATCAAGGCCATTAGGCATTATAATTAGTTACCTTCCATGGAATTTGTAGAAAAGAAGTTTGCAATCAGGATCAACATACAATTAATAACTCCAAACTTCATCAAAGACATTTTAGGGATAAAATAAAGAAATCTGAAATGCATTCTCTAAGAAATATAAGTTTCAAAACTAAAATTCTCACTCTGCAAACTTTAAAATGAACAAAAAAGTAAATAAATTTTCCTTTCATTAACCTTCTCATGGCGCTTCAGTAACTGATGCCTTTGCATGAAATACTGATCTTTAAGTTGCTGTTTGAGCAGCTGGTGTTTTTCTTGTAAGTGTCGTTCTTCAAGCTCCCAAATTGCAGCTTCTCGAGCTAGAAGAAGAAAGCAATTTTCAAAAATGTCACTTTGATCTTTTTACTAATGTACTTTGGATTTCATTTTTTACACAAATTTACATAAAAGCGATCTATATACACTTACATACAAGCTGACATTCTGAGCTATAAATAAAATATTACCAATGTAAAGATAACATCTATTACTACTTTCAGTTCTGTTCTAATGTCCTATAACAGAGAATGCCATACCCCCTATACCAAAATTCTATTTAATCATCTTCATGAGAAATTTAAAAAAAAAAAATCTAAGCTATTTCTTAGGGGAAATAAGTGGTTAAAATCCCATTCTATCATGTAGCCATTAAGTATACCAACAATTATAAGACATAATGAGTATGTAAAATTATTCAGGTATATTTCTAGCATCATCTGGACAAAAAATGTTTTAAGGAATATATTTATTTTCACTTCTACTGTCATAAAGGAATTCTATAACTCACAGTATTTTATAATTTTTCCTCTTATTTACCTCAACTTTATCTTTCCCTCTACCACTCTAGCAAAGGAGAAAGCATTCAAATAATTTTCAAGGTATAGCTCCACAATGTTTCTGAGATATCATTTCATATGTACACATATGCTGCATAGTTTCACATACCTCTCATGAGTTGCTGCTTGTTATTCAGGCACTCTCTCTCAATATTGGCTAACTCTGCCTTCTGCTGCTGGATGATCTTTTTCAGAGAGCCATCTAATTCTTGTTGTTGCTTCTGAACAAACTCTTGTTCCTATTAGACATAGTTAACCATCAGTTAATAAGTATTTACTGAGCAAAACATCCATTTATCTGTATGACTGTATATATTAATGGTTATCAAGATTTCTAAACCAAGTTTTTAAAGTTAGTGAAATTTTTAAAATACCAAGATTATATAGTGTATATATAAATGTATTAGTCACCCAATTCAAGCCTAGAAAAAAAGTACTAGAATACATATTATTCTAAACTCATCATAAGACTAACACATACAAAAGAAGTCTATTATAAACTCATAATTAAAATGCCCTGTTACACTGACATCTTTGGGAAAATAATAAATTTACATCTTCTAAAACTGACTATTTCAGTATGGTGTGGATAAAACAAGAACAAACAAGGAATGCCTTTTAGAAAGAAAGGCAATAAACAGCAAATAAGTAAAACAGATGTCAGAATTTTAAACACTATTTTTCTGACAAATAAAGAGTTAGGAAGAAATACCATGCCTATACGAATAGAGAAAGATAGTTTCTGTATCAACAGCCTGTGCTTAAAAAGAACAATAGTTTGAGGACTTAATAAGAAATAGTCCATTGCTAGAGAAATGTGAACTAGGAATAGGAAAGTGAGCTACATTTATAAATCTATAAACAAAATTCCTTATAATCAGAGAATTCTTCTAAAATGTTTGGAATTCACTCACTCTTTCAACAAATATTTACTGAGTACATACCATGTACCTAAATACCAAATTTATGCTTTAAAAATATCCTTTGGTTACTTTGTAAGAAAGGATAAAGTGACTTGTGATCTTTATGCTAGAAGATTTACAGAAGAAAAGAAACAACATCCAAATTGAAGAAATGTAAATTTTGCCCAGGAAATGTTTGGATCCCTACCCCTCTCTTGGCAGTTACAGCAGTTTGTGATCAGCTCAAGGGACACTCAGATCAATCTGAGTGTAGATTAAAAAGTAAGTGGTGAAGCACCATTTCACCTGTAAGTCCTCCTCTTGCACATCCTAGAGAAGATAAAGCCCTACCATCCTTTTGGAACTAATTTTGGGGCCTCAAACAGAGTCTCATAGATCTAAATCACAACCAGCCTGGCCTTCGATACACAAAGAACAAGTCTAGCAGTGTTCCTCAAGCCCCTGCATTACTACTGTCCCTAGAGGTGAAGATCAGGTCTTACCATTCAGGACATCCTGTAATTCAGAGTCACAAAAGCTGCTGTTTCATCTGCAGCATAATTTGTATTTTAGCAAAAATACAAATATACAGTAGCAAAAGACTAATGAATTGCCTCTATAAAATAAAATTGTCAACTTAACTACGGATACCTATATAACTTTATCACAGCAAAAAATAAAGTAAAACTAAATAAATATTTAAATTCAGCTACATAGAATAAGGTCTTTTGAGAGTTTTATTTAAAGAGATGCAAAATTGCCATGCCTATCTTTTACGCAGTTACAAAAAGAAAGTTGTTCAAGCTTCTCCTTGTCCTACAGCAAATATCAATTATAATAAAAATTAAATTGTTTCAGCCGAAACCGGTTTGGCTCAGTGGATAGAGCGTCGGCCTGCGGACTCAAGGGTCCCAGGTTCGATTCCGGTCAAGGGCATGTACCTTGGTTGCGGGCACATCCCCAGTAGGGGGTGTGCAAGAGGCAGCTGTTCGATGTTTCTCTCTCATTGAAGTTTCTAACTCTCTATCCCTCTCTCTCTTCCTCTCTGTAAAAAATCAATAAAATATATTTTTAAAAAAAATTAAATTGTTTCTCTAATTTCATTATAAAATTTCTATATGCAAACTTATTAAATAAATTTACATTAGCTGGCAGACATATCAAAGGGTTTTCTTTTGTTCAACATTTTTTGTCATTGGTTGGCAAAGAACTTAAAAAAAATGTGTGTGGTCCTGGCCAGGTGGCTCAGTTGGTTGGTTGCCCCATACCAGGGGGCAATCGATCAATGTTTCTTTCTTTCTCTCTCTCTCTCTTCCTTCCTCTCTAAAAATCAACAAAAAGACATATCCTCAGGTGAGAATTAAAAAAAATATCTGTGTGTGGTGGACAGAAACAATGGGTCCAAATTAACTAGCATAAATATAAATATTACATTTAGACTCAAAAAAATCAAGTGCAAAAATACAAGATGGGGCAAATTTATTTGTACATATTTATATTGAAAATTAAAAAGGTATATGCAAATCAGTGCCACTCAAATGCAATTTCTTGTCAATGCCAATTTTGGTCACATTCTGTAATATCACTGTAATAATATGTCTAGATAAACAATATAAGAATTCCATTAAAAGAAAACCTTAAGTATGCAGTGGGCCCCTTCTCTTAGTATTACACTTTCAAAAGTTCAACAGTAGCCCTAGCCAGTTTGGCTCAGTGGATAGAGTGTCGCCCCTCAAACTGAAGGGACTTGGGTTTGATTCCAATTAAGGGCATGTACCTGGGTTGCAGACTCGATCCCTGGCCCCAATCAGGAATCATACAGGGGGCAACCAATCAATGTGTCTCTCTCACATCAATGTTTCTCTCTGTGTGTCTCTCCCACTCCCTTACACGCTAAAAATCAATGGAAAAATATCCTCGGGTGAGGATTAACAAAAACAACAAAAAACATCACCACCAGAAATCATGCTACACAATGAATGACTGAAGGAGCTACAGAAGCATGCTGTGAAGCAGCTAATAGTAAATGAGGAAAAAGAAGAGCTAAGACTGCCTATGGAAGCAGGCAGAACTAACATTGCTCTGGTCCAGAAGGTAAAATACGAATCAACAGGAAAGAGTCAAGGTAGCAATACATGGAAGAGCTTCCTAACAACTAGTTAGCAAAAACACAAGCTGCCTTACAGAGCTATGGACTTGAATAATTAAGCAGAGTCTGAATGATTACACAGTCAAGAATAATGCATAGAAAATTGTTTATATTAAAGCTAAAAATACCTGAAAGGTCTTTTACATACTAATTAATATATTTTATTACCTCAAAAGAAATGAAATTTTAATATTATTGAACTTTCATTAAATTTCCTAACTCCACAAGCCAAGTACAATATGTTCACAATGGAATTTTTTAATTAGAAATTACTCTTAAGCTCTAAATGAAAAGTTATGTTACATTCCAAAAAGACTGTACAAATTACATTCATCCAATTAAAAAAAATTAAGAGATGAATCTCATCACTGGAAGTAAAAAGTATTTTTTAAAAAGACACATAAATTGTAAAATGAGTGCCCATTAAATGTACAAGTTTGAATTTTGATAAGTAATTTTATCATATTAATCAGATATCTATGAACATGAAAAATACAACTTTGTGTTTTAGAAAACTGTAAGAAAGGGTTATAATATATTGGGCTATTTGTACAGAATTTGATCATTTTAACTCAAAAGAAAATCTAAAAAATGGTAATGATCAGAAAAGTGATCGTAATTCATAATTTCTCCCTCTCGTTAAAAAAATTAATGTTTTGCTTACTCTTTTAGAAGACTATAGAGTCCAACAGCTACCAATAAAAAAAATTAATCTAATTTCAGAAGAGGGGAAAGAGGGGGTTGAAATCAAGCTGTATTCTATCTATTCCAGTTGTATATATCAAACGTAACAAACAAAAATTACAGTGTTAAATGAGCTAGTCACTCCCTATAGAAACTGTGAGAAAGAATACAGCCTGGAATTCCAGACTTAATTTAAAACTACAAGAAGAATAGCAACTCGCTATTCATTATGGACAATTTGAATAGTGAAAACTACAGTTAAATGGAACTAAAATCACTACTTTTAATATGGCTTTTCTGACCATATCCATAATTAAAACAGCTACATAAACATATATGCAATCAAAATGTCACTTCACACCAAGATAAAAATCTAACCACAGCATTCAATTTCTCACATGTGCAAAGTTCATAAAATACTTTTGGGAAGATATTTCTTAACCCTTTGCACTCGCTTGCTTTTTTCTCGAGCTCTACCGATGCTAACCGGGGCGAGTCACACTCGACATCCGAGTGCAAAAGGTTAAAAAATATGAAAATCTCAAATTAAAAATTGTGGTGGAGTAGATAGAAAAAGAACACTGTATTAGAAGTGTTCTAGTTCTAATCTCTTTGAGACTTTAGGCAGATCACTTAGACTTCTGTGCCTTGATTTCTTCATCTGTAAAATGAATACACTCCATCCCTACATTAGGGTGGTGGCAGTGGGAATCAAATGTGAAAACTCTGAAGAATACTGTACTATAAAGGTCATGTCAAGTTATTACTGTTATTGTCATTACTGACATTATCATCTATCAATCTGCTAAGATTGTAACAAATAAAGCTAACAATGAAAAGGCACATGTGAGTCAAAGAAAAAGCAGGTAAAATAGGAGAAGGCATCCTCCTACAGGCACGTGGGACTTACATCCTGCATTTGGGCGTTGAAGACTGCACAAGATGACAACTGAAAAGACTGAATCATGACCTGAGCAAGACCCTGTGGATCAGAATACAATGCACCTCCCAGGTGAGAATACAGCTGAATGACTTTATAAAAGGAAAAAGATAATTATACAAATGTTGAGTTTCTTGAGGCATGGAACAGCAGGGCCTCTTTCTCCTCTGTAAAATGAAGGATTTGAACTAGATCAATGGTTTCCAAACTCTAGTTTGCTGGCATTTTTTTAAAATCAGTCAAGCCCTCTTTTAAAAAACTCACCAAAAATACATACAATTTATAAAACAGATAAAAAGTGGTGCTGCTTGAGTTGAAATGGAAGCAGGGGCCAAGAGCCCCACAGTCCTTACTTTCTGAAGGATTCTCAAGGTACTTCTTCTAAACTCAAGAGCTACTGGAAGCACAATTTGAAAACCACTGGACCAGATGATCAAATACATTCTAGCTCCATGAATATATGGCTATTATTTATAAACACTCAAAAAAAGTTTAAAATAGACTCTGTAATCAAGTTTTAGCACCTTCATTAAAAGCAGTAACTAAAGAGAAATACTTGAAATTTGTTATACTAAATTCTTCATTAAGTTTACAAAAACAATTACCTTCAGCTTTCATTGGAAAATATAGGCTAACACCCAAAATTATATGAATAATCACCAACAAAGTTTTACTAAAGTATAGGATGACCTAATTCATTCAATGCTAAATTCTCAATTTCAACTCTATAGTCTGATATATTACCCTTTGGAATTTAAAAAGTCTACATTCCTTTACAAGGCAAAAACTGTATTATTATCTGATTTAAAATCCAAATTACCCAAAAACATACGTACAACTTGCAAGGACTTCCCTTTCACCTAATAACAATAAATGGCCAACAACCACTAAGCTAAGCTGGTAAGAGTTTAGATTCAGCACAGAAAGGGTAGCTTGAATATGAGAGGCAGTATGTTATGGTGGTTCAATGTGGAACCAAAGTTGGCTAGACAAGTATTCTGGTTTTACCATTAACCAGATGTGTGATCCTAGAAAAGTCACTCAACCTTCCTGTGCTTTTAATTTCCTCACTGTAGAATGAAGGTAATAAGAGAAACTACCTCATATATTGTGAGGTCAAATGAGTTTATACAGGTAAAGCATTTAGAACAGTGCTTGATACATAGTAAATGCTATGTTTGCTATTTAGTGATCTCCACATCAGTCAAGAGAAAACTTTTCACTATTAAAATTTTTAATTCTGAGATGTTTATTCTTCTTTATGGTATTAAAATAGTCTCTCCTTTGAAATGATGGTGATAAGTAAATGGCAGTTTTAAAATATCCTTACTTGGCAAAAATAAAAAAAATTTTAATAGCAATCCATTTGTCATGGCCCCCAATGTTTTTGGTTATATTTTATGTTTCTTTTCATGAGTCTATAAAGTTTAAAAGTCTGGGAACCACTTTTGAAATTATATAAAACCACATTATAAAGATAATATAGCCAACAATTAATATATAATCCATGTGTGTTCTTCCTTTCATTGACATATGTAACTATAAATTGAACTCACTTTTCTTTGCCTCCAAGCTGAGTGCAAACTTAAAAGAAAGATATTCCTAGTATAAAAAACCTTGTAGAGTCACATGAAATAATTCTATATAAGAATATATTGAAGCCCTGGCCGGTTTGGCTCAGTGGATAGAGCTTCGGCCTGGGGACTCAAGGGTCCCAGGTTCAATTGCGGTCAAGGGCATGTACCTTGGTTGCAGGCACATACCCAGTAGGGAGTGTGCAGGAGGCAGCTGATCGATGTTTCTCTCTCATCGATGTTTCTAACTCTCTATCCTTCTCCCTTCCTCTCTGTAAAAAAATCAGTAAGATATATTTTTTAAAAAAGAACATATTGAAAATACTAATTCATCTAATTTAATAAAGAATTCACTCATCTTAACTGGTTCAGCCTTATAACCTAGAATCAAATTTATATGGGTAAAAATAGTCTATTTTTTTAACTGCTAGATTCTGAGTCAAAAGAAAAACAACAGACTTATATTTAAAATTGGGCTCAGCCAGTGTGGCTCAGTAGTTGAGCATAGGCCTATGAACCAGGAGGTCACGGTTCAATTCCCGGTCAGGGCACATGCCCCCCGGGTTGCAGGCTCGATCCCCATCATGGAGCATATTAGCAACTTAAATGTCACCATTAGTGTGCCTTTAGAAACTACCTTAAGAATGCCCTGGGAACCTTTGTATGACATACAATGTCAATAACACATACACTTAGAAATTACCCTTTCAACCATGGTTTACTGAGCTGTTAGAATAATGCTGCTTTCTGTTTTTAGTAGCATTAAGCTGCTGCTGTTACCTGAGCATGCTGGGTTTGTGCAAGCTCCTCTTTCCTGCGTTTCATGAGCTCTTTTCTCAGCTCTTTGGGTGCACTCTCCACTTCATTTATAACCTACAGTGTATAAGCATGCAGGAGGTGGGGAAATAATACTTTCTCCACGGCAAGCATTTATGTGAGCAGACAAGCTACAAGCCAAATATTAAAGCTGTTAAAAAGTTGAACATGCATTAGCATAGGTGTTAGTTTGGTGGAAAAGAATGAAAGGACAGAACATGCTTAATCTCAGTGCAGAAAAGGGACATTATGCCATGTAGAAGTTAATTAGTTGCTTAATTATCCCTATATATCATTCCCTCTAAAGACCCAAGATAATCAGTAAAGGATTACTTACAGTACTGATGCTGAACTAAGATAATAAACTCAACTGACCTTGAAAGATCATAAAATTATAAACATATCCATTGACACTGTTTGAAATATTGGGCATAAGGAAAGCTAATGGCCCTTATAGAAGTGAAACATTTCATAATTAGCTTGATATTTTTAAATAAAACCCACTCAATGAGATCAAAAGAACAGGGCAAGTAAGCCTGAGAACACACAAAGGAGAAATAAATGGATACCACATTTTCTTTTTTCAGAAAACACACCATTTTATACACGGTGTGATAAAAATGAATATATCTGACACTTTTGAGTTGGATTAAAATGACATTCTCCTTTGCTGACAATTTAAGCCAAACTTAATTGTCAAGTTTAAAATCAGTAATATAGGTACTCATAAAATAAGTTTAATTTGCTTTGATTTATTATAACTATTAAAACATATCAGAAAATGAAGTATATTTTAGAGTTCTTTCTTTTAAATCATTTCAAAATTCTAGGTATGTATTCCACCTAAAAACAGACCTGTAATCCAACTATGAAAAATGATCATGTATTCACACAAGTAGAAGCACCAAAAGCAACCAGATTCCAAATCACCACATGCTATTGATGGTTTGTGAAAGAGACTGATTTTGATTTAACAGTGTACTTAAAATTTCCCATCAGTAATTCCTCATGAAACCAAATCACCATGAAAAGGAAGAGACTCCCCAAATGCAAGAAGTTCAGTGATAAGGAAAAAAATACATAATATAATTATTTAAAATATGCATTATCATGATCTCAAACATATTCACTGGCTAAAATTCCCTTATCCAAAACAGTAATAATAACTAGAGGCTCTTTTGTACTTAGGATTAAATCACATATTTGCCTGTAAAATTTTATTTATTAAATTTGATATTAAAAATAACCTCTCACCCAGCTGGTATGGCTCAGAGGTTGAGCATCTACCTATGAACCAGGAGGTCACAGTTCGATTCCTGTCCAGGATACATGCCCAGGTTGTGGGCTTGATCCCCAGTAGGCAGGAGGCAGCTGATCAATGATTCTCACTCATCACTGATGTTTCTATCTCCCTCTCCCTTCCTCTCTGAAATGAAAATATATATATTTTTTAAATAACTTCTCAATGAAAACTACCCATGGTTTCAAGAGAATTAACATGTAGCCTCAGTAAAAGTCATACACCATGATATACAAAGCCATTTTATGTAAAATATGTGACAAAACAGTAATTTTTAGAAATGATAGCCACATCAAATAAAATTATATACCATTTCATTCATCTTTACCTAAAGAAATCATTGAACACACTATATTTATTAATGTTTGATTCTATCCTTTTTAAAGTAGATTCTCAAGTTCAGCAATATAATGTTCAATTTTCTGCATAATTTAAATGTTAAACTAATGGAGCTGGGTATTTGAAACATACAAAGTGAAAATGCATTCACTAGTTTGGTTGAGATGTTTTGGTTCCAATCTAATACAAATATCATAATTATTGTTCCTGGGTCCTTTAGAATCATGAAAAAGTAACTTCTCCTCCTACACTAAAGGTACAGAATAAATGATAGAATTATCTCTGAAAGCTGCTAATATATAAAGCTCTCTTAGTTTGGGAGAAAAAGACATACTGATCCAATATATAAATCTTCTTTCTCAATCAATGACAATCTTTCATACCACAAACAAGATTCTACCACAATATGGAACAGTTTCAGGAAAAATGAAAAAATTCAACCTATTCAAATCACTTTACAGATGTTTTCTACCTTTGATTCTTCAAAGTATCTTACAATTTGATGAATTTATAGATACAATTTTGAATTACAGATTATTTAGCTTTTGTTTTAGTACAATGTCACAGAGAGGCAATCAAGTTAATAAAAATAGTATTTTAAGTATGAATTAAATATATTATTGCCTCCTACAAACACAACACTAAGTTTTCTTGAAAAAATACATCTGTAGTATGCCTTAAATGCTGTATTAATAAAAAAGAAATGATAATTTGGAAGAAAAATGAAGATTTGGCTCAACGTGTAGCTGGATATTTACTGGCAGATTGTGAACTTGAACAGGCCATTAAAACTTCTTCTACTCAAGCCTCCTGAGCAGTAAAATGGGTTAACACCTGACCTTACTACTAACCTACATGACTGTTGGGAAGATAACAAAAAATATATAGAGAGAGTCCTATTTAACTAGTAAAAGTAGCTTTAATAATTAAAAACAGTAGTTACACTTACCTCCTTTTTTCGGTTCTTCAATATATTCTGAAATTTGGACAATTCTCTCTCTTGTTCTCCTTTAATGCGTTTGGCTTCATCTCGCAGGCGATTTGTGTGTTCTTGTTCTAGTCGTTCAATAGTCTGTTTCTGCTGTTTTTCTAGATTCTCAATTTCTTGGTCATATTGTCGCTTTTTGCTCTGTAAAACAATGTAGCTCAAGATCATTTTATTTTTCTATCACTCATATTAACTATTATAATGAAGATGTTTACTAAGAGGACATAACTAGCATTTTAATTTAGATGTAATGAATATATATAACCTTTGTAGTACTGAACAAGTCAAATGAACTAAAATATATAATTTTTCAAAAAGTCATGCATTTCTTTTCTTCTAACATGGAAAATAAATACAGTTGACCCCTGAACAGGTTTGAATTGTATAGGTCCACTTATATACAGATTTTTTTTCAATAAATATACAGTTGGCCCTCTGTATCCCTGGGTTTCACATCTGCACATTCAACCAATCACAAATTGAAAACAGTATTTTTGACCCATGGTTGGGAATCTGTGGATGCAGAGGGCCTATTGTATGCATTGTTCTACATGTGCAGATTTTGGTATTTGTGGAGGGTCCTGAAACCAATCCTCCGCGATACCCAGAGACAACTGTAGTTAGGTTTTTAAGGAGTTACAAGTTAAACATGGATTTTCTACTGCACAAGGGAAGGGGCAGGGCTGCAGGTTCATGCCCCTAAAACCCTGCACTGTTCAAGGGTCAACTGTACATTTTTCAATTATACAAGCAGTAGAATGTTGCAAATTTTTAGAGAATCCAGGAGAATATCCAATTGCAATGAAGTATTAAAGTAAAAAAAAAAATCTCTACATTTATACAATATAATGTTTGATAAATCAAAGGTCTTATCTGAAGTCTATTTTAATTATGTACCATTGTCATTTTCAGATTTACCCTTCTTCATTAATTTCTTAAAATAAACATCTTATATCATCGAAACAAATCTTTTAGAATTATAAATCTACACTTTTCAACAAAATATTGCTGCTTATATAAAACTTGAGTAACATTGCAATTTTGGATAAGAGAGAGTTAAATATTTGTAAAGGGTATTTTCTTTAAAAAATTAAAAAGCAAAACATTCTGAAAAATATCCGGGGGGGGGGGGGGGGGAGGGAAGAAACCCAGCTTTTATAAGGTTCTGGAAAAATATACAGTTAAAAATACTCAGTAAGAAAAAAAAGTTCATTATTAGGAATTCTCAGTTATGATCCAACAAATGTAATCAATAATACTGCACTTCACACAAAACAATTCTTAGCACTTACAAGAACAGCAAAAGAACTATGTTTAAAGCATAAACACTGTAACATTTCAAATTATCTTTTTTCTAACCTACATTAAGCTAGATGTTCAACGTAAGTTATCAAAATGTTTTACCACATTACTAATTCCTTTTTTAACTTTGGGCATGAGGTAAAAACCAAAAGACTCGGTTACAATTACCCTTGACTAATCAGCACTAATTTATCTAGCAGCTGTGAATTGCCAGAGAAGTTTGTTTGTTTTAAAAAAGCCCCCAAGAAGTTCTAATACTCAGCAAGGTTTAAAGATAACTGTTCTAGACTGGCTTAAAATCTTGGATTCCAAATCTGAGAGGTCAAACTGTAACACTGAAAAATGATCCAGCAATAGGCACACCAAAAAACTTTGTAAACATCTTCATGATTCCAGGTTTTCATGACGGATTTTAATCAAAGAAAAATGAGGACACCAATCACACTATAAGTCAGTGATAGGAAGACGAGGATGGACCCTTTTGGGCAAAAACACATCATAAAGCCAGAAAAATCTAGTTATCAGAGAACAAGATCTAAAACCACTAGTGGGTTTTTTCTTAAAGCATCAAATTTCATAATTAACAAAATGGTACAAATATTTAAGACTTTACCATCATTTCTTGCTCAAAGCGCCGGAAGATTTGCTCTCGCTGCTGCTGCAGTTTGCTATTGAGCTGTTGTTGGGCTCTTTGCTCTTCTTTTTGAAGAAATCTTAATTCCCGAAGTTCCTGGCGTCTGAATAAAATGTAATAGCCATGATAGAGGCAGAAAACAAAAGTTATACCTTTGAAGTAATGCTTTAAAAAAAAACACAAACTTTAAAAGTAATTTTTTGCAAACATAAAAATAATAAAAGAATGGTCCAAAATTAGCCAAGTCTTTATTCCTTTCTCTAGTCTTCAGACTTTACAGAATCTAAAAAGAAGTCACAAAACCAGTTTTGTTTTATTGATTTCAGAGAGGGAGAGAGAGGAAGAGAGAGATAGAAACATCAATGATGAGAGAGAATCATTGATTGGCTGCCTCCTGCACGCCCCCCAACTGGGGATCGAGCCCGCAATCCAGGCATGTGCCCTTGACCGGAATCAAACCTGGGACTCTATCCACCGAGCCAAACCCGCTAGGGCACCAGTTTTAATTATGTTGTTCTCTACTCACCTAAGAAACCTCAATTCTTCAGTTTTGGAATCACTATCTGTAACTATCTTTGATGTTGTTACACTCACTTCTACACCATCAACAATAAATTTGCGTGTTTTCTTCAATGTTTTCTTTTGTCTTCTTGTTTCCTGAATGAGATTTTATTTTAGTTAGGCTTTATATGAGCAATACTAAAGACAGAAAGCATTTTCTTCTTTAAAAAAAAATTGAACAACCATTAAGACTACACATATAAAATAAGAATATAAAGCAATAAGACTCACATGTAGAACCAGTTATATCATCTTATTTGACTTTCACATGACTTTACAGATGAAATCTAAATTTTTCAAATCAAAGTATGACTTTTCATATGTGCCTATATAATTTTTATGATACCACATCATAATCAGGTAAGGACCCTTACAGTGGTAAGGATCAATTCACATAAGTGACTAATTAGTAAACTTTTACATGTTAACCATTAGTTTTTCTTCCTCTTTCCACCTTGTAGGTTCTCAGATACCTCTTCTTTCAGTTTAGGACCACTGACAAAACAAAATTGAATTCCTGGGGCTCAGCCCTTAAAGACACTAAATCAATAGGGTTAAGGGTAGCTGGGAATTTATATTTTGAAAAGGCTCCCAGGTAATTTTTAAACACTTGCCAGGACTAGGAATCAAAAGCTATTTCATCAGCAACAATATCAACAGCTCTGCTCTCCATTTCAGGGCTGGAGATGAATGTGTGATTTTAGAGTTATTAGCAAGATAGCACCTCTACTGCACCTCAAAAGAACCATATTTGCCCGCTAGCTATTGCCTACCATTCTTTTTTTTTTCCAAACTAAAAGAGAAAGTTTATTTAGAAAGTTACAAAGGTAGTAGAAGTGAGCCAGTTGGGCTGCTAAGCTCAGGAAACAAGTTACAGAGGCAGAAGAAGGGCCCTTAGAGCTTAGGAGGGAAAGAGAAAGGTAACACACCTGGAGGGAAACCCAAGAGGGAGAGCTGCCTATCACTCTTTATTAAGACCAAACTTTTGATTCCTCAACTGATATCCAAATGTTCTTTAAATGTAAACAAATAATAAAAATATAACACTCCTACAAATACATAAACATGGTAAAAATATATGTATTGAGAACAGATAATTACTAGGTTTTGATATGGAGGAAAGCTTAGAAAGCAGAGGGAGCAAAAGTAGAATGTGAAAATACTAAACTCAAAATGCATTAGAATTTTAAACTGTCACTTTCCAGTCACCTTTTTGCAACCTCTTATTGTTCTATTCTCCAGGCTTCCAGTTTCCTCTCCTCCCCTTAAGCACCCTAACCAGGCTTCCTATAAAATCTAAAGTGGGCTTGCCCCCAAAACAGATCTACATCCCCATAACCTCCAAACTTTCCATTTCTTCAGTTCCTACTAAAATATCCATAATTAACATGACCTTAATTCTCAAAGTATTTGCATTTTTAAAAAATTAGTATATTTTTATAGTGTAACTTAAAAGTTACCATACATAGTTACATTACTCAGTAAGTAAGTGAATGGACTTCAGATTAATAGAATTTCAGTCAGTGAAATAAAAATAAAATGAAGACAATCTAGGCAAGATGTAATAATCTGAGGCAGATAGGCAGACTGATTAGTCATGCCCTAGTCTTATCCCTAAGGTCTGTTTTCCTAAGTTGTTTCTGCTTTTCACAGTCTTGTCTTCTGCTACCTATCAACCCAAACTCTTTGTCCATGGTTCACCTGCATCAAAATTCCATGGGATCTTTTGTTACAAATACTGATTCTTGGGCCCCACTCCATACTCCTGTATAGCTCCCCGCTGCTAAGTCTTAAGCACACTAATATTTAGGAGCTGCAAGTGTTCTGGGTTTTAGTTTTGTTTGTTTCCCCACAATGGTTCTCATGGCAGTAGTGATGGCTATGACTGAGGAAGAAGCAACAAAATGGTCATCTGTGTGGGCCAGTGGTAAATCAAGGACTGTTTATACCCTAAACGTGCTTTAAAAAAGATCATTCTTTCTCAGTTCTCTCATATGCTATTGATTCTTGCTAAAACAGTATCTACCTATGTACAATAAGAGAACCCAAATCACACTAAGCAATAATATATACTGTTTCTATCAAGTTGGCAAAAATAGGTAGGTACTACCAAAAAATTTAAAGGTACTACCAAAAAATTTAAAGGTCACATCCACAACCTCTCTCCTTGGTTCTGTTAATTGACTGCATTTGTAGGCCTTAAGAATTTTATAGGGGTAGTAAATACTACACTGATTTAGTGCTGCCTCATTTTCAAGACATCAGTTTCACATAAATTCTAAATTACCAAAATGACAAAGAAAAACCCGAACAAGGACTCATGTACACTTACTTGTAAAGATATTGATCCACTGTCTTTAGTTTTGCTTAGGAAGCTAGAGATGGATAAATTCAAGTCAATGCTGCTATTATCAGCAGTAGAACCAGTGCCTGAATCAGTATCATTTTCCTTTTGAGTCTCAGATTCTGGTAGCAACATGGTTTCAGTTTTTGATAAAGCACCTATTTCCTCTTTATTTTCTGCACCATCAGAGTTGATATTAATACTAGGTATTGGAACAGGCTGAGGTTCACTGGGCTGTGAAGTGGCAGTAACGTCAGGTTCTGTTTTAATTGGCACTTCACATGGAATCTCTTTTTGCTCTGTATCTGTCTGAGTAGTGGCTTCATGAGCATCCTGTGTTTCACTTCCTGAAGCCTTTTGGTCAGTATGAATCACTGCACTTCTGACCTCTATTTCTTCAGTGCTACTTGACTCAGTAATTTCAACTTCGTTTGTCCTGGGTTCCTCAGTGGTCTCCACTATGTTCTCGGAACTGCTGATCAACTCTTTCTCACCTTTACCTTCTATAGATTTTTGATCTATCTCATTAGTTTCAACTATTTCTCTAAGAGAAACTTCCTCAGTACCACCAACCTCAGGACCCTCCATGGGTTTACTTGCTAATTCCTGACCTGCTTCAACCATTTCTTTCCCATCATTACTCTGAGCGTCCTTAGCATTGTTTTCAACTGCCTTCTGAGCAACATCTATGGCCTCACTTGTTCCTATTGCATTACTTGTATCACTGATTACATCTTTTTTCGTTTTCTCATCTTTTCCCAAATTCTTTTGGGTGTCTTCCTTTGTAAGCTCAACTTCATTGTCAATTGTTTGAATATCTACCTCTTTTTCTCCAGTCTCTTGAGAAACTAAATCAATTGTTTGCATAGTAGTATCTTTAATTTCTTCTTCAGATTTTATAACCTTATTTTCAAATATCTGTTGCTTTTCCTGATCCCTTTCTTCCTCAGGTTTCAGACTCTGTTCAATATTTGTTTCTACAGTTATGTTATTCTCTTTTCCTTCGTTGATTGACTTCATGTCTACTCTTTCTTGGTCTTCTATGTCAGGCAGATTTTCAAGCTTGGGTCTCTTCTCCTCTCTCCCATTTTCCTTGATTATTATTGTTCTAGTATGGAGTTCAGCCACAGCTCCTAAAGTTTCATCAATACCCTCCACACCTTTTTCAGGCTCTTCAGTAGTGGGTTTTTCATTAAGAACTCTGCTGTTAAATTTATCTTCAGGAGTATTACGTTCTGTTTTTTCTGAGACAGATTCCAAAATACAAGCATTTTGTGAAAGTTTATCTTCTTCGGAGCTGGCAATACTGAGGTCAGAGGAGGCACGCTTACTTGCAGGTATTGGCTGAAAAAGGTTTTATATATTTTTAGTGTTAAAACAAGATGGTGACCAAAACAACATTTTACTTTTTTTTATTTATTTATATTTTAAATTTATCTACTTCATATATAATGATCTAATATATTTATTCAGTAAATCTGATGAAGTTATAAAAGTAGTTTAAAGAACTGATAAATCTTCACATAATAAATATGACAAAAATGGATAGCAAGAGTAAACTTGCTATTAATCTTCATCTCAAAAATTAGTTTGTACTGCTACCCATCAACTAATCCTTAAATACAGGTATAATCATACCTCAAAACCCAACTCTAAAAATTACCTAAATAAAATTTCCTTTCTATTATACTGACCAGAGAATTTTCTGTTTCTTCATCCTCCTCCTCCTCTTTACCATCTTCAACTTCTTCTGTTACTTCAGCCTTGGCCTCTGCAATCAATTCTCGGATTGGTTTGTTGGAATCCACAGTAACAAAAGGATGCTGTCAGATCATTAAAAAGAGCATGCTCAACAACACCTGAAATGCTTGGTCATAGAGTAAGTTTCAAAACATAAAACACATTATTATGTGGTGAAAATATGAATACATAGGTAGGAAAAATACAAACACCATCAAGTAATATTACATCTAGGAAAGGAAGAAGGTAAAGGGGATTGAACAGGGGCCTGCAACCCCTACTTGTACCTTTTTAAAGTCTGAAGGAAATATGTCAAAATAATGACATTATATCGGTAAGTACACGTACTTTTGTGTATTTTTGAAAATTTCGTAATATAAAAATTAAATTTAAATTTAAAGTACCTTTCAAGTTAACTGTATAATACCAGTTCTTAAAAAGTAGCAATACATATAAATCCAGTTTAAAGCCTAAATAAAATAACAAAAAATTTTAAAGTTAAAAGTGTCTACAAACACCTGCTTTTTTGACATGGTTCTAATATTCTTTTCTTTTTATTTATTTAAATTCTTTATTGTTTCAAGTATTACAAAAGTCTCCTTTTCCCCCCATTGACCTCTCCCCAGCCGCTCCCACCCCCCAGCACATGCCCTCACCACCCTACTGTCTGTGTCCATTGGTTATGCTCATGGTTCTAATATTCTTAAGAGTAAGAAGAAACTTTATTATCTCTGTGTACTTGGCACTTAACAGTGTCTGTCACAGACTAAGGCTTTCAAATGTGGAGGTAGTAAAATAATAAAAGTGTGTCCCAGGGAATTCATATTGCACAGAACAAGGCAATTTGTCCTGCTTTCACCTGCCCCCCAACATAAATACGTATAACTAACTGTTCCTATAACTCCTACATTATCGTGTTTTCAAAAACATGATAATGTAGGAGTTATAGAGTAACTCAACCTAACAGTAAGTGCCTCAATATTTGCCATTCTTTTTGTTCACCTGTAATATTAACTATTTGACTACGTTTTATTTCAAATATTATAAACATGTTCCGCTATAAATCAAAATTATCCAATCACTTTGATACTATTTGTTAAAATCAGCAATATTTATCCTCAAGAGAGATGAGAAACAAAATGGAAGCAACTAACAAAGCGGAAATAACTAACAAAATGAAAGAACACAAACTCAATCAAAAAAGCACAGAAGGAATGACTTATAAGTTAAATACCTTTTAGCAATGGCAGCACCTACTAATATATGTTGATAAAATAAATATTAACTACTATAATGTATTTTGATTTTCCACAAGGAAATTCAAGTGTAAAAAGAGCACAATGAATAAATCTTATCTTACCTGTAGTAGCTGAGATGTTGTCCACCGGGAATCCACATTTTTTTCCAAGCATTTCTTTAGAAAGTCCTTAAAATTCGAAGACCTTCAAAATAAAATTTTAACAATGACATCCCATTTTACTTTCATGTTATTAAAATCAAACAAAACTCTAATAAATTAAGTTTCATTATGTATACAATAGTATTATTCAACATAAAAAAACTAGTTAATGAGAATATTAAGATTTTATTAGTTATCTATAATAATAGCATAATATACTAATTAGACCGGACAGCCGAATGACCTTCCAGACGTCCTTCCGGACAAAGCCACAACACCAGGGGCCGAGGCAGAGACGGTTACGGGCAATCAGACAGGAAGGCAAGTGGTTAGGGGCAATCAGGCAGGCAGGCAGAGGCGGTTAGGGGTGATCAGGCAGGCAGGCAGAGAGGTTAGGAGGTGAGCAGTTAGGGGTGATCAGGCAGGCAGAGAGGTTGGGGCAATCAGGCAGGCAGGCAGAATGGTTAGGGGAATCAGGCAGGCAGGCGAGTGTTTAGGGGCAATGAGGCAGGCAGGCAGAGTGGTTAGGGGCAATGAGGCAGGCAGGCAGGTGAGCGGTTAGGAGCCAGCGGTCCTGGATTGCGAGAGGGTACAGGCCAGGCTGAGGGACACACACACACACCCACACCCATGCACACATTTTGTGCACTGGGCCTCCAGTTTATTTATAAACTGGAGGCCCAGTGCATGAAAATTCATGCACTGGAGGGGGGGGGGGGGGGTCCCTCAGCCCAGCCTGCTCCCTCTCACAATCCGGGAGCCTTCAGGGGTGGGAGGTGACCTGGCCATCAGGGGAAGGCAATGCCCCATCACACTTCTGCTGCTGCCACTACCGGCAGCGCAAGCCTCAGACGACCCTAGTTATCTGAGCCTCAGATGGCCCTGGCTTGCCTGTACCTTGGGCCGGCTCTGGGGGGCTGGGCAGCTGACATCTGAGGCTTGCCTGTGCCTTGAGCCTGTCCTGGGTGGCTGGGGGCAGAGGGAACTGGGGGACTCTGGAGGCAGGTGCGCAGAGCAGCTGGGCCCAATGGGGGGTGGGCCCAGACTTGATGCATGCCTGCGGGGCTGAGGGTACTGGGTGCCACCATCTTGTGGCTGTGGGAGCAGCCATATTTGAGGGTGGGGCAGTCAATTAGCATATTCCCTCCTTATTGGCTGTGGGCGCTGCCATCTTTGCGATGATGTGAGGGTCAATTAGCATATTCCCTCTTTATAAGATAGGATACAATTTACACATAAGTAAGTAGGTTCAAAGTTTTAATCAATGAGATATAACCATATATTCACAAGTATGCCAAGTCATGAATTAAAAATTCTTCTATATTAAATTCCACAAATATAGATCAGATACATGTCTCACTTTCTCATAGAACAGAAAATATTTTTTTTGTGTAGAACTCAAGTCACTGGTATCTTCAAATTTATAGGAAAACCCCTGGCCAGTGTGGTTCAGCTGGTTGGAGAGTAGTCCTGGCAACTGAAGGTTAGATTTGATTCCTGGTCACAGCACATACCTAAGTTGTGGATTTGATCCACTGTCTCTCTCACATCAATGTTTCTTTTTCTCTCTCCCTCTCTCTCACCTTCCCTCCCTCTCTAAAACTGATTTTTTAAAAAGTTATGGGGCCCTAGCCAGTTTGGCTCAGTGGATAGAGCCAAAGAGTCCCGGGTTTGATTCTGGTCAAGGGCTCGTACCTCAGTTGCAGGCACCCCACCCCCCCAGCCCCGATCAGGGCATGTGCAGGAGGCAACCAATAGATGTATTTCTCTGACACTGATATTTCTCTCTGTCTTTCCCTCTCTCTTCCACTCTCTCTAAAAAATCAATGGAAAAATATCCTCGGGTAAGGATTTAAAAGAAAAAAATTATGGGAAAAGTTAGTTTTAAGAGTTTAAATGGTCCTTAAGTCTTGAAACTATACCAAAAATCAGTTTTCTACTTTATATAGTCTTTGTACCATAAATTCAAGTATTCTTGGAAAGTTGGAAGAATAAAGCGTCAAGTTTTGCTTCTTAAAAAGCTTTGTTTAGAATATTTTACCATTTTGATGGTTGTGCTAATGTAGGAGGCTCAGATTTTGCTATTTTTAGCAGCACTCGCATTGGGTTTAATTCATGATGTGGTGGTTCTATCTCAGCCATTTCTATTAAAGTGATACCCAGGGACCAAACATCAGCTTTGTAGTCATAGGGTCTGTCCTTCGATGTTTCACACATGACTACCTCAGGAGCCATCCTATGAAAACAGAAAATTGAAAGTTAAGATGTTTAAATTAAGACTAGTGATCGCAACCCTCATAAAAGACAGACAGTATCACCAATTATGTGAACAAATTAATGAGTATAATAACTGCTGACATAACTAACCTGTAAATTCATAAAAATTAATACATACCAATATGGTGTGCCAATAAAGGAATCTCTTCTTTGGATTGTCCTTGTGTTTTTAGCTGATACTCCAAAATCCGCTTGAAATAAATTATACAGAAGTGTTAATGATAGTGTTTAAGCAAAGTTCCCTGTAGTCAATGAAGTTTGGGAAAACATATGAAGTCCTTCATAAGGCCATTCTTATTAAAGGGTAAGGAAAATAAACTCTACCATCCTAATTTTGACCACCCTCTTTCTATCACACCTACTCACCAAAAATGATGCAGAAAAGATTCCATCATTAACACACTTAATACCACCAACTTTATACATCTTCAGATCACAAATTCTCCAGAATTGAAGAACAAGATTGTAACTTTAAAACAGACCAGGCTATCCACTTCAAAACAAATGTCAACTAGTGCTATATTATAATTAAATCAATAGATATAAACATTTTTCTATAGTACGAAAAACAGAAATTATACCAAAGCAGCCTTTATGACAGCATATGGCTTGCTAACTTCCTCAGAAAATTACATTACAAAGAAAAAAATTAGGAACCATGTTTTCTTGTTTAAATTATAGAGCACAAAAGAGATTAAAAATGATGGCGGAGTAAGTGGATACTACTACACAGACACATTCCCAGAACCAAACTGGAATTACAACTAAAATACAAAAAACAAAACAAAAAAACTTTGAATAATCAACTGAAGACTAGCTGGAGAGAATCCTGATAACCAAGGACGGAAAGTGGAGACTGCATAGAGACTGAGAGAGAGGAAGGGAAAGAGAGAGGAAAACATCGAAATGAGAGTGTAACATCAATCAGCTGCCTCCTGCACACTCCCTGCAGGGGTCAAGCCAACAACCCAGGCATGTGCCCCGACCAGGAATCCAACCAGCAACCCTTCAGGACATGCATAACCAACTGAGCCACACCGGCCAGAGCTGTATCTGTAATTTTGGCAGATATTGCCAAATTGCTTGCCCCTTCCCTGGTGGTAGGCAAAATAATGGTCCCTAAAGATGTCCAAATCCTAATACTCTGAACTAAGTACATCACAACACTTCACATAAGGGACTTTGCAGATGTGATTAAATCAAGACAGGGCAATTATCCTAAATTATCCAGGTGTGTCACTGGAATCCCAACGTTCCTTATAAGAAGGAAAGGAGGCTCCGAATCAGAGATAGAGAAGATGCTAGTTTTGAAGATGGAGGATGGATCCATGAGCCAAAGAATGCAGACAGCCTCTAGAAGTTTTTGCTAAAGAAATGGATTATCCCTTTGAGTCTCTAAAAGAAATGCAGCCCTGCCAACACTTTAACATTAGGACTTCTGACCTTCAGAACTGTAAGAGAATAATATTATCTGTGTTGTTTTAAGCCACTCAAAAATAAATAAATAAATTTTAGAGAACAGCAACAATATAAAGCCATTGTTAAACACCATCTTTTAAGTTTACAGCAGAGACAAGCATTAATAGCAACATAAAACTGCTATAGCTGCCTAAATTACCTCATGCCATACATCTATCTATCTTTCAAGGTTTCATGTTTGACATGCCACAATTCTCAAAATTAAATACCAAAATCCTGCATTTAGTACTTATGCCCCAAGGCCTGGCACAGTAAATGGTAGCTACTATTATTAACCATATCTATTATTCTAACTTTTGGGATATTTTATTGTTAGAACTCTTAAAACTCATTAAGTCCTGCTTTGTAATCTAATTATTTGTGCTTATTCTATGGTCCTCTCTCTCTCTCTCTCTCTCTTTCTCTCTCTCTCACCATGTAGTTCTCCTGCTTAAACATAAATAAGCAGCTACCTATTGCCTGTGAATGAAGTTCAAGCTTCCTAACATAGTGTACAAAATCCTTCATTACATTAGATATTGAATTAAGGTTTTATAATTAAATTAATAAAGAAGCAAACAGAACATATTATACTTGGAATATATTATTTACAGAAGATACAATATAGATTTATTCAGGACTCCTCACCCCTATTGCCACCCCTCACCTCCTCTACTTACAAGCTTCTCTTATATTCCTGGAGGAAGGAGTTGAGATCATAATATGAAATTCTGCCAGAGAGGTTCTGGACTCAGGTAAAGTCAGCTCAGTACTTATTCCATTGTTTTCCTAGAACCTACTAACACTATT
This sequence comes from Cnephaeus nilssonii, assembly GCF_951640355.1. Lineage (NCBI taxonomy): Eukaryota > Metazoa > Chordata > Mammalia > Chiroptera > Vespertilionidae > Cnephaeus > Cnephaeus nilssonii. The sequence continues at coordinate 46,649,088 of NC_137087.1, read as the reverse complement.
CTTTTTAACTCTCTCCCCTATGAACATGACTGAGGAAGGAGGTCCCGAAACAGGCCTAAACAACAACTGTTCACTGTCAACATTCATACCTCTCCAAGCACTCTAATGAACAGGAGGTACAAAAGGCATCTTTGTTTTTTCTGTGCAAAGGGAAAAATTAAGTTTGGCATGTGCTTCGTATTTCTACTTATAATGATGTGGCATGTACACACTGGTCTGTGAAAATAGTATTTTACATACTTATTTTCATTTGCAATTATGTGACCCAGTAAGATCATAAAAATTGGGATATGGTTCTTGAGCATAGTATAACTCTATACTTCTGCATATTATTTAACAGGGTGTAAAAGAAATGGGAGGTTCTCTGTATTTACAAATTAATTAAACAGAAATTGAAACTATTTTAAATGTCAACCAACTCAAAAATATTTGACATTCCTAGATCTTCAAAAATATACTTAAAGTATACATTATTTTACACAACAGTATATTCTTATATTCAAATAAGGTTTTAATACATTTACAGAAAAACATTCACCAAAAAATTAATCAAAATTATAACATAACTATTTCAAAATGAGCTACGAGACTTCAAAAAATGATGTAAGACAATCCTAGCCGGGTGGCTCAGTTGGTTGGAGTGTTGTCCTGTACACCAAAAGGTTGTGGGTTCAATTCCCAGTCAGAGAACAGATTTGGTCCTCAGTTGGGGAGCATGTGGGAGGCAACCAATCAATGTTTCTCACATCAGCGTCTCTCTCTCTCTCTCTCTCTTTCTTTCCTCCATTTCCTCTCTTTCGATTAAAAAAAAAATCAATACAACATATCCTTAGGTGAGGTAAGACATAAAAGAGTAACATTAAATCAGAATTACAAAAACTCAGAAATGAGGTGGCAGAACTTGAGAAAATTAGAAATAAAAAATCATTTAGAAAAAAAGACTAAATTAAGAGGAATGCAATAGCAGATAAACAAATTCATAACCATTACCACTCCACACCCGTAACAAATATTAGCAAGGATGTGGAGAAACTGGAATCCTTGTGCATTGCTGATAAGAACGTAAAATGGCAACTACTATGGAAAATTATATAGTAGTTCCTCAAAAAAATTAGCACAGAATCACCATATGATGCAGCAATTCCACTTTTGGAATACCCAAAAGAATTGAAATCAAGGGCTCAAACAGGTATTTGTACACCCATGTCCATAGCAGAAGCAAGCAAAGTGCCCATCAATGGATGAAAGGATAAACCAAATGTGGCATATACATAAATACTATTCAGCTTTTAAAAGGAAGGAAATTGACACACGCTACAAAATGGATGAACCTTGAAGACATGCTAAGTAAAATAAGCCTGACACAAAAGGACAAATATTGTCCGATTCCATTTATATGAGGTACCCGGAGTTGTCAAATTCATAGAAAGAGAAAGTTAACAGTGGTTGCCAGAGGTTGTGGGAGACAGAGCAATGAGGAGCTAGTGTTTAAAGAGTTTCAGTTGGAGAAGATGAAAAGTTTTGGATAGTGCTAATAGTTGTACAACAATGTGAATGAATTTAATGGTACAGAACTGTACACTTAAAAATGGTTAAATGGTAAATTTTGTTAAGTATATTTCACCATAATAAAAAAAATGAAGATAAAAAGCACATATTCAAATGTCTTATTTAAGGAAATAAACTTACCCAACTTAATATCTCCATCTAGGGTAAAAAGAATGTTGCCGGCCTTTAGATCTCTGTGGATGATTTTATTATCATGTAAGTAGTTCAATGCCTCTAAGGTCTGTTTACAAACTACTTGTATTTGGGACTCAGTTAATGGTCGCTCAAGTTCTGTAAGGAAAAAGTAAACAAATCTGCATTTTTACACAGTGAAATCATGTCAGCAGGCTCTTACTTTTACCATCATTGTCAATGATTTATATAGTGAATTTATTTTAGAAGAACTGAATATCTATAAGATTACTTTCCTCATATATTATACTCATCATTTAATTTTAGAATTTTATTACAATTGTCTAAGAATATAAAAATATAATTAAGCTGATTTCTTAACTGATTGAACTTCACCTAACAATAAGATATATGCATAAATGTTTGAAATCCATCGATTTTTATTAAGTGTAATTTAAGATATGAACATAAAGGAAAAAAGGTATTTACCAAGCATCACAGCATCCACTGCTCCACCTGCACAAAATTCAATGAGGATCTGCAGGCATATAAAAAGGCATGCATTTAATACAACATTGAGTTTGAGTATTTTTTCTTCAATTTAGCAAAAAGGGTAAAAAATAGCTGTCAATTTAACTGGACTATGGAAATAATATTATGCTAACCATACAAGTGTTAAAAGTGTTAGGAGTCTTAATGATAATCACTTGAGAAAGCACAAAGAGAACACATTCTGGAAATATGTGCTTTTTTGTTAATCACCAATTTTAGCGTGCCTGCTTCTCTAAAATAACCAGGCATAGAATTTTTCTTCAGGACAGTATTTTTTTTAATTTATTGATTTGAGAGAAAGAAACATGGACCCACTGTTCCACCCATTATGCATTCATTGGTTGTCTTTTGTGTGTGCCTTGACTGGGGATCAAACCCGCTTAATGTATAGGAACAACTCTCTAACTGAGCAACCCAGCCAGGGCCAGGATAATATTATATATCCATTTCATCAATACTGAATGATTTTATTACTTTCATTTTTAAGGTAACTATTGTGATTTAAGTGATCAAATGTAGTATTTTTAGCTTTACTAACAGAAATAAATCCGGAAAATATAGAGACTTCGAGTTAAAAAAAAAACAACGATATACACAAAACCCTCAGATCCTAGCTCAATTATCACTTCCTGATGGATGCCTTCCCAGACCTTCCTGGTACATACCAGCACGTACCTTTCCTTCTTAACCCTTATCACAGTTGTAATTTTGACTATGATGCTTTGGTTAATTAATGTCTATCTCTCCCACTAACCTGTCCCTTCACAGTTGTCCAACTTTTTATTTTATACTAATCTTGAATAAATATCTTATCTCTTTATTAAATCATCTAGGAGTTCATTTTTATCATAATCTCTGGAAACATTTTTTAAGAGACCTGATCAGTTACATTAAAAGATATCACAGTAATAACTGTAACTTTTTAAAATTACAAATATTAACAAATTACATACCTTCCTGTTTTGTTTTCCCTCTATATAATAACAATTTATTTTTCACAGATGCTTGCCAATTAACAAATTGTTTTTAAATGCATTATATCATTTAAAAAATAATTTGGGAGGTAGGTGATTAACTCATCCTATGAGTACACAGACTCATAAAAGTTAATTGATTTATTTAAGCTCCTAGCAACACCAAGATCAAAAAATATAGGCCTTTGATTCCTAGTCAGGTATTATTTGTACTACCTACTCTTCTGTCATAACACTTTGCTTCTTCCTTCAAGGAGAAAAACAAAAACTGCATTTCAAAAGCCCTCTTGGTTAAATTAGTGTTGGTGCAGAGCAAGAGACTTGTTACTATAATAAACATTAATTTTTATATCTACTTGTGTCTAATATTTTCTAAAAATGAACATAATTTATACATATAGCCTGAACTACTTATATCATGTACTAAAAGCAGGGCCTGATTATCCTACATAATAAAATGGTAATATGTAAATTACCATCACTCCGCTACGCCCACGATTGGGCCAGCAGGAGGCGCAGGGGGCGGGACTCAGGGTGGCCCGGGTAGCTGATTGGGCCAGCAGGACGCTGAGCTCGCGGCGCCAGTGGCGCCGCGAGCTCAGCGTCTGTACCATGGCTGCCGGAGGCTTTCAGAAGGCCTGGGGCACCAGCGGACAGCCGGACAGGTCCCCCGCGATCAAAGGCCAAAGCGGGGGACCTGGCTGCCTGTCTGCTCCGGCGCAAGGCCTTTCGAAAGCCTCCGCAGCGCCGGAGGCTTTCAGAAGGCCTGGGTCGCCGGTGGACAGCCAGCCGGACAGGTCCCCCGCGATCAAAGGCCAAAGCGGGGGACCTGGCCGCCTGTCTGCTCCGGCGCAAGGCCTTTCGAAAGCCTCCGCAGCGCCGGAGGCTTTCGGAAGGCCTGGATCGCCGGCGGACAGCCAGCCGGACAGGTCCCCCGCGATCAAAGGCCAAAGCGGGGGACCTGGCCGCCTGTCTGCTCCGGCGCAAGGCCTTTCGAAAGCCTCCGCAGCGCCGGAGGCTTTCGGAAGGCCTGGATCGCCGGCGGACAGCCAGCCGGACAGGTCCCCCGCGATCAAAGGCCAAAGCGGGGGACCTGGCCGCCTGTCTGCTCCGGCGCAAGGCCTTTCGAAAGCCTCCGCAGCGCCGGAGGCTTTCGGAAGGCCTGGGGCACCGGCGGACAGCCCGCTGGTGCACCAGGTGCATGATTAAATCATGCACTGGGCCTCTAGTATAAGATAAATATGTAACATTTCTAGAAAGCATTTTATAATTTATTACATGATTTAGAAAAAATTTAGGATAATAAAATTATAAGCAAAAAAATTTTTTTTAAATTTTTAAGTAAATGCTAAGGTTTAAAAAAAATAAGAAAAGGCTATCTAATTCCATAATTTAGGAAATTTAATATTCTAACCAAGTTTCTCCATTTGAGTCCAATGTCAAACAATCATGAAATATGGTACAATCTGAAATACACATCTGAATACACAGGGGGGCAAAGTAGGTTTACAGTTGTGAGTCGCAAAACACAGAGTTAATAAAGCTATTGTAATAATCATAACTTGCATGTCTTTTTCCATATGAGTAAATGTAAAACTGCTTTTGCCTACCCCTGTATCTGTTGAAGCTAAGGGTAATTGTGTTGTCAATGACCCTCTCATCCGCAGATAACTCTCAACACAAGTAACTAAACAAAAGAGGTTATATACAAAATAGGCTTTCAAAACTTATAAACCTCTTTAGGACAATTAATTCATTTTGACTACTCCTATAGATCAACAGAAAATACTTACCCAAAGATTGTTCTCATAATAGAAGGCATCTAAAAGTTTTACTATATTTGGGTGATCACAAGATGCTAAAATATCAATTTCAACCATGTAATCTTCAAGTTCTTCTTCAGATTTGGTGTCAATCACCTTTGCAGCAGCTAAAACATTGGTCTCTTTATTCTGGGCCTAAAAAAGTAAGATCGAAAATATCCCAATGCATACTTAGCTTTTTAATTTTATTTTTAATAAACTTCATTTTTTAGAATAGTTTTAGGTTCACAGAAAAGTTGAGCAGAAAGTACAAAGTTTCCATATACCCCCTGCTTCTACACATGCAGAGCCTCCCGCACTATCAAGATTCTGCACATTTGTTACAATTAATGCCCTCTTGACACATCATTATCATTCTCAGACCACTGTTTACATTTGGTGTACAGTCAATCGATTTTGACAAATGTATGACATGTGTCCACCACTATATTATACAAAATAGTTTCACTGCTCTAAAAATCCTCTATGCACTACCTATTCATCCCTCCCTTCTTCATAACCCCTGGCAGCCACTGATCTTTTACTCCATAGTTTTGCTTTTCCAGAAATCACATAGTATATAGCCTTTCAGATTGGCTTCTTTCACTTAGTAACATATATTTAAGGTTTCTCCATGTCTTTTCATGGTTTGACAACTCATTTCTTTTTAGCACTAAATAATAGTTCATTATATAGATGTGCGAATTTATTTATGCATTCACCTACTGAAGGCATCTTGGTTGTTTCTAACTTTCAGTAATTATGAATAAAGCTGCTACAAACATACATGTGCAGGTTTTTGTGTAAACATAAGTTTTCAACTCCTTTGGGTAAATACCAAGGAGCACAATTACTAGATCATATGGTAAGAATATGTTTAGTTTTATAGGAAACTGCCAAACTGTCTTCCATTTTTCACTCCCACCAGCAATGAATGAGAGTTCCTACTGTGCCACATTCTTGTCAGCATTTGGTGTTGTCAATGTTTTGGATTTTCACCATTCTAACATGGGTGTATAGTGATATCTACTTGTTTTAATGACATATAGTGTTGAGCATCTTTTAATGTACTCACTGACCATCTGTAAATCTTTGGTGAGATGTCTGCTCAGATCTTTTGTCCATTTTTAATCAGATTGTTGGTTTTATAATAGTTAAGTTTTAAGAGTTCTTTATATATTTGAATAGTAGTTTATCAGATATATTTTGCAAATATTTTCTCCCATTAGTAGCTTGTCTCTTTACTTTTTTTACCCTAGAGGCCTGGTGCACGAAATTTGTGCACCGGAGGGGGGCTGTCTTCAGCCTCGCTCTGAGGTTTAGAATAAAAAACTCTTGCAAAGGAACAAGGAACCCAAACTATGGGTGACAGCTTCCCTGGATCTATTATGATTCTAAGAAATAGAGGTGAAATCAGCGAGGAGGCGCATAGAGAAACACGCATCTGCAGGGACCGCCTCTGCGTGAGGAGAGAGGACAGACTCCTACTGTGAGCAGCCCCAGCAGCTCTTGTCTCCTCTCCACTGGGCAGGTGCCACATAGAGGCGGGAGAGGCTCCCGTCACCGCCACTGCGCTCGCCAGCTGTGAGCCCGGCTTCTGGCTGAGCGGCGCTCCCCCTGTGGGAGCACACTGACCACCAGGGGGCAGTTCCTGTGTTGAGCATCTGCCCCCTGGTGGTCAGTGCATGTCATAGCAAGCGGTCGTTCCGCTGTTCAGTCGATTTGCATATTAGCCGTTTATTATATAGAATGCTTATTTTGAAAGATAGCCTAAACATAAATATTAATTAACTAGTGGCCTGGTGCATGAAATTCGTGCACATTAGAAGGGGATTAATTAGAGGAAATAATTTAATATTGCTATTTGCCCTTTCTCTATAATAGAAGTGTCAGAGATGAAAGAAAATTAGTAAAATGTATACGAAAACCTTCCTCCTGTCAGAGTCTGGGGTGCACCACGGGACCCAGAGTCAAGTCCCCACCAACCCACATGCGCCTCAAAATCGTGTGAGACCCAGACCTGGCCAGTGCCCCCCCATTGGGCTAGATCCAGACCCGGCCAGTCCCACCCTTGTCAAGCCCTGCCAGGCAGGGGGCGTGGCCTGAGGTCCCCCAGCCCAGACCGGGCAGGGGGCATGCCTTGAGGTCCCCGGTCAAGCCCCACCTGGTGGGGGGCACGGCCTGAGGTCCCCCAGCCTGGCGCTGGGGCGGGGGCAGCAGCCTGAGACCCCCCAGCCCAGCACCAGGATGGGAAGTGCACCTTGAGGTCCCCTGTCAAGTCCCACTGGGTTGGGGGTGCAGCCTGAGGTCCCCTGTCAAGCCCTGCCAGGTGGGGGGCATGGTCTGAGGTCTCCTGGCCTGGCACTGGGGCGGGGGGAGCAGCCTGAGGTCCCTTAGCCCAGCACCAGGATGGGAAGCGCACCTTGAGGTCCCCTGTCAAACCCTGTCGGGTGGGGGGCGTGGCCTGAGGTCCCCTGTCAAGCCCCATGGGGGCGGGGGAGGGTGTAGCCTCAGGTCCCTGCTGATTGCTCCTTAAGGCTCCTTATGGGAACTTGGCCTCAGCTGTGGGTGCAGCCATATTTGTGACGGAGTGATGGTCAATTAGCATATTCCCTCTTTATTAGATAGAATGCATGCTATGCACCATGCTAAGAGCATATCTTAATCAGATCTTAAAATACTAATTAGATTTTTTAAAAAACATTTCAATATTATATGTTATCATTCCAGCAAAACTGAATATATTACTTAAAAGAAAAAAAAAAGAAAAAAACAGAAAAAAATACCAAACTTTTAGAAGCTACTAATAAGTGTTTCAAATTATAAATAAAAGTCCAAATCCCACTTTTAAGAACTGATCATAAGGAGGTAATTTTACAAAATAAAAAATATGCATGTATAAATATATTCATCAAAGTACTATTTACAATAAGAAAACTGAATCAACCTAAATGTCCATTCACAAGAACCTGCTTAAATCATTCAATATAATTCTACAATGAGACATTACACAGCCAAAATGAATTGACTAATCAATTAATATTTCTTAAGATGGAATAGTAGCCATAAGACATCAGTGACTGGGAAAAAACACAACTTATTAAACATGAGAGATATGTAATTTTACACAAACTACACATCCATTTTCATATATGGATAGCTTCATAAGTATCTAGAAATACTTCATTAGTGAGGATGGTGGAATTTCAGGTGATTTGACTTTTTCGTTATTTCATACCATATTTTTTGAGCTTTTAAAAACAAACATGTATTATTTTTACAGAAGCAATAAAGCATTTTAAAATCAGTATGTGGGAGATTTCTTAATGATCTATTATCTAACCTTGGCAATAATGAAGAAAAGAATAAGCAAAACAGGTATCAGCCTGTATATGGGAATTTTTTGTCAAAAGAAAAATTCTGTACGTCTTAAATTAATTACAGTGGACAGGAGAGTCAGAGAAAGAAATTGGAACAATTAACCAGTTAACAGTTGTGGGCCAACTAACAAGAGTGCTCTCACTCCTGAATTTGTGTTGGAGCTTTAAATCAATCTCCAGAGTCTACTAGCCAATCACTAGACAAGTATACATGAACTTTCAGGACTGCTGCCCGTAACTAAACAACAAGAGTAAATATTTCTTCCTTATGGATTGTGTAACTATCACAAAATTGCCCCCAGTTCACCTTTTCCCACCCCCCCCCCTTATCTGTAGCCAATGTATATTCTTTCCAAACAATCTTTCTTCCCCAAAACAGAATGTACACAAGCGCCCATCAATGCCAGTACGAACGTTCTAACTTTTCCATCTAGCTACGTTACCAGTGGTTTAGACTTCATGCCCCAAGACCTGGTCCTTTCCAGGCTAGCACTTGGCTCAATAAAACCTTTCTTTCAAGAAACTTTTGACTGTGAACTCTTTTGTTTAACATTTTCTAAGTACATCATTGCTATGTTTTACTTCCTTAGAAAAAATATAGGGGCAAAAATACTAATTACTAATTAAGTAACCCTAATGTTTAGGATTCAAATAATAAGTTTTGTACAAAAGACTTCAGCCCTACCTGGTTTGGCTCACCCATAGCTGGTTTGGCTCAGTGGATAGAGCGTTGGCCTGTGGACTAAAGGGTCCTGGGTTCGATTCCGGTCAAGGGCACATGCTGGGGTTACGAGCTCGATCCCCAGTGGGGGGCTGCACGAGGCAGCCAATCAATGATTCTCTCTCATCATTGATATTTCTATCTCTCTCTCCCCTCTCACTTCCTCTCTGAAATAAAAATATTTTTAAAATAAAAAAAAGACTTTGCCTAACTGGTTTGCTCAGTGGATAGAGCCTCGGCCTGTGGACTCAAGGGTCCCAGGTTTGATTCCGGTCACAGGCATGTACGTTGGTTGTGGGCACACCCCCAGTAGGGGGTGTGCAGGAGGCAGCTGATTGATGTTTCTCTCTCATCGATGTTTCTTACTCTCTCTCCCTCTCCCTTCCTCTCTGTAAAAAAATCAATAAAATATATTTTTTTTTAAAAAATTCATGCTGATCATCACTACACTCTAGAAGAATATTCTAAGCTATCATATTTTAACAAATCTCCAATGCCTTTTAAGATATCTTATCTACACTAATAAAAGAGAAACATGCAAATTGATCATACTTCTGCTATGCCCACAAGCCATGCCTACCAGCCAATCAGGAGCGAGTATGCAAATTAACCCAGCCAAGATGGCTGCAGCCACGGAGCGAGCAAGAGGCTTGGGTTTCCCTGGCAATGGAGGAAGCCAAGCTTCCTGCATACCCTGGCTGGCCCAGGCCTCCACTCAAGGCTACAAAGTTTCAATTATAGAAGATAAATAAATCCCAGCAAAAATGGCTGTGGCCACAGAGTGAGCAGGAGGCTTGGGTTTCCCCGGTGATGGAGGAAGCCAAGCTTCCTGGCTGGCCCAGGCCTCCGCTCAAGGCTACAAAGTTTCAATTATAGAAGATAAATAAATCCCAACAAAAATGGCTGCAGCCACAGAGCGAGCAGGAGGCTTGGGTTTCCCCGGCGATGGAGGAAGCCAAGCTTCCCGCCCCCCACCTGGCCTGCCCTGGCCTCCGCTCCAGGCTACAAAGTTTTAATTATAGAAGATAAATAAATCCCAGATACCAAGGCCTCCGCTTGGGTCGCCGGGGGGCGTGGCCGACCTGCAAACCATCACAGGCCCCTCACCCAGGCCACCCCATGCCCCAAGGGAACCCCCACCCTGATCCAGGACACCCTTCAGGGCAAACCAGCCGGCCCCTACCCGTGCAACAGGCCTCTATCCTATCTAATCCTAACTAATAAAAGAGTAATATGCAAATTGACCATCACTCCAACACACAAGATGGCTGCCCCCATGTGGACACAAGATGGCCAGCAGGGGAGGGCAGTTGGGAGGGACCAGGCTGGCAGAGGAGGAAAGTTGGGGGCGACCAGGCCTGCAGGGAAGGGCAGTTTGGGGGGACCTAGGCCTGCAGGGGAGAGCAGTTGTGGGGGACCAGGCCTGCAGGGGAGGGCAGTTGGGGAGGACCAGGCCTGCAGGGGAGGGCAGTTAGAGGTGACCATGCCTGCAGGGGAGGGCAGTTAGGGGTGACCAGGCCTTCAGAGGAGGGCAGTTAGGGGTGACCAGGCTGGCAGGGGAGCAGTTAGGCATCAATCAGGCTGGCAGGGGAGTGGTTAGGGGGTGATCAGGCTGGCAGGCAGAAGCGGTTAGGGGCAATCAGAAAGGCAGGCAGGCGAGCAGTTGGGAGCCAGCAGTCCTGGATTGTGAGAGGGATGTCCAACTGTCCGTTTAGGCCCGATCCTATCGATAGGATCGGGCCTAAACGGACAGTCGGACATCCCTTGAGGGGTCCCAGATTGGAGAGGGTGCAGGCTGGGCTGAGGGGCCGCCCCCCCCATGCACGAATTTCATGCACCGGGCCTCTAGTAAAAGAGTAATATGCAAATTGACCATCACTCCAACACACAAGATGGCCAGCAGGGGAGGACAGTTGGGAGGGACCAGGTCTGCAAGGGAGGGCAGTTGTGAGTGATCAGCCCAGCAGGGGAGGGCAGTTAGGGGTGACCAGACAGGCAGAGGAGGGAAGTTGGGGGCAACCGAGCCTGCAGGGAAGGGCAGTTGGGGGGGACCCAGGCCTGCAGGGCAGGGCAGTTAGGGGCAATCAGGCTGGCAGGGGAGCAGTTAGGCATTAATCAGGCTGGCAGGGGAGTGGTTAGGGGATGATCAGGCTGGCAGGCAGAAGCGGTTAGGGGCAATCAGGAAGGCAGGCAGGTGATCAGTTGGGAGCCAGCAGTCCTGGATTGTGAGAGGGATGTCCAACTGCCCGTTTAGGCCCGATCCTACCGGGATCGGGCCTAAACGGGCAGTCGGACATCCCTTGAGGGGTCCCAGATTGGAGAGGGTGCAGACTGAGCTGAGGGACACCCCCCCATGCATGAATTTCGTGCACCGGGCCTCTAGTTATCTTATATTTCACTAAGGAAGAAAAACTTCCAATTAAACTATATCAACACTTTTTCATTTAGAATTTTTATATTATACCTTTTTTAAGAACTTTTGGACATATTTAGACAAAAATTGTTATTGTATATCTATTATCCTGATTCTTTTATAATTAAATACTTCATATATTGAAGTTTTAATCACTTATTCACTGAGATATCTAATGTCCACACAATATCATTCTCTGGCCATTAAATTAACTACTATCTCCAAAATTTTATTTAAAGTCACTGTCTCCCATTTTGCAATTATAATGATACTACTTTGTTTATCTGATCACAGGTGCTAAAAGATTTTTAGGTAACAACCAGGATTTTTTCTTCAAAAGGTCCTTAAATAGTTTATTAATTGAAACAGCAAGGGATTGCAACTGTATGACACTAGTGATACAACTAAGTTCAATGACAGATATAACATGACCTTTACCTGGCCAACAATAATACTAAGGCATCAATCAATAAAGGACATATTCCAATTTCAGAGATGTTAAAAATCAAGAAATCTGTCATAACTGATGAAAATACAACATTAAGTTGTATCTCTAAGAAAGATACACAGTTGAGCCAATAATAATTAGAACTCACCGTCCCCCTAAGTCAGAAGAAATAAGCCAGTGAAACATAGCCCCTTCTCTCATCATCTATAATAATAAAAGCGTAATATGCTAATTAGACCGGAAAGCCGACCAACCTTCCGGACATCATTCCGGATAAAGCCACGACAGTGGGGGCCAAGGCAGAGACAGTTAGGGGCAATCAGGCAGGAAGGTGAGTGGTTAGGGGCAATCAGACAAGCAGGCAGAGGTGGTTAGGGGCAATCAGGCAGGCAGGCAAAGGCGGTTAAGGGCGATCGGGCAGGCAGGCAGAGGCAGTTAGGGGCAATCAGATGGGAAGGTGAGCAGTTAGGGGCAATCAGGTGGGAAGGTGAGTAGTTAGGAACAATCAGGCAGGCAGGCAGAGGGGTTAGGGGCAATCAGGCAGGCAGGCAGAGGGGTTAGGACAATCAGGCAGACAGGCAGAGTGACTGGGGCAATCAGGCAGGCAGAGTGGTTAGGGACAATCAGGCAGGCAGACAGGAGAGCGGTTAGGAGACAGCAGTCCTGGATTGTGAGAGGGATATCTGACTGCCAGGATCCTCCGGGATCGAGCCTAAACTGGCAGTTGGACATCCCCCAAGGGGTCCTGGATTTTGAGAGGGTGCAGGCCAGGCTGAGGGACACTCCCCTACCCCCCATGCATGAATTTCGTGCACCAAGCCTCTAGTTTTAATATAATACTCTGGGAAGAAAGAGACCAGAGGAACTGTCTTTGAAGAGGCACACTATAAAATATAAACTCTGGTAATAGACTAAGGATATTGTGAGTGGAGTTAAAAGTCATTCTACTTCTGCATGCTTCTACTAATGTCCTTAGAGATTTTAAAGATGTCTTTTACTTATGAATGGAATAGTATGAAGAGGGAGAAAATAACACTAGATAATCTCTAAAGTTCTTTATAGTAACAAATTTAATTATTCCATTCCCCTGGAGATACTGATTAAACCAACAATGAAACCTTTTGGTTTAATATAATAAATAAAAGTTACATTAGAAAGTATAAGTGCCTCCTACATTAATGCTTGAAAACAATTATTCATCAGGATCTGGTTCTAAAGAACTCTGAAACTCAAAACTGAAATAAACATTTATAAGCATGTAATACTACATTTTAAACAAATATAATGGATATAAGTGTTAAAAAGAAACAATCTCGCCCTAGCCGGTTTGGCTCAGCAGATAGAGCGACGGCCTGTGGACCGAAGGGTCTCGGGTTCGATTCCAGTCAGGGGTGCGTACCTTGGTTGCAGGCTCCTCCCCGTCTGGGCTCGTGCAGGAGGCAACCAATCTGTGTTTCTCTCACATCAATATTTCTCACTGTCTTTCCCTCTCTCTTCCACTCTCTCTAAAAAAATCAATGGAAAAAATATCCTCAGGCAAGGATTTAAAATAATAATAATAATAATAGAAAAACGGACTACTTAAAAAATGTTTAAAAAGAAACAATCTCATTTTCACATAAAGACTTAATGAAATAACTAAACAAATGTTAATAAAAACAAGAATGGAATAACACACACCAAGATAGTACCTGACATTGATAAAATGTTTTCAGAGATCAGTCATAATCACATAAAACTCACCGCTTTAATTTTTATAAATCATGAATAGAGCTTGGCCACTTTACATAAACAACTAGTGGCTACAGGGAAACATAACGATTATTAAGTTTCCTGTACTGTTTTCATGTTCTAAATCTAAATGAAGTAGTGTAAAAATTACATCATCTTACATTACTCTTGTTTCAACTGTGGCTTATTTATTAGCTTATTTAACCAATCAGGGTCCAGTCAGGAGAAAGAAATCATATTGACCATTTTAAAAGAGAATTTTATATAAATAATTATTGATTCTGTTGTTAACTAGGTAATTAAAAAATAAACCGAAGATTAAGTCTGGGAGGTGGAAGTAACAACTGCAGGAAAAGACTACTACCCTAGGACCAGCAGAGTCAAGGGATTGGAATTATTAAAACTCAGAAGCTTGGAGGAAAGGTTCTGCAGAGCTGAAACTCAGATCCCTGGGGAGAGAGTGCTGCTCAGCTGCTGCTGGCCTCTCTGAACTTGGAAGAGGGGTCTTATGGAATTTTTGAGGAAGAGGGGGCCAGCCAACTGGAGCTGGTGTTATGAAAGGTTATGATGAGGCTAGCTCTGAGTGTTGCAAAAACTACAAACTGGATTTAACTCCTGTCGCTGGATGAGGAATTTCCACTAGGATGATGGTTATAGTAACAGGAAAGCAAACAGGAAGCCCACAGAAAAAGAAAAAGGTGAAAGTCCTTTCTTCATTCATCTCCTTACAGCCTTCCTCCAGTGCTCCATAATTGTTAAAACTACAAGTGAGCAGCAAGCAAGGTAGAAAAGTGATTTACAAAATGGTTAAAATAAACAATACACAAATAATCAAGAGAACTGAACCCAAAAGAAGAAATTCAATCTACCAATAAAGCTGTGAAAAGAATTATTTATTAGTAATTAGTAGAGAAAGATGAATTAAAACCACAAAAAATATATATATAACAACATTAGATTGTCAAAACTGAAAAATTTTGACAATATCAAAATTGTTGTCAAGGATGCAGAGCAAGGAAATTCTCATAGGCTGCTGGTAAGAGTGTAACTTGGTACACTTTGGCATCATCTAGTAAAATTAAAGATACACTACCCTATAACCCAGCAATACTACTCCTGAGTTAAGTCTTAGTGAAACTCATGCATATATGCATCAGTATTGTGTATAAAAGCCAAAAACTGGAAACAATTGATACACCCATTCTTTACCATTAAGAGTAACCATATAATGGAATTCTATGCAATAATGAAGTAATTACAGCTCTAGGTGATAACAAAGGTGAACCTCACAAACATAATGCTGATTTTGAAAGAGGCAAGACACTCAACATGATTCCATTCATATAAAGTTCAAGTGTATTCAAAACTAAATTATAGCCCAGCTGGCATGGCTCAATGGTTGAGTGTCCACCTATGAACCAGGAGGTCAAGGTTCAATTCCCAGTCAGGCTTCATCCCCAGTAGGGGGCGTATAGGAGGCAGCCAATCAATGATTTTCTCTCATCATTGATGTTTCTATTTCTCTCCCTCTCTCCCTTCCACTCTGAAATCAATAAAAATATATATTCTTTAAAAAGCTAATTTATAATATTTAGGGTTACATACCTAGATAGTAAACTATAAAAAAAGCAAAGAAATGAAAAACTTAAAAAACAGGATAGTGCTTTCCTTTAGGGGGAGAGGTTAACTCAGAAAAAAGGTGGGAGGAATTCTGGGGTGCTGGCAGAATTCCTTGACTCTGATGATTAATATTATCATATTATTATTATTATTATTATTTACTAAATGTACATGTGTTTTTATACTTTTCAATACAATTACAGCTCTAGGTAATTGTACACCCAATTTTTTAAATTTTTATTTTTAAAGGTGTACACCCATCAGTGCCATAAAAATAATCACTTTCATCCAGTATACAGTCAGGAGGTCAGTTTCAATTCAATACATAATTTTATGTTACTCCTTTTTTTCACATTAATAACAACAGAAATCCAAACATTAAAAAAAAAAAAGCCCTAGACAGTGGTAACTAAGGAGAAAATAAACAAATGGGACTACATCAAAATAAAAAGATTCTGCACAGCAAAAAAAAAAAATCAACAAAACAACAAGAGCCCACTGCATGGGAGAACATATTTGCCAATGTTATATCCAATTAGGGTTTAATCTCCAACATTTATAGGGAATTCATACAACTTAAAAGGAAGATAAGCAATCAATCAAAAAATGGGCAAAGGACCTAAATAGACACATTTTGAAAGAGGACATACAGAAGGCCAAGAGACATATGAAAACATGCACAAAGTCACTAATGGTCCAAGAGATGCAAATCAAAATGACAATGAGGTACCATCTTACACCTGTCAGAATGGCTATCATCAACAAATCAACAAACGACAAGTGCTGGCGAGGATGTGGAGAAAAAGGAACTCGTGCACTGCTGGTAGGAATGCAGACTGGTGCAGCCACTGTGGAAAACAGTATGGAGTTTCTTCAAAAAATTAAAAATGGAACTCCCATTTGACCCAGTAATCCCACTTCTAGGAATATATCCCAAGAAATCAGAAACACCTATCAGAAAGATATATGCACCCCTAAGTTCATAGAAACACAATTTACAATAGCTAAGTTTGGAAACAGCCTAAGTGCCCATCAGCAGATGAGTGGATTAAAAAACTGTGGTACATCTACACAATGGAATACTACGCTGCTGTAAAAAAAGGAACTCTTACCATTTGCAACACCTTGGATGGATGTGTAGAGCATTTTGCTAAGCAAAATAAGCCAGTTGGTGAAAGATAAATATCACATGATCTCACTCATTTGTGGAATATAACGAACATAAACTGATGAACAAAAATAGATCCAAAGACACAGAAGCATTGAACAGACCGTCCAACCTCAGAGGGTAGGGGAATTGGGAGGGGGATAAGAGGTCAACCAAAGGACTTGTATGCATGCATATAAGCATAACCCAAGGACACAGACAGTAGGGGAGTGAGGGCATGTGATAGGGTGTGGGAACAGCCGGGGAGAGGTCAATGGGGGGAAAAGGAGACATATGTAATACTTTTAAACAATAAAGAATTTAAACTTTGAAAATAAATAAATAATAAAAAATAAGCCTTAGCCGGTTTTGCTCAGTGGATAGAGCGTGGGCCTGTGGACCAAAGGGTCTGGGTCCAATTCCGGTCAAGGGCACATAACTCGGTTGCAGACTCCTCCCCAGCCAGGGCCCTGCTCAGGGCTCATGCAGGAGGCAACCAATTGATGTGTTTTCTCTCACATAGATATTTCTCGGTCTTTCCCTCTCCCACTCTCTCTGAAAAATCAATGGAAAAATATCCTCGGGTAAGGATTAAAAAATAAAAAATGAATAAATAAAGTAAAAAGTTTGAGAGATATATGTTTTCCTTTATATGTCAAATAATACAACATTAAAGAGAAAATTAAAAATAAAGATAAGTCAGAGACTTAAAAAAGAGAAAATAGATTTAAAATAGGGAAGACAGATTTCTGTAGTGCTGAACTGAATGGAAAGAATACAAGTATATGATGGAAAAGTGTTTCAAATAAACTAAGTACTTAAAATGATTGCCTTTTATAATTTAATCTTTATAAGTTACTAATTTCCATAAGTAAATGATGGTTACAATCAATTTTAGAAATAGTTTTCTACTTCATACAATACTGAAGTTTAGTAGCTTTTTCCCCCACACAGAAGGAAGTTTATAAATTTAAAATTTCTAGCATATCTTGGAAAACAGAAACTTTCAGGAAAAAGAGAAAAAACAGGTCAGATAAGTTTAAACTTTCTTCTAAAGAAGTATCAGGCTGAGAGAGGACAATGGGGGAAGAAGGGGACATATATAATACTTTCAAAAATAAAGAATTTAAAAGAAAAATATCTCAGAGTCTTGGAAGCATAGACCAGTAAAATGAAAAGATACAAAGGATTTAAGATCTTCAAATATCACACTGAAAGTCATGAAGCCCAGAAAAATTATCCTTGACACAATTTTACAGTGTTTCAATTATATGGAGTGTCTTATTTTTCAGAAATTTTTCAATTGATATCTCACTATAGAAAGATATGTAACACTTTGCAGAAAGAGTCATTAAATAATTAAATCCCAGAGCATTATCATGTCCATACAATCATCTGTGCCATGGGAAAATAAGAAAATGGTTCACTATTTTCATAGGTCCCTTTTCCTGTCCCATCCTATAGTTTGCTTCTGAATTCTAAATATAATAACAGTAATTTCTACCACTTACTGAGCCCTTTTTATGTGCCTTATATTAACTATCTCCTTTAATTTTCACACATTTAAAAGCAAGTCTTACTGATCAGGAAAAGTGAGACATGGAACAAATAAGTAATTTGTCCAACTCACAGGCTGCTATTGAGGGAGGCAAGATATAGTACAACTCCAGGGCCAGTGTTTTAATACTACAATGTTCTATTCAATAAAGCACTTATACCATGAAAACTGCCTATAATCACCTACCACCTTCTAACCACCGGATTCCAGGTGTCTTGAGTAACTTATTTTTGCCTTTCCCAGATAACTGCATACTCAGAATTCTACGAGGTGAAGAAATCAAAACAAACGTTTGGGGAAATCTATGATTCTCCAGCTAAGAAAATGGAGGTCCAGAGAAGTGTTCTGCCCAAGACCCCAGAGCTGGTTTGTGACAGCCAACACTGGAGCACAATTCCCAGGAGTGATCTTCCCACTGCACTGAAAGCCCTTCCTTCCGACCATACGTCTAAACTGTAAACTCTCTTTGGCACTCATTCTCTATCCTCTACACAAGCACTGAGGTTTATTTTGCCAACTTTCACTGCATACAATAACTTCAATAGCACTCACATGTAGGTAACATACATTCTTTCATTTCAACAAATACAGAGAGATACACTGTGTGCTAAGGCAATTGATGAACCCAAATGTTTATCATCATTTACATTTGGCCTCTGGTTTTATCATAAAAACATAAACATGTTAACTATAACATGTAACAGTGCCATAGCAGCCATGTGAAGACTGTGTTCTGAAAGCACACAGAGTGTATATTTCACCTGAGTAAAGAACGAGCAAGGCAAGGGGCTGTGAGATGCACCTGAGGCAGAGCAAAGGCAGAAGTGCTGGTGCTTAGAGAGGAGGGGGGAAATTCTATCATTTTTACCAATGGACATTCAAGCAAAAACAACAGTAAATATGGGGTCAGAAGACCTGAGTTCAAATCTAAACTGTGTGACTAAATCTGACTCGTGTGACTTTGAACAATTTCTGACTCTCGGTGTCCTCATCTGTGAAATGTAGATTCCACCCACCTCTCTACCTCACAGGACTTTCATGGGGCCGAATTATGTGAAAGTGCTTTAGACCTGTATAAACATCAGTTCTTTGTTTTCACGAGGATCTTTCCCCCAAACCTGTGTCTCATAAAAACCTCACCCTTCAGGATGAAAATATTCTAATGACATCATTCATATGCCCTTATGGGGTAATAAACAGCTAACACTAATGCCTTCAGGTTGAAACCTCAAGACTCTTTCTACTGAAATATAAATAAATGGGTAAATAAATAAAGTGTGTGTTGTTTTTAATTTCTTAAGCACTGGTATTGACTTCTAGTCCATGCTTCCTCTGAAACTAGTACTAAGTGCAGGTTTTTCTTCTGGAAATTTTCGATCAGAAATTCCACTCCATTTTATAGTACGTTGTGAAGCAACCAATTCAAGAACAGTGGGCAAGTAGCAATCACTGTGCTCTCATCCCAAGACATAGGTTACGTATGACCTAGAGACACAACCAAGTATATGCCCTGACTCTAAAAAAGAAACTGGTTTAGTACAATCATACACATGATTCCAAACAGCTAGTAGACAAACATAAAGCCACTGAAAAGTATAATGGGTTTCTATAGTAAGTGTGGTTTTAAAGTACTTGAAGGCCACCACCTGATCCCTGCTTTAAATTAAAGAGCTCTCCCCACTTCCTTTAAAGTTTGACAGAGTAGCCAGTATAATAACCTCACCTCCCTTTAGCAATCACTCTTTAAAGTTCAACCTTAAACCCTACTGTCTTGATTGCTCCTTGGATGACAGCCTGGATAAAGTTCCGATGTACGTTTCCGAAGTCAAAAGATGGGCAAGAGACAGGAAAGGGACAAGGGGGGTGAAGGGTGGGGGGGAGAAATCCTCGTGCCACTCCCGGACAGTGGCTGTTTTATCTTACAAGCGCCAACTTCCCGTTTTCTCCCTCTTACCTTGTACACTTTCCCAAAGGCTCCGTCGCCCAATTCTCCGATAATTTCCCAAAACTCCTCAGGGTTCAGGTCCCTCTTCACATGTTCGTACTGCTTCTTCTTCTTCTCACTCCCCAACTTGAAGATCTTACGGAAATTGAAGAAGGACATTTTTCCTCCCAACAGAGTTCCTGGCACTTAAAGGACTAAAAACAACAATAAAAGGCAAAGTTTCTCCTCCCTCTTCTCCCGCGCGAGCCCGGCGGGCGGGCGGCGGCGGGCGCGGGCTCTCCCGGCTCCCGCCGCTCCGGCTGGGCGTCCCGGGGAAGGCGGGGCGCGACTCGGACTCCGACCCACCGGGTGGGAGGGGGGTGCGCTGCGCGGGCGGTCCCTCGGCCGAGCCCGGCCCGCGGGCCGCGCGGTGGGTGCCTTGCCCCCTGTCGGCCCTAGGGGTGGCGGCACCTGCCCGGACTCGGTCCCAACCCGGCCCAGCCCGAGGGGTCCGAGCGGTCCAGACGCCCGCGGTCGCCGCGGCTTAGGCCCGTGTCACGGCGAGTCTCCAGGGGCGGCGCCCCACTCCGGGCAAGGGACGCGGCCGGCGACCTCTGGGGGCCGGCAGTCCCCAGGCCGAGCTCTCCCGCCTCGGGCCGCGAGCCCGGGGTCCCCTCCGCAGCTGTCCGCTCCCGCGGCGCGAGGCCCGCGCGTCCCCTCGGCTCCCGGGCTCCGACGCCGCCGCCGCCGCCGCCTCCTCGCTCCCTTCCCAGCCCACACAGCCTCGTTCTGGAGCGCGCGCCGACGCCGACGCCGACGCCAATGCCGCAGCGCGCCCGCGCGCTCCGCAGGTCGCGCGCCCCGCTCCCCGCGCGCTCGCGTGGGGGCGTGCCCTCTGGTCCCGCGCACGCGCGTTGAGCTCAACTTGCTGGCGGCCTTTGAGGGGCTCGCAGGCGTCCCGCCCGGGGTGCGACGTGGACTTTTGCGTTCCTCGATCCTTACGAATTGTTCCCCATTTACCTTCTAAGCCCTAACATCCTATCAGTCCAGGATTTTGGTAGAGTTGCCCCGCGGGCACGACCCTGTTGATGTTGCTAGCGGATGTTGCCTCCATTCTGGATCTGGAGAAATTTTGTAAACACTGAAAGCTGAGCTGTACCGAGGGGGGCCCCCGAAAGGATTTTTTTTCGCTTTCAAATGGGTCCAATAGTACAGTGAGAGGAGCATGTGTGATGGCTGGGAGCTTTAGAGCCAGAAATTACCAGCTCTGTGACCTTGGGCAGTAACCTTTCCTTTCTTACGGAGAGGAGTAAATGAGGCAATGGATATCAGCCGTTTGCGCGGTGCCTGCTCAATTTTAGTTCCTGCTGTTGCTACAGGTGTGCAGGTAAGTCCGACCAGTGTGCTTCAGTGGTTGAGCGTGGACTTATGAACCAAGAGGTCACGGTTGAATTCCCCATCAGGGCACATGCCCAGGTTGCAGGTTCGGATCCCCAATAGAGGGTGTGCAGGTGGCAGCAGATCAATGATTCTCATCTTTGATGTTTCTCTCTATTCCTCTCCCTTCTCTCTGAAATCAATAAAAAAAAATTTTTTTTAAGTGTGCAGGTAGATAGACATAGATATATATAAAGCGTGTAAGCCCACTTCTCGAATGATGACCATGACACTCCTTGAGGGTAATCTACCTTCTGCTGGCCACTTCAACAACCGTATTCCCGTGCCACCCTTCCTGACTCGATCTGAACCACTTACTACCTTGGCTTCCAGATCTGCCTCTGGCCCCTTGGGCAGCGTGAGTGGAAGAAGGCTTGGGCCATGTGGGCGTTGGCTGGAATCTACCAGTGACCGGCCTTCCTGTTCTCCACCAGAAAGGAGCGCTGAGGGCAGTGGCTTGTTACTCATCATTGTATCCAAGAACCTGACAACATTCCTAACATACAATGAGAAGGCAGTTCCCTTGAATGAATGGAGTTTATCTGGAGCAGAGGCCAAATTGCTATCTATATAAGGCCCAACCATTTTTCCCTCCAGCCCCAAAACTCTTCTTCCAGAAAGAGGGTTAAAATTATTTTGTTTCTCAAGATCCCTCTTGTTTTTTTTCTTAGTTTCATTAAGGTAGAATTGATATGCAACAAACTGTACATATTTAAAATATACGATTTTATGTTTTGACAAATGTATACACCTGTGGCAATAAAAACTAATCTATTTTTAACTATTATTATTTATGCAGGTGGCACTAGATGTAAAGGTAATACATACTCATTGTGGAAATTTTTAAATGCACAAAGAATAAAATAAGAAGCAAAGACATACTTTAATTCTACCATCCAGATATAAACATTGGTAAGATTGTATTGAATTTCCAAACAGGACTTTTTGGCTGTGGATTGACTTTTATTTACGTGGATTAAAGTATCTATACTAATAAAAGGGTAATATGCTAATTAGACCGGACATCTTCCGGGTGCCCTTCTGGACAAAGCCACAGTGGCAGGGGCTGAGGCAGAGGTGGTTAGGGGCGATCAGGCCGGCAGGGGAGGGCAGTTAGGGGTGATCAGGCTGTCAGGGAGGGCAGTTAGGGATGATCAGGTTGGCAGGCAGAGGTGGTTAGGGGCATCAGGCAGGCAGGCAGGCGAGCAGTTAGGAGCCAGCGGTCCCGGAATGCAAGAGGGATGTCCAACTGCCAGTTTAGGCCTGATCCCTGTGGGTCCCAGATTGGAGAGGGTGCAGGCTGGGCTGAGGGACACCCCCACCCCGTGCATGAATTTCGTGCACCAGGCCACTAGAACTGAATATAAAGGTTTGCACCCTACACATTTCATATTCCCATACCATTAGCAACTGTTTCCTTAAAACATGAAATATTTAGATTACATAGAACTTTTCTCAACTTTAGATAAAACATTGATAAATATCTCTACAAATCCTTTTCCACATATTTGATTATTTCCTTAGGGAAATTACCAGAAGCAAATTTGGGTCAAAGGGTTTAAATCTGTTTCCTTTTTTTGCTATTTTCAAAATAGAAAAACCTTTACTGTTTTCGCAAATTAAAAGATAGTATATCCTTGTTGTAAATTAATTCAAATAATATAGAAATGGTAAATTAGGAACCTGTCTGTAATTCTCCCATTCTGCCTTCCCTCTACCCAACTTCAGTCCCAACCTAACCACTGTGAAAGTTAAGCCTATGAGCAAGAGGGAATTTTGGGGGGTTAACAAAAAAAAAGTTCTAAAATTATATTGTAGTAATGATTACACAACTGTTTACATTTTAAAAAATACTTCTGAAAAATGTATGCATAGAAAAGAATCTGGTTAAATCTCTCTCTCTACATATATATCTTACTTTTAAAAAATATATATATATTTTATTGATTTTTAGATAGAGAGGAAGGGAGAAGGAGAGAGAGATAGAAACATAGAATGGCTGCCTCTTGCATGCCCCCTACTGGGTTTTGCCCTGGCCCGAAATCTAACCAGGGACCTCTTGGTCCATGGGACAACACTGAGGCAGACCAGCTGGGCTATGCATATATTTTTTAAATATAAAAATGGTGTCCAAAAAATGGTGTCAAATATGGATCATGGATATCTTTCCATACCAGTACAAATAGATCTATCCAATCATTTTTAATAAGTGCATGGAGCCCCAGAGTACAGCTCAACCACATTTTATTTAAACATTTCTTTATTGGTAGGCATTTAGGTGGTTTCCAATTTTTTTTATCATAAACAACACTGCAGTGAGCATGCATATACAAGCATCTTTGTGTATTTGTCTGATTGTATTTCCTTAAGATAAAATACAAGAAGTGGAGTTACTGAGTCAAAGATCATATTCAGAATTTTTTTTCCTGTATTGCCAAATTGTCCAGTAGAAAGATTATACTAATTTATACTCCTACTAGCAATATGTGAGAGTGCTAGTCTCACCACACCCTCAATAGCACCAAGGTATTATCTCATCTTTTTAATCTTTGTCAAGCTGATAGAACAAATAACCTCTCATTTACAATTCTCTGATTATTAATGATGTAACACTTTTTCATATGTATATTGGCTACTTTATCTTATTTTATGAATTGCCTCATCATGTCAAATAATAATATCAAATGGCATTGTTAATATTGTTTAAATGAGGTGATCAAGTATAACATACTTTGGTGAAATGATGAGGGAGTTAATAGGAGTTTATACATTTTTTTCCATGAAGTTATAGCCACAGAAATTATTTAATAATACCAGTGAGATATCATTTAGACAGATTCAGATTTTCCCAGTAATGACCTTGATAGCTAGATGTTTGTGTTATTTGTAAACCATAGTTTGGCTTCCTTGAATTTTTAAACGTTTGAAAGTGAAGTTTAACCAGTGGCCATGTAAAGTATTCATTTAATACACAGTTCAAGACATTCTCACTAATAGCTTGGTGAGGGGAGAACTATCTTCACAATTTGCCCTCTCCCTCTCCCCTCTCCCCTCTCCCCTCTTCCCTCTCTCCTCTCCCTCTCCCCTCTCTCCTCTCCCTCTCCTCTCTCCCTCCTCCCTTTTCTTCCTCCTTCCTCTCTCCTCCCTCTTCTCTCTCTCTCTAAAAATCAATTTAAATTTTTTAATTAAAAATCGAATATGTATTGAGTGCTTACTATATGTCAGCACTGTGCTTAGTGGTTTACATGTATTATCTCAGTTAAACCTGATATCAACCCAATGAGGTAGGATCTAAAATAGCCCCATAAAAGTAAGAAAAACTGAGATAGAGTTACTCAGAGATAACAATAGCAGATTTGAACTGGAATCCAGATCTTGGTAAACCAAACTCCCTAGCATTGAAGAACTAAGATGGTCTGTAATAGCTACCTCACAGGAGGTAGCCCAATATCTTCCTATTCCATAAATTTGTGTAGAATAATGAATGAAAGTGAATGAACTTTATACCTATTGAAAGCAAATTTCACATCAATTACTTTCCCTTCCTTATTTCTAATTTAGGCAGCAAGTTTACTACTAAGTTCTTTAAATGCTACTGTGTAGGTTACATGGAAGTAGCAAATTCCTTTGGTGTACAAGAACTGTGGTATAAATACATTTGTCTATCCTTGTGGAGTTACATTTTTAGAAAGAAATATTTTCTCGGGTATTTTTAAAAAGTAACCTGCAATCATGACAGTCATTCTCCTGAAATAGGATTGTGTGTCATTCAGAAAATTCCAAAACGGATTTTTGGTCTTTTTTTTTTTCTTTCCTACTTTAAAAGTAAACAAATCACCTGGTAAGCTACTTTTGTTTCAAAAGGGGAATCTAAAAATATCCTCCCTTCTACATTAATGTCCCTTTCTGCGTCATACAGAACTGTTGCACTCACACTCCCACCCTCTCCTCATCCCTAGCTGCTTCTGCTGAAATGAATCATAAACATTTGGCAGTGTAATGGCAAGGCTTAACATATTCAAATCTGGGGGAATTAAAAACTCTACAGACATACTTCTTTTACAAGTGGCACTCACATTCCAGTTTTAAAATTTAGATACCACATCTTTTGAATGTTAAGGACTTAAGTGGTCAATATCATTCAGACATTAGCTGCAGCCTTCAGGCAGCCAATCCTTTGTGATTAATAAAAGCCTTTATGCTATTCTGTTGCCCATACTTTTATGTACTGCAGTTCTTCTTTGTTTCATAAGGCAAACAAGTTGGATGTGATCATTTTTTTAGCGCTGGCTCAAAATTATTTGTCCCATCATTAACTGTCTCTGTGGGCAAGTCACTACTCGACACTATGAGGCTTACACATGAGTTTCATTTTGAACAGTGGAGACTTCCGGGAGTTGAAACAATTCAGAAAGACCCAGAAAATGGAATAACTGCTAAGGTATGATTTTGGTAGTAGGTAGCTTCTTCAACATGAACTTTAAGGGCCCTTGTAACTGTAAAATTCTGTTTTCATTGTGTCCCTAACTTTAGCTGCCTTATGCATATACTAGTAATGGTGTCCATTTTTCTGACACAAATTGGGACTGAGGAGTAAATAAATGCAGTTAGGAATTTCAGAAAGAAGGGCTTGTCTGTCAAAACTCATTGAGAATCCTGTTTCCACCCAAAGCTATTTTTGGAATAACCCTTCGGAAATGTACCTAGTAAGATAAGAGAGCCTGCCACATGCCTTGATTGGGTGGGATGTTTTCAGAGTAAGGTCAGTGGCTATCTTCCAAAAGACATTTTCAGGTTTTCCCCCCTAAGGAAATAACAAGTTCTTACTATCGTTTCATAATCTTCCTCCTTAACTCCTCTGATCTTTCAGAGCAGCAGGTTTTTAATGAAAACTTTATTGCTGCACATTCTTGTCTCACAAAGCCGCCACAACAACTAGAGACCAAAATCTGTGGCTTATTACAGTCACGAGACACTGCCTATTTGTCTGGGAAATCACGAAATTTTCTATTTCTGTGACTCATGTTTCATGCTGCTGCAGGAGGAAATTAACCAATATAGATTCCGATTAGAGCCACATCTATGTTCAAATTTTTATTCATCTGAACTTTATAAAATGGCCATTTCTAACAAAAATGTACCAATTATTTGTGATTGAGCGTTCCACTGGGGGAGAAAAAATGTATTCCAGAATTGACTCTTTAAATAACTACTTAGAATTGCCATCTTTCATCCACTCCTTCATTCATCAGATGGTCTCAATTTCCTACTATAGGCGAGGGAGTATCCTACTATATACTCCTGTAGGGATGACTTAGAGAATCAGTCAGAATCAAAATGGGCCAAAAAAACAAACAAAACCCTGCAGCCTCTTGGAACTTGTATTCTCTCTCTCTTTTTTCTTTTTAAGTAATAGATTTAGCCCTAACCAGTTTGGTTCAGTGGATAGAGCGTCGGCCTGTGGACTGAAGGGTCCCAGGTTAGATTCCAGTCAAGGGCATGTACCTCGGTTGCAGGCACATCCCCAGTAGGGGGTGTGCAGGAGGCAGGTGATCAATGTTTCTCTCTCATTGATGTTTCTAACTATCTCTCTCCCTTCCTCTCTGAAAAAGAAAAAAAAAAAAAAACAATAAAATATATTTAAAAAAACAGAAATAGATTTTTTAAAAAATATATGTATATTTGTATTGATTTCAGAGAGGAAGGCAGAGGGAGAAATAGAAACATCAATGATGAGAGAGAATCATTGGTTGGCTCTTCCTACACGCCCCCCAATGGGGATCAAGCCAGCAACCGGGGCATGACCAGGAATCAAACTGTGACCTCCTGGTTCATAGGTTGATACTCAACCACTGAGCCACACCGGTTGGGTGGAACTTAAATTCTCTAATGGTTAGGTGGGATGAAGGCAAATAATAAAAGATATTATCTTCCTACCCAAGGTGATTTTGTGCCTCACACACATGCCCACACAGGGTATTTGGCCATTTCTGCAGACTTTTTTAGGTGTCACAACTGTGAGAGGGGTGCTCCTGGCCACTGGTAGGTAGGGGTCAGAAACACTGCTCAACATCTTACAATGCCTACGACAGCTCCCCATCCCTGTCTCCAACAAAGAATTATCCAGCTCAGGTTGAGAAACCCTGTACAGTACTAATCTTTAGTTTCAGAGATCAGGATGTTGGTTACCCTTGAGGGGGTAGTGACTAGAAAAGGTCACAGGGCGAGGCCTCTGGATGCTGACTACATGGGTGGGTTTATTATAAAAAAATTCACTAGACTCTGCTCTTATGATTTGTATGTGTTTCTGTATGTATAATTTTAACATATAGCCACTACGTGTTTTTGAAACGCCTCCTGTCAAGAGGGGTGTCTATGAATCTTGGAGCTATGACTGCTTAACTAATGTAATACGGCAGAAGTGACACTGCCCGTTTCCAGACCCATTCCTTAAGAAGTTGGCAATTTCTACTTCCTGTCACCTGGACACTCAGTCTTGGAAACTAGCCACCATGCTCTGAGAAAGTCCAAACAACCCATGATGAGGCCCATGTAGAGAGGCCTGGGAGGAAAGGAACATGGGTCCCAGGCCCTCAGTCCTGGTAGAGCTCCCACCTAACAGCCAGCATCAACTTGCCAGCCATGTGAATAAACCATCTTGAAGTTATCTTCCAGCTTCTCGCCAAATGACCCCAGCTGACAGCAAGTGGAGGAGAGCCAGGCCTTCCCCACTAAGCCCTGCCCAGCAGATTGACGAAGTAAATAAGCAACTGCTGTTAATTTAAGGCACTACGTTTTAGGGACGTTTGTTAAGCAACAATATATCATTGAAACAATATATTAAGTAAATCAAAATGTTACTTTAAAAAGGAGTACTATATGCCATAGCTGGTTTGGCTCAGTGGATAGAGCGTTGGCCTGCGTACTGAAGGGTTCTGAATTCAATTCCAGCCAAGGGCATATGCCTGGGTTGCGGGCTTGATCCCCAGGAGGGGGCGTGCAGGAGGCCCCAATGATTCTCTTTCATCATTGATGTTTCTCTCTCTCTCTCCCTTTCCCTTCCTCTCTGAAATCAATAAAAATATATATTTTTAAAAAATTTCAGCATCACCTGGCCAGCTTGGCTCAGTGATTGAGCGTCGACCTATGAACCAGGAGGTCATGGTTCAATTCCCGGTCAGGGCACATGCCCGGGTTGCAAGCTCGATCTCCAGTGTGGGGCGTGCAGGAAGCAGCCAATCAATGATTCTCATCACTGATGTTTCTCTCTCTCCCTTCCTTTCTGAAATCAATAAAAATAAATAATAAAAATACTTCAGCATCAAAATACAGAATTATAACAGACTGGCATACTGACCAGTTTCCCAGGTACCCCTTGTTATCATTCTTCATTCAGATCCTCTCCTAGAGCCTGACCCCTGGAGATAGAGCTCTCCAGTCAGTCTTCTCTATCCCACTCTGGATATACCCTACCGAAATCAACAGTGCCCTCCTGATTTCCATCCCATGACCATGCTGCCAAGTCTTATCTACCCTGATCCATGCCTGACTGCTGGAAAAGTTATGTTCTGTTTGAACCTTTGTGTTCAAACTATGCTGACTCTAATCACCTCACTCCCAAATCAATCAAGTTGGGCATTCTGGTTTCTAGATTTCTCTTTGGCTTGTGGAAAGACTAGTTGTTTTGGTTTTTTGTGCATCACACAAAAGCACACCCATGAAAGGCTAGGGGAGGCTGAAATTCAGTGCACATTTTATTAACTAGGCTGAGAGGCTGTGAGTCTGTCTACCCAAAGGACACCTTCTTGTTTTAACAAAGATGATTTATAAAGCAGTGATCGCACTGGCCTCTGACTTAGACCTCAGTGTTGTCATTTAAACATCTGGGACGTTCTCTTTTCTACCTTCTCTGTTACCTTAGGTTCTGTCCTATGCCATGGAATTTCAGACATGTCCTTTAAATGGGGGAGATCTCCCCATCTTTGTGACTCTTCCTATAATATGGAAGCGCTTTGGTGGTTTTTATACTTGTGGTTAACACCAATAATTTTATCCTGAGATATGTAGAACATTTTGCTTCTATTCAATATTCACGAAAATCCTCAAAACACAGGTTTCAAGTTGAACTGCAAGTCCTTTGCACCATTGAGACTTTCTGTCTCACTTAGGAGACCATCCTAATTCTATTCTACAGCTTTGCCTTTCAAATGTTTGCTGGTTCACATAACAACAAGGATTAGGGAATTACTGAAGGATCAAGGCTGCTTTGAAGCCAAGTATTACTGCCATCCAACCCCAGAACCAATCTAGCTAAACCAACAAACTTGGAAGCACCAGCTCTCTCCCAGAGGGCTTTCCTTCATCTTCTCCTCAAGCTGCATGATTTACTTTTCCAAAGGGAGGTTATATTCCATTATGTTTTGATAGCATCCAGATTCTCCAGATAAACTCGTTTACAATGTGGTGCGCTCCTGTAAACCAGGCCAACTGAATTATTTTCAAATTACCCTATTGAGCTGGAAAAGCAAGCTAGCTCAATTATTAATGTAAAAGCACTATTAGGTGATGTGCTTCTTCAGCTTCAATAAACACCATTTTTATTAAAGAATAAAGGTTTTTTTATAGTCAAAGTATTTCTTACTTGTGTGCTACACAGAAGGAGGGGAAAATCAGTATTTCTTTAATTCCCAAGAGCAAGTGGAAAATTAACCAGAGATTTAGAACTACTTCAATGAGTCTTAAACAATGAGAAGGTGGAAGCAGGATTTAAAAAAAAAAAAGAAGGAGAAAAGTGACTATTGCGATAACTATGTTTGGTGCCAGGTGCATAATGGAGATATGGGAGGTGGGGGAGGGGAACGTTTTGTAAAATATATGATTGTCTAACCACTATGCTATACACCTGAAACCAATGCAAAATAATATTGAAAGTAAAAAATAAAGGAACAGAGATGTCTCTGATACAGAAGACATTTTATCTTTTACAATTTGCTTAACACAAGGAGTTAAGCACTCAGGAGGGAGAGCAATCAAATGATGTTGGTCAATATTTATAATAATAAAAGCGTAATATGCTAATTAGACTGGATGAAGCTCGGGGGAGGGGGGGCTGAGGCAGAGGCAGCAGAGGCCCCCAGCCGCCACGGTGGACGGAGGCCGAGGCCAAGGCAGAGGTGGCCGCCATGGCGGTGGGGACCAAGCCCCTTGCACAAATTTCGTGCATCGGGCCCCTAGTTTTAACATAAGAAGCCAGAGTTGAGGAGCAAGAGCCAAAAGCCAGTGCTGTTCTGAGCTGTATCAGTTGTCATTGAAAGGGCTAACTGGGGTTTTATTGACAAACTTAAAGTGTCATTGGGCAGAATGACAGAAAACTGGCTTTGCTACAGGAGTGGTGCTAAATGTGTCACCCACTACCCCCTTCAAGACTGAAGGACTTACTCCCTCGGGTGATAGGAGACAGTCCTCTCCAGAAATGACCCGCTAAAGAGTCCCCTCTCCCCGGGTCATATCTTCTTCCTCATCCATTGACTTGTTGGTGCCAGTGTACATCAAGGCCTGGCTCTCTTACCCCGATGCAAGACAACTCTGAAAGGCCATCCCAACTCCAGAGATCCCAACAGGCTTAGTGGAGACCTTTGCTGAGTCTATTTCACAGTCCACCTTCTCCCTGCCCAATCCTACCTCCTTTCCTTCCTTTCCACAGGTGTTGGACCCAAATGTGTTCTCCAAGTGATAAACTTTCGGGACATTTTATCTCAGTCTCAGAGCTGCCTTCCCCAAAATCTCCTTTCCCCTTCTTCCCCGACCCCAGCTGTTTAAAGATATAATTAACAAATATAACATTGGGTAAGCTTGAGGTGTACAACATGTTGATACACTTACATATTGCAAAATGATGATCACCACAGAGCTGTTAGCTAACTACTCCATCACATCACATAATTACCATATCTATTTTGTGGTGAGAACCTTTAAGATCTACTTTCTTGCCCTAGCCAGTTTGGCTCAGTGGATGGAGCATTGGCCTGGGGACTGAAGGGCCCCAGGTTCAATTCTGGTCAAGGGTATGTACCTTGGTTGCTCCCAGCCCTGATCGGGGGCATGCAGGAGGCAACCAATCAATGTGTCTCTCTCACATCGATGTTTTTCTCTGTCTTCTTCCTCTCCTTGCACTCTCTAAAAATCAATAGCAAAAAATATTCTTGGGTTAGGATAAAAAAAAAATCTACTCTCTTAACAACTTTCAAGTATATAATACAATATTATCCTACCTAATAAAATGGTAATATGTAAATTACCATCACTCCGCTATGCCCATGATTGGGCCAGAGGGAGGCACAGGGGACGGGACTCAGGGTGGCCGGGGTAGCTGATTGGGCCGGCAGGACGCTGAGCTCGCGTCGCCAGAGGCAGCGCGAGCTCAGCGTCTGCGCCAAGGCTGTGCTGCAGAACAGAAGGGGCCTCTGGGGCAGCAAGCTCACGTCCCGCCGCGGACCATCAAAAGCGGGGGAGCTGGGTGCCTGTCTGCTCCGGCACCAGGCCTTTCAGAAGCCTCTGCCACGCCGGAGGCTTCTGAAAGGCCTGGTGCACCAGCGGACAGGCACCCAGCTCCACCACGATCAAAAGCGAAAGCGTGTAGGGGACCCTACACGTGTATGATTCAATCATGCACTGGGCCTCTAGTTAACTATAACTACTATGTTATACATTGGATCCCCAGAATTTATTCATCTTATAACTGAAAGTTTGTACTTTTTGACCAATATCTTCCCTTATCCCCCTTCCCTACCTCCACCCCCACCCTGGTAACCACCATTTTAGTCTCTGTTTCTATGAGTTTGGCTTTTTTAGAATACTGTATAAATAATACCATACAGTATTTGTCTTTGTCTAACTTAGTATTTCATTTAGCATGATGCCCTCAAGGCCCACCCATGTTGTGACAAATGGCAGAATGTCATTCTTTCTCATGGATGAATAATATTCCATTGTGTGTGTGTTTGTGTATGTATCACATCTTTATCCATTCATTCACTGACAGATACTTATGTTGTTTTCACATCTTGGTTATGGTGAATAATGCTGCAGTAAACATGGAAGTGTTTTCATCTTATTTTTGTTTTAAATAGTTAAGCCTGGTTGGCATGGGTCAGTGGTTGAGCATCGACCTATGAACCAGGAGGTCACGGTTCAATTCTCAGTCAGGCCACATGCCCGGTTGTGGTTGCAGGCTCGATCCCCAGTGTGGGACATGCAGGAGGCAGCTGATCAATGATTCTCTCTTATCATTGATGTTTCTATCTCTCTCTTTCTCTTCCTTCCTCTCTGAAATCAATAAAAATATTTTTTTCAAAAATAAATATAAGAAAATACCTTTATGATCTTGAGATAGGAAAAATTCTCACATGAAGTAAGAGAACAAGACCAATAAATTTAAACTTTCATACATCAGATATACTTTAAACAAAGTAAAAATATAGGCTATAAATTTGGAGAAAGTATTTGCAGTGAATGTAACTGATAAAACATTAGTGTCCAAAATACAGGGGTGGGGAAAAATAGATTCACAGTTGTGAGTGGGCAAAACACAGTTTATTATTTATTAATTACTATATTATTTTCTATACGAGTAGCTGAAAACCTACTTTTGCCCACCCCTGTATATAAAGTATTCCTACAAAACACTAGGACAATGAACCCCACCACCACCATGGATGAATATGCACTCACAGAAGAAACTAAATGACAAACAAGCATTTGAAAAGATGCTCAACAACACTCATAATCATAAGCAAAATACAAATTAAAACAATGATTTCAGATCATCAAACTGAAAAAACTCATTGTTGATGAAGATGTAGATAGATCAGGGGAGATCCTCAGACACCGATCCATTCAGGAATACCAGCTGATGGAGGTTCCAGAGTCTTCTGATACTACCATTTCAAAGCATGGCTTCCACAGTCTCTGCAAAGAGGAAGAGAGCACAGATTCAGTCATTCTTCTATGCTTACCTTGGAAGTAATACACACCACATCTGCTTACAGCCCAGTGGCACAACTAGTCTCAGCTACCAATTATCTTCTTAAATATATTTTTATTGATTTCAGAGAGGGAGAGAGATAGAAACATCACCAATGAGAATCATTGATGGGCTGCCTCCTGCACGCCCCCTACTGGGGATAGAGCCCACAACCGGGGCTTATGCCTTTGATTGGAATTGAACCTCGGGACCCTTCAGTCTGCAGGCCAAAGCTCCATCCGCTAAGCCAAACCAGCCAGGGCTCAGCTACCAATCTAACTGCAAAGTAGGGTGAGAGATGTAGTTCTTTAGTGTGCCCAGAGGAAAGAAAATGAAATAGGATTTGATGAACACATATTATTCTCTTTGTCACATTTGACAGAATATTACAAATTTATAAAGTTGGTGGTAGGTAGACATTAATTTTTATTACTCTTTACATTTGTCAGTATGTTTAAATTTGTCATAATTGTTTTAAAAGGAGGGAAATTAAGATAATTCAAATGACCTACCCAGTGTTACAGAGATAACAAGTGGTGAATTGGATTAGAACTGTCTCTCTCTAAGAAACTATTATATTCCTGCCCTGGAGAAGGGCACAGTCCAGAGGTAGAAGAGACAGATGCATAAACAAATTATTGTAACATATTACAATTATCACAATGGAATATGAAGAAAAGTATGTTCAAAGTGCCCCTGATCATTATAAACTGGTAACATAATAACTGGAAACTTATTTATGATCCCAGGAAGTTTTAAAATGTGCATGCACAGTTCATAAGGTCTATGTAATCTTCATTTGTGAGAGCCAAACTTTTGTGGAGAGTTATTTCAGGAAATTCCTGAAGTAAAACTTTGCTTTGAACTCCACCCAATTCATGATCAGTCTGTACAGACTTGTTAAGGAGGTGCTGCTAAACTAATATATATAGTCTTGTTCAACCTCGTGTCTTCAAATAAGAAGTTCTTTGATCTTCAACACAAAAGAAGAATAGAGAGGCCCTAACCCAGTGGTTCTCAACCTTTCTAATGCCTCGACCCTTTAATACAGTTCCTCATGTTGTGGTGACCCCCAACCATAAAATTATTTTCGTTGCTACTTCATAACTGTAATTTTGCTACTGTTATGAATCGTAATGTAAATATCTGTGTTTTCTGATGGTCTTAGGCTCTACAGCAGCGGTTCTCAACCTGTGGGTCGCGACCCACAGGTTGAAAACCACTAGCAGGGTCGCCTAAGACCATCGGAAAACACAGATATTTTATATTTTTCGATGGTCTTAGGCTCTATATAAAAATTTTTTTATATATTTTCCGATGGTCTTAGGCTCTACCTGTGGGTCGAGAACCGCTGAGGTAGAGCCTAAGACCATTGGAAAACACAGATATTTACATTACGATTCACAGCAGTAGCAAAATTACAGTTATGAAGTAGCAACGAAAATAATTTTATGGTTGGGGGTCACCACAACATGAGGAACTGTATTAAAGGGTTGCGGCATTAGAAAGGTTGAGAACCACTGCCCTAACTGGTTTGGCTCAGTGGATAAAGCGTTGGCCTGCGGACTGAAGGGTTCCAGGTTCGATTCCGGTCAAGGGCATGTACCTTGGTTGCGGGTATATCCCCAGTAGGAGGTGTGCAGGAGGCAGCTGATCAATGTTTCTCTCTCATTGATGTTTCTAACTCTCTATCCCTCTCCCTTCCTCTCTGTAAAAAATATATATTTTTAAAAAGAATAGAGAGAAACAAGTTCCCAATGGAAAGGAGAATTGTTCAACTTACTAGAATCAAAGTCTTATGCCTCATTGAAACATCTAAGCATTGGAACATTTAGACTCTCACACCTGTGGAGGTTGGAAACTAAAAAGACCTAGCATATGGCCACAGACACAATTGCTTCCAAAATTTATCTCCTTATATTCTCAAAGTAGTTAAAAAATATTCCTGTTGTATATACAACTATGTTTCTCAATGAGTTTCATAATCTAGTTCATTCATTCATTTTTGAGTTAGGGATGTAGTACTTAGCAAAACAGACATGGTTTCTGATCTCATGGAGCTTATAGTCCAGTTGGTGAAGTAGACATTAATCAAACAAGTACACCCATTAGTATTTTATATATGGGTAAAAGTTATAAAGAAAAATAAAGGGGGTTGTAAAAAAGAATAGAGGCCAAGGGTTTTAATTTAGAACTAGAGGCCCAGTGCATGATTGAATCATGCACGTGTAGGATCCCCTACACGCTTTTGCTTTCGATCACGGGGAGCTGGGTGCCTGTCCGCTGGTGCACCAGGCGCCGGAGGCTTCTGAAAGGCCTGGTGCCTGAGCGGAAAGGCATCCAGCTCTCACGCTTTTCCTTTCGATCGCTGGTGCACCAGGCCTTTCAGAAGCCTCTGGCGTGGCGGAGGCTTCTGAAAGGCCTGCTGCCTGAGCGGACAGGCACCCAGCTCCCACGCTTTTGATGGTCCGCGGGGCCCCAGAGGCCCCTTCTGTGCCGCAGCACAGCCATGGCACAGATGCTGAGCTCGTGCCACTGCTGGCGACGCAGCTCAGCGTCCCGCCGGCCCAATCAGCTACCCCGGCCACCCTGAGTCCCGCCCCCCCCCGCGCCTCCTGGCCAAAAATGGGCATAGCGAAGGTATGGTCAATTTGCATATTTGTCTATTATGAGGTAGGATAGGGGAATTAAGGAATACCAGTCTGGGGGCTGGCAGCCTCCACAGCGGCTTCCCTGCCTTTGGGGCAGCCAGGGCATCTGCAGGATAAATTAGGCACTTTTGTCCCAGGTGCTGGCTGCCTCAGCCACAGACAGAATCCTGGGGAGCTGGAGCAGAGCCAGAGAAGCGAAATGGCGATGCCACCTGGTATCAGGGGGAAGAGCCAGAGAAACATGACTTTATATCGGATCCCAATTATATCTCCTTTCCGGGATAACCAGGAAACGTGGGTTAAAGCTTTAGCAGCAATTTCATATTTTCTATGCAAATTGTTTGAGAACAAATGTGAAAAGCATTGATATTTTATTGCCTTGTATAACTCCTTAGGCTCATTTTTAACAACTCCTCTCCACTTTTCCAATTTGTATAATGATGAATTAGATGTGCCACCCAATTGTCCCCTGGGGCCTTCCTTCCCATCCCATAGTTGGCTCAGTTTCCATGGCTTTATGAAATTTTCAGGGTACTTAGGTTCTCTGTCATCTGGGGCTTTACACATCTATATTAGAGTCTGTATTGTAGCACAGGAGTTTGGATAACAAATTCCATCTCCTGTTGCACCTACAGTGAGAGAAAGGTACCTCTTCACTGAAGATTTTAGGGGAGTGGTGGATGGGGGGGTTACATGGCAATGCCCATGACTTTAAATGAACAGGTGTGCTGGTTAGAAAAGCCCAAGTGTCAGGGCTGCTGTCACCGCACCCTGGCCTTGCTTCAAAGCACCAGTCAGCTACACATCTCAGTTACCAGCCAGAGAGCCAAAGAAGTACTCCTGAGGGTGAAAAATGCTGCTTGCAGAACCCTAAGAGCCTACCAGGCATTGTGCTTCCTTCTTAGTAATGGAAGACATGAAATGCAACAATTCGATCTTTATTTTGAAGGGATGTCCCAGTATAGCCCAGCAACTACACTCTTCAAAAGTCACTACTGCAAATTCACTGGTGTAGCAGAGCCTTGAATCTCTGTAAATTTAACTCCCACCCTCTGAAGCACAAGTGTATGATCAAGACCTTCAACATACTGACACTTCTTGCTCACCTAGTGTGATTAATATGATATCATTGATACAGCAGACCTATTTGATGTACTACTTTCTCCAAGCTTCCAAGAGTCATCCTAGTAGTGTGGTAGCACCATCTCATTGGGTCCTTGCCATGGTGAACTCCTATATCATGG
Organism: Cnephaeus nilssonii; assembly: GCF_951640355.1. Lineage (NCBI taxonomy): Eukaryota > Metazoa > Chordata > Mammalia > Chiroptera > Vespertilionidae > Cnephaeus > Cnephaeus nilssonii. The sequence continues at coordinate 46,611,784 of NC_137087.1, read as the reverse complement.
GAGAAAGCTCTCTTATCAATGAATTCTTCCTTATCCAATTGTTCATTCCCCCCACTCCCACTCCCCTTAACCATGCATACTCAGGATCTATACTTTTCCAGCGTCTGCCAGTACAGTTCCTTCAAGGAATAGTCTCTCTTCTCTTTATCAGGACCATCACTTACGTTGTGATTTAATTCTAATTACTGGTTTGCAGTAGGAAGTGGGAGTGGTGGAGTGAGTAAGGTTCTTTCAGGAAAGGCAATAATTTTTCTTGCAAGGCAACTCTGGAGAGTGGGGAGTGCAAACTTTTAACCTGGAGAGTGGGCCCCTTCCGTAACCCAGAGGATTCAGAGGAAATCTGGGGAGTCAAGATGTACAAGAATATCAACCCACATGTCCTCTCCCATATCACAAGATCTCAATCCTTCCCAATTAAGGCCAGGACTTTGACATAGCCAAGTTGCTACAATTGAGAATTCTGTCTTCATTGGAGCTCTGCTACCTTATAATTTAAGTTCTGTGCCTCAACCTCAGGAGGTCTGGTCTCTTCAGCTGGTGATTAATCGCTCTCGGCCTTTCTTATCTTTCTCCAGTAGGAGCTATCCCAGTCCATTGGCCTTAAATTACTACTTTCCCTGAACCTCTGGATGCCCAGGATGCTGCACCCTCCAGCTCATTCTCTTCTGCTGGCATCCCATCCCAGTTTGCCACTGCTGAAAGTTTTACAGTTTGCGCTGCTACCTCCTCAGGGACTCTAGTGAGGGGTTCTTGTTACCAGCCAGTCAGCTGGTAATACAATTCCAAGATCTTATTTTAGAATCTGCTTCCTAAGACCACCCTACTCTTGTTCCAATTATTGGAGGTCAGGTTCATCCAGATTCTTAGACTCTAGATTTGCCTGTAGGGTGTATTAGGGAGAGCTTTCAGAGCTGCCCCTGTGAGGGGGTGAAGGAAGCAGGATCAGGTAGAGGGAGAAGTTGAATTGTAGGGCAGGTGTAAGAGAGGCCTCAGCTGACCCTACAGGGAGCTCTGACATTGAAATGGTCAATCAGAAATGTCTTGAATTGAAGATTGGGGCTGGCTGCATCAATTGGTTTCCGACCCCGGGGACAAGGCATGATTTTGAGGGAGGCAATTTCCTGAGTAGGGTGTCAACTGTGAGCTCATACTACCAGCTCTGGTGAAAACAGTGCCTTGGTCCTGAAGTGGAGATCTGGGTGGCATACTATGATATCTACTACAGATAGGATGACCAGGGGCAACCAGGAGTGAGGGTAGCCCAGGACATGGGGATATCAGTGCTAAAACTGGAACAGTCCCAAGCAAACCAGGAGATTTGGTTGCCCTAGAAGCCCTGACCTTAAAATACTAAAGGGAGGTGTAAATTTGTCAACTATCATTTTCTCGATAACAGTGAATATATATTAGTAGAATATACATCAGTAGTTAAGAAGCTAGGCCATTGAATGAATTTTCAAGGAGTAGCTTAACTACAAAAGGCCATTAGGATAGTATTTGACCTGTAATCTTTAGTGGGTGAATCATGGAACAGGAATAGTAACATCTCTTAAGGCAGGTCCCTGACACAAAAACAGAGTAGAAGTTGCTCAAGTCTGGTCACTATAAGGAAGTAAAAGAGCATATCAGAAAAACTAGAAACAGCATAGATTCCAGGTCAGCTAGCAACAGCACCAGAATCACCTGGGGTCTTTATTGCTAAAGCAGAACCCCACCAGCAGAAATACTAATTTGGCACCTAGAGGGTGAGGGCACTGGACCATAGGGAGCTGCCTTTTTAACAGGGTTCCTCGGGGTTTCTGATGCAAGTGACAGCAGATTACAATCTAAGAAACATTGTACTGTCTCTACCATCCATTCTCTTAGCCAATCATGTTTTTAAGTTTCTAGCAAGTCAGGTTGCCAGGTAAAATACAGGACACTCGGTTAAATTTTCATTTCATATAAACAATACTTTTTAGTATAAATATGGGTCATGGGAACATGTAATAAAATAATATAAGTAAATAACATCAATATATGCTATGATAAAATAGTATATATGAATAACATGATAAATTATATGATTAAACTAAAAGACATGAAATATTGTCACACTATATAAAGTATAAATTATTAATAGCAATAAATTATTTATTGTTTATTTGAAATGCAAATTTAACTGGGCATCCTGCATTTTTATTTGCTAAATCTGCCAATCCTGCTTCCAAGGGAATTTTTAGATACACAAAAGTAGAAAGAATGGAATAAACCTACATGTAACCATCCCTCTGCTTGGACAATTATCAACATTTTGCAGAGATGCAGAAATAATTAAGTCCTTAAGTAACTTATCACCAAGTTGGGGAAACATAATAAACATTCAAGAAATAAGTGCTAAAGTGTGTAATACTGACTGTAAGAACTACTGAAGTTCAGGGAAGGGAGCATCAGTGTTTACTGGAGTTGAAGTGATCTTGGAGTTGAGATTGTGTTAGGCCTGGTAAAATCTGTATTAGTTGAGCAGGCTTTCCCAAGCAGAGTAACCAGTGTTACCAGGTTGAATTCACTCGTTCTATAAAAGTCTCTCTCCATTTGAAAGCACTCACCTCCCCCTGCTTCACACTTTAATCTACAGGGCCCACAGCAGCTGTCACCCATTCAGCTAATATACATCGAGCACTACTGCAAATTACATCATCAGGACCTATTAGCTCTTAAACATGTCAACACAATGGCTGTTCAATCTTCTCTGTGTGACTCATTAATTAACCTCTGCAATATGCTGTCTTTGACATCATTGGAGAGTTCAATTTTTCCTCGATTGAAAGTAGCCTGGGGAGAATGATAAATGGATAAGAAAAACAAAATTCTATTCCATTGGCCAGCTTTATGTTAATGCTTATGAAATGCCGTGGCTACTTGAGCCTATTGGTACATGTCAAATAATTAAGAAAAATACGGGATGATGCTATAGCTCATCTCTTAAATTACATTAACATTTAAAATGGTCTATTTTTCTATGCAAGTGACAATAACACACAATGTGGGGTTTTATGCATTTAATGAGTTTTTACTTTCTAATTTCTCTCCACTTTAAATGCAGCTAATTCAAATACTAAGGATGAAAACTTGAAAAAATATTTTCTTGAAATATATAGTTACAGATCAAGAAACATTAAATATACTCAAGAGCCCTTTCATTCTTCTATTCTCAGTCACCACCCCCAACTAAAGGGTAACCACTATCCTGACTTCTAACACCATAGAATAGTTTTGCCTGGTTTTGTTCTTTATATAAATAGAATCATACAGTATATACTCTCTTATATGTCTGGCTTCTTTCACTTAACATTACATTTGTGAGATTGAAGGGATGTTGATTTTAAATGACTTGTTATTAAATAAGTAACATATACTCAACATTTAAAAATTAGAAAATACACCATAATTTTTCATTAGTTTCAAAACTGTGTGCATGTCTATACACACTTATTTGATCAAGATTATAAACTTTTATAAAAGTCCTGCATAAAAAGAAAGGTTCTCATCTCTTTTTGACATTTTTAGTAATCCTTTTATTCTGGCTTAGACAATTATCTGCTTGGACAGATATCAACATTTTGCCCTAATTATTATTTTAGGACTTTTCATTCCATTTCTCCAAAACTAGATCCTTAGTCAGCTCCAGGTGCCATACACTCTTTGTGCCATTTTTATAATAAAAATAGAAAAATAAGAGTAAGACACAGATAGTTTATTTTCCACCTGGTGTGCTCACTGGTAGATGGTGGTTTCTAGGGAAGCAGTTGTGTTACCAGCTCAGTCCCTCTAAGGACATCTGCCATAGCAACACTCTGGGATTTTCTCAGAAAAGTGAATGTGTATCCAAGACTTGAGGTGAAGAACAAGGCATGGTTGTTTCCACTCAGCTCATTATGAGCATGAGTCCAATTCAAAATAGTCCACCTATCTCATAAACCTTCCAGTACACACAAGAACCTCCACCCTTGGCAAGACACTGGGTGAATTTGTGTCTTAAATGACCAGGTATAATGTGCTGCACAGGTGACTGTCACATAGGTTTGCATAGTACAAACCACACCATGTTCAGCATCACCCTGAGATACAACTCTTTCTTTCATTTTTTTTATTGTGACAAAATATACATAACATTTACCATCTTAATAATTTTTAAGTGCAAAGTATAGTGGTATTAAGTACATTCACATTGTTGTACAACCATCATTACCATCCATCTCCATAACTCTTTTCATCTTGCAAAACTGAAACTCTGTACCCATTAAACAATAACTGCCTATTTTCTCTTCCTCCCAGTCCCTGGCAACCACCATTCTACTTTCTTCAGGATACAGACTTCTAAAACACAAAACGCAAAATTCTTTCTCATGCACTCAACTCAGGCTCTTGGGAGACAAGTGTTCCTAATGAAAAAGTTACTCTCTGCTCTCCAGGATGAACCCCAGCCCCTTACCTCCTGCTCTCTTCATCTTTGCAAAGGTCATCACCCTCATCTCTGGATCACCTTTGGTCACATAAGACCATTTGGGCAAAAAAGAAGAGTTAGTTAGTTTAAATGTAAAGACCTAGAAGGTATCTCACACTCAGCCATCCTTTGACATCATTTCTAGTTCTTCTCATTCCAGGAAATGCTCCAGCGAATTACATGTCTCCTGCTGACTTAGAAATCGACTTAAAACTCCATGAGGAAGGATGGGCTGTAAGTAACTACTTTCTCCAGCTAGGTAATTTCTGACCTTGTTCTACAATTCAGTCCTTCACTCCTTATTTCTTGAGCTACCACATTATGCTTGACCCAAAGGACCTACTGTTAACTATGAACCCGACCATCGGGGATTTCCAGCCATAGCTGATTGAGAAAATCAGCAATTGGTCTCCCCAAAAACGCAACCACAAAACAGGACAAATTTGGCTAAAACAACCATTTTAGTACTCTGAGAATAGATCAAAGGCAATTGAAAAATCTGAAAAGCATCTATATTTGAAAAATAGCTGAACTTCAGGTAAGAACAATGGGAGTCTGTGGCATTCTGGCCTGGGGCTGGTCTCATGCCCCACACCCACACCCAGTCCTGGCTTGCCACATACCCACCCCCAGTCCCAACTTGATCAACATAGATGTTTTGGCAGGGCAGGGCAGGCCATGAGCACCAATAGTACTTCAGTCACAGTTCAAGGGGCTTATTCAATTTGGAGCACCTATACCTACAGGGAGAAATGAATAGCACCAGAGATGATCATTACATGGGCTAATATACAAGATTATGAGGGCCCTGGCCAGGCAGCTCAGTTGGTTAGAGTGTCACTTGGATATGCCAAAGTTGCAGGTTTGATTCCCAGTCAGGGCACACTCAAGAATCAACCAATGAATGTGTAAATAAATGGAACAACAAATAGATGTTTTTCTCTCTCTTTCTTTCTCTATCTCTAAAATCAATAAATACAAACATTTTTATAAAGACTATGCTTATCTTTTTCTCATTTCTTACCTTCTTTTGAAGACATATGACTGTATAAACAAATAATTATAGCATTATCTTGTGGGTTTCTAGCATATATAGATGTAATATAAATGATAATAACAGCACTAAGAATGGGGAAGGAAATGGAGGTATATTGAAATGTTTTTATATTTTTCTAAAGTTAAATTAGTATTAACCTGAAGTAGATTGTGATAAATTAAGACAAATATTGTAACCCTTAGATTATAAGCCTGAAAAATAACCAATCCACCCCCAAGAGAGTTTTTTAAAAATACTTTTTTATTGATTTCAGAGTAAGGGAGAGGGAGAGAGATATAGAAACATCAATGATGGGAGTGAATTATTGGTTGGCTGTCTCCTGCATGCCCCCTACTGAGGATCCAACCCGAAAACCGAGCGTGTGCCCTGACCAGGAATCGAACTGTGACCTCCTGGTTCATAGGTCAATGCTCAACCAATGAGCCACTCCAGCTGTGCCTAAGACAGTTTTAAAATAGAATCTGTAAATTGGGTAGAGAAGTCTTCTTACAATCTTCTTGTATTCCCTACCATAGTATGCTAGATGTGGCAGGTATGCCTGCAATACTTAAAAATTAATTAAATCACTCCTCTGATCAATAATCAAAGACACCCTATTGCTTACAAGGAATAAAAGTAGAAATTAATTCAAGCCCTTCTGAATCTAGCTAAAATCCTGGTCTCCAGTCTCTTCAGCCAGCTGCTATGTTGGCTTGCCCACAAACGTGCCTTGCTCATCCTGCTGCCTTTGCCTTGCTCCCACCTCATCACAATATTACCCCCCTCTTTACATACAGGGAGACTGAGAATAAAATCCCAACCTATCATGGCATACGAGGTCCTTTGGGATCTGCCTTCTGCTTATCTCTCCAATTGCTTTCAAAACCACTCTCCCCTACACGCTCTTCTGTTCCTATAACTGGGAAGTCCTCTCCTGCCTCCAGCCATTCTGATTGCTCTCTGCAATGCTCTTTCCTTAGCATTTTTTCCCTGCATGACTGGCTCCTCTTCATCCTTCAGGTCTCAGACTAAATGTCACTTTACCTGCTTCGATTGAAACAGATCTATATAAAGTAAACACCACACTCTCCTATGGGCGATTATAATACACATTTTATTTGCTTGGAAACACTGAGAACAATCTATGCTTATTTCATTAATTTATTTGTTTACTGTCCTTTCCCTCCCCCCCCCAACAGAATGGACGCTCCATGAGTCCTTAACCCGATCTGTGTCATCTCCTTCTTACTCCCAGTATCTTGAAAATTGCTTGACAAATATGTGTCATGAATGATGAATGAATGAACAACTCCTCCATAGTCTCAAACCCCAGCTTAAATCCCATCTCCATAGTGAATAATAATAACAGTTTATGTGTACTGAGTGCTTACCTTGTTCCAGTGGGTACATGTTACCTTACTTAATGAGCCCCTGCCCCTCAGTTTACCTCCTGTAACCCATACACTAATTATTATCCAGGCCACACATTCTCTATTTCATCACAATTTAGGCTCTTGCTTTGTTATTACATGCATCACTCTTTTTGCTCCAGTGAAATAAAAATCCTTAATGATCCCCCACAGCACACAGAAAGTGCCCAAGGTACACTGAGTCACTAAAGGTGGCCCCCCCCCAGGGTTATAACCTTAACATAATAAGAATGTTGATAAGCTGTCTGTATTATAAACTTTGAACACAAAATCTAATCCAACTGCAAATGGACAAACACCGTTCTACCTGTAAAAACATCAGAAATGGTTAAGTCCAGCTTGTTTGAGCTCTGAGGTTGGAGATAGTTCAACCTCATTTTCCAGATGAGTTTGCTAAAATCTTAACTTTCTAGAAGAGATTGTCCAGTCTGTCAAAAAGCTTTCAAAACCAAATTATTTCACATTGAGAAGCTATAAGAAAGGTTCCCAGCATTAAGTGTTGACGATTGGATTTTGAAGTATCTGCTTTGGAGGCTTTTTAAAAAGTTTTACTTATTGGTTGAGAGAGAGAGAGAGAGAGAGAGAGAGAGAGAGAGAGAGAGAGAGAGAGAAACATCATTGTTCCATTTATTTATGCATTCATTGGTTGCTTCTTCTATGTATTCTGACAGAAGATCAAAGCCACAACCTTGGCATATCAGGACAACCCTCTAACTAACTGAGCTATCTGCCCAGGGATGCAGGGTTTTGAAATCTCAAGCTGAAGAGCCCTCCAGTGTTAATGGTTTCAGGAGTCCCTTTGCCTATCTCTAGGCAGTGGTTTGGGGAACCTGGAATCTATCCTGGATAGAGATGTCAGGGAAGAAGATCCTTCCAAACTCTTCTAGATGCTTGTGCAGTCTGGAAAGTCTGTTCCATTTCTCACCTTAGGTTTCAGCTGCAACAGACTCCTTTATGTTTTAGGCTCAGATCAAAAGAAGCATCCCTAGAGTCCAAGGAGTCCTACCTTCCTGGTCTGCTCACCACCACCCCTTCCCCCAGGTGTGGCTCTCCCCAAGGCTGGCAGTAATCATGGAGTCCACAAGGTCCCTTATTTCTAGCACTCTGCCCCTGAAAGCCATGACAGTCATTCCAAACTCTTCTCAGGCTCTGAGTACAGCCATACTGATTTTCTTCTTGGGTTCCACCCTGGAGCAGATGTGTGCAGTCAAGAAAATGTCACCCAACCTGTCTCTCACTCAAAAGGTCAACTGAAGGCACTGTCCTACAGGGTGTCCTCCTGGGTGTTGTTGTTCCAAGAGAGTCTCCCCTTACTAGGAAGGGTGTCTTCTCAATTCCACAGCCCAACTGTTCATTGCAGTAGAATTTGGGCAATGCTGTACTTTACCAAGGACTCTGTTTTTTAGCTTCTTCAGTGGCTAGGGATGTAATTAAATGCCATCGTTCTAATGACACACATTTTCCATTCCAGCTGCTTGAAGTTCCTTCTCTGCTAATGGTTCAGCAATGATCTCTTTGGCTACCACCTACCATCCAGGGAATGTCCTGCCAGAGTGACCTATACTCCTGACATTTTATAGTCCCTGTAAATTAGGAAGAATTACAATCTCATGTAACCTCATGATGTACTTATCTGTTCATGGGCGTGGAACGTGGCTATCTTTTCTCATTTTAAATTAGGACTCCTGGGAATAAGCACCATCAAGGTGGCCATAATTTACTACCAAAATGCCAGCTTTTAAAAATTCTTAAATGTATAACATTCCAGAGTGTAGACAAAGTAAGAGGAGAACCTCACATTTATATAAGGGCTCAAATTTAGATACTGACATTATCTCCAAGTGAGACTGTAGAGTCCCAAAGCATGTGTTAGGTCATTTATCAAGGGTAAATTAACATTTAAAATATGTCAGAATGCAATCCTGCTTTTGGTATTGCTTTATTTACTTTTTCTTTTAATATAGCAGGAAAACCGCCCTTCAAAAAAAAAAAAATTGTCCTAACCAATCCCAACCTGTCTTGTGTTATGTGTGGTGTGTGTGGGAGGTGGGGGTGAGGGGCGGGGTTGGGGGGGAGGAGTGAAAGGGTGACTTTGAGCGCCGGGTTTAGGCAGCAGAAATTTCAAGGTCTTGGGAGATTTGGGCTCTGCATTCCCACGAAGACTCGCGGGTCCCGGGCGGGTGGAGGGACCGGAGAGCTGCCCGAGGGAAACAGTCTCCTCGCAAACCGCAGCCACCTGGAAGACCGCGTGGGGCGGCGCCGGCGCGGGGCACAGAAGGAGGCGTGGCCGCGGGTGGGGTGGGCGTGGCCTCTGGAGGGTGGGCGGGGCCGCGGCAGCTGGGAGGAAAGGCCTGGGCGGAGACACGTGGCTTGGTCCCGCCCCGAGGGCGGTGTCGGCCCCGCCGGAACTTCAGAGGCAGCCGGTCCGGAGTGCCGGAAGGGCCGCGCCTGCGCGCCCGGGAGATCTGAGGGCGGCAGCGCGGGCGCGGCCGTAGGGACTACGGAACAAGTCTATTCCTGGTTTCCGCTCGCCTTCTTTTCTCAGTCACATCCGGAAAACCGGAAAGTGCAGGACCCGACCGACGGACAGACCCACCCACTGTGCCCCACCAGTGTATGGCCACGAGGGCGCCAATTCCTCAGTGGGCCCCGCCCGTTAAAGCGGCTTCTGGTTACGCCTGTCTGGACCTCTCTCCCCAAAGTGCAAAGTTGGTGTTTACTTTTTGGGGGAGGAGACACGCTCCCGTGGGGCAGAAGAGATTCCAAGGGGAGAGTCCTAAGGAGCTGACATGTCCTCGCGCGGGAAACGCCTCTTAAGCCAGGCCCGTGGCGTGCAGAGTGACAGGCCCCGGACCCCGGGTTTAGCCCTTGCAGAGTTCTGGAGGCCCGCCCGCGATCAGCGTAGGGGCCATGCCAATTTCACCCACTTTAACCGCCTTGCACCCTGATTTTGTGTCTCCCATCTAGATTCTCCACTCACTGATGTGAGACGTTCAGGACTGGCTGGAAGCCACAGCCCAGCCTCCCGATGCAGTCTGAATCCGGCCGGCGAGAGGAGGAGACCCCTTCCCTCCTGTGGGGTTTGGATCCTGTGTTTCTCGCCTTTGCAAAACTCTACATCAGGGATATCTTGGACTTGAAGGAGTCGTGCCAGGTGCCAGGTATGTGACTGGTCGCCTGGTGGATGCCCTGTGCTGCATCTGCACCCCTCCCGCCCCCTCCCCCCCCAAACTGGAGAAACCTGGGGCTTAGGGGCTTTCAGGAAAGCCTTCCCTCCAGCAGGCTTTGAAAATGGCCTCGCCTGGATCCTCAAAAGAGGTCATTTCTGTGCAAGTTAAAAACTGTTTAAATCTTTTTTGAAACAGGTGTTTGGAGGAGTAACCTTTGTAATGATGAGTGTTTTTTACCGCGGTTTGAAGACTTCCATATTTTAAAACGCCCGGTTGTTTTTCCTGGGCCTCTCACTGGACCAGGCATCCCTAGGCCTTGCACCCTTTCCTAACTGGCCTGGATGGGACTCACCTGTAAAGCTTCTTTGTAAAAATGGGGGCTAACCTGATTTCTTGTGGGGTTTTGTTTAGTTTTGAATGCACATCAAATTTTGAATTTATATCAAAATAATATAAACTCCCCGAGAGGAAGGGCATCATCTGCCTTGTTCACAATATACTCCCAGTACTTAGGGCAGTGCCTGGTGTTGTGGGGTCGAACCCTGGAGTCAAAAATAAGACCACCGGAGGCTGCTAATTGATTTAAAAAGCAGGCAAGGATTTATTGAACTGGCCAGGACGGCCGCGAGGGCACCACACGCAGGTAGCCACACTCACGACCGCGCTGTCCCAGGTGTAGGCAGTCCTTTTAAAGGTCTAAACCACAAGAATTTTCCTTTGTTCTAAATGCTAAATTCTAAATTCTAGACATTGGAATGCAGACTTATCTTGCGAAAGCAGATTGTACAAAAGCAGGACTGAGCAGGGTTAATAATCTCTAAAGGTAGTCAACTCCTGGAGCCACTGAGTCAGTGTGAATCAATCTCCTGTGGTTCTGGTCCACAGGCACAGGAAAATTACCTTTGTGATGTGGTATGGATTAAATGTGAGTTTCCAGGTCTCGATCTGGGGGCTGAGGTAGCTACCCTATTGTTTAAGCAAGTAAGTATGTGCAGACGTCAAAATAGCAGGGTTAAAGTTTAAACAGCAGTTTTTACCCGAGATGAATGTATGAATGTTCTCAAAGCCTTATTTCACCTAGCATGTAGCGGGCCCTCAAGAAATAGTAATTGGAGCAACAAAGCGTTTTAAGTGTAAGATTAAAGAAATCACTTTTTAGAGTAGGGGGTCATTTAAGATAGGCTCTTTCCTTTGTGTTTGGTCACTGCAGGCACTGCCATGGCAGAGGACTCACCAAAGGTACTCACTAAGACCTGGATTTTAATCGTAAGAACTCAGGAGAAGTCATTTGGAACTGCCGTGCTCTTGAAATGTAATGGCTTTTCTGTGGAGCCTATTTGTCCTCATTCAGTTCAAGTGTTTGTGGTTAGGGATGACACAGTGACCCAGGCTCTTTCCCACGTGTGGCCCTGCCTTTTCAGCTCCTGGCCCCCAAGGTTGCCCTGGGCACATTGCCAATCCACTATCTTTTGAAGTATGACCCTAGGGTAAATTTTGGCTAAATTTGCCATCTTTTCTTCAAACCACATCTCACTCTTCCAGAATTTCTGGCTAACTGGGACTCAGAATCTCCTTGTCCATCCCCTGGGACTCTGCTGTGAGCAGCTCACCCCCAGCCCCTTTATCCACGTGGAAAACAAGAGAATTGTTCGTGGAGGCCAGTCTGGGGTTTCTGAAAGATGTCAGGGTTCAGGCCTTGGGTCCCCCATGGATGTGAAGAAGAAAAGCTCTGACCAGGCTTGAGGGGGAGGTGGTCAAATGCCCAAAGTGGTAACTGATTCTCTATTTATAATTCCTTTTTTTTTTTTTTAAGGAAGTCACCATTTAAAAGTTTATAGCCTTCTGAAAGTAAAGAATTCAGCCATAGAGGAGAGAAAAGAGAGGATTTTAGTTAGGACTCTTTAGCTGCAGGTGACAGGAATGCAACGCAAGTAGCTTAAGCCAGAAAATTCAGGCAAGGATATCAAGGGGCCATAGAGTGGCAGCTAGCTCTCCAGGAGCCAGGACAGCACTGGGACCTGGGTTGGAATCAGGCACTCACCACTGCCAGGCGTCCTCTGTCTGAGTCCAGTCCCTGACCCCAGAAAAGGCCTCTGGGTATTAGTGGGTAGGGCTCATCCTCTCAGGTGTCTCCAGCAGGGAACTTGCCTGCTGGCATCTGTCATCTAGGTTTGAAAATAGAGTTTCAAAAAGTTTTTGAGCCCAACCGGCTTGGCTCAGTGGTTGAGCGTCAAACCTGTGAACCATCAATTCATAGTTTGATTCCCGGTCAGGGCACATGCCCAGGTTCTAGGCTCCATCCCTAGTGGGGAGCATGCAGGAGGCAGCCAATCAATGACTCTCTTTCATCACTGACATTTCTATCTCTCTCTCCCTCTCCCTTTCTCTCTGAAATCAATACAAATATAGTTTATCCTAACTGGTTTGGCTCCATGGATAGAGCATTGGCCTACGGACTAAAGGGTCCTGGGTTTGATTCTGGGCAAGGGCATGTACCTTGGTTGCGGGCTCGATCCCCAGTAGGGGGTGTGCAGGAGGCAGCTGATGTTTCTCTCTCATCGATGTTTCTAACTCTTTATCCCTCTCCCTTCCTCTCTATAAAAATCAATGATATATTAAGAAGAGAGAAAAAAAAATATATAGATATAGATATATAAAGTTTTTGAGTTGTAATGTGTTGGCCCCAAAGCATAGTGTTTGGTAACTTAATTATATTCTCTTAAAAAAAAAAAAAAAGCTACTGCTAATTAATAGACATGATGACTGGTTTCCTTGGAAAGCACCGGTGAAAAAGCCAAAGAAGCCTTTCTCCTGGTTTCCTCTTTTTTCCTTTCCAGTCCCTCACAATACAGTGGTAAGTTTGGTTCTGTAATATAAGGACTGTTTTCAGGCTCTTTATGAGAGTTCTACAGGGAGTTACATTTCATTTTCACAAGTGGAAGGAAGATTAACCAAATCCAGTTGGGCAACATTGGTTTTCCTTTTTCTGTACTAGTACATGTTTCCTTATTTTTCCCCCCATTTATTTATTTTTTGAGAGAGGGGAAGGAAGAGGGAGAAACATTGATGTAAGAGCAAAACATCAATTGGCTGCCTCCTGCATGCCCCCTCCTGGGGATCAAACCCACAATCCGGCATATGCCCTGACCCAGAATTGAACTGGTGACCTCCTGATGCACAGCTCAATGCCCAACCAACTGAACCACACCTGCCAAGGGTAGCACGCGCTTCTTTAAAGCCAGGCTTTCTCCTTATGACCCTTGAGGAAAAGACACCTGATTTCTTGGGGCTTGCCGTTTGTCAAGGGCTGATTCTTAAGTCTGGAATTTCAGCAAGCAGCATGCCACAGATTTTTGACACAACCGCCCATCCCCACCCTCTTCCCCACAGTTAACAGTGATTGAAACAGAAAATATAATCATACATTATATGGACTTTGCCTTTTTTTTTTAATTTCAGGTGTATTTTTTTATAATGGGCATCCAATAAAACAAGTAGATATCTTGGGAACTGTAATTGGAGTGAGAGAAAGAAATACTTTCTACAGTTACGGAGGTAAGAACAATTGTGTCTGACATTGAGTTTATGTGAGAGGACCCCCACTTATTTGAATGCTGAATTTGAAATAACCCCTGCCTTTCAGAGCAGCTGGGGACTCTCACAGACCCCCATGCACTTTCCTCTATCGGGAGCCCCTTGGAGCCCTTGACATGGACTAAGTGTAAAATGAGGCAACAAGTCAGAATGAATACTGTCAGGTGACAACTGCTGGGGAGTTAAGAGGCAGAAGAATTAAAATACGGCAGACTAGGATCACTGGTTGATCAGAGACAGACACCTGATACCTGAGGACATAGCTATAAATAGCAAAGGATGGTAAGATATGTCTATACTGATACCTTTAAAAAGAAGAGGCTAGATTAATGCTAAAGTAGACCCTTCAAGAAGGCAAAGAGGTGTGAAAAATAAGTTGTAAGATATATATCCAGAAAAGTTTTTTTTTAAATATGTTTGTATTGATTTTTGAGAGAGAGAGGAAGAGAGAGGGATATAGAGAGAGAAACATTGATCGGCTGCCTTCTGCACCACCTCTACTGGGGATCGAGCCCACAACCCGGGCATGTCCCCTGACTGGAATCGAACTGTGACCTCCTGGTTCACAGGTTGACGCTCAACCACTGAGCCACACCGGCTGGGTCAGAAAAGTTTTTTTTAAAAAAGCCTTTTGCTACTTAAAGAGCTAAATATGCATTATCAGAAAATTTCTCTTCCCTCATGATGATGGAAACATAAGGGTTTCTATAGTTTGGATACCATCGAATTATTGGAATATGATTTTAGTGTCAAGAATCTTGATTTTTTTTTATTGAGTCTAATGTAAGCATTTTAACACATTGCCTTATGCAGCTCGAAGATCCTGTATAGATAATGAGCCAAGCTAGATATTTTGTGGGAAGCCTAACTCTGAATTCCAAATCTTTGCTATAATTGACATTGTCACTTTTTGTTGTGTTGCCTTGGATCTGTGTTCTTGCTCTACTTGGGGAAAGACAGAGGCAGTTCAACTAGGTGACCAAGAACATTTCATTGCTAGTCTGTGCATGGTTGATAATTTACAGATACAGTATCATTGCATTCCTTCAACATGTGTTCATTTTCCTGAGGATGATTGTCTTGTGCTTATAAAATATCATGCAAAGATGAGGTTTCTCAGGTCCTCTGCTTTTTCCCAAGCATATATGTTTTTAAAACTCTGAACTAGATCCCCTTATTGGATCTCATTTCTGCTTTATTTTAACAAAGATTTTGGTTTTATTTTTCTTCAGACAATTCAACAAGCAGTCACTAAGTTCCTACAGCATACCCAGCTGTGGGCAAATGCATCATCTATAGTATACAGTACTTTCTCTCAAATACCAGTGATGAAATAATAGTATCTTTCAATTTGCAAAGCATTTTTACATGCATAATTTTATGTTATTCTCTCTCAACTTTTGAAATAGAAAGGGCAGACATTTCCATTTTACAGATGAGAAAACTAAGGCTCAAGTTACTTGCTCAGTAACTGATGAGTCCAGTGTATTTACTAACTAGTTGCTATATAGTTCGCATGTAACTCAATTGGATTTTTCTCTCACCCATCCCCCTCTGCCCCAAACAGTGGCATCTAGATTTTATTCTCTGTTTTTTAAATCAAATAAATGAGGTTGTTTGAGGACATCAGTCCTGGCCCTAGGGCTAGGATGGGTATTATTCCTGTGACCTAAAGGGGCTTCACTTAGTCCCTTTTCCAATAGTAAAAAGATGAAGGCATTATGTCTGTGTCTTCCCCAATAAACATTTCCCTTAGAATGGATGTCATGACACATCTGTGAGCTATGGGCAAACAAAAAGTATCTGAAGGTTGAAATAATTGGGAGTAGAAATACTTTTGTGAGTTTAAGTCATGTGAGCCTGTTCAAGGAAGAGCTGCTCTCTCCCTGCTGTCCTCAGGGCCCCTCTTGGCTCTAAGGCCACCTGCTAGGCAGCCACTCCTGCTGTCCTGGGTCCTGCTCTGCCTGACTCACCGCAGGCCTATGCTGAGGATGCTTCCTGCTCCTACTGAGCCGTCCCAGGGCTGAAACAAAAGGCTGCAGCCCAGGTGGTCCTGCCCAGCTGGAAATGACCTGGCGCAGCCCTGCAAGGATGCTTTCCTCCCGGGGGGCATTCCAGCAGCTAAACCTCAGGGCGCTGGGAGAGGGTCTGTTGGGAGCGGTTACAAACCAGGAAGTCAAAGGTTTGGTGGCGTTGCCCTGAGCACACAGAGCACCTGGCAGCTACTCCAGCGTAGACCTAGAATCCTGGGAGGCTACAGTCAAGACCAGAATGACCTAAATAATACAAAATAAAAAGATCAGAATGACCTCCCATTTTCTAGAACAAATATTCATGTGCTAACATTTTTTGACTTTCAATTATAAATCAAGACTTTAAACTGGCCAGAGAAGCGGCATGCCTAAAGCTGTCATACATTTTTTAAAACTCAAAATGTACTTATTAATTTTTTTGTTTCTTAAAATGATACTTAACTCATTAGAAAATAAAATTTAGAGAAATTTTTAATACTACAGAAAACTCATGTGACATCTGTAAGTCAGACAAAAACAATGTCAATGTTTGAGTGAACATCCTTCCTAATATTTCTAACATGTTCCTCATATTGAAGAAATACGCCTATTTTCTCATAACTATTATTCATATTTCTTTCTCTTCTTAATAGCCCTGAAATTAGGCTTACAGTCCAAGAATACATTGAATATGGGGCTCCTTCCCCGTATTCCAAGAGAAACTTCTATTAGCATTTTAATGTCTTAAAATAATTTCTGTCAAAATAAACTATTTAATGTTTTTTATAAATTAGATTATATATTAGATTATATATACAATTTCTGTTTTACAATGAAGCATGAATATTTTTAACAGCAATGAACAGTCTTCATTGTAACTTCTTTTCTCATATGCTATGCCATTGTAATTTATTTAGTCTATTCAATATTTATAAATAATTAGTTTATTTCCAACTTTCAGTAGTGTAAACAATATGTATATATTGTATTTGTTCTATTTTCCTCCTGAGGATAAATTACTGGAAGGAAATGCTAAGTCAGAGACTCCACTGTATACATTTTAAAATTTGGTACATATTTCCAAGCTTGCTCTTTATAAATTTGATACAGATTTGCAGTCTCACTAACAGTAAGCACATGAGGATATCAGTGTTTTTAATACTATTTGTCATTTTAGTAGTTGAAGAAATTATTATTTTTTTTGAAGAAATTATTTAAATTTGCTTCTTTTATTTTCTTGTAACTAGTGAGTTTAGTGTGCTGACATATGTTTATTGTCCATTTTTATATCTTTCATGAATGACATATTTTTTCTTGGCCACTTTTTCTCTTGGTCTTTTCCTCATTAATTTGTATGAGCTCTTTTATATTAAGACACTAACCCCATCATTTGCAACATTGCTATACAGTATTGGTTTTTACTTGTACAAATATATCATACTTTTAAAAATGAGTTCTGATTTTCAGGTCTGCCTAAAGAAGTGTCTCCCCACCAACTATAAGCCCAAATTTTCTTCTTATCTTCTTAACCCTTTGCACTCGCTTGCTTTTTTCTTGATTCCTTTATTCTAATGCTAACCTTGTTGAGTCACACTCGACATCCGAGTGCAAAAGGTTAAGTTTATATTACACTTAATAAAATAAAATCCATCTAGAATGTAGTTTAGTGTAAGAAATATTCTTTTCAGTTTCAGCTTTCCACACATTTAAACCAGCAATAAAAAAATTGTTTGCCTGTGTTTCTCATACATTATAGGTGCTTTTACAACAGTCTAGCTGATGATTTTTAAAAATCATTAAGCCTACTGACCCCATGTTTAGCAACCTCTGCTCTGAGTTTGTCAGAAATTAGGCAAAGATGCCCTAGCATGCTTGGCTCAGTGGATAGAGCGTTGTCCTGTGGACTCAAGGGTCCCAGGTTCGATTCCAGTCAAGGGCACATGCCCGGATTGCAGGCTTGATTCCCAGTAGGGGGTGCGTAGGAGCCAGCCGATCAATGATTCTCTCTCATCATTGATGTTTCTATCTCTCTCTCCCTCTCCCTGTCTGAAATCAATAAAATAATATATATATAAAAAAGAAATTAGGCAAAGAGAAAACACCTATCATTCCATAGTAAACATCTCCAACTACCTCTACATTTATAAATCCAAGTACAATGGGAATTCTTTGATTTGGTTTGTTGTGGGGTTTTTTGCATTGGGGATAAAATAAGCCAGGACCCGTATTATGTGTGTGACCAAGACATAATCATTTTCTATTATGAAAATAAAACTTTGCCTTTCTGTGATGTACTTGGCTTTTTTTGGGCTCAGGCCCAAAGACTTGCGATGCTCTGTCTAGGTGAGTCAGCAAGCTAGTGGAAGAACAAATGGTGACAAAAGGCTGCACCCTAAGTGCCTCTGACCACAGACCACGTGATGCTGCTCTCTTGTTGCAGGGTAGAAGAGCAAGGCTGATTTTCTGTGTTAGCAGTCATTGAGATTTATGCTCTTAACTTCCTGAGGACACCAGTTTTAGGAGAGGCTTAGATAAGAATCATTAGTACCCTTGAGGTGTAGGGTAAGTGACATGTTGACTACATTCCACCGGGCCCATGTATCACTTTGACATTGAGGAAAGCAGTTTCCACTGGTGTAGGGTGGGAGATTATGTCTACAGCTGGAAGGAGAATTGGAAAAGGCCATCTTTTAGTATGGCCTGATCAATCACAATGTGCTAATTCACCGGCAATGCCCAAATCTCTGCTCTACTCTTTTACACTTCTCTTGCAGTGGATGATAGCACTGGAGTTATAAACTGCATCTGCTGGAAAAAGTTGACTGATACCGAGTCTTCCTCAGGTAATTTCATTTGCCACACTCCTTTGCTTTTCAGCTGACCAGTGGATTTTACTCAAGGCAGCTCATCAGAACAGCTGTAGGGCCTAAATTTTCACATTTACCCACTGATGAGTTACATTGACTATCTTGAAGCACTGCACTGCAGAGAGCTTTGGCTTCCCTGCAAACTGGTACTAAAGGGGAGCCACTTGGTTTTATTTTCTCCCATTACTTTGGTGCTCACTTCCTCCTAATCTACAGGAATGGGACTAGGTTACTAAGAATTTCAGCATTTCACTTTTACTAACCCAGTCATTACCCAAATCAAGATGTTTTAGCCCAGTGGTCGGCAAACTGCGGCTCGCGAGCCACATGCGACTCTTTGGCCCCATGAGTGTGGCTCTTCCACAAAATACCACGTGCGGGCGCGCACGTACAGTGGGATTGAAACTTCGTGGCCCATGCGCAGAAGTCAGTTTTCGGCTCTCAAAAGAAATTTCAATCGTTGTACTGTTGATATTTGGCTCTGTTGACTAATGAGTTTGCCGACCACTGTTTTAGCGTAATTGCCAGTCAGGTCAGAATTCCCTTGCTCCCTCCGGGCATGTCACTTGGCCAAAGAAGATTTTGAGACTTTTCCTCTTATGTGGTTGCCACTAACTTCTATGCTGCTGTTCAGATCCTAATTTTTAAAAAAATGTCTACATGTTCAACAACTGTACCAGAAATTCTAACATTGATGAGAATGAGAAGATAGGATTCCTTTGAAGTTAGCCATTAAGTAATATAAACGGAAAAATTATATAGTAAACACATAAACTGTAACTGAAACAGCATTTAAAATTTCTTGAGTGTATTTTAATGGGTGGTTTTTTGAGTTGCTTAACTTCATAATATTAAAAAAATACGGTGCAATGTTGGTGATCATTTTGGTTCTAGAGAAGCTACAGAAAGTGGGACCTTGTTTGTCCTGTTTTACGACATAGACAGTATGGTACCATGCACAGTGGGGTTATCCAATATATATTGCCTGCTGTCATATCTAACATCCAGTATCTATCTCGTATTATACATAGTAACGTGTAACCCTTGGAATGGTTTCTTCTTTCCTTTCTGCCATTTCCTGTCAGAATTTCAATCCCCTGCTTTGACTATACTGACTAATGGATACTACTTTGCCTAATTTTCTGTTGCATCTACATTTAGAATTTGACCATCATTTTTACATAACTTTCGTATTCCCCTTTCCTAATTTGAGAAAATCTAAATCAATGTCACTGTAGGAAGTTTGCTTAGGAAGTGTTGTAGATTTAAAAAAAAAAATAAGAAAGACAACAGGTTTTTATGCAGATATCTCAGAGGCAGGAAATAAACCTATGAGATAATCAAATACCTGAATTTGCATATGTCTAGCGTATTAAAATCATTTGAAGATTTATGATTGTTGTATTGCCACAGTCTTCATTTAGAAGGTGTAGGTTTGTGTGTGTGTTTTCTTCAGAAGATAGAGTTTGAATATGCATACTTGTTTCATGCCAAGGGTCAGCGCTTTTTCTTTATAGAGCCAGATGGTAAATGTTTTCTGCTTTGTGGGCCACATGGTCTGCCTTTCAACTATTCAGCGCTGCCATTATAACACAGAACAGCCATAGACCATACATGAACAGCATGGCTCTGTTCCAATAAAACTTTATTTATAGAAACTGGTTGTGGATGGAATTGGCCCATAGGTCATGGTTTGCAGACCCCTTTTTTAGCCATTGTTTTAATTTTTATAGCTCTTTTTTAAAGAAATGACATCATCAGGAATATTATATAACTCTTATACTTAGTAATTTTTAGGTAAAATTGCTGTCAATACTGAGAGTGTGGTTTTTTTAAAAATATCTCTATCTAGATGAATACATAGATGAACAATTGGGGTGGACAGACTGAAAATTAATTGAAAATTGCTTTGAGAATAAAAATAAAGAAGGTAAGAGAACAGGAAAAAAGCCTGAAAATGATTCTCATCATGTTATATACGGAGTGGCATCTTTAAATTGTTCCTGACTAGCCCATTTTCTCCTTTTAGTTTAATTGCCCCCAGTTTTAAAGCTTTCCACTGGAAAGTGGCCAATGAAGACTGATTTTTTTAAAATCAAATTTTATGTTCCAGTCAGTTGAGGTATAAGAATATGATATTAACTCCTATAAATGTCACATTGAATGTAGCATTTGGAGTTAGCTTATGAAGAAAGTTAAGAAAGCTGGGCCCTTAATACTAGAATTTTAAAGAGGGCTTATCTTACAGCATGGAATAGACCACTTAAAATGAAATTCTGTCAGGCTCTAGCCATCTCGTTATATTCATTAAATCACAAAGCTTGAGCTTTTTTTTTTTTTTTTCCTTTTGGTAGTTTCGTGAACCCTTTAAATGAAAGCTACTCAGCACCTTTTTCTCAGACCAGCCATCAGTCAGATCATTTCAACAGTATGATATGAAGCATTTATTATCACCTATACTGTCTGAAAAATGGCAGTGAGACTTATAAAGGCGTTTAAAATTCAGCCTAAGTAGGAGAGGACTTGGGGATGGAAAACCTTTTAAAAAGTAATACTTGGGTATTTTTGAAGAAACCCAGTACGCTGAGTGACATTAATGCTGATTGTGTCTAGATTCCTAGCTGTTGGTTACTGGATACATGAAGTCCTCCGTGCTCCTGAGGTTGCAGTTTCCCTTGGTATAATAGATGTATTCATCTAAGTTGTGTTAGGTTAAAGAGCAGAATATTTGATTAGTAGTCCCAAAGAGAGATTCATTTCTTTGTAGGAACCCTAGTATATGACAAACCAAAAATAATACGATAAAAAAGAAATAATAAAACGATAGTAGGAAGTAAATCAGCACTTAAAAATGTTGTTGGTTCAAGTAGATAACAATATTGAAAAAGAGGTAAACTCCCTCCCTCGCAGCTTCCATAAAGTAACCCAAAGAAGGTAGACTTGTATATTTATTCCAATAAAGATCATAAAGATCAGGGTATATATGTTAAGCTCTCCTGAGTCCCTTTTAAAATACTGAAAGTTATCATCCGTGACTAGAGAGATAGCCCAAAAGATTTTCTCCAAAACTTTTATGTAATAAAATGAAGTGAAAGAGAAAGAATGCAATGGAATGGGAAAAGTGGAAGTAGTACGTATAACTTGACAAAGCTTCCCTAAAAATCTTTCAGAAATTAACAAAGTATTCAAAAGAGATGAAGGGCTTATACGTAAAGAATACAGAGAGTACATCATTGATGTTTCTATCCTTCTCTCCCTCTCACTTCCTCTCTGAAATCAATAAAAATATATTTTTAAAAAAAGAAAAAAAGAATACAGAGAGTAGATCATCCTATATAATAAAAGCCTAATATGCTAAGTGTCCGGTCGTCTGGTTGTCCATTCAACCAATCAAAGAATAATATGCTAATGATATGCTAAGGCCGCTCAACCGCTTGCTATGATGGGCACTGACCACTGGGGGCAGATGGGGTCCGGCCAATTGGTACTGAGCGAGATGGGCCGGTCACGCCCTGGAGCCCTCCCGCAGTCCCTCCCTGGCTGGCCGACCTCCCATGTCCCTCTCCAGCCCCGATTGTGCACCGGTGGGGTCTCTTGGCCTGGCTTGCGCTCTCTCGCAATCCGGGACCCCTTGGGGGATGTTGGAGAACCAGTTTCGGCCCAATCCCGCAGACAGGCCGAGGGACCCTACTGGTGCACAAATTCGTGCACTGGGCCTCTAGTCTTATATAAAAACACACAGCCTCTCTGGCAAATTAAAAGCAAAATGAAAGATTATGGAGTTACTAGAGGCCTGGTGCACGAAATTCGTGCACAGGTAGGGTCCCTAGGCTTGGCTGGCGATCAAGGCCAATCAGGGCCTTCTGGCTGCTGGCCAGGGCCTTCCTTTGTTCTGCACCACCCCCGGGTGCTCAGCGCACGTCATAGCAAGCAATTGAATTCCTGGTCTCCAGGTCGAACTCCCGAGGGGACACTTTGCATATTAGCCTTTTGTATATATAGATTACCTATTTTCTAAGGTATTAAAAATCCAAATAACTGCCCTAGCTGGTTTGGCTCAGTGAATAGAGTGTCAGCCTGCAGACTGAAGGGTCCCAGGTTCGATTCTAGTTGAGGGCACATGCCCAGTGGGGGGTTTGCAGGAGGCAGCCAATCAATGATTCTCGTTGCTGTTTCTAACGCTCTCTCTCTCTCCCTTCCTCTCTGAAATCAATAAAAATATTTTTTAAAAAATCCAAATTACTGAAGCCAGTGAGGGAGCCACAAGCATGCATACATGGCTGGTGACACCTTGTAGAAAGAAAATACTTTGATTTATTATTTTTTTTTTTTTTGGCAAACATTCTGACAATATGTAATGAACTAGGAACCGATTTGTACTTTTCTCCCCAGTAATCCCCAATGAAAAGCCTCAAAGAAAAGAAAATGATTTTGTCCAGAGGGCTTAATTTTTTTTTTTCACAAATAGCTGACGTTTATTGAATTCTTCCTATGGATCTGGCATTGTGCTAAGCTCAAAATGTAAGAGTTAACTTAGATCATGCACAACAACTCTATGTATTAGATGGACACTGTTAAGTTTATAGTTTTAAGTGGCATGAGAATGAGTCTGTGTGTGTGTGAGAGAGAGAGAGAGAGAGAGAGAGAGAGAGAGAGAGAGAGAGATTAGCCTAGTTACCCAACAAAGATGAGAGGTGAGAGATTAGACTGTTGAGCACCTAGGACATCTGCCTAAGGTGAATTTGCTTCCCCCTACACAGAACCACAAATCCAGACTCTTAGGCCCCCTTTCCCCTTCCTCCAGACCTCAGTCTCACTGCAAGGACACTTTTTAGGGTTGTTGAGAGCTATTGCCACCAAACCCATTGAACCCATACAGAATTCTGCTCAGGTCCACACAGAGCCCTTTTGCACTGATGATGTAGGGCTTCTAGACTCTGTTCCCTTCACTCTACTTTTGAATAATTGCAGCTTAATGCCTTTTATTCAGTAGAGGATCTTTTAAAGTTATGCAGATTTCCTATGTAGAACAACTAATCCGAAGTAGAATAAATAAATGTCTTGTGATGGTGTTACCCCCAAAGTAGCTCACAAATGTGGTGGAGTGGTTATGTTATACATTTCTTTCTTTCCTTCTGGCCCTAACAACTACAGCTGCTCCAAGTGCAAGAGAACTGAGCTTAACGTCCCAGCTTAAGAAGCTGCAAGAGACCATTGAGCAGAGAACAAAGATAGAAATTGGGGACATTATCCGGGTCAGAGGTTATGTCCGCACGTACAGAGAAGAGCGAGAAATTCATGCCACTGTTCATTGTAAGCAAAAGATATTTCTGCCAAAATGGTTGTTATTCTGAGGGGGTGTCCAGTAGTAAACTTGTTTAGCTAAAAGTCAAACTTCTAAGTAGTTCAAATAAAGAAGATTAACTATTTAATGGAGGAAATTACATTTTATAATATGCTTTCTCTGGAAAAGCAGCATTTCTTAAATTTATTTTAAAGAGAAGTAACTATGAACAAATTGGGAAAGAAAACACATGATTTATTATGTACAGTTGGAAAATTTATTTGGATAGCACAGTAGTTTCTAAAGTGCTTTGAAGTTCCAAGTGTGGATCCATTTAGGGCAGTGTTCATATTCTTCAAAATGATGGAGATTTCTTGAGTACTGTTAAGCTCATTAACTTTGAACGAAAACAGCTAATTAGATATATGACAGTCCAGTATCATCTGCGTGATGCCCTTTGCACTGCTCTGGCTGGTGTTTGCTTGGGAATCTCTAGGAGGACCCCTGTTGTCCATCACTGTAATAGCTGAACGAATAAGCCTATGTGCTCGCCCTAGTCCCAGTCCACCCTGGCCGAGCATGTGACATTTAGGGCATTGCCTTCCCTTTTGTATGATAACTGGGAACTATTTAGTGCATCTAGACTGTGACTCCTGGGCACCAACAAGACCCTCTGAGTGCCTCATTTACTGTCATCCTAGCAGCAGTTTGGACAAGGGAAAGAATTGACCTTGATGTAATTTCTGTGATATATTTCCCCCCTCGGCTTCTTAGATAAAGTAGATGATCCAGTATGCAACATTCAAATTGCAAGGATGCTTGAGCTGCCCAGTATCTACAGGAAAGTTTATGACCAGCCTTTCCATAGCCCAGTCCTAGAAAAAGAAGCACTGAGGTAAGTTATGGCCAATCACCGCGGAAGATGTGAGTTCAGCAGAAAGGCCATGCCAAGGGGTCCCTGATGCTGGAGTGGCCCTGGGTTCAAATCCTGAAACCATCATCTTACTCATGTGAGGTTTTGGGCACATCTGCTCATCCTCCATGTGCCTCAGTGTCCTCGTCCGTAAAGTGAAGATGAAAGCAGTGCAGATGTTCCAAGGTTGTTGTGAGGAAAATATACATGTAACTAGGGTCCCTGAAGGAGTTGAGTCGTTCTCAACCAGGGCTGGTCTTACTCTTTTGTGTGTGTGGGGGGGGGGGGGGCGGAGGGGGGGGCGGAAAAACAGGAGGAGTAAGAATATATGGGTATTTTTTAGTACATGTATGCATCAAAGAACTCTGGGAAAAAACAGAATCAGTAATAGTGGATGCTAAGGAGGTGGGAACTGGGAGTAGGATAGAAAGGAGACTTCACTGTGTACACTTCAACTTTAAAAAAATATATGATTTTTATTGATTTGAGAGCGAGAGGAAGGGAGAGAGAAAAACATTGATGAGTGAGAGAAACAGCAATCGGCTGCCTCCTGCATGCCCCCTAAACCCTGGGTATGTGCCCTGACTGGAAATCATACTGGCGATCTCTTGGTGCACATGACAACACTCAATCAACTGAGGCACACCTGCCAGGGCACACTTGTTTTTAATGTGTACATATTACATATTTTTAAATTATATTAAAAAATAACCCAAACGATAGATCTGTATAAAGTAAAAAGTGAAATTCCTCCATTGTCCTGTCTCCTGCCTCAGAGCCATGCCCTAGAGGTTACTACTGTCTCTAGGTTGGTATGTACCCTTTTAGACATTTTTTTCTGTGCAAACACAAGAATATCTACCCATATATTCTGTGGGTTGTCATTTGCTTTTTTACAAAAATGGGATCATATCTTACATACTGTTCTGCAACCTGACTTTTCTTCTGAAGCGATCATGAATATCTTAGTTCTTGTCATCCTGCCTCATCCTTTTAAACAACCTACACATTGTCCATAGTATGAGTTGTCCTTTATGTCAAAGAAAGCATCAATACAGTGTTGCTTTTCCTAGCCAAGTTTCTGTTTTCAACACACCAGAAAGGAACAGAGGTGATCATTTTCTACATAGCTTTTCACCACTTCCCCCAGCAAAAATCCAGGTGTCCTGGACCTTACCAATCTCACATGTTTGCTGAGTGAAAAAGCCAACGAATTCCTCATGAAGAACAGAGTGCAGACCTTTTACCAGCAGGAGTTGGAAATGGTGGAGTCTCTGCTGTCCCTTGCCAATCAGCCTGTGATTCATAGCGCCTGCTCCAAGCAAGTAAGTGCAGGCTGCCCATGGGAGAATTCGAGTCCACTGCCCCAAATCGGCAGCTGAAGGGTGTGAGTGAACGTGACTGTGGTATTCAGATTCACAGGGTGGACCAGGGAATAGAGGCTATGGTTCAATCACATGTCCTTTCTATTCTGGGAAGGTTACTGACCTCTTAAGAATTTCAAATGAGAATGGACCTGCCCTTTTCCTCTCGCTTAATCTCATTAAGCTTAATCATTGAGTAGAGAAAAAAATAGTCTAAACATCATAGTACTTAGTTCTTAGTACTCACTGAGATGGGCATTTAATTTCACCAAGAGTCAAATGTTGGGGAAATAAATGAGAAGAGGTAATTACCCTTCCAAAATTATTTATTGAACTTGAACCAAGGCTTTTACTGATTTGCTGTTTCTTCTTCAGAATAAGGTTAACCTATTGCATTTCAGGAGTTTGAATGAAGGCCAAGTTGTATTCATCCTGCTTTATATGTAGAAATTTCAGCAAATGCTTTAAGTCATTGTTATTTCTCCTGGAAAGCGCTGTTCCCATTTTTTCATCCCTAGTGTTACAGGTGAACTTCAGTTGTTTGGCGCTTCCATATTTGCTTGGAATTAAGAATTATTTGAGACTTTGGTGTTAGGCTTTTCCTTTTATTTCAACTCTTGGGTTTGTTGTTGTAACGTGACTTGTGTTTATTATTTCATTGATTTCAACAGTGGATGATCTCTGCTTAAATGTCACCTTCTTGACCTCCTTGGCCGTCTGCTCTAATGGTCACCTACTTCCTCACTAGGTTATCACCTGTGTTCATATCTCTCCTTATTTGTTCACCTGCCTGTTCCTCCACCAGAATTTAAGTTCTCTATGAGCAGATGTCTCATCTGACTTATTCTCTGTCCTCTAGAACCAGGGCCTAGGACAATTCTGTCAGAAAGTAGGTTTTCAATAATTATCAGTTAATTGAAGAATGAATGGTTTTTAAAAATTCAAATAGTCCCTGAAAGTATCTACTTAAAAGTAAGTTTCTTTCCCATCCTCCCTCCTTTCTCCAGAGACAAGCACTAGTGTTACTAGTGTCACAAATATCCATCTGGAGATAGTCTGCGTATGTAAACTAGAAGTAGTTGTATCCCCCCTTTTTTTACACAAATGGTATCATGCTAAACACTAGTATATCCCTAGCTTTTCATTGAACAGTATGTCTTATAGATCCTTTCCTAGCCATACATAGATTTGCCACTATAGAATAATCTTTTGTTACATGTCCCATAATTTAGATAACCACCCTCTCCATTCCTGGACTGTTTAGATGTTTTCTGATCTTTTGCCATTACCAACAGGACTGTTCTGAATTCCCTTGTTAGGTAACATAAGTTATTCTTCCGGCTTCTGGCAGAATAGATATCACGTCCCCATCCAACTTCCTAGGCACAACCACTGCTTCTCAGTTTCATTCATGAACCTAATTATCTCTTCCTGACACCAGGCTGTGTGTCCAGTGACCCATGATTTTGTACACAGAGATGAGGGATATTGTTTCAGGAAACACCAAGGCGGAGAGGGTCATGACTGGCCGCTTTGTCCTGTGCCATCATCACTTCTAAACAGTTGCAGCTCTCCAGCTGTGCCCTGACAGCAAGATTGACCTTCTTCCATTTAATCATTTAGAGGGGGCTCAATGCCAAGTTGGCCTCCAAGGACTTCTGACCATTCTGCTGGCATGTTTGGAAGGAAAAACTTTGAAGCTTAGTGAAGACCACTTTCTTCCTGTAAACCAGCTCTTCTGCAAAGGCTCTAATTAAGTAGAGAGACTTGAGGTCCCTGAGGACTAAAAGGCTCCTCCAGCCGAAACCGGTTTGGCTCAGTGGATAGAGCGTCGGCCTGCGGACTCAAGGGTCCCAGGTTCGATTCTGGTCAAGGGCATGTACCTTGGTTGCGGGCACATCCCCAGTAGGGAGTGTGCAAGAAGCAGCTGATCGATGTTTCTCTCTCATCGATGTTTCTAACTCTCTATCCCTCTCTCTTCCTCTCTGTAAAAAATCAATAAAATATATTTAATAAAAATAAAAATAAATAAAAGGCTCCTCCATTCAAAACAGAAGGATTGCCATGATACCTTTTGAAATGCTTAGAGAAGAAACGTGTGTCTGCCCAGTGCTGTATGTTTAAAAAGCAATGTATATGGCACTTTATTTGTTTTGTCTTTGGAAACTATTTTTCCATCAATTATGAATTGTTCCCTCACATGGCTCTGCTTGGGGAGGTCAGTGTCATTCAATCGAATCCAGTTTAATTGAGCCTGAGAAACTAGGCATGCTTTATAGCGATGGTGAAACCCTAGATCTTTTGGTACTTTGTGTTGTCATACAGATGAAAGCTTCACAAAAAAATCATTGTGATAGTGTTATAGTTGATAGGGATAGGGAGAGTGGGTTTGAATGCTTTCCCCTTTGTTTTTCATCGTGGCTCTTCTTAGCAAGTCCAGAAACCTGATAAGCAGGCTTTGCAAATCCATTGTTTCTTTGACAGCTGGATAAATGTTGAGTTTGTTTGGAAATGAAGACTATATATATATTTCAGAGATCCACCCAGTTCCTGACCCGCAATGAGGAGAGGCCTGCTAAGGCTCAGCATGTTCAGCCAGTCAGTTTTTTCCTCTCAGTAGCTTCGGTTTCCTGAATCGGATGAGTCTGCTCTTGCTCTTTAGAAAAAGACAAGAAAGACACAAATCCCAGGCCAGGAAGAGCTACTGGCTAGAAGAGATGATTGGAGGTTCTACTCTGGAGGCTGTGTCTTTATAAGCAGCAGGGAGATATGTCCCGAGGTCAGCTGAGGCAAATGTTTTTGGAAAGGAAGCTTCACATGTTGTTTATATTTACAGAGAACCTTTTCTGTTGGGTCCGCCTTGTTCACAGCTGAAACTGTGCTTTTGAGCTCGCAGGCCTGGCACCCTGTCTTCCTGCTGCTTGGTCTTACTGAAGTCGGGGAGGAGGAAGCAGGCTTTATGTATGATCTGGGGATAACCTCGAGTCTTTTTTAATGACAGGAATAATTATGTAACAACATTTCTAGTTAGTTTCCAACTTAGTTCTGTCTTGATAAAGATGTAATATTAACTCGGCCCTTAAGAATCCTTATATTAAATTGACTAAAGAAAATGAATCTCCTTAGAAGTATGAAGATTAAGTAGTTATAAAGTTTTGTGGGGGAGCCTATGTTAGGTTGTGTTTTCCCTAAGTAAGAGGACTCGTATATGTAATTAAAAATGGCTTTGTCTGGAGCCCTCCTGAGTAAAAAGATGTGTGGCTGAGGATTGGTAAGGTGTTTATTCTAAGCACATCCAGATAGCTTTTCTGCCCGTGGGAGTCATCAAATATTTCTGGGCCTTATTCTCCCTTCAGAGAAGGGGTGCTGTCATACGTGGAATGTTTGTCAACTTTAGGCCCTAATGTTCTAATGACCAGGTTCTGCAGCTTGTTCTGTTAAGGAAAAGCTTAGAGTACAATTTAAGAGTCTTAGCTCAGCCGGTGTGGCTCAGTGGTTGAGTGTCGACTTATAAATCAGGAGGTCACAGTTCAGTTCCTGGTCAGGGCACATGCCCAGGTTGCGGGCTCGATTCCCAGTAGGGGGCGTGCAGGAGACAGCCGAACCATGATTCTCTCTCATCATTGATATTTCTATTCCCTCTCCCTTCCTCTTTGGAATAAATAAAAATATATTTTAACAAGAGCTTTAGACTCCCCTCTTCAGCCCAGGAAAGCATAAACATTTGCCAAGATCTATTAGATTAAAACAGTGCCTGTTAGGGAGGCCTCTTCTAGAAAGAGATGGTTTCTCAGAGATGGATTGTCAACACTCAAGGCCATTTGAGAGTTCCTTTCCTCTCCCTGTCACTTTGAGGAAGTGTTGTGGGCATATCTCAAGCACATTCCCTTTTTCAGCATCTTTACCAGTCAGTACCTTTCACTGGAGATAGGACTTGGCCTTCAAACACTTTTTTGGACACTTTGCCATGTTTCTTTCATGCTCTGATCTTTTTAAATCTTTGACAAATTTGTCACATTAAAAATGAATCTATATCTGTAGCTGGTTTGGCTCAGTGGATAGAGCGTTGGCCTGCAGACTGAAGGGTCCTGGGTTCGATTCTGGTAAAGGGCACATGCCTGGGTTGCGGGCTCGATCCCCAGTAGGAGGTGTGCAGGAGGCAGCCAATCAGTGATTTTCTCTCATCATTGATGTTTCTATCTCTCTCTCCCCCTCCTTCCTCTCTCTGAAATCAATAAAATATATATACACACACACACACACACACACATATACATTTTTAAAAAATGGATCTGTACCTTGAAGGACAATTGTTGTTCACTGCTTTGTTGTAGGAATGAACTGAAAATCCCTAATGGAATAATCAGAAGGATACATCCTCTATAATATTTCCATTGACTCCACCAATGTTTTATTAATCAACTTCTGTGTGCCAGGGGGAAGGTGGTCAAGATGAAATACAGCCCTAGCCGGTTTGGCTCAATGGATAGAGTGTTGGCCTGCAGATTGAAGCGTCCTGGGTTTGATTCCGGTCAAGGGCACATGCCCGTGTTATGGGCTCAATTCCCAGTAGGGAGGGTGCAGGAGGCAGCCTATCAGTGATTCTCATCATTGATGTTTCTATCTCTCTCCCTCTCCCTTTCTCTCTGAAATCAATCAATCAATCAATCAATATATATAAAAGATGAAATACAAAGTCCCCAATTCAAGAACCACACAGTCTAGTTAACCCTAGGACATGGCTGAAAACCTAGCTTCCTTGGGATAAGAAATAGGATGACCTGATTACCTCTCTAGGCAGACCTGTCTCCTAGAGAAGGGAAGAAACATTGAAATTGAGGAGACAGCAAACTGACAGCAGTTGAGTTCCTTCCATATGGTGGGTGGTCTTGCTTCACTCTAGGACCCCTGTCCACCTTTAGCCCCCGGAGAGGTCTCTGCAGAGCTATTTGCTGCCATTGTTCTTCATTTAAAATAAAGAGACTGTTTAATACTTTCTACATGCTGGAATCCCCAGCTTATTTCAGTGTGTGTAAAATTCTTTGAAGTCCTTAGGAAGAGATTGTATACAGCCAAGATTTTTTAAAATATATTTTTATTGATTTCAGAAAAGAAGGGAGAGGGAGAGAGAAATAGAAACATCAATGATGAGAATCATCGATTGGCTGCCTCATGTACATGCCCTACTGGGGACTGAGCCCACAACCTCGGACATGTGCCCTTACCTGGAATTTAACTGTGACCTCCTGGTTCATAGATTGATGCTCAACCACTGAGCCACACCGGCCGGGCTATAGCCAGGGTTTTAATGAAAAAGAAAAAGAAAGAACTAATATGTATACAGTGTTTTAGTAATGAATTAAAAAAATATTGTCCATTTGAGTTTTCCATTTTATATTATTGAATTAACCAAAAAATCATAACTACCAGGTAAGGTGTGAAACAGTTATCAGATATAATCCTGCCAGAACAAACTTCCTTAAATACCATCCTGCTAGGCAGGTGCATACCTGGATCTTTTTGACTCAGCAGATAAAAAGCCTGTTGGGTGAATTCATAAACCAGTTGGTCTAGGGAGTTGCTCTCATGTGCTATAAGATGGAACTTACTTTTTTTTTTTCCCTTTTTCTTCTTTCCACAGGCAGATTTTAAGAATGACACCACATCCAAGGCAATTCATAGTATATTTAAGAATGCTATAAAGCTCCTGCAGGAGAAAGGATTCATTTACCAGAAAGATTGTGGTTTTGATAACCTCTTCTATGTAAGAGACTTGCATCTTAATATTTTTCCTTCTTAGCTTCAACTGCAAATATGTTTATTACTTAAGAATACCTATTTACTGTTTTTAAAAATCAATCATTAAAGACTCACATAAAGTAAGGAACTCCAAGGTGCCACATTTAACAGTATATCCTTCTAGACATTTATGCATTTATACATACACACATATAAATATATGTTCCTGTGGCTTTCTTTGTTTTACAAAAAAAGTGATCATTCTCTAAGCCAGCATTTCTCATCCTCAACACTATTTGGGCCAAATGATTCTTTGTCATGGGGCGGCGGGGGGCTGTCCTTTGCATTGTGGGCTATTTAGCAGCATCCCTGGCCTTCACCCACTAGATGCCAGTAGCAGCCCTCCTCCCCCCCCCCTCCGCCAAGTTGTGGCAACCAATAATGTCACCAGACATTGCTAAGTGTCCCCTGGGACAGTTAAGAACCACTGCTCTAAATAATGCTCAGCAACTTTTTTGACACCAAAATAGCACACAGCATCCTTCCATGTTACTACTTATAAATCTACCTCATTCTTTTTGACGTCTGCTTAGTATTCCATGTTATGAAAACTTGCCATAAATGTTTTAACCCCTTCTCTCTGATGGACATTTATGGTGTCTCCAACTTTTGCTCTCACAAATAGTGTTGCTATGGCTATTTTTGCATAACTGCTTTTGTGAACTTATGTAAATATTTCTGTAAGGTTGACTCTTAAAAGAGGAATTGCAGGAGCAAAAGCATGTACCTCTAAGCTTTTGGTCAACATAGTCTGATAGGTCGCCCAAAAGCTTGCACCAGTTGACGTTCTCACTAGGGGTATAAGTGCTTGCTTGTCTCATACTTTCAGAGTTAAAAGTTCACCTCTCACTGCCTGTCTTTAATATTGGAGGAGCCAGGCTGAAACCGGGCCTCTTCATGACCATTGATATTGGGAGCATAGCTGTGGCTTCAGCTACAAGTGATTGTCCTGGAGACAGATCCAAATTCTGAGGCATCCCAAGGGGAATGATTTATAGGCATGATTCCCAAGGGGAAGCTTCCTTAATAGGACACTTTCTTGATAATGATTTAATCTAGTGATTTGTGATTTTAGAGCAATTTTAAAAATTCAAAGGTGTTTTAAATAATATTTGACTAGCTTTTGAAAAGGGTATTGCAATCTGTATAAGGGTGACTGCAGTCCACTCCCCCTCGGGATGGGAAGGCCTTTCAGGAGTTAGTTGGTTGCAGAAGCTCATGATGGACAGCTCACCTTAATAACGCCCCCACCTGCACCTACCCACACGCAGTCACATTGCCACTGGGAGACTCCAGGGTTGGCCAACTGAGTCTATAGAAAGCAGCTCTTCTGAGGAGCAGCAGGACCATTGGGCAGCAGTCCATAGCTGAGGTGTGGCAGCGCTAGGGCACTTCCTCCTATGAATCAGTATGAGCTGGAATGGGGTGATGAAGCAATAATTGCTCTCTCTTCCTCAATAGAACCATTCTTCTTTCCTGACTTCACTCCTCCCCTTTCCACTTAACTGCCTGGCCTTGTTGGTTTGTGTTTTCCTGAGGGCCTGGCCTCAGTGAAAGAATTATTACAGTAATGTAGACACTTCTTTTTATATAATGCTTTCCAGCTTTCAGCAGTTCTCACCCAATTTAATCTTTTAAAAATATATATATATTATTGATTTTTTACAGAGAGGAAGGAAGAGGGATAGAGAGTTAGAAACATTGATGAGAGAGAAACATCGATTAGCTGCCTCCTGCACACCCTCTACTGGGGATGTGCCCGCAACCAAGGCACATGCCCTTGACTGGAATCGAACCTGGGACCCTTCAGTCCGCAGGCCGATGCTCCATCCACTGAGTCAAACCAGTTAGGGCCAATTTAATCTTTACAATAACTTTGTGAAAAGGCAGGCAATATCAGTGTCCCCATTCTTAAATCAGGTCACTCTGTCAGTCCCATCAAACAAGCACTCCGGATATACAGGGTGGGGCAAAAGTAGGATTAAGTTGTGAGTACGCAAAACAGAGTTTATTCTTTTTTTTTTTTTTTTATGGAACACTTCACGAAATTTCGTGTCATCCTTGCACAGGGGCCATGCTAATCTTCTCTGTATCGTTCCAATTTTTTTAGTATATGTGCTGCCGAAGCGAGCACCAGAGTTTATTCTTGTACGTATAAAAAATACGAACAACTGTAGACCTACTTTTGCCCCACCCTATATGTATTTGTTTGCATGCTTTTGTTTTGTTCTTCCTCTTTTCCTTCCTTCCTCTTTTTCCCCTTCTATTTTTTTGTTTTGTTGTTGTTGTTGTTAGATTTACTACTGAACATGAAGGGAGACTCATTTGTCTGGTTTCCTCTTATCTGAGCTGGTTGAGAAAGGAACTAGGTTAGGTTTAAAATATAAGGTGTGGAACACTGAATATTGTATGCTAGCCTTTACTCATGCTTTTAAAAAAGAATAAACTATATAAATATGCTCATAAGTGCATATAACATCTCTAGAAGGATGTGCAGGAATCTAGTAACAACTACTGGTTTTGGAAAGGGGAACACAGAGCTTAGGTCTCAGTGCTGGGAGGAAGTCTGACCTTTGAAGACAAAAAGGGTCTCAAGGGATAGGCTAGATTTGTTCTCTTGCTAGCTTCTTACAGTTTTATTTCCTTCGTTTTTCCTTGCAGTTGGGAGGAGGAATAAAACGAATGAAACTCAAGGCAGGTGTCAAAGACCAGAGGAAAGAGTCCTGGGGTTGAGATCAAAGACTTTGGTCCCTTGTGCCCCCTCAGAAATATAATAAATAAGAGAAATTCAATGAATGCGTTATGAATGTTTAAGAGGAAAGTTGCTCGTTAAGAGAATTCCAGTTTCTCTTTACATCATGGCCTCATGAGCCACCCCCTGTGGACTGTACCTCTAGGTCAGCTACAGAGCAACAAGCTGCTGAGCGACTGAACTGATTTGACAATAGGCCAAGTATTGAAAACCATGTTGTTGGTGTAGGGATGATGATTGTTATGAAATATTTAGAAACTATCTTAAATACTAATTTGGGAGTCTGGATGACACAACCTCTGTGTTAATTAACAACACTTTCTCTCTGAACTTTTTTTCCTACTTAGGTAACCAAAGAAGACAAAGAACTGCACAGAAAGATCCATCGTATCATTCAAGAAGACTGCCAGAAACCAAACCGTAAGTGGTGTGTGTAACACACAGGTGTCCGGATGCGTTGGAAGGGAATGTTTCCTCCCAGACAAGGGCTGGAGAGTCAGGAGACTGGAAGTATGACTGATCAAGATACCTGCCCTCTCAGAGCCTCAGGTCCCTCCTCTCTAAAGTGAGTTAAGTTAGGCTCGCACAGTCGTCCTGACCTTAGCTACACATAAAATTCAACCTTGGAACTTTTTTGAGCATATGAGTACTCAGATTCCACTCTTGGGGATTCTGATTCACAAGGGGATGGAGTAGACATGACAGGTGAGCTCCTCAGGGGATCCTGCTACAGTGAGGCAAGCCACTGGGCTAGGACTTTTTTTGCTGTTGTTGTTTAATTTATTTTAGAGCAAGAGAGTAAGGAGGGAGGGAGAAAGAGAAAAAGATAAACATCGGTTTGTTGTTCGACTTTTTTGTGCATTCATTGATTGATTGTTGTATGTGCCCTGACTGGGGTTTGAACCTGAAACCTTGGTGTATTGGGACAATGCTCTAACCAACTGAGCTACCCGGCCAGGGCCTGGGCTAGGATGTTTTGATGTCCTTCTGGCTCTCATGTTCTCTGTGGTTTATGTTATTTCTTGTTTACTCTTGCCCCTTGCCTTTGAACCCAAACCTTAAATTTTCTTCTCTTCTGACATCAAGCCCTTCAGTGTTGGGAGGAATGGTTCTAGACATTACAGTTTATGAACAGTGTAATTCAGTCACCCTGAAACCTAATAATTTGAAAAAGAAATGGTTTAGAAAATAGTTGGTTTTAGTGGAGCTAGGTCAGCCCCTAGTGGTTAGAAACTCAAACGGTAGGTAGTCTGACAACAGACATTGCAATTTTCATACTAGGTAGAAAGAGAAGAAAGCATTAGTCCTATCTGTAAGTCCTGTGTAAGCTGATCCGTCTTAAAGGTGACTTTTCAAAGTCTGTCTTTTGCAGACAACTGTTGGAATATGTCAAATGACAAATGTTGGAATATGTCAACAAATGACACTAGAAGGAAAGTGAAAAGGTTTGTTAATGATCGTAGGTCTCCTCATCCTGCTTTCCTTCTCTCCAGAGAAGTCCACCTCCAGTCCTTTCAGCCCACACATGCCTGGCGCCTGGACCTGTTCCAGACTGAGTCACTGGATAGAGCTGGACCAGGTCTCTAGCCCTGGTGTTTGATATGCAGCCCTATTTAGCTTTTAAGAACCGATGAGGTCAGAGTCCAGAGTGGCATGATGACAGATCTTAAAATAAACTTAAAGCAACCAATTATTTGAATGTAGTGTTTGTGGATTTCATTCAATGCATTCAGAGCAATAAGAACACATATCCTTTAGTTGGTGTGGGGGAGACCCATCTATCCACAATTTAAGGAGCTTTTAAGAGCAGTGAAATGTGGGATTTCTCAACCAAGAAGGCACAAGAGGCTGCTTCCCATGTAACATCCTTCACTCATCCTAGTCCCAGGCCACCTGGCCAGATTCTCAATTTTGATCTGCATTAGGAACAGAATGGATTGAAATAATCCTAGGGCCTGATAAAGCAAATGAAAGAAATTCACACTTTATCTCTTAGGAGAACCAAATAGCCTCTGTGACCTAAGGGTCTGTAAAGTGGCAGGTTTTATATCCACTTCTAATCCACAGGCTTTGGTGAGTGTATGTGTCAGGTGGACAGTCTCTGTCACTCATTCTATAAGTAGGAGCCTCTAAAAGCCATAAACCCATTCCCCAGAACTAGTAAATTCCCAGGAACTGAATTCTGGAGCTTGAATAACTGAGAATGCCAACAAAAATACCTTGTAGGGACTGTCTGAATGTCTACTGTGGCCACTCCTTTTCACAGGAAATATCTATGACATTAAAAACTTTATTCTGAATAATGTATGCACATGATAAAAGTCAAACAGTGCAAAAATACACACAGAAAAGTCAGGCTTCCTCCCAGCACTGAGACCTAAGCTCTGTGTTCCCCTTTGCAAAGACAGTAGTTGTTACTAAGTTCCTGAATATCCTTCTAGAGATGTTATATGCACTTAAAAACATATTTATATAGTTTATTCTTTTTTAAAAGCACAAGGTTACCATACAATATTCAGTGTTCCACACCTGATATTTTAAATATAACATTGGCTTCTAGAGGTCATTCAGCAATAGTACATATAGAAGTGTCTCAGTCTTTTTAATAGCTGTTCATCATTCCATTATATGTATAAATAGATATTTGACCATTTATTTAACCACTAGAGGCCTGGTGCACGAATTTGTGCACGGGTAGGGTCCCTAGGCCTGGCCGGTGATTAAGGCCAATCAGGGCCTTCCTGCTGCCTGCCGGGCCTTCCTTCATTCTGCGCCACCCCCTGGTGGTCAGCGTACATCATAGCGAATGATCAAACTCCCAAGGGGACACTTTGCATATTAGCCTTTTATATATAGAGATTCCTCTGGACCTTTTGTTTGTTTCTAACCTTTCATACAAAATATAACATTGAGTTTTTCTTTGTCAGGATGATTGGGGCGAGAACTTAAAATCTTTAGTCAGTATGAGTATTTCAGCAAATGTTAAACCTACAATAATAAAAGGACTGTAAATACGAGGCTTGTTTTAGGTCCTTAAAGCACTGATACTGGATTTATCTAAAGATGGGCAGCATAGCATGGTTGTAAAGAGCTGGGCTCTGGGACCACCTTTCCTGGGTTTGAATCCCACCTTGCCACTTTGCAGCTGTGTGACCTTGGATAAGTCTGTACCTCAGTTTCTTTATATGTAAAATGGGGATACTGTTGCCTACATGATAGTTATGAGGATTAAATGCATTGGCATTTTATAAAACTATTTTGAAAATGGCAGAGTAGGAAGCACCAGGAATCTGTCTCTTAGGCAACTATTGCATCTGTCTGGTAATTAAAAATCTGCCAACAAAGGAAAGCCCTGGACCTGATGGCTTCACTGGTGGATTATATCATACATTTAAAGTAGAACTAACACCAATCCTTCTCTCTGTGTAACTGAAAGGCCACTTTGTGAACAGCCTTACCAGAGCTCTTCAACAGCAGAATGGCCTGTCTGAAGAAATATTTTAAGGCTTTGGGAAGAGTTGAAGCTTCTTTAGAGCAGGGACTAGATTATGAGCATCTTCTTAGGTTATGAATACAATAGAATCAGTTATCCCCATGTAAGAAGCCCCTACCATGGGTCTCCTTTCATCCACACAACCACCGGTGAAGTAGGTGATTTTATTGCCATCTTACAGATGAAAAAAACTGACTGAGATGTGAACCACTTTGTCCCAATTATAGAGCCTGGACTTGAATTTGGGTCTGTTGGACTCCAACGTCAGCTCTCCATCTGCACTCTTTTATCTGCTGCTTTTTTTCTGACACCACATACATAGTAGGTGTTCAGGAATTCTTTATCAAATGAATGTTGAAGAAACAGGCTGCAAATATGGAGACAAGTGGAGGTGGCAAGTTTTCTAACAAATGAGTTGACAGAGCCACTAGAGGTCAGAATTTAGCAAGTCTTTGTTAGCCTAGGCCGGTGAAAGTCTCTGACCCTTTGAGCTGTAAAGGACCTCACAGGTTCCCCTACTTCCTCCTCAGTCTCCCTCTCCATAGGTGAGAAAACTGAAACTTGAAGGTACTATGACTTACCCAAAGTCACCAGCTGTACCGACTCCCAAACCATGCTCTGCCCAACACCACAATACCTCTTCAGATGCCTTCCTGGAACCTAAAACATTTTTTTCATCTGAAACATTCAGTGATTGTATGGAGCATGAGAGGCCAAACCTGGCCCCGCCATGGGGCTTTACGTGAAAACTGGGGAGGGTTTGGTTAATGCGGTTTGACTTTAACTCAGGCATTATAAATGCATTTTACATCATGACCCAATAAAGTATATAATTATAGTGCACTAGATAGATAGGTAGATATAAATTATATTTATTTAGAAATTGTTTTACAAAATAAGATTTATCCTACCTACAATGCAGTACATTCTGTAATTTTCTACTTTAGTTTGTTGTACGAAAAAGAATGGTAATCACAACCCACTAAATTGATTTCATGATTGTGCCACGCCAGCACTGCCAAGGGTGAACCTGAGGAGGGGCAGTGAAGGATTGAAGGAAAAACAGACAAGAGAATACAGCTGGGGCTCGGTGGATCTCCCGTGCCTGGATGAGGACACAAAAGACCCAGCCTGCAAGCCGATGCTTTATTTTATAGTCTGATTAAAACAAGGGTAGATTAACATGAATACAAATGTTCTTGTTTTGGCAACACTTGCTGCACTTCCCACAGCCCATTAGCTACTCATAAAGCAATTAGGGAGGGCTATAAGGTCAGGCTTACTTATGCTAGGAGAGCTCTGCCCGCCAGGCTGGGACTTGTTTGTGGCCCTGCCACAGGTCAGCCCGAGGCTTGACCCTAGAGCCGCTCCCTACACATGATCCTCTAATCGTCAGAACTAAAAGTTCAGGTTGCTAACCCTGAACTTTTATCACTGTACACCAGATGGTCTTGGGTTTGGGTAGAGTGTAAGAGGTTACTAGAGCACAACTGTCTCAGACAAACCTTCTTGGAAGCCTGTGCAAGGAGGAATGAAACAGACCAAAACTAGGAGTCCCTTCTTCACCGCGGTAGTCCTGTCAATCAGGACTCATGAGAAAGCATGGAGGCTGCTGTAAACTGACTCTGCTGTCAGTCTCAAGTGGGGTCCCACTGGGAAGCTGGGGGTTCAGCACAGAATACCTGCACTTATACATGTAATGACATTGGAGAAAAAAAATTATCAAGCACTAAAAATCCATTAGGTTATGGATATAAAATTATTGATTGGGAATGCTTGAAAGTTGAAGGCCTGAGCCCTGAGCAGTGGGTCCATAGATGAGCCTGAGAACAGAGTTTTTTGTTTTGTTTTTGCTGATAATCTAAACCAATGCATCTCTGACTTTAACATGCATAAGAGTCATCTGGAGATCTTATAAAGATGCAGGTTCTGATTCAGGAGGCATGGAGAAGGGCTTTGGTTTAGTTTAGAGGGAAGGGAGAGGGAAGAGGGTCTGACAGGTGTGTCCAAGCTTAGCCAACTGCCTTTTTCCTGCAGACATGGAGAAGGGCTGCCACTTCCGGCACATCTTGGCTTGTGCTCGCCTAAGCCTGAATCCGGGCCTGAGTGAGCCTGTGCTACAGCAGGTACTGGAGCTCCTGGAGGACCAGAGTGACATCGTCAGCACCACGGAGCACTACTACATAGCCTTCTGAGGACAGGCCGCAGGCAGCCTCCGCGGAGCCGGGCCGAGGAGAAAGACCAAGTGGCGTGCACTCACAGGCTCTGATTTTAAACATCAGACAGAGGCTTATGGACCAGGAGGCAATTATCTTAAAATCAACTATGAAATAAGGTCATTGGAGGAATGGAATTTGGCATAAATTCTGTAGGCTGCCTTTTACCTGCTGTATTCTTGGGATAAAATGACTTTTATCTCGGCCACGACACACAAGAAAGCCCTCTCGGTTGACCTGCTGACTGGACTGGGCATCCTTCGTGAAGCAGAAAGGGAGGAGACAGTGTTGGTGGCTGAATCGGTGTGTGGAGGGGCTCTATCAGGGTAAAGGGGCGTCACGCGGTAAAGCCCAGGGGCTGCGGGAACTGAAGAGCATGCAGCCAGATCGCACAGATCTAAAGCTTTTTAAAAGTTCAGACTATCAGGACATTCTTGTGGGTC
Organism: Cnephaeus nilssonii; assembly: GCF_951640355.1. Taxonomy (NCBI): domain Eukaryota; kingdom Metazoa; phylum Chordata; class Mammalia; order Chiroptera; family Vespertilionidae; genus Cnephaeus; species Cnephaeus nilssonii. Next base: position 46,570,925 of record NC_137087.1, on the reverse strand, counting down.
TGCTTTAATGGTTAAGAACCCAGCGCCAGGAAGTGGCTCTCCCTGGATGTGTGTCGCTGAACTAGGATTTCCAAGGGTTAAGCACCAGCGGTGGGTCATGAGTCCAGGTTGAATGCTTTTACAGACCCTCTCAGAGATGGCAGTTAATGGATCCAAGGCATGGCTCTGTGTCCCTTTTCCTTCTGAGTTGAAAGCTGTCTCAGTCCATTTGCCTGCATTGAGGACATAGGGGACTAAATACATTGTCCCTTAATGCCCTGAACTTCCTGGAGGCTTTCACGCAATTATCTGGCTGCAGTTGATGTTGTTTTCAAGATTATCATTGAAGTGCAGGACGTTCTGACACCATCCAGACAAAGACTCAGTATGTGCCCAGACAGGTGATGGAGTTACGCTTCTGCTCAGGATGACAAGGTAAAAGGGAAAAATCTGCGGCATGTAGTAGGCTTGTTCTAACAGCACGATGACAAAGCCAGCCAGCAAAAATAAAGTGTGGAGAGAGATAGGGAGTTAATTACAGTCATTTCACGAAAGGCACAACCGCCTCTGTCTGCTGCGTTTGCTCTTGACGTAATGAGCTCCTAGCGGCTCTGCCCGAGAGCCTGTCGGCCTATAGAGTTGCTCTGCTCTGTGTGCAGATGGAGTGCTTTTCCATTCAGGAGTGGCTGCAGCTCCTTAGTCAGGCGGAGGGCTGGTACTGACAGATCGCTTTCTGTTACGGACTTTTCTGACTTGACCCAAACCTCTGCCCTGTTTCTAACAGTGATTACCCTGATGGCTGCCCTGTGTCCTCGCTGTCCTGTAGAATGGGGTCTACCTGGAATGACATCCCAGTGGTTCTTCCTTGAGGCCAGTGGCTCTTCCATATTGAATATATCTCAGATTATTGGAACTGCCAGGAAGGAGTCTTGAATGAGACCATATATGCTTTGCATACAGCAGCCCCACTTCTAGGGGATGATCACATGGGTGTGAAAGGATGAATGCACAAGATATTCATTGCTATATAATTTAGAATTCTATAACTGGGAAGAGTATAGGGAAAGAATAATTATGGTACATGTACACAATGAAATACTATGCAGCCATTAAAATACCACAGACAGATATTTTTTGCCACAGAGCACACTTCCCAATAGACTTAGTATAATACTACTGATCTAAAGCTACCTGTGTGTGTATGTATATCTGTATAGAGTGCTTCGTGTATGTACATCTATATAAATGTAGCACATGCACACACTTATATACAGTTGACCACTCCCCGCTCCTAGAAGTACTTTCTGCACTTGGCTTTCAAGACACCACACTGTGTGTGCTCTTTCTCAGTCTCCTTTGCTCGGGGTTCAGTCCCAGACCACTTTTCTCTCTAGCTTTCTCCCTTGGAGAGCTCAACCAGCCTCGTGGCTCCAACCATCTGTATGCTGAGAAATTCTACAATTTATCTTCAGTTTGGACCTCTTCGGAACTCAAAACCCCTGCATTCAACTTCCTGCTGACATCTGCCCGTAAGTGTCCAGCAGACAACACAAACTTAACTAACATGCCCAATGCCAGGCCCCCAGTCACCCCGACCCCACACACGCTCCTGACGTTTTCCCTAATTTAGGAAAAGGCAACTTCATTCTCCAGGTTGCTCAGGCCAAGCCCATTGACTTCTTGCTTTCTCTCCCATCCCGTCCACCCACAAATTATTTTGGCTCTACCTTCAAAATATTTCTAGAATCAAACACTTCTCCCTCCTCCACTGCCACCACCTGGAGGATTGTTGCCTCCTCGCTGTTCCCCCTGCCTCCGCCCTTACCCCTCTTTAGTTCATTCTCAGCAGAGCAGCCAGTGATTCTGTGAAAGCTGAAGTCAGACTCCGTCATCTGCTCCAGCTCTCCCAGGACCTTTCAGTCCCATTCCAGAAAGGAGCCTAAGGCATCCCAGTGTCAACAAGCTTCTGCTCTGCAGCCCCCTCCCTCTCCCCCACTCCGCTCAGCATCAGCATCAGCATCAGCATCTTAGCCTTGCAGTTCCTCACTCACTCCAGGGACATTCCTGCTGTAGGGCCTTTGTGATTGCTATTTCCTCACACAGATAACCTCGTGCTGGGCTTCCCCTCCCCTCCTTTGGGTCTTTTCCTTGAGTGTCACCTTCTCAGTGAGGCTTGCTCTGATCTCCCTTTTGCTAATTGCAAACAACGCCTTCTCCTTCCTCCTCAGAATTTCTCAGCACTTAATTTTCTCCCCAGTACTTGTCACCCTGTAACACACCCCATATGTTTCTTACTTGCCCTGTTTTGTTATCTGTTTCCCCAACAGAAGGATTATTCCATGAGGGCAAAACTCTCTCTGTTTTGTTCCTGCTGTATCCTCTGCATCTAGAACAGTGCCTGGCACATCTTTCAAGCAATACCACCTTTGTGTGTATGTGTGTGGCTGCCCTCCACCAGCTAATATCTTCCGGTCTTCCCTATGGGGCTTTCTCCAAGGTCTTGGAAGGCTATTTAGGCCAGAAGTGCTCAGAAGTGACACCCACTGGGAGCAGCCTCAGCCAGTGGGACCTGAGCTTTAAATACTCCAGCTCCCTTGCCCTTCAAATGATCCGTGTCTGAGGCACGTGTTCTACACCACTTCCCAGAGTTTCTCTATGAGATTAAGCTCCATCCACCACACTACCAGCTAACGATAGCCACCCTTAATTGGCTGCCTTCCCCTCCGTTACTTCCCCACTCCCCATAAATGTCTGCCACATCTCTCAAATGAATTGCTTCCTTTCCAGTCTTTGTCTCAGGGTCAGCACAAATTAACACCATGCTCACCAATATATTTGAGGAAAGCTGTATGAATAATTCTACACATCAAACAGAGAGATTAATAGAAATGTTCGCCAAAGTGGTACACTTGTTGCCTCAGAAAAGTGAAATGTAAGATGCTACATGTCTATACTTTGATATGTTTAAAATTAGCAAGAGTCCCAAAAAGAATAAAGCTGTTTCTTACTCCCCACCACACACTCACATTACCTGAATCATGAGTGAAGTAAGAATAAGATGGGCCTTATATCCCACAGCAACATAATAACTCTGCTTAGATGCGGACGCTCATGGAAAATTCTCTGGGGCTAACTACAGCTGGGTCACTGCTCTTGTACCCAAGAGTCACTAAAAGGTTCCCTTGAGGAGGAGGGAAGCTGAGCAAGCATTCCAGCTCTCACTGTGCACATGTTTCGGGAGGTGTGAACACTGATAGAGTTTATGTAAGCAAGAAGACAAATAACGCTGCTGTCTGGTCCAGGATTCGTTTGAAGATCCACAATTATCCCCATGTGGTAAGCTACCAGTACTCCTCATCCCTATAAGACACTTCTTTCTAATTATTCCCCCTCTGATAGTGTGCCAGGACACTGGCTGAGAGAAAGCCAAGTGGAAAGAGTCTATTCAGTGATGAGGAACCCAAGACTTGGTGCCAAGGATCGAAACCAAGCAAAGTTGTAATTTTCCGTTGGTGAACACAACCATACTTTCTTATTAGTGTGGTTTCTTCTCTACAAGTGGCCTCTACAGCAGCTGCCCCAAAGAAGCATCTTGTTTCCATATTAAATTTCTGTGAAGCATACAGGCAAACTCAAAGGCCATGATGAGGCTTGCTGGAGAAGCCAGCAGCAGCTGGGAGAGAAGCAGGCCATTCTGAAGGAATGGTGCTTGTGGGTGAAGAACCTTGTAACAGTTTTTATTTGCATGATGGTCTACTGGTGGAGGCTCTAAATGTGAGCCCAAACTCCCACATACATGAGTTTTTATATAATCCAAAATTTATATTTTAAATGCAGTGTGTGTGTGTGTGTGTGTGTGTGTGTGTGTGTGTGTGTATAATTTTATTTTTTATTGACTTCCAGAGAGGAAGAGGGAGAGAGATAGAAACAGCAATGATGAGAGAGAATCATCGATTGGCTGCCTCCTGCATGCTCCATACTAGGGATGGAGCCCACAACCCAGGTATGTGCCCTAACCGGGGATCGAACTGAGACTTCCTGGTTCATAGGTCAAAGCTCAACCACTGAGCCACGCCAGCTGGGCTTTATTAAACTTTTATTAAGTAAACCCAAACAGGTAAGTCACAGCACAGTCCAAGTTTCTATATTCACAAGAATTCTAAGTCAAATTCCACATTCCAAGTTTCTCCCTGTATGTGAACTTAAAATGATAGGCTTTTCTTTTGGAACAGGAAGAGAGAAATTTTGAAGACCACATCATAGCCCTAGTTATTTTTAGATAGAGACAGTAAAGTTAATAAAATCATTCATTCAGACTGATTTGGTGAAAGGTTTGTGTAAATTAGCAGAAATTCTGGCCTTGAAATAGTGCCATTTTATTTCTTTAGGCCTACCAAGTGTTCTGTATTACACCCGAATCATTATGAGGAAACAGGTTTGCTGCTCTTAGGGAACCTCTTTAATGAATAAGAAATATCTTAATTATGTGTCATTATTCAGTGTCATTTAAATATTATGTATCATTTAATATTAATAGGTGATTTATAAGTACTTGAACCTTAAGAAATTGGAAAACATATGTCTATGCAAAAAATGGTGCATGAATGTTCACAGCAGTATTATTCCTAATCACCAAAAAGCGGATAACCCAAATGTCCGTCAGCTGATGAATGGATAAAAACAAATGTATATCCACACAATGGAACATTATTCAGCCATAAAAAGGAATGAACTGATATATATGCCTTGAAAAAAGTATGCTAAATAAAAGGAGCCAGATACAAGAGGCCACATATTATATGGTTCCAATTTATATGAAGTATTTGGAATAGGCAAATCCATAGAGACAAAAAATAGATTAGTGGGTGCCATGGCATGGGGGAAGGAGGGAAGTGGGTAGAATAGGGGTCTTTCTGTGGATGACGGAAATGTTGTGGAATTAGATCGTGGATGATGTTTGTACAACTCTCTAAGTACACTCAAGACCACTGAAGTGTGGTATAGGCTGGGATTCCTCACATGGTGGCTGGATTCCAAGGGCATCCCAAAAGAGCACAACCCAGACAGAGCTGTATGGCCATTGCGTGCCTGGCCCCACAAGCCACAGGCTGTCACTGTCATGGCTTTTTCATTGTTGAGGCTGTCAGAGTTCCACCCAAGTTCCAGAGGAAGAGAATAAACCACCTCCTAATGGGGAGTAACAGGGTTCTAGAACAGTGGTTCTCAACCTTTCTAATGCCGCAACCCTTTAATACAGTTCCTCATGTTGTGGTGACCCCCAACCATAAAATTATTTTCGTTGCTACTTCATAACTGTAATTTTGCTACTGTTATGAATCGTAATGTAAATATCTGTGTTTTCCGATGGTCTTAGGCGACCCTGCTAGCGGTTGAGAACCGCTGCTGTAGAGCCTAAGACCATCGGAAAACACAGATATTTACATTATGATTCATTAACAGTAGCAAAATTACAGTTATGAAGTAGCAACGAAAATAATTTTATGGTTGGGGGTCACTACAACATGAGGAACTGTTTGCCCACAAGCTCACCCATGCTTTGTATTACCAAGAGTTCTTGGGGTTTTTTTGTTGTGTTTTTTTTTTTTTTTTAAGCTGTGGCACATTTATTTTATTTTATTGTCAATTCTTACCCAAGGATATTTTTCCCTTGATTTTTAGAGAGAGTGGAAGGAAGGGAGAGAAATAGAGAGAGGGAGACATCACTGTGAGAGAGACACATTGATTGGTTGCCGCACACATGCACGGGCTCTTCAATCTGAGGAATGATGCTGTATTCACTGAGTCAAACCGGCTAGGGCTACCAAGAGTTTTAATCACTATCCATCTGATAGGTAAGAATGGTTTTTGGCCCTCACCGGTTTGGCTCAGTGGATAGAGCGTCGGCCTGCGGACTCAAGGGTCCCAGGTTCGATTCCAGTCAAGGGCATGTACCTTGGTTTCGGGCACAGCTCCAGTGTGGGGTGTGCAGGAGGCAGCTGATCGATGTTTCTCTCTCATCCATGTTTCTAACTCTCTATCCCTCTCCCTTCCTCTCTGTAAAAAATCAATAAAATATATATTTGTTTAAAAAAGAATGGTTTCTGGGTTTAGTTTGCGTTTATAATTCTTTAGGTATAAATGGTTGAGCATTAGTTCATTGTGGGCAACCTTTATACAGACACGGTTCTCACCTGGGCGTTAGCCATTGCTGGCGGCAGAGGCTGAGGGCACCCAGGGTCATATGTTCCAGCAGTGGTATCAGCTACAGAATCAGCCCAGAGGCCAGCCGCTGAGGTCTTAGGTTAATACACAGCTGGAATAAACACCCTGAAGAACTTGAACCTAAGGTTCCCAATTTGCTACTTTAAGTGGTTACATGCCTGACCAAATACTATCTATAACAATACATGAAGGCAGCAATCTTTTAAAAACCAATCACCATATTGTCGACTCAGACTTCTCATAAGCTAGATGCCATTCAGTGCTAGTTCAGTCACTCTGTCCCCAGTCAGATTAATGTGGAAAACTAAGTTGCTTGTAAGAAAGTGCTGAGTAAGTGGAGAAGATAGTTTTAGTAACAGAAATGGTCTTAATTCTGTCCCCACTTTAATCAACATAGCCTAATTATAATACGGCTATGCTTGCATTCTCATCCTTGGCTGGGTTTGGTACCGTTAATTGGGGCACTGGGCAACACCCCTTTTGGTAATCTTCTAGAAATTGCTTCCTCTGGGAGAAGGTGTTTTTTTAATTGTTTTACTTTGTTTTCTGAAGATAAGCAGTGAATGGAGAAAATAAAGCAGGAGTGAGGATATTTTTTAGCTATTTTAGAGCTACCATGTACTTTAAAATTTTTTTTTTTTTATTGATTGATGTTAGAGAGAGAGAAACACTGATTTGTTGTTCCACTTATGCAGTCATTGGTTGATACTTGTATGTGTCCTAACCTGGGATCAAACCCACAACCTTTGAGTATCGGGACAATGCTCTATCTAACCAACTGAGCTACCTGGCCAGGGCCAAGTTACCATGTATTTTAGAGCAAAGCAACAGTGATGTCTGTCTCATAAGCTGTGATGTGTGTGTGTGGCACAATTAAATTGTGAAAAGTCCTAAATTGTGTGATGTACTGATTGGTGAACAATCACTCAATTAGAAATTAGGTGGCAGGACAGTATAGATCGAGCTATTAGCATGAAGTTTGTTTTTCCCATATTTTATTTCTTGTTTTCGAGCAGGAAGTCAGCCTTGCCTCAGGAAGGTTTGGCTTGGGGGCCAAGTGCATGTGTTGTTTGTGCTGCCAAGCTGGCTTATACTTTCTAGACGCCTGGAGCCTGGGAGGGAATGGAGCTTAGTGGACTCCAGATATTACAGATGGGGTTGGCAGGACTTCTGTGGAGTGGCTTAGAGCCTTTGTCTAGGATTCCCAGCTTCAGGGCAGATTCCCAAGCCCTGCCCACTACTACCAATATCATTGTCCCACCAGCACAGAAGATAAGGTCTCCAAGCCCAAGGTAACTTAAAATAAAGAGAAAAAAATGAATATGACAAGTCTCTCCCACCTGAGTTTTGGAAGTAAGATTCCTATCACACTACAATTAGAATAAATTCAAGGTGAATCTTAAAACAAGGGCCCGTTGCATTCCAGAATAGTCTCTGGAGTGGGAGAGAAAGGGACAACGTCAGGGCACTGTTCCAGGGAAATTGCTTATGCCCCTCCCAGGGGAGCTTGCTGCCTAGGAAAACCAACCGCGTCTGCAGAAACTATCGGAAATCACTACCTCAAAGGGTGAGGGAGAGGATGTGTGATAAGAGTTTGTGTTTCCTCGGGGGGACCACCTTATCACGAACCGAATAGTTCATCCTGTCTCACAACCCTCCTGCATGCAAACCAGCCAGAGGCAACTTGTGAACACAGGCAAGTGAGGGAATAGAATTTAATTTAGGAGAGGGCCCGAACTACCTGAGCAATGAGCCTTCTTCCAACATGAAGAAGCTTGAAAAGGCCTTACTCAGCCAACAGTGGGCCCAGCCCAGCGCCTGGGGAAGAGTCAGCAAGCTGCCTGTCCTGTGGTTTCTGTCCCGTCCAGGCTTGCCTTGACCTGGTGGAAGGCAAGAAGTGGGAACCCTGCTTCTGGGAATGACAGCTGGCTTGGGAATGCTGGTGTCAGCACTCTGCCTGGGGATGGGCTGTCAGCACGAGCAGACACCCTGTTAGGGCGAGCCGGGAACGGGGAGTGATCTGCTATTTCTGTCCATGTGTTGTAGACCCAGGTAACCAGGAAAGATGGGAGGTGGGCAGGTTCTGAACCTATAGACAGGAGACAGATGTCAGACATGAATGAAATAGAACTGAGTTCTGATTATGATTCCACAGGGCTGGAGACCTGACCGAACTTCACTGTCCCCAAGTGTTTCCTGGGAGGTAGCTCCCAGCACAGTCCACCTGGAAGTCTGTGTCAGGAGTAGACACAGAGTGGTGCTTAATAGCTGTGTCAGTGGAAGAGCAGTGCATTTACAGAGTGCCAACTGCGTGCAAAGCCTCATGCCAGGTATAGAGGGGCATGCTGAGACAGCACCAGCCCTGTCTTCAGGGAACTTCCCAGTCATAACCCAGGGATGCAAATGTGTCTTGTTTGACTTTTAGAGTTTTAAAACTTTATGCTAAGATTAAAAAAAAATTGGCTACCATTAGTATAAGAAAAAGGTGCCAGTGTATGTGTGTGTGAAAGTATGTCTGTGTCTGAAAGGCTCCAGAAGAGACTGCTAACAGGGGTGGCCTCTTCAGATCGGGAGTTGGGGCCAGAAATGGGTGGGAGACTTATTGCAATGTTTTATAATTTTTAAAATGTGTCCATTGTAAAAACTCTAAAAATAAACAAAAAAGGATGTGGGAATTCACATAAAACTCCAGATTTCTGGCTTTTCTTGACAACTCGGAATTCTGGCAGTACTGGGAACATGTCGTCTGGAAACATCTTGGGGGGAGGGGCGGCATGAATGGATGTTAAGCTGAGAGCTGGCATCAGCTTCACCTTTTGGAAAGACTGTCTGGGTGGCAGAGTGGAGGAGCTGGCCTGAGGGCCAGGTCAGGGCAGGCAGTCTGCTGCAGGAATCCAGGTTAGGGCCCACAGGGCGGCAGTGGCAGGGAGACAGAGGTCAGACACGAAGGAAATAGAACTGAGAGGTGGGCAATCAAGGTAAACGGAAAAGCCAGGGGAACGCCCAGGTTCTGCCCGGCAGACCCAGGGAAGTGCCCCAGGAGTTTTAGGCTAATGGAAGGGAAGGGGCGCTCGGAGCTGTGTGGGCCTTCTGACCCGGAGACAGCAGAAATGCTCTGAGTGCATCTCCTGACGTGCAAGGAGAGGCCCACCTCGGCACGGCCCTCTGGGGGCAGTTAGCTCCTCTCCCCCATCCCAGGCACCACTAGTGTCTCGGTGATTTACCAGAGAACGTGGGGCAACTGGGAGAACTGGAATTGGATGCAGAAACTTAATGCCTGTGCACCAACTGAAAAGTAGTTGAAATCCTATTCCTTTAGGGAATGGATTTTCTTGGACCTGTGTGTATCCTTTACAGCTTTATTAGTCACCACTAAAGCCCCTTTTGGGTTGCCAAGCTGCCAGCAGGGTGCTGTTCCTGAGAGGATTACCTTGAGCACCAGCCCCAAACACCAACCCTGAGTGTCAACAAGCCAGGCTGCCCTGGCAACACCACCCTCCAAAGGGAGGGGCTGTGCCCTACCACCGAGGTTTGAGGCTGGCAGTGCAGGAGCCAGCCTGGAGCTTCTGCCCTTCTCGTTGCCCTTGAGATTAGCAGTTTGGGCTCTTCCACACAGGACGGAAACAGATCGTTCCTTAAAGGCGGAGAGTTGAGTGTTAACGGCCTCTGCTCCTGCAACAGAGCTCCTGCAGCCATGACAATATTTGGTCACTTTTGCTACTTGAACTACAGTTGGAAATATTTTCCCTTTGAAGCTACCCATTTAGTGATGCTGTGGCCTCAGACTTAATCCATCATGTAAGCAAGATATCACAGTTCTGGAGGCTTCAAGTCCAAGATCAAGGGGTCAGCAGGGTGGGTTTCTTCTGAAGCCTCTGTTCTTGGCTCGTAAATGGCCGTTCTCTCCCTGGGTCTTCACAGGGTCTTTCCTCTGTGTTCTCTTTTTATAATGAAACCAGTCCTGTTGGATTGGGACCCACCTCAGTGACCTCATTTAACCTTAATTACCTCTTTAAAGACCCTGTCTCCAAATACAGTCACATTCCTAAGGTGCCAGGGGTTAGACTTCAACATATGAATTTTGAGGGGAGACGGTTCAGCTGATAACACCAAGGAAATCAGGATTTTGACAAGGTCCCCAGGGGACTCTTGTGCACATTAAAGTTGGAAAAGTAACTACCCAGTGCCTGCTTCCAGTGGATAAAACACCGGTGGATCTGTCTGGGAATGGGGCCGGGGAAAGGGGAATAAGGCTGAGTGATTGTTTAGATGAACTTTATCTTCATTCCATAAGCCTGGTAAGGTGGGAATACTCTAAACTTAAGGTAAATTTCCTCTTGAGGGGGAGTCGAGTAGGGACCCTCTGCCCTTTGGGGAATATGAGCAGGTGAGGTGAACATGTGAGGCCTGATGAACCAAAGCTAATGTGAGTCTGACCCACAGGAGTTAAAAAGTGCAAAAACAGGTTGGAATGCTTGAAATGTGGCTCTTCTTAGCAAATAGGTCATTTTCATCAGGTTTCCTTTAACAAGATGCAAGATATGTCTCTTGAACACCCCAGAATGGGGTCCAGGAAGATACACATTGTGTTCTTCCCCACTGTGCACAAGCTCATTTCCCACCTCTGTCATAGGCCTGATGTTATAGTGACAGTTGCCATGGAGATAACTCCTATGCATGGATGAAGCTAATCTCAACCCATACTGTCAATCATATGCTTTAAAGTAGAGATTTTTCAAGCTGTGTTACATAAAACTATAAGGTGCTTTCAGGGTTTCACAAACATTTTATTCAAATCTCAAAAATTTTATGCATTTATTTTTTGAAGTTACAAAAAATACACTTGTGGGGGGGGGCGGGAGTCAAACAGAATGTAATATGAATATATTCTCAAAAGTGAATGTCTAAATTCTCATCTGACAGAGTAGTTTAAGGCTAATCATTCCCATCTATATATATGAAAGGCTAATATGCTAAGTGTCCGACTGTCCGACCAGTCGCTATGACGCACGCTGACCACCAAGGGGCAGACACTCAAAGCAGGAGCTGCTGAGCTGCAGTGACTTGGCAGCGGCGGTTCTTGGGTGATGCACCCCGAAACCAGGGAGGAGGGAGCCTGATTCCTCGTGGGGCTGGGTGATTCCACCTTCGGCCGTGGGTTACGTTGTTGCTGGGGCACTCTCGGCCCCAAATCTGGTTTACTGCACACTTGCATTTGCGTTCCACATCCTGTACAAAAGCAACTTTGCAGAGTGCCCTTTCACACTCCAGGACCCCTCAGGGGATATCAGAGAGCTGGTTTTGGCCCGATCCCTGCAGGCCAGGCCGAGGGACCCCACCTGCCGAAGGGACCCCAGGGGAGGGACCGTGGGAGGTTGGCTCCAGAGTGTGTCTGGCCCATCTAGCCCAGTCCTGCCCCGCCAGCCACTTTCTAATTAATTTCCTTTCAATTTGCACAAATCCATGCACCAGGTCACTAGTAATTCATAATTATAAATTCTGGATACCCTCTCCCATGCCCCCAATAAAGCCCTGTTTGATGGCACTGGAAGGTAGACAGTAAAGGAAGGGAACAACTCTGGGTGAGTTCCACATTTGTATAGCTTTTACCTTAAGGCAGTCATTTTCAAACTTAAGTGGATATTAGAATCTCTCAAAAGCTTGTTAAAATATAAATTGCTGGGCTCCACCCCCAGAGTTTCTGATTCACTAGGTCTAAGTTGAAACCTAAAACGTTGCATTTCTGACCCGTGTCCATGTGATGCTAGTGCTATTGGTCCAAGGATTACACTTTGAAAGCCACAGTCAGCTTGCACAGGGTAGAGGTCATTGAGGGACTAATGCCTGATGACTCTGAGAAAGAGTTTGCAACTGGAGTGGCTGGAAATTGAGAAAATTCTGGAAAGGAGAGAGCCACAGAGTGGGAAGCCCCCAAATATGTGTATAAATTCTTCTCAAATCCTTGGCTGACCCTTGAACTGTACATTTCCAGGTGAGACTCCAAGGAGTCCAAGGGGAAGTAGTGTGGCTGATGGATGAAAAAGACTGAGCAGAGATCTCAGCAATTGCCCATCACAGGGAGACAGAGTTTGGGGCTGAAAGCCTAACCAAGTTTTAGGGGTTTGTTAAACAACTCAAGTTTTCAGTAGAAACCATGGAAGGTCCACAGTCTAAGAGTAAAGGCTACATGGCTGACTAATGCATTCACCCTAGTACTAAGGTTAAAACTAAAATAGGCCCATCCTAACAAAACCTAAAAGCAAGTTTTAAGTGATGTGATCCAGCAGTAATTTCCCTACCAATTGCAAGCAAACAATTACCAGTCTCTAGAACATGTTCACAATGTTCACTATATAAAAATTACTAGATATGTGAAAAAAAAGAAAAATGTGAGCCACAATCAAGAGGTAAATCAGTCAATAGAAACAGACTCACAAACAGCCCAGATGTCAGAATTTGCAGACAAGGACTTTTAAATATCTTTGATACATATGTTAAAGATTCTATAGTAAATGATGCATATTCTGGGTGAAGAAATGAGAAATTCAGGTGAGATCTGGAAATTGTAAAAAAATAATTAAATGGAAATTGTAGAACTGAAAAACACACTATCTGAAAAATGGTCCTCCTGCTTCACATTCTTACTCCCAACCCTGCCCCAGAGTTAAACATCTGTAGTAGGATTCGTTGGTTGTCAATGATAAAGACTTGACTCTAGCTAGCTTATGGCAAGGTGGTGAGGTAGAGGGAAGCCAACATAACCAAACTGTGGGGATGGACAGAGTGGAGCTGGTTTAGGATCAACTGGCCCTAGGCATTCAAATGCCATAAAGATGCTCCTGTCACTCCTCTCTCTCCTCTCTCTGAGAATTCACTGTATTCTCACTGTGAACAGGCTTCTCTGGGTGATAGGAGAGATAGCTGAGGTCAGTGCTGGGCTCATAGCTTCATAGATCTGAGAGAAAAGAAGAGGTTCTCCTCCCATAGCAACAGCTACAAAGATCCCAGGAAAGGCCCCCGATTAGTCCAGTGTGAGTTGCATTGTCTCCATAGACCAATCACCATCGCCAGGGTGTGAGGTAATATTAATGGCTTGGATCAGATGTCCAACCCCAACCAATCACTATGGCCTGGAAGGCAGTTCCTTTTGGGAGAGAAACAATTCTTCAAAAGGAAAGAGGTAGCATATGTGTGATAAGTGGGAGGACTATTATGAGTTGGACATCCACTTTGATTTACATCATCAGTTAGGTGTGAATCCTCTCACATCATTTAATGTGTATTACATAGTGTCTCACTGTGGGCCCCCCTCAAAGCAGTACCCATGTCAATAATTTGAATGCAACTAGTTTTGGAGGGACATGATCCAAAGAAGCCTGGTGAGGGAGTGAATGGGGAAGTGAGACAGGAAAGGAAGAAAGCCAATGACATGTGTTAATGAACAGGTTAGCATTTTGGACAGCTGGGGCTCAATCCCAAGGTGCCCCTTGAGAAACAGTGTAGAACACACCTCAGAATGTCCAAGGGACAAGGAAGTTGGGGATTTACTCACCAACTGCACTCCCTCATTGGTTGTAGGCTGTTTCTAGGGACCTAACAGCCAGAGAAAACCCTCCAACAGAGAGAAACAGGTGCCTGAAGGAGGGGCCGCAGCTGTGTAAGGTCTGTGGGGTGGCCTGAGGGGAAATGGGCAGGGCACTGACAGAGGCTGATACATACCTATAAATCTCTTTACATAAAAGGGATCCTGTTACACATTATTCTGCAATAATTTTTCAAAACTACGTTTTAACTATGTTTAAAACTCAAATAATAATATCCACATCCAAATGTAATTCCAAATAGGAATACATTGGTGACCACAGGGTTAAAACATTCATTATGTATAGTTCAATAGTCAGCCCTGCAATAACTGGTTTATGTGTTACACTTCTCATTAAGACACTGTCCAACTACAGCTATTCAATAAGAGTGTCTGATTAGCTGATGCATATTTTCTTCAAGTGGATTTATAGTTACCCCTTAAAACTAACAATGGATTGCACTGGTGAAAAGCAGGATATTTAAGAAGAAAATTTGTTGATGGGTGTGATGAGTTTGTTCAGGACCAAGAGAGCAAACATCCCACCTTAGACCAATTCTTCAAAGCATCAGCCTCACTGTTTACGAAAACAATATGACGAAAATGCTCATGCAAAGCCACTCAAGACAAGAGAGCGTGATGGTACTTAGTTGTTTTGAGGAGTCACCTTTTATGGCAATAAAAATGGACCCAAGTCCTAAATATGTTTTGTGTAGTAAATTTTGCAAATTAGTTGTACAGACCCTGCCAAGTTGCAATGCCATTTTGAGACTAAACACAGTGGAGCAGAAAACAAGGCTTTCCATTTCACCCCCTGGACAATGAACAGCTTAATGTTTCTGAAAAAACAAAAACAAAACAAACATGTGCAATGAAGTCTGGTGATGAAGAATACATTGCATGTGAAGGAGAACATAGTGTTAAGGAGCCCCTTAGGAAACCTTAAGCTATTATAAATAAGGCTTTTTAGCAGTCAGGCTACAAGAACGTTGAAAAAGCAGACTGCTGTGAAAATGCAACAGGAATCTTTGCCTAATCATCCTGCTCAGAGACAAATTTGCAAATGAACAAATCACACTAGAAATGCAAGTTCCCCAAGGGCAAGTCTATTCACAGAGTAAGTACTTAATAGGTCTGAGGTACTCTTGAAGATTAAAGTTATGTACATCTTTACAACCACAAGAACCAGTGAACAAATGATGCTTATTTTAGTAAATGATGATGGCTACTACTTACTGAGGATTTACTATGTGCCCACACTGTGCTGAACATTTTATATGAATTATCTCATGTTCATCTGACAATGACCCCGTAAGATAAGCATTATTATTATCTCCATTTTATAGACAAGAAGTTCACCTGTGCCTGTGCCAGCTTAAGCCATCATCATATGATAACCATTCGCCTTTATCAAGAAGACAGCATCTTAAAATGCATTGCACATAGCATTTTACCGACAAGGTACAGTTTCCACATTGAAGACTTTTAAGACCATTTTGGTTTATTGTAGTAACAAAGGTAGTGAGATCCAGGATTTACTTTTTACTTTTCAGGCCAAAGCAAGATGCTTGTCTGACGATATCAAGTGAGAAAAGAAATTACTTTGCATCTGGTTAAAGAAACCTATTATCAGCTAACCCCTTCTATTTAAATGAGTTAAATTTAAAATTGAATGCTCTAGCTGATATTTTTACTAACCTGAGCAGGCTGAAGTGGCATCGCAGTCTTGAGATTCTGTTGTATTCACAACTCAAGATAAAGTGTTAGCAACAAAATAAAAACTGAGTCACGGGGCTCTATATTAAAAAGTAATTCTGATTTGAAAAATTGCAAGATATCTGACACATTTAGACTTTAAGGTATCAGATTTTTTAAATGGCACCATTAAACATCTCATAAGGTTACAAATTATATCTGAAAAAGTCTATTTTTTTTCCTCAATAATTGATTTTTTACAGAGAGGAAGGGAAAGGGATAGAAAGTTAGAAACATCGATGAGAGAGAAACATCGATCAGCTGCCTCCTGCACACTGCCTAGTGGGTATGTGCCCGCAACCAAGGTACATGCCCTTGACTGGAATCGAACCTGGGACCCTTGAGTCCGCAGGCCGATGCCCTATCCACTGAGCCAAACCAGTTAGGGCTTTCCTCAATAATTAAGGTTAAAACTAGCAGAGGAATCCTTCATTGACCCCCTTGAAATGGAATCAATTTAAGAATGTGAGCAGTTGTTAGATATTATTAATATAACTGTGTATATTATTAATACTGGTATTAATAATACTAATATTAGTAATATAACTTTGAAACAGAAAAGTCTCATTATCCACCTCCCAAGCTTCGGGATCAGTTCCATTGCAGAGTGATAGACTGCAAGACATGTTGCTTAAAGACTGTTACTATTTGCAATTACTTGATGCTGCACAATAATAACAAAATATAGAAATTGGTTACTGACACTCATATAAAATTGGAACCGACTTCTGAGTTCTGTGCTTATCAAAGCACTTTCATTGTCCCCGCTGAATATTATATTTTTATTTACAATAGATTATTTAAATGTCATGAATATTTCAAACACACTTCGCGTGACCGAGAACAATATGAAAAGTAAGTTGTCACCCCCCAATTATAACAAAATTAGCCTTTTACCACATTCAATTCTTTTTGAAAAGGCATGTATTACTATAATTTACAGGATCTTCTGCTTCCCCTCTTTCCAGAGGTAACCACTGTCCTGAAGTTGATCCTTCCTGCCCATCATTTTAATACTTTTATCACAGATGTATATATCCAGATATATAGTATTATTTTCTGTGATTTTTTTTTTCAATGAGGGAAGCCTTGTTATGGAATACACTGTGGGTGTAGAAGGACCCAGAGCACTGGTTCTCAAATGTTTTTTTATTTTTTTTATTTTTAACACTTACAAAAATGGTATACTGCACATATCTGTTGGGGGGAAGCCCCAAAAGTCTAAATTCCGTATAGATTCCGAAGAACTGACACTAGCCTTATTCAAATTCATAAGAGCTTTACTAGGAGAAACTTACATACACGGCCAAAGCAGGTGCTCGCTCTCTGTGGTGGCCGGCAGGGAATGAACCCACCTCCCTCCCAGGACAGGGTCTCCTTTTTATAGGGGTTAAGAGTAAAACCATCTGGTGGGTAGTCAGGTAGACCCCCAGGAAGAACAATGCATTCCTAAGTTAGCAGATAACATTAGGCAGTTATCCACACTTTATACATTCATTAACTTCCTTCCTGGGGCCTGACATTTATCTTTCTGGGTAGTCAGCCAAACCTGAGGCTACAGGGAGTTAAACAGTCACAGAAGGTTAAACAGAGAGCCAACATTTCCCAGACGCCTTTAGTGCTGGAGCCATATTAAATCTCTAAAGTGAGTTCCCCTACACTATCCTTCTACAACTTGCCTTGTTTTCACTCATCAGACTCTTACGGAGATTTCTCTGGGCTGATTTGTTTAGTTTTATTTCATTCGTTTTTTTCTTTAGGTATGTCTTACTCCATTCTGGTCACTATAACAAGAATATCATAGAGTGGGTGGCTTAAACAACAGGCATTATTTCTCACCGTTCTCGAGACCAGGGTGCCGGTGAGGGTCCTCTTTCCTGTGGGGGGGTAGGGGATGGGAGAGGAAACAGGCTCTCTTGTGTCTCTTCTTATACAGGCACTCACGCCATCATGAGGGCTCCACCTTCATGACATAATTGCCACCCAAAGTCTCCATTTCCAAATACCTTCATTTTGAGGATTAGGTTAACAACACATGAACTTTTCGGGGGACACAAACATTCAGTCCCTAATGAGGTTTAGCATACCTACACTGAAGTGCACAACTCTAGTCCACAGCTTAACATCCCCTCCTAGAACAAGGTGAAGGCCACTGCCAGCACCCACAGCTCTTTGTGCCCTCCCTCAGTGCACACTTCTCAGAGGCAACTACTATTATGACCTCTACCACATAAATTACTTTTGGCTGTTTTTTGTTTGTTTGGTTGGTTGTTTTTTGTTAATCTTCACCCAAGGATATTTTTCCATTAATTTTAGGGAGAGTGAAGAGAGGGAAAGACGGAGAGAAACATCGATGTGAGAGAAACACATCAATTGGTTGCCTCCTGCATGAGCCCAGACCAGGGCCCGGGCTAGGGAGGTGCCTGCAACCAAGGTACGTGCCCTTGACCAGAATCGAACCCGGGACCCTTTGGTCTGCAGGCTGACGCTCTATCCACTGAGCCAAACCGACCAGGATGCTTTTGGCTGTTTTGAACTTCGTGTAAGTGAAATCTTACGTTAAGTACCCTAATGGTCTGTCTTTTTTTATTCAACATTGTCTGCGCTTCATCTGGTTTGTTGTGCATAACAGTTGTTGGTTCTTGATCATTGGTTTATAGTATTCTATTGTAGGAATGTCACATCATTGATTGATCCAGTAGCATTGGTGGACATTCGAGTGCTTTTCAGTTTTGAGTTATGAATAATGCTGCTGGAAATATAGTGTTTTAAATATATTTTATTGATTTTTTACAGAGAGGAAGGGAGAGAGATAGAGAGTTAGAAACATTGATGAGAGAGAAACATTGATCAGCTGCCTCCTGCACACCCCCTACTTGGGATGTGCCCACAACCAAGGTACATGCCCTTGACCGGAATCAAACTTGGGACCCTTCAGTCTGCAGGCCGACACTCTATCCACTGAGCCAAACCGCTTAGGGCTGGAAATATTTTTGTACCTTTTTTTTGGTGAACAGATGCACTAATTTCTCTTGGATCTATACCTAAGAGTGAAATTGAGGGTCCTAGTATATGGGCAGAGTTGAATAATTGAAACAGAGATCATTGGCCCAAAAAGTCAAAAATATTTACTATCATTGGTTTAACAAACATTTAGTGAAAACTTATGTGTCAGACATTGTTCTCAGCACTGGGGGTATGTGAGAAAACAGGCCAACATCCCCTGTAGTTATAGAGCTGCATTCTAATGTTTTAGTAATGTCATGAATTAATAACCAGGCATTATCTACCTATTGTTTTGGCTATCTATTGGTGAGATTTTTCTATTTTGTTTTAAAAGTCTGAGCAGCAGCCACCCCTCATGTGTCAAGCAGGGTAGACAAATGGCAAAGAGTTTTGGCCTGAAACAGTGGGATTTTCCAAGGATCTCCTGGCACAAAGACTCCAGTTCTTACCACAGTAAATAGCATCCTCAGCCGAAACCGTTTGGCTCAGTGGATAGAGCGTCGGCCTGCGGACTGAAAGGTCCCGGGTTCGATTCCGGTCAAGGGCATGTGCCTTGGTTGTGGGCACATCCCCGGTAGGGGGTGTGCAGGAGGCGGCTGGTTGATGTTTCTCTCTCATCGATGTTTCTAGCTCTCTGTCCCTCTCCCTTCCTCTCTGTAAAAAATCAATAAAATATATATATTTTTTAAAAATAGCATCCTCAAATAGAAATTCAGAATCCCTTCTCACTAGCACTGCCCATCTCCATGGAGTATTATTGCATTGTGCCTGTGCGGGATGCTTTGCACTTGTAGACTGGACTGAGCCAGCTCTGACCCCTGCCATCAGACTGCCCTGAAGTGCACAGTAGTCACCCCCACTTTGCAAGGTCACTGTGCCGTAGTGCATGGCCTAGTGCTATTTCCCTAGAATGAATGATTTGTTTTAAGTTCAGTTCTTTTAATATGCTTCCCAATAAGTTAACTATTCAGAAAACTTCCTCTTCAGCCCCACCCCAAATTAAAGAAAAAAAACAAGAGCTCCAGAAAAAAAGGTAACATCCTACCTTCATAAAAGTAAAAACAAGCAAAAAATAAATAAAATTCTTAAAATATTTTTTAAACTCTTAAAGCTGTACCCACGTAAGTTACTGTGGGTACATAGCAAGTACGTGAGTGACATTATCCAGGTATGAAAAACCATGAAATAAAAGACAATTTAGAAAAAACACACACATTGCTTTCAGTCAATGTAGTAAAGGCTTTATTTTGAATGTAGAGAAAGAAGTGCACACTTAATAGAAAATTCTTTCCTTCCAGCCCTCATTAGATAAATGCTGAACAAATATTTTAAAATTAGAGATTTGAAGGGGCCCAAAAGTCTTGGTTTTCCCTTGACCAATTCATTGTTTCCTTCATCTAGAGTGTGAGCTCCACAAGAGAGGGCATTTGTGTTTGTGACTAACTTCCCATTTGTGGAATAAATACATGAGCAAGTGCCTACTCAACTCAGTTCCTGGCACAGCATACAGAAGGAGCTTAATAAAACATTGTTGATATTACTTGTTGTAATAGAGTTGTACTAATCTATACTAATAAAAGGGTAATATGCTAATTAGACTGGGAGACCTTCCAGGAGATCTTCCGGACGTTCTTCCGGACGTTCTTCTGGACGTTCTTCTGGACAAAGCCATGGTGGCTGGGCCGAGGTAGAGGCAGTTAGAGGCCAAGAGGGGAGGGCAGTTGTGGGTGATCAGGCCAGGATGGGACGGCAGTTGTGAGTGATCAGGCTGGTGGGGGGCGGGGCCGTTGGGGGTAAGCAGACCAGCAGGGGGGCCAGTTGGGGTGAGCAGGACATCAGTGGGGGTCAGTTGGAGGTGATCAGGACAGCAGGGGGAGGGCAGTTTGGAGTGAGCTGGCCAGCAGGGGGGCAGTTGGGGGCAAGCAGGCCAGTGGGGAGGGGAGGTGGGGCCAAGCAGGCCAGCAGGGGGGGCAGTTGGGGGCGAGCAGGCCAGCAGGCAGAGTGGTTAGGGGCAATCAGGCAGGCAGGCAGGCAGGCAGGTGAGCGGTTAGGAGCCAGCAGTCCTGGATTGTGAGAGGGATGTCCGACTGCCGGTTTAGGCCCAATCCCTGTAAACCGGCAGTAGGACATCCTTCAAAGGGTCCCAGATTGTAGAGGGTGCAGGCCAGGCTGAGGGACATTCCCCCACCCCCCATGCACAAATTTCGTGCACTGGGCCACTAGTAGTAACAATAACAGCTATTGTCACTATTATTATTATATGGTCTTTATTATAGCTAAAGGGAACTTTTGATACTGACTAGATTTGCCCCTATATATTGCAGACTTAAAAATAAGTTGGAAAACTGAGGGTATGTGACGGCAGTCAAGTTTAAGTGACTGGCACCCCCCCTCCCCCCCTCCCCCCCACCTTTCTTCTGAATGGCTTCCTTCTCTTTATTTTGTAAATGTGACCTTTCTTGGCTACTTCCAGTTCCCTTGTCTTATTTGACCTGACTGAGAAAGAAAACAGAAGAAAAGGCAGATGATTCTCCAATTAAAACCTGCTTGGGATCTGGGCCAGGGGAGTGGACGTATGTAGTGGGTCAGAGATGTGCTGTTCTTGGAACTGTGTCTCTAAGACAGCTGCGAGGGCCCGGGATGCTAGGTGACCAACCCTTGTATGCATCCCCTGGACGGGTCAGAATTTAATTACATGTGTTGTTTCTGCGAGGCCCCTGCACGTCTTTTAGGGTTCAACAACCCTAGACACCCCTGCGAGGTCCTGTACTCACGTAAGGACATTCGAGATTCTCGAACCAGGGGGAGGAATTGCCTCTTTGATCTTCGGAGCTGGGCAGAGACCCAAGCACTCATTAGTCGGTGGCTGGGCTTTGTCTTGCGACTGGCAGAAGCCTAATGCTCTAATCCGACCCAGCACCAGTTTATCCTTCCCTGGGAGACTCTTCTAGCGGCAGTCGCCCTAGTGGCCTTTACTTGACTGACCCATGCCCACGTTGATTTTGGCCCTGGAGAATACATCCAGAAAGGAGCAGTGAAAGAGAGAGAGAGAGAGAGAGAGAGAGAGAGAGAGAGAGAGAGAGAGAGGCCCGCTTTTTAGACGGCAGCCAAGTTTAAGTGACTGGCGGGCGCCGTCTGCCTCCAAAATTATACAAGAGACAGAAATGAGACAGAATCCGTGGCTACTCACCATTCGACGTGAAGAGGGCTGACTAATTTACAGAGAATTTCCCCGGCCGATGCACCATCTGATACCGAACTTTTGGACTGGAACCCGGATTCTTTGTCCACTGGAATCGAAGAATGAATCCACGGACAGAGAAGATTTATTGAAGATCAAGTACAGACTCCCACGTGGGGAGAGGGAAAGAGTCCCACAGAATGGACTCCCAAGTAGAGAGGGGGAGAAGGGTCCCCCAGCCTTCTTTCTTAGAATTAATTTTACAACCCAATGAGTTGGTTCATGATAGTCACATTTGTACGACATGACTCTATCCCTGATAATTAATTGGGTTAGGGTGAACACATGACCTTGACTTTGAGAATCTTGAATCTTTCACCTGAAATAGCTGGGCCAATCAGATTGTTTTTCCTGGAAACTGGGATCTGGACTCCAGTGAGTATCAGGTGTGTTGGGACTGGTAGACACATGGGTGGTTGGGGACTCCTTCTACATGGGTGAAGAAGAGAGAAAGTCAGTCTACAGATAGAGAAGAATACACCAGACACACAATACTAAGCAGAGATAAGAGATGGAGAAAATGATCATGCTCTCAAAGATGTGCTACTTCTTGGTTCTACTCCAAGAAGCCCAGATATCTGTGGATAATGAGACACCACTCTATATTGGAAATAAAGCCCACTCCTTCTTTAGCTGGCTCGGCTCAATTTCTAGTATGTATAAACCAAAGCGTTTCAACTAAGACATGCTATTCATGTACTAGGTGGTAAGATTCATCAAAGTGATGATAGTAATTTGCCTAGGGCAACACCTTTTTGATGACAGTCCAAATCCCAGCCAGGTTCACCTAGATGGGAAAACCCATCCTACTGAGGCTTCCTCTGCTTTCTCTTAGCTTATTGGGTAGAAAATGAGCCAACTAAGGGGATATCTTCTGCCTGAGACAGAGAGGACAGGATGTGAGCTGGAGCCAGACTTGACTTTGAGAGTCTTGAATCTTTCACCTGAAATAGACATATAGATTCAAACAGGACAAAGAACAGTAATCCCTATGACATTTTTGAATAGGGAACTAGAAAAAAAAAAAAAAAAAGAGGGGGTCAAGCTAAAACCAGACTCATAGTTTGGGTTGTGGCTTCAGGCTATTTAAAGGAACTGCCTTTGAATTCCCCAAGGGACTTTTTTCCCCTGTACTTTTTGTCATTCAGTGGCCAACTCAGGGTTTGCTGGTTTCTGGAAAATCTAGGGGATTTAATATATATATATTTCAGAGAGAAAGAGAGAGATAGAAACATCATGGTGAGAGGGAATCATTGATCGGCTGCCTCCAGCATGCCCCACACTGGGGATGGAGCCCACAACTCGGGCAAATGCCCTGATCAGGAATCGAACTATGACTTCCTGGTTCATAGGTCAACGCTCAACCACTGAGCCACACCAGTTGGGCAAATCCAGGGGATTTTGAAAAAGAAAATCTAGGGTGGTTTTTGGTTACAATGGAATTATGCAGACTGATCTTTTATAATATGGTGATGCTGGTAACCCCCTATCAGGTAAGAATTCACTTGAAGGTGTGTTAAGTAGTTGAATGAGATGGTATGAAACCATTCTCTCATTCCTGAAGGTCTTGAAACACAGTTTGGGGACCAGATGTCTGGTCAGTATTAGGGATGCAGACTAGAGTTATGTAATAATATTTTTTCCTCAGTAAATATAATTGTGTCCTTTGGCCATGCATGTTACCAGATTTTCCTCTGGTATTCCAGGGCATAGTCATTTGCTAAGGCTGAAACTTCAAGTGGTTCTATAAAAAATCTGTTGTATAATGACCCTCACCAGAGTCAAAGCTAACAGGAGACTGAGACTCAATGGCACCATGTAAAGAAACGTGTTGAGATTTTGCTGATGAATTTTCCATTTTGTGAGTCAGAGAGAGGTAGTTTCTACCACCAGATGGTTTGGCAAGTGGTCGGAGGGGACTATTATTATGGCTGCAATTAGTGAACAGTGGGGTTCAGCAGACAAGGAAGTTCTGGAGCCTCATCCTGGTCTCATTCACTAGCAACCAAGGAGAGAAGTCTGGCCAGCCATTTACTCCTTACTGGAGAGAATGGAAGTTGGCCTGTCTACCCCAAATCTAGGAGGGGCCATCCTCATGACACCTCCCATACATATGTCTTTTGGGGCTGATGAGAGAGAGAGAGAGAGAGAGAGAGACAGAGAGACAGAGAGAGAGAGAGAAGAAGAAGAAGGAGGAGGAGGAGGAGGAGGAGGAGGCGGAGGAGGAGGAGGAGGAGAAGAGGAAGAAGAATGGAAGAAGGAGAAGGAGAAGGAGAAGAAGAAGAAGAAGGCGGCCCTGGACTGCTTATAGTCTGTAGATTGGCAGGTTATCTGTGCCAGGCCCTCCTACTTGTCTCTGCCAGAGGTCAGCCAGGGATATAGCCTGGGCCACCTGCTGGAGTTAAAAGATGCTAAAACCACTTTGGCCAGGAGGGGGCCCCAAATTTCACTCAAATTTGCAAATCACTGGGTAATATCCAGTTAGACCTCACTTTACATAAGAGTTATCCTCCATGCTAGGGGATGGAAGGGACCAGAAAGATCACCAGAGACCCAGATATGAGAAGTGACTTCAAGGTCACAAGGCTGAGTTGTTGTTGAGCAGGACTAGAACCCAGGTTGGGCAAGTCCTTCTCCAAAACTCTGTTCAAATCTTCATAGACATCACTTTCATCAGCAGCGTCTACCAATGTCTGTTGAGATCCCAGAAATTTAAAAAAGACAACCATTTATTGAGTCTTTTTATATATAAAGACTCGTAAAGGGTGTGCTGAGTGGGGTGTGTGGTAGGTGGTCAAGTTGCTTTGATAGTGGGGGTGGGAGGGAAAACGTGGTGCCAGAGTCCAAGTTCACAGTCCTCAAGACCCTCACTGGCTTCTTACTGGTTTAGAAGGTACAGCCTACGCATAGCAAAGTTAAAGAATAATAAAAGATATAAATAAGGGTTCACTACAGTAGTGGCTGAGCTAAGGCAATGTATAGTTAGTAACCAAATGAATGAATTGCAATTGCCATACATTTTCTGAGGAGGAAGAGAGAATTACTAGTATACTGTGCCTCTGTTAAGCATTAACTGTTTTCAGTGTTTTCCTGTGTATCTTCTTGGGGGCGGTCATGGAAACTACATGGGAGAGGAGGCAAGCGGGCTCTGCATATGAGGAGCTGATAGGATTTGCTTGTGCACAGACTTCCCTGGAGACACATACAGTCCCTGCCCTCGAGGACTGTTTGACCTTGATGGGGATCCAGGGAGTGTGTGATGCTTGTGTAAATGGAGAATTGGAACGAGGGACCCCGAGTTCAAGGAAGAGCAATGTCTGGATCTGCAGGTGTTTGTAAGTGTGCACAGCGTGCTCTTTAAATGAACTCTTCTTGCCTGTGTCTAGGCTCATAAGTATGGTGTTGGAGAAGGATGACTGGTCTGGGACTACCTCTCTGCCTGGCATAGGGCAACTTGCTTAGTTTCTCTTGGCCTCAGTTCGCTTCTCTGTAAAATTAGGGGAAGAAATCACTTCTTTGGTTCCTTCCAGTTGGAAAATTCTTTGGTTTTAAGCATCCTACAATTATGTTTTTGAAAAAAATTAGATTTTCATGTATCAGTCCATATTTATCTTTATTTTGAGTCCTCTTTCCCTTTTTCCTTTTTTTTTTGTTTTGTTGGTATTTTTATGATTATACTAGTATATTGTCACTTGAATTCACACAAGGTCCTTAGATTGGAGTCATCCCCAGTTCATAGATGGGGGTAGCAAAATAGGGGTTTACCCAGTCCTCTCCAGCACTACTAGCTCCTTGAGCAGATGTTTTCAACACGGACCACCCAGTGTACCTACTATGTGCCAGGCATGCTGGGGTATTGAATGAACGAAACAAAATCTGGTCTCCAAGGAGCCTTCAGCAGGTCTCAATCATTTCTGGGGCACGCCAGGCACATGTGAGGCAGGCACTCAGTACATGTGTGTAGAACAGCAAGGAATGCCTAAGGCACTGTGGGGGTGAGGGGAAAGAGGTTGAAATGTAACCAGTAAAGAGAGCCTGTACCATTTTATACTTAAACCCTCCTGGGCATACAGCTCCAGGAGGGAAAAGAGATTTCTTCCCACAGGTATAAATAACTTCTGCCCAATGAATCCCCAGAGACCTTGGCACCATGGGGTCAGGGTGAGGGCTGGCACTCAGTTGCTCCTTCCATTGAGGTAATTTGGGAGCTCAGGGAGAGTTGGAAGGACTCCAGTTGTGCTCCAAGACCCTGAATTTAGCCTGTCTGGTGTGGGTGGCTCAGTGCTTGAGCATCGACCTCTGAACCAGGAGGTCACAGTTCAATTCCCAGTCAGGGCACCTGCCCCCATTGCAGGCTCGATCCCCAGTGGGAAGCATCCAGGAGGCAGCTGATCAATAATTTTCATCATTGATGTTTCTATATCTCTCTTTCTTCTTCTCTGAAATCAATTTTAAAAATATATATTTTTAAAAGACCCTGAATTTAGGAGATGTCAGGTAGTCTGGGGTTTCTTAGGCTGGGAGAAGGCCATCACCTTGTAGGTGAGCACTGAGTCACTAGGACAGCAGGATAGCATGGAACTTCCTCTCTCCTCCAGATCTCTTGTGTGTAGGGTCACGTTCAGGTCCCCATCAGAAGCAGGAGGGTGAGTGGGAAACCACTGATGCCTATTCAGTGAGCTGACTGTTCTGACTCCCAAGCCAAGCCCCTCCTCTTCCTTTCCTCTAACAGTTGAACACAAACTCCCCTCATCAGGAGCTTCTCAGGCTTAATTCGCATTTTCAGGATGCTTTGTGGTCCACAGAGGTAGAGTCCCTGAGTGCCATTATGAATCCCTTTACCCTGAACCCACAGGCTGTCTTGATTCATCGTCAGAAGCCCTTTCTGTAAGGGGAGCTCAGTGCTGAGGGCCTATCCTGGGTCTACCCTGGACCTGCCAACAGGCCTCGCTGTGGGCTTGATGCCTTGACTTCTCCTTTTTCATCACTGAGCATCGTTGCCAGATCACCTTTCACCAGGACTCCTGCTCCAGTATCTATCTACAATGGGTTTTTTTGTTTGTTTTTTGTTGTTAATCCTCACCCGAGGATATTTTTCCACTGATTTTTAGGGAGAATGGAGGAGAGAGGGAAAGACAGAGAGAAAATTCAACGTGAGAGAAACATTGGTTGCCTCCTGCATGAGACCTGACCAGGGCCCGGGCCAGGGAGGAGCCTGCAACCAAGGTATGTGCCCTTGACTGGAATCAAACCCGGGACCCTTTGGTCCGCAGGCCGACGCTCTATCCACTGAGCCAAACCGGGTAGGGCTACAATGGTTTTTTTGTTGTTTTTTTTTATCATCTTCTCTGATAGAGAAGTTGTACCTAATGTCAAGATCCCTTATAGTCTGGAACCCCCATGCCCCTCCTTCTCCTTATTTCCTTCTCTGTGCCTCACCCTCTTCCCTGACCTTTCCCCCAGGTGGACACTGGCCTCCTGGCCCTCTGCCTGTCGCCAGCTGGTTCAGGCTTCAGGTTACACATGTCAGGTCTCCTTGCTCCAGCTTTTCTTCATCCACTGATCATTCATTTAACAGATTATTATAGAGTGACTACTACTGTGTATGAGTTAGTGTGCCTGGCTACATGAGGAGTACAAAGAAGTATAAGATCACTTAAAGCCAGTCCCTCTGCACGAGGTGCTTTCAGAGGAAATGAAGTGTGTCGTGCACAAATCTGCACATGTCCAAGCAGCTCAAGGCAAGTGCTGCTGGCCTGGAAGAGCTCAGAGGAGGCAGAGTATTCCAAGGTGCTCCATACTCTGCCCATCCCCCAGGCTCCAGCACAGGGACAGCGTGCTCCATGAAGCTCTCCTGGATTACTTCAGGCTTCCATTTCCTTGAGTCCTAAGCACATTTTATTAGATAGAGTCTAATAAGGGGCGCCGCCTGTCCCTTCCCAGCACGCATAAGTGGTCTCCCACTCACCCTCTTGCTTCTGATGGGGACCTGAACATGACCCTACGCACAAGAGATCTGGAGGAGAGAGGACCATGCTCCCCTGCTGTCCTGGTTTCTCAATTGGACTCTCTTTGAGGGAAGGGATAAGCATCTGTCAATGGGATTCAGTTTTCAGTTCCACAAACATTAATTGAATTCTCTCACTCTCTTCTGTCCCTAAATGCCTTGTAAATGAGCATAGTACAAGTGTCTCAATCAATCCTAAAATTCTAGAATTTTAGAGAACAAGTTTAAAAAACTTATTTTTTTAAAGTGTCAAAATCTATGCATGCTAATTAGGAAAAACAAAGAACTCAAAGTATCTCCACACGATTAACTACTGCTAAGAACTTAGAGTGTATGTAGGAAGGAATTTTAAAAGGCCATCTACGCCCGACCCGTGTGGCTCAATGGTTGAACGACGACAACCTATGAACCAGGAGGTCACAGTCGATTCCCTGTCAGGGTATATGCCCAGGTTGTGGGCTTAATCCCCAGTGTGGGGCATGCAGGAGGCAGCTGATCAATGATTCTCTCTCATCAGTGATATTTCTATCTCTTCCTTTCCCTTCCTCTCTGAAATCAATACAAAAATATTTAAAAAATAAAAATAAAATAAAAGACCATCTAGTTCAGCACCCACATTTTACAAATGAGAACATTAAGATGGCTTTCAATATTTATTCAAGGTCAAATATTTAGATAGTGGCATCGCTCAGGGTTCTAGCATCCTTCCCCAAGAAGACTGGAGAAATAGTGGGGGTACTCTGACCCAGGCAAATGCGTGAATAAAGTCTTAGATTGGTACATGGGTTCTGACAGGGCAAAGAAGAAAATATTAATACAATAAAGTCATAAAACATTTCACCTCCATTTCAGATGTTTCACCTTGGTCCATAGTCACAAAGCTTTTTTGTGATAGTGAAGCAGTAAGATTCATTGTGAAAACACTACATCTTTAAATATATTTGAAACTAGAATGGGGAAAAATGTTGGAATATATGAGGTAGGGTAATTAAATAGTAATTGTGCTCTAGGTTCAGGGACAGACCAGTGGCGTGGAAAGTCAGTTTTCCGTGCAAGCGGGAGAGATGGTGGGAAAGCCAGAGCCTGGGGCCAATGATGAGCTGGCCCCCAACCCAGTGAAATTTCCCACCATTGTGCGCTCCCTTCCCGCCTCCCCCAGGGGAGCCCAGGGCTTAAGGCAGTGGTGTTCTGCAGAGTCTTGTAACCTCCCTGGTAAATGATGTCACAGGTTAGTTACCGAGGCCCAGATCGATGGGCGACTTAGGCAGCGGATCGATCCCCTTTCCGGGGAGAATTCATCCTTTGTGACCCGCAGGGGTGCAGGTGGTTTATCAAAAGAGGCTCAGGCTGGAAGGATTTAATGCCGGCCCCTTTCCCACTCCCGCTTCTTCCTGGGGGGCCTGGGCAGTAACAGCAGGGTCATAAACTACTTTTCATTAAAGAGATCTGGGGGAGAGGAGTGAGAGGGGCAAGGAAAGGTAGGGACAAAAAGACAAAAATCCGCTCCAAGGCGCAGAGCCTGGGTGGGGGCGAGCTGGCTTCCCTCCCCACCCCCCCACCCCCCGCTCCTCCCTCGGAAGCCACCCAGAGTTTCAGGGCCCCCGAGAAGTGGCCCAGGGCCGCGCCAGGCCGCCGACCGCGCTCTGGGCTCGGCGGGGGCGGGCCGGCCCGCCCGGCCTCTCCGGCAGGGCTGCAGCCCCCTCCCCGCCGCCCCGAGCCCCTCCCCCGGGCCCGGAGCCCCTCCCCGCGCGCTTCCCCTCTTGTCTCCCCTCCCCTCCCCTCCCTTCCCTGCCGGCCTGGCCCTGCCTCCGCCTCCTGCGCCCACAGCCTCCGCCAGCGCCGAGCCCCCCGGAGCCGGAGTGCGGCGAAGGGGCGCCGCCTGTCCCTCCCCAGCGCGCTGACAGCGCGCTCCGGGGTCCCCGCCCCGTCCCCGCCGGCGGGACACACCCCCGCCCCTCCTCTGCTCCGCCAGTTCCCGCCGGACCCACCGGGCGGCGGAGAGAGCGGGCGGGCGAGCCGGAGAGCGGCGGCGGCGGCGGCGGCGCGGGAGCGCAGGGAGCGCGGCAGGCCCGAGGGGAGCCGCCCGGGGCGCACGGAGCCCGCGCGCCCTCCGGGACCGGCAGCGCCCCGGTGCCATACCTGCAGGCGCTGGGAGCCCGGGCAGCGGCGGCCGGGACGAAGTGGCGGGTGGCCGCAGGGACTCGGGGAGCAGAAGGAGCCGGAGCCCGGCCGGGATGAGAAGGTGACGCCGCCGGGGGGCGCCACTCGCTTTGTGGGGGAAGATGCTCGCCTACTGCGTGCAGGACGCCACCGTGGTGGACGTGGAGAAGCGGAGGAACCCCTCCAAGCACTATGTGAGTACCGCCCCAACGCCTCTGCCGGGGGGCTGGCCAGGGACCCCCGGGTGGCCCCTCGCCCCTCCCGCTGCTAGTCCCGGAGCCAAGTGCGCACCGGGCAGCCTCGCCGTGGAGTTTCGTTGCAGGGCCGCGATCTCCAGGGGAGCTTTCCTCGCCTCCTCCTCTCGCTGCCTCCCCCAGCCCCGCGTTCTCTTTTTTTGGCGTTGGAGTCGGCCAGCGGTGCCCTGGTCTGTTCCCGCGGTGAAGTCATCCCCCCGCCTGAGCGGTGGTGGCTGGTGGGGGAAACGTTCGTCAGATCCTCGCCGGGAAGCTCTACTGGGAAAGAGCATCTCCCCGGCCCTCCCGGGGGGCGCGGATCCCCCCCGCACGCAGACCAGGATGCTTTCCGAGGCCGGCCTTGGGGGAGGAAGCCACGCGCTCGGACCCCCCTCCCCCCACGTTCGCTCCGGTCTCTGCCTCCCCAGGCCTGGGTTGGGGTCAGAGGGAAGCCGCTGCGCCCCCTGTCCCGCCTCCGCCCTCCGCCCTGAGCTTGGATTTCCTTCGTTAAGTCATTGTGTCCGTAGGTGCGAGGAGAATTGTGGCTTTTCCCTTTTATCCCTCCTCTGGACGTGACCCTTGACCGGGTTCATTTCCTCTCCAGTGATGCTCCAGCCCCAGACACGAGGAGGCTGATGTTTGCTGTGGTTTCCGAGGAACGGCTGCCCCTCCCCCTCTCTTCCCCCAACTTCATGCGAAAGGGCCAAGGTGGATGGAGCCAAGCTTGGGAGTCTGGGTGACGCGGCCTCCTTTCATCTCAGCCAGGCCTGTCGTCCCATCCGTCGCACCTTAGGCTGTGAGCTCGGCATCCTTGCCGCCTGGGGACGCCCAGCCGAGCATTCTGAGCTCCTGTACTTGAGACAGAAGAAACAGACAGCCGGGCATCCAAAGCAGAAGGACTGCATCTTATTTTCAAATTAGACACTTAGAGGGGCATTCAGACTGCCCAAAGCATTAATTTTAACAATTAGAACAGGCTGTTGGTTGCTGCCCTAGACTGCACACTGATCTCTGAAATGCCTTTTATTTCCCTGTTGGAAGGGAACTGGGGTTTATGCTAATGTTAGCCTCAGGGGACTCTTTCTGCCTTTATCGCAAATAGCTCTGAACTTTGGGTTTTCTATAGGAGCACATTCGGCTGGGCTCCTGTTGGGGAAGAGGTGGACCTTGGGGGCTGGCTCCTGACCAGACCGAGAGGTGGGTGCCTGTGGGGGAACATTTCTTGACGTGGTCATAGAGTTGTTTCTTTTGCTTTATTAGGCTCAGCAAACGACTTCCCTTGCTTTTCAAGAAAGCTCTTTTTGGAGGACTTGGGTCACCAAGTGGTCATCCCATTCCAGGGACAGATGTCCATTTACACATCCCAGCGCTTATTATCGTCAGCCTCCCTAATTTTTCCCCTCAAATGTTACAGGCTAAGTTTTAGGGGTTCTTTTTTCTAGTCTCCAGTTAAGGTCGGCACTGCTTTCCACAGATGCACTCTCTACGCTGAGACCCAGACAGGTGCTTTTCCAACTCTGGGTTTTAGGTAAAACATCACATCTTACTAATCTGACAAATGATGTCCATCGTTATAGATGTAGGACATACTGGCAACCAGCCAGAAGTGTCGCTAAAGCGACCAGGGACCCACTGCCGAGTGTTGAGAGGTAGTTAAGTGCTAGGGCCCTGAGGAACATTGGGCAAGTTCCTTAACTTCTGTGGGCCTCAGTTTCCTCACTTTTAAAGTGAGGGTAATAATGGTCTACTTCATAGGGTTGCTGGGAGAATTAAATGAGATCATCCATGCAAAGCACTTAGCCCAGTTCCTGGCACATAACAAGCAGTCATTAAATGGAAGCTTATTTTTGGTGAGATTCTGACTAAGAAAGCACTTTTGAAAACCAGCTATTAATGGTCTGGCAAAAAAAAAAGGAGAAAGATTTTGGGTTTTAAGATTGATAATAACTTGTTTTATGTGACAAATACAAAAGAAGTCTTGTCCAGATCCCTTGAAATGATCATTTCCTCCCTTTTTACAGACAAACTGTTTTCCAGGACATCTCTGCTTCCCATGTAAAAAAAACGACATTATGTTTGGGGCAGGGAATGAGGTCACTGAACAGATGGGGCCATATAGAGCCATGAACGAACGTTGTGGAAAACAGTTCAAGGAGGAAGTGTTACATGTGTGACATGGCGGAGCTGGCAGGGACCCCAGGACTCATCTGGCTCAACCCCGTCATTTTACAGATGAGGAAACTGAGAACCAGAAGGAGTCAAGTCACTTGCAACATAGCTAGTCCCAGCACCTGGGTCTAACTGGCCTTTGGCCTGTGGGGTGGGTTTCGTTCGTTGAAGTATCCTACATTTAGTTGGGGCTGACCAGGAAGACAAATACCTGGTGGTAGCCAGAGATCCCGAACACATTTGGGGCATACACGCATAGTGTCTAAGGAGAGGGTGCCCAGCAATAGAAAGTGTAGGCGGGGTCCACGACAGCAGGAGGAGCAGGTTGGGGGGTGGGGGCTGTGTCTCTGAAGTTTAGCATTTCTTGGCCCTTGCACGGTGGACACCACACACCGGAAGGTGAAGTGTGTTCTGGGTAAGGCAGTCCGGTGTGGGTAGCTGGCAGGACACCCTGTGTCCAAGTCGCCTGTGTTCGGGAAGCCCCTGCCCTGGAGAAGCATGCCTTCTTCCCACCTGTCCTCCATGATGGTGAAGTCTTGAGTTTGTGTTTTGGCAAATTGCAGAGCAGAGAGGTTTTCTGGGATGTGCATAGCAGCTGGAGGGAGCTGAGGAGAGGCCTGGGGTCCAAGCAGGAGGGGCTCTGCTGGCTCTAGATCAGGGGGTCCTCAAACTTTTTAACCAGGGGGCCAGTTCACTGTCCCTCAGACCGTTGGAGGGCCGGACTATAGTTTTAAAAAAAAAACTATGAACAAATTCCTATGCACACTGGTAAGTCGGCTGCTAAGCAGGACAAGGCAGCGGCGGCAAAAACACCCGGCGGGCCGGATAAATGTCCTCGGCGGGCCGCATGTGGCCCGCGGGCCGTAGTTTGAGGACCCCTGCTCTAGATGCTGGGAACACAATGCAGAGGTTCTCTCAGGACATCCAGCCAAGGGTGTGCTCTTCCCCGAGAATGAGGGGGGGCTGCCTGGACAGCCGAGGGTCTTGTGCTTTGGGTCTGTTTATGAAAGGCGGGCATGTGGCCTCCATCGTTTGGATGGTGCTGTCAGTCCCTGGCTTCCTTCCTCTCTGCCAAGCCCCTGCTCGGGGTGGGGTTAGGGGAGGGTGGGCAGCTGCTGCTTAGGCCAGGCTCCCTGGCTTGGAGTTGGGCTCCTCTCTTAGCTTATATGAGTTGCCACTGGGGAGACCTTAGGTAACCTGGCTCTGGCCCAGACCACTTGTGTTTAAAATGACTCTGATGATGCCAGGTGCAAACTGCAGACGTCTTCCTTTGCAGGTTTGCCACAAGGATATGGGGCCAGGTCCACAGAATTCTTTGCGCTCATGTATGTGCAGGTGTATGTCAGGACATATGGAGGTGGAGAGAAGCTTGTTTATCTAAAACAAACAAGACGTTATTTGTTTGGATGTGGGAGGCGTTGTGCTTTCACTGTCATTTCCTTTCCTGATTGTTTAATTCAGACAAATACCAGGCATGGATGTCCTGAGCCTCTACAGGACTCTTGAGGGAATGCAAATAACAGCAGTGTTAGCATTTACCGTTCCTGGTGCCAAACACTTAACATGCGTGATTTCATGTGATTCCTACCATCCATTGCCTGTACCCTAACATGGGGTTGGTTCTTTGATGCCTTTATACAGATGGGTTAACTGAGTCGTGGAGAAGTTAGAGATTGCTCAGGGTCTGTTAGTTCAGACAGATCTGGGTAAACTCAGGTCAGTTTACCTCCAAAGGAGGAAACGAACCTAACACGGGGCCCTCCCCCTCATCTGGAGTCTGGCTTTGGAGAGCAGCCTCAGGCCTGCACAGCAGTGAGAGAGCAGTGCAGGGTGGTACTTGAGGACTGCCTCCCTGTATGGGACCTCACCTCGTGCTGTGGCAGGAGGTCACTGTGAGGCACGGGGCGTGGACCAAAGCCAGGGTGATGTCAGGTCCCCAGTGATACCCGAGGTGATAAATGGAAGATTGACCCTGTGGAAATAAGTTATTTTCCTGTGTGTTTAGATCATTACAGGTTTTTGTCTTGGTCCTGGGAGCTACATTTTTAGGAACTGGCCCCAGACCTGTTCATTCCTCAGCCCTTCAGTTTTTCTCTAAGCCCTTTGACTGTGGGTCCAGCCCCACGGGAGGAAGGATGTGCAGCTGCAGCATGAAAAGGGTCTTCTCAGGGCCAGTTCCGTTAGGGAATGAGTGGTGTTGGGCAGAGCAGGGTTTGAATCCCGCCTCTGGCTCTTCCTAGCCCAGTGGTCGGCAAACTCATGAGTCAACAGAGCCAAATATCAACAGCACAACGATTGAAATTCCTTTTGAGAGCCAAATTTTTTAAACTTAAACTTCTTCTAACGCCACTTCTTCAAAATAGACCCGCCCAGGCCGTGGTATTTTGTGGAAGAGCCACTCGCAAGGGGCCAAAGAGCCGCATGTGGCTCGCGAGCCGCGGTTTGCTGACCACTGTCCTAGCCACACAACCTGGGGCCAGCCACTCTGGGCTGCCGCTTCCTCACCTGTAACCTCACAGAGCTTTGGGGAAATTGACCTGAGATAATCTGGGGTAAAGCTTCCACCTGACCCCCATCGTGAGCACTCAGCAGACACTAGTTTCCATCCATTGTTCCTGATCACCAAAACAATGAAGTGCATTTGGGACCTGATAGGTGAAGCTGAGAGAAAAGGAAAGACTGAGGCAAAAAAGAAGGCCCAGCTGTTCAGAGTCCGATGGGAAACTGGGCTACATGCCCCGTGGAAAACACCCAACATGCAAGAGAAACACATAAGCAAGGAGCAGCTGTTCAGACCTGGATGGCTTCCTGGAGCTGATCTAGGGATGCCTTCCTGGTAAGCTGGGAAGGAACATGGGTTGTGGGAGTGGGAGGGGGACTGGTAGAGGGGTGCTCCAGGGAAAGACAAGGTCAAATAGGATCCTAGCCCAAGGTCAGCGCCACATGTGGGTTAGCCCCTCTTGCCTGCTTTCTCTCTCTCTGACACACGAGAATAGTTTCTTCTCCTTCTCCAAGGAGGGAAATGATCTAGGGGTGATTCACAGGTCTGACAAGGCTCCCTGCTTATGAACAACCAACCACATCCTTCACGGCCGTTGGAATGGGGCGCACAACCAGCCATTTATCATAGCCCTTTTTAGAGCTGAGTGAGGTTTTGGGGGGGTGGGGGAGGGCAAATCAGGATTGGAATCACTGTGTGTGGTGGCAGGCAAACGGGAAGAGAAGGGAAAAATAAACGTATTTGATGTCATAGGAGACTGGATCCAGCTCCAGAAATATAAGTGCCAACTGCTGCATTTTTCCAAAGAGATATTCCGGGCCCAGCGTGGGTTAATGGCCAGTGGAGGCTCTGAATTAGAGGAGTGTTGTGTTAGGGCTTCTGATTTGGGGTTTGCACAGCAGTCCCTTGGAAATTGCCTTCTAATTTCCTCAGCCTGAGTCACCGACCAGGCTATTTCTTGGCCAGAAAAAGTCTAATAGGCAACTTTGTTCTCTTTTGCCTCTTGATTAAACAGAATAAAACAAATAATAGCATTATACCTACGGTAGTTACACTTACTCTTCTTGAGTTCTGAGAATCCAGGAAAGGGATAATGGATTAGGACAGGGATCCAGGGAACAGGAAGGGCAAGGGGTGTGTGTGGGAAATGAGGAGGAGATTCTGGCTTTGGAACTAGGTCCTGAGCCAAAGCCAGAGGTTTACTCTGCTATGGCAATTGCCAAAAATAATGGAAGTGTCCAGTAGGGTAACTAGCGTTTCAGGAGGTGGATTCCCAGAGCTACGTGTGATTTCTTGCAGTTGCTGCCGTTAGTGGAGTCAGTCATAGGAAGGTAGGTGAATGGAGAGAGAGGTCAGGGAGGAGGACAGGAAGGCGGGAGGGTGAGCCACCAGAAGGCCCCTCATGCCCCCGAGTAACCTCCAGGCAAGTTACCACATCAGCAAAGGTGCTGAGCTGAGCCCAGCGAGGATAAGATGCAGAGTGAAGAGAGTAGGGCATCTTTTAGAGGGGATCTTATTGGAACTGTGTAACAACCACATGAGGTAGGCGTTTTATTTCCACTTTACTGATGTGGCAATTGAGGCCCAGAGAGCTTATGCGACTCTCACTCAGAGGAATTCAGTACAGCTGGGATCCTCACTCTGGTCTCTGACACCCACGTCTGTGAACTCGTCGCTTTCTGCCCTGTTAGAGCTGGGTCAGAGAGAGGGGCATGGACATACCCGAGGAGTCCAGGCAGCACCCCCTGAGATGATGGGCACCCGGAAGTCTGCGTTGTCAGAGAGTACCTAGGCGCTCGTGTCCCTGGGCTAGAACCCCGTCTCCACCGTTTACTGCCATGGGCCCCAGTGCATGTTACTTATACTAGGTGTACCGGTTAATAATGCGGATTTTGTAATCAAAGAGAACACGATAATTTCAAGAGAAACATCAAAAGTGCTTTATTCAAAGTAATGTCCATCGCTAGCTACACAGTTCCCCCATCTTTCAGGTTATTTGTGGATACCGTCCGAATAGAACTTTTCTTGTTTTGAGGCAAACCATTCCGAGACCCGATTTTCCACTTCGTAAGTTTTGAAGTGCTGCTCAGAAAGGGCGTGTGCCATGGATCAGAACAAGTGGTCATCTGAAGGAGCAAGGTCTGGTGAATACGGCGGGTGGATTACTACTTCCCAGGCAAGATCTTGTAACGTGTCTTTAACTGGTTTTGAAGTGTGTGATGGTGCGTTATCATGAAGCAAAATTACTTTGCTGTGTCTTCTGGCCCATTCTGATCATTTTACAATCAAAGTGTGGTTCAAGTGGATTATTTGTTGTCGGTAGTGATCAGTATTAACGGTTTCACCTGGTTTTAGAAGCTCATAATACACCACACCTTCCTGATGCCACCAAACGCAGAGCATTGTCTTCTTTCTGAAGTGATTTGGCCTTGCAGTTGTTGTTGATGGTTGACCTGGATCAACCCATGATTTGTGCATTTGGGATTCTCAAAATAAATCCACTTTTCATCACCAGTCACAATTCGATGCAACAAAGACTTTCTTTCGTGCTGTTGAAGCAACATTTTACTGATGACTTTTCAGTTTTCCATTTGTCTTTTGTTCAGTTGATGTGGCACCCATTTTCCTTCCTTTAAAATCTTTTCCATTGCTTGTAAACCATTGGAAATTGTTTGCTGAGCAATGTTTAATCTTTCTGCAAGTTGTTTTTGAGTTTGACACGCATCTTCATCCAATGCTTGTAATTGTTGGTCTTCAAACTTTTTCAGTTGACCTGGATGTTCTTTGTCTTTTACATAGAAATCATCACTTTTAAAGCTTTTAAACCAGTGTTCACAAGTATCTTGAGATGGAGCATGTTCACCATAAGCTTCCCGAAGTATATGATAACTTTCAGCAGCACTTTTATTCAAAATAAAGTAATGAATTAAAATTTCCCGCAAATGCTCTCTTTTTTTGGCACGAAATTCGACATTTTTAACCGTAAAAATATGATGTTAACATCTTCGGCAAATTTGACATATGAAGTTTTGAAGCTTGCTGTCAATACAACAAAATAGCATACATCTCAAATCGCATATATACCAACATATGTGTAACTCCATCTATTGAAAAAAATACGCATTATTAACTGGTATACCTAGTATCTCTGTGCCTCAGTTTCCTTATCTGTAAACAAACAAACAAAACAAAAAATGAGGGGGAAATAGAACCTCACTCATAGGGTTGTGGTGAAGATAAAGTGAGTTAATACGTGATGAGTTTAGAACAGTACGTGGTACAAATTAAGCACACATAAGTTCAGAAGAGGGAAGATTGGCTAGAGAAAGCAGGCTTGATGGGCCTTGAGGAGTCATTAGGATGTGGATGGTGAAGAGTAGGATTTAGGAGAGAAAAAGAGGCGAAGGGAATTCCAAGAAAGGGAAAAGCAGGGGTGGGTCACACAAGGAAAGCAAAAGGTCAGGCTCGCTTCTGAGAGCCTCTTACGAGCTGAGGGAATTCAGTTTATGGTGTAGACACCTCTGAACCTTCCTTTTCTTCCACGGATTGCGGGAAGGGGAGCTGATGGTCATGATGGGGTCCTCCTGGTGGGTTCCAAAGCTGGCTCTAGGGCTTTCCTGCAGCCATTGGCCGGAACAGAGCTAGGCAAGAACTAGAACCTTTTTCTAGTTCTGCGTTGGGGACTCTAGTTGGAAGGCCGGAGCCCAGGCCCTCTCTGTTTATAGTTCTTACTCTGAGGGGTCAGGCTGCCTCATAAAAGTTGATTGCACCCCAGAGGTCTTGCAGAGGGAGGGTGGAGGAGGAGGAGGAGAAGAGGGAGTGGCAAGGAGCGAGGCATGGCTGCTTCGGGCCTCACCAATGGAGGGCCTTGGTTGGCAGGGCCCGATGCAGCCGCAGGATGTCACAGTGGAGTATTTTCCATCCACATTCCCATACACGGCTGGCCACTGCAGCACCCCAGGGCAAGAGAGAGGAAACCCCGATCCTTGAAGGGTCTGGAGGCTGATACTAAACAGCTTTCTGGGGGCCCAGGATGTCTTTGAAGTCTCCCTGTTACCTGAAACAGTCCTGCCAATGTTGCCTTCTCCTTCAGCATCTCTCTGAACTTGTTTCACTTTCAAGTACAATGCTTCAACTACCTCTCCATGTATTTAGCCTCCACCACACTCCCGTATATTCCAGTAAGCCTGATTCTTTAGGGAAAACTTAATGATAAAAATAATAGCAGTTGCCCTGGCTGTGTAGCTCAGTTGGTTAGAGCAGTGGTTGGCAAACTGCGGCTCACAAGCCACAGTTTGCCGCTCTGTTGACTAATGAGTTTGCCGACCACTGACCTAGACTCTCGATTCCAATAATTACAGGCTATTGTTGTTCCTTGTGATTAAGCCCCTATCCCAGTGGTCAGCAAACTCATTAGTCAACAGAGCGGCAAACTGCGGCTCGCGAGCCGCAGTTTGCCGACCACTGGGTTAGAGCATCGACCTGATACGCCGAGGTTGTGGGTTCGATCCCCAATCAGGGCACATATAAGAATCAACCAATGAATGCATAAATAAGTGGAACACCAAATCAGTCTCTCTCTCTTAAAAAAAGAAAAGCTAACATTTCTGAATGCTTTCTCCATGCTAAGAGCTTTATGGAACCATTCAAAACTGCCCCCGAAGTGTGTATTTACTGCTGGCATCCACATTGTACAGCCCAGGACACAGAGACCCACAGAGCTTAAGTGAATTGCCAAACGCCACGCAGCCAATAAGCTGCGTGTAAAGAGGGGCCTGCCCTGTCCCCACAGAGACCTCACAGCCCCTTTAATGCTTGATACACCTGGGGTGACTGGACCCCAAGGAAATTCCATCTGAGGCCTGGCTGGTTGGCTTGTCAAGCCATGAAACCTTCCACATGTCACTTTCCCCATCTAGATCTCCATTTGCCCATCTAGAAAATGGGCTGAGTGCTTCCTTTCTGTCCTGCCTTACAGAGGGGAGGGTGGGTATGAAAGATGCTTTGGAAAGTGCTGAGCCCAGAGGAAATAGCTGTGTGAAGGGTTCCTAGGGCCTTCAATCTGGTTTCTTTTTTTACAATATTTTTAAAATCTTCACCCAATGATTTACTTACTTACTTATTTATTTTAGAAAGAAAGGGATAGGGGGGAGAGAGAGAGAGAAAGAGAGAGAGAGAGAGAGAGAGAGAGAGAGAGAGAGAGAGAGAGAAACATTGATCAGTTGCCTTCTATACACACTCTGACCAGGGATTAAACCTGCAACCTAGGTATGTGCCCTGATTGGGAATAGAATCCACACCATTTGGTATATGGGACGACGTTCCAACCAACTGAGCCACCTGGCCAGGCCTCAATCGGGTTTCTTAAGCATTTGGGGAAGGGGTTGCTTTACAAAGAGGAGCTGTCCTCCTGAGAAGCCTTTCAGCCAGGGCTGACTCAGGATCACTTTAGGCCTTTCAGTGAAGGTGGCTTCCAGAAAACCACCCAGGGAATTACACTCTGCTTCTTTCCAAGCCTGTCATTTTTGTGAATGGGAAGAGACAGAGCTATTTCCAGTCCCTTCTCTCCCTGATGTTACCTGAGGGGCGGAAGTGACGTCCTGGCCGCTGCGTTAGCCAAGGGGAAACAGCTGTGCTGTCTGCCCCTCCACGGGGCTGCTTCTCTGGCCCTTTGCTGTCATTTCCTTCGGCTGGTGAGGAAGCCTGGGTGGGTGGAGGTGCGTGGTGGGGTGGGGGCAGAACCCCTTCCTTTGTGTGTGTCCGTGCAGCCTAAATTATGCAGGGGAATGTGTGGGGCTCTCCGACCTGCCTCTGGGACCTCTGGATTGTGAACTTCAGAACTGGCAGAAATCGATCACTCTTATCAGATCTCTTATCAAGCGGTGGGGGTATTAGCTGATGCCGGTAGCCTACCAGGTGGGATGTAACAGGTGGGGGGTAAGGGATTTCGTGGGTGTGGGTAGGTCTGTACTTTCACCTGCTACTGAGTGGTCCCAGGAACATTCTCGTTCAAGGTAATTAAGGAGGCTTTGACCTGTTTTACATGAGCACCATCCTCATACAGCTACCACATATTGCATTCCTATTTTGTGCCAGATTATTTGTAATCTCTGATCTCGACACAGCCCTGAAGGTATGCATTTTAACCCCATTTTACTCATACGGAGACTGAGGTTCAGAAAGTTTAGGGTGCATTGTTAGTCAAGTACAAAGCCAGGTATGTGCCCCCCTTCCCCCGCCCCCCCCCCCCCCCCCCGCGCCCCCAGCCTGTGCCTGTTTCACACTGTCTCTGTACCTTATACCCTTGGTCCCTCTCCAGGTCTGCTCTGGGGCAGGGGGGCGGGGGGGGGGCTTCTGCCTGCCCCACATGCTGTCCTCCTGTGGGATAATGCTCTTCATTGAGAAAGCCTGCCTTGCTGCTGTCGCCCACCTAAGGGTTCTGAGCGCGAAGGGATTGTCCCAGTCGTTTGAAGTGGCTGCTTTGTAAACTCTTTCATGGTAGGCCCCATCCCGACCCAGCTTTATTCCGTTTCCTGATGGCCCAGACCCAAAGGGCTATTTTAAGGGACTTGCCTGTGTGGGAGAATTTCTTTGTAACAACAGAGAGGGAGGCCTGGCTGGCCTGGCATGGTGCTGGCAGTGGGGCTCAGAGAGAGAGAGAGAGAGAGAGAGAAACTCTTTCCTGAATTCTGCCCCCTGGGCTGGAATTGACTCATGGAGCTCTCAGCACTGTGCCTGGCCCCTGGAAGGGGCACCGTCCCTTATCAGTGAGGGCAGGGGTTCCAGAGGTGGCTGCCCAGGGTTTTCTGGAGCGCTAAGCCCTAGTGGATTGGCAAACGGATCCTTTTCTCACAGAGTTAAGGACTATAGTAGAACAATGTCTGAACTTGAGTTTCAAGCCAGGATTGTTTCTATTAGTCATCACTCATTGGCACCCCAAGAAAAGCAGCCTCATTCTCCCCATGATTGCTGGACGTGGCAGCTCCCGGGCAGGGGAAGTGGGGAACTGAGTCAGGGAATGTGAGTGGAACCCCCGGTAGGTGCAGGCACCAGGGCAGGGCTTCCCATCCACTGTCCCCTCTAATCCCCACAGCAACCTTAGCCCATTGTCCCTGCTTTGTAGACAAGGAAACCAAGGCTCAGAGAGGTGCAGCATCTTGCCCTCTGTCACACGGCAGGAAATGTCGAGAGCCAGGGTTCGAACCTAGATCTCTGCAGCAACAAAGCCTGTGCTGGTTCCACTGTGCTCCCTGGAGATTTGATGGATTGCCCCCCACCTCCCCATGTGCTGAGGTTGGGGGTTCTCTTTTTCCCCTGCCTCCAGCTGGAAGCATCCACACATGTCAGATTAGCTGTGCCTTCTCTACTCTCTCTGCACTATCAGACTCTGGCCTCTGTGTCTGTATTTCTTCCTCTGCTGAGGGCACCGGTGGGGGTCATGGCCCTGGTTAGTGGCTCTGCAGGGGCACAGAATGCTGAGAGCACTGCCCTGGCCTTAAAAAGGGAGGGGACCCAGAGGGAATGTGCAGTGGGCCTTCCCTCGGGAGTATGTAGATGGCTTTATCTCGGGGGCTAGGAAGTGCATCGTGTGTGTGTGTGTGTGTGTGTGTGTGTGTGTGTGTGTGTGTGTTTCCAGATAAAACTTCAAGGGTCTGGATTAAACCTCGGCTCATCTGCCTACTCTGACCTTCCCTCCAGGCCCCTCCATTAACATGTGACGTGGTTGGAGCTGGTGGTAGCGATAAGATATCAAACCTCTCTTACTGAGAATGGACCCCTGGCAACGTCTGGCCTCTATTTTGGGATTTGAATTTTTATTGCCTTTGAATTCTTGTCTAGAGCCACTATATATATATATTGCTTTCAGAGAGGAAGGGAGAATATGAGAGAGAGAGAGAGAGAGAGAGAGAGAGAGAGAGAGAGAGAGAGAAACATCAATAATGAGAGGGGATCATTGATCAGCTGCCTCCTGCATGCCCCACACTGGGGATCGAGCCCACAACCCTAACCCGGGCATGTGCCCTGACCAGAATCGAACTGTGACCTCCTGGTTCAAGGGTCGATGCTCAACCACTGAGTCATGCCGGCTGGACCAGAGCCGCATAGGTAGGAACTCCAGGACCCCAAACACAGTGTACATGTTAG
Organism: Cnephaeus nilssonii; assembly: GCF_951640355.1. Lineage (NCBI taxonomy): Eukaryota > Metazoa > Chordata > Mammalia > Chiroptera > Vespertilionidae > Cnephaeus > Cnephaeus nilssonii. The sequence goes on along the minus strand of NC_137087.1, from coordinate 46,527,926 downwards.
GGAATGTCACTAAGCGAACGCTGGTTTTGTACCTGCTGTGTGCAAGGCACCGTGCTGAAAGCAGTTCCTCCAGCTGGGAGCCAGAGGGTGGTGAGCTTCTGCAAAGGCAGCAACCCCAGCTTTTCATCTTTAACACCCCTCCCCCACACTAGCAGAAGGTCCGGATCACCTGGGTCCTTCATCAGTGGAATAAATCCATGAATGAATGCTTTATTCTATTAAAGCCCCTTCCTCCTATTCCATTCTTATTTATTTTTAAAAGAACCACATCTTTTAACTTACAGTTATGGAAATTGGCTTTTTGAAATTTAAAATATGTATTCCCATAGATAGAATATTGTAAATGGTGTTAAGATTCTCAGGTCAGTCCACCAAAACCTTTCTCATCCATTGAGGAGATGGAATTATAGCACCAAGGACCAGATGTCTCTACCACATGGGCTAGCCCGGGAAACTCAACTCTATGTGTAATATTCAGGAATACTGTCTTCCAGTGTTCACAGTGAGCAGGAACCTTGCAGGCGAAGTGATGGTGGTGGTAATAATAATAACAGGCTGTCCAGCCAGCATGGCTCAGGGGTTGAGCATCTACCTATGAAACAGGAGGTCATGGTTCGATTCCTGGTCAGGGCACATGCCAGGGTTATGGGCTCTCCAGTGGTGGGACGTGCAGGAGGCAGCCGATCAATGATTTTCTCTCTCTCTCTCTCTTTCTCTCTCTTTCTCTCTCCCTCTCTCCCTCCCTTTCTCTCTGAAATCAATGAGGGGCTGGGGGGGGATGAGGGCATGCGACAGGGAGAAGGGGAGGCTGGGGGAAGGTCAATGGGGAAAAAAAAGGAGATATATGTACTACTATGTGTAATACTTTAAACAATAAAATTAAAAAAATATATATTTTTAAAAAATGATAATAGCAGCACTAATTATCTGTCAGCCACTCTTCTAAGCACTTTATTCATTTAACCCTCAAAATAACCCTATGGAAAAAGCACTGTTACGGTCTTTCCTGGAGAGAAAACGGAGACACACAGAGAAGTTAGTTTCTCAAAAATCGTAAGCTAGGAGGAGGGGGTCAGAGCCAGGCAGTGAGCCCTTTGCTTCCTGGCCTTCCAGGGGATCCTGCGACCAGCCTTGCCATCGCCCAGGCTGGCCGTTTGTAGGCCTTGTGTGCAGGACGCTGGCCATTAGGTGTCCACCACAAGCGTCAGAGCCAGGGGACCGGGGCAGGGTGGCAGGGTGGCAGACAGGAGCAGCCCTTCTTTGTTCCTGTGGCAGGAAAAACCATTTGTTCCTGGAACCTGACACCACAGGGGGTGGGTTGGCTGTGTCGGTTGTCTTCCTAGGCCATTTACAAATCCTGCACATGGGGCTGGGCTGGGGGGGGGGGGGGCGCGGGGGACAGTGTGTTTGTTGGTCGGGCCCAGATTAGAGTGTCTGGCAAGATGTCTCTGACACCTAGACCATTCAACTCTCAGCAAAGCACAGCAGGTGGCCGGGGCTGTTGCTTTAGCTGGGAGGGAGGGGGTACCCTCCTCACCCTGCCTTGCTCAGCTTATTGTTGGAATGAGGTGGGTCCCAGCCAATCCTTCCCCTCTCCCTGTACCCCAAAATAAACAGCAGCTGTTGGCTACATAGTCTCCGTCTGCTGCCAGCCTGTCAACTGCCCCTGGCACTTGCTTGTCCTGCCACTTTAAGGCTTAATGGCTTGGGGTGTCGGGGGCCCTTCGGCTTTGCCCTACAGAGCCTGCCTTGTTGGCCAGCTGGCATGCCCACTGCCAGGCAGCGCTGGCCTGTTGACCACCCACTGGCACTGTCCCCTTCTGCCCTGCAGGCCCTCTTGGTGGTCACGAGCTCAGGCTCCAAAGTTCGACATCCTGGCTCTGCCACTAAACTGTTGGCTCTGGTAGGCAGCTTAACTCAGCCTTAGTTTCCTTCTGGGTAAAATCAGGTAATGGTATCTGTATCACAGTATGTCCTGAGGACCAAGACCAGTGCCACAGTGGAGCCACAGTGGAGTCATTGAAGCCAGACTGCCCGGGTTGAATCCTAGTTATGCCACTCAGGAGCTTCGTGACCTTGGGGGAGGTGCTGAAGCTCTCCACGCCTCAGTTTTCTCATATCTACAGCGGGGATAACAAAAGCATCTCCCAGGCTGGTGGTGAGGACTAAGTGGGGACAATGCCAGGCACAGAGTGAGAGCTCAATGAATGCGGTAGTTTGTGCTCTCCTTGGTGGAACATCCCCTAAAGAATCATTCACGGCCCTAGCTGGTTTGGTTCAGTGGAAAGAATGTTGGCCTGTGGACTGAAGGGTCCCTGGTTCAATTTCGGTCAAGGGCACATGCCTGGGTTTCAGCCAGTAGGGGGTGTGCAGGAGGCAGCCAATCAATGATTCTCATCATTGATGTTTCTGTCTCTCCCTCTCCCTTCCTCTCTGAAATCAATAAAATCTATTTAAAAAAGAAAGAAAGAAAGAAAGAAAGAAAGAAAGAAAGAAAGAAAGAAAGAAAGAAAGAAAGAAAGAAAAGAAAGAAAAGAAAGAAAGAAAGAAAGAAAGAAAGAAAGAAAGAAAGAAAGAAAGAAAGAAAGAAAGACTCATGGGTGCATATCTGATAGGTGACAGGATAACTCTTTCCCTAACCTGACTTTTGGGTCTGTGTGGCTGAGCTAATTTGCTTGGCTTTGATTCTAGCCTGTGATCAGAACCTCCACTTAAAGGGGCCGAGGTGGTGGTAGAACTGGTTATATGGCAGGATGGAGGCATGAAAAAGGAGAGCTAGATTTCTGTTCTCCTTGGCCGTGGTTCTGCTGATATGATCAATGGAAAGAAGGCTGTGGCTGCCTGTGGCCAGGACTTCCTTTAGCTGGTGGGCAGATCCCCTGGAGGGTCGACCAGTTATCTCTGCTGATGTGTGAGCCCCAAGGTGTTCTTCCTTATGATCTTCACAACCTCCCTGTGGGCCAGCTCCCTCTGGCTTCTCCCTGGCTTCATACACAGGGAAACTCTAGTTATCTCTGACTGTTCTTTGCATTTACCCTCCCTTTTGGAAAGATTGTACTGAGAACCTCCATTAGAGCATCCAGACTGAAAAGTCATTAATCTAAAAACAAAAGCCCTTGACCCTTATTGTGTCGGGCCACAGTGCCAGATGCCACTGTTGGCATCTCCCCTCCTGCCTCAGTAAAGAGACCCTCACCCAGGACAGAGTGTTTGCCCTGTCCGCCTAGGAGCCTGGCCCTTGAGGAGAGGTGGCTGGGCATGCTGTCTCCTCCCCTCCATGCTGCCTTTGTCAATTCTTGTCCAAGGAAAGAGGCCAGTGGCAGTTCTGTTCCCAACGTTTGGGGATGTAGCCCTCTGATAGTGAAGAGAATGGAGCCTGCACTTTATAGGGGGATGTAGCAAAGTAGTTTACAGCAGGGGCTCTGGAACCAGATTGCCTACATGCAAATTTCAACTCTACCATTTATTTCTGTGTGGACTTGTTTATTTTTATTGATTTCCGAGAGGAAGGGAGAAGGAGAGAAAGATAGAAACATCAATGATGAGAGAGAATCATTGATCGGCTGCCTCCTGCACGCCCCCCCACTGGGGGATCGAGCCCGCAACCCAGGCATGTGCCCCAAACCCGGAATCAAACCCTGACATCCTGGTTCATAGGTCGATGTTCAACCACTGAGCCATGCTGGTCTTTTTTTTTTTTTTTTAATCCTCAAGGATATTTTTTCCATTGATTTTTTATCGTGGAAGGGAGGTAGGGAGGGAGGGAGGAGGAGGGAAAGAAGGAAGAGGAGAGAGAGAAAGAGAGACATCAGTGTGAGAGACATATCCATTGGGTGCCTTCCGAACTTGCCCTGATGGAGGTGAGAGTACAAGGGCTCAAACTTGCAACCCAAGTACATGCCCTTGACTGGAAATTGACCCCAAGATCTTTGTGTGGCCTTGAGCCAATCACTTAATCTCTGTAAAAACAGTACCTTCCTCCTAGGACTGCTGGGAGGATTGCATTAGATAATGATGATAAAAACGTATAACAATGCGTGGGGCAGGGTTGGTGCTCCCTAAGTGTTACTGTTGTTATCTGAGCCCGCACACCAGGTGGATCAGCCAGAGCCTCTGGGGCCTGAGGGATGTATATTTAGAACCTTGAGAGGCCCTCTCACCCCGTGGTGTTTGAGGTGGTGTTTGTGACGGAGCTCGTGGCATGTTCTAGAGGGAGTGTAAAGGTTTAGACATTTAGACATGACGACTGCACCGGTCCCTAGCTGAGTAATCCTCCCAGCTCAGTTCCCTCAGCTCCTTGTGCCCATGACTTCCATGCAGGGTCACTGCGAGAACTCGAGACAGCACAGAGCAGCCAGCAGCCAGCAGCCACTGTCCGTCAGAGCGGTCATTTAAACAGCCGTGAGGCTTGACAAGGGGGCCCGGAGGATGGTCGGTGGGCTCCAGCCTTACTTCCTGGCTGGGAGCCTTGAATGACAGACACTCTTTTCTCTCCCGTGGTGAGCACCTCGGGTGTTTATTGCAGCAGATGGTAGGTACCTCCTGCTGGTATCGGCAGTGTCAGCTTCCTCAGCCGACACTCACAAATGTTATCTCTGTCTCTGAGGGACCCTCCAGGAAGTGACATGGGTCTCCTGCCTGTTTGACAAATGAGGAAAGGTTTGGAGAAGCACATGACTTCTCTAAGCGTGGAGGAGACTATGGATGCCCTGCTCCCTATCAGGGCTTACCTGAGTTCACCTGCAGCGGTTTCCAGCCCAGGGACCTACCCCCGCCCCCCAAGTTTCCTTGTTCTCACCCCTTTCCCCACCTCATCTCTCTATGTGAGGGTTTCCTCCAGCCTCATGGCACTATGGGAGCTTGGTCTGCCTCAGTAGGTGCACCTGAAGAAGGGGGAGAGGTGGAGGTGGGTTGCCCTCAAAAAGTTGGTGTGTGTGTGGGGGGAATAGAAGTTGTGTCCCAGAAACCTGTTCTCTAGTGGGAGGATTCTGAGGTGAGTTCTAGCCAGTACCTCAGTGGATCGATCCCCAGCAGGACTGAGCCGCAGATGCCCACAGAGGTAACCTGCCCATTAACACACCCTTTACCAGCTTTTATCCGTTCTTGGTTTGAATTTCTATTCTTCCTCACTCAGACTTCCTGGAACCAGCTCCCTAGTAAATAGCCTACACCCCAACCCTCATCTCAGGGTCTGCTTGGGACAAACCCAGATCATGATAGCAAACTTCTGCTAGCAGGTGGTAGAGCTGGGACTGAAAACCTTTGTCGGTGACTCAATGGCCAGGCCATGCCGAATCTCTAGATTTCTGGGGCTCTTGTTATAGAGGAGTTAGAAAAGAACCTTGTTTGATACAGGTCATTTTGGGTAAGAAGAGGGCAATTTCCAGAGTGAGTCAGAGTGGACCGGGCTAAAGAATACTTGATCAATACAACGGCTTCTAGGGGCTCGTCAGAGAAGGCGTCAGTCATGCAAACAGGACCAAGAGAAGCTGCTCCTTGGAACCGTGGGAATCTGACCTTATATAGACTTGCCTCAGGAAAGAGATAAGCAAACAAGGGCCTTATAGATAAACAGAAATACAGTATCTTTATCCTCACAGATCAGGCTGGGGGGAGCAGTGTAAATGTGTGAGGAATCGGAGGCTGGAGGGTGTTGGCATCTGTGTCCAGGGGCAGGAAGACATATGTTTGACGTAAAATTCTTGTCTGTATCTGGCTAGTTGTACCTGCTGTAATCAGGCTAGTTGGCATGGAGCTGGGCATTATTTGTGTGTTTTAAAAAATATATATATATATTTTTTTATTGATTTCAGAGAGGAAGGGAGAGGAAAGAGAGAATCATCAATGATGAAAATGAAACATTGATCAGCTGCCTCCTGCACGCTCCCTATATGGGGATCAAACCCTCAACCTGGGCATGTGCCTTGACTAGGAATCAAACTGTGACCTCCTGTTTCATAGGTCGACGCTCAACCACTGAGCAGCACCAGCCGGGCAGGGAGTTGGACATTATTAACCTTAAAGCTTCTTGTGACAATGTTTGAAATTGTGGCAAGACTGGGTGTCCTTATAGATGGCAAAACACATCTTTAAGAAAATAAAGGGAGAAAAGAAGGCGTGTGTGTATGTGTTTGGAGGCAGGTATGTTTATGTGTTGTGTTTGGATCTGAGGTGTGTGTAAGTGGAATGCATGTGTACTGAGGATGTATGGTGTATGCATGTGTATGAGGATGTGTGTTAGCAGGTGTTTGGGTGTGGTGTTTATGAATGCGTGTTTGGGGGGTATTTATGTGTGTGTGTTTGGGTGTGGTATGTTGTGTGTGTGTGTGTGGTATGTTTGGAGATGCGAGTTTGTGTGTGTGTGTGTGTGTGTGTGTGTGTTGTATGTTTGGAGATGCGAGTTTGTGTGTGTGTGTGTGTGTGTGTGTGTGTGTGTGTGTGTGTGTGTGACAAGCTATTGGATTGTTCCCTATCAGAAAAGACCATCTTTTATCCTTGAGAAGTCGTTATGGTCAGGCTGAAGGGTCCAAGAATACTTAGATTTTAGTGTAAAACGGTCTCATAGATCCTCACATATACTAACAATAACTGTTGGTAAATTTTTCTCCAGTGCCTCTTCTGTGCCAGACCTCATTTCTCCCACAACAGATCATGTTTCTCCTACCTCACAGATAAGGAAACGGAATCAGAAAGGTTAGTCACTCACCCACGTTGACACAACTAGTAAGTGGCAGAACTGGGATTTGACCATCCTCCTAACTCCCATCCTCTTCTGCTTCCTCAACCCATATAGGGTGAGCTGGTAGGTAGGGTTCTCCTGTGGGTTTGCACGGGCAGAGAGGACACTGGCTCTAGAAATATTACTTCTAGCTTCAGTGGAGGCCTCGGAGGAAGTGCGGGAGCAGGAAGGCTGTGAGGCTGGGCTGCGGGAACCAGGCTGGTGCAGGCTAGCCTGGAGGACCCGATTCCAGGAAAAAGTTGTGACCCAGAATAGGGTGAAGATGGATGAGGGACTGTAAGAAAGCAAGGGAGGACTCGAGGAGGGGCTTGGAGGAAGCTGGAGCAGTCCTTGAGTTCATCCTCTGGGTCTTAAGGAGAGGATAATGTAAACATTGTAGTTGGGTAAGGAACCTTAGGCCTGGTTTTAATACCCCAAGAGCAAATGTCAATCTCCCTTCTGTTTGTTCGCGTGGAAACGTTACCTGTCCAGGTATGTGGGGATGGGCAATACAGATCTGTCAGTGTTATCGGATAAGTGATTTAACCTCTAATAAGGACATGAGTAGAGAAACAGGCATTTCCAGTCTAGATTCCTGGAAGGAACAGAGACAGAGAGGATAGACATTTCGTCACTGGGAGTGCTTGGTTGACAGAGGCAGGGGGGCCATGGGGTGGCCTGGCTGCTCCCGCCCATGGGAGCGTAAGTCAGGGAGTAGGAAAGCCCATGGAAGCTGCAGTCCCAGACGAGACTCTACATGGGACATTTGGGATTTACTCATGGGGCTCAGGTACCCTTTGGTTCCTAGAGTTTCTGGGAGAGACCCCCTGGTACCCAGGCCAGCTTGGTGACTGCAGCTCCCCCAGAGCAGACAGATCCTCCCTGTGCCCCAGAACCTTAAAGGGTGACCTCTGCCCCGCCCACGTGCCCCTAACATCAGTCAAGGTGAACCCTGGGAAGTAAGCAGACTCATGCAAGTCAGCCTGAGCAGCAGGATTTTTCAAAAGCTGTCCTCTAATACGTTCCCAGCCTTAATACTATTTCTATAAAATTGGGTGTTAATGCCCTGACCGGTTTGGCTAAGTGGATAGAGCATCGGGCCGTGGACCGAAAGGTCCCGGGTTTGATTCCGGTCGAGGACATGTACCTTAGTTGCAGGCTCGATTCCCAGTGGGGGGCGTGCAGAAGGTAGCTGATCAATGTTTCTTTCTCATTGATGTTTCTAACTATCCCTCTCCCTTCCTCTCTGTAAAAAGTCAATAAAAATATATTTTAAAAAATTGGGTGTTAACCTAATACAGTGATAACCCTTGTGGATTTGTTTGGCTCTCTGCGGTTTTGGATTAGGATGTGATAATGGTGCAGTAGTCACAGGCATGGCAGAGTCCGCCATAGCCGTGTGACATTGGACAGATCATTTAATCTCCCTGAGCCTTAGTTTCCTTATCTGTGAAATGGGGATAATAAGAGTAGCACAGACTCATACAGTTGGTGACTGGCATAGAAGCAATACTAATGGATTTTCTCCCCTACTACCACCTTGAAAGCTGGCAGAGGCTGGTTTTTTAGGAAAATGTTGAACTTGCCTGCAGTTTATTCCCATTACTTCCTCTGGCCTGGTGAGCAGCGTGGGGGAAGGGTGGAAACTGTGCAAAGCTTTTACTGATCTGTGCCCCAGGGACTTGCCTTCCGGGAGGGGATGAGGGGAGAAACAGAAAAGCATCTTTATTTGTTTTTTAATGTTGACTAACTCCCCAGCCCCCTTACCAATTTCTGGTGAAAGTTGCTGGGTTCCTGGTCAAGCTGTCTTCCCTGGAGACACAGGGTCATGGGACTTCTCTCGTGGGGGCAGTTCATGGGGAAGTCGCCAAGTGCTTTGGAGTGCTCTGCATGTGGAGTCAGACTGCATTTATTTCTTCTCTAGCTAGAGCTGGCCCAATGCAAAATTGGGGAATCTATTAGGAGGTGTTCAGCTGCAAGTAACAAAATCCCATAAAACTGTCTTAAACCACGTGGAAATTTATCATCACACCTTTAAGGCAGTTCAGAGAAGTACAGAGTAAGGTATTATAATTTTATTTTTATTGTTGTAAGTATTACAAATGTCTCCCCCTCTTTTTCCCCCTTGCCCCCCACTATCTGGTTCCTGCCCAGCCCCAGGCTTTCACCACCATATTATCTGTGTTCATGGGCAATGCATATATGCTATAAGTTCTGTGGAATTATAATTTCAGAAAACTATTCTGCTATTAACATTTATATTGCTTCCAACTGTTTGTTTGTGGTTTTTTTGTTTTGTTTTTGTTTTATTGTTTTTTAAATATGTTTTTATTGATTTCAGAGAGGAAGGGAGAGGGCGTGGGAGATTGAAGCATCAATGATGAGAGAGAATCATGGATTGGCTGCCTCCATCACACCCCCTACTGGGGATCGAGCCTGCAACCCGGGCATGTGCCCTGACTGGGAATTGAACCGTGACCTCCTGGTTCATGGGTCGACGCTCAACCAATGAACCACGCCGGCAGGCTATTGTTTTTTTTTTCTTTTTTGCTATTATACACTCTGTTGTCCCAAACATCCATATACATCTTTGGGAAGTTAAGCTACAATTCTTATAGGATAAATTATTGAAGTGACATTGACAGGTAAGAAAGAGAGTCTGGGGTTTATGTCGGGTAAAGAGCCCACCTGTTCAGTGTCCTGGCGGAGTTCATTGTGCGTTAGGAAGACTGTAGTATCGATGGGGCTGTGGTTTCCTTTGGAGTGAAACCTCACTCACTGTTGCTTGGTCAGCTGGGAACCCATTTTCCACCCTTTTCACTCCTTTAGCCACCACTATAGCTCAGGCCTTCAGTCTGGAGCTCCCTTAAGGGTGTCAATCCTTGTAGTTAGTCCAATTCCCAATGGACCTGGTCGACCCACACCAGAGTAACCTGCTTTAATTGGGTCGATTTCTTGCTCAAAAACACTCAATGGCTCCCTATTGCTTGGCAGATTAAATTAACCTCTGCTAGGGATTTAGAGCTTGAATAGGGTGGGATGACTAGATGGGGGAATGACATCAAGAGTCCCTTCTTGAACTACGGTCTAAGAGAGACATCCCCACATGAGCTAGCTAAGTAGGATGAAATGAGTGCTCTGTGGAGATACAAAAGCAGGTAGTATGGAAGCTTCCAGAAGGGAACTGTTCGCTTTAATGAGGGGGATAAAGTGTCAGTCCCATGAGGACCTAGTGCGTGTACACAAGAGTATGTATGTGTGCATGTGTATGCACACCCATGAACGTGTGTATATCTGTTTTAATGGGCCATTTACTATGTGCCCAGCACTGTTGAGTGCTTTCGGCTTCCCCTCCCATTGAATTCTCACAACCCTGTGAGATAGGTATTAATCCATTCCCATCTCACCAGAGAGGGACGAGACTTAGCCAGGTAGCAGAGCCAGCGACTGGAGGGTCTTGGGAGTCAGAGCCGACATTCTGGGCAGCTGAGCTTGTGCTCTTAATCCTTTTAGGTTCCTGAGGAGGCAAGAGGGAAAGAAAAAGAGAGGCCAGTGGTCGGCAAACTGCGGCTCGCGAGCCACATGCGGCTCTTTGGCCCCTTGAGCGTGGCTCTTCCACAAAATACCACGTGCGGGCGCGCACGTACAGTGCGATTGAAACTTCATGGCCCATGCGCAGAAGTGGTTTTCGGCTCTCAAAAGAAATTTCAATCGTTGTACTGTTGATATTTGGCTCTGTTGACTAATGAGTTTGCCGACCACTGAGATAGGCTGTCCCTGGGGAGGCAGAGATAGAGCAGACAGATGATGGGGCGCAGTGAGGAGCCCAGGTGTGGCAACTTGGGGCACTAGGAGAGACTGGGGTACAGGGCTGGAATGTGGTGCTTGGAGTTCAGACTTCCCTGCAAGCACACGGAGCCTCTGGAGGTGTTGCTTGACATGACCCAGTGAGTGTTTAAAGATGAAACCCCACACGTGGTGTGAAGGATTGATTGAACTCAAGAGACCGGAGGAACCTGGAAGACCAGTTGGGAGGTGATGGCAGTGTGGTGGCCAGGTTCTCAAGTCAGCCAGGAAGGTCCATATTACCTTTAAAAAAATCTCTTAAATGGCCCATGCAGTTCAGTGTCGAGGACACTTTATATTTGACTCTGTGCAGTGTGAGAACCACTGAACAGGAGTAAAAGAGAACCGAAAGGCAAGTCAATAGCCCGCCTGGGGCATCCAGACCAGGCCACCTGTAACCCAACAGGCGTGGGGGTGGCGGAGCATGTGGGGACTCAGAGTTGCAGCCTGCCTGCAAGGCTGACTCCGTTTTACTTTACGATTAAGCCTCTATAACCTGCAGCCTCATTAGGAGGTTTATGATCCTAAGGAGGGACCCAGAGAGTGAAGTTAGCATAGAGGGACAGACAGCCTTTCTCTGTCCTGGTTTTCCTCACTTCTCATCATCTTCCTCTCTCCTTGGATAGCCCTTTCCCACTCCCTCAAGGAAGGTGCTTCCCTATCCTCATGCTTCCATTTGCTTCTCTGTTCTCTTTTTGCTCTGGACCCTCTTTTCTGTTTAATCTATGACCCTTGGGCAGATCTGTGTCCCCGGCAGGACCTTCTCACCAAGGGCAATCCCTCCCTCCTTACCCACTTCACCTTACTCCCTCACTGCCTGGCATTTATATTAATGGCATCACCAGTTTTCCAAAGTCAAAATCTGTGTGTGACTTTTGACTTCTCCTCCCACGCTATTCATTTGCATTCTTTGTCCTATTGATGAGTGGCTCACCCCTCCAAGCCTGGAGGCTGCCTCAGTGTTCACTTAGCCTGATGTGGGGGTGGGACCCAAAGTTCATGTCATTTTTCAAAGCTGCCCAGGAGCTTCTGATGCTGAGCCAAGGTGCTGGAATTATGGCCCAGGGTCTACTTCTGTTCTGTCTCATAGATTCATTACCTTTTCATTTCCATTTTGCACCCCTCTCTTCATGACCCCAATTCTAGGCCACATGGCAGCTGAGACGGGCTTCTGCAGGTCGATGCAGCCAGCCTAGACCAGAGCAGTCCCCTTTTGGTCACCTAGCATCTCCCTCTGCACCTTTGCTCTAGGCCCGTGGTCGGCAAACTGCGGCTCGCGAGCCACATGCGGCTCTTTAGCCCCTTGAGTGTGGCTCTTCCACAAAATACCACGGCCTGGGCGAGTCTATTTTGAAGAAGTGACATTAGAAGAAGTTTAAGTTTAAAAAATTTGGCTCTCAAAAGAAATTTCAATCGTTGTACTGTTGATATTTGGCTCTGTTGACTAATGAGTTTGCTTACCACTGCTCTAGCCATTTTCATTGTCTGGATTGTGCCCCTTCACCTGCCGAAGTCCTTTAAACTCATCTCAGATGTGTCTTCTATCTAAAGGGCCTACCTCAGGCATTCGGCTTTCTCTACTTGCATCTCATAGTCATTAGGTGTCTTTCCTCTGCAAGATGCATTGAACAGGCATATTGGAGGCAGTGTCCCAGACGTGCGGGATGAGGAGAGGACAGACAGGGTCCTGTTCTTGAGCTCCAGGCTACTTACTAGATGCTAAGTCAGTCCTAGCCTGACTTAGAAAGTGGCATTACCTTCTTACCCTCACAAGTGTTCATGTTAGTCTCATTTATTGCTTTTTGGGGCGGGGGGCGGGGGGGGGGGTCTGAGGGCAGTGACTCCGAGAGCCTCTTTAACTTAAAAGAGACATAATAAATCACACTCCTCAGAGAAGGCTGGATGCCTGCGTGTGCCCCAGATCTGGGTTGGGAACACAACATTCTAGGGTTCTGGTGCACCCTGAGTGTCACACTCTGTTAATATTTGCTAATCCTGCTCAGGATCGTGACTTTTTCTTCTAAAAGAGTAGGTTGCATGCTGTTTTTTCTGACATCAGTTGCAGCAAGTGAAGTTGATCATATTTTTCCAGTTCCTTGCCCATCATCATCATTGCAAAGCCCTCCTTTAAGCCCTGCTTTATTTTTATTTCCCCCTCTTCATCCCTAATCCTCACTCCGATCCCTTTTCCCCTTCTGCATCTACTCTAACCTGTTTAATATAAACCCATGTATCCTCAGGAAGTAGGTTGTGCTGTTTGTGTGTGTGGTTTGTCACCTACATTCGTACTGTGCTGTAGATTTTGTTTGGTCATTTCCCTTCCGACTCCATACTATGTTTAGAAGATCTTTTACACTGTGGTGTGCATCTGTCGCTTCTGACTGCTGCGGAGCGTTCCATGGTGGCACCCAGCACAGTCTACTTACTCACTCCACCTCTCAGTGACACTGAAGTTGCCTCCAATGCTCTCGACTGCAAACACTGCTGCAGCCAACATCCCGTAGGCAGCACCCCTGGCAGGCTGCAGAGAGTTCTCCAGGATGTACACCCAGGAGGGGAGTGCTAGGGCGTAGGGCAGACACAGACTTAGTTTAAGTCGATACTGCCTTACTGCTTTTCAGAACGGCTGCACAGCTTATACACCTACCAGCAGTGAACCGGGGTTCCCATCTCCCTGCTTCCTCACCGGCACTCCAGAAGAGGAGGTCATTTTCCTCTCTCCCTTGGGCTGTTGGCCCTTCTTCCCAAGGCCCAATCCAACTGAGGTTGGAAGACATAGTGCATTTTAATGTCTTCATATCATTCCTTCTTGGCCTGTCTCCCCTGCTTGCAATGAAAGTTCTTTTCATAATTCCCTACCTGTTTCTCACTAATGGGACCAGAAACCTAAAACCTCTCTCCATTATCTTCCAAGAACTCAGCCAGCCTTTCCAAACTAAACCTCCTTTGTTTCCCAACTTAATCTGAAATAAGCCCTTCTTATCTTGTTTTCCCACTTTGCTCAGTGCCTCGGAGCCTCACTGGCCATTCTTGTGTGTTTGTGGCAGCGATGGCCCCCCGGAAGGTGTTGCTTCTTTCCCTGCGTCTGCCATGGTGGGGGTAGGGCTGCGGATCCTCCCCGGATGTTACTCCCACCACAGAAGCCAGGTTTGGGATTTAGCTCTGTTTAAATTGTGGCCTGCAGCCTTGTTTGCAAATGGAAATAAGTTGGGTTTTATTTGTTGGGGGATAATTGTAGGTAAGAGAATCCTACCTAGAGACTAAGTTTTGGCCTGAATTGTTCGATAATTATAACTATCCTATGGCAGTTCCTGGGGGTGGGCTATGATTGAAGTCTTATACCCTTTCTGGTCCCAGAAAGGCATAAAGATGGCTTTAGGTCCCATGTTAGGTACATGTTATGTGTTTGCCTGATTTCTCCAGTTACTCTGTGAGTGCCCCTCCCCCTCCCCACCTTGCTCCACAGAGCTTTTCACTTAGCAGGTGCTCAGTAAATACTTGTTGGGTGGCTAACACAGGATTACCTGTTAATCCATCATCTTCAAAGGCTAAATCCAGACCTATTTTAAAAATACACAAACAATCCGTCCTTTAAAAAGTGGCATTACCTTCTTACCCTCACAAGTGTTCATGTTAGTCTCATTTATTGCTTTTTGGGGTGGGGGGCGGGGGTCTCAGAGGAGTGACCCCGAGAGCCTCTTTAGCTTAAAAGAGACATAATGAATCACACTCCTCAGAGAAGGCTGGGTGCCTGCGTGTGTCCCAGAACTGGGTTGGGAGCACCGCATTCTAGAAACTAGATGGTTCCTTGGCTCACCCCACCCCCGCCTGCAGGGCTTGCCACCCACAGCAGTGTGTGGTATCCTACAGATCGCCATTAAATAAACAGTCCCTTGAAACGACAACGTTAAAAAAAGTGCCGTCTATGTATTGTATCAGGAGAGCTAAATATTATGGAAAGGGCCAAATATTTCCACTGTGTTAAGAAAATAAGAACCCGGCCTCATGGAACTTCCCACTCAGTGGGCAAAAGATGTGGTGGAGACTTCAAAAGAAGGAAGAAGTATTAAGACCGCATGAGCTGTAACGGGTGACTGCTGCACTGAAAAAAGAAAGTGTGTGTGTGTGTGTGTGTGTGTGTGTGTGTGTGTGTGTGTGTGTATTCCATATGAGGCTGCAGAAGTTGCAACAGCGTCTTGCACCTGAGAAATGAATTAATGCACCGATGTACATGGCATAGCTCACCCAAGCACTGGTCCGACTGTGACGGGGGCTGGGGGTGAGGTTAGGAGGTGGAGGAGGAAGTGCAGAACAGAAACACTCTTTGTCTCACAAGACCCAAAAGGCGGATTCGCAGGAAGAGGCTCCTCATCCTGGGTCTGAAATGAAGATGGACACTCTGGCTGCAAGGCTGATGGCTCTAGCCGAGGTCCTGCCCTTGGGCTCCAGGCAGCGTCTCAGCCAGCGAGGGGGGGCTCCCTGACCCAGAAGTGGAATATCTGAGTGATGAGGTTCCGGCTTCGCCAGGCCACGCGGCCTCACTTTCTTTGGAAAAAGACCAGGAATCATCTTGCTTTTATTAAAAAGTTAGGCTGGGTTATCTCAGGGAAGACGATGCTTCAAAGTTGACCAAGATCTAAGCGGCTGGCCCGCCTGCTTTAATGGGCTGGGGGAAGCTCATTTGAGGAGTGGCAGTAAAATCGCTCGCCGGACTTGCAACCTGAGAATGTTGTTCTTAAACCTGAGAATGTTGTCCATGAATCCTCGGAAGAACTCCCAGGTGTGGAGAATGGACTCTTGTTCCTTCTGCTGATTTGGGACTTGGCACTCTTCCTAGCTTCCTAGCTTTCTCTTCTTTAGCACAAGCCCTCTCCCTCTGCTGGGTGTGGCTACCGAGGTGGTGATGCACCAGCTCAGATTCCCTCCCTCACTCCCAGGAGATGTGCCTGCACACCATGCTGGGCCCTGCCAGGCTGATAAGCATGGTCTTCAGCTTTTGTTGAATTCTCTGCGGGGGACTGTGCAAAGCTCTGTACACGAGGACCTTCATTCAAGCCTCACGCCAGGCCTCTACAAGGCAGGACTATTATCACCCCCTTTTGTGATCCCCATTTTACAGATGAGGAAGCAGAGACTCCAGCAAGCATAGGAACATGGTCATGTAGACAGTACCTGGCTAAGCTGGGATTTAAACTATGCAGCCACAGCCAGGACACAGCCCTGCCCTCAGAAATCTCACAGTTTAGGTGTAGAGAGAACACTTCCTCCTGTGGAAAGATAATTCTCAGGCCCAGCAGAATTGGGTACCAAAAACTCCATGGGCATTCCAGGGAGGGACTGGAAGGGACTTGTGGTGCATTGAGCATCCTGTGAGCCAGGCTCTGCTGTGGCCTTGTGTCCATGACCTCTTTTATTCTCATAGTAACTCTGTGAGGTTCATTTTACAGGTTCTGGACTGAGGTTCAGAGAGGTTATGTAGCTTACTTAACGCCGCACAGCTCATGGGAGGTGGAGCTGGGCTTGACCTCACACGTCTAACTCCAAAGCACATTCTCTGTGCCCAACACCATGACAGAGACTCCATTTTAGTAGCGTTCTCAGGGACCGAAGGGCTTGAAGGGGGTTAAGAGGAAAGGAGGGAGGTAGGCAGGAGCAAGTATCCAGACCCGGGGATACAGGAGGACCTGGGGAACAGCAGGAATTCCACCAGTTCTCCTGTGAGTGAGCAATTGGCTCAGTCTTCATCACCATCCCAAATCCATTGTCTCTGTACTATAGCTGATGACATGCAGTAGCTGCTGAAGGCCAAGTTTCTTTGGATTCAGGGAAGTGATGTCCCTTCTCCCACCCCTCCGGCTCCTCCTGCCCCTTCTCTACCCCGAACTTTCTGGATAATTGATTAGATGTGGTCATTTTCAATGGGTGTGAGCTTGTCAGGATGACAGATTAGCCATGGGGCATCTCATTTGGAAGGACCTGGATTCATCCCTTTATCACCTCGATGCTCTCTGCTTCTCTCTATCTTCTGCCCAATCTGAAACACACCCGCTAATTGCAGCACCTTCCAAGCAGCATCTCCCGGTTCCCTAATAGTGACCATGAGTTGGCTCAGCCATGTTGGCCTTGTGAAAAGCACGTCTATATCCATTTTCTCTGACCTTCTCGGCTTTATCCAACAAGCACTTATTAAGTGCCTACTGTGTGCCAGGCACCATGTCAAGTGCTGCAGATTCCAAAACAATTACATGCTAGGTGAGGAGGGAGCTTACAGACTGGCAGGGGTGAGCAGCATTAACCAGCGTTACATATGTGGACATGCAGTGATGGACTGAGGTCAGGGACGACGGGAAAGGAACAGGATGCTCTGAAGCATGAACAGGAGACAGCTGTGCAAAGTTGGAAGGAGGGAGAATGGTGTTCTGGGCAAAGGGAACAACATTTGGCAAAGGCTCAGTGGTAGGAGGGAGGGAGGTGTTTTAGGGTCTTCACCACAATCCGTGAAAGCAGTTCCCTTTTATTGATGTGATACCCATTGTATAGCCAGTTAAGGTGAAACCCAGGAGTGGCCTTCTCTCCTGAACTTAGGGCAGGCCTGCTTTGTTGGTAGACCCTGAACTGAAGCAGGCCTAGGTTGCTGCCAGGTTCTAAAGTGTGCGTAGGGGGGGGGGGGGGCGGGGGGGGGGAAAGCCTGGCCCCAGTGGCTCAGTGGTTGAGCATCAACCTATGAACCAGGAGGTCATGGTTCGATTCCTGGTCAGGGCACATGCCCAGGTTGCAGCTCAATCCCCAGTAGGGTGCATGCAGGAGGCAGCCGATCGGTGATTTTCTCTTATCATTGATATTTCTCTCTCTCCCTCTCCCTTCCTCTCTGAAATCAATTTAAAAAACAACATTAAAAATATATAAATAAAGTGTACATGATGCCCTGGATGGGTGGTTCAGTTGGTTGGAGTGCCGTCCCATACACCAAAAGGTTGTGGGTTCAATTCCTGGTCAGGGCACATGCCTCGCTTGTGGGTTTGATCCCAGTCGGGGTGTGTGAGGCAGGCAATCAATGTTTCTCTGTCTCCTTAAAATCAATGAAGGCATGTCCTCAAGTTAGGATGAAAAAAAAATTAAATATAAATAAATGTAAATAAATAAAGTGTGTGTGTGTGTGTGGGGGGGTGGGCGGGGGCATTGGAAGGAGCTGTGCTCTCTAGGGGAAAACCTCCTAGCATTGGGAGCTGGTTCCACCAAAATCTGTTTCCCAAGGTCTCCATGTTCCCAGTAGGTCTGAAGCTGTCTGATCGCAGGAAGGCGCTGGGGAGCACCCTGGGAGCCTGGGATGAGGTTCTGTGCCTCGCCCAGAGAAGACAACTGTGTGGAGACTTCTGTAAGGAAACCCAAGAGGCAGCATTGCACAATGGCAAGAGCAGAAGTTTTGGAGTCTGGCAGACCTGGGCGGGCATCTGGGGTTATATCTATGTGACCGGAGACAGGTCATGCATCCTCTCACAGCCCAGGTGCCCTTGCTTGCAAAATGGGAGTGATGATACCACTGATATGGCTCCATGTCTGAGGTGCTGAGCTGGATGAGCTCTGAGCAAACACTTGCTCTCCCTCAGGGTCCTCTGGACATCTGTCGGCTCTGCAGATTTCTGCAGAAGGAAGAGTGTGCCTGGTCCTGGAGGGTCAATGGGGGAGAGGTTACCCAGGAGAGTACCATATTGGGCACATTCCACATGGCTTCAAGCTTTCAAAATAGCCTGGCAAGCCTGTGAACGTCCTCTTAGGGGCTGGGGCGTAGCCTCCAGCTGGCAGGGGAACAGCCTGAGGGAGCACTCCCAGGTGGGGTGCTGGGGTGTGGGTGCGGAGATGTCTTTTTTCATTACTGGAGTAGTGAGTGAGCTCTTGGCAAGCTGACTGGCTTGGCTTGGTTGTCCCATTGGAGGCCCGCCCCCAACCCGCTTGCCTCCTTCCCTCAGCTCAGCTGCCTCTGCAGGCTCCTCCCTGCCTCCCACCCCTGGGGCTCCCCAACTTCCCTCAGCTTTCCAGGAGTCAGTGAGGGTGCAGTGTGAGGCCTGAGGCTGTGCCATGAGTTGGAAAGAACACAGGGGCTGGAATCCAAGCCTGCTACATCCTGACTGTGTAACCGTGGGCAAGTCACTTAACCTCTCAGAACATCGGCATCTTCTTCTGCAAGGCGGAGGCATTCCTGCTGCCCATGCGCAGGGCTTGTGTCTGCATTTGCTGAGTTTGTATATGGATGATGCCTCCGGCATAGAGCTTGCTTGGAACTTGCTAGGGTGGCTTCTGCCCCTTCCTTAGGTGCCATGAAAGTTGTTGTGCTCTGTGACTTGGCTGACCAGGACCAGGCTCCCAGTTCTGTAAGGGAAGTGGCTAAAGCCAGACAGAGAAAGGCCAGCGTAAGGAATGACACTTTCTTAGACCAAGTCAGCACCACCTTAAAGAGTTTCTATGCAAAAAGAATTGATTCAGCACCTTGCTCTTCTCCCTTCCCCCGTGGTGTAATGCTCCTATGGGCCAATGTAGACAATCTAGCTCGTGGGATAGTTGCAAAGTATTTAATTCCAACAATATCCTGGAACAACTTGATGGGTACTGTAAAAAATGTCCTTGAACATAGAACTTGACACACTTTTGTGAGTTTATTCCAGGGTCATTTTCTAGTGGGGAATTGATGAGTTAAAGACTTTGCATTTCTCATTTTGATATATGTTGGCAAATGGCCCTCCTAAAAGAATTCACATCCCTCCTACAGGGAATGAGACGTATCTATTTTCTCATGCCTTCATCAACCCTGGGGCTTACCGAACTTGAATGTTTTGCCAGTCAGCTAAGAAAAAAATAATATCTTGTAGTTCTGATTTCTTTTTTCAGTGACACATGAAGTTGAGTATCTTTTCATGCTGGATCTGCCATTTGTACTTCTTTTTGAATAAATGCTATGTACATCCTTGGCCCATTAAAAACATTTCTATTGGGAGGTTCAACTTATTACTTTGGATGTAGAGGGCTGTTCTTAGGGAGTGAAGGGTGGTCTCCAAGGGGGCCTGGTGGTGGTTAAGTCAGTTTCCTCTGGGGCTCTCAATGTTAACAGGTGTAAGAATCCGGTCCCACCCCCATCCCAGTGCTGGGCAGTACATCAGGGCAGAGCTTATGATCCGATGTCTGTGTTGGGGGCATGGTGATAGACCCACTGCTTCTGGAATTAGGGAGGCGGGGGGCATGGTGGGATGCTGAGAAAGAACCTGTGTATGTGTGTAGCTATGGGAGAGCTCCAGAAATTTGGCGGGGATGGGGGGGGGGAGGGACTTGGGTTGCTAGGGGTTATATCTGCATAGGAAGCACCCCATTAAGGTGTATTTCAAAAAAACAAATCTCCCGAAGTTGCTTGTGTGTACAGTAGGTATAGAATCCAGAAAAGGTCAGTTGTCTGTTTCCCTGGATAAATAGATATACAAATAAATAAGAAAGATAAGATTGATAACAAAATAATAACAGATTTACCACTTGTATTCGGAGCAAGCTGACAGAGATTGCGCCTGCACTGGCACTGCCAGGCGGGAGCCAGGAAATAAAAAGAATGAACTACCATAGTAGGGCGTTTGTTGCCGGCCAGGGATGTGCTAAGCCCTTGGCATGCCTTTTCCCGTTTAATCCTCACACAAACTGTCCAAGGCATGTGCTCTTAGTAACCTCCGTTACAAGCAGGGAAACGGAGGCTCAGAGAAATTAAATAATTTGTCCAAACTCTCACACTAAATAAGGGGCAAAGCTAGGATTTAATACTGGAAGTTGTTGGATGCCACGCATTGGGTTTCCCTGTTTTTCCTCCCCAGCCCTTAATCCTTGGTTTTTAAAGCTAGAAGGAGATTCCACATAGAGGGTGGGAGATGGGGCTGTGGTGTTCTGGCCAAGTGCCTCAAACCCCCAGCCTCCCCCCTCATCGCCCCCCCCCCCCCCCGGCAGCCTCTCTCAGCAGCCCAGCTGGCATCTCAGAATACAGGGCTGGGAGAGGGGGCCCCTTACTTGGGGCTTTGGTGTGCGGCCTGGGAGGGCTGGAATCTATAGCTCACGCCTTTCCCTGCATGGGCCTGGGTGTGAGCGAGGGTGAGGGGAGGGGGCCTGCTCCCTGGGGGTGGGCTCTGGCCAAGTGAAACAGGCTGAGGTCAGAGGAAGGGGACCACCCTCCCCAAGGGAATGCCTGGATGACGTGATTTTGGGGAGGAGGGGTGTTGGGGGAGGAGGTCGGCTGTGTGTTTCTGTCTCACCTCCGTGCCTGGCCAGATGGGGAATCGGTGCGGGAAGCCCGTCCAGATGCAGCCTCTGGCAGGCTTCCCTGGCCGCTGTGCGAGGCTCTTCTCCAGCCGGCTCGGCAGGTCCCTCCTCCCACTCCCACAGGGGACAGGGAGCAAATGACGTCCTCGAGTTGCTGGTGGCACAGAAGAGGGTCTCCTCTGGCCAAGCAGCAGGAAGGGGCAGGGAGACCTGGGCTGGGGTTCTGGTACCCCTTTCCTCATTCCAAAGCGTCTGTATTCTGAGCCAAGTTTGGAGGAGGGAGAGGAGGTTTATAAGGTTTGCTGTCAGATCTGGAGACTGGGAGCGGATTGAGCATGAAACAAAGCCTCAGACTTCCTAGCGCTTGGTCCCTTTCCTCTTTCAGAGTGGCTTGCGCTCTCCCTGCAGCGTATGACCTAGGTCTCAGTCACTCTTTGCACCGTCTATCAGTGAGCAGCCAAGCACCCCAGGCACTGCCAGGACCTGGGTTCCCTCCACACCCAACTCCGAGATCTGGCCCAGTCATTCCATTGCATCCCAAGTGTGTCCATGTCAGGTCCCAGAAGCCTTTGGGGTGGGGGTTTCTCAATCTTCAAGTGTCCTCTTCTAAGCTCACTGTCTCCCCTCCTCTCCTTCCCGGACCCCCACGCATTTCGCTGCTTGCCTTCTCCCATCACCAGGCCTGTCCTCACCTTTGTGCCTACTCTTCACTCAGGGGCCCTTCATCCTTATCTCCTCCCCTTCGGTCCTGAAATCTCCCCACAGGCCTGTTCTTCCCTCCCTCTCCAATCCCAAACCGTGCCGCATTTCCCACCCAAGAAACTCCGGCTTTGACTTCTGCTTCTCTGGCTTCCTCCCCTCCGACTCTCTCCTGCCCCGTCATTCCCACAGACTTCAGAACCAGGGACTCTTCTGCTCACCTCCTGCCACTCTCTGCCTTGGGCTTCAGGCTCCAGCCCCCACAGCTGCTCCTGGTTCTCTCCCCAGCTCAGGCCATTGCATGCGCTTCCCTACCCCCCCACCCCCCAGCCTTTGTCTCTGCCCTTTCTTCTGCTCAGGACACCCTCCCACCACTATCACCCCCTGCATTAGCTTAGCTTGCCTTCCTCTGCTTTCACCTTCCCCTCCCCTCTCCTCCAGCATCACCTCCTCCAGGAAACTCTCCACTCGGTGCCTCTCCTCTGTGTTCCCTCAGGGTCATGCACGGCTCTCAATCTAGCCTGCATCCTTCTCACAGCCCAGGAGCTGCCCTGGGGCTAGGACTGTTATTTTATTTGACTTGGGGTTTACCACTGCCTAGAGCGGAGCCCAGCACTTAGTAAGCACTGGGAGCTGCTTCACTGGACTGAACTTTATCAGACAGAAGTGACCCGTCTTCATTGAGGAACTACCCCATGCCCAGTGTGCTTAGGTATTGTAGGGCAAACAGGGGAAGTCAGGATAAAATCCTTGCTTGCAGGGAGTTTGTGACACCGTTGAGGTCAGTTCCAGGAATGGGTTGGGGGAATAGACACGACACTGGCAGCTTGGGTCTCATGTGCGAAGTGAAAGAGGGAGAAGGCTGTGGGCAGAGAGGCTGGGAAGCCTGGAGGAGGGCACTGGGTGGTGGGGTCAAATGAAGGAGGCTGGACCAAACTGCAGGCTCAGGACTGTGAACAGAAGGAGAGGCATGTTTCGGGAGGTGAGCAGATTTCACCTGGTTCTGCAGGTAACTCTCCTGTGGGCGCTTCCAATGTCAGGGCAGGGTCAGCGGATTTTCAGTGCGGTTTTTTTTTTTTTTTAAATCCTGGAAGTCAGACAGGAGCTGATAACGTTCCCAGTTTTGCTGCTCGACGGGGAAAGC
Organism: Cnephaeus nilssonii; assembly: GCF_951640355.1. Lineage (NCBI taxonomy): Eukaryota > Metazoa > Chordata > Mammalia > Chiroptera > Vespertilionidae > Cnephaeus > Cnephaeus nilssonii. The sequence goes on along the minus strand of NC_137087.1, from coordinate 46,505,235 downwards.
TTTACTACATGCCAGGCTCTTCAGGGCCAGTGAACTCTCCAGGCAAAGAGAGCAGAATGTTGCCGGCATCAGTACTTTCCAGTCTGCAGTGGAAGAGAACCGGTTTCTTCTTAAGGAGCCTGAGAAACCAGGTGCATTTGAAGTCAGGCTTTCTTCTTAATCAGCCAGGTAGACCTACTATGTGCCAGTGTTGGTGATCTGCAACATGGGGATCTCAGAGGCCCAGGATAGGGTTCCTCCAAGACTAATGGATGTCACACGACCCCTACCTACACAGGCTTGTCGTGTACCAGATGAAGGGGCAGAGGGAGCACCAGGACTGAGGCAGTCCAGGGAGGCTTCTAGGAGGTGGTGGGTCTTGATTAGAATTAGGCAGGCTGAGAGAATGGAGAAATGGAGCCCTTCCTGGAAAGAACTCCTTAACCAAGAGTGACATCTTTTCCCTTTTAATATTTTAAAAATGGCTATATTGAGATATAATTCACATACCATGCATTTCACCCATTTAAAGCATACAATCCAGTGGTTTTTAGTACAGCATATTCACAGATAATGTGCAACCATCATGACAGTCAATTTTAGAACATTTTTGTCATTCCCAAAGTAACACCATTAGCAGTCCTTTCCCATTTTCTTCCATGTCACCACCCCTAGCCCTAGGCAACTACTAATCTATTTCTGTCTCTACAGGTTTGCCTATTCTGGGCATTTCATGTACATGCAATCATATAATATGTGTCCTTTTTTGTCTGGCTTGTTTTCCTTAGGATGATGTTTTTAAGGCTCATCTATGTTGTAGTGGGTACCAGAACTTCATTTCTTTTAGTAACTGAATAATATTCTATTGTATGGCTATAACACATCATTTTATTTATCTATTCATCAGTTGATAGACATTTGGGTTTTTACTTCTTGGTTAATTTGGTACTATCTATATCTAAATAATGAAAGCATAATATGCTAATTAGACTGGACGTCCTTCTGGATGAAGCCTGGGCTGCAAGGGAAGCCCGGGTCCCGGGTGCCTGCTGGCGGCCAGACGAGGGAAGCTTGGGTCCCAGAGGGAAACCAGTGCTGGCAGCCAGGGGAAGGAAGGCCTACTCTTGCACAATTTTTGTGCATTGGGCCTCTAGTTATATATATAAAAGGCTAATATGCAAAGTGTCCCCTTGGGAGTTCAACCAGGAGTACGGGAGTTCGATCGCTATGATGTGCGCTGACCACAAGGGGGCGGCACAGCACATGGTGGGTGACCAGTGGGGCACTGAGGGAGCAAGGGAAGGAGGAGGTGGGGGGGGGGGGGATGGGTAAACCTCATGGTGGAGGCACGCAGGTGGCGAGGGAAGGAGAATGCAGGGAGGTGGAGAGGCGGGGAAACTGATTGGCCCTGATCAACGGCCAGGCCTAGGAAACCTACCCGTGCACAAATTTCATGCACCAGGCCTCTAGTTTTACAATATAACTAGAGGCCCAATGCATGAAATTAGTGGAAGAGTAGGCCTTCCTTCCCCTGGCTGCCAGCACCGGCTTCCCTCTGGCACCCAGGACCTGGGCTTAGCTCTGGCCGCTGCTTCCCTCTGGCCACCGGCAGGCACCCTGGACCCAGGCTTCCCTCACAGCCCCGGCTTCGTCTGGAAGGTCATCTGGTCTAATTAGCATATTATGCTTTTATTATTATAGATTATTATAGATGCTGCTGTGAACATTTGCATCCAAGTTTTTTGTGTGGATATGAGTGTTCATTTCTCTTGGGTAGATACCCTGGAATAGAATTGCTGGGTTATATGGTGACTCTATGTTTAACTATCCGAGGACCTGCCAGACTGTTTTCCATAGCAGCTGCACTATTTTACATTCCCACCTGCAATGTATGGAGGTTCAAATTTCTCTACATCCTTGCCAACACTTACTATCTGTCTGATTGTATTCATCTTACTGGATGTGAAATGGTACTTCTTTGTGGTTTTTTATTTGCATTTCTCTGATGGCTAATCATGTTGAGCATCTCTTATTATGCTTATTGGCCATTCATATATCTTCTATTCAGATTCTTTGCCCATTTAAAAATTGGATTATTTATCTTTTATTACTGACTTGTAAGCGTTCCATATATATTCTAGATTCAAGTTCCAGATCAGATATTTGATTTGCAGATATTTTCTCCCATTCTGTAGGTCGTCACTTTCTTCCCAGTGTCCTTTGAAGCACAAAAGTTTTTAATCTTGATGAACTCCAACTTATCTGTTTCTTTTTTTGATTGTTTTTGGTGTCATATCTTAGAAACCATTGACTAGCCCAAGGTCATGAAGATTTGTGCCTATGTTTTCTTCTTAGACTTTTATGGTTTTACTAGAGCCCCAGTGCATGAATTCGTGCATGGGTGGGGTCCGGCCAGCCTGCCACCATGGGGGCCGATCGTGGGTGGGGCCAGCCAGGCTGCTGCAGTGCCTGTCATAGTGACCGGTTATTCTGGTTGCTTGGCTTTTATTATATAGATTGCTCACACTGAGGTACTTGATCCATTTCGAGTTGATTTCTGTATATGATGTGAGATGGGGTTCCTGTCTGATTGAGTCAAATGGAGGCCCCACCCAGCACTCACCCAGTTGGCTAGTGCAGTGGTCGGCAAACTGCGGCTCGTGAGCCACATGCGGCTCTTTGGCCCCTTAAGTGTGGCTCTTCCACAAAATACCACGTGTGGGCGCGCATGTACAGTGCGATTGAAACTTCGTGGCCCATGCACAGAAGTCGGTTTTCGGCTCTCAAAAGAAATTTCAGTCGTTGTACTGTTGATAGTTGGCTCTGTTGACTAAGGAGTTTGCCGACCACTGGGCTAGTGGCACTTTGCTCCTTGAATTTAGGTCTCAGCTCAGACATGCTCTCCTGAGAGAGGCCTCTCCTGACATCTGAGTAGCCACCTTCACTGCAGTCAGCTTCTGTCACTTCACTCCATTGTTGGGACCATCAGAAATGATCGTGTGTGTGTGTGTGTGTGTGTGTGTGTGTGTGTGTGTGTGTGTGTGACACTCCTCATGCAAGCTTCGTGAAGACAGACCATCTGGCTCCCCTCAGCGATGTTCAGCACCTAGTGCAGGGCCTGGCACTCAGCTGCTGCTTGGTCTATATCTGTTGAGAGCCGAAAACTTTCGTTAAAGGAGCTGCCTTCCCAGTGGATTTTGCTAAAACTTTCTAAATGTTTCTGGGCTGAGGTTGGAAGGGATTTTGCAGCAACATCACAGACAGGGGTTCACTCATCTCCTGCCCTGACGATCCCATTACTTCACAAGACAGCCCCTTCCATCCTGGGGCAACTCTGGTTGGAACGTTCTTTCTGACATTGTGCGAAGACCCGCTTTCATATAATTTTCACTTATTATCCACTGCCTTCCTTTGGGTACAACTGGAGTTGAACCTCCCATATCAATAGTCCTTTAAATATTTGAAACCAGCTGTCCTGTGTCTTCTGAATGCTCCTCGGGGCTCAGCACCCCTAATTCCTTCAGCTGTTCCTTCTGGAGCCAAGAAGGGCTGGACTCTGACCTCCCAGTCACTGATATAGACCCCACGGAGCTGGGGACAGTCACAGGCTGCCAAAGAAAGCAGAGGCACGGCTACAGCTCAGAGCTAATGAACCCCAGTCCCCTTGTTTTCTTTTCCCCATTTGAGCTGGTGAGTTCCAAAACTGGAGTCAGAGCTTTGAGCAAAAGCACTGACTACAAACTCCCTAACTTGAAGGCAGAGCTGATTCTTTAAAAAAAAAAAATTTATATATATATATATATATATATATATATATATATATGTATTTCTATTGATTTCAGAGAGGAAGGGAGAGGGAGAGAGAAATAGAAACAACAATGATGAGAGAGAATCATTGATCAGCTGCCTCCTGCACACCCCCTACTGGGGATGGAGCCTGCAACTTGGGCATGTGCACTGACAGGGAATCGAACTGTGACCTCCTGGTTCATAGGTGGACACTCAGCCACTGAGCCATACTGGCCAGGCCAGAGCTAACTCTTAATAATACAAATTGCACTATGTTGCTTTCTATTTAAAGAGTAATTTTTTTCTCAGCTCGTTCAGTGATCTTTTTGGTATTGGTCCACCTTTGTGGTTTTCAACCTGTAACAACCAGTACACTCACCTGGGGAACTCTGAAAACCACTAGTGCCCCCCCCCCACTGATTTAAATGGTATGGGGTGGCCCCTGGGCAGTAGTGTTTTAAAGCGTTCCAGGTAATTGTGTGTGGAGACAGGGTTTCAGACCCTGGCTTCAAGAGCTCCCCCAGAATGTTGGATGTTACCAGAATATCTAAGAGCTGGCATTAGCCAGAGGACAGGCCAAGAGGACACAATTGTTTTATAAGATGGAATCTTGTTTTCAATTGCGAAAGCCATACATGTTCAAAAGAAATAAAATAATATAGAAATGTATGAAGTATAAAGTGAAACTATTTCATTTTTCCTTATCTTAACACAAATAACCACTATTATTAGTTTGTTGTGGTTTTTTTTCTCTCCAGATTTTTATAATGTACACGTATGTAGGCATACACAAACCCCCATACACATACCTCACCCCAAATAAACCTAAAGTCATATTATATACATGCTGTTTTGTAATCTGTGTGTGTTTTTTTCTTTCTGTCCCGTGGACATTTCCCCATCATGACAAGAAAGATCCATCTTTAACAGATGTATGAATCATGATTTGACCATTTTTAAAATCAATAGATATTTACTATTCCTTACTTTTTTTTTGCAGTTACAAACAGTGCAGCAATGAACATCTTTACACACATAAACACACGCAACACACACATATGCACACACACACATTGTGTGGATAAATTCTTAGAGATGAAATTGCTGAGAGAAAGGGAATGCAAATTTGGGATGGAGATAACCAAAATGCCCTCCGAAAGGACTGTTTCGGTCTACCCTATGCAACAAAATGCCTAACGACAGCTATTTGCCTTGTGTCAGAGTTGAGCTTTGCTGAGCACAGCACAGAGGAAGGTGTGAGTGTGGCCGCTGGTGGGGAGGAAACGGTGGGGTCATTTCCCCCGCAGGCTGTGTGTGGAGGAGGCGCTGGCCTCTGGCCCTGCCTGGCTGATGTGTTTCCCAGGAAGAGGAAACCAGGCTGTGTGTGTTAACCTTTGCCTTGCTCTCCAGGGTGTGACAATGGAGCGAGGCACGTTCACAGGATGTGTACGTCCAGGTCAGCGGACTTGGGTCAGTCATTGATTTGGGAGTGTGTGGATTGACAGTCCTCCTTTCCAACCCTTTCCTAGATCCACTGGGTTGTATCCAAGCCCGTGGAAGCCCAGGCTCGTGATCCTTTTTATGGTTCAGGAGAGGATACATCTAAGGTTTCCCGGACTCTAGCTCCTGAATGTCAATGCACATCGAGAGGTGAGCCTCCTTCCCCTAGCCTGGGCACACTGCCACCCTCTCTGGGCTCCTAGGCATTCCCCATGATGTCCACTGCCCATTGCTTGGATTTCCATTGGAGCAACTGCTGGTTCAAGGTAGTCAGACCCGTTTTCTCTGATAAATTGGCTTGTGGCCAAAGGGTGGAGGCAGAGTTGGAGGGAGAAAGGTTCAAAAGTTCAGCCGTGTGCCTTCAGGTACCACGCCCAGAGCTCTGGAATCTCCAAAGTGGGTTTCTCTCTAGAGTCAGGGCTACTTGGTGACTCCAGAAACTTCTGGGGGAGAGGCTAAAGTTCTAAGAGTGCAAAAGACCACGCCAGGCCCTTTGAAGGGGAAGATGGAAAAGGTCACCTTTATTGAGCAGCTACAGTGTCTGTGTTCTCATTGACCTTCACAGTGGGGCAGGCATTACTACCCCCGTTTTATGGATGGGGGATGAAGGCTCAGAGAGACTCACAACTTTTCACGTAGCTGATCTGATTGATTTTAAACCATGCACACGAGAGTCCTGGTTCCCACTCAGGGTTCCTTACCCGCCCGCCATATGGGCGGCCTCGGTCCTGACTAATCATTCACACATGAAGCAACAGTTGTCAGAGCAGCGGAGTGAACCACAAGGGCAAACCTTTGTGGCAGGGACTCTGCCTTGCTCCGCTGTAGCTGTTGAAGAGGAGGAAATGGTCAGGCTATGGAGCCAACGCCACCTTTGAACCTGAGCTCCAGCACATGCCACCGATCAGTTACCTCTCTAGGTCTCTTTATTTATTAACTGGAGATGATAACAGGACTTTCGTCATAGAATCCTGGTAAGGGTTAAATGAGATAATCTGAATGGAGTGCCTAGCAATACCTGGAACACTGTAAGTGCTCAATCAATGGGCGTGGCTGTTATTGTTATTCCTAACGAAACCAATAGTTTGTGCATATTAGAAAAAAAAGTTTGGAAAAACTGACTCTGCCTGCTGGTCCTCTCTTGGTTCTGGTGACTGGAAGGACAGGGCTTTGGCAGCTGAACCTTTTCTGAAGATCCATGTAGGGTTTGGAAATCCTGGGAGCTCTGATTTCATACACTCGTTTCCCCTCCAGGAAACATGAAAAAAAAAAAAAAAAGAAGAAGAAGAAATAAACACCTCTGACTCCGAGGGGCCTGCCACAGGTCACCAGTCCCTTCGTAGTGGTGCTCCTGAGGGGCCATTGTTTTCCCTGCCCGACAACAGAGTTATTTTTGCTCTTCTAACTTTCCCAGGCCAGCTTGTTATTAGTTGTAGGTCCACCGCCTCCATGTCTGTCTGTTTCCCATTTCCTGCTCTTTTTCTACTCCTATTCCTGTCCCATGGCCAATGGAAAGAAGCCGGCTCACCGTCTCCCTCTTCCTGGGTGTCTAAATAGCTAATGTGCGTTGGGCACTGACTGTTGTGCCAGGGCACTGACCATGACCCAGGCCCTGTGCTGAGCATCCGTGGGCATCGTCACATTTAAAGGGAAGCTCCCATTGTGAGCCACACTTTGCAGCTAAGGAAACCCTGACTCAGAGAGCCTAAGACACTTGCCCAAGCTCACACAGCTGGGAAGTGTTGGACTGAAATTTCAACCCATTAGATGCTTTTATTTTTATAACTAGAGGCTCATTGCACGATATTCATGCAAGAATAGGCCTTCTTTCCCGGGCTTCACTCCCAGCCGCCCGGGAGCTGTCAAGTCCCCGCTCCCTGGCCACCAGGGAGCCGACACGTCCCCACTCCCAGCCCGCCCGGGAGCCGGCAAGTCCCAGCTCCCTGGCCACCCAGGAGCCAGCAAGTCCCTGCTCCCTGGCCACCCAGGAACCGGCATGTCCCTGCTCCCGGCCTTCCCGGAGCCTGCAAGTCCGGGGAAGCCAGCAAGTCCTCCCTTCTGTCCGAAGCACGGCTCCAGTAGTTCCCTCTGCCACCCTGCTTCCCCTCATAGCAGGTATCATGCCTCTCCCAGCTGCTCCGCGCCTGCATATACAAATTAACCTCCATCTTTGTTGGGTTAATTTGCATACTCACTCTGATTGGCTGTGGGCATAGCGGAGTGATGGTTAATTTGCATGTTTCTCTTTTATTAGGTAAGATTAGTTATTAAAATTTATTTTTAAAATACAATTTTATTGATTTCAGACAGGAAGGGAGAGAGATAGAAACATCGATGAGAGAGAATCATTGATTGGTTGCCTCTTGCACGCCCCCTACTGGGGATCAAGCCTACAACCCAGGCATGTGCCCTTGACCAGAATCGAACTCCGGACCCTTGAGTCCACAGGCCAAATCTCTATCCACTGAGCCAAGTACTGGCTAGGGCCCATTAGATGCTTCTTCCTCCTCTGTGATGCCAACAATACCTTTGGTCCTTTCTGAGCTTCACCTTTTGGTATCCCCTGGCTCCATCTTGTTCCATGCCCTACTTGATTTGTCAGTGTGAGTCTGGCTGCCCGAGCTGAGCTGTAAGGGCCTGGGGCCTGAGGACATTGCCTCAGTCCTTAGCTTGGCACTGATAAGCACTCACTCGGCATTTGCTGATTGCTTTGTTTCTTCACTTATTATTATTATTATTTTTTATGTCTTTATTGATTTCAGAGAGAGGAAGGTAGAGGGAGAGAGATAGAAACATCAATGATGAGAGAGACTTATCGATCACTGCCTCCTGCATGCCCCCTACTGGGAATTTAGCCTGCAACCTGGGCATGTGCCCTGACAGGGAATTGAACAGTAACCTCCAGGTTCATGGGTTGACATTCAACCACTGAGCCACAGCAGCTGGGCTTTTTCTTCACTTATTTAGCAGACATGAAGTGAGCAGCTCTTACGTGAAAAGTGTGATTTGCCATGATCTGCCTTCAGGGAGCTTCCATTCTAGTGGGGAGACATACAGGGTTGGCTCACTCAGTCCTCATCACAGCCCAAAGTGAGGTAACCACTGTTATCACCATACTGTAGACTCTGCAGGGTAGAGTAATAAATGGAGCTTTCTTCTTCAACCCTCTTGCCTACCCTCTGCGCTCCAAATTAAATAAACAATTGAGGATAGTGATTCATGCCAACAGAGGCAGGCACTGAGTGTGATGAGTACCCATGACACTCTCGAAGGTGTATGATGTTGCATAGGAGCCTGATGTCTATCCCCTCCTCCGTGTACCTATAAAAAGCCTCTTTTCCCAGAGGAGGGCCAAATGGTCTGCAGCTGCAGCGCCTGTTTGAGAGGTGACTGCTGGACTCGTGGTTCGGGGAGGAGCATTCTGCGCCACACGCCCGCCCCTCCCAGAGCTCATCTCGGGTTCTCTTACACTGTGGCTGTTCCATAAACACGAAGTCCAGAGGGAGCGTGGGGAGGGTGATCTGAGGACTGAAAGGGTCTGCCACCTGGTCATTAACCCTTAGCCAACCTGTGCAGGTGCATGCTGGGGTGGAGCTTGCCCTCCACGTCCAGGCTTCGAAGTGGGGGCTGTTCCCCCCATCAACAGCCCTACTCCCAGCCAGCTGATCCCACCCGGAGGTGGTGTGAGCAGGTGAAGCAAGATTATCTCTAAGCTAACACTTGGCTCGGGGCCAGGGCCAGCCAGCTGGGATCCAGGGAAAAGGAGGCCTTCCTTAATGAACGGAGCACAGCGCCTCGAAAACACACGATCTCCTCCACAGTTCCTACCTCCTGTCCCTGACTGCACTTTTCCTCCAGCGAAGTTGGACATCAGGACTCGCCGGCACTTGCTAATTAAGCACAGGCTGGTCCTGGGCCTTCTAGGACTGGTTGGGCCATAACTCTGTGTTGTTCATTGGTTGCAGCCCAGGTCCGATGGTGGACATCCCTCCGCAGGGACTGGGCCGGGCTTCATTGTCTGCGCGCTGGCGTTGAGCTTGCGGGTCTGATTTGCATCAAGGCGGCTGCTCTCTCGTTGCAAGGAGCAAGACTTGGAATCCGCGGAAGTCTCGGAAGCCTCAGACATTTCTGGGCTTAATGAGCTGAGCAGATGGAAGGCGGCCCACACTGGCCTCGGAGTGGGTGGGCTGGTGGGAGCGCGCCTCCGTGCGGGTGTCTGGTGGGAGTTTCCATCACAGTGTCTGCGGGGAGACCCTCCCTGCAGAGGCTGAGCGTGGCAGGAGGACGCGAGACTCCGGGGCTTCCTCTCCAGGGAAGTGGGATGCAGTTGCTGGTCTACAGCGAGGCTTCCTAGACGCCTACCATCTGCCTAGATGGCCAGGGACGGGGGAAATAGAATCCATGGGTTTTTTAAAAATCCAGAAGGAAGGGAAACTCCATCCGGGAAACATAACCCCAAAGTGTGTGGAAGCAGGATGTTTAATTGCAAACCTTTCTGGAGACACAGCTGCTGGGTAACGTTATCTCGGTCGTTCCTGCGACCAGAGAAGTTTATCTGGGCCCCGGTCAACAGAGCTGGCTTTCTCAGATGACCTCTGCCCTGCCCCCCTTCCCCTCCACCTGCTCTTTCTCTACAGTTTATCCCTAAGGTTTCCCATCCAGCAGCACCAGTTCAGGGAGGCTTGAGAAACTCTGGTGAGGGGGAGGGCGGGCGGGGAGAGAGTGGGCTAAGCTGGAATTTTGTGTATCCACGGTTCATCAGGAGGGATAATCTAGGATGTCCAAGGTTTGGAAGAAAGCAGAGGTGCCTCCTGCTCACACGAGAGAAAGGGACCTGGAGCCTGGCCTCAGGATTTAGATTGTCCAGGAGGGCGGGCTCCGGGGCCTTTGGCAAATCCCAGAGGTTTGGGAGAACCTGGGAGTATGGGTTCATTTCCCATCACCACACGGGGAGTTACCCTCATGCCCTGAGGAAGTACAAGATGTTAGCAGGAGCAATTCTGTTTTTTATTTAACTATTGACATTTTGGGGGTGACATGGGTTAATAAAATTTCATGGGTTTCAAGTGTACAGTTCTATAACACATCGTCTGTGTACTGTATTGTGTGTTCACCATCCAAAGTCAAGTCTCCTACCGTCACCATTTGTCCCCCCTTTACCCTCTTCCACCCCTCATCTCACTCCCCTTTATCAGGAGCAAGTCTTTGCCCAACAAGCAAAGAAATGTGCTTGAGGAGAAGCATGGGCTTGTCCTGTCCTGGTGGCTGTGGCGGACAAGGGTCACATGGACAGCTCTCCCCTCACCTCTGTCCTCTGGCTGTGTCTCACAGGGCTTGTCTTTTGTGTGGGTTGAAGTCAAGGGTTAGACCTAGATGACACCCTGTGACTTTTCAACTATTTTGAAGAGTGAAAAGGGAAGGATTTTTCCAAGGGAGGCATGCTCTGGTTCTGCCCTGTGAGTTGTACCACCCCTTCCTCTGGGCCCTGCTTGGTTGACCGGGGAGATAGGCTGCTGTCTAATGGCCTGCAGGCAAGTGCAGTCTCTCTCCTGGGAGGGCACGGCCACGTGGGACCTCCTAAAGCTGCATCCACCTGGGCGGAGGTCAGGAAGGCAGCACCTGGTTGTGCACAGCATCTGCTCCCTGCCCAGGGTCTCCGGGAAGGGCAGATGCAGGTGGGAGGGCAGATGCAGCTGGCAGGGTTTGGGTGTCAAGGAGCTGAGAGTCAGTGCGGGGTGGGAGGGTGGGTTATAACCCCTGTGAAAATTCCAGAGCGTCCTGCCATAGTTAGCTGGTTGTATATGAGGGTTTCCTTTGTGTTGGTCTGGTTTTGTAGCATTCCTAACCGTTGACTTCTGTCTGGTCTCAGGCTCTCAGAATTAACATGACTCCACCATGGTCCTTCAGGCTCACCCCCTAAGCAAGGGGTGATCGGACTCTTCAGACCATCTAGAGCTTTATTTAAAAAGATGTCATTCATCTGGGCTGGCATGGCTCAGTGTTTGAGCATCGACCTATGAACCAGGAGGTCACAGTTGCAGGCTCTATCCCTAGAGGCAGCCGATAATTGATTCTCTCTCATCATTGATGTTTCTATCTCTCTCTCCCTCTCCTTTCCACTCTGAAATTAATAAAAGTATTTTTCAAAAAAAGATGTCATTCACTTCTGATTAAGTAGTTTGATTTAAATATCCACATTCCCAAATCTACACACAGATAGTCCATTGTGGTTAAAAGCATGGGGACTGGACTCAGCTACACCCGGGTTCAAATCCTTTGCTCTGAATTTTGCAGCCTGTGTGACTTTGGGCAAGTTGCTTAGCTTCTCTGAACCATGGCTTCCTCCTGTACAAAATGGGGATAACGATGGTAGCGACCTCATTGAGCTGCCGATCAAATGAGCTAATGCATATGGATGTTTTTCACTGTGCTGGCATGTGGTAACCAGTACCTAAATGGCTTCTACAATTTATTGTATGAGCTTTATGTTTACAGGCTATAAAACACAGCATACCCTTATCTATTTATTATCATAATGGTCAATAGTTTGTTTTGGGCTTGTGAGGATAGGGATGGCCTTTTACTTTATGTTTTTTCTTATCAGGATCACACAAAACATGGCCATACATGCCCTTTCGCGGGCTGGTATCACTTGGCTCTGTTTGCTTTGCTTTGTGGCCCTCTCCTAGGGTGCATTTCAGAACAAACACGCCACCCTGCGCGGGGCTAACTTTGACTTGGGGGTTAGAGGGAAGAAGGGACTGTTTTCTGAGCTCACTTCCTTGGCTGTTTAACGAAGAAGCCAGACAGAAAGCCCCACACCCCTGTGTGTAAAACCCTGGCTGTGATCTGGATGTTTGTGTCCCTCCTCCAATTCATACGTTGAAACCCTAGTCCCCAGTGTGATGGTATTGAGCTGGGGCCTGTGGGGTGATTAGGTTTCGATGAGATCATGAGGTGGAGCCTCAATGCTGGGATTAGTGCACGTACAAGAAGAGGAAGAGACCAGAGCCCCCCTCCCTCCACCGTGTGAGGGCACAGCAAGAAGGCAGCCATCTGCAAGCCAGAAAGTGGGTCCTCACCAGGGACCTTGATCCTGGACTTCCAGCCTCCATAACTGTGAGAATAAATGTTTGTAGTTTAGGCGGCCTTGTGGATGGTATTTTGTTATAGCAGCCCAAGCAGACTAAGACAGCCCTTCTTCATGGTGATGTCAGCTTCCCTGATGCCGAAGTGAAGTGTCTAAATGCTGTTCCTCTTGGCTAACATTCCTTCCTTCTCACGGGGGCCGAGACCCCCAGCTTCTCTGCCCACTTTGTTCTCCTCATTCGTAGAGTCTCCCTAGACCACCGATTCAGAATTGCTAGACAGAGGACTGGGAATATGAGTTTGTATTAAGCTCCCAGGTGATTTTCGTTCAGCAGAGCCGCCTTGAGGTTGTGTGAGAGGATCCCCTCGCTCTAACTGACGCCTCTCCCAGGAGGGTATGCGTTTGGTGTGGGTTCTGGCGAAAGGGATAAAAATGGTGAGAGCAGAGGCCAGATTGTGTAGGGAGGGGACTTTCTTTCCTCCAGCCACCTCCTAGGCAAGGGAGCCTTCCAGAGCCGCCTGAAGCAGCGGCCTTGCAGAGCCCGACTGAGCTTGGGAACTGAGGGGACATTGGACATGGAGTCCTGAAACACCTTCATCTCTGAAAAGTTTACCCATCTTCCATGCGCCGGCATCTCTCCTGCAAATCCACTTGTCATCCAGAGGGTCAGCTTGGTTGTTCAACAGAGCAGAATGTTTTCTGAGCACCCGTTCTGTGCCTGCATTGTGCCAGGGTGAAATGCACTGAGCTAAGACTTAAGGATAGAGAGGAGTCACAGGTCTGAAATGCTGCGGTCTCCTGAGTGGTTTTCCAAGCGAGTTCTGAGAATCAGCTGTGGCAGAATACCCCGGAGCGGTTTGTTAAAACTATTGATGTCCGATTGCAACGAACGTACCACTATGGTGGGGGTGTTCATAATGCGAGAGACTGTGTCTGGAGGGAGGAATATGGGAACGCAGTACTTTCTACTCAATTTTGCTGTGAAACTAAAACTACTGTTTAAAAATAAAGTTTTAAAAAATAAAATAAAATGTAGATGCCTGAGCCCCCAAAACCCAAGTTTACTTATGCAGAATTTCAGAGGGTGGGCCCTGGCACCTGCAACTGTGAAAGGCCCCTTACAGACTCTCATTCACCCCGAAGTTTGAGAACCAGTGGAAATTAGCTACTTAAAATTTTTTTTAACAACCCCAATTTTATTTTCATTGTATAAAGTACATATAAATGAAAAGAAGGAAATGAAAACCACCTGTAATTCTATTCTCCTAAGATAGTCATTCTTAGCATTTTATTGATTACCCTTCTAGATGTGTGTGTGTCTGTGTGTATATTTAGACATATGTGTGTAGCATTGACATGTACCTGACACTGCACTGGGTCCTGGGGACAGAGATGAGAAAAAGAATGGTCCTGACCACGGGGCACCCACAGTCCTGTTAAATGGTGTCTGGTACCACTTGAAGCCCAACCTTAGTCACCCACTCACCTGCTCTTACTTTTACCCCACAGGTGTACATCATCAACGTGACCTGGTCTGACTCCACGTCCCAGACCATCTACCGGAGGTACAGCAAGTTCTTTGACCTGCAGGTGAGTTGGTCTGAGCTCAAATTGTGCCCAGTTCTCTCTGCGGCCCTAGTTTCTGGTGGGCTGGCCTCTCCCATGTTCTCACTCATCTGGAGAACCCCCACAGAGCTCAGGTCAGAGCAGAGGGACAGATGGGGGAACCTGGATGGTCGAGCTGGACTTGGCTCAGTTTAGGACACTGCAGGCAAACACTTGGGGCTTTGTTGACTTCATCAGATGGTCTTAACAGTCATGCTTTGTCACTCTTCTTTGCCTGGCTGGTAGGAATGAGGGTGGAGAGGCAGGAAGATGGCTGTGAGTGCTGTGTACATGAGCAGACATGTCTATAAACATCCAGAGTGAGACACAAGCCACCACATCATTGAAGGCAAAGAAAAGCAAACATACAGAAAAGACCGAAACCGAAAACAAGCAATTTCTTGAACTACAGACACAAACTGAGCATACCACTGTGTTTGTCTAACCGAATAAGGCTCTGCTGTCCTATTTGTACATGTGGACAGTATGTGTCTCTCTAATATACACAGGTGTGTTCACACGGGGATGCTGATATGGATCCCACAAATCCATTGCAAACACCTCCCTTGATACCAGCTAATCTGGTTAGGCCTCTTTGGGTTACAAGTGATAGTTTTATACTCATATTCGCTTAGACAAAGAGGAGACTTGGTTGGAAGGATATACCAGAGAAATTTATTCAGTCAACCAGATGGTAAAGAGGCGATTTGAGGCAGTGGCTCTAAGGAACACCTGAAACCCGAGTTACTCTCCCTCTGTCTTATCTCTGCTTCTCTCTGAGCACTATCTTTAGCTTCTGTTACCTCATATCCTGTCAACAGCTCCTAAATTTCATATCTTGTGGTTCCCAACAGCTGAGACTGTCTCCCACATCCAAATTGAAAAATTCCAGGGAAGAAGCTGATTGGCCCAACTTGGTCAGGTGCCCTCTCTGGACCAATTAGTATGGCTGAGGAGGTAGAGGGTCATGTAGCACAGATGTGGCCACTAGGGGGCCCACCCTTATATATGGCATAGGTACCAGACAAGGCAGAATCATTGTGAGCTGAGCAGCCACCCTTCCCATATAAGGAAGGGAAAGGTGAGAGATTCTAGATTCTTCCTCAGGGCTCTGAGCCTAGTTTAGGCCAATAAAAACACAACAAAGAGACACCCATCCCTGGCCCTCACAACCAAGGTCTATTCCTTCCTTTGTAGGCTTTTGGTGATGAGTCATCTTGGAAAGGCCAGGCTTGCATATTTGCCCCCAAGTACCTGATTTTATCCCATTGTCCTTATTATATAACCTATGAGGAGAGCCAGCTTCCTGTGTTACAAATCTTCTCTTAATCCACCAATATGGGATTGAATATCCCATTGAATGTGGATTGAAAGCCACTCCTTACCCTCCTGCCTTCTTCCTCTTCCCTCCCCAGTTCCTGTCCAATCGCCTTGGATCCTTCCGGCATAAACTGGTGGGATTTGCTGATACCCCATCAATGGGTGTAGTGTGCTGGACAGGAAATGGTAACTTAGTTGGGGGAGAGGGAACCCTGAAAGGACTCATTGATGAGCCAGAGGGGTCTGAGAGTCAGCAGAAACTCTCAAACAGAACTTTTCTTCCCCTCTCTCTGTTCTGTTCCCCTACCCCCTTCCTAGTTACAGAATCTAAGAAGAAAGGAATGCTGCTGCCCCAACTTCTCCCTGGCCTGGAGGCTCATTTCCTGTGTCGGGAGAGGACACATGGCATGGAGTGGCTTGTGTGATGTGCTGGCCCTAGCCATGAGCATGGCCAGGCCTGCACGCTTGTGTCATCGTCACCTTGTAGTTGCAGTTGGGGGAGGGTTTGGGATGGTTCTTTGGAATTTAACCTTTGAGCCAAACATAGCATCTTCGTGAACCCATTTTACAAAACTTGTGGCATGATGACTTCGTGACGTGCATTTGGGAAAACCTTTCTTATTTATCAGGGCCACTGATTTTAATATGGTAGCTCCTATAGAGAAAGGACACATGGCATTGCTAACTCTGTCTCTGGTCACTCGTGGCCCTTGGAATTCAGTTTTCTGAGAAGCTGTATGAGAGAATGACTTAAAGCTTAGTTATTGGGGACACATTGCCTGGGACTGGTTTCTGGTTCTGTCACCGTGTAATTCCAGACAGGTTCCATAACTTCTCTGGGCTCTATTTTCTCATCTGTAGAATGAAGATTCAAAATAGTACCCACCCAGTAGGGTTATTGGGAGGATTAAATGAGCAAATCCATATTTTTCCTGACACGTTTGTGTCTATAGTGAGTTACCCGCTAGGTTGGCTAGTGGTATTAGCAGGAGCCAAGGATGCTGGGCTGCGGGTGAATGGACTGTTGCTTTCTTATTTCCCCTCCTTGGCTCCACTTTGTGCTGAAGAGTTGCTTTGTGCCCTGGCCTGTGCCAGTGTTCAAAGTCCTGTGAGCCACAGGCTCTCTCTGGAGCTGCCGCAGGGGCAGAACAGGAGTGCGCTGGGAGTCGGGATATGGCTCCCAGGTGGCTGTCCTCAGAATGGCTTTGCTCCTTCCATTTTTGGTGGAGCCCCACCTTGGAACCCTGCAAATCCTGGACTGACTAAGCCAGCTTGGGGGAAGCTGGCTTTACCAACTCATGGTTCTGGGCCTTCTGGGGACCACAGATCCCGTTGTGAATCTGGTGGATCTCCCCAGAAAAAGAGTGTGGTGTACATCTTTACTTACAGTGTCAGTCCACCCGGCTTGGACTCCCAGCGAAGAACCGCTGAGCTGAAAACACTCACATCTTGTACTACTTGGGCACCTTTTGGGGGTTTATACACAGTGTTCAAGTAGTAGCAGTGGAACTGAATAGCCCTTTGAGGGACGCCTAGGTCACCTCCCTCCCACAACTTGATTTCACTGTCCCCAGTGTGGGTCTTCCCACACTTGCCTCTCTTATTTATCCCTCTTTAAAAATTATCTTTTTCTCCTGGTGGCCTTAGGCCCCCAGCTTTCTTTCTTTCTTAAAAAAATTTTTTTTTTATTGATTTCAAAGAGGAAGGGAGAGGGAGAGAGATAGAAACATCAATGATGAGAGAGAATCATTGATTGGTTGCCTCCTGCACGACCCCTACTGGGGACTGAGCCCGCAACCCGGGCATGTGCCCTTGACCGGAATCAAACCTGGGACCCTATTTACTGAGCCAAAGCTGGGCTCGGGCCCAGCTTTCTAATGTAACCCGGGAGTCATGTGCAAAGTGATACCAAGTGGCCCTGACCTCCTCTGGCACTGGACCAAAGGCTGTGGGGTGTGTGCACACCCAGTTCCACTTGGAATAGCACGGGTACCTCCAGTGTCCATCTCTCTCCACTGCAGCATCCACATCTACACAGCCCCCATGTCTCCACCCTACATATTCCCCTTCTACCCCCACCACTCACACTTTTTTTTTTAATCCTCAACTGAGGCTATTTTTTCCACTGATTTTTATTTTTTATTTATTTTAAAATCTTTATTGTTGAAAGTATTCATCTGTTCCCCTTTCCCCCCTCTCCCATTAACCCCCTCCATCCGTTGATTTTTAGAGAGTGGAAGAGAGGGGACAGAGAGAAATATCTATGTGAAAGAAACACATTGATTGGTTGCCTCCTGCATGCACCCCAACCAGGGTCTGGGCCAGGGAGGAACCTGCAACCTAGGTATGTGCCCTTGCCCGGAATTGAACCCGGGACCCTTCGGTTCGCAGACCGACGCTCTGTCCACTGAGCCAAACCGGCTAGGGCACACTCTTTTTTATCTGGTGATTAGGGTTACCAGATAAATACAAGAGGTTCAATTAATTTTGAATTTTAGATAAACGAGGAATACTTTTTTTTTTAGTACAAGTTTATCCCAAATATTGCATGGGACATATTTATGCTAAAAAAATTGTTAATTGTTTATCTGAAATTCAAATTTCATTGCGTGTCCTTTGTTTTCACTTGCTAAATCTGGCAGTATTGCTGTGACTGTGAGTGCTGTGTGTGTGTGTGTGTGGGGGGGGGGGGGTTGGAGGGGATGCAAAGAGGTTGGCTCGGGGTAAGAGTGAACTGGCCTATGCCAAGGCCTCCAACATAGGCTGAGGAACGCTCAGACTCAGAAGGACAAAGTCCCTCCCTTTAGGAGTCCATATCTTGTGGGGAAAGTAGGCTTTGCGCAATTGAGTCCACTGTAGATGAAATAAATAATGGATTGAGATATAAGCCACATGCTATGGAATGAAGAGGAGGGAAAGAGCATTCTTCTTGGGCAGGGGGAACAAAGAAGATGTCCATGTGTTTTTAAAAAGATAAATATTTTTATTGATTTCAAAGAGGAAGGAAAAGGGAAAGAGAGATAGAAACATCAATGAGAGAGAATCATCCATTGGCTGCCTCCTGCACTCCCCCTACTGGGGATTGAGCCCGAAACCTGGGCATGTGCCTTGACAGGGAACTGAACCATGACCTCCTGGTTCATAGGTCAACACTCAACTGCTGAACCACACTGGCCGGGCTCCATATGGTTTTGATTGGTGACAGCAGCCTGGAGTGATATAGCCACATACCTCCATCCAGTTTGGGGAAATTTGGTTGTTTTTTGGGAATTATAGTTATCAGGATAAAGTGTGTTCCTAATTTATTTCTTTGTTTATTCATTTATGCCTGCTTCCTTCTGTCTGTCCATTCATTCATCTATCCTCAATCTATCCAGTCTTAAGAGCCTTACTTCTATGTCCCAGGCAGTATGCCAGGATTTGGAGATTTATTGATGAGCCAGAGCAGATCTGGTTACTGCCTTTATAGGACTTCTAGCTTTAGTGAGGGAAGACAGATTTTAGTGAAAATACATATATTCTTTTATACTATTCCAAACGCTACAAATAAAAGTACCAGAGACATATTATAGGGAAACCTTATCCTGTGGGATCAGGGCAGGCTTCCCTGCAGAAGTAAGTTTTATCTGGCAGATCAGGAAGTTATTTTATCTTATTTTATTTTGGGGATCAGGGAAGCTTTTATGCTTCTAATGAAAGCAAGACTTTCTCCCCAGACAAATGCATGAAGATACATACACAATATTCTAATAGCCTTTTTGGTCATTCACACCCCCCTGAAATCCTTCCATGGGCACCAGGATAAGACTTGCTAATCGGATAAGGCCCTCTACTTGGTCCCAACCCTTCCTCTCTCCCCATATCTTCTGCCTCGAGCCTTCAGACCCAGTGATTCTGTCCCCTCCACACACAGGGGCTGCTCACCGAACCCAGCCCCTCTTCCCGCCCACTGGGAGGTGCTGGCGATGGAGGCTTTAGACCTTTGTCTCCGATGCAGTAGCCACCAGCCACATGCAGTTATTTGAGTTTAAATTTAAATTAAAAATATTAAAAATTTAAATATTAAGTTTAATTCATTTACATAAGATTAAATTTAGTTTCTTGGTCACACTTGCTACATAGCAAGTGCTCAGTAGCTACAGTGACTAGTGGCTAGGTATTGAGCAAACACAGAACATTCCTGTCATCCCAGAAAGTTGTATAGGACTGTGCTGCTTTAGACCACGTGGGACACACACAGGCTTGATCTGGCCTTATGTTCTTTTGGAAACCAGCTCAGTCACTAGAAAGGGCTTCTAAGGGCATTTTAGGTGTCAAGTTGAGGACAGGGAGAGGAGAGGTTCTTGGTCTTCAAGTGGAAATTGGTCTTCAAGCTGGCCAGGACAGGGCCTGATGTTGAAGCCTGTTTGGCTATAAAGAGCTTAGATTACGTGGAGGAGCAGTTAAGGAGAGAAGGAGGAGGGCGAAGGGCCACGGATGCTCTTCAGTTGCCTTCTCACGGGCAGCTGGACCACGTTTCCAGCCTCTCTAAATGTCCTTGCACAGCTCCCTCACTGTTAAGTATCTCCCCCAAGGCCTGGCCCCACCAGGAAGGACCGGAAGGCTCCATTGAAGGTTGTTTCACAATCTGACCTACAAGGCAATTACTGCAGCAGTAATTACTCTGCAAACATTGGCTCTATGGTGCTGCTGGCCCTTTAGTCTGAACTCCGGCCAGTGAGTGCACAGGGTCAATATTTGATCAGAGACAGGAGAGGCCCTTGAGCTCCCCCCACACAGCTTGGAAGATGGAGTCAAGAAGGTTGTTTAGGTTTGCTTATTGGCTCTAAAGAACTTAACCTTTCCTGAAGAGTTTTCCTCTCTCTTCCTTATTCATCTCTGCACCCATTACCCCACCCAGGGTCACACTCACTTTCCAGCTCTCAAAATAGCCAGGCTAACGATGGGCGAACAAATTATAATCCCAAATCACTAATAACTGGCCTTGAAATGGATGTGTGGGCATGGTATGATGTCACTTGTGGAGAGTTATAGGATAACTGCATTTTTAAAATTGGAGGTGTTCTATCCCAAGCCCCTCACTTTGCATGTAAACATCTGTGTTGATTTTTCTATGTATCAAATTTATGTGAGCTTTAATTTGGTTTGATGACCAGAGCAGACTTCAGCTGAGGTTAAACTGGGGTGATCCTGGTGTGTGCCAGGGATCAACCTGAGAGTAGAAAATAGGGTGAGGGGAGTGTCTCTCCTGCAGGCTCTGTCCTTTAAACATCGAGGCAAACTCTGTGTTGTTTGAGATCATTGACCCTAGAACCTAAGGCCATCGGAAAACACAGATATTTACATTACAATTCATTAACAGTAGCAAAATTACAGTTATGAAGTAGCAACGCAAATAATTTTATGGTTGGGGGTCTCCACAACATGAGGAACTGTATTAAAGGGTCGCGGCATTAGAAAGGTTGAGAACCACTGCCCTAGACTAATGGCAAGGGGACCAAAGCCTGGGGTGGTAACTTGCCAAGTTCTAAGAACAGTTTTGGACCAAGCATTCTAGAGAGTTCTGGTGCCTGGTGTGGTAGTTCTAGCTCCAGCAGTGCAGTGCCTGTGGGTCATTGTGATTGCTCACCCTGGACAGAGGAGAATTTTGTCCTTGACTGAGGTCAGTCACCAGTCCCAGGAAGGCACAGAAAGCCATGTTGTTTGCCTGGTGAAAATGGGGGACAACTTCAGTGACCAGCTATAGAAACTGGGGTATTCATTGCCGCCTTGTGCAATCTTCAAAACAAATGAGGTTGATCTCAATTTTGTGGATGGATCGCCAAGAAATGTTAATGAATGTCTAATGTAAGCTTCAAAACAATATTTATAATATGATAGCAATTATGAAAAAACAAGATTTCTTTTGCAAGTACATACACAGTGTAAATATATGAATATTTTTATTTATTTATTTTTAAATATATTTTTTATTGATTTCAGAGAGGAAGGGAGAGGGAGAGAGATAGAAATATCAGTGATGAGAGAGAATCATTGATCGGCTGCCTCCTGCACGCCCTCTACTAGGGATCAAGCGCGCAACCCAGACTCGTGCCTTGACAGGGAATCGAACCCAGGACCCTTCAGTCCACAGGCCAACACTCTTGTCCACTGAGCCAAACCAGCTAGGGCAGTATATGAATATTTTTAAAAGATCTGGAAGGATGCCCTGCAGATTGGTAATAGAGTTATCTCTGGAAGTGGTTTGGGGACATCAGTGGGAGAAAGGCCTCAGTCAGAGAGGAACCTTAGCCTTATGTGTAATGTGTTTTTTTTTAAAAAGCAGAAACTCGTATTTAATTTGCAACATTAATATTTAATAATAAAAAGATACCTAGCCGAGGCCGGTTTGGCTCAGTGGATAGAGCATCAGCCTGCGGACTGAGGGGTCCCGGGTTCAATTCCGGTCGGGGGCATGTGCCTTGGTTGCGGGCACGTCCCCAGTGGGGGGTGTGCGGGAGGCACCTGATCGATGTTTCTCTCTCATTGATGTTTCTGGCTCTCTGTCCCTCTCCCTTCCTCTCTGTGAAAAATCAATAAAATATATTAAAAAAAAAAAAAGATACCTATAAGGAGGTAGAGAAAGTGAGAGGTCTCAAATAAAGACCCACCTCAGAACAAAGGACTCACACAGACTGAAAGTGAAGGGATAGACAAAAATAGATGTAGAGACATAGAAGCATTGAACAGACTGTCGAACCAGGGAAGGCAGGGGAGGGTGGGTGGGTGGGAAGAGATCAACCAATGAACTTGTATGCATATACGCATAACCCATGGACACAGACAGTAGGGTGGTGAGGGCCTGGTGGTGGGGGGCAGGGCAGGCTGGGAGAGGTCAATGGGGGAGAAAGGGGACATATGTAATACTTTCAACAGTAAAGATTTTTTAAAAAGAACATATCTAACAAGAGAAAAAAAATGAAAATTATTATTAAAATCATATTGCCTCATATTGCCTGAACCGTCATTCTAGATCATTCCTATGGAATGTAACTGGTTAGAACCCATTACAGCAAACCCCAGGGGCCTGTCCATATTATCTTGTCAAACTGAAATCTCATATTCAAATGTTGCTCAAGACTCATGAACTGTGTATTGGGCAAGAAGCAGTTGGGCAGTGGTTCTTGCATCATGCCAAAACACTTGGAGTTGCGTGGCCATAGAATGCATGCTTAAGGGCAGGTACTCCAGGGATAGGGTGGTTGGGTTCCAAGACCAGCTCCAGCTCGTACTAACTGTATCTAACCTGGGGTGAGTTTTTTTTGTGTGTGTGTGTGTTTTTTTTAATATATATATTTTTTATTGATTTCAGAGAGGAAGGGAGAGGGAGAAAGAGATAGAAACATCAATGATGACAGAGAATCATTGATCGGCTGCCTCCTGCACGCTCCCCACTGGGGATCGAGCCCACAACCCAGGCATATGCCCTGACCCGGAATTGAACCGTGACCTCCTGGTTCATAGGTCGATGCTCAACCACTGAGCCATGATGGCCGAGATGTGGTGAGTTCTTTAATCTCTCTGTGCCAGGGTTTTCTCATCTATATTATGAGGATAATAAAAAAAAAACCCTGCCTCATGGTAAGTTTTACAACCAGAAAAGCTCTTCAAAGTAGGTTAAGAATAAAATGAGACAACCCATATAAAGAAAGCCCTTAGGGCCCAGCCGCGGTGGCTCAATGGTTGAGCGTCGACCTATGGACCAGGAGGTCATGGTTTGATTCCAGGTCAGAGCACATGCCCGGGTTGTGGGCTCAATCCCCAGAGGGGAGTGTGTAGGAGGCAGCTGATCAATGATTCTCTCTCATCATTGATGTTTCTATCTTTCTCTTCCTCTCCCTTGCTCTCTGAAATCAATAAAAATATAAAAAAAAAAACACACACACAAAAAGGCCTTAGAATCGTGACTGTCATGGGGACTTCAGATGGGAAAGCTGAAACCTCACCAGTTAGGCCTTTAGAAAGTTAACGCCAAGAGAAAGTAGCTGGACATCCCCCCACCGTCTGTGCCCCATTTATACAGACTTCACTTTCACCACAGGGCTCAGTCTGCCTCCAGGTCAGGGAGGCAAGTGGTGGTGTTTAGGGTGTTCCAGGTAAACACTTTCACCTCCAAAGGGTAATAATCAACCCCACCTTTTCCCCAGCAACACAGTTAGGAAAACACTGCTTTTTAAAAAGAAATTATTGGTCAACAGTGTTTCTTTGCTCTTGGAAAGAGGCATCTTTCAGATTCCCGATGCAACACGGGGATCCCAGGGGAGCCCTGTGGGCATTCCAGCAGCTCCTGGAAATTCCGTGGCAGGTTTCCCCTCCCCTGGGGAGCCGGCTCCCGCCTCAGCCACTCCCTTTCATCTGGTCCCCGTGGTCCGAGGGTGACCTCCAGCTTCGTCTTGTCTCTCCTCATTTCCCCTCCTGTAGGTTCTGGGCTGAGATGAACCGGGGCAGAGGAGGGCTGTGTCTGCTCTCCAAGGAGTGTCTGGAGGGGAGGGCTTGGTACAGTGGTACCTCCAGGCAGCTCAGGATGGAAAGCAGTTTGCCACTAAGTTGGAATCCTGGGGTAACTCTGTGTGCGGCTAGAAGGCATTAAAAGTTTTGTGTGTGTGTGTGTGTGTGTGTGTGTGTGTGTGTGTGTTTACTCCTCCCCCCGCCCCCCATCCAAACAGATGGAGTTTGCATAGAGTTTGTATAGTGACTCCTTTTTGTGCATTTTCCCCAACCCCGAAGGTATAGGAGCAACCTTGTACATGGGGGCCTGGCAGGTCCAGAACAGATGGAGAGAGGCGCAGGAAGAGGGGTGGTGGCCGTGGGCAGAGTACATTGGGGAGGGCCTCCACTCCTCTGTGCATAAAGGGAAATGAGCCCCCGAGAAGGGGGCAGGGCTCCTGAGAACCACCTTCGGTGGGGCCTGCCATCAGGAGAACTTTGCACTGGGCAGAGCCCAAGATTTCAGAGAGAGGAGAGAAAGGCATCTGAAATTAATCTTTTCCTGTGCAGATGAATTCTTGGTCTGTGAGCACCTTTTTAGGTACCTGTGTGCTTTTGACCAGTGGTGTTTAGGTGGTCCAGGCACATGCCTGGAGAGAGTTCCTAAGAGACATAAGGCCCAGTCAGATGAGACAGACCCCTCTTGTGCACCAGCAAGTCAGGAGCCATCTTTGCCCTTTGCTGGTCACTCAGCCTCTCCCTGGGACGAGGGCAGGATTTTCTCACAATGGAGAAGCCCCTTTGTGGACACTGGGGAAAGATGGAAGAGAAGCCAGAATGTCCTCTGGGTATTAAACCCTGGCACTGCTCATTGGCTCTGACCTCTGGGTGAAGTCTTGTGAGTGTGGGCATGGGGGCTGCCTGCTCCCAGTGACTGTCCTGCGGGGCTGACAAAAACATCACTTCAGGGAGAGATGAGCTGTGTGCAAACGTCACAACATGGGAGGTACATGCTTGCCAACCAGCATTAACCATGTCTGCTGGGGAATCGGTAGAATTGTAAATTTTATAGCTAGAAGACTCTTAAAGATTATCAAGCAGGAGGATAAGTCTCTGGCATTCACACTGCCAATCTTCTCTCCTGCCCACAACAGACATCATTGATTGACCGTGGCACATTCCCATGCCGTGCCCATGCAGACATTGTTCATCGGTCATGAGCCCAATTGTCGTCTCAGAATCTTTCTAAAAAAACAAAATGAATTATCTTCAGGAAGACACTACCCATCAGCTGGCAATGGCACCTTGAGATGATACTTCTTGGCCACCCCCTGATGTAGTGCGTTTCCTTTATTTGACAGATGAGGAAATGAGGCCCTAAGAGGAGAAGTGACTTGTCCAAATTCCAGGGCCAGCAAGTGACAGCAGGACTAGAACTCGGGCAGTCTAGCTTCTGGTCCGTTCCAGTCTGGAGTGCTAGCCTCCCATGCTGAAGTCCTCTTTCTCTTTGTCTCTGTTGCATCATCGAGGGAGCTCCTGTCTGGGGGAGGGCTCATCCACCCTCGGTGGAGAGGAGATACCTGTGCAGAGAGCACATTTCTCTCCAGCTCCTGCAAAGGTCTGACAGAGCTCTCTCACAGGATCGGCTGCTTCTTGAAGCTTAGCCATGTGTCCTGCCCACCACCGCCCGCCTCTCTCCTTGGATAATAAGCCCCAGCTCTGCCAGAGGCAGCGTCTGAGTCAGGCCTCACCACCTGCATGACCGCCCAGAGCTGCACACCTTGTTTTCCCAGCATAAGGGTGTCATGTCAGGGTGTGTTTGAGTATTACATTGGGAGGCTCTGGAGTGCAGCTGCGGCTTCAGTCACCTCCCTCCTCCTCTGGTCCCAGGTTAGCTCTGCCCCCATCTACACCTCCTTGGATATTCAACAGGAAAGTTGGCTGGAAAGTGGGTGGGGGACAGTGTCCCCCTCCAAACTGGAGAATGGAGGGAAGGAAGACCTTCGGTGATGGCCAGGTGAGTGGAGTGCGTGTGTGTACATAGTACGTTCTGTGGAGCCTTCAGCTGTGACTAAGTCACTCCCTTCCTGCAGGAGGGAATTTCAAGCCACATTGGAGGAGTGACGGCTACATGCCTGGCACTGGGTTTGGTACTGGGGACCCTGAGAGAAAAAGTCAGGGTCGTCCTGTGGGGAAAGCCAGGCTGACGGCCTTGGCCTGAGCTGGACCCGCCAGGTGGTGGAAGAATCAGGGTGGAGGCACAGCACGAGCCGCCCAAGGTGCAGACGGCTGCCATCAGGCCTGCGTGCCGGGGGCATCCCAGCCTGCTTCTGAGGCAGCTCCTGGATGTGGGGACTGGTGGTCTTGGCATCCTTGGAATCCCCATCCTCACAATGGCAACGGTCGGTTTAGCTTTGACTCCCGTGGACCCAGGCATGCGGGACAGCCAGGGTGAGCTGTGGGAGCCTGGGCTGTGGCTTGTTTGAGGGAAGAGTTTGTTCTTCCCTTTGGCAGGCAAACTGCCACCAGCTGGGTGACCCAGAGATGCCAGCGGCAGGGGTTCCCTTCGCCAGCTGCCCGCCACCCAGCTGGACCTCAGCCCCCAGGTGATGACAGGGGCTGCGATTCCTGCATCTCAGGACATTCCCTGCGACCAGGCCCTGGAGGACTTGGTGGAGAATTGGCACTGTCTCCTTCAGATCCTCAACTTAGCTGGAGCCAGGGGAGATTTTCGGTTTTTCTGAGACCCCCGTGCTGGGGGACAGCAGGGTCTCAGAAGAGCTTGTGGGTTTTCTGGTGCCGGCTTCCCGTTTCTGAGTGTCTTGCAGGGATGGGAAGCTCAGCCTTTATCAGACAGATTGAGGGTGTGCGTCTCCCCTCCTCCCAGCTGTGACCTGGGCGATGACCTGACTCCCAGAGCTCAGCCTTCTCATTGTGAGGTGACTCCGGCTGCAGAAGCTGCCGAGAGTGGTGGTGAGATTTCCAGGAAGCAAGGCTCCGGAACCTTCCCCACTGAGCTGGGAGCGTTATGAGGACGGTGGTCATTCCCGTTGTTGTCTCTGGTGGTTCCATGTGCAAGTATGTCTGTTCAGCCTGAACTAGGGGGACATTATCCCAGCATGAAAGGGTCTTAGGCACCCCTGAACTGCAGTAAATAAATGCTCCAGGGCTGGCCAGGAGACAGCCCGAAACCCAGGCCAGGGTTTGGCTCCGTCTGCTAATTAGGGAGCGTTTATCTGGTGCCCAGCAGAACAAAGTGGCCAGTTCAGCTACGCTGGAAGCCTGAGCTCAGTGCTGGCGGGGGGCTGGGGCGGAGGCTAGGAGTGGGGCTGGGGCAGGGGGGTCCCTGGGGCTAAATGGACCACATTCAGATATACCTTAAAAAAAAAAAATACACCCAAACCAAACAGGAAGCATGAGGCTGGTGTATGGGCTGGAGTGGAGATGCCTGCAGAGAGGATGGTTCGGGCGCACAACAAGCGGCCATTCTTCCCGCTGAGACAGTGCCCGCTGGTCTCCCGAGGGGGCATCTCTGCTGAAGGCCGGCCTGTCTGGCTCCCCAAGGAGACCAGGTTGCTTACCACAGATTCCCAGGGCTCTGCTCCTCATCGTGGAGCCTTGTGAGGAGGAAGCCCCGGTGGGAGGGTGGAGGGACCCCTCTGTGCGTGCCCCTTCATCCTTCATTGCATTGGGGCGGGACCAGGGTGTGAGAGGTGGACCGGGAAATCTCCACGTGTAGGACGACTCACACATGTGAGGGTCTGTCTTTTGTTTTATGTATTTTGGGGTGCAGCTGGGATGCTAGGCTGGTTCAGAACACCTAGGGTTTTTGGCCGTGAAGTTCGGGTGGAGGAGGGTGGAGCCGCAGAGCCATCCTCCCTTCAAGTGGGGGGCAGGGTCCAGACCTGGCCGTCTGCTCTGGAACCCACTCACCAAACGCCTCGTGTCCATCAACAGTCGTAACGTGGGTGTGGCCCCGACCTGGGCCAGAGCCCTGCAGAGGTGGCCTGGGAGGCCCTGGCACCTCGGAGGAGAGGGGGTGCTTTCCCCCCCTCACCAGGAAGCCTTCCAAGCAGGTGGGGCTAGACTGGCCGCTGGGCTGGATGCCGCCCTGATCCCCTGCCCTGGCCGGAGAAGGCCTCGTTTCTGTGAGGATGCTCATCCTTTCCTCTGCTCGTGAGTCTTGGATTCTCTCTGCGGCGCTCTCTCTGTCTCTTCCTGTCCCATTTTTCTACTTGTCTCTCTGTATCTCCCCAAGGCTCTCTGAGTCCCGGCCTATCTCTGGGAGCAGCGGTGGCCTCCCCCCAGCCTCTGTGGTGCTGGTAGGTACGTCTTTGCCAGTCTGTGTCCTCTTGTCAGTCTCTCCCACTGGGTGCTGCCACATCCCATGCAGGAGTCTGGGAGAAGGGCATGTGGCAGCCTGACCCTGGTCTATGTGGGGGTCACTGACTTTGACGAGTGAGGGGCTTGGCAAGTCTGCACCCTCAAGGCAAAACCCTAAGGAGGGGAGGGGGCTCTTCCCCTTCTCAGGGGAGTGTGGGGCCTCTAATGAATCCTTTTTCTGAAAGTGCTCGTGTGCAGGCATTCCTTTGGGAATTAGCTGACAGTTTTGCCACCCCGATGGGAAGTCTGCCCTGCCTCCAGGGGACACCCATGCTTGATGGCCAACCATTGGCTGTTCCCCTCCCAGGGAGATGTGACTACAGTCTCCCTTCCTTGTGCCATGCTGTGCCCAGCGCAGGGGGCTGGCAGGGCTCCCAGCCCTCACCCAGGCTGCCCCAGCGAGGGGGGCCCAGGGTGGCTGGGCACACGGAGGGCAGGGACCTCCGGCTGCTCTTTCCCCTCCTCCCCTTCTCTGGCTGGACTGGGGGTCTCCTGAGCCTCATCTGTCTGTCCCATCACTTAATCCCTCCCCAGCCCATGCCAGCCCCACCTTGTCCCCGCTAGAAATAGCTAAGCAGTGGGCATTTGCCCAGGAAAGGGAGTGCCATTTGTAGGGTCAGACTGGCCCCAGAATACCCCACCAGCTGTTTTAATCTGGGTCAGGTAGGGCACCAGAAATAGACCTGGGGCAGGGCTCTGCTCTCCCTTGGGCATCTTCTCCCAGTGAGGGGCAGCCCTGTGGTCCAAGCCTCTGTCATCAACTGGAGGGTAGGGGTGGGTGAGCACCTGACCCTGTTTGTTGAACACCGGCCATGGGCAAGTCACTTGGTTCAGGGTGAGGCTGAGGGAGTGGAGACAGACAGAATATGAGCTGACCTGCAGGCTGCCTCTTCAAGGCATTTCCACTTAGTCACACATGTGCTCGCCCCTCAGCATGTTCTAAACCCGGCTCCTCTCTAGACCCCACCTTCTTCCTTCTCCCCCTTCCCTCTCTCCGTTACTGTACCATCTCACACCCCTGCAGATCCCTCCTCTCAGCCCCTCGGCCAAGCCCTCATGATTTTACACTTGAATCCACAGGGTTCTCACCAGGACTCCCTCACACACAGTCTGGCCCCTTCCAGCTGCTTTTCTTCTCTGCAGCCAGTGAGCTTTTCTGTTTATTTTTAATTATGAAAAAGTTTAATCCTACAGAAAAGAAGACAGCAGGCATCAGTGAACGCGTCCCCCCACCCCCAGATTTAACAAATGCTCATGTTTTGCCACATTTGCCTTAGACACTTTTTATTTTTTAAAAATTGTAACTATGTTATTAATTTTTTTTTAAGAAAGAGAGAGAAGAAGGGAGAGGGAGAGAGAAACATCGATAAGAGAGCAAGACATTGATTGGCGCCTCCTGCATGCCCCCTACCTGGTATCAAACCAGAAACCCGGGCATGTGCCCTGAACTGGAATCAAATCAGCAACTTTTCTGTGCATAGGATGACACCCAACAACTGAGCCACTCTGGCCAGGGTGCATCAGATACTTAAAAAGAAAAGAAAAGAAAAGAAATAGCCTGGCTGATGTTGCTCAGTGGTTGAGCGTTGACCTATGAACCAGGAGATTATGGTTTGATTCCTGGTCTCAGGGCACATGCCTGGGTTACAGGCTTGATCCCCGGTGTGAGGTGTGCAGGAGGCAGCCAATCCGTGATTCTTTCTCATCATTGATGTCTCTATCTCTCTCTCCCTCCTTTTCCTCTCTGAGATTAATTTAAAAAAAAGAAAAGAAAGAAATAACATGGTGTCGATAGAGGAGGTGTCACATAAATGGTAGCTTCCCTTCCTCCTGCATTGGGTGTTACTGAGAAGGTGGGACAGGATGTGGGACTAGAAGGGTTTAGAGAGAATGAGAAGGTGGTCCAGGCAGGGCTATCTGCATGGATGAAAGTGTGGAGGCAGGACCCCAGGGCGCATACGCAAGGTCAGGGAGATCTCTGCTCTGGAGGACGGAGCCTGAGAGGGAGGGAGGCCTGCACACAGGCTCCCCGGCAATCTTCAAGCAGCCAGCCCTTTCTCTCCTTGCACTTCTTCCGCCTTCCGCACCTCGTCCTAGGTGAGCAGCTTCC
Organism: Cnephaeus nilssonii; assembly: GCF_951640355.1. Lineage (NCBI taxonomy): Eukaryota > Metazoa > Chordata > Mammalia > Chiroptera > Vespertilionidae > Cnephaeus > Cnephaeus nilssonii. Next base: position 46,474,993 of record NC_137087.1, on the reverse strand, counting down.
ATGTTCATGAGGTTGCTGAGAGGAAGCCATCACCTGGATCAGCAGGGCTGCCACCTGGACAAGCAGCCAACAGCTGGACGCCAGGCTGGCCAGAGGACACCACACTCTGGGGGGGAATTTTTCCTACTGCATTTCCTGGTTTCCTGGCAGGAGACAAGACCCACCTCCCATCCCCCCACTCCCACCCCCTGAAAGCCTGGCTAAGCAGAGCCTGGGACTGGGAAGCCCGAGGCCAGCCCTAGGTAGCTTGCCTCGCTATGCTACATGGGCTGCTTTACAAGACTTCCCCTCCTCCCCCACAACTCTGCCCAAGTTTAAATTTTTGCTTTGGGGATTTTCCCCTTTGTCCATGGGGGTCCCACCCTGTCCGCCCCTTCTGTAAATGTGAAGAGGCACCAGGAAGTCCTTGGCCTAAGGAGCCTCCAGAAAGAAGACGTTACAAATAAAGACTCCTGTGGGCTTAGTGCTGACCTCTGTGACCGGGAAGGAAGCCACGGAGGCAGCAGGTGCCCAAATCTGCTCTTGATGCCATCAGGGCAGAGCGGGGCCCATGGGCTGCCTGGGTCAGCTGTTATGAGCATCTGAGAAACCAAAGGGATTCAAACCCAGTTGGTACCGCCCCAAACCTGTCAGTCATGTTCCATATCCAACCCAACAGCAAGTTCATGTGTCCTCCCAGATCTCCCTCAAAATGTAGCCTGGGTCCGCCCTCCTCCGTTCCATCTGCTCTGTCCCCATCCTGGCCCAGCCTCATCACCTCCCACCTGGGCAACTGAATGGCTTCTTCAGGGATCCACCCACTCACACTCTTATCTTCCCACCAACTAGAGTGACCTTTTAAAAAACAAAATTAGCCTGGCTGTGGTGGCTCACTGGATTGAACAACATCCCATGGACCAAGAGGTCCCAGGTTCGATTCCCGGTCAGGGCACATGCCCAAGTCGCAGGCTCGATCCCCAGTAAGGGGCATGCAGGAGGCAGCCGATCATTGACTCTCATCATTGATGTTTCCCTCTCTCCCTCTCCCTTCCTCTCTGAAATCAATTAAAAAAATAATAATAAAAAAATAAAAGGACAGGTCATGCTTGAGCTGACTTAGTTTAAAAAAAAAAAAAAATCACGCCCTAACTGGTTTGGCTCAGTGGATAGAGCGTCGGCTTATAGACTCAACGGTCCCAGGTTCGATTTCGGTCAAGGGCATGTACCTTGGTTGCGGGCACATCCCCAGTGGGAGGTGTGCAGGAGGCAGCTGATCGATGTTTCTCTCTCATCCATGTTTCTAACTCTCTATCCCTCCCCCTTCCTCTCTGTAAAAAATCAATAAAATATATTTTAAAAAAATCAGATCACATCACACTCCAGTTTATAACTTTCTGAAAGGCTTCCTTTCTTTGGGGAATGAACTCCCAATTCCTTACCATGCCACAGGCCCCGTGTGGTGGGCCCCGGCCAGCCATCCTCCCTTCATTGGCTTTCAGCTTGACGATCACCTGCCTGGTCCTGGAATACCAAGCACAATGCTGCCTGAGGCCTTTGCCATTGCTGTTTCCTCTGCCTAGAACTCCCTTTCCCCATATCTTTAAGCAGCTGACTCCTGAGCACTCAGGCCTCTCAGCTCACGTGGACCCTCCCAGAGAGGTCTCTTGACCTCTTCCTCACAGAGCTCCCCACCAAGAGCCGCCCAGAGCCCCCTGTCACCAGCCCTGTCACTCTTGGTCACATTCTTTTGTCTTCTACACTTACCACAGTCTGTCATCATCTTATTTAACTATTTGTCTACTTGTTTACTGTCTCATCGCTGGAGTGTGAACTTTAAGAGAGCAGGACCTTGCTTGCTCTTAGCTTGTTTCCCAGTGCCTAGAACAGTGCCTGACACAGCAGGTGCTCAAGGAATCACCGAATGAATAAATGAGAGCATGGCCAGCTGTAAATGAGTACAGTAGTACCATCTTATTTGTGGGGGATATATTCCAAGACCCCAGTGAATGTCTGAAATCACACATAGTACTGAATCCTATATATATACTATGTTTTTTCTCTATATACATACATACCTATGAGAAAGTTTAATTTGTAAGAGATTAACAATAATAACTAATTATAACTACATACTATAATAAAGGTTATATGTATGTGGTCTTACTCTCTCTGATAACTGGTCTGATAACTGAGACAACTACTACAGCGTAGATATGCTGGACAAAGGGATGATTCACACCCGAGTGGGACGGAGGAGGGTGGCAAGAGATTTCATCACGTTACTTAGAATGGCGCGAACTTAAAACTTATGAATTGTTTATTTTTGGAATTTTCCATTCAATATTTTCGGGCTGAGGTTGACCAGGGGTAACTAAAACCGTGACCAGCGAACAGGCGGAGAAGGGGGGACTGCTGTATAAGGGAATGGGTGAGAGAGGCCTGCCCCCACCTTCTCCACTCTGAAGACAAGTTCCACTGTTTAGCTCCCGATCCTCCTCCTGGGTGCCTGTCTTTGCTTGTAGGCTAGCCTTGCTATTGGGGACACTTGTTAAAGGTTGGATGGAATTCTTGTGGCAAAGAACAGTGAGGGCTTTCAAATTTTAATGTGCACACCAGCTACTTAGCAGTCTTGTTAAAATGCCCCCAACAGCAGGTCTGCAGGGGGCTTGATATTTGGCTTTCCCACCAAGCTCTCAGGTGATGAGATGGCTGGTCTCAGGATCACACCTTGAGTAGTGAGGGCATATATGGAAAGATACTTTTGAAGTCCTTCTCCATTCTTTTCTTCCTTCTGTGCAAATGTGACTTTCTCCCGTTTGGCCATGGCCCTTTGTGACCAGCTGGGAATTTGGCCTGGCAAATTTGGGCTCTGTGTGAGGAATACTGTTCTAACACTTCCCAGAAGTTTGCCAAGGGGGAGTGGCTTACCTCAGAGAGATGGTGGGTTCCCCATCATCGGAAGGGTTTCTATGAGCTTGAATGGCCATGTGCCAAGGGTGTGGATGCCTGTGTGGGGAGGAGCAGGCCCCTCCCTACAATTCAACTTTGTGTCTTTGTGTGGCTTCTACAAACTTGTGGAACAAGGAGCTCAAGTTGGGGCTCATTTGTTTATGGTGGCTTTTACAGGTCATCTTGGCAAGTCCTCAATCCCCACCCCTTTCAGTCTTAACTGGGGAGTGCTTGGCACTCTAAATACTGTATGTGTGATTTGGTGGATAGGGCAGGGGGGAGGAGGGGTGATGTGATGGCTTTGCATTAGGAATAGTTCAATCAGGTAGGAATGTAATGCCTGACTTGATTGGATCTAGGTGAGTCTGCATTTTATATTGTCTTCCCTCTTTCAGCTTGATTCAACGGAGTCTTGAGCTCCTTTGTATTAGTCAGGATAGGCTACCTGCTGGGTAACAAACTCTTAGTGACTCAGTACAATAGAGGTTTATTTCCTGCTCATGTCCTAACCCAAAACCAGAACAAATTACTGAAGGGTTCTGCTCCAGGTAAGTCATGCAGGAACACAGACTCTCACATCTGCTGACTCTATTCCCCGTGGATCTCTGCATCCATATCTCTGTAGGGAGATCTTATAGCTTAACTGGAGGAGACTCATATCACTCCTGCTTGTATTTCATTGGTTAGAATTCAGTCACATGACTGTAACTCCCACAAGAGAGCCTGGGAAATGTAGTCTTATTGTGTGCCAACTATATCAGATAACTGTGATGGACAGTGGGCATGTCAAGGCACAGATGTTGCTTCCAAGAAGCTCATAGGCTTTTGAAAGGAGGCAGGTATGTAAACAAGTAATTACAATATAGAGGAAAGTGCAGTAATAGAAGCGTGACTAAATGGCAGAAGCAACCTAGAGGAGGGAGTACATGAGGGATACACCTATACAAAGGCCTCAGAGGTGGTGACAGTTAGAGATTATATGGGTTGGGGCATTCCAGTTAAGCAGAACAGCATGTGCAAAGACACAGAGCTGCGGAACAGCATGCTGTGTCCGGGGAGGACTGCAGGCAGGCCGTGTGGTACGTGGGGAGATGCGGCAGTGTCAGGATATACGACTGGAGAGGTCAGTCAGGACAGAGGTCACGACTAAGACTTGTGTCCAGTGGGAAGCAGAGAGCCAACAAAGGGCACGAAGCCAGAGATGAAGCCATCAGATGGGAGCAGCTTGAAGCAGCATTAGGGATGGTATGTACTCGGCGCTCTCCTCACCAGAACCTTCATGTGTGTTTCGGTCTCTTATCCTATGAAGTTTCTAATGGGGGAAAGCACTGGGGGTAGGGGGTGGGCAGGTGACCTGCCCAAGGCCTGCCTGGCTTTTACCGGGTCCACCTGACAGCATGGGGCCTCACTGGCAGCATCCAGTGTCTTTGAGGAAGCTTTCAGCACCCGCTCCTGAGCTTTAGGATGTCCCAGCCATTGTTGGTGCTGATCAGCAGCTGCAGGTCACTCCCAAGCAGAGGAGAGGCGAACTCCTGGGAAGAGAGGTGCCATATGGACAGGGCAAGACCATAGGGAAGGGCTGGACTCGGCCTGTGGCCCCAGCTTTCTTATTTAGCCTGTTCTTTTGCTGTTTTCCTTTTGCACAAGATTTTGAGGGGGTGGGAGGAGGGAGGAGGATAGGGCCTGAAAGCACCCTGACCCATTTGGAATGGAGAGAGAGTGGGGGAAAGGAGATGCTTGGGAAAGGGGGTGGAGGAAGGCAAGGACGTTGGATTGTCGATTAGAAGTGTCCCACTTGGCTTCTGTCCAAGAGAATGCCGCGTCAGGGGAGCGTGCGCTGGGGACCAGCCCTACAATCTCACTGCCTCGACCGGCAGCCTGGGCCCGGGACACCGAGGGTCTGTCTTGTACTCGTCTCTGCCGATAGCTTTGTCCCACACTTTGGCCTGAATTTGATCCCGTGGTGGCTAGGGCACTTTGGGGACTACGGTTCTGGGCCATTTGCAGGAACAATCAAGACAGAAGAATCAAGAGACACTGGGGCTGGGCGTGTGGTTTAGCTGGAAATAAAAGGTGGAGGGCCAGTCTCCTTTGTTCCCTCTCCACCTTCCTCAGGCCGCGTGCTCTTTGCCGATGGGCCTTGGAGGTCCATATGGAAGAGGAAATTGTCGGGCAGCTTTGGGGGTGGGGGTTGAGAAACTCTGGGGGTCTTTGGTGAGGCTAAGAGAGGACTAGAAACCTAGGAGGGAACAGGGTGACTTCAGCTAGCACCCTGCCAGAAAGCACGCATCTGTGCACGCGTGCGCGCGCGTGCGCGCACACACACACACACACACACACACACACACACACACACCAGCAGACTCATCTTAGTGTGGCCTATTTCTCTGTGGGGGTGTCACCGCCGACACCCTGGGCTGGTGCCAGCATCTTTCTGGCGATCTGTCCCACACACAGATGTCTCTTTCACCATTGTTCCATCTTATGAACTGGGCAGATTTATCTCCTTAGAATTCCACTTGCGCAGGGTCACTGCTGATCAGTGTCCTCGATGGGCTCCTATGGCCAGAGGAGGAAGTCCCCAAGCTCTTCCTTCAGTTTCAGATGACCCCTCCGGCCCTGCCCCTCACCCTGCCCAGCACTCACTCTCCTGCCCCAGCTTCCAGCTCCTCCAGCCTTGTGCCTTCCTGGGGATGAGAGGAACAAGGGGTCAGCAAGCAGCCAGGGGCTAGCACACAGAAGTTAAGGGGGATTGGGGTATAGCTCTGGTCCCAGGAAACATTCCAGGCTCTGTGAGTCCAGGGGAAGCTCTACCTGTTCTCCCCAAAGCCAGGCAGATCTGACTGAATCCAGAATCTCGGACCCAGCCCCATTGGCTTTCCAGGTGGTCGGCTGCCCTGGCATCATGCCCTACCCCTCCTGGCTGAGGGGAACATGAGCGATCTCGTGCTAGAACGAAGAGCAAGAACCTTAAAACAGCAAAGGCTGTGGAATGACAGGTGAGGGACCCTGAAGTCCTCTCAGCCATTGACAGTGAGGGCTGGATGACCTGGCTGACTCTCCAAAAGCCGGAAGGGCTGCAGGAGAGCACCAGAGACAGCACGGTACCACTGGACTCTCCTCACCTTCAAAAAAGTGACCCCATTTATCAAGCACTTAGAGTAGGCCAAGCACCGTGCTCACCTGTGTTATCTCATTTATTCCACACACCAGCATGGGGTGGCTGTTTTTATTCACCTCCACCTGACAGGTGAGGTCCCAGAGAGGTTAAGTGCCTTGGTCAAGGTCATGTAGCTAGGAAGGAATAAGCTGGAATTCTGACCTCACAGTTCAAGCACTCCAGCACTCACGAGAGGACTGAAGTGGTGGTGGAGCAGTGCGAAGAGAGGCATCTGCTCCCGATCGTGTCCTCCAGGCCTGGCATGTGTTAAAACGCTTTACACACACATTTTCCCTTTCGACATCTCTTTAGACCCCAGGAAGGAGAAAATAAGCCTTGGACCCCTCCCCCCATTCCCCCAATGAGTAGACTGAGGCTCAGAGAAGTTAGGCAGGAATAATTGCTTCTGGCATTTGGCAGCACTTTCTCATGTGTCTTCTCCTTGGATCAGAGGAGGCCACTGCTGCCCAAAGAGGCCTCAGAAAATCTTTGCAGGCTGGAGCTGGAACCTTCCTCTCCGACTCCCTTTGACTGTTGCTTCTCTGAGGCTGTGGATCAGCGTGGCAGGTGGGGGGTGGGGTGGGGGGGGGCATGGAATGAGACCACTGGTAGTTTCCAAGGGAGACATGTAGCCACTGGGTTGGGCACCTTCCAGGCTTGAGGAAGTTCCCTGGGGATGGCACTGTCCTGCACATCTTGGCTTTCTCTGCTCTGGGAGTGTGAGGCCCCAGTACATTAATGTGAAACACACCCCAGCCAGCTCCCACCCACCTGATGGGCTGCTGGGAGGACCAGTGGCCTCCTCCCCAAGCCCAGCCCACGCACACCAGCTGGGCAGCTCCCCTGGGGGCCCTAGACACTCACAGCCAGGCCAGGCCTGGCCAAGACACCTCTCAGACTCATCTTCCCCTCATGGTCTCCCTCCGCCTCTCTGACCTCGGGGCTGCAGCTTCCCAAGCACTTTCCCTGGCATTAGGGACGCAGCCTGGTGCATAACAAGAGTGGTGATGACAGTAATGATAATAACAGCTAACGTTTATGGGGCACTTAGTCTGTGCCACACTCTGCCAAGCACTTTACACACATTATCTCACTTAATCCTCCCACCCACCCTATCAGGCAGGTTCTAGCCCTGTCCCCATTTTACAGATGAGGAAACTGATGTGAATCCAGAGCCGACTATCGTTATTATTATTCACATTTTCCAAAATGTTCCAAAGGCACCACTGTGAGTTCAGGAAGGGACTTTTGGTAGTAGAATACGGGCAAGTATTTTCTCTTTTAATAGGATCGTTTTAATGTGCATTGGTGTTATAGGTTGAAGTCTTGTGTGTCTCCCCCCAAGTCGGTATGTTGAAGTCCTAAACCCCAGGACCTCAGAATGCGACCTTATTTGGAAATAGGGTTGTTGCAGATGTAATTAGTTACCATGAGGTCATCCTGGGGTAGGGTGGGCCCCTACGCTAATGACTGATGTCCTTATGAAAAGGGGGAGTTTGGACACAGACACGCACGCAGGGAGAACACCATGTGAAGATGAGGACAGCGATAGAGGTGATGCTTCTACAAGCCAAGAGACACCACAGATTGCCAACAAACCATGAGAATCTGTTATAGACACAGAACAGATCCTCCTGCACAGCCCTCAGAAGGACCCAACCCTGCCAGCACCTTGATCTTGCGCTCCTAGCTTCCAGGACTGAGACAGAAAATTCCTGTTGTTTAAGCCACTCAGTTGTGGTACTTTGTTACAACGGCCCTGGCAAGTTAACACAGTGAGAACTCTCTCTCTCTCTCTCTCAATCTCTCTCTCTCTCTCTCCTCGCTTAATGTTGTTGATAGGCTCATCTCAGACAGCAAAGCAAATAACCAAGTCACCAGACCCAGCTGCTGTGACAGCAGTTTAGTGAGTGTTACTGCTCGAGTAGGCACCTGGGGCATCCCACCTGCCCTCTCACCGCCCCCACCCCAGAGACTCCAACCACATGCCCACTGTCCTCCGAATGAGTTCTGGAAGTGACTCCATCTTGTCCCATTTCCAGTGGTGCTTTAGGGTGCCCTACTTCCGCCTGTGGGTATCTGTCCTTATCCAGCTCTGATGCCAACCATGTGGTCATCCCCAGATCCCCGGAATAAATTATCGAGAGCCTCCACCCTGGATCCCATCACTTTCTCTGACACACAGCAGCATGTCATGGAATTCATGAACAAGTCCCTTCCCTTCCATCTGACTGCTTCCTCCCGTGGTCCTGACCCTCCCACTGCCGAGCTATTGTATCCCCCATGGCTCCCTCTGGCAAGCTGTCTTCCCTCTTCTACAGTTTTTTGTTGTTGTTTTTAAAAAATATATTTTATTGGGAGAGGGATAGAGAGTTAGAAACATCAGTGAGAGAGAAACATTGATCAGCTGCCTCCTGCACACCCCCCACTGGGGATGTGCCCTCAACCAAGAAGGTACATGCCCTTGACCGGAATCGAACCTGGGACCTTTCAGTCCGCAGGCCGACGCTCTGTCCGCTGAGCCAAACCGGTTTTGGCTTCCCTCTTCTACTGTTATCCTTTCTTCAAGGCCTGGCTCTACTGTGTCCTCATCTGAGAAGTCTGCTTTGCTCACCCCAGACACACTGATCTTGCCCTTTCCTGAACTCTCACTGCGTGGCTTTTTTTAAAAACACACACACATGTTTTTATTGATCTCAGAGAAGACAGGAGAGGGAGAGAGAGAGAGAGAGAGAGAGAGAGAGAGAGAGAGAGAGAGAGACACCAATGATGAGATAGAATCACCGATCGGCTGCCTCCTGCATGCCCCACAAAAGGGATCTAGCCCACACCCTGGGCATGTGCCCCGACTGGGAATCGACCTCTTGATTCATAGGTTGATGCTCAACCACTGAGCATGGCTTTTTATGCCTCTCAGAAGGCTGACACTCATCCAACGCTACTGGGTCAATCCTTGTGCCCTAGCTCTCGCCATCATGGACCAAGACTTACACTCTCTGAATTGTACTCATACAGTGCATAGAATGTCATAGGTCCGTGGTCGGCAAACTGCGGCTCGCGAGCCACATGCGGCTCTTTGGCCCCTTGAGTGTGGCTCTTCCACAAAATACCACGGCCTGGGCGAGTCTATTTTGAAGAAGTGGCGTTAGAAGAAGTTTAAGTTTAAAAAAATTGGCTCTCAAAAGAAATTTCAATCGTTGTACTGTTGATATTTGGCTCTTAACTAATGAGTTTGCCGACCACTGTCCTAGGTGATGACTTGATTGGAAAGGGATTTGAAGTAGTGAAGGCTTGCACGTTTCCTAGAAAATGGTCACGGAAGACTTCTTTGACTTGTTACGGACTTTTGGAAGCTGGGTTGGGCTCCTTCTCACAGCCTGGGTGTGCTCCAGCACCCCGGGTCTGAGCTTCAGCACGGTGTGGGTCTGTGCCCCAGCAACCAAATACATCCAATGGGGTGAGCAAGTCCTCTCTGCCCCCTGCCTCGCCCTGGCTGCTGTCTCGGGGATACTTGGAGTGTCGAGTCTGTTGCCTGAAAGTTGTAGTGGTTTTGCCAAGAAAATCTATATCCCGCCTGTCCATTCATCCTCAAACTCCCCTTGTCCTGGGAACTTTCTGAGCAACTGCTGCTGCCTCATGCCTACACTGCCTCTCTCACGTGGACGGGTGCGCCCTCAGTCAATAGAATGGACAAACAAACTCAGAGGTTTCCCTTCATGTCCCATGTCCCCAGGGGGATTGGGTGGCCTTGCCTCTTTGTAAGGGGAATTTCTGGGTCAAGGGACCACCAGGATCTGTAGTAATGCCCCCTCGGTTCCTGAGCTGGAAAAAGTGGATTGCGGTTTGAGGATTGGAGCCCCAAAGCTGGAGTTGCTGGGAACTCCACCCTCTCGGGAGGGAGAGGAATTGGTCTGTTGGGTTACAGATGTGCCCCAGCTGGACTTGCGCCCTCCCCCTGCCCCCCCCCCCCCCGCCCCTGCCCCACTTCCCTCCTCAGTGTTTATTGCTGTTCAGCCCTAAGAAGAGCTGCTGAGTCAGCTTTCTCTGGTGCGGCTAGCTCTTGGAGCCAGGCTGTCCTATATCTCTCACACTGTCCACCCCTTAGATAAACAGACTGGCATCCTCCACACACTACGAGGTTCTGATGTGGTTGCAAAGGGCTCCATTAGCCAAACGCCTCTCTCTCTGTAAGAAGAGCCCTGGCAAAGGGCCCTGCTTTTCTTCCAGCCTGAGTCAGGCCTTTGCTGGAGTGACAGGAGAATCCACTTCCTGCCTGAAAAGGTGGCCTCAGCAGAGGTCTCTGCTGGGCGGAGCCTTCCTTCCTCGCTGCTCACACACCCAGGCTTCCTCCGCACGGAAGGCCTGGGCAGGCCTGGGCATGAGGCAGCCCCCCTTAGCCTTTCATGTGAGCGGTTTATCTTTCTCGAACCCAGCCCTGCACGTTGGGCACCGACAGGCTTACAGAGCCACTTTGCAGCCTGCCTGGCCCCCTGGGTGGGGTGACATTTGAATTGTATATCAAACATGGCCCCAGATGTTTATCCCACCGCCCGCCCCTCTGAACGGTGCAGCTTTGCGAGCCCCCCACACTGAGTAAACTCAGCTGGGCCGCCTTTATGTGGTTTGTTCTGGAGTCTGAACAAGGGGATTTGCTTCCTTTGAAAGGTGACCTGGGAGCAAAGAGAGTATCTCCGGCAGCTGGTTAGTGGTGGGCCTTGGGGATGACGGAGAGGGCAGACACCAAGGCTCTGGGCTCAGCGGTGGTGGTGGGATTAGTGACCAGTGTGGCTAGGCTCAGCACCGGCGAGCTAGGGGTGGAGGGAGGCAGGCCAGCTGGGCACTCATGGCTCTGTTGACCTTGTACTCTCAGCGGATGGGCTTGTTGTGGCCCAGGAGGGCCCAGTTTAAATCAGAGGTGGGGGAAGAGGAGAGTCTGTTACAGAAGAAGGAGAGGCCAGCTGCAAAGCATCCTCGGAGAGGCCTTCTGGGGAAAGCTCAAAGCTGCAGGGGGATCAGATGACCCCTGCCTTCCAGGAGGCACATGAACCCATCGAGGGAATTCAGACCGCTCTTTAGCGGGAAAGGCACGGGGAATAGAACTGTCACTCTGCCAGGCTGGCTTTACCTCCTCCAGGAAGCCCTCCCTGACCTCCTCCTCCAGCTCCCATGGCCTCACCATTCCCGGCCACTCCAGAACTTACCTGTCTGTCCCTAGCACCAGAGTCAAGGCTCACAAACTTCCGGGTGGGGCCCAGGAAGCCACACCCCCCAGGTGACTCAGGCATGGGCAGCCTTCAAAGAACCATCTTGCTCTAGAGCAGCCTCTCCAAATAGAAATGTAACATGAGCCACGTATGTAACTTTACATTTTCTAGTAGCCACTTAAAAATGTAAAGCAGCTAAAATAATTTCTAAAGTAATTTTTCATTTAACCAAAATATATTCCAACATGCAATCAATACACAAATTGTTAGTGAGGTATTTCACATTCCTTTTGTGTGTGTGGTTTTTCTTTACTGTCTTTGAAACCTGGCCCACAGACCAGCAGTTTTAGCATCGCCTGTGAGCTTGGTGGAAATGCAGGATCTCAGGCTCCTGCCCAGACCTACTAAATCAGATCCTCATTTTATTATTTTTTTCATTTGTTTGTTTGTTTGTTAATCCTCACCCGAAGGTATTTTTCCATTGATCTTTTAGAGAGAATGGAAGAGAGAGGGAAAGACAGAGAGAAACATCCATGTGAGAGAAACACATTGATTAGTTGCCTCCTGCATGTGCCCTGACCAGGGCCCAGGCTGGGGAGGAGCCTGCAATCATGGTACGTGCCCTTGACCAGAATCAAACCTGGGACCCTTTGGTCTGCAGGCCAACGCTCTATCCACTGAGCAACACCAGCTAGGGCCAGGTCCTCATTTTAACTTGTCTGCAGAGGCTTTGTATGAGTGTTGAGGTTGGGAATCCCTGCTCTAGATCTAGATAGATCGTGAGCTCCTTCGTGTCAAGACTGTGATTTAACTTATTTGTAGCGCCTACAGGGGACCTAGCTTCTAGAAGGCACACAGCATATGTTTTTGGAGGAAAGGAATGAATGATTGAATCCCGCAGGCACCCTCCCTCCCCCACTCTTGGCACCACATCCCTATGCCCTGTCCATGAGACTCTCAGAATCTCAGGTCTGAAAAGGAATTTAGGAGTCAGAGAACAGAGGTGTGTCAGAGCCCATAGGAAATTTAAAGTTCCTATAGCCTCACTCCTTGGAGCCCCACCTTGGGTAAGTCCCCCAGCTTATGGGGTCCAGCCGGCCACCTTCTTTCAGGAGTAAAGTGGTTTGAGAGGGTGTGTTGCTGGGCCTGCCTTTCTCTTCAGACGTCTCCAGGCTCTCCCTCAGGAAGTCTGTGGAGCCATTGCTCAGGGGCCCTGGTCTGGCCTGCACAGAGTCGTTATCCATCTGCTTCTCAGTCTTCTTCCGGAAAAGATTTAAGGCACCTGTAAATATGCATAGATTTCAACAAATTGAAACAAAAATAGAAAATGTGGTAAAGAAGTGTGCATGGATACATGGACTGGGCTCTTCACCCTAGTATTACATGTAGTAGCGAAAAGTCAGAAACAACCTCAGTGTCCAAGACTAGGGGGGTAGCTGACTAAACCGTGGCCTCCAAACCGTGAATTCCGTGTCACAGTTCAGAAGGCTGATATGGAAGTATTCACTGACTTGGGAAAATGTTCATTACATGGTGTAAGGGTATTGTGCTGAGCTTATTTTATTTCTGGGCATGGAAGAATGGAAGATAGATAGATAGATAGATAGATAGATAGATAGATAGATAGATAGATAGATAGATGATAGATCGATCTCAAAATATTAATGTTGCTTTTGCAGGGGGAAGGATTCTGAGTGATTCTTACTCTCTTTTGGACTAACCACTACTTCTCTAATTTCTAGTTTTTCCCCTCAGTGAAAATGAATTCTTATGAGATACAGAAATAAAATTTACAAAATAGAATATGGGTGAGGAAAATTGCAAGAGGAGAAAATCAGAGTGCAACTCTGTGTAGAATTTATTTGGAAAATGTATTGATCTTTTAAAGTTCTAACTACTGCCCAGTGGGTGTGGCTGAGCAGTTGAGCATCAATCCAGGAATCAAGAGGTTGCTGGCTTGATTCCCCGTCAGGGCACATACCCAGGTTGCAGGCTCGATTCCCCAGTAGGGGACATTGCAGGAGGCAGCTGATTGATGAAGTTCCTCTCTCTCATCAGTGTTTCTATCTCTATCTCTCTCCCTTCCTCTCTCTAAAAATCAATGAAAACATATTTTTAAAGTCCTAACTACAGGTTTATACCATTATGGCACAGTGACCCTATTTACATGTAGCAAGCAATTAGTAAGTTTTTTTTTTTTTAATATATTGATTTCAGAGAAGAAGGGAGAGGGAGAGACAGATAGAAACATCAATGATGAGAGAGAATCACTGATCAGCTGCCTCCTGCAACCCCCTAAGGGGGATGGAGCCTGCAACCTGGGCATGTGCCTTGACCAGAATCGAACCTGGGACCCTTCAATCTGCAGGCCAATGCTCTATCCACTGAGCCAAACCAGCTAGGGCACAATTAGTAAGTTTTGAGAGATGGCCTTACCACATTAGGGTTTGAAAATTCATGAGCCAGCTTTTCTTCAATTTCAGTCTGTATTCAGGGAAGTGAAAATTAATAATGGTGCAGTCTCTGTTTTGTTTTGAATGGAATCCGACAGTGACCCGCCCTTCACGTGTGGGCTCCAAATAGCCTGTGTATGTTGGATAATGAGAGAATCCTAAGGTCCTGTGAGAGCTGGATGGGTGGGTGGGTGGGTGGGTAAGGGAGTGGACGGATGGATGGGTAGGGATATGTGTACGTGCACACACATGTGACATTGAGCATAGGACCACTTTCACCACCTCCAGGGCTAGCACTTTGATCCAAGCCACCATCAGCAGGATCCTGACTGGTCTACCTGCTTCCACTCTGGCCCATTCACCACCCTGTAGCTCAAGCCTTCCTCGTCACGATCTGGCCTGTCCTGCCTCTTGGGTCTCGTCGCCCATACCTCGGCCCTCACTCGCTCCACTCCAGGCCTTTTCAGGCCCTTTGCACGTCCTATTTCCCCAGCCTAGACACACTCTGCACTTCCCTGGGGCCCTCCCCTCCTACGTAGCCTGTGGTCTCTGCTGACCTGCCGTCTGACACGCCCTTCTCTCACCATCCTGTATAAAAAGTAACAACCAGGTTCTCCGTCAACACCTTATCCTAATTCATGTGTCTTCATAGCATGCCTCCCCCCACAGAGCATGTATTTATTTGCTTACTGTTTGTCTCCCTCCACTAAAATGCAAACTCGCTGAGGCCAGAGGCTTGATTTCTCTTTACTGCCCTTTTGTTAGTGTCCGGTGTCCCAAGTTCATGCTCAGTAAATATCTGAAGGAAGGCATGAACTTCAGGTGTCATGTGACTGATCTTCCTCATTTTACCAATGAGGCGCCTGCGGGTCAACTCGGGGAGCTCCGGGCTTTGCCCAAGGTCACAGGGCTGGGTCCACAGGGCGAGCTCGCCCTGCCCTCTCCGCTCCTGCCCGTGCCTCGGGAGGGAGATCAGCCACAGGCACCGGGGACGGGGACGCCGCCGCGGCCATCCTGTCTCCTGTGTGTTTTTCCAGTTTATACAGAATTTCAGCCCAGAATAGCAGAAGAAAAAAACATTGCTCCTCCAGAACCCTGGAAACTCTTCCAGTGGGTCTGCCCCTGGAAAAACAGCAGCGACCTCAGGGTGGGAAGGTAGGAAACGGAGGAGGGGGTTCTTCCAGCCGTGGGGACAAGGGGCCAGATTTGGTTTTGCAATTAAAGTAGCATCTGGGTCTGTTTCCGCAGAGCGGGCTCTGGAAGGTGGGTTTGTCTGGAGTATCAGGCAGGGCCTCCCCCTCTCCTGGCCCAGGAGGGTTTGGGATGGCAGGTGGCTTCAGGGCTCACCCAGCCTATGACATGAAGAAACTGGGCCCAAAGAAGCCTCTGGAAACCTCACTTGCAGCCTGGCCCGAAAGCCTGCTGAGCCCTACCCTGGTCTCACTCAGCGGCATCTCCTGACACCTACCCCTGCCCCCCTCCGGGGCCCCTATCCCTCCTTGAGATTGCTCGGACACCCCCTTTGATGCATAGAGAGCTCTGGCCTCCTCCCTCTCATGCCCCATATGGGCTGGAAATCGTCTGTGAAATGAGAGATTTGAGGCGTCACTCATCCGTGTGAGGACAGTGTGAGGACAGGGGGGCCCTGGAGCAGTGGAAGGAGTGGGGGAGGGTGCTGAGGGCCGGTCCAGTCTTCTGAATCCTGTTTCCTTTGTCTGGCTTCTCAGATGCAGCTTTTGGATAAGTTTCCCATCGAAGGTGGACAGAAGGACCCCAAGCAGAGGATCATTCCCTTCCTCCCAGGTAAGCTCCGGGTGGCCCTCTGATGGGATAGGGGGCAACCTGGCTGCGAAGCCAGACATTCTGGGCAGGGCAGGCCTAGGAAGCTGCATGTCAGCCGGTCCCCAGGGGGTTGGAAGTCCCTGATTTTGAAGGCCCACTGTCCTAACCGGGGCCTCTCCTACCATCCCAGGGCCATCTCTGGCCCCAGGTCATGTAACTTCCGAGGAGTTTCTCAAGCTCTTGGACTTTGGGGGTCCTTTTTACAAAAAGCACAGCGATCAAGTTCTCCTAGGAAAGGATAAAACACCGCAGGCTGAACTCTTGTCACTGGCTCCCGTTGTCACCACGGAGAACCTTAAATTGAGCACGCTTCCCTGTCTGATCCCCTCCATCCTCCCAGCACGCCACCCACCCAGGCGAGGCTTCGTGCCCGGCCTGGCCCTGCGCTGCCGGGAGGGAACTTGGAACATCCAACACCCGGGTTTGTGATGGCCTTAGATGTTGCGCCAGTAGAGTCCGGTGCTCTGCCCACCATGGGGCCTGAGAGCCCCGCTGGGATGCTCTGGTCACAAGTGTCCCAGAACCAACATGAAGCCAGTGGGTGCCCTGGTGCTGGGCATGAGGAGCAGCCAGTGCTCCAGGGAAAGAGCACCTCGTTATCGTTCCATCCGTGGGTGTTGATGAAGGGCTCAGCCTATGCCAGGCCCAGGAATAAGTGCCCAGGGTGGGGCTGGGGTGACCTGGTAGGTCAGGGGAGACGTGGTCTTATTTCTGTCCTCTCAGGAATCCTCAAGCTAGTGAGAGAGACAAGGCCTACTCCCCAATTAGGGAACCAGTGAAGACAGGATGTGACCTTCTCTGCGCTGTGAAGTTCCAGTTTTGATTGGAGCAGGAGCTCATTGTGAATTGAGGAAGGCACCCCTGAAAGAGGGGGCCCTGGAGCTGACCTGGAAGCCTGGGTGGGGTAGGAGGGTGGAGTGAAGCGCACGCTTCCGTCCGGCTGCTACCATATAGCCCAGTGTCTCGGGCGTCAGATTGCCTGGCTTCGCCCCAGGAAACCCTGGCTCCGCCCTGGAAACTCTGGCTCTGGTGGTTCGCTGTTCTTTATGCCTCAGTTTCCTCATCTGGAAAGAGGGGATGATAATAATATACTTCCTGGGGCTGTTGTAAGGATAAAATGAACATTCAGGTGCTTAGAAGTATAGCTGGCCTCCAGTAGGACCTAAAAAAAAAAAAAAAAGCCTTTATTATAACCAACTCCTAACCTGTGCCCAGCATGTTACACAGCACAGCCACAGAGCTAACTCATTGGATCCTCCCAGGGAAGTTATACCCCCATTTTACTGACTAGGAAATTGAGGCCAAGGGAGACTAACAGATTGACACAAGCTACACAGCCAGGAAGGATAGCCAGCACCAGAGCTCTCATCTCTGGCTTCTGGGCCAGGGCTGCCCTCCACACCAGCTACCCCAGGAGAGGATAACCTGACAGTTGCCGACCAGGGGCCTCCCTTATTGGTACTCTTATGGGATTGTGGTGAGGATGAAAAGGATTCATGTGGCCCTAACCGGTTTGGCTCAGTGGATAGAGCGTCGGCCTGCGGACTGAAGGGTCCCAGGTTCGATTCCGGTCAAGGGCATGTACCTTGGTTGCGGGCACATTCCCAGTAGGGGGGTGTGCAGGAGGCAGCTGATCGATGTTTCCCTCTCATCGATGTTTCTAACTCTCTATCCTTTTCCCTTCCTCTCTGTAAAAAAAAAAAAAAATCAATAAAAACATATATATATTTTTTTTAAAAAAGGATTCATGTAGAGCACTTTGCACGGTGCCCGTCCTGTAGTAAGTGCTCCATAAATGCAGCTGCCCCATTGCTTCCAAGTCCCATTGCCTCCAGTTCTCCTTGCCCCCGAGTTCAAGGGGCCCAGAGGAATGTCTGCACACTTAGCGGGTTACCTCACAGGAGAAGTGCCTGGAGCCTACCTACCCCTTTGCTCTGGAGAAAGACACTCTCTCGGTCTCCCCAGGCAAAGGCAAACGAGCTGAGACACTGCCTCTGTCGTCTAAGGCTGTTTGCTGTGCAAACACCTTTGAAAGATAATCCAGAACAAAAGGCAGCTAGCGCCCTGCTGACAGACATACAGAAAGGAAGGGAGCCGGGGAGAAGGCTCTCACGGCGGGTGGACCTTGTGCTTTCTGGGGCCTCCTGCTCTGTGGGTGGAAATGAAGTTCTTTAGGACGCCGGGCTCAGCACGGTGCGGTCAGCCGCCTCTCAGAGCAGCCTGCTGTTTACACAGAACTTTCTGCCTTGTTTTAAAAGACTATTGTGGAAAATCCATCTCCTGTTGCCCATCCTGGGATTGGAGTCGATTTCCTGTGTATCCTGAGTTTGCCAGTCCAAGGAGGCTCCCTGGGAGGAAATGTTCATTGCAGAGTGAACTAAAGTGTGTCGCTGCTGATGTAAAAAGCAAACAACTGCGACCGGGGACCCAGAGACGTCAGAAGCCAGGCAGCGGGGCAGAGAGGGGTGAACTCACTCCGCCACGGCTGTGCGAGATTTCCTCCCTCCACAAGCCATCTGTGTCCCTGGGCTGGCTGGTACTGTCCCCTGGAGCTGCCAGAAAGCCCCTTCACCCTAATAGCCGAGTCAGTCCCACCCATACGTGTA
Organism: Cnephaeus nilssonii; assembly: GCF_951640355.1. Taxonomy (NCBI): domain Eukaryota; kingdom Metazoa; phylum Chordata; class Mammalia; order Chiroptera; family Vespertilionidae; genus Cnephaeus; species Cnephaeus nilssonii. The sequence continues at coordinate 46,456,800 of NC_137087.1, read as the reverse complement.
TGTATTCCTGGGTCGATGAGTCGTGGAGAAACTGGATAACTTAGGAAGAAAAGTGAGCCCACAGCCGTGATCAAGGTATGTGCTGCCAGCCTGCAGGCAGCCTCGTGACCTTATGTGCTTGGAGGCATGTATTTTTAGACAGCGGGCATGCTCGGATCTGTGCCAGCTCACCCGTTTACACACCAGCCCCTTCATGAAGAGGCCGTGTGGAGCCACAGTGCAGGAGGGAGCTGGGGGAATTGTTAGCAGGGTCTCCAGGGCCTTCCTCTCCCTGCCCCCGGAGCCCTGTGCAGCAGATCCGGTGTTTGTTCCAGGCCAGAAGGAAACAGGGGGAAGGGATGTCTTTAGCTAGAGCCGGTCCACGGCGTGGGGAGAGCTGGCCTTCTCCCTGGGCGGTCGGCGTTTCTGCGAATCTCCACCAGATGCCCCCGAGGAAGCCCTCCCTGAACGGCCTTGGGAGCGCTGAGGGAGGCAGCTGGCAGTTACTGCACTCCCAAGGGAGAGGGCCTGAGAGGTCCCTGAGCCCCACTGATGACCTCCGACGGTAGGAAAAGACAGGCCTACGTGATGGAGAAAGGAAAACAGCGTCTGCTGGTAATGCCAGGGTTTAGAAAAGATTGACAAGATTACAGGCCTGAGAGGCACCGGGTGCTGTTTTCAGAGCGGCTTCCTCTGACCCTCCTCTGCAAACGCTGGGTCTTCTCTTGCCGTAATTACTGCCCCTACCCCCCAAAAGCATTCTCCTGCTCTGTAATCTGGGGCGGGCGGTTCTCAGGGCGGCTGTCGGCAGCTGGCCTTGAACGCTACGTGGAAGCGTGTCCATTCCTGCCCAAGGTGTTTACTGAGCACTTGCTTTGTGCCCGGCCCGGCTGCAGCCACTGATGACGTCACTGGGAACAAGTTCGACTGGGGCGCTGTTCTCGGGAAGTTCACCTTGCAGTGGGGAGCAGAAAGCAAACAAAATCCGATAGTGATGACGTCCAGAACGTAAAATAACCAAGTCAAGCGACAGGTAGCTGGGCGTGGGGCGTCTGAGATCGGGTGGTCCACAAAGGCCTTTTTTGCCGAGGTGACACCTGAACTGAGCCAGGCCTGGGCAGATCAGGGCCCTGAGTGTCAGGCTGAGGAGACAGCAAGGATAGTGACCCGAGTGTGACCGAGGGTGTGCATCTGAAGAACAGCAACAAGCAATGAAGTGGGGTTGTGAGGGGCCTGCCCAGGAACAAGACGGCTCCACAGGTGTGCATAAGTTGTGTGGTGCTGGCCCCATAAAACAGCCTCCGGGGTCAGTCTCCTCATCTGTCAAATGGGATCATTGTGGTTTAGGATGACATTCCAAGCAGTTAACACTTGGACAGCGCTGTGTGAGCTGCACAGGGAGAGGCGTGCTGCAAGCCTGCCTGTCCTTCACGGTGGCTTTGCTGCGGGACACAAATGTGGGGTTTCCTTTCCCTGCCCTCTCTGTTGATTCAGCTTTTCCCCCGCTGCATTTCCTCCCCAGTCACACTTCTTGCTTCTCCTTCCTTGCTTGTGGCCACTTGCAAAGCAGCAAGGAGCTTGTTTCTGAAGAGTTGATGACTCAGATGGCTGACCTAGGCTGAGCAGTGGGGGAGGCTGTACAGCCCTGGCCCCGTCACCTGATAACACAGCAGGGGCACCAGCATCGCAGTCCTCTGCTCCAGAGCTGCCAGGCCTCACTGGGAATAATGAGCTTGGCAGGAGGCAGCCACTCAAGAATCCGTTTACTTTTGGAAGTAAGTGGGGATTGGGCGCCCTAGCCCTGCCCCGTGTCATCCCACGGTTCCGGACCGGGGAAAGAGTCAGGTCACTTCATTACAATGTGCTCTGTGCCTTCCTTAGCCAGGGATACTTCTGGAAGGGAAGCAACCTCCTAAACACCCACCCAAATCCTCAGCCCTGAATGGAGCATGTGCTAGGCCAGTGGTCGGCAAACTCATTAGTCAACAGAGCCAAATATCAGCAGTACAACGATTGAAATTTCTTTTGAGAGCCAAATTTTTTAAACTTAAACTTCTTCTAACGCCACTTCTTCAAAATAGACTCGCCCAGGCCGTGGTATTTTGTGGAAGAGCCACACTCGAGGGGCCCAAGAGCCGCATGTGGCTCGCGAGCCGCAGTTTGCCGACCACGGTGCTAGGGTATCTTCCCCAAGAAGCCTCTGATTTAAGCAGAAACGCAATTTTTTTCGAGGTCTCAGCCCATTTAATTTAGCATGCAGAAAAGCGCACCCTGGACTGTGTTCTAGCGGACTGGATTCTGGTGTAGCTCTTGTTCATTGCTGTGGCACAAAAGTGAATAAGGTAAATTCTAGCAACCAGGAATCCCTTGCATGTTGGCAGTATCCCCAGATCCCAGTGATTTCAGGTCTCGGTGACATTACTCATCTCTCCCTCAACCCCCTCATGCCCCCCAAGAAATTCTTTATGTACATGATACCCAACCATCCTCTCACTCCATGCGTAGAGAGGACATTGCTGTGCCCTAGGAATGGTGCTGTCAGTAAATTCATGCTCAAGTGCAGATGACTGACAGGTCAGGTACCTGAGCCCAGGTATGACAGAGGGGAGAGCCAGAGGGCAGCTGGGTGGGGCGGGGGGAGAGAAAGGAAGACGGTGCTGGACCTCTGCACCACCACAAGCCTGGTTGTGGAGGCTGAGCGAGCTTTCAGCGTGGCTGCCACACAGGGCCAGGCTGTGCCCTAGACACCGACCACTCTAAGGGTTTGTCCTGTGTGCGTTGAGGTCTCTGAAAGGTTATAGGCTGAGGGGCTGCATGACCGGATTTTATTTTTTTGTTTTTTAAAAAAATATATTTTTATTGATTTCAGAGAGGAAGAGAGAGAGAGAGAGAGAGAGAGAGAGAGAGAGAGAGACATCAGTGATGAGGGAATCATTGATTGGCTGCCTCCTGCACGCCCCCCGCTGGGGATCAAGCCTGCAACCTGGGCATGTGCCCTTGACCAGAATTGAACCTGGGACCCTTCAGTCTGCAGGCTGACGCTCTATCCACTGAGCAAAACCATCTAGAGCCGGATTTTTGTTTTGAAAGAACCCCTCGGCCCACGCATGTCAGACACACTGGAAGGGCAAGGTGCAGGGGGTGGGGGGCGAGAGCAGGAAGACCAGCTAGAGGTGGGGGAGGTCCGGCAAGAGATGAGGGTGGCATGGTCGAGGCTGGGCAAGGGAGTGGAGAGAAGTAGGTTTGAGAGGTATTTTAGAGGAACAGCCAGGAGGCCTTGCTGATGGGTGGGTGCTGGGATGAGGGAGAGGATGAGGATGCCCAGGTCCTGTTGGGGGTAGCCCTGGCCCAAATGGCAGAGCGAACATTTCCCAGCACCCCTCCCCCAACCCCCACCTTGGACATCACTGCTGGGGCTGAAAGAAAATAGCTTCCGCCCTCCTCCCTGAGATAGCTGAAGCCTTTGGCTCATATGAAAGATGCTTTGTGGTGGGGAGTCCCTGCCATCAGCCTCCCTCTCCAGGAGCCTCCAGGCACTGGACATTCTGGTTTCTGGGTCCAGGTTTCTGTTGGGGGTAGCAGGGGCAGCAGTGGGTGGTGGTGGAGGAGAGAGAACACTTGGGTCCATTGAGAGGGAGCTCAGCCCCTCCTCCTTCTTAGGAGCCGAGGGGCACTGGTGGTAGGTCTCTGCAGTATCTCTGGCCTGACCCCTCCATTGCTATCAAGCTCACCCCAACTGGACCTAGGCCTAAGGACAAAGCCCAAGCCAGAGCTCTTTCCTGGCAGGATGGAGCTGACCCTTGGAGACGCCCCAGGCCCATGTGAACTGATGCACCATTCATCCCGAGTGGTACCATTGCTCTGAGCCCTGCAAACACCTCCCCCTCACCTCCACACTCCCAAGGACTGATGTCCACTGAGGAGGCCCCAGATGCCAGGCTGCCTGGGCTCCAGACCACACTGGGCCTGAGGGACTGGCACCGCCTGAACATGGAGTCTGTTCACCTGAATGCCCCTTCAGAAGGCAGGGGAGGAAGCCAGGGGGTGGGTGGGGGTTGGCTGGCAGCACCAGCCCTCTCTACCCTTCAGGGGCAGGATGTGAGGAGAAAGGGCTGTACTTCTGGTTCCCCCAGGGCAGCACCAGGGGCCAGCTGGGTTTTACCTTAGTGAGAACAAATTAGGGCAGATCTCAGGGAGAATTTCCAAAGTTGCATTGCCAAAGGGAGCTGTGTCTCCTCAGCTCTGCCGGTCCCGGAGTGTGGCGGTGGTTCTGACAGACCTGAACCTGGCTTTGGGCTCAAACAGACCTGGGTCCACATCGGGTCTTTCTACTTGGTGCTAGCTGTCTGACTTGAAACTGTCTTTTCTGGGCTCGAGGCCGGTAAGCATTGCACTTCAGCACCAGAGGCCCTAGAACCAGACAACCCTGAGTCACCTCCTGACTCAGCCTCTCCAGAGCTGTGGGCCGGCCTTACTCAGCATCTCTACATCTCCTTCATCACTCTCGCCTGTGCTGTTGAGAGCACCAAATGAAATGTTATCGGTGAAGCACACAGTAAGCACTCAGCACGCGGTGAGGATTAGGTGGTTGTTAGTGTTGAATGAACTCAAAAAGTCTGGAGGCTTTGAAGTAAATGATAAAGGTTTATTCAAGGGTCTTAGAGTTTGCAAACTGGGAACAAACCTAGGCAAACCCCCCGAAGTGTTCTGAAGAAGAAAGAAAAGTTATGAGTTCTTGTTGAAAACGTGCATTCTTGAGACTAATCAGTCCTGCATTCTTAGCCCTAGGATTGGTCCAGGACAGATATCAGTCAGATGTCAGGGGTCTGGATGATGGATGCCAGGTGGTAGAGGGTTGGTGTCAGGAGGACTGGTTACGTCCGGTGGTCTGGACAATGGACTCAGATGGTCTGAACATGGGAGTCCTGCAGGGAGGTAATAGGGGGTTATCTGGAGGTCTGGTGTGTGTCCAAATATACAACCAGATATTGACACAGGACTGGAGAGTTTAAAGAATTTAAGATTCCAAGCTGGTGAGAACAAGAATGGGGTCTTGCCCTAGCTGGTTTGGCTCAGTGGATAGAGCGTTGGCCTGCGGACTGAAAGGTCCCAGGTTCGATTCTAGTCAAAGATTCTAGTCAAAGGCATATGCCCGGGTTGTGGGCTCCATCCCTAGTAGGGTGTGTGCAGGAGGCAGCCGATCAATGATTCTCTCTCATCATTGATGTTTCTATCTCTCTCTTCCTCTCCCTTCATCTATGAAATCAATAAAAATATATTTTAAAAAAAGAATAGGATCTTTCCTTATACCTTCATAACGTTAGCAACTTTAGCAGCTTGATTAAAGCAACTCTATTTTACACATTCCCTTTCTTCACTGTATCCTCGTTACTATCGGGCTCATCACAAAATGGTGAGCTGTCTCTCTGGGATCCTTTCCCCCTGTGAGGTCTCATTTCAAGACTTGCTGCTCAAAATGTAGTTGCAGATCATCAGCATGAGCATTATTTGAGAGCTTGCAGCACCTGATTGGCGTGGCTCAGTAGCTGAGCACTGACCTATGAACCAGGAGGTCACGGTTCAATTCCCGGTCAGGGCACATGCCCAGGTTTCGGATTCGATCCCCAGTGTGGGGGTACAGAAGGCAGCCAATCAATGATTCTCTCTCATCATGGATGTTTCTATCTCTCCCTCTCTCTCTCTGAAATCAACACACACACACACACACACACACACACACACACACACACTCACGGAATGCAGAGTCTTGACTCCACCTCAGACCCACAGTCACAGTGTGCCCCTTAACGATATGCACAGGTGGTTTATATGCACAGGAAAGTTTGAGAAGCGCTGCTCGGTCCACCCACATACCATAAACCACAAAATCTGTTGGTGAATTGATTTCTGACCTCAGCAGAGGTGCACGGGGAGATGAGGAGGCTTCATGCAAGTAGCTTGGTGAGGGCTGGTCTGTTGGCCTCATATCCCTGCATATCCCTGAGTTGCCTGCCTGTTCCTGGCTCCCTGTGGGAGGGGGTGTAAGTCTCAGCACAATCCTCTGTCTCCCATCACCAGCCTAACCCGGAGGCTGCTCGGGACCCCAGCCACAATCCTTCATCAGCTGTCAGTCAGAAATTCTTTCTCCCCTCCCTTCCAAGCTGAGGTGAATTTGGGGGCCAAGGCGATTGCTAAGGCTTTTAATTTCAGAAGCCTCTCTGATTGGAGATGGGAGGGATTGGCCTATGAGCCCTCTGTGTTTTGAAGACAGCATGGCACGTGTCCAGTAACTGTACTGTTAGGAGGGGGGAAGGCTTGTGTCTCCTTTAAGGAATCACCGGCAAGAGATTAAAACAAAGAAATAAACAGATTTTAAAGGAGTATCTTTTGCTCTTCTGTATAAAGCGATTACAGACCTAAGCTTCGAAGTGAGGGAGCCAGAGGAGGTGAGTTGAGAGTGGTGACTGATAATTTGGTGCCTTCTCTCATGGGCAAGGTTTTCACGTTGGCTTCTGGTTTCTGATCTGAAAGGTGAATTTACGACTTTAATCGTGATAATTGGTGAAGATGGTTCAAGTAAGATTTGCTCCTGAAAGAGAAAAGGTGGAATAGCTGTTAGCATATGAGCCAAGTGGCCTAGAATAACTTTTTGTTGAATTGATTATAGGGAGAAGTTTCAAACAGCTTTCTGAGGAACTATATGTAAGGCTTAGAACTTTTTTTAAAAATATATTTTTATTGATTTCAGAGAGGAAGGGAGAGGGAGAGAGAGATATAAACATCAATGATGAGAGAGAATCATTGATTGGCTGCCTCCTGCACACCCCCCACTGGGGATCGAGCCCGCAACCTGGGCAAATGCCCTGACCAGGAATCGAACCGGTGACCTCCTGGTTCCTGGGTCGACGCTCAGCTGTTGAGTTACACCCGGCTGGGCAAGGCTTGGAACTTTTAATAGTTGTAAATTAGAGAAGATTTCTGCCTAAGCATTATAGCTACTATTTATTAAGTACATATGTTTGCCAGATAATGCACAAAGGGTTTCATGTGCTTACATTTTTATCAATTAATGACAGCCACCCCACTTTATAGAGGAAGACTCAGGCTAGCAGGGGTACATGATTTGCCTAGGGCCACCTAGCTAGTAAGAAACAGAGCTGGGATTCAAACCCCAGTCCTAACACTTCTAAGCCCACGTTCTAGGCCACTATTTTCTATGTCCTAGGAGTGCTTGCTACAGAGTGAGATTGACCAAGGATGTACTGCCTGGAGATTAATAGTTCAAGTTTGATATAAAATGGTGGGTACACCACCTACAACAAGGTGTTTTCTCATTTCTTTAAAACTTTGCTTCAAGTTTTATATTGCTTTCTTTATTTATATCAATTAAAGGTTGATCAATGTTGTCCCCCCCTTTTTTGTAAGTGTCCAATTCCTACAGTAAAGGTCTAGATTACATCATTTTCTGGTACCTTTCACTTAACCTACCTAACTTTAACCACCCACCTAGTGGCAGATGCCGGAATTGCAGGCGTAGTACCCAGAAGGACATGGGTAAACACAAACCAATAAAGTAACCATATACCCACAGTCATCACAGATAGTGTTTACTCAACCACAGTTTAACAAGACACTGAAAATGAGGAAGAAAGAAGTCCCACTTTACCTTTATTTTTCTATGTGATCCTAAAATCAGGAAGTTTTCATGTGGGGCACCAAATAGAACCTTAGGAAACAGCACATGGCTTACGTGTTCCTTCCTGAAACTCGGTGAGAGAGACATTCTGAGCCATCTCTGGTATCCCCAGTTTCTTTTGCCGTGTCTGACAGTTCTTCCTCCCACCTTGGGATGGTCTCCTGTGCGTTGTAATAGACTTCCATGTGTTCGTTCAGACTCCCCCATAAGGACAGGTCCTAGCCTCTGCCTGAGCCTGAGTTTCCCCGTATGTGAACTACAAGGATTGGCCTTGATACTGCCTAGGTTTCCTCATGGTCCGGACATTTTGTGACCTAACAGCTATTAAGACCAAAGGAATAAGTGTCTGATGATGAAACATCATGCAAAAGGAGAAACATTTGAGGGGAGCAGAGGTCTTCTAGGCCAACCTTCAATCCTCCCGTGTTGGCAGAATGTGGCTGCCTCTGGATAAGGCCAGCTTTGTGCCCTTCCCCTCCCTGCCCCCCATTTCCTTTGGAAAGTGTAGAAAGCTCCCTTGTCTTGAATGCTTCCCTGCAAAGAGCTCCTGCTGAAAGACTGCACACACAGCCAAGACTTTGACCTTCACCTTTGCCCCCTGACTTACGTGGTAAAAAAGAGTTCTTATCCTCCCTTCTCTAGGTTTTCTTTTGGGGGGCAGGGGGGAAATGCAGCTAGGGTTAGCAAGAATTAAATGAAAATATAAATAGAAACGTGGTCTATAAATAACACTGCCCCCGAATCTGGAGGCATGAATACCGGCGGGCAGCAGACGGTCACAAATCATGGTGGCCCCGACAGCGAGCGAGCCTTGTGCCAGTTGCTTCGGTGTCTCTTGGGTGGGATACTTCAAGCTTGCTGGTGGGGCCTGCAGAAACCCTCCCTCTTTCTCGAAGCACCCTCCTTGTTCGCCGCCCACGTGCCTGTCTTCTGCTGAACCTTCTTTGTGTACGGACACATGTGGTGGAGCAGAGGAACGCTGCCTGGCATCAGACCTGGCTGTTAGTCCCAGCAGTGTGCGACTTGGGGAAAGTCGGAAGATACAGCCAGGCTTCCATTTCTTCTTTTATGGTCATGGGGGTTTTAAAAACTGGAGTTTTAGAAGAGCAGGAATCACGCCTTATTTTATCTTGGTTCACAAGGTGGCCTGTAGGGCCAGGTGCCTGGGTTCTAATCCCCGTATTGCACCCTATGAGCTGTTTGGCCCTGGGAAAGTTACTTAACCTCTCTGTACTTCAGTGTCCTTGTCAAATGGGGAAGAATAACGGTACCTACTATGTTGAGCTGGTGGGAGGATTGAGCTGATATCTGTGAAGTGCTTAAGCCAGTGCCGGACACAGAGTAAACATATAGACGTATTTATTAAATAAAGAAATCCATACATCCCCCCATGCCTAGAGTATTACCTGGCACATAGTAGCTGCTCAGCAAATGTGTTGAATGAATGACTGGGTACTGGGCCTGCCTGTCTTGCTGCCTGCAGAGGTCATTCAGTAACGTTGTGTGAGTTCTTCCTAAGCCCCCAAATGCTGTATAAATGAAAGCGGGCTTCTTATTCCTACCTACCTGGGTGACAGTCTGGCAGGGGTAAAGGCAGACACCCTCGTTGTCCTCACTCATCGTCTCTGCCTGTACACACTGCATTTCGTTTGCCTGGGAGAAATGTGTGGGCTGAGGCATCTCAGTGGGCAGACGTGCCCTTTCTGATACCAGGTGCAGCAGCGGTGCCAGGCCCTCTGCATAGCCTAGTACCCCCTGCCCTCCTTCGCGCCAGGCCCACCTTTTGGGTAGCGGTGACAGAGTTCTTCTTGAGCAAAGCAAGCTCTCCAGCAGATACACGATGGCTGCGTGACAAATCACCCTCCCCCCAATTTAGCAGCTTAAAACAACAATGAACATTGTCTCACACAGTTTCTATGGGCGAGGAATTCAGGAATGGCTTCCCTGCATGGTTTTGATTCAGGAGGTTATAGTTAAGAACCTCCTAAAAGCTGGGCACTCCCCTCCCTCTCAAGCCCATCTCCTGATCCTTGAGGAAGAAGGGCTTCAGGTGAAAATTGTGGTCCTCAACCTTGTAGGTTCGGGAACCCAGGTGTGTATTTCTGAACACAACTTTAATGGCTCTACTTTGTGTGGCTCATGTGATCGAAACCCTGTTACCCATTCAGTCCCTAATAGCACCACTCATAGCCCACACCCACACCCCGTTACCCCTTACACCCACACCGTAGCCTCCCACCCCACCCACCCCCACTCTCTCCATACACACACACACACACACATCTCTCTCTCTCTCTCCATCCTCTCTCTCTCCATCCATCATCTCTCTCTCCCTCTCCATCCTCTCCCTCTCCATCCTCTCTCTCTCTCTCTCTCTCTCTCTCTCTCTCTCTCTCTCTCTCTCCATCCTCTCTCTCTCTCTCTCTCTCTCTCTCTCTCCTCTCTCTCTCTCCATCTCCATCCTCTCTCTCTCCCTCTCCACCCTCTCTCTCTCCATCCTCTCTCTCTCCCTCTCCATCCTCTCTCTCTCTCTCTTTCTCTCTCTCTCCATCTCCATCCTCTCTCTCTCCCTCTCCATCCCCCCCCTCTCTCTCTCCATTCATGCCCCCCCCCCCCCCCGGCCACATTGACCTTACTGCAGCTTATCAGATGTGTCTCATCTCTTCTATCTCTGGACCTTTGCTCAGCCTCTTCCCTCCTCCTGGAACATTTTCCCACTTCCCTGTGCCTGGCTCATTCCTACCTGTACCCCTGCCCCCTGCCCCCCACTGTGGGCCATGCCACAGGGAGAGGCTGCCGGGAAGCTCTGCCCAGCATCCCACAGTCCCCTTTCCTGAGGGCAGCCTCCCCAGGCAGGGAAGGCACTGGGGCTGCCCTGGCTGAATAGGGCCCTTTATTCCCGGGCTCCCACAGAGAGGGTGCCGAGCCACTGCCCACCACACCAGCCGCACCCGCCACACCCACACCCACACCCAGTGGGGATGGCCTGGCCCTGATGCCGGCTCTGAGTTAACCACACTCTCTGGCCCCGCTCTGTCTGGGTCCTGGAGGGCGAGCCCATCCCTGCCACAGCCTCAGTCTGAGCCGTGGGGCGGGGAGTGTGTGTGAAGGGGAGGGGGGGGACGTGTTAAATGAAGGAAACAGTCAAAAGTGAGAACGTGTCTACACACACGCTCCTACTTATTATCCATTCAGCAAATGTCGGCGCAGGGCCCTGTGTGCCAGTCCTTGTGTTGGGCCCTGAGGACACAATAGTAAGTGAGTCGTCATCTGAGGTACAAGATCTCATATGCAGAGGCGAGATCATCACAGATCACGGTGAGCTCTAGGAGGGAAACAGAGAGGAAGGAGAGGCCTCCCTTACTTGGAGTGGCCTGCTAAGGCCTCCCCATGAGCTGGTGGCCCGCCGGACAGGAGGCGTTAGCGGGCAAAGGGCAGCGAGCGGGAACTCTGTCCTGGGAGAGAGGACAGCGTGCACGCAGGCCCCGATGTGGGAGAGAACTGGCCGTGTTCGTGGCACTAACTGAAGCCCAGCATGGCTGGCACGATGAGATGAGGTTGGAGATCGGGAGGCGTGAGCCAGATCCTGCGAGGCCTCGCAGGCTATGCACAGGAGCTTAGATTTTATTCTCAGTGCACCGCGAAGTCGCGCAAAGGTGTCAGCAAAGGTTTCGTTTTAAGAAATTATTCTGGCCCGGCTGGTGTGGCTCAGTGGTTGAACGTCGATCTATGAATCAGGAGGTCACGGTTCGATTCCAGGTCAAGGCACATGCCTGGGTGGTGGGCTCCACCCCCAGTCTCAGGTTTGCAGGAGGCAGCCGATCGATGATTCTCTCTCATTATTGATGTTTCTATCTCTCTCCCGTTCCTCTCTAAAATCAATACAAAAATATTTTTAAAAAAAGAAAAAGAAATTATTCTGGCTGCTGGGTGGAAAATGGATGGAAAGTCGGGGTGGGGGAAGGGTTTGGAATCAGACAGATAGAAAGTCATCATACAATTCACATGGGCTATAGGCCTCAGCCTTACCTATGACAACAGGAGCCTTGAGTCGAACCCTTCTGTGTGCCCAGCACCACGTGCTGTGCTAGTCCCGTGTGCTATTTCTTTTTTTAATATTTTTTTATTGATTATAGAGAGAGAAGGGAGAGGGATAAAGAGATAGAAACATCAATGATGAGAGAGAATAATTGATCGGCTGCCTCCTGCACACCCCACACTGGGGATCAAGCCCAGAACCTGGTCATGTGCCCTGACCAGGAATCGAACCGTGACTTCCTGGTTCATAGCTCAACGCTCAACCATTGAGCCACGCCAGCCGGCCCCAAGACATGGTTTTAAAGGCCCGGGGCATCCACTCCGCAGTTCACCCTCTGTTCCCACTGCCAGCAGCTGAATGGTCCTTGATTTTGATTTTGGTTTTTTAACCTTCCCACTGGGTCAAGAATAGGAAAATGCAGCTTGAACGTGAAATCACACCAGTGGCTATGAAGGCCAGTCCCTTAGTCTTTGCCACTGGTCCCACCGTTAGTGCACATGTGACATGGGTTTACCAAGCACCTTTGAGGGTGTTCAGCCCTGTCCAAGCCCATCTCTGAATGAGACCGCAATGGCGCCCAATGAGACCTAAGAACCTCCAGTGGCACCCAAGTGGTATTTGGCCCCAGCGTGGCCGCTTTAAATGATCACTAAGCCTCTCCCTTCCCTGGAGCTAAGGGCCACCCCAGAGGTCAATTACAGTGCCTTGCCTGCCTGCCTCCCAGAGTCGGGCTGGGCCAGCCCACGTTCCCTGCCAACGTGAACAGTGCCATTGTGGCCAACATCCTTCTCTGATTTGGTGTCTGCTGGGAACCCCTGGATGCTGGCTACCTTATAGGCAATTTGTAAGACCTGGGCTGCTCATGTCTGGCAGCCTGTAATCCAACGTTGATCTTACAAGGAATGAAATCCCTCCCGTCTGTGTCAGGCTAAAGACCACCCCTGGTCATTCTTCAGAGCAAGGGGGACCACGTTGGCAGACTCAGGGGGGTTTGTGTCTATTCACACTGTTCTTCCCAAAGCCAGTCCTAGAGGCAAGCATTTCCCCTTGTGTACAGCAGTTAATAAATCGGAAGCATGTTCACATTTCACAATGAAAAGGCACCTCGCTCCAGACTCACATGCACTTAAGTTTACTATAACTTGAGTCAAATCATAAAGCACGTATTTTTTAAATAAACTTGGGGAGAATAAACGTAAATAGCACTGAAGTCAATAATGTGTTAGTGCCCCTTCTGCAAGGGGTATCCCCAGTTGGTCTAAGTTCTGACATCCATACCAGTACCGAAGTGCTAACTTCACTGCCACCGGCTCCTTAGCCGCGAAGGTCTTCCGGGTGCAGGCGATGCTCCATTTCTCGGTTTGGACGCTAGTTACATAGGTGGCTTCAGTTTTTGACAATTCACTGAGTTACAGACATGCATGAGCACTTGTCCACATGAATATACTCCATACAGAAAGTTTTTTTATTTTTTTTTATTTTGAATTTTTTTATTAAGGTATTATATGTGTACATATCTTACCATTGTCCCCCCCACCCCACTCCCACACATGCCCTCACCCCCCAGAGTTTTGCGTCCATTGGTTATGCTTATATGCATGCATACAAGTCCTTCGGTTGATCTCTTGCCATCCTCGTTAGTATAGTGGTGAGTATCCCCGCCTGTCAGAAAGTTTTTTTAAAAACATATTTTTATTGATTTCAGAGAGGAAGGGAGAGGGAGAGAGATAGAAACATCAATGATGAGAGAGAATCATTGATCAGCTGCTTCCTGCATGCTGATCTTACTGGGGATCGAGCCTGCAACCCTGGCATGTGCCCTTGACCGGAATCGAACCCGGCTGGCATCTTTCAGTCCTCAGGCCGATGCTCTATCCGCTGAGCCAAACCTGCTAGGGCCAGAAAGTTTTTTTTAAGAAAAGAATTTGTTTTGGTCCCACAGCTCTATAAGGCTGCTCAAAAAGCCTTCAATTCCACCTGGTTCAGTAACGATGGATTAACCTTTGATGTGCCGGACAAGGTGCTTTCATCTCTAGCAGACACCCATAAATCGCACCAGGCCCCACTGAGGGTGGGGGAATGGAGGATATTGTTCCCTTAAGCCTGGCACTGGTACTAGGTCTGGGAACCTCCAAACTAGAATTTAGGAGACCATTTTCCCCTCCTAGATATGGGCTAATTCTTCGTATAAGCTGCTGTGGCTACACGAGGGCTAAGGTTTTTATGTATGGTGAAATCCCAGTGGATTTCTGTATCTGTTTTCCTGAGTGCAGTGTGTGGGAGAGGGCGGAGGGTGCTGGCTGGGGAGACTCACCTGGCTGAGTCATCCTAGAGTGCCCCAAGGTGGGCAGGTGGAGTGAGTAATCGCTGCCTCTCCAGCATGTTGTGTTCTCTGCTCTTTGAATTGGGCCGATGGAGGAGGAACATCCCTCAAAGGAGGAATGTATCCATGTGGGAGACGTGGTGTGTTTAGGGGCTGGGGGTTTGAATCACAAAAGGTTGCTGAGGCTGAAGGGAGTTAGTAGTTGACTCTGAGTAGGGAAGCCAGGTGGACAGTGGTTGCCTGGGAAACACTGTAATGCTTGGAGTCCACATGGTCAGCGAGGAGATGGGCAGGGCCAGGTTGGGCCCCACCTGCTTGACCTGGAATTGCCAGCTCATAAAACATCCCATTTGTTCAACAGTTATTATGGGCTGGGATCTGTGTGAAATGCTTTTGTACACTAGTTCATTGACTCCTCACAGTAACCCTTTGAGTTAGGCATTACTATGCCCACGTCGCTGTTTGAGGACACTGAGGTTCAGATAGGTTGTGACTTGTCCCATATCACACAGCAGCAAATGCCAGAGCCAGAGGTACTAGTCAGAAGCCTTCTGGGTGACAAAGATGAGACCCATCTCAATCTGGTGTACGAAAACAAGGTGGAGCCAGACTGAAGGGTCCCGAGTTCAATTCCGGTCAAGGGCACGTATCTGGTTGCAGGCTCCTCCCCAGCCCGGGCCCTGATCGGGGCGCATGCAGGAGGCAACCAGTTGATGTGTTTCTCTCACATCAATCTTTCTCTCTGTCTCTCCCCCTCCCTTTCACTCTCTAAAAATCAATGAAAAAACTATCCTTGGGTGAGGATTAAAAAAATAATTAAATAAATAAAAAGATAGATGGTGACATTTAAAAAAAGAAAAAAAGGTGAAGATTTATTGGCCGTATTACTTGAAAATTTCAGGGGCAGTGGTTTCAGGTATGGCTGGGTCTAGGCGACCAAATCGTGTGTCTCTCTAGCTCTCAGTTCTGTTTTCTTCTGTTGACTTCATACTCAGACAGGCTTTCCCCAGTGGTAACAGATATATATGCAGCTTCCTAGCAACTTGGGGCTTACAGTTTATGAGTTAAGAGCCTCTGGAGAAGAGAGCACTTCTCTTTCTGGTTGTCCCAGCAAACATCTCAGGCTGATTCTCATGGAACCAACTTGGGTCACGTGCTCATCGCTGGACTGGACCGATTGATAACCCCAAGAGTTTGGGGTGAGATGTGTCCCATTAAAATCAGACAGAGAATGAAGGAGGGATGGTTCCTTAAAAGAAAGTTAGGGCACTGTAATAAAAATGCTGACAGGCAAAGGCCACAGATGCCTACTATGCTAGACTACACCAGAGGTGGGTTCTGGGCATGGATCTTAGAGAGATTTGTGTGAGACAGAGCTCAGGGCATGGAGTGAGGACCCCCTGGGCTGTGGACCCTCCCCACTGGGGCCATGTCCTTCCAGAACCTGCATGTGGCCACTTCCTCAGCATCTGGGCCTCACCTCAGCTCTCCCCCAGCCACAAAGGTTCTCTCTGCTGGTTCGGGTAAAGAGCAAGCAAGGCCAGGTAATGCAGGTGAGAAGCAGGACTGGGTGGCAGGTGTAATCTGAGCCAGGCAGAAGGCTAGCGATAGTGGGGGTGTCATCTCAGCTACATCAGGGGCTGAGCAGATGGCCTGCCGTCCCCAGACTGCAGCAGGTCAGAGGGCTTGAGACGGTGGAGAGATTCGGGAAAGACTGATTCTCCCTCTTTTTTCCCCACGGGCATTGCCTGTGCCTTGTCACCCTGTCTTGGTCTGTTTGGGATGCTGTAACAAAATACCATAAACTGAGTAGCTTATAAGCAACAGAAAAGTATTTCTCACAGTTCTGGAGGCTGGAAGTTCAAGTTCATAGTGCCAGCATGTCAGGTGAGGACCCCTTCCGGTTCCAGACTTCAGACTTCTCTCTCTGTCCTCTCCTGAGGGAGGAGCTCGGGAGCTCTGGTGCCTCTTTTATAAGAGAACTGAGCTCATTCTTGAAGGCTCCGCCCTCATGACCTAACCACCTCCCCAAAGCCGCACCGCCGAATACCATCATATTGGGCATGAGGACTTCAACAGATGACTTTTGAGGGGGCACAAACATTCAGTCCATAGCACAGCCCATAGCATACTTGTCATTTGGGGGTCGGGGGGAGGACTATCCCTCTAGTAACTCACATGTTTTCTCTAATTTGTCTGGGAACTTTGTGTTTTCTCTCCTGGGGTCATATCAGCCGGCAGAGCCAGAAAGGACCTCTTTACCCCAACAGCCACTCAGTTCTCAGACCTCACAGCTTGCCTCTCCCTTCTCAGGGCCCAGAGACCCCGACCCACTCTGCATGCACTCCCCTGTCCCTTCCAAGGGCACAGGCTGCACCCACATTCATTACACCCAGCTCCGTGCCAGGCGTTGCCAGGGACGAAGGGAGTACAGAATCTCAGGAGTACAAGACCCCATCAGGTGTCTGCCGGTTCTGTGGACTCTCCCAGAATTCCCTGTGATGGGTTGAATAGTGGCCCCCAAAAAAGATACGTCCACATTCTAACCCCCCAGAACCTGTGAATATAACCTTTTTTGGAAAAGGGTCTTTGCAGGTGTAATTAAGTTAAGGATCTCAGAATGAGATCGTCCTGAATGAAGGCAGGTGTCCTGATAAGAGAGAGGCAGCAGATTTGAGATGGGACACAGAGGGGGTAGGCCATGTGGAGAGACACAGAGGGGCAGGCCGTGTGGAGATGGAGGCACAGGTGGGAGCCATGCAACCATAGCCAGGGAACTCCTGGAGCCACCAAAGCTGGAAGAGGCAAGGCAGGATTCTCCCCAAAGCCTTCAGAGGGCACACAGCCTGCTGACACCAGGGTTCCACCTTCCGGCCTTACTCCTGTGAGAATGAATTCCTGCTGCTTAAACGACCAAGTGTGTGGTGTTTTGTTACGGTAGCCCCAGGAGACGAATGCACCCCCCCTTTCCTTTTTGTCCTCAGATCCAATTCCATGGGCAGGAGTGTCGTTGGTGGGGAGTGGTCTGTCCCATTTCTTAGGCGAGTCCCCTGTGATGCTCCAGTCTGCCTGGGCTGCACTGAAGGACGAGGGTCGGGAGCACCTGTGCCCTCGGAAGCCAGGCTGGCTGGGGAGAGCTGGCTGAGGCATTGGGAGGAGGGGGGGTGCTGGGAAGGTCTGAGGGGGCCCTGAAGGTGGCGGCTGCCTGACAAATTCTCCAGGACAGCAGGGGAGGGAGGGCGAGAGTGGAGTGACTCCCAGAGGGTCCAGGAGCTTGGCAAAAGAGAGTGAGGCAGGCAGGCATTCAAGGAAGGCTTTGTGGGGAAGGATTTAGGATGGGGAAGCTGTGCCTTTGGGTGGGGAGGGGTTTGGGTGGACAGGCCCAAGGGCACTTAGAAGAAAACCAAACTCCTTTTTGTGGCTTACAAGGCTCCTACACGCCTCTCTTCCATCTCCCGACTTTGGTCTGCGGTGCCTCTGCCGGGAGCTTTCCTGGCCCGGAGTCTTGCATGACTGGTCTTTGCCCTCCTCAAAGTCTCCTCTGACATCAGGCAGCCTCCCTGACCACTAACCGACGTCTCCCAGGCACGCCCTGCCCACTGCCCCCTTTTATTCTCTCTCTTTTTTAATTGACATTTTTTATTTTATATGCTCACCATTCTGTTCTTTTAATTTTTCAATTATAGTTGACCTACAATATTATATTAGTTTCAGGTTCACAACATAGTGATTAGGCATTTATATAACTTATCTGACACCATACAGTTATTACAATATTATTGACTCTATTCCCTATGCTGTACTTTACGTCCCCATAACAGTTTTTATAACTGGCAATTCATACATCTTAATCCTTTCCCCTTTTCTACCCCTCCCCAGTGCCCCCTCCCATCTGGTATTTTATTCTCTTTATAGAGGTGAGGGGAGACATATATGTGTGACCAAACTACTTACTAGATATGAAGTTGTATACTGTATCCCTTCCAGGCACCCCTCCCCCAGTTAGAAAATAAACAGGGCCCCCATCTGGCTCATTCACCACAGAGCAGGCCCTCCGTCAAGACAGTGATGGATGGATGGATGGATGGATGGATGGATGGATGGATGGATGGATAGATGGACGCATGGGTGGATGGATAGATGGACAGATGGACGGACGGATGGGTGGATGGATGGATGGACAGATGGATGGACGAATGGGTGAATAGATGGCATTCCAGGGGGCAAAAGAAGCAAGGAAGAGGGAGTTATATGCAGATATGTACATTCGCATACAGACATTGTAGATCTTGCCAAGAATAGATGAGCCAGGATGGATAAAAGAGGCCTGGAGGCCAGCCCTGTTGTCACTCCTGAGCAGCAGTATGTGCTTGCCCATTTGTAAGAACACATTCCTAGTCATGGAGGTTGCTACAGATCCTTCATGGCTGGGGGCGGGAGGGGGGCAGGGCTCCCTGGTGCTGTATCTGTTCTTCCTGGGCCCCTGTCCTCCTGCTTCTGCTCAGGGAACCCAGTGGATATCACATTCACAAGGAGGACCCTGGAGGCTGTGGTGGGCTTAGGGGTTTAACTGCTCTCAGAAGCTTTTGTCTTTTCTTTACCCATTTCACTCTATCAATGAGAAGGAACTCTGTCCTCCTCTTTCACCTTCTTGAAATAAGTCATTGTCTAGAAGGAAATGCCACTGCTAAGACCATCAGGTACCACTAAGGTGCCTCATTAAGTGCCTGGCATTTTGGGAGGGAGGGAGAAACACCTCTGCCACCCAAGCATGTGCACCTTCCTGAGCCATTGCCTCACCTGTCCTGGCCCCGAGTGGACACTTGCGGTGAGAAGGTCAGGCCAGATTGGGGGTTGGGGCAAAGATCAACATCCCCCAGGTGACACCCATCCACCTGTGAGGGTGAGCATCCCCCTGGTCCTACTGGGCTGGCAGCTGCCCAGCCAGGGCGGGAGAAGGGGGTAGAGGAAAGGTTCTTTAAGAATGGGGAGGTTAGCTGTTTCAAGAGTTCTTTCTCACCTAAGTCCACTAGACGCGGGGTCACCTCTCCTTCCCTGCTTTGTTGAGCCATTCATCCTTTCGCTCTCACCCATTCATGCTCATCCATTCACTCAATCAGTCATTCATTCACTTGTATATGGTAGGCAGAGACCTCGGGAGGGCTGCCAGCACCCCATGTACCATGGCATAGCCCACCCTCCGAAGTTATTGCTTGCTTAATTCTCAGTCAGCCTCCAGTGCTGATCCCCAGACCTCGGCACAGCACCTGACACGGAGGAGATGTTAATAATGTTCCCCCCCACACACACACACAATAAAATCCTAAGTCCTCCCCAAGGCTCTCAAGGTGAGATTGGAGCCCAAAGAACTCTTTGATTTCATGTCTTCTTTTTCCTCCGAGCTCCAAAACCCCAGGTTGAAATGCCAACTCAGCCACTTAATAGCTGTGTGAGTTTGGTCAAGTCCTTCAGCCTCTGAGCCACCATCTCCTCCTGGGCAAAGTGGGGATAATAAAAGCACTTGCTTCAGCCCTGCCCTGTGTGACTCAGTTGGTTGGGCGTCATCCAGTAGACCAAAAGGTTGCCGGTTTGATTCCTGGTCAGGGCACATGTCCGGGTTTCAGGCTTGATCTTTGGTAGGAGGGATGCCACGATCCATGTATCACTCTCACATCCATGTTCCTCTCTCTCCCTCCCCCTTCTCCCTTGCTCTCTCTCTCTCTCTAAAAATCAATTTTTTAAAAAATATATATTTTATTGATTTTTTACAGAGAGGAAGAGAGAGGGATAGAGAGCTAGAAACATCGATGAGAGAGAAACATCGATCAGCTGCCTCCTGCACACCTCCTACTGGGGATGTGCCCGAAACCAAGGTACATGCCCTTGACCGGAATCGAACCTGGGACCCTTGAGTCCACAGGCCGACGCTCTATCCACTGAGCCAAACCGGTTTTGGCTAAAAATCAATTTTTAAAATTTTTAAATAAAATAAATTTTTAAAAGTAGTTGCTTCAAAGTCTTTGTGAGAATTAAGGAGCAAACCCAATGAAGAGCTCCCGGCATGTGCCTGGCACGGAGTCAGCACTTAGCTTCTTTTACCACTTGTCTCACGCCTCCTGCTCCTCTCAGTTCCATCAGCACCACTAGATAAATCTTAGGGCCTCTGGAAAAGGACCGGCCCTTCAGTCTCGATGAGAATGCGGAGGGCCCCGTGGAGGAGGGACCTACTGCAAGGTCACACAGTGGCCCAGCGGCCGATGGCCCAGGCAGGACTCTAGCCCAGGACTCCAGCCGCGGCCTCTGCTCCTTCTGCGAGTCCCGCCTTCTCAGCCCAGCCCAGAGTGGCGGGAAGAGGGGCCTCCACCTACATGCTAGGACCCTGTTGGGCTTGGCAGCTTTCTTCCCCATTCTCAGGAATGAGTTAACTCCTGAGGTCTGTTTCAGGCCCCGTGTGTAATCTTCCTGACGGTGCTTATCATATTTCTGGGGCAGCATCTGCCTGGCTTTGAAGACTCGGGCAGGAGCCTGGCCTCACCATACACGGGCTGAATTATATTTACAAGCGGCCTTTAATGCCCTGTGGTCTCGGCTTCCTTAATGGGGATTTTCCTCCTCCTTTTTCTCTCTCTCCCTCGGTCACCGGTTTGGCTTTCAGAGTGCGGTTTGGATTCCTAACAGAGAAGTCGAGGCCATCGGATCCCTTCCAGATCTTCCCTCCCTCTTCCCCCTCCTGCCCCCGCTGCCTGTGCCAAAGCCCCAAGAAAAGAAAACGTTGCTCCTGTCAGGATTTCAGCGGGGAAGAGAGAAGCCCTGTTGGGATTCCAAAACAGGCCCCGGGAAATGGCTGGTACAGAAGTCCTCTGACTCCGCACCTGAGCGCAGACCCGCAGGCCTCCTGGGGCTGGCGGGGTCCAGCCCAGAGGCATGGCCGCCTCATTTGCAGAGGGAACCCGAGGGGCAAGGTGGGGGACCATGCCAGCGTGGGTGAGGAGCCCTCCCACCGTCTCTCAACCTCACCCACCTCCCTTTTCAGAACCGGCTGCACCTTCTGGAGGCCTCCATTGTTTTTTCTGTGTGGTTGTTTTGTTTTTTTTTTACTTTAAGTTGTAATGAACATTGTATATGAGATCACTTTATGCCTTCATCTTCTCAATTGTTTCTTCCTGTATCTGCCCCTTTCCTTTCCACATGGCGAGATTTGGCTTTACAGTCCAGGGTCTTTCTGCGGTCTTTGTCCAGCTTCAGTCTAGTGATACCCACCGTGCGGGGGGAATGCCCGCTTGGAGAGTTGTGCGATGAGCCTGCTCCCACTGCACTTGTTCGGTGTGGATGACAGGTTTCTTCCCGCAAACCTGGACCACTTTACCCATGTGCTGCCCTTCGTAGTGTCCTCACGGACCCTGAGCTTCATCATCCTTTCCGAGGGGCATGGATCGAACATTGTACTTCTGTCTCAACTCTTTGGAAAGAGGAAGAGACATAATCTCCTTGTGACTGTGGGAAGGTGCACTGAAATGCCTTTTATATGGTTCTTGCTCCGGTCAGAAGTCACAAAGGGATTGAACTTCATTTTGACCACCGGCGCTTCAGCGATCACAGTCGTTCTTAACTGTCTTTTACTAGTTCCGTCTGCAAGTGGGTCAGGTCCTATGTGATCTACGTATCTATTCTATCTATATCTATATTTATAATCTTAAGATACCAAACTTGCCGAAACCGGTTTGGCTCAGTGGATAGAGCGTCAGCCTGTGGACTGAAAGGTCCCGGGTTTGATTCCAGTCAAGGGCATGTACCTTGGTTGCGGACATCCCCAGTGGGGGGTGTGCAGGAGGCAGCTGATCGATGTTTCTCTCCCATCGATGTTTCTAACTCTCTATCCCTCTCCCTTCCTCTCTGTAAAAAATCAATAAAATATATTTAAAAAAAAAAAAGATACCAAACTTAGTCAGAGGTTTGGCCAGCCTTGAGTTGGGGTCTGGGAGGGGGCCCTAGTTTGTCCCCCCACCCCCCTCCTTCCCTTTTAGTCTCCCACAGGATGAGAAAGGCCAGGAGTACAATTTTTGGAGAATGGTCAAGCCATGTTTTCTCTCCTTTCAAAAGGAGCGGATGGCAATGCCAGCTCTGTGGGCCCTGGTCCCTCCTGTGGTCTCTCCTTTGGTTTCCTCTGCTTCTTAGATGATCCTTTCGCTCCTGTGAGCTACCTCTTGACCACTGGTGTCACTGGGCCTGGGTGACCTCCAGCTCCTGACGCTTAACTGGCTCAGGTCTCAGGTTGAGGGCTCAGAAACCCAGCCCCAGGCTGCCTGTCATTTTGTCAGTCCCGAGAGCAGGTCTCCTCACGCCATGCATTTATGTTTACGTGCTGTTGCCATGGCTGCACACATATGCTCCTGCAGCATGCAGGCAATAAAGCGACAGGCAACCAAAAAAGGGTAGGAGGCAGAGAGGCCAGGAATACCAAATCTGTGACATCTTCCCCCAAGAAACAGCGGCCGTCGCCAGGGTCTTGATAAATCGCGTTTTATCTCCTTTCAAAAGGAACACGTGGTGGAGCCTATTCATCTTGATGACATTGTCCAGTCTGCACAGTGTCATCCCTCTGGTGGGGAGACGGCCCCTTTGCCCAGCCTCAGAGAGAAAGGCAGGAAGGAGAGCTTGAGGGAGAGAATGAGAGAGGACTGTGAAAGGCCAAAAGTACCTACTGGGCGCCTGCTGTGTGCAAAGCCGGTGCTAAGTGGAGTGTATGGTGCTGCAGAGGAAGGAGCGGCAGCCCGTGGCCTCTGGCTCACACCCTGTGTGGAGAGATGAGCGACGTGAATGGAAAGCAAGCCTCACACATGATGCATTAGATGCTCCCCTGGAGCAGGGCTGGAGACCAGTACCTGGGGTGACGGGAAGTCAGGGAAGACTGTCACAGCTGCTTTCAGTGCCCCAGGTCCCCTTACCATTAACCTCTACCTGCCAGAGGCTGCTCATGGGAGCGACTGGGGGCTTTGTTCTAGCCAAGGGGGCGCACTCAGCCAGAGGAACCATGGAGTTAATGCTCTCCAGGCGCACTCAGCCAGAGGTGCCATGGAGTTTTGCTCTCTGAAGCTTAATGACAAGCCAGGGGGTGGTGGGATAAATACCCGAGCCTCCTTGCCCTCATTCGGGATACCTCTGAGGTATGATCTGCATTCCCCCTACCTCCTACCCCCGAGTTCCTCAACAGAACTGCACTCTGGAGCCGCAGAGTGAGGAGCTGGCTCTGTAATGCTTCCACCCCTTCTCTGCCTTCCTTCCCCACTCCCTCCCCCCCCCCCACTGGTACTTCCCAGGATCACCTCCCAAATAAACGACGTGCACTCCACTCCTTGTCCCTGGGTCTGTCTGGGTCTCTTTCTGGGGAAACAACCTGGGGAAGCAATGCCTTTCTCTGTACTTTAGTTGCATCTAGACAGAGGACACTTAAGTGGATTTGCATGTGGTCTACACATTTGTTCATGTGCAATGGTAGTTATCTCAGTTAGGGCTCCTTTAATGCAAGTGATGAAAATCCATCTCCAACCAGTTTAAATAAAAAATCATTATTTATGCAAGTAAAAGTGCCAGGTAAACTCTGGGTTCAGGAACAGCTATATCCAGGCACTCAGATGATGTCCAAGAAATGTGCCCTTTGCTATCTCTTGGCTCTGCTTTTCAATCATTCGAGAAACATTTATTGAGTGCCTACCTTATGCCAGGCACAGGCCCTTTCTCTCAGTTGGTTTCCTTCTGAGGCAAGAAGAAAGATGGCACTAGAAGCTCCAGATTTTTGTCCTATCAGCTTAGCAACTTTGGGAGAAAGAAGACTCCAGCAGAAGTCTCAGGGCTGGTCCTCATTGGCCAGGTTCCCTGCCTACCTCTGAGCTAGTCACTGTGACTCTGGTTTTCTAGGCAGGGTCACATGCCTACCCTTGTTGCCAGGGGGTGTGGGGTGCCTCATCGGAACCACAAGGACTAGGAATGGAGGAGGGAGGCTCTCCAGGGGGAAATAGGATAGATTTAGACAACAGATGCCTGGTATACTAGATATACCGGTTAATAATGTGGAATTTTTTCAATAGATGGGGTTATACATATGTTGATATATATACGATTTGATATGTATGCTATTTTGTTGTATTGACAACAAGCTTCAAAACTTCATATATCAAATTTTCTGAAAGTGTTAACATCGTAGATATTTTTACGCTTAAAGGTGTCAATTTTTGTGCCAAAAAAAAGAGCATTTGTGAGAAGTTTTAATTCATTACTTTATTTTGAAGAAAAGTGCTGCTGAAAGTTATAGTATACTTTGGGTAGCTTATGGTGAACGTGCTCCATCTCAAGATATTGTGAACATTGGTTTAAACGCTTTAAAAGTGATGATTTCAATGTGAAAAACAACATCCAGGTCAACTGAAAAAATTTGAAGACCAACAATTACAAGCAATATTAGATGAATTTCATTAACCAGTTAATTTTGCGGGTACCAGTTAATGTGGATTAATCATTAACCAGTTAATAATGTGGATTTTGTGATCAAAGAAAACACGATAATTTCAAGAGAAACATCAAAAGTGCTTTTATTCAAGGTAATGTCCATTGCTAGCACTTTTCTTCAAAATAAAGTAATGAATTAAAACTTTCTGCAAATGCTTTTTAGGCACAAAATTCGGCATTTTTAACCGTAAAAATACCTATGATGTTAACACCTTCAGAAAATTTGACATATGAAGTTTTGAAGCTTGTTGTCAATACAACCAAGTAGCATATATATCAAAGCGCATACATATCAACATATGTGGAACCCCATCTATTGAAAAAAATCCGCATCATTAACCGGTACACCTAGTAGCTATGCCATGAGCACTTCACAGTGTACCAGCTCAGATGAGATAGACAGGCCCCTGGTGGCAGGAGACTCGCAAATAGCTGTAACACACAGCAGAATGCACGAATGCCTTAGGAATGGACAGAGTGCGTGGATGCCCTGGAAAGCTGGAGATTACTCCCAGCTTGACCAATCAAGGAAGGCCTCTGAAGAGGGGGCATTGGCCCTAGACATTGATGGTCTTTGGGCACAGAAAGGTCAGCTGTGATTGTCTTTGGGCCTTGAATGTCAGGCCAAAGAGTTCATATTCCAAATTTAATTATTGTGACGGACTGTGCATTGACCTATTTGTTATCATTGCATTCTGCTTGTTCAGAGGAGCCTGCTGGGAAGGTTTGAGGGGTTGGCATTTCCTGTGAGCCTTGCCCATGCCTGTAAAAGGGTATATCAGCACAGCCATGCAGTGGTCCGGACGGCTGGAGGCTGTGTGTCAGAGAAGTTGGGGAACAGTCAGGCCAGGGCAGCCAGGCCCCCTCGGCATTGGCCTGTGCCCGCCCTGGAAATAGCCACCCACTTAAACTAAGAATAGGAATTCCTGCCCGGCTGGCAGGAACTAATGCCGATTTCTCAAGGAGGGATGGGCCAGAAAACAAAACACAGCGTTGGGTGGGGCCATCCTTTGTATTTATTTGCGAGGTCACTTGGGAGCTGTGCCCACGTCTGGGCATTGATCCTGCCATTAGACCCAGACACGGTGACCTGGGCCAGATGGCAGCCTCCAGGGCTCCTCGCCTGCCCGAGAGGTCCTGGGCTCTCAGCCTTGGGTGCCTCCTGCCCCCTGAAAGAGGTGACTACTCCCTTGTTGCCTTGATGCCGAGAAGCCAAGGGAGAGGGGACCGAGAGGGGAGGGTCCCAGGTCCCTGTGGCAGCTTTGCCTGGAATCACCTGGCTCACAAGCATTTCTCTTCCAGGCAAAATCCTCTTCCGGAGAAGCCACATCCGGGACGTCGCTGTGAGGAGGCTGAAGCCCATCGACGAGTACTGCCGGGTAAGGCTGTCTGGGGGCTTGGGGGCCGCCCCTTCTGTCCATCTGTGAAGATACATCCTGGGGCCTGGTGCTTCCTGGCCAGAGGGGTGGGTATGGGTGTCCCTTAGGGAGGGGCCACCCCATGACTGGGTCACCCTCTGAGGGCCTCAGGCTCACAGCTGAGCCTCTACTCCTTTGGGGACCCGTCCTTGTTTACAAAACGCCATTTTAAATCACTTCCACGGGCTTGGGAGCTCAGCGAAGGGCTTCCTGTGAAGGGATTCTGTATGTGACGTTCTGCTGGACGTAGAACTGTTGCTTTGAGTTCCTGTGGGACGTTGTTGGGATCGGTTCTGGGTTCAAGAGCATTCGAAACGTATATTTGTTTATTCACAGAAGTCTTGATAGTTACAGAGTTCATGGACACATCTTCATAGGTACAAGTGTGCACACGCTCACACACACACACACACACACACACGCACGCGCACACACACAGCATGTGTACGCACATGCACTAGGAGAGCCCATGCCAGAGCGCGGACGGGAGCGTGACAGCGATGTCCAGATGTAGAGCCTGTTGCCTTTCTACTTGGATTAGAGCCTAGGCCCCTGCAGGGAGAGTGAGGTCCCTGGGCGGGCTGAACTCCTCACTAGCTTCGAGAACTTGGGCAAGTTCCTTCACTTCCCGGAGCCTCATTTCCACACCTGTACCTCAGGGAGAATAGTGCCTCTGCAGAAGGTAGTTCTGGGGAGGAAAGGAACTGACACATGTGAGCAACAACAGCGCACAGTGTCTGGTACAGAGGAAGCATTCAGTAGATGCTACCTTTTTGTTATTGTTCCGTGGCAGAAAGTTGAACGTGACCGCTGGGTACCACTGGCTTTCATGGAGATGGAATGTCTTAAACTAAACCTACGGTGGAATCGGAGGAGAGGCAAGTGGGATGGCGTTTTGTTGTGAGTGCTAGTATTAGAGCTGGGGTCAGACCCCAGGGCCCCACCTATTAGCTCTGTGACTTGGGGAGAGTTACTTTGCCTCTCTGAGCCCCAGTTTCCTCATCTGTAAAAGGGGGATAGAAACAACTCTTTCACAGGGCTCATGAAAGGGGTTGAGTAAAGGAAGGTATGTCTCAGTGTTCGTCATTCTGAAATACTCTGTCCCTACACAGAGTTGTGACCGTAAGATTCCTTTTTGGCCGGCCAGCGTGGCTCAGTGTTCCTATGAACCAGGAAATCACAGTTCGATTCCCGGTCAGGGCACGTGCCCAGGTTGCAGGTTCGATCCCCAGTTTGGGGTGTGCTGGAGGCAGCTGATCAATGATTCTCTTTCATCGTTGATATTTCCAACTCTCTCTCTCTCTCTTTCTCCCTTCCTCTCTGAAATCAATAAAAATACATATTGGGGTTTTTAAAGATTCCTTTTTGCGCTAATGTTTGATATTTCTCAATCACTGTTTGGCAATAAAAATGCTCAAATAAGAATCATGTTGCTAAATTGACTGGGCCGGCAGGCACTCCCACAGACTCTGCGTTAAGCTGAGTCTGAATTTCGTGACTGCAGATCGTACCGGTCACATTTTCTTCCTTAACCTGAAAGGATGCCCTGATGATGAATTATTCCCTTAAACCAGAAGCTCCTTTTCCTCAGACCAATCCAGCCGACCTAGGAGAGGCTGCGGGTTCGGTTCCAGGCCACCGCAGTAAAGCAAGTGTCATAATCTTTTTGCTGGTGGAGGGTCTTGCCTTTAATTTGTAAAAAAGGCAACATCTATGCAATGTGAGAAAGCGAAGCACAATAAGACAGGGTATGCCTGAATTCCTTTTGCTCTTTAAAGGGCATTTGCCATTTCCAGTTAAATTGATGGCTGCAGCCTGAGCTTTTATTTCTCCTCATTCCTTCCCAAGAAGTTAAATAAATGGGCAAAGCTAATGGAGGAGAGGGCAAAGGGCAGGAGGACGCATCTTCCAGCTGGGATTCAAGGCTCGCGGCAGCCTCGGTGGTGGAGCCCGGGCATCTGCAGCTGGTCTCTGTGGAAATGCCCCCTCCTAGGTCATCTGGAGGGGGAGACCCCTAACATCTTATCCCCTGGGATCAGGCTTTGGACAGGACTCCTGAATCAGGATGAGAGTCAGGGGACTCTGGGGTCCCAGGAGTGCTGCTGGTGGCTGAGGGAGCCATTTAAGTGGGGTCTGCAAGAGGAGGAGCCTCCTAACCTGATTAGCTCAGACAAGAGCGGCTCAGAGCCAGGCAATGAGGGGCAATGTCCTGGGTTCACCAAACAGCCAGACATTTCACAGGCTGTAATTTACTCTGAGAATGGTGGGGGGCAGGGCAGTGCAGAAGTGACCTTTAATTCTGCTGAATTAGAAAGCTGGGATCTATGGTCTGATTGTCTGGGACCTTAGAATGACCTTGGAATGGTCATCAGGAATAAGGCAGTAGCCATCCATGGTCACTGCCACCCAGGGTTGCATTTCACAGCTCTGCCCAATCTATGGCCACTCAGGATCCAACACTTCACTCAACGTCACTGCTCCCCACAGCAAAGTCCACTGTCAATGCCATGTGTGGTCCACTCCCTGGCTGGCCCTTCCCTTGTCTATGCTTGTCCTTGGACACACTGCTTAGAATTTCGGAGTCAGGGGGTGGCGGGGGGGCGGTGTTATTTGCAGTACCCTGCATATGCAGCTCTGCTTGGCTGGCCACCACCTTCCTTGACCTGCTAGACAACGTGCACTCCGAGTCCGGGATTTGCTGGGGATTCAAATGCGCCCCCCATTGTGAAGCTGGCTCTGTGCACAGAGCAGCCAGCTCCTCTGCCAGGACTCAGATGTGGAAAGTCTGACCGTGCAGGGGACCTCCCCAGACTTCAGGCCGTCCCCCTGCCTAATGGGGATTTCACAGCCCACGTCTCTGTTAATTTCAAACATCTATGGAGCGGATTGGATGAGCGTCACGGAAAATTTAGCGAGCGCCAGCCAGTAATTGTTTTATGTGGCACTGGAGGGCCAGGTGTCTATCAAGAGGGGTTCCAAAGGCATTTCTTTGACTCCATAAATTAATTTAATAGGCAACATGGTTATGCGGTTAATATTTAATGGTTCCGTGGCCTCAACACGTTGAAAACTTTCATCTCACTAATAAGCTTGAGCTATACTTTAGGGGCTCTGACTAACAATTTTATAAGTGACTCCATTTACCCTGTTCCTGCCTGTGACATACATGTTTGCAGTTTTTGTCTAGGGGATAATGTAAGTATCCCGGGGGTGAGGGAGTGGAGGGGTGAGAGTGTTTGAGAATGATCCGCTCCCCCTTTGCCATGTTAATGACATTTGTACAGGTCTCTATCTCCTGGTGGGTGTGACAAACCTTTTTGCTGTCTAAAAAGCGGAGCTTGCTTCTATTCTGCTGTCAGCGATAGACTTGCCTCAGGATCAATGGCTTTCTTCGTGGGAGAAATGAGGGGTTGGCTATAGTTAGGCTGGGCGAGGGACTCCAAGCCCAACAAGACCCTCTGACTCTCACGGGCTCATTCATTTTCATCCCCATTTCCCAGATTTGAAAGCAGAGGCTATGACTTGTGGTGGTTCTTAGTCCCAGGTAGTCTCCCTCCCACCGTGGGAATGTTCCACCACGGCCCATCATTGGTTCTCATTAATAAAGAGAAAGGACCCAGCCTGCGTGGCTCAGTGGTGGAGTGTCAACCTAGGAACTAGGAGGTCAGGGCACATGCCCGGGTTGCGGGCTCAATCCCCAGTGTTGGGCGTGCAGGAGGCAGCCGATCAATGATTCTCTCTCGTCATTGATGTTTCCATCTCTCTCTCCCTCTCCTTTCCTCTCTGAAATCAATGAAAACAAATTTTTTAAAAAAAAAATAAAGAGAAAGGTTCATGTTTCAACCAAAAGAGTCCTTTAAGAGGCACCAAAGCTCCTAGGTGGGAGGGGAACTTCATTGCTCAGGGCGGAGACTGAGGCAGAGAGGCAACACTGATTCGTCCATGCTTCCCCAGTGGTCTGCTTCTGGGGGACCTAGTTGGTAGAATCTCCCCATCTGCTCTGGCCCAGCCTGTCCCTTTCTCCTTAAAGGCCCTCAGAGGAGCCCCATTGCCCACAAGAACCGCTGAGTGGCTCAGCCAGGCCCTCTGTGGGGTGCTCCCAAGTGCTGCTCAGGCCGAAGCTCTCACCCCTCTCCTCCGAACTCCACCGTCCAGTCTGCCGGACGTTTGGCCATTCCCAGCTAGCCAGACCCCCTGAGGCGCCTGCCCCTTGGCCTGTGCTCGCCCCTCACCTGGGGAAGTATTCAGCTTCCACAGGGTCCCTCCCAGAAGCCTCCCGACTCCCCGGGGAAAGCTGACCCCTTCTCTCCCATTCCCCAGGAAGCCCTGTGCATGCCTCCACATCACACGTCATTCCCAGTCGGAGGGTGACATCCATGTGTCCATCTTCTCCAGGCCAGGAGCTCCTGGAAGGCGCCCTCTGTTTCCGTGTGTCTTCACTAACCAGCAAGAAGCCTGGCCCCACGGGGGCGTCCAGCCAGCATCTGATGACAAGCTGCAAAGATCAATACGAGCATAGGACACCTCGGAAGAGGGTGACATGTCCCCAAGGCCCGATGTACGAGGATCTCTTGTGAAATGGCTTAACCTACAGCCGCAAATTAGACACTATTTCCGTTTCAAAGGATTTGCTGCCTAAATCCTTGAAAAAGAGAACTCCTGTGTTTGAGATACTCAGAGTTACAGAAATTCTGTGAGCACCCAGCTTCCTAGACGGTGATGTAGAAGGAACAGTTGGGGCAGGATAGAGGAGCCCCAGGAGTGGGGATGGGGGCAAGAGTGGGGGCCAAACGGGCAGAACTCCAACCCCCCGTGACATATCCCCACCCCACCCAGGGTCCCTGGGCTTTTACCTAGAGATGTCCATTGATTAGAAACCAAAATGATGCTGATAAAAAGAGGAAATTGTCTGATCCCGGGGAAAGAGCAGAGCACACACCTTGTTTTGCTCAATGCAGAACTTTGCTTTTTGTCCTGAGACAAGCGTTACCCAGCGCAGTGGGCTTCATGGAGGGGGTTCATTTCGGAGCAGAGGGTCTGAACACAGCCTGGCCAGGGTCCCCTCCCACGTTGCTCCGCTTGCAAAGACCAGGCTCGGGCCCGCGTCCCTGGGAGGGGGTCTCAGAGACATGCAGTGCGGCCACCCTCTCCCTTATCTGAATCTGCACCATCCGGAATGGTGACATGTTGCCAGGTGGTGGCCCATGCCACTGGCTCCCAGGAAATGGTCTCCGGGGCCAGGAGCTGGAAACTTCAGGGCAGGTGAGGTCTGGGGGAGGGAGGCCCTGGAAGAACTGGCTGGTGGGCAAACCTGGATGGCTCTTGAGTGCCTAGGCGCCCCTGCCTCAGCCCCTCACCCTCACCCTGTTTCTCCAGATCTGCTGTCAGCCAGCTCGCCCACCCCCTGGACCACAGGACGCCAAGGTTGGATGGGGACTGATGTTAGCTCAGCTGACATCCTGCATTCTCTAAGCAGCCCCACGGGACGGTGGCCCCTCCCTGGATGCTGAGGGCTCTGAGGTCATTCCAGGCCTTCT
Organism: Cnephaeus nilssonii; assembly: GCF_951640355.1. Taxonomy (NCBI): domain Eukaryota; kingdom Metazoa; phylum Chordata; class Mammalia; order Chiroptera; family Vespertilionidae; genus Cnephaeus; species Cnephaeus nilssonii. The sequence goes on along the minus strand of NC_137087.1, from coordinate 46,425,305 downwards.
CCCTGCTGGGGGCCTTCCGACCCTCCAACCTCACCTGAGTCAAAGCTCTGATAGAAAGGCTCAGTGAGACTGATTGATAGATCTGACACTGAAGTCACTGATAGTGGTGCTATTTACAGTCCTGGAGCCGCTGGCTATTGAGCTGGAAGAAACGTCAGAATGTCTCTAGTCTGGAATTGCCCCAGCTGCGTTCCCTGGGCTGTTAGTAGGAATCGTTTGGAAAACCAGCTCTACAGTCAGAGAGACCTGTGGGTAACGGTGGAGGCGGTAGAGAGAAGTAGATCAGACAGAGCGTAGGCTCTCGACTAGACGGCCCCATTTAAAGCCTTGCTGCTTAGTAGCTTTGTGGCCTTGGGAAATTACTTATAACCTCTCTGTGCTTTAGTTTATCCTAATGGGGACTTGGAATCGTGTTCATACCTATCTCGGATGTAATGTGATGATTGAATGAGGCAGTCCCCAGGATGTCATAATGATTAATAAATGCTGGCCTAACAAAGCTCTGCGGGTTTCTTTCCTGCAGGACTTCTCAGAGCCTTTGCTATGATAATGAGTATGGTGATTTCCAAGACCAAGATGGGGATCTACAAAACATCCTTTCACCTGTGCCCACAGAACTCATGTCATCTCATCAGACAGGTGTTCCATGAGATATAGTTTGAGATTCCAGAGCTGGTCTGTTTTATCCTAAAAGAAATGACAACTGGAGCGTGGAGGCGAGCTGCCCAAGGTCAGGCAGCAAGAATAGAAAGGCAGAATTGGAGCTAGACTTGAGGTCTCCGGACTCCCCTTCCAGTGTTCTTTCTAGTATGCATCATTGCTTTCACCATCAGAGTAATGGCACCGAGGACAATAGTGCAACAGCTAACATTCACTGAGCATTTGCTTGATGCCAGGCACTGTGGTAGGATCCTCGTATTTATGATCTCACTTAACCTCCGAACAGGTAGGGGCCATACCAAACCCATTGCACTGAGCTCAGAGACGGCAAATCATATATTCGGCATCACACAGCATCCTGGGAAATGGCACAGCCGGAACTCAAACCCACGCCTGCCTGGCCCTGAGGCCCCAACTTCACCACCCCCCGGCATGCATCTTGCAGGTGCAATGGCAGAACTTTAGGCCTGAGCCAGGGGTGGTGCCCCAGAAGTCCCCATATACTGGCCCTACCTGCTCCTCTCAGGACGGCTGGGTGTGGGGGTTCCCCGGCTCTGGCAGCCATCCCCAGCCCAGGCCTCCAGGACTGACTGCTCAGCACCGGCTCTCCTGCCAAACGATTTTGGCCAGAGATGGGCTTGGCGACTGCTCTGATGGAAGCTGCTCTGAGCTGAGAGCCTCTTGTCAGCCTGAAATCAGGACGAGCTCTCCATGCGCTCCCCTCGGGGCTCCCTATTAAATAAAGATGTCTGCAGCGGTTCCACCGAAAGGCCCCTTTGTCTGAGGCCCTCACGGCCCACGCGGCCTCTGCCCCCAGAATGCCGGTCTCGGTCGGCATGAAGAGCCCCTGTGTTCACCACGGGTGCTGGGCGAGCTGCAGCCTGGCGGGCTCTGCGCCTGGCGGGTGGCGGAGCGCTGAGCTGGGAGGGCGCTCGCGCTTGGCCACTGGAAACCTGCCCTGCATCCCCGCCCTGTCCCTGTCAGGGAGGTGACCCTGGCAGCGACTCTGCGCACACAGAGCCCAGGCCCCTGTAATGGGCTCCTCCTGCCCCCTACCCATCCCAAGCCATCTGTGTTTCCTGCTGACCCCTCCTGCCTCCTGCTAGGAGCACTGGGCCTGCACATGCCTGCTTCCCACTTCTCTCTCTGTCTCTGTCTCTCTGTCTATTTGTTTCTGTCTGTCTGTCTCTCTCTGTAACTGTCTCCATCTCTGTCTCTGTCTCTCTCCATGTCCCTGTCTCTCTGTCTCCATCTCTCTCTTCTTTCCACCACCCTCTCTCTGTCTCTCTCTTTTTAAAAAAATATATTTTTATTGATTTCAGAGAGGAAGGGAGATGGAGAGAGAGAGAGGAAAACATCCATGATGAGAGAGCATCATTGATTGGCTGCCTCCTGCATGCCCCCTACTGGGGATCGAGCCCACAACCCAGGCATGTGCCCTTGACTGGGAATCAAACTATGACCTCCTGGTTCATAGGTTGATGCTCAACCACTGAGCCACATCGGCCGGGCCTCTCTGTCTCTTTTCCTCTCTTCTTCCTCAGTCTTTCCCTTTTCCTTCTATCCTTCCCGGGGGAGAAAACAGCACATACCACGTGAGTTAAATGAAAACTTGAACTCTGTGGGGGCAACTTCCACCCATCCTACCTTCTGAGCACAGTATCCCCAGGGTAAACAGAGACAATGGGGACAAAACTGGCAACACGTCATCAGGTGTGCTGTGGGGGGTACAGGGGCTGTGTCTGGCTCATCCCTGTACCAGGGCACAGCCCCGTGTCAGGCACACATGGAAAAACCTCCGTTCTTTGTCAGATCATTGGAGAGTCAGGGGGCCTAGGACAGTGCCTGACACATGGTCGTTACTTATTAAATGTTAAATTCCCTTCCTTTCTGTTTCCTGGCTGTTCATGCGGATGTGATCAGTTAGAGACCCATGGAAAGCCACGGGCTCTAGAAGGAACAGCTGGGAGTTGCATAGTGTTGCCTTATATGTTTTGGTATAGGACTTGTCTCATCTTGCCCAGGTGTGGGTTTGGCATTGAGAAGGGCCATTGTGGTAGGATGCCTCGTGCTCAATGCCACACTTGGATTGTTACCTGATCGGCTCAGAGAAGGATTAAACTCTCACTTCCCTCTTCCTCAACACAATCATTCTGTTGATGCAACCTAAGACCACGCGTGCTTTTATGCCCCATTATCATGTCCCACTTATTTGGTCTTCTGCACATCAGAACCCTTATTTATTCTTTCACTAGAGGCTCAGTGCACGAATTCGTGCACGGGTGGGGTCCGGCCAACCTGCCCTGATCCGGCCAATTGGGCTGGGCCAGCTGTGGGGAGGGGCCGCAGGTGGTTGGCCGGCCGGCCCCGCCCCCTGGTTGAACTCCTGGTCGAACTCCTGGTCAAGGGGACAATTTGCATATTGGCCTTTTATTATATAGGATGACTTCATTCATTCAAACAAATACTTCCTGGGTCAGGCACTCTTCTAGGATCTGGAGACACAGTCAACAGGCCTGACGAAAGTCCCGGCCCGCATGGAGCTTACCTTCTAACGAGGCCTTTCCCACCTTTGATGGGGCCTGTGGGCAGGCCACTTGGCCTCCCTGAGCCTCTGTCCCCAAATCTGTAACATGCAGATGAGATCTGCCCTCATGACCTCATCAGGAGGGTTCCCAGTGACTACACTGGGGGTCTCAGCAAGCTTGGCACAGGGGAGCCGCTGGATCGGGTACTGGTGGAGGTGGCTGGGAGGCACAGGTTTATGAAAGGGTCTTGTCCAACTGACCACTGACCTGGAGCCCCTTTATCAGCAGTTCCTCACTCCTGCCGTCCTGGGGCTTCCTCTCCCTCTGCTGGCTCCAGCCCAGAGTTCCTTGGTCCTGTCTCTCAGTCCTGCTTTGGCAGTGACCACTCCTGTCTGTTTGGACCAAAGGATCATTCCAGTGTTTTCTCTCCATACTGGATTAAGAGGCCCAGAAGCAGGGCTTCACCTGGCCCCAACCCTCCATGGTCATCAGGGGTTCCCGTGTCCCAGGCTGCAAGGTGTGGAGTCCACGCTGGTGTGTAGCAGGAACTCTGACCATCGGCTGACCGTGATCTCTCACTTTCCCGCAGCAGGCTCTCAGTCTTTCTTGGACAGTGAGCTCACAGCTGGCCCACAGCCCTCTCTGGACAGTTTTCTCCCTCCTCTCTGCCTGTCCAACCCTCCTAGCCTAGCTCATGCCCGCTCCTCTAAGAAGCCTTTCTACCCCTTCAGCTTATCCTGCCCCTCCAGGCATCCTCAACTTAGCCGAACAAGACCCTGCTAAGTCAGGCTCTGGCTTCCTCTCCCCTGCTCAGTGCTCTCAGGGCTCTGACCTCATTCAGCTCCTGGACCCTCCATGCTTGATCTCCCCGCCCACCTTGGCCAGTTAATTCCTACCCATCCTTCAGAACTCAGCTTCAAAGAGTCTTTCTCAAACCTCTCTCCCTTTCAAACTCTGTGGTAGCACCCTATTGTCCTCGGTAGAATTATCAACTTGTTAAATGGTTAATTGTGCAGTCAGTGTTTAGGGACTGTGGGCATCTGGTGCAGCTGGACTGCGGCTAGTGGGAGACAAGGCTGGTGGGATAAAACCTTGGATTGTCCGGCTAGAGATCTTGGACTTACTCTGGGGGCACATGGGAATTCTTTCAGGGTTCATGCAGAATGAGGAGTTCCCGAGGGCCCTGAGACCTAGGGTCCCATGGTCATCGTTTCCTTTTGATTGGCTGATTGTTTAGTTGCTTTGATTGGCTAGTTGAATGGTGGGTGTTTGGTTGGTTGAATTGTTGGCTAGATGATTGATTGGTTGACTGTATTTTTCATTATTTTTATTACTTGGCTGGTTGGTTAATGATTAATTCGCTGGATGGTTGGTTGATGGGGTGGATGGACAAATGGAGAGTTGTTTCATTAATTGACTGATTGGTTAATCTGTTGTCTAGTTGTCTGGTAGGATGGTGGGTGGCTAGTTAACTACCTTCCTCAGCACAGTTTTTGAGCCCCCCCCTCCCCCATCACTGTTGGCCCACATTGACCCTGCTTTTGGTTTTTGGTCCCAGTTTCATCAGGCCTAATGCCCTTTCTCCCATCTTCCCACAGGCGCTTGTCCGGCTGCCTCCCCACATTTCACAGTGTGATGAAGTCTTCCAGTTCTTTGAGGCCCGACCAGAAGATGTCAACCCTCCAAAGGAGTAAGTAGCAGCTCCGGCGGCTCCTGTGTGTCTGGCAGGCGTGGGAGAGGCAGGTGCCACGTGGCGATGGGGAGGAGAAGTCCTGGAGACCAGGGTGTGTCGCGCAGCCCCAGGGGTGCCATTCCTACGGCACTTGCTGTGAGCGGTGCCCAGGGAGGTGGTAAAGCGCACAGCCTGCGCACCTGCACAGCAGTCCCGCCAACGGGGGCCCTTTTCCTTGTTCGTGCTGTAAGCCCAAGCCCAAGGTGGCCTGGACCCCTGAGGGAGGAAAAAGCATTGTCCGGCTCAGAGGCTCACCTGGCCTGACAGTGGCCGTGTCCCTTGCTGGCTGCCACAGGCTTAAGAAACAAGCAAAGGCTACGGGCCCTCAGGAACCCAGCAGTGACTTGGTTCACAATGTGGAGTCGTTAGTGGCGAACCACCGGAGTAGGATGCAGAGTCTTGCGTGCACAGCCCTCCTCCGCTGCCTGCGAGCCACACCACTTCACGGCAGACCACGCCCCGAGCCTCCCTTGTCTCATCGGTACAGAGGGATAGCGATGGATCCCCGCCCTTGCTACCCGCGAGAATTGCCTGTGAAACTCAGAGGACATGAGGGCTGGGCAGGAGCTTGGCAAACGATAAAATGAAATGCAAATGTGTGTTCTCTCCAGAGGGAGAGACACCGCTCTCACTGTACCTGCTCCGTGCCAGGCTCGGGAGGGAGTTTGCCACCAGGAGTTCTACATCCTTATCCCCCCATCTCAGATAAGGAAACCGAGGCTCACAGCTGGAGCTGGGACGTGAACCCACAATTGGCTGATGTCAGACAGAGGCCCAGAGTCTTTCCACTCCTCCTGCCTTCCTGATCTGGGGTGGAGTTGGGGGACCAGAAGGTGGGCCTGGTGCCTCTCATTGTGCCCTCTCTGTCCTGCCCTCTGTGCTCCTCTGCCAGTCACTTTCCCCGGGCAGACGAAGGCTCTAAGACCAGCCGTGTCTGTCCCTCCGTCCCTACCTGGCTCTGCTGCCCCCCCAACTGGGACGGCCTCTCGGAACCTCCTGTTCTCCTCCCTTCCATGGGGAGAGAGAGGCTCCTTCCGGGGAGGGTTGCTGTTGGAGTCACTTGTGAGGGACATGGCTGGTGGGTGAAGTAGCAGGTGTATCACCACAAAATCAACGGACCCTGCCTTTGCTTTGTGCCCCTAAATCCCACTCTCTGCCAGTCAGCTGAGTAAATGGGCCCTAGTTTACCCGTCAGTCTGCGCACTAATGGCAGGTGAGCCTTTTGCCTGTCTCACAAGGCCCTCGAGGAATGGTGCAAACCAGGCTCAGGGAGACAGCTGGGTACCTCGCTGGGTACTAGCGAGGCAGCGGGCCTGGCTTTGCAGGGCCCGGCTCCCAGCTCAGGACCTGCCGCCCACCTCCGTGATCTCTGACCATTGCTCAACCTCTGTGCCTTTCTGTTTTTCCACTCCTAAAATGAGATAACACGTATCTCAGAGAGGTCAAGGGGGCTTACAGAGTAATTGCACTGAGGTAACCTGGCAGGTGCCCCTGCACATAGGGATGCTCACAGTTCTGTCTGAGGAAGGTTGTGGAGCAGAGTGGGATGTGATGTTCTGCCCCTGCAGACCACAGCCTGGCCTTTTCAGGTATAAAGCATTGGGCCTCCAAGCCACCATGGCCGTGGGGTTATCTGCCTGTTTCTTGAGGAGCTATCAGTCCCCTGGGCTGGTTCACAATTGGTCTGGCAAGATATGGCCTGAGAACAGCCACCCCTCCAGCTCAAAGCAGGCGTGAGGCTCTGAAGTGGGGTTACAGCTGCCGCCAGACGTTCTAGGTGGCTTCTCCTCCCCTGGCCCCCCTCAGCCTGCAGGACCTGCCACGAGAGGCCCATGCTCCACTGTAGGTTGTGCTCCCATAAGAGCCCAGCCCTGGAGGTGAACCCTGGGCTGGTGGCTGATAATCTGTCAGCCTCGCGCCTGTACCCCCTCCCTCTCAGACCTGCTTGCACCTTCCCAGGCCACCATCCTGAACATAAACACGGGATCAAGTAACAGCGTATTTTGACTATGGGGCGACTGTGGAGTGGCTTATCAAATTATCAAAGCCTGTGGGTTTAATTGGAGTTTTGCAGATAACCCCAGCCTCTTTCAAGTGTGCTGCTGCAGGGGCGTTGAGCGTTCACGGGGGCAGGGTGGGGGCCATGGCCCTTTCGCTCTTGCACGTAAGGTAGGGCCTGCAGCCGCCCAGCCTTGGTGGGGGAGGTGGGCGGCAGGCCTGAGCCCTGGGCTTTGATCCAGGCCGCCCGCTGACTTCCTCGGTGGAGAGTGGGGCCCACCTCCCGGCTGCGGGCAATTGCTCTTCTAGACAACTGGCCCTGTCCTCTAACTCCTAAGACTGTCCGACCTGTATTGCTGCTGTGTGTGAGCAGGGCTGAGGTCAGCTGGGGCCCATGGCATTATTTTATTTTATTCATTTATCTTTAAAAATATATTTTTATTGATTTCAGAGAGGAAGGAAGAGGGATAGAGAGATAGAAAAGAAACATCAATGATGAGAGAGAATCATTGATTGGCTGCCTCCTGCACACCCCCAATTGGGAATCGAGCCCGCAACCAGGCATGTGCCCTGACCGGGAATCAAACCGTGGCCTCCTGGTTCATAGGTCAGCGCTCAACCACTGAGCCACTCCAGCCGGGCCTGGCATTATTTTAGATTCACCTTTCTCCTTCACACCTCTCCACCCAACTCAGCAGCACACCCTGCAGCGCCACCTTAGAACAGTCCACACCTCGCCATCTCCCCTGCTGTCACCCCCGGCCAACCCTTCTCCTCTCACCTGGATTCTGGCCTCCTGACTGGTGTCCTGCTTCTGCCCTTGTTCTCTGTGGTCCATTTCAAAGCCGTGGGAGGAGTGACCATTTAAAAATACACCTCAGGGCATGTCACTCCTCTGCTCAAAATCCTCCCTGCTGCCCCTCACCGCTGTCACTCAGAGTCAAGGCCTCCTTCTCCTCCCTCCTCCATCCCCTCTGGCGACCCCTCCTGCTGCTCTCCCACCGTCCCTGCTCCAGCCACACTGGGAGCTTGCTGCTTCTCACACGGGTCAGACTTGTTCCTGCCCCAGGGCCTTTGCACTGGTTCTTCCCGCCACAGGAACACTCACCTCCCCGGGAGTCTGCGGGCCCAGTCCCACACTTCACTTAATCTTTACGTGGGACAGCTCCTCGCTGCCACAAGGCCGGGCTGCAGCCACTTTTTGTCACCTGACCATTGTTGGCTCTCTGCTCTCAGCTTGAGCCTGAGGTCAGGGTGGACACACACTCACCCGGCCCCCCTGTCGCAGAGGGGATAACGGAGGCCAGGGCTGGGCAGGTGTGCCTGCCTCTCGCCACACGGTGAGCATCGCTTTGACCCGCTACCTGTCTGCTGGCACAGAGCTCCAGTGGCTCCTGGTGGGCCCTGGACTGGGCTAAGGTTCTCCTGCTCCCTGCGCCCCCTCTAGGCCTGGGCTCCTTTCTTCCCGCTGAAGCCAGCCAGGATCCTGGTTAAATTCTGGAAATGGCACGGGTGGAGCCGAGCCTTGCTAAACAGGTTTTTGTTCTTCAGCCCCAGGGCCGCAGCGCCATCCTCATGTGGCCTCGAACAATGGTCCAATGTTCGGAGGGACCCGGGGTGAGAGGCAACGCAACGGGCCCAGGGCCAGATCAGAGCTGTTCCTGCCCAGCCTGCCCAGAGAGCCGCCTTCCCTCTGGCCCAGAGGCCCACCCTCAGCACCCCGCCACCTGCCGTGGCCGTGGGACACCTGGCAGGCCCGAAAGAGAGGGATGGAGGCTGTGGTACCTGACTACGGCAGAGCCCCGGGCTTGGTCTGGGCCAGGGGCTTGTTGAGGTGGCCCGGCAGCTACCTTGGAGGGCGCTGAGTGAGGCTGCCAGGGACGCAGACCAGGGCAGAGGGCAGGCATTTGCTCGGGGCCTGGGGTGGGCACAAGGTCAGACCCAAGGAAAGGCATTCCTCTGCAAGGCCTCCCCACCTCCCTTCCCATTTAGCTTTTGGAAGGGGCTCGAGGTTTTGGCTGTCCTCCCTGCAGAAAGCAGAGTCCAGGAGGGCAGAGGGGACTTGGCCAGCCCTGCCTCAGCACCCAGAAGGAAGATGGAGGGGTGTGGCAGTGCCGCTGGGATAGCCCCGAGAATTTGGGGAGGCGGCCCCACATCCTCGACCTGGTCAGCTTTCAGGTCAGGCCTGCTCCGGAGTCTGACTCCAGATCTGAGGATCCAGGCTCCCCTGCGGCCAGCAGTGTGACCTTGAGTTTAACTAACTTCAGAAACAACAGACACCCAGCTCCGAAGCCGGCTTTTGCTGTTTGTCATGCGCAAGGGGAGTCTTAGTCCCCCCGCCCCCCTATAATTACCACCCCTCCCTTGTAACCAGCCCCCTGGTTTGCTGCCCCTCCACAAAGGGTCCACGGCAGAGCTAAATCTCACACCCAAGTCTTTGGCCTCCTAGACCAGGGCTTCCTCTGTGGCTTCCAGGCAGGAGGCATTAATCCATTTTTGATCCCCTTCTCAGTGTGAGGCTTGGGACCCATGCAAGTGGACACGGCTCACAGCCCTGCCTGTGGGGAGAGAGACCGCAGAGGCAGGGCTTGGCTGGCTGCTGTGGGAGCCCCCTGCTGCTCTGGCTAGCAGCCTGGCTCCTCCCCTACCTGCTGTGCGGCCTGGGAAATATTTAAACTTCCAAGGCCTCAGTCTCTCAATCTGTAAAATGGGGCTTACAACAGCTGCTGAGCCAATGGGGATCCACAGCAACAGTCCAGCCTGGTGAGGTGGTCCGGGAGGTCTCCCTGAAGAGGCAGCATTCAAGCCGAGAGTGAGGTGACAGCCAGTCCCCGAAGGGGAGTGGGAGAGAAGGGCAATCAGGTTAGAGTCCCTGAGAGACTGTGGCAGTTTAAAGGGATTAAAGAAATTGCCTTCTGGCTTCTCTCTCTCTCTCTCTCTCCCTCTCTCTCTCTCTCTCTCTCTCTCTCTCTCCCTGTCTCTTTCTCTCCCTGTCTCTTTCTAAGCATGTCCTCGGGTGAGGATTAATAAAAGAAAAATAAATAAATACTCTTCCTGGAGAGAGAGTATTGGCTTTGGCTGGGCCGCTGATGGCTGTAGGAATGGAAGACACTGAAGACATTCATAGCAACAGTAAGATGTGAAAGAGACAGCGTTCTAGAGAGCATGCGACCCTTTCCCCTTCACTGGCCCTATGAGTTGTGTCTTAAGGTTGATTGGAGTTGAGGCACCACTTATACTAGTAACTTGGTCACTTCAAGTGCCTTAGTTCATCGGATGTGTTTCTTGCCCCACCTTGTGGCAACATTGGATATTACAGCCACCAGCATTTTGGCGGGTGCCTAGGCTCAGATGTGCCCGCAGTTATGCTGGACCCTGGAGCATGATCTATCTTGTTCAGTCATCATTACAATCCTGTGAGGTTCATGCCTCCTTTTTGCAGCTGAGGAACCTTAGGCTCAGAAGTGCTTTTTTTCAAACTCAAAATCCAGTGCTCTTTCCGGCCCTCGGAACCTTCCCAGAGGATTTCCAGAGCGACCCCAGGCTCAGAGCATCCCGAATGCTGGTGCATGGAAGGGAGAGCTGAAACCTTAGGGAGGCTTGGCCAGGAGCCTGGCTGATGGCCAGGAGGGGCAGCTCCTCTAAACGGCCAGGGAAGCAGGCGCTGGGCTGTGGTCAGGTCTGTCTTAATTAGGTAGAGACAGCCTCCTGATTAGAGAAGGCTGTACCTGCCAAGCCAGAGAATGAAAGATGAATAACTGGGAGTGGCCGGATCCCCGCCCCAAGCGGGAGAGGGCGCCGGTGAGCCGGTCTCACCTGGCCAGGGACACGTGGAGACCTGCCACGCTGCAGGCCGCTGCCTCGGGAGCCAGAGTACAGAAGACCTGGGCTATCCCCACCTTGGCCCACACCCAGCGTGTGCGGGTAAAGCCCCCACTGTGTGTTGGGCACTGTGCTAGATCCTGCGGGCTAGGAAGATCGTGATGGGCCAGAAATGGGGAGAGGTAGGTGTTTCTGGCCTACCAAGATCTTCAGAGGCAGATTTGAGACCTAGCAGTTTATTTGGGAGGTGACACCAGTGAGGGAGTGAAGGCAGGCAGGGGAGGAAAGGCAGCCAAAGGTGGTACATTACCAACCAGCTACTGGGGCTTCATCCCGAAGGGAACTTGGGAGCCAGTGAACTCTGGGCCACGGCTGTCCCACCCAAGGGCGGGTGTGGGGCACCAGTCCACCTCCAGAGGGAGCTTTCCAAGAAGCCTGTGTGAGCTTTGCGGCCGGCCGTGCCTTCTGCTGTGCTCAGGACGACTTCCAAGATCTTCCAGGTGCCCCCCGCCCCGCACCCCCGCCCCAGCCCAGCCATCCCTTCCAGCTGCCCCGCGGGCTCTCCTTTAATCCTCTCTTCAGAGAGACCTCCCTTTCTTTATTCACTTTCCTTTTCATTTTCCTCTCAGCTCTTAGCCCAGTTGGCCAATTTGCTTTATTTGGTTCTGCTCACGGTCCCAGGGGATGAGTCTGTTTTCCTCAACCCTGTGACCCCAGGGCCTGGCACATAATCCATCCTCAGCAAATGCTTGTGGACAGGCAGAGAGTTCAGCAGCGGATCCGAGGCAGAGCGTGGTGAGCGGCAGGGAAGGCTCCCCCCAGCCCTGCATTTCTGTAACCAGGGGGAGGAGCCTGGGCTGCCCAGGTCTGCTCAAGGCCGATGTCACGGTGGCTGGGGCTCTCAGGAAGGCCTTCCTGGAGGGGCCAGGCCCCTGGGGTCCCCTTCCCAGGAGGGTGGGACTGACCAGTGCAGGGATGAGGTGGTGGCGCAGGCCTCAAGGGGAGGCTCAGGCCAGGAGTGCAGGGGAACCTTGGCGAGGGAGGGAGACCCCTGGGGGGCTGTGCTGTGCAGGGAAGGCTGCCTTGGGGAGCCAAACCTCCACCTGGACTTGGATGCTGAGGGAGAGTTAGAGGCAGAGAGGCAGGGAGTGGGCTGGGCCGAGGGGGAATAGGCCCAGGGCATGCTCGGAGGCTTCTGAGCGTAGGTGGGTGGGCAGGGGCGAGGGTGTTCCTGGAGGTCTGCAGGGTGGGAAGGCCAAGAAAGGGACCAGGAAGGCCATGGAGGATCTAAGTGTGCACGTCGGAGTCAGCCAGCACCGGCTCAAATCTCAGCTCGGCCACTGAATAGTGATGTAAGCTCTCCATGCCCCAGCTTCCTCATCTGGAAAATGGGGGTAGTGGTAGTGCCTAGCTCTCAGGGTGGTCACGAGAGTTGAGATAACGTATGTGAAGTACACAGTCAGCACCTGCTGCGTGCACACGTGCCCGTGTTCTCGGGCTTGGGCCGCCGGGAGACAGCAGAGGCGGCGCTGAGACTCTGTCGTCCAGACGGGGAGGACGGAGACCCACGTGAAGTGATCGGGCAGGATGTCAGCGAAGCAGGCTGTGCTGCCACCGTGGTTTCCTGACAACTCGGTGATGTCACAGAGGATGGAGCAGAGACAAGGCCAGCCTCAGGAATGGACAGGAAGTGCCCGTCACCAGGGGCCGCTCAAGCCCTTTCGTATTTTTTTTTTAATTTTTTAAAAATATATATTTTATTGATTTTTTGCAGAGAGGAAGGGAAGAGGGATAGAGAATTAGAAACATCGATGAGAGGGAAACACCAATCAGCCGCCTCCTGCACACCCCCTACTGGGGATGTGCCCGCAACCAAGGTACATACCCTTGACCGGAATCGAACCTGGGACCCTTGAGGCCACAGGCCGACGCTCTATCCACTGAGCCAAACCGGTCAGGGCCCCTTTCGTATTTTACACAAACTGACATCCGTGCCTGCTGACCCATCTGTAACGATCAGGGAAGACCTCCTGGAGGAGGCGGCACTTCCACTGAGCTTTCCTCGGGGGAAAGGAAGGACGGGAGGGCAGAGACCCAGGGTTTGCTTCGAGGACAGCTCGGGATGATACCAAAGCTCCAGCCAGAACCTCAGCTCCCCAGAACCTCAGAGCCCCGAGCCTGGTCGCCAGTAGTCAGGGCATTCATGCATTCATGCATTCATGCATTCATTCATTCATTCATTCAACAAACACCCATGGTGCCCAGCCCTGTGTGGGGCCTGGGCAGATGTCACAGTACCTGCCTCATGGAACCTGGAGTGAAGGGGAGAAACAGCATAGTCATAGTAGAGGTTAATGTGGAAAAACATTCAAACCTGTAAAGAATTTTTGAGTTTATTTGAGCCCAACTGTCGACATCTGCCGGGAAGCAGAATCTCAGCTCATTGAGACAATGTTCCAAAGAATGGTGGCTTTTCACTTAGTTTTATAAATTTCCACAAAGGAGGAGGCAGAGTGGGTTACATGAAATCCATTGGTTGATAGATTAGAGCAGGGGTCCTCAAACTTTTTAAACAGGGGGCCAGTTCACTGTCCCTCAGACCGTCGGAGGGCCAGACTATAGTTTAAAAAAAAACTATGAACAAATTCCTATGCACACTGCACATATCTTATTTATTTTTTTTTTTCACATATCTTATTTTGAAGTAAAAAAAACAAAACGGCAAAAACACCCGCATGTGGCCCTCGGGCCGTAGTTTGAGGATGCCTGGCTTAGAGAGGTGAGAGAAAGCAAAGGGGTGAGGGACCTCTGGGATTGGATAGCAATGAGGGAATTTGTGGTTTCCGCTGGGGTGCTGTTTGTTGTGGCCTTGAAAAAGGGAAGTTACAAGTAACCCTGACATTCCACAGGTATGCTATCTTAGGTCAAAAAGACAATAGGCTCAGAGAAGATGGAAGTTGATCCTTGTTAGGGAAGATACTGGCCTAGGACATGACTACCCACTATAAATTGCTTTTTAACGAAAGGTTTTAATTTCAGACCATCCTTTGTGGTTACTTTAGGTCTCTTACGTTTGCCAGGCCCACGCAGGCCTTCCCTGAGTTAGTCAGGTTAGAGTGTGGCCCCTTTTCCGTCCATAGCAGTCATGGTAAAAGCTATCTGGGGAGGGGCCGGGGTGCTGCTCCAGGCTGGGTTTGGGGGTGGGGTGTCGGGAAGTGGCCTGAGCCTGGGAGCCCAAATGGGGAAGGAGAGACAATTGAAGGGCCCAGAGCCCAGGACTGCATCAACCCAGCATCGCTGTCCCCAGAAGTTACAAAACCTCTCCTGAGAGAAGCAGCCTCCCGGGGGACTGCCGAGCCTGTCCTGTCCCGGGTGGAGCCGGGTCCCGGGGCTGCAGACCAGCCCCAGGAACCGTCATGGACTTGGGGCGGGAGGGTCCCGTTAGAAAGCAGTGTCACCGCCAGTTTCCTCTCCCAGGAAGCTGTGCTCACTCACACCAGAGCTTACGGTGTGACCTCCTTAAGAACGTTCTAGAACTGGGTGGTGCTGTCTTGGTATGTCTAGCCCTGGGTCCCTGCCTTCCTTTTACCTTTCTCTTCCTCACCTACTCCTCGGTTAGCCTATCGGGCTGGATTTTACTGGTGTCCTTATCAGCCACAAGGGGTTAAGGATCGGAGTGCTAGACTAAGGCACGGTGGGCTCAGATCCTGCCCCTGTCACGCCCAAGCTGTGTTACTCTGGGCAAGTTACATGCCCTCTCTGGTCCTCTTTTTCCGTCTTATAAAATGGGGAAAAGAAGAAAACCTGCCACACAGGAGTACTGTGAGGATAAAATGAGCTGATGTGTCAGGGCTTAGTTTGGTACATTTATAATGTAAATGCTTGGAAAATGTACCATTCTTGTTAGTTATAGTATTTGATAATAATGACAAGAGCAGTAATAGCAGTGTGATACCCTTTGGGAAAGAAGGATTTACTGAGGGGTGGGGCTTCTCAGTGGTGACTCCCACCAAGGCCTGAACCACTCTCCCCCACAACCCCCCCATTTCCCACCATGCTTTGGGGTTCAAGGGTTCATGCCTGCTCCAGGGCCTCAGGGGACTGCTTGGTGGCAGAGCCCAGCTTTCATTGTAGTGGGAGAGGGAAGCGGCGTCCCAGGGCTGGCCTGCTGGGCTCTGTAGTCCGTGTCCTGGTGAACAGTGACCTGGCTGTGGTTAGAGCCGGACTGGCCCAGAGGAGACAGAGCAGGCCGGGGCTGGCAGGAGGCTGGGTGGAGGAGGGCTGGGCAGGAAGCTGTCACCCAGAGCTCCCAGAGGGCCCTCCTTCGGCAGGAAGGACACAGGCTTGTCTGAGGCCTGGAGCGGGGCCTCTTTGCAGAAGTCAGGTGGGGCCCAGGGCCACGCCCTCATTTTTCCAGTCGGGGATAGTGAGGTTCGGAGCGGGCTGCCATCCCCCAGGTCTTGGGTCGCCCAGTTTGGTGGCTTTGCGACTCCTCACGAGACACCCTCTCTCACATGCGGACCCTGGGGAAGCCCCCAGCCTACCTGAGCCCAGGCTGGCCCAGAAGCACGGTCAGTGCCCTGGGCACAC
The DNA here is from genome assembly GCF_951640355.1 of Cnephaeus nilssonii. Classification (NCBI taxonomy): domain Eukaryota; kingdom Metazoa; phylum Chordata; class Mammalia; order Chiroptera; family Vespertilionidae; genus Cnephaeus; species Cnephaeus nilssonii. Next base: position 46,409,975 of record NC_137087.1, on the reverse strand, counting down.
GGCCACGGGCGAGAGCCCTCTGTCCTGCATTCCCAGCGCCCACTGTGGGAGTGTGGCGGCCACTTGGTGCAGCCCGAGGGGATCCAGGCCTGGCTGGCACTCCTGCCGCTTCCGGTCAGTGAAGGCCAAGGCCCCGGGAGGCCGGGCAGCTGGGCAGCAGTGGCAATTCCTGGGCAATGTGAGGGGAGTAGCAGTCATTCTGATGGCATTGAACCCCTCAGCCCTGCCACCCCCCAGCTCTGCCACTCCCAAGCCATGTGGTCTTGGCAAGTGGCTTTCCCTCTCTGAGCTTGTGTTTCTTCACATTTAAATAGATACCCCAACCCTTGGCTCACCCCAGTGGGGCCAGCTGAACCAGTCTCCCCACCTCCTTCCTAAGCCCCTTCTCCAGCAGCCCCCGCCCCACCCCGGCTTTGCCCAGCCTGTCCCAGGTGGTTCATCTCACCTACAAGTCTTGGCTCCTCCAGAGAGACACCCCAACCCCCTACCAAGTCAGGCCCTCAGCAGGGCTCCGTGACTGGCAGGTGGGGATGGAGGAGCGGGCGGAGGCCCGGAGCCTCCCCATGCACCAGGTCTTACTCTGTGTTAACCTGGTTTAGCCTCCGACAGTCTGGTTAGATGGTCCTGATGGTCTCTTCTTTTCACACAGTGGAAATGAAGAGAGAGAGGCCCTAGGCAATCTGTCAGCAGAGCTGGGATTTGAACCCAGGCAGACACACACACACACACACACACACACACACACACACAGCTCCTACTGGTACCCAGTTCACATCATTGGTCAAAGCTGCACTGTCTAAAGCACCAGCCAATACACTGCAGCTATTTAAATTAAAATCTTGATTAAAATGAAAGATGACTAAAGTTTGTGGATCACTTTAGCCACATCTCCAGTGCCCAACAGGCTCGGGTGAACGCTGCCGCCGCATTCTGTCGCTGCCTCTTCTGTGTTCTCCAGGTCGGGCACGCGGTCCCTGGAAGTCCGGGGGCCCTGTGGCCAGGAGCAGCCTGGCAGAGGAGGGAGTGGGAGCGCGGGCAGCCTGTCGGGAGCTCACAGCTCTCCGTGGCCGGTGGGCCAACCAGCTTCCTTCCCCACCAAGGAAACCAGCCCGGTGTCCCCACCCCCATCTCCCACGGACACGCACAGTCACCATCCGGTGGGATTCCGGGGGGTGCGCACCGGGGGGAACCCAGGCCCTTGTTTTCATGGTGCTGAGCTGGAACCCTGGGCCAGGGTCTTACAAAGTCCAAACCCATGAAGGGGGCCAGTCAGCCCTTCTATACTGTGGCCACTGTCCACCCTCCAAATCTAGGTCCCTTCATGAACCCAGGGGTCCTCTCTCGCCCCAGATGCGGCTCTAAGAGCTTTGTGCACTGTCCCAGATAATCCCGACAACAACAGAGGTAGGAACTACTTTTATCCCCTTTGACAACGGGAGGTACCGAGGTTAAGTAACTTGCTTGTGTCACCAAGTAGTAAGCGGCTGAAGCACCCTCAACTCCACCCATACTTTTTTTATTTCGTCTTTTTGTTAATCCTCACCTGAGGATATTTTCTCTCTAAAAATCAATGAGTGGAAGGGAGAGACAGACCGAGAGAGAAAAACATTGATGTGAGAGAGACACATCGATTGGTTGCCTCCTGCACACGCCCCCACCAGGGCTGGGGATCGTGCCCTTAACCAGAATCGAACCCGGGACCTTTCAGTCCCAGAGCTGACCCTCTATCCACTGAGCCAAACTGGCTAGGGCTCCGCCCACATTCTTAACCTTCTGCTCTGAGGCCTGGATACCGAGGAGCTGTCCCTGGGCTAGAGACACGCTCAGGGCCTTCGCCCAGAATGGCGAGGCAAGTCAGAGGAGAGGGACAGACAGACACGGCTTTGTCCTTTGGCTGAGCGATGGCAGAGCCCCTCTGGGACGTTGGGGAGACACGCACAATGCCCGGGGTCCGCCATCGCCATGGCATCAGCCTGTCTGGACACAGCCTGGGGGTACATGAGACCCCCTTCCCTCACCAGGAATTCAGCTTTTTCACCCTGGGCACAAATTCCGGCCTCTCTGGACCGTCCCGTGGTCACAATGGGGCCCATTCTCAGAACCCTGGAAAACAGAGGCCCTGAGGAGAAAGGACGGATTCTTGTTGGACACAAGGGCCCTCAGTGCCACAGTGTGGCTCAGGGTGCAAATGGGGGCAAAGAACCGCATTCATGTCCCCTCCATCTCTCTCCCCTGAGGTCACTGGCCCCTGAGACCATTCTGTGCAATGGCTCTCAAAAGCCAGAACAAAAACCCAGCTCGGGGCTACGCAGGGTGGAAAAATCCCCCGACATTCTCCAGACCTCAGCTGATCCGCAGCCCCTTTGCCCAGACCCTGCTGGCCTGGCCTCGGGACCGACACACTGTGTCTCACTGTATTGGTTTCACAGAGAATTCACTGCCCATGAGGATCCTCAGAGTGGCCTCATTTTAAAAAAATTGATTTTAGGAAGGAAGGGGGAGAGAGAGAGAGAGAGAGAGAGAGAGAGAAACATTGATGTGAGAGAGGTACATCAATCGGTTGCCTCCCATATGTGCCCAGACAGAATGGAACCTGCAACCTTCCTGTGCATGGACCGACGCTCCAACTAACTGAGCCACAGCAGCCAGGGCAGAATAGCCCGATTTTAGAAGGGAAAAGCTGAGGTCCCGAGAATTTGTCAGTGTTTTAAAAACTTTTTCTGCCATAGTAAGAAATTTCACATCAAAACCCAATACAGACAGACAAGCAGGCAGGCAGGTAGACAGACATCTGAAACAGGAGTTTCGCCAACAATATTTAACCTTACTATGGGTGACTTGTTCATTTATTCTCTTCTCTTTTAAATACTTGTTGGGACACACTAGGCTGATTTCAGAACTCACTCCTGCGTGACAGCCTGACGTTTGAAAAGCACGAGTTCGAAGCGGACTGCCCAGGGCCACCAGCCACTGCGGGGCAGAGCCAGGCCCAGAACCCGGGGCTGGTGACATCATGGCCAGGCTGTCCCAGCCTCTCTCCGCCCCGCCCCGAGCTGTCTACCTCCCCTCTTCCTTCCGTGCACCCAGATATTACTCCCTGATTCTGAAACCTAGATTTCACAGCCAGACATCCAAGTCCCTCCTTCCCCTTCATCAAAGTCCCTCCCCACCCCGCTGCTGCCCTCCTGCCCCCCCACCCCCATGTGGCCTTTCCCTGGCTGTCCCTCTGCTTGCCCAGCCTCTGCTTAGACTGCTTATTCCTGCTTCTAGAGCTTGACCCTCTTTCCTCCCTCCGTGGGTCCACACCCCCGTGATCCTCCAAGGCTAGGCCAAGGCTCCCTCCTCCAGGAAGCTGCCTGGGGTGTCCTGCAGCCCCAGGATCTTGTCTCTGCACGTGGGATGTGACCACTCCAGTGCCTCAGAATGCAAGGTTTCTCACTGTGCTAGGTAGTTCTGTTCCTTTAACTCCACCCCAAACTTGCAGGCCAGCGCATGTCCTCTATTTCTCCGGTGCCTGCACAGGCCTTCCTGCGATAGCCTACAGCAGGAGCTGGAAAAGTGCTTATTGGCTGATAACAGCAGTCAAACTCATCATTACACACCTCAAGGGCTCCATGGCACTCCCCAGGCCAGGGTTGCATAACAACCCCCCCACGCACAACCCCCATATTCTAGGTACCACCCATGTCCCCAAGACCACTTGGCGCTCAAGGTCACCCAGAGCCATCTGGCAGGCTAGCCAGCCTCTCAAGCAGTTCTCAGCGGCAGCGGGCCCTGCCGACCGGCGTCCTGGGCCAAGCAGCCAATGTCAGCCAGCAGACAGGAGGGTGAGAACATCGGGCTGGAAGCCTGTGCATGCGTGTCCTCCTCTGCCAGGTTACTCGCTGATGGGAGCGAGAATGGGAGGGGGGAGGCAGGCAGCAGAGGGCAAGGCCCTGCAGACTCAGAATTCCACCGGGCAGGACTTAGCAGGACTTAGCATCCTTCCACGGAGCTGGCCCAGTCAGACGAGGCTTCCTCTCCTCCTTTCTCCCTTGCCTCAGTGGCTCTTCCTGGCGTTGCCTCCCATTCTGGGAATGCTGACCGGAAGCATGGTCTCCTCCTTTCCCCCAGCAAGAGCCTCCTGCTGCTTGTGCGTCCTCTCCTTGCAGCCCAGTCCCTGGTGGGCCTCAGCGTGGGGAGCACTCTGGGTCAGGACTGTCCATGTAGCCTCATGAGCCTAGGCTAGCCACTTAAGCCCTCAGGACTCAGACTCCTCATCCATAAAATGGATCAATACCACTTCTGCCTGCTTCAGAGCACCGAGGTCAGGTGCCTGCTGGGAATTTTCTGGGAGGCCAGACGGTAGGGAGGCATGTCCTATATTTAACACACCAATTGTTAAATGCCCTTCCCAATCCCCCCTTCTAGCCTCTCCCCCTTTGCTTTCCCCAACACCAGCCCCTTCTCCAGAATGTCCAGGGCAAGAACACAGCATGTCTCACCAAGAGAAATGAAAGGGGAAGAAAGAAGAAGAAAAGGAACGCTGACCCTTCTGGGTACCATCATCACATGAAAGCGCGGGGCCCCTTGCATCTGTTGGTTTGGGGCTCTGAGAGTTGGCCACTCCTTGGGAGGTTAAACGCATCCCAGTCATTGAGTCCAGAGCAGCCAATTCCTACGGTCAGTGCTCCCTGAAAATATGCTCGTTGCCTGAGGAGCTCAGATCAAACATTCAGAAACAGGCTTTGCCCGGGTGGACAGGGCCAGACAGAGACCCAGGTTGTTTGGTGTCTGTGAAAACCAAAGACTCTGAAAATGAGGCCGAATTGCCCCTCCTGGGCACTGTGGTGCCAGCATCGTGGGGAGGTCCTTAAGAAGAAGCCACTTCCTTTTGCTTTAGGGGCTCTGCACGCCTTTGGGTAGCAGCTAAGGTGGGTTAGGTCCAGGGCTGAAAGGATAAGAATAAAGACTAGTTATATAGCGTTTTCTGTGCTGGGCCCTATGTGAGCCCCTTGATGTATCCTGTACGTTTCATTTTCCCCAGTTCCTAAAGGGTCGGTATGGTTACTATCCTCATTCTACCGATAGAGAAATAGAGGCTCAAGAGGTGAAGCAAGTAGCTCAAGATGACCATCCAGCGAGCAAATAGCAGAGTTGAACTGGAGTCTGTTGCTTCCAGAACCTGCCCTGTGAACCTCATTCAGAACCTCCTCCCGTGAGGAAGGACCAAGAGATGAACTGTTTATATCATTGGGGCATAGGGAGGCCTCAGAGTCCCTGCTTAAGTGCGGGAGGGGTGCCCGACCAGCGTGGCTCAGTGGTTGAGCATTGAACTATGGCTCCTGGCACATGTCCAGATTGCAGGCTCCATTCCCAGTGTGGGGCGTGCAGGAGGCAGCCGACCAGTGATTCTCATCATTGATGTTTCTATTTCTCTCTCCTTCTCCCTTCCTCTCTGAAACCAATAAAAATATATTTTTTAAAAAGTTTAAAATAAAACAAATGGGGGAGGGGTGGTGCTAGGCAGGAGGAAATCCTCCCGTCTTTCCCAGCCAGGCCAGACCTGTGGACCACGGGGTGACCAGCTGGCCCAGTTTGTCCGTGACTTTCCCAGTTTCAGTCCTGCAAGTCCTATGTCCTGGTTTGCCTGGGGTGATTTGTCACTGTACCTGTGGCCTTTGTCACCTCTGGACCAGCTGCAGAGAAGGCCAAGTGGCCTGTGTGAGGACACCGTGAGGACACAGCCCGGGAGGCCTTTCCAATTACATTAGCTTCTGGCGGCACTAGAGGGAGACGCTGCCCTCCCCTCCCGTCCCTCCCTCCCCTCCCTCCCCTCCTTCTCCTTCCTGTGGCTCCCTGGGTGATAGTGATTCAGCAGCAGGTCGGAAGCAGGCTAGACTGTGACCTACGTGGAGTGGAGTCACCAGCGGGCGGGGCTGTGAGCTCCAGCTCAGGGCAAGAATGAGAGCAAGGAGGGGAGGTGGGGGCAATCTTGACTTGTTCAGGAACTGGACCCCAGCAGAGGGCTTGCTGTCCTTCCCCGGGCCAGGACTGATTGCCCGGCAGGCAGCAGGAGGTAGGATTGCCAGAGGTGGGGAGCCCTGCCCTCTCACCCCCATGCCCCGGTATGTGAGGCATGGGGGAGTCCCAGCCACTGGATACCTAAGCTGCTTCTCAGCATATTCAGCAGCTAAAAATACGAAAGGGCTTTGCTAAAAGGTGCCCACCCAGAAACTGCTAAGAGGCAGGAGGCCAGATGCCAGGAAGGAAACGTCCCTGTGCCTGCCATTCCCTTCATTCAGCCACGGCCCGGCTGCCCACTGCCAGGACTCAGCCTCCACTCCATTAACTCTGTGTGCTACCCAGGCCCCAGGGCCTTGCGTCCCCCTCCCTGCCCTGCCGCCAGGGCTCCAGGAGGTGGCAGTATTTGCAGATTTGCCATGAGCCCTCCAAGGCCTAGGGTCTCAGTGCCCAACCCCAGCCTCACCTACTCACTGTGAGACCTTGACCAAGTTGGGCAGCTTGTCTAAGCTTTGCTCTCCTCACCTGCAAAAGGAGGGACCACACACCTGCAGTGGTCTAGAAGTCTTTGGTGGGAAGGGCTCTACTCTGGTTGAAGGCCAGGCCGGCAGGGCATTTGCCTGCAGGCTGGTTTGGCACTGGAGGCTGGTTTGGCACTGCAAGCACATTGCTCTTACTAAGCATCAGTGTTGCTTAGGGGTGGCTGGGGTCTGATGCAGGCTATGGTGGGGGACTGGGGCACCTCTTAGCACCACCCCTGCCTACATGTCAGGGTTGTAGCAAAGCGGGTGGAGTCTGAGTCAGGTTCTCGGCCAACACTGGCCCAGCCTCAGAACACCCTCTCCCTGGGGGGAGGGGGAGCTGGTTGGAGATGCAGACAGGTTGGGGTGGGGCCCCACACCTGAATTTGTAACCAGCTCCCCAGAGGGTCCCGCGGAGAATGACCAGGCTGAGCACCACTGGTCCTGGCACAGAGGACGCGCTCAGCTCCTGTGAATTCTGTCCCTCTCCCACACCTGAGCCTCAGGGGCTCTCTTGTCACAGGATAATACCTGTCTGCCTTTACCCCCCTCACACACACCCCTCACCCCGCCCCCACCACACACCACAGGGGGCTGTGGAAGGCTCAAAGAGAATCCTGGGCGGTTGGCAGCCAGGGGATGGTCCGTGGGCCATTGTGATCCCAGGCCCAGAGGGCTTCTCATGCTGGACCATGGGAAAATGGGGAGGGGTGGTATGGGGAGGGGAACCTCCTCTCTGCCATCCATTCTCTGCCCTTCCCTGGGCCTCAGTCTGCAAAAAAGCCTGAGAAATGAATTCCTTCCTTGGGAGGGGCAAGTGTGCTGGGCAGGACATAGCCACCATACTATGCTCCCCTTCCCTGGGAGTTCTCCCCACCATTGAGCTTCAGGGGCACAGCTAGGCCCGGGCAGTCTCTCCCTGCCTCCCTTCTGCCCCAAGGAGATGAAACTGCCAGGTGCAGGGAGGGGCGCATGGGAGCTCTACCTTCCTGATCCTTTGGAGGCACCAGATCCTCCTGCACCCCATCCACCCTGCAGTTTTCATTCCTGTGGGTGGGCTTGTAAACCACTGCCCTTCCCACTGGGTAGGGTGACTGTGGGTAGTGGCGGAACCTCTGTTTCCTCATCTGTAAAATGGGGGCGATAGGACCTTCCCCTTAATGTGGACGTGAGGATCGAAAGGCATGGAATTAGAATGGGGTTCTCAAACAGGAGAATGGGGTCGGGAGGATGGATCAGAAATGCAGGTTCCTGGGCCTCGGCCCCAGCATTCCAATTCACTGAGTTCTGAGCCCAAACTTTAGGAAACATAGGACTCTAGGAGAGGGGAGCCCCTCACTTCGCCGTGTGGGCCAGTTACCTTGGAGTTTACCAAATGCCCCCAGAGCCCAGGCTACCCCACCCCTGGACTTGCAGAATCGGAATCTTGGGAGTCTGACCCTGCTGTCCATTTCCAGCAGGTGGACCTAGCTGGCCAGTTGGCTTAGACCGGAGCCTGAAATGGGCATTTTATTTGGCACCCGGGGGGGAATGAAAGGCATTTCCTCAAGTCTCCAGACAGATCCCAGCCAGGTCTCCGGCATTAAATAGAACCCCAGCATTTTAGAAGCCTCGGAGGCTTCCCTGAGGATTGCAACTGGAAGAGGTGGTGGGAGGGGCCTACGGGTGGGCACCTGGAGGCGGGGTTGGGAAATAGCCTGATCCTGATGGGTCGAGGGTTAGGGGCAGACTTTAATCATAGGATCACACAAATGCATATTACTTGGAGGCCAGTTTGGAGAGGGGGAACTGTCGAGGAAGATGCGTTAAGGGGGAAACATTTCAGTAGTGACTTAAAAGGTTGAGTGGGCATGAGCCAGCAAGGCCAAGAATGGGGGGGGCCCTGCTGGGGTGGGGAGCGGGCTGCGCAGCGGGCAGGGCCTGGGTTCTAGCAGCCAACCCCCAGAGCCTGTTTCCCTCTTTACAAAGTGCGTGGGAACCTACCTCGTCCTCCCGCATCCGCGAGGATGGGGGAAGGTACCTAGGAAAGGGCACGAGCAGCCTACGGAGCCCCTCCTGTCGGGCCGGCCCGGGGTGGGGCTGGGCGGGGTCGGGTGCTGGCGGCGGGCAGGCGGGCTGGCGGGCGGGGCGTGCGGGGTGGAGCGGGATGGGCGAATCCTGCCCGGAGGGAGGCCGGGCTGGCGGGGAACCCGCGGGCAGGCGCGGCGCGCAGTGCGTGCGGCTGCGGAGCGCGCGGCTCGCCGGCCGTGGGGATCACATGAGCAGCGGCGTGGGGACCCACCGCAGCCCGCTCGTGGGCGCCCTGCAGCCGCAGCCCGGCGGTCCCCGCTCCCGCACGCCCTAACCATGTCTATCTGTTGTTGCTTCTTTTTCAGGGACTATGGCAGTTCCAAGAGGAAGTCAGGTAAGGGAGACTCCGGGCGTCTTCCCCTCCGGCCTCCCCTCCCGCCTCGTGCACGCTCCTCTCCGACCCTGCGACCCTGCCAAGTACTTTCTTAGGGGATGGGGGTGCGTGCCCGCCTGCCCTGAGGTCCTGCGGGGCTGGGGTACTCCCTTCTTGCCCCTAAGATCTCTGGTACTTGCGCCTTCTCCGCGCCCCCCCCCCCCGCCCCCAGTCCCTCAGCTGTCCCTGTGGGAATGAGTGGGTGCATGGAGAGTGTGGGGGTGTCTCTTGAGGGGCCCAAGTCCCCACAACATTGGCAGGCGACCCTTCCCCCGCCTCCCCCGGGCTGCGGTGCCCACTGCTGGGCACTGCCCGTGGTGCGGCGGGGATGGGAAGGTTAACAGAGACGCAGGGCTTTCCCCGCGGGAATGTGGCATCCAGGACTGGGAAGGGGTCGCACTTGACTGAGTTGTTCACGCCCGCAGCGCAGACTTCCCTCCCCCTCCCCCTCCTCCTCCTCCGGCTCGGAGTGCGCTCTCCTTGCCGCGGGGGTGGGAGCTCTGCGTGGCCGGCAGCCAGAGACGCGAGGGGGCCCAGCCGCCCTGGCCTTGGCCTGGCAGGTGCCAGGGCGCACCCCAGTTTGCCAAGCGGGTGGAGACAGGGAGAGAGGCGGAGCCAGCCCTCCCCGGGGCGCTGTCCACTGGGGTCAGAGAAGGGCTCTCTCCGGGTGGGGCAGGCTGGCCAGGCGGATGCCTGGTGTGGGTGGGGTGTCGTTGGGTGGGGGAGGGTGGCCCCTAGGAGTTAGGGCTGTATGTGTGCAGATGGCGGGATGGGGGGGCGCGCGGCCTGGATCGATCCATGGTGGCATGTGCACTGCCTGTATTTATGGGGGTGGTGAGCTATGGCGGTGAGCAGCCCCCTGAGGAGGTCGGGCCCTGGGGGATGCGGGAAGTGTGTGTAACCACGTGGCTCACGTTAATGGTTCCTATGGGAGGCCTGTGTCCGAGTGCCCTGGCCGGTGGGTGAGCAGAGGTGTGTGCGCCTGTGTGTGATGGATGGGGTCGGGGGTGGGGGTCCGTGTGATTGCACAGTGTGTGTTTCAGAGTGTGGGTTTCTGTGTTTTATGTGTATAAGTGTTTGCTCACCCGTTTATTGGGATGTGGAAAGTTGTGTCCTGGTTGATGGGGGGCATGTGTGTACGTGGGGTTGAGTGGGTCTCCATAGTTGTGTGCTGTGCGGCTGTTTATTGTGTGGGTGCACAGATGTTGGGTATGTGTGCCAGTGTGTTGGGCTCTGTTTGGCTGTGGGTTGGAGCCTGTGTTCATGTGTTTGGTTCCCTCTTTGGAGGGGGGAGGGTGTGGGATGAGATGTGTGTGCACAGCCCTGTCACCCTGGGCAGGGGGTGTCTCTGGGGTGCCCGCCCACTGATGCAGAAGGCCTTTCCTCTGTGACCAGGAGGGTAGGCTGCCTTATGACCCTGAGGAGTTGCAACATCGCCTCAGCTGTCACTTGCAGTCACAGCCCCGGAGAACTGGGAAGGACCTGCAAACCTGGGACTGTGCCTGGGGCAGCCCCCTCCCCTGGAGACTTGCGCTGGGCCTCCGACCACAGTGTCCTGGTTGGGCCTGGGCTCAGAATCTGGCAGGTGTGACCTTAGGCAAGTTTATAACTTCGGCTTCAGTGTCCTCATTTCCTTCAAAACAAAGACAAGAATAGTATCTATCTCACATGTAGCACATGATAACCACGATGGAAGTATTAGTTTCTCATCCTCATCATCCTCTCTGAAGCCATGGGACCTTGGGTGATCCCTTTTCAACTCTGGGCATCCGTTTCCCTCTGTGAAGTCAGGGGCTGGACCAGAGAACCCCTCAGGTCCCCGCACCCCCAGCCTCTGAAGCTCAGGCTCTGTGCTGCTCCTTAAGCAATGCAGGGCCCCGCCCAGGGAAAACCTCCCCCCGTTTCTCTGCCTCCCACGCTCAGGCCTGGAAGAGAATGGATGGAGGAATTTAATTTGTGTTGGTGTGCTTAGGGTAATGGCCACTTAGGGTCATGGTTAAAGCTTGGCTTTCCTCCTCTGAGACCTGGGCAGATAGCTTACCCGCTGTGCCTGTTCTCTCACCTATAAATTGGGGATAATATTCATACACAGTATAAAAAAATATTCACACACATTGTAATGGTGTGAATATTTTATTTAATTTTATGTGTCAACTTGGCTCAACCATATTTTATTTATTTTATTTAATTTCATTTTATTTAATTTTATGTGTCAACTTGGCTCAACCATGGTAAAGCATTATTCTCAACTAGAGGCCCAGTGCACGAAATTCATGCACTGGAGGGGGGGGTGTCCCTCAGCCCAGCCTGCACCCTCTCACAATCCGAGACTGCTGGCTCCCAACCGCTCACCTGCCTGCCAGCCTGATCACCCCCTAACCACTCCCCTGTCAGCCTGATCGACACGTAACTGCTCCCCTGCTGGCCCGATTGCCCCCAACTGCCCTCCCCTGCTGGCCTGGTTGCCCCCAACTGCCCTCCCCTGCTGGCCCAGTCGCCCCCATCTGCCCTCCCCTGCTGGCCCGGTTGCCCCCAACTGCCCTCCCCTGCTGGCCTGGTTGCCCCCAACTGCCCTCCCCTGCCAACCCGGTCGCCCCCAACTGCCCTCCCTTGCAGGCCTGGTTGCCCCCAACTGCCCTCCCCTGCCGGCCCAGTCGTCCCTAACTGCCCTCCCCTGCAGGCCTGGACCCCTCCCAACTTCCCTCCCCCGCCTGCAGGCCCAGTCGCCCCTAACTGCCCTCCCCTGCTGGCCATCTTGTGGTGGCCATCTTTGACCACATGGGGGGCAGCCATCTTGTGCGAGGGCATGAGGGTCAATTTGCATATTACCTCTTTATTATATAGGATGGTTCTATGAAGGTCGGTTTTGAATGAGAGTACTTTTAAATTGGTGGACTTTGAGCCCAGCCCGGTGTTGCTCAGTGGTTGAGCATCAGCCAATAAACCAGGAGGTCATGGTTTGATTCCTGGTCAGGGCTTATGCCTGGGTTGTGGACTTGGTCCCCTTTTAGGGGCATGCAGAAAGCAGCCAATCGGTGTTTCTCTCTCTTCATTGATGTTTCTGTTGCTCTCTCCCTCTCCTTTCCTCTCTCTGAAATCAATAAAAACTTATAAATCAGTGGACTTAGAGATTACCTTCTATAATGTGCGTTGGCCTCATCTGATCAGTTGAAGGCCTTAATAGAACAAGGACTGACCTCCCCTGAGCAAGAAGTCATTCTGCTGGCAGACTGCCTTTGTACTTGAGCTGCAACTCTTTCCTGAGTATTTAGCCTGCTAGCCTACCACATCGGATTTTGGACTCACCATGCCTCCACAATCATATATTATATGCATATCCTGTTCTATTTCTCTTAAGAAACTTGACTAATACAAACCTCATATGGTTATAATGAAGATTAGATAAATTTATATATATACTAGAGGCCCAGTGCACAAAATTCGTGCATGGGTAGGGTCCCTAGGCCTGGCCGGCGATCAGGGCTGATCTGTGGGGTGACAGACAGGGGGATCAGGGTGACAGGGGGCCCCCACTGGCACCCGCCTTGGCTGGCCTGGCGCTGCCTGCTCACCAGCCCCACCCTTGCGCCAACCGCCACCGCAGGTCGCCTCCTCTCTCTGCAGGGTAACTGGCAGGGCGATGGGGGGGCCCCCGCTGGCACCCACCTTGGCTGGCCTTGGGCCTGCAAGCTGGGGGCAGCTCCTGCATTGAGCGTCTGCCCCTTGGTGGTCAGTCAGTGCACGTCATAGCGACCGGTCGTTCCACTGTTTGGTTAATTTGCATATTAGGGTTTTATTATATAATATTATATGTGCTTAGAACACTGCCTGCAACCTGGAAAGCTCTCCCAAAGTGCTAGCTAGCTACTGTTATTATTTAATGAGCATTTACTGTGTGCTGGCAACTTTACAAATGTTTCCTCATTTGTTGCTCAGAATCACATTGCATAGTGGGTGGGTGGGTCGTATTCCCATTTTGCAAATGAGAAACTGAGGCTCTGAGAGGATGGCTGCCCAAAGTCTGTGGCAAAGTGAGGATTTGAGTCCAAGTGTAGGGTTCTACCCTGCTCTGTTGTGAAGCTCACGAAGCTTCCCAGGGTCACTTTGGCGAGGGATATTTGCACCGAGGAAATGGATGCTGTCATCACTTTCACATTTTAGACCCCAAAGCCCCAGCTCCTAGGAAGATCTCTAGGAGGGATCTCATTGAGCACAGATTTGAAGCCAGGCCTAGCGAGGGTGGAGTCAACAGGGAGAAAGTTCTGGACAGAACACAGCCTTGGGATGGAGGCAGGACCAGTGACCTTGAAAACAGCCTCAGATTTCTGCTCCTTCCTGCATCTTCCCCACCCCCCATCCACCCTGTTGCTCAAGCCCAACATCTAGAAGTCACCCTTGACTCCTCCCTTCCTCTCACCTGCCAGCCTGACCTCCAGATCCATTCAGTTCTCCCACCTCCACCACCAGCCCCTGTTGGAAAGCCTCTCATCTCTGCCTGCCCACCAGCTCCCTCCCTGGCCTCTCTGCTTCCACCCTTGTCCTTCTGCCCTTTTATCTACACCACAGCGAGAGTGAGCGCTTCAAACCTACACCAATTAATGAGCTTTTCTGCTTAAATGCCACCAAAGGCCTTCCCATCTTAACCAAAGTAAACTCCTTATCTCAGCCTACAGAGTCCTGTGTGCCCCCCCCACCCCCCGCCGCCATCCTGCCTTGGGCTCCGACCCTCTCCTCCTCTCCCCACCCCAGTCCCACTCCAGCACTCTTTGCTCAGCCATACCTTAAATACAGCGTTTGTTCTCTCCAATATGGCCTTTACATTTGCTGTTCCCTCTGCCTAAATGCTGTTCCCACATGGCTTCCAGTCTTCTTAAGATTTCTGCTTACTTGTCACCTGGGAGAAGCTGCCCCCATCCTCCACTGCCTAACTGCCCCCTCAACTCACCCTGCTTCTCCCCTGCACCTCACTGAGCACACTCTAATTACCTCTTGGGTTTGCTTTCTTTCTTTTCTTCCTTTATTTCTTTCCACCACCTTGAGAGTGAGGACCTTGCTGCAGGCCTCGCACCAGCTCTATGCCAGGTACTGTGTCAGGTGTTGAGGTTACAGGAATGTGTCTGCCTGCCTTCGAGGGGTTTGCAGTCTTCTATGGGCGGTGAGCTGTATTTACAAGAATGCATATTAGATGGAGGGATGGCATGGTTACCTGAGGAAGAGCATCCAGGCCAAGGGTACACACAGTGAGTGCAAAGGCCCTGGGGTGGGAGCATGCTGGCTTGCTCGAGACAAGGCAGGGAGGCTTGTGGCTGGGGTGGTAGGAAGTGAGAGCAGAGATGCAGCTGGGCGTGGGGAGAGCAGCACAGACCACCGGGGCCTTGCAGGCCATTTTAAGGATTCTGACTTCCACCATGAGATAAAGAGCCACTAAAGCAGGGGTGGGGAACCTTTTTTCTGCCAAGGACAATATGGATATGTATAACATCATTCATGGGCCATACAAAACTATCAACTGAAAAATTTGCCTGCTATATTTGATCAAACATGTAATTAACTCTCCCCTAATGCCTTGGCAGGGCCAGACCAAATGATTTCAAGGGCCTTCGCGGCCCAGGGGTTGGACATTCCCCATCCCTGCACGAAAGGGTCCTGAAGAGAGGGGGCTGTGACCTGACTTGGATCTTAGAAGCATTTTTCTAGCTGGTGACGAGACAGATGAGCGATGAGGATGCCAGCTGCAGTGGGCGGGGGGGGGGGGGGGGGGGGGGAAGGGGGGCTGGATTTGATGACGGTGTGGGCTGTGGGCGAGTTTTCCTGGGCGCTGGGAAGAGTCAGGTTGCCTGGGCTTCCAGTCTTAGTCCCACATGTTGCTGGTCATGTCACCTCGGCTCTGTTACCTCCCCTGTTCTCTTGTGTTGGGGTCAGGGGTCAACTAGAGAAACGGAACCAGGAGGAGCTATATCTGTATTCAGAGATTTCTGTAAGGATTTGACTGACTAGGCAAGTGTGAAATCCAAGGGCAGGCTGGGGTTGTGGTCCACAGGTGAAATTTCTTTTTTTTTTTTCTTTAGTGAAGCCCCAGCTCTGCCCTTAAGGCCTTCCAGCTGATTGGCTCAGCCCCTCCTACCAGCCCCCACTCCCCAATATCTAGATAATCTCACTGAAAGCAAAGTAATTATGGACTTGATCACATCTGCAAAATATCTTCCCCAGCAACACCTAGGTTAGTGTGTGGTTGAAAAACGGGGGACTGTAGCCTAGCCAAGTTGACAAGTTGACACACAAAACTAACGGTCACTCCTGTAAAATGAGGTCGTTATCAGAGCAGCTAGCTACCTGCAGGAAGGTGCAGAGGGTTCCAGGAGGTGATGCCATTAGAGGGCCTGTGCCTGGCAGTGGGAAGGGCCTGTTGCTGTTAGCTGTGATTGGCCTGAGGTGAGCGCTGCTCTGGGAGCTCGAATGGTGCTCTCAGCTCTACGTAGCGGCATTGTCCAGGGCCCATGACTGAGGAGTTCTGAGTTGCGCCACTAGGGGGCGCAGGAGGCCACGGATCCTGTGGAATCGACCTGGCCCTGAGGTTGTTGCTGGGCGAAGGACTGGTCCTCTTCCCAGCAGTTCTGTGAAGCTGCCGCTAGTTGACTAGTAAATGCAAATAAGGTTGCTCAAGAGTGCTGCAAGTTCGTTCTCTGGGGCAAGTATTGATGCTTCTCATGGAATCCTGTTTACTTTATACTTTTCGTTGGGATAATTGGTGAGTTCAGGCCAGCTTCCATTTTAGTGATCATAAAACCTGCATTATTATTATTGGACAGAATTAAGGAGATCAGCGTTCCTGTAGTTATATCAAGGAGAAGCATGTGTTACTTGGAGGTGAGAGTTAGGTTTGGGCATCAGACAGACAGGGTTTGAACCCCTTCTCTGCCATGCATTTGCTCTGTAACCTGGCAACTTACTTAACCCATGACCTTCATGCCCCCGTATGGAAAATGGGGGTACAAATTGTACCTGCCTCGATTAAATGCAAGGGTTGAATTAGCAGAGGGCCTGGCACATAGGGAGCTCCCGATAATAGTAGCTACCATTGTTGTTTTAGTTATCGATTGGGTTCTGGAAGGAGGAGAGAATTTGGTTTTATCTTTGATTTGAGAGTCAAGACCCACTTGAAGCATTTATTTCCGTCTGTGAGCCCTGGGCCTGGCCCAGAGGAGATGGACCTGGACTCAGCCATGGCAGAGTATGCTGTAGAATTAAGACCACGGACTCCAGAACCAAAATGCCTAGCTTCATGCCCTAGCTCTGGGAAAGTCCTTAACGTGCCGGTGCCTCAGTTTCCTCATCTGTGAAATGGGATAATGATAGCACTTCATCAGATTGCTTGAGGCTTGAAGACGAGTTAATCCATATGAAGTGTTACCTCCAACACTGTGCTTGGGTACAGTAAACACTCACTAAGGGTTAAGCTACTTTTATTTTGAATAGGAGGCGCACTTAGGTATCTGGCTCTCAACCAGGAGAGACCACTGGCTGTAGATTTGCCCTCTGCCATGAGTGACTCCTTGATCAGACAGGGGAAGGCAGAGTGTGCATTATCTCATAATGGCCAATAAGCCTACAATAACCCAGGCAGGTGGTCTTGCCGTGCCCCCCCCCCTCATTTATAGACCAGGAAAGGTAGGTTAACGAACTTGCCCAAGGTCACCTAGCCAAGTCGACAGGGGATTCGAACCCAGTCCTTCTAATCCAAACCTCTTTCTGTGATCCAAACCTCTTTCTGCTGAAATCTGTTCCTTCCTGAGCCAAGGCCTATAGGATCCCTAGGTGACCAGGACATGGGCTCTGAAGACCTCTAGCCGGCAGTTCCCAGTGGGAGGGACCCGCCCCAGAAAGAGCCCCCTGAGGTTTTAGAAGGACCCCCTTGGTCACAAGGGATTCCTAATTGGATAAAGGGTCTCTTTGCAAAGTATGACTAATATCCCCTTAATTTCTCTTTCTATGAATTTGGTTCCTAATGAAATAGATTTCCTGAAAGCAAAGACCCACCCACATGTACCGGCGACTATAGAAAGGTAGTTGGCCTTCTCCTTTTACCAATGAAGCAACTCAGAGAGGGGCTGCTGCCTGGCTAAGGAGAGGGGTGGGCAGAACCTGGGTCCTGCTCAGCGCACTCCCAGGAGCCCTGGGAGGAGGCGGAGGTGTGAGGGGGGCCATCGTGCAACAGAGAAAGCAGCTCTTCAGACCTCCTGTGTCTCCCCTTCCCCCGGAGGATGCCCAGGACACAGAGCAGAACCAGCTCTCTTGGCCCGGGGCCTGCCCTGCTCACCAGCCACGGAGGGAGACAGACGGACAGAGACAAAGCAGATGCAGCAGCCGCCACTCCCCCGTGTGCAGGGTTCCCTGAGGCTTCATTCCTCTTCAGCCGAGGCTGGTCCCTGGCCTCTTGGAGCTCACAGCTCAGCTGAGAAAGCAGGGCATTGTCAGGGATTCATTAGCGCACACAAGGCAGGATGGGTTGTGATCCTCAAGCTGCAGGAGTCACATAAAAGCGGGGGGGGGGGGCGGGGGGGGCTAGAGACGAGTCCTGGAGGAAGGGAGAGACTGAGATGAGCGAGGGGTGGGCAGGTGGGAGTGGGGGGGTCATGAGCAGGGACTTGGAGGCTGGATTGAGTTTGAGAAATTGAGGGAAGGAGAGGTGTCCAGTCTGGCAGGAGAGAAGGGCTAGGGAAGGTGTGGGGGGGCGGGGGGGGGGGAAGAGGAGCGGGGGGGGGGTGGTCGGCGCAGGAGATAAGTCTGGAAAGGAAGCCTTGGAGAGAGCATCATCAGGACTTTTCAAACTATTTCCCAAGGCAGGCCCGGGAGCCTGTGTGTCGGTGGGGGGTTCTTGTCTGCCCGAGCCACCCCTCCGCAGTGAGGAGGGCCCAGGCCGCTGAGCAGGGAGGGCCAGGATATTCCTGGCACCGTCCGACGGCCGGTGCCAAGAGCGGGCGTGTCTCGTGAAGGCATCGCCTCTGGCTCATCTCACCCGGGCTGGTGTTTTAAACAATTTTTAATTTTCATGGCTGCAGGTCCTCAGCCTGATGTCATCCCCGGAGTTCAAAGCCAACTAATTGGGAATGAAAGGAGGCTGATGGATGGGGCAGCTCCGCGGCCAGCCCACGTGGCAGTGATGCTCACGTGTGTGTGTCTGTGCCACAGCTCCCACAGCCAGCTCCACTGGTCTGGACACACGGGGCGGGGGCGGCGAGGAGAACGCTCCCAGGGTGGAGGCAGCTAGCGGGCAGCCTTGACGCTCAGCCCAGCTGAGTCTCTTTCTGCCCCCTCGCGCCGGCCACAGCTTCTGCAGGGAAAGCAGGCAGGTGGTCTGGCAGGGAACAGCCTGTGCAAAGCCTGGAGGTGTGCTTCAGCATCTCGCCAACCGACTACAGGCTCCCTGGCCCTGCCCACACCTGCTGAGCCAGCACCTCTGGGGGCGGTGCCAGGAAACAGCATTTTGACAGACTCCCCAGGGATTCAGAGATCAAGCCAGGGTGGACTTTTGGAGGGTCGTCCACGGGGTTGATGGCGGTGTTCGGGGTAGATGGGCGGTGAAGCGGCAGAAGGATCAGCGTCCTGGTGATGGACAGCGACTAGGTGGAACCTTGCAGATGCATTTGGTTACCGCCCACATTGGGGGGCTGGGCCAGCGTGGGACAGGGGGACCCGGCAGAGGACAGTGAACACTGGCCCAGCTTTTGGGGCCTTGGAGAATGGCTGTGGAAGGGGCCTGCCCAGCCACTGGCCTCCCGTCTCGCCTCATCAGAAGGCAGTGACAAGACTCCCATCTGCCTTCTATTTCCATCAGGTTTTCTTCTTGGGGGAGGACGCACCCACGTTGCGGTCCAGCAAAGACATGCTCCCCACCGCGGCCCGCGGCCAGAAAATAACTTGTTTCTCACTTCGGCTTTTGGTTTACAGACATGTGACAAAAGAGGCAACATTTCCAGTAACGACGGAGCCAGTGGAAAAAACAAAGATTTGGGGAAATGTGCATTACTTATTTTTTAGCACCTTTTTCTGATCTAAAGTTACTTTGTTTAGAAATAGAAATGTGGCGTGTGTAACTGCGT
This sequence comes from Cnephaeus nilssonii, assembly GCF_951640355.1. Taxonomy (NCBI): domain Eukaryota; kingdom Metazoa; phylum Chordata; class Mammalia; order Chiroptera; family Vespertilionidae; genus Cnephaeus; species Cnephaeus nilssonii. The sequence continues at coordinate 46,390,908 of NC_137087.1, read as the reverse complement.
TGGCCTGTGGCCTTTTTATAATTGGCCAGTTTCGAAACGTGGAGGCAAAGAAAAATTGTTTCCGAAGTTTCACTAACACGTAGACGTTTGCGGGGGGGAAAAGTGGTTTTCCCCAGTTCTTGCTGCTTTGCCCCCCTGGATCTTGTCATCGCCACGCGTGACCCCGTCAGCTGGCACAAAGATGGGTTCTGTTACTGGCAGACCTGGAGCCTTGTACCAAGAAGACTGGACCATGTCAGGAAGTCCCTTCACTTCTCTGTGCCCAGACGGAAGAGGCTCCACCTCTGCTCCTTCCGCAATGCTGCTCCTGGCTTGGGGCGGCGTGGCGGAGGGGCCCCGCAGGTTCTGGGGGCTGCCTTTCCCATTTTCCCAGGTCACCCCAGCTCGGCCCTGGAGCACCTTCGGCTCCGGAGTGTTGGATCTAGGTCAGGGTTGAGTACTGTTCCTGGCAGGAGGGTGAGGACCTTGTGATGACAGGCTAATGACAAGAGGCCAAACCCGGCCTCTCTTTGTACATTGGCAAAGGCCCCCCAAGGAAACGTGCACATTTTATTTTATTTTTTATTTTATTGATTTTTTTACAGAGAGGAAGAGAGAGGGATAGAGAGTTAGAAACATCAATGAGAGAGAAACATCGATCAGCTGCCTCCTGCATACCCCCCACTGGGGATGTGCCCGCAACCAAGGTACATGCCCTTGACCGGAATCGAACCTGGGACCCATCAGTCTGCAGGCCGACGCTCTATCCACTGAGCCAAACCGGCTAGGGCTAGGAAACGTGCACATTTTAATGCCCCTTGTCCCAGTTCTGTCTCCTGGTCGGTCCGCTCCCTGCCCTGCCCCCATTCCTCCCTGCAGCCTGGTGGCTCCAAGAGCACCTCCTTCCGTCCTCATTTGCATTTCATTTGCATCTGATTAGTGGGCCTCAGTTGCTCTCTCTGCTCTAAGCTCAATCAACACTAGTAGCAGCTCTCCTGGAGGAGGGGTGGGGGTGGGGGTCGTGAGGGGGTGGACGAACCCTCGAGGGCCGAATCGATAGGAACGAGTTTCTGAATGGACACTGGTACTAGGCGTCTTCTAGGCTTAGATGGTTCCTGCCAGGCCGCGAGCTGACCTCACTGCTCCGCCACGGCTGTCCTGTCGTGTAGACCTGCCCAGTGTGCATCTGAGCACTTCCTCCGCGCCAGGCCCTGCCGTGGGAGCTCAGGGACACTGGGGTGGATCCACGGAGGTCCTTGTCCTCAGGTCTCTGTCAGGCCGGGGAGGTGAGAAGGTGAACAGCAGTTATAATACGATGCCCTAGTGCTATGGTGGGGCTGGGGCAGAGGGAGAAGGAGGTTTGTCAAATGAGCCCCGGTTTGCGCAGGTTTTTATTTTGTTGGTTTTTTTAAAATATATTTTTATTGATTTCAGAGAGAGAAAGGGAGAGGATAGAGAGAGAGAAACATTAATGATGAGAGAGAATCATTGATCGGCTGCCTCCTGCCCATCCTCCACACTGGGGATCGAACCCACAATCCAGGCACGTGCCCTGACGGGGAAGCGAACCGTGACCTCCTGGTTCGTGCTCAACCACGGAGCCACACCGACCAGGCCGGCGGAGGGTTTTGAATGAGCCAGCCTGGAGAAGAGGGCGAGCCGCCGTGCAGAGGGCAGCTGGTCTGTACTCTCAGCATTAGCTGTCCGAGGGGCCGCTCTTCCAGACGGGGCTGAGGCGTGTCCTCTGCATCCCGAGCACCTACCGGTGGGGCTGTTGTGCAGGAGGCCACTCCTCCACTAGAGTTGTTGAAACTTTAAAAGTCTAAGTGTAAAATGAATACGTGTGCCGGGGTGGGAGAGAACTCGCCCCAAGACCCTTTCCTTATCATTAGGAGGACTCGCTTCTGTGGTCTCCTGGGGGATGTAGGTCCTTGCCTGGGAGAGGGGGGCTTAACTCCTGACTTAATGGTTCCCCAGTCAGGTGCCTGGCACTAGGAAGTGGTCATTGACTCCCTCACAGCCTGGTCTCCCTGAAGAAGGGTCGCCAGCCAGTGCGTTTCCCCAGTGGTTGATGGTCCGGAAATGACATCAGCCACAGAGAAGTGTCCCACCTTCCCTCTGTGCCGTGAGCCAGGGCCCTCTGAGCTCTGGGCCGTCTTCCTGCTTCTCTCCAGGTGGAGGCTCTGCATCAGCCAAAGGCCCTGCGCTGTCGTGCCAAAGGGTTAACTCTGGTTCTTGCGGGGAGCTCACACTCCTGACCCTCCCCTGTCCTCCAGGCCCCCCGCCCCTCCCGCCGCGGCCTTCTGGGCATAGCTCGGTCACGTGAGAGCCAGATGTGGGGATTTCCCACGTATTGACGTGCTTGTGTGTTTATGTGGCATCTGAGAGCTCAGGGGATTAGTCCTGGCCCTCACAGAGCAGGAGAGGGATGGGGGTGAGGAGAGGCCCAGGGGTACCCAGCGCACACCATGGGGGCTGCTCTGAGCCTGCTGAGCCCTGCTCCTACCAGACATTACAGATAAGTTAGTTGTTCTTGCTTAGACTCCTATTGCCTGCAACATCCATCTTCCCATAGACCATATTGGTTATAGATCATTTTTTAAAAATTTATTTTATTGATTTTTTACAGAGAGGAAGGGAGAGGGAGAGGGATACAGAGTTAGAAACATCAATGAGAGAGAAACATCAATCAGCTGCCTCCTGCACACCCCCCACTGGGGATGTGCCTGCAACCAAGGTACATGCCCCTGACCGGAATCGAACCTGGGACCCTTCAGTCCGCAGGCCGACGCTCTATCCACTGAGCCAAACCCGTTAGGGCTAGATAATTTTTTTAAGTGTCTTTAAAGGGCTTTACAGCAGATACTGGAGCCGGCAGTCTTCCAGGGATGTTCTGCCGGGTCCGGGTACCTGCCCGTGAGCACTCTGCCCAGCACAAGCTGGGCTCAGGGTCTTCGCCAGCCTAAGAAGGCCTGCATGTGGCTTAACAGGCAAACCTGGACTAGAGAGTGCAAGGTCCTGGTGCGAAGAATACCCCAGGGCAGCGGGGTAAGCCGGGCCTGTTTCCATGTGAAACCCTTGGGACCGAGCGCAATGAATGTGCATCCTCCCATGAGCCACTGAGGATTCATTGGGCACCACCTGCTGTGTTCAGGGTGCTGTGAGGATGCTGGCAGGGTTAAGACCCTGAAGGAACTTAAGATCTGGTTGGAGAGACTCTCAACAAATTTTGAATAAGCACCTACTATGCACCAGACACTTGCTAGGACTGTAGTGCTAACCAGACATTCTGGAGTCAATTGACACAGTCAGTGAGCAATTCAGAGATCCCGCTCAGGGCAAGATGAGGGAAGCTGGCAAACCTTGAAAACTGGGTCATCCCCAACTCTGGCCCTCACTCCCACCCCTGCCTGACTCCATTGAGGGCAGTGTCCAACCAGATGTCAGCTGAAGCATTGTGAGGCCTGCCCCAAAGTCAGGGTCCAGTTACAGATGCCAGGCCTCCAGGACTCGGCCCTCGTGCACCCCTACCCCACTCCAGCCCTAGTGTGCCCTCTGCTCAGTCTGGGCAGCCTCAGGGGGTGAGGAAGACCATGAGTGGCAGCTCTACCAGGGCCAGGAAGGTGGTTGAGGGAATCACGTTGCCTCCCCCAACCTGCATAACTCCTGACGCAGGCAGGAACACCTGGGAAAGTGTCTGTGATCGTGACTATCTGTGCCCTGTCTCCAAAGCTTGGAGACAGATGGTGGAGAGTCAGTTGGTCATAGCCAGGGCCCCCAAAATTGTGCACATGGTAGATGCTCATTAAATGGTTAGCAGCTGATCTATACTAATAAAAGGATAATATGCTAATTAGACCAGGTCGACCGGACATCTTCCGGTCGTCCTTCCGGACAAAGCCACAGTGGCAGGTGCCGAGGCAGAGGTGGTTAGGGGCAATCAGGCCAGCAGGGGAGCAGTTAGGGGTGATCAGGCTGGCAGGGGAGAGCATTTAGGGGTGATCAGGCAGGCAGGTGAGCAGTTAGGAGCCAGTGGTACCGGATTGTGAGAGGGATATCCGACTGCCGGTTTAGGCCCAATCCCGGCAGTTGGACATCCCCCGAGGGGTCCTGGATTGGAGGGTGCAGGCTGGACTGATGGACTCCCCCCCACCTCGTGCACAAATTTCGTGCACCAGGCCTCTAGTTCATTGATAATCTGATAGCAAGAGTCCAGTCTTGAGAACACAAGACATGCCACTTGCTGTGGCCCTGGGCTGGCCCTGCCAGGTCTGGGCCCGTTGCTGTTGACTCCATCACTCACTCCGGGCTCTCGTGGAGACAGCCAGGGAGGGAGACAGACTGCAGAGCTGGGGGCCTGCAGACCCAGCAGCTGCTCACTCCCATCCCGCTCCGCTGGCCCCCGTTCCTGCTGCTGCCTCGTCCCCACAGCTACGGGCTTTGCTAGGGGATAGCCCAGTCAGTGGGGGAGGACCACCAAGGCAGACGCTCCAGGGAGGGGGGTGGCTGGGATCCTGGAACTCTGAACAGAGTTGAGTTTGTCTCATCTCTGCACACCAACACCCGGCATGGGGAGAGGGGGGAACCTGAGAACTGAGGGGGAGGCTGCAACCCAAGGGGCTTGCTGTGGGGTCAGGCAGCAGCTGCTGGGAGCGGAGGCTCAGAACCTCTCCTGCCTTCCCACCCCGCACCCCTCGGTCCACCCACGCTGCCTCTGATTAACCACAGCACCTGTCTTGTCTTTAACCTGGAAGCTTCGGGTCTTTCCAGCAAATGGAGGGAGGGTGGCAGACCTGCCCACCACCTCCTGCCCACGTAGACCCTCTAGGCAACTGCAGTGCCCCCTGGGCTCCTTGGCCGCTCTGCCCTTACCCACTTAGGCTGGGCTGTCTCTGCTGTCTCAGCTGTGGCCTAGCCCGGGGCCAACGTGCCTTTGAACTTAGTCCCTAAGGGGCTGTGGAATGGCTGCAGGCCCAGCCCAGCCTCCACCCCACCCCATTCCCCACCTGAGCCCGGGAAACTGTTCTCTGACTGCAGAGCTGAGTGGCCGGAGGGTCAGCAGTGCATTCCTACCCCGGGCGGGGCTGCCCCCACGTGGACCCTGGTTTCTGGGAAAGGCAGCTCCTGGGGAAGGAGGCAGGCCCCTTCTTACTGAGAGCAAAACGAATAGGAATATGGCTGCATTGACAGAGAGAGGCCCAGCAGAAATAAATGAGCCTCCCTTGGCCAGTGGCCAGGGAGGATCCAGAGAATGTAGTTCCCTGTTTTGGGCCCCTTTGTTCCCAGCTCCCGGCCAGCCTGCCTGGGCTCAAGTCTGGGCCATCACTTCCTTGCTGTGGGGCCTTGGGAAAAAACCTTAACTTTCCTGGGCCCCGCTGTCTGCGTGTGTAAAATACAGATTGTTGTAAGGATTAAATTAGGTAGGGCTCATAAAATGTTTGGCACAGTGCCCAGCATGAGTGTTCAGAAAGTGGGAACTAGTATCATCGTTCTAGCCCCAGCCCTGCCACTCTCTTGCTGTGTGATCTTAGGCAAATGTCTCCCCCTCTCTGGTCCGGAGTCCCCACATGCTTCTTCCAGCCTTTGGGTTATCACCAAGAAGCCAGAGATTGGGGGGAGGAGAGGGGGAGGCGGAAAGAAGCCAGAGATGTTGGGAAAGGAACGACCTAGAGACAAACAATGGCCTGTCTTCCCATTTAGGATTGCCCTCTGTCTTTAAGATGATACCCACCAGAAATTTCAGCCCTACCGAATTTCTTCCTCAGGTCTTCCATTCATTTAGCTCAGAATTCTGTGTTGCAGCACCACCTATATTATTGATGGGGCCTCTTGTTTATAAACCATTAAAGATTTTAAATGGGAGACGTAAGAACATTAAACCAAGTGAGTGTGGGACCCTGTGGGACCGCCCAGGCTACACCTGCCTGAAGCAGATCCCACCTTGGAGGCTATGAGTGTAGGAGGCAGGGCCAGGGCCATGAGCTGCTGCTGTAACAACATTTTAAGCCCTCACCCCTCCAGTCCAAGGCCATGGCTTTTTCTTTTTTTTAAATCCTCACCCAAGGACGTGCTAGAGAGAAACATTGATGTGAGAGAGAAACATCGATCAGTTGCCTTCTGCACTTGCCCTGACCAGGCACTGAACCCGAAACCCAGGTATGTGCCCTGACCCAGAATTGAACCAGCAACCATTCCGTGTACGGGATGACGCTCAACCAACTGAGCCACTCCAGCCGCGCCATGGTTTTCATGTATTTATGACAAGCTGGAGGCTGCTGTTCACCCTGGAGCAAGCTGCATAGCACTGCCCACGTGAACGGTAGCTCACATGCCTTGTAGCTGTACACTTCCAGACTTCTACCCATGTAACTCTTTGTTTTAATATATTCTTACTAGAGGCCCGGTGCATGAAATTCGTGCACGGGTAGGGTCCCTAGGCCTGGCCTGCGATCAGGGCCTATCTTCCCCAGCTGCCAGCAGCTGGCCCCACCCCCTGCCACCTCAGCCGCCCTCTGTGTGTGGGGCAACTGGTGGGGCAATCAGGGCCCTGGCATCGCCCATGTCTACTGCCACCCACCCCTGGTTCCCCGTTCCCCATTGGTCAATCAGAGCCTGCTGGCCAGGGGGAGGGACCAAGAGGTTGGCTGGTAGGCCCCAATCAGGCGATCAGGGCCTGCGGGCTGGGGGCAGCTCCTACATTGAGCGTCTGCCCCCTGGTGGTCAGTGCGTGTCATAGCCGACCAGTTGTTCTGCTGTCTGGTCAATTTGCATATTACACTTTTATATATATATATACTTCAGAGAGGAAGGGAGAGGGAGAAAGAAATATCGATGAGAGAGAATCATCAATCGGCTGCCTCCTGCATGCCTCCCACTACTGGGGATCGAGCCCACAACCTGGGCATATGCCCTGACTGGGAGTTGAACCATGACCTCCTGGTTCATAGGTCGACTGAGTCACACTAGCTGAGCCCATGTAATTTTGATTGGAAGTCATGTTTGAACAATTGCTTGCTTGCTTTCTTAGCCATCTTAATAACACATTGTGGACCAGTAGTTTTATTGCTAGCTTTACCCAGTGGCCAGATAAGTTTCTATTGAATGAGTACAAAAAAACATTTTACATAAATGTTAAAGGCACGCTTTAAAATTAAATACCCATTGCATTTTGAAATTATTTATTACATGTTCTTACAAGCTAATATCATTTGAAGGTATGATACTTTGTAAAACACTGTGTAATATGAAGCAAGAATTCTTGTGATCTGTCTGCAATGTGTTAATCTGGGACATCCTTTTTCTGGATGGCATTCATTTCATTTTCACTCTGCTGCTCTGAGCATGATGACCTATTTCAGGGCCCTTAAAGTGAATATATCATGCAAATTAAGCTATTTCTTTGTAAATTACTTCTTTGTGAAGGACTTTTAGCCCTGTAGGGCTGTCGTAAAGATTTGAGCTATTGTATGCCCAATAGCAGTACAGAGAGAGAAAATACAGTTCGGTTGCCTTCTACACATGCCCTGTCTAGGGCCAGGGATCGAGCTTGCAACTCAGGAATCGAACCCGGGACCCTTCAGTCAGCAGGCTGATACTCTATCCACTGAGCCAAACCAGCTAGGGCCTGTTACCACCTTTAAATAACAGGGCTAGCAGCTGTCAGCCCCTAATCAGTCAATGGCCTAAAAGCAGTGGCTGAGTTTCCTGGTGGCCTAGTCAAAAAAAGGAAAAGAAACACCTGGGGTCTGTAGGAAACCTAATAAATCTAGCCCTGTGCAAAGTTTTAGCTGTACAAAAGGAGAGAAAAGACTAGAGTACAGCAGATATTTAGAAATCAGTTCAAGGCTGCAATGAGGTAAGAACAACAGAATTCCCACAGAGGGAGAGGTCTCGAGTGCTCAAGTACACTGAGATGTTGGTGGAGGAGAAGGGGGTGGGGGTGTATTCATTCCATTCGGGGGCCCCTGGCAGGGTCTCTGCTTCTCCTCCCCTCCCTGGAGCCCAGGGCGGGGGCTGTGTAAGCTGATAAGGAGGGTGACCCTGCCCTGGTCCCCTGAGCTCTTGGTTTGCTTTCATTCTCTGAGGAGTTTGTGCTGTTGGCTGTTCTCACTCCGGTCTCTCCCACCTGGGCTCTCAGCCCACTCTGGATTTATTAGTTTGGATGGGTGGAACTCGCTTGACACCAAGGAAGGAAGGATTCCTGGAAACATGGTTTGAGACTAGATTTGGGTAAATTGAACCCAATTCTCATTGCTCTGGAGTTACTCAAAGCTAAAAGGAACCTTATTATCCTCCTATATAATAAAAGGGTAATATGCAAATTGACTGAATGGCAGAACAACCGGTCGCTATGATGTGCACTGACCACCAGGGGGCAGATGCTCAATGCAGGAGTTGCCCCCTGGTGGTCAGTGCACTCCCATAGGGGGAGCGCTGCTCAACCACAAGCCAGGCTGATGGCTGGTGAGCCCCGCAGCGGTGGTGGGAGCCTCTAAGGATATCTGTCAGTTAGGCCGGGTTGAAGGGGACTTTCCTCCCCAGTGCACGAATGTCATGCACCGGGCCTGTAGTGAACCAATAAGAGTCTCTTTCCTAACTTATGGCTATGGGGGGTTTTTAATGCAGTGCTTGAGGGCGTGTGCGTCAGGGGGAAGCTTCCTTAACATCAGGGGCACCTGTAGGATGGTTCTTTGACTTCTCATAATCACCTGTACCTGCGAGAATCAGGTTCCGTATCTAAGTATTCTCAGGTATATTTGGCCAGGAGGTGCAGGCACTTAGTTTTCTCTGGGCCTAAGTTCTTCCTGGTCTTGCACGCCAAGAGTGGTGATTGTGGCAGAGATGTAAGAACTGGGGGATGGCAGCCGAGGGATCCTGTCTCCCAGGCACACACTCCTTTAGTCACCAGCTCTGCCCCTGTCGTCCACGCCCCTCTGTGTCCCCCTCCAAAACCTTTCACAGGCATTAGGCCGTATCACTTTTAAAACAGCTCTGCAAAGAAGACAAGGTCGTTATTTGCACCCTCCTGTTACAGAGGGAAAGGAGGCTCAGATATTTGCTCAGTGCCCAGAATCTCAGGGGGAAAAAGGCAGAGTAAGCACAAGGATCAAGATGAAAATAAATTCTTGCTCCAGTTCTCCGTCCTCTGCACCTCCGGGATTATTTGCTTTTTTCCTTGAGTTTCCATACATTGAGCATGTGCTCAAGTGGTTTTCCCTGGAACAGCAACCTGTTTCTCTGGAAAGACTCTTCCGCCGTGGTGCACGCGCACTGGGGAGACGAGCACGTTTCTGCGGGAAGAGTCTAGAACATCAGAGAAGTGCCTTGGAGACCCTGGGCCCAAATGGTTGGTTTCACAGATGTGAGCGTTGAGTCCCAGAGAAGTCAGGCCACTTGCCCAGGCCACTTTGCAGCTAGTTCTCAGCAAAATCAGTGGTGCAGCTTCCCAGTCTGATGTCCCCCGGTTTCCACCAGACTTCGTGACCCCGCTCTGTAGGGCCCTTGGTGCTGTCACCCGAGGAGAGGGAGGGAGAGACAACTGGGAGGGCAGGAAGCAGTTGGTTTGTGTCAGTCACAGCTGCTCATTTGGCCGCGCCTGCCTCTTGCTCCTTCACCCCATCTCGCTGTCTCCGTTTTCCCAGCCCCGAGCCAGCAACCTTGTCTGCCTCCTGGCTGGAGGGCCGGGGTTTGCGAGCCAGGGGTTCTCTGTTCATTGTAATGAGGCCGAGGGGGTCCTTCCCACCCTGGGAGACAGCTTGCTCGGGTGGGCTGGAGAGCAGGCACTCCAAAGGGGGGAAGGGGGGTTGGGAACCATGGAACTGGATTAATTCTGCGGATCCAGGGGACTGGGAAATAAATCATGTTTTAAAATGACTTTTTAAAAAAAAAAAATTAAATAAAAAGGAGAGGCTCATTTCTGGTTCGCTTCCCATTTTCCTTTGGAGAGAGAAGGAAAGACCTGGTTATGGGGATGGGGGGACATGGCATGAGCTCAGGCTGTACACTTATTAGGGGCTCAGTTTCCTGTCTATCTCCCCTGTCTGCTCAAATGCCCAAACCCCAAAGGCCTAGAAGGGTATAAGATCCTTTGAAATGATCCTTTTTCTTTTTACCTTTATTTCCTTGAGATGATTCTTGAAAAAATTTTCCTAGCAGCCAAGACCTTGTGGGCATTTAGTCTCTGTGGGCTGAGGGTCCCCACTTCTCTCTCTTAGGGTTTTGGGCCATTCCCCCTCTCTGACAGCCCTCATCTTCTGGCTTAGGGGTTGACAAACCGCTGCCCACAGGTCATGCCCAGCCCAACAGATGGCTTTGTCAATAAAGTTTTATTGGCACACTGCCCACTCACAGGGTTGAGTAATCGCGACAGAGACCACATGGCCCACAAAGCCTAAAACATTGATTCTCTGGCCCTTTACAGAAACAGTTTGTCAACTCCTATTCTGGCAGAACAGGCTCTCCAGGCCCAGGCCAAATCATTTCCCTTGGCTCACTGAAAGGGGTTAGCACTTCCCAAAAGGTTTCCTTCTGAAGATCCCGAAAGAAACCAAAAAAGGGAGGTGTGCCAAATAAGGCCAGCAGAGATGGAGAGAGATGTGGGGGTGGGACCGGCCTGGCCCGGCCTTGCTGGGGGGCAGCCCACCTGGGGCACGGCCACAGGAAGTGATAGCCCCAGCAAGATGTGGCGGCAGGCAACCAAGTCCCCATTCTGAACTCAGACCCACTTGGCCCACCCCACTTAAAGCCTCCGGCAGCCCAGGTGCATCTAGTCTGTCTCAGGCCTACTAGGGCGTGAAAGCAGGGCCAGCACAGCTCTTTCTGCCCCAGGAGGCTTCCCACTGCTAGGCCCCGTAGGAGGCTCTGGCCACAGGATGCTTGTCTCTGGGTGCACTCCCACAGAGTCTTTCCACCCCCCACTCCAACTGACCTGATGTCTGGGATTGCCTGAGGGGAGCCATCAAACAGGTGTCAGCATTTTCTTGGTGCATCCGGTCTGAGCACCGTCGGGGTCTTGTCCCCGTCCCCGCAGCTCCTGGAGTGTGCATCTCCTGGTGCCCCGGAGCTGAGTGAACCACGCTCAGGGGAGATGTGGCTGATGGTGGCTGGTCACTGAGCAGGGACTGTGTACTAGGCACTGTATGCTGAGCACTGACTGCCTATGACCTCCTTTAAGCCTCACGGCAACCCAGAAGGTAAATGTATTGTTTCATCTGGATTTTTACAAGTGAGGGAGCAGGTTCAGAGAGGTGGAGTGACTTCCTCAAAGGAGCAGAGCTGGATTTGAATCCGGACAGTCAGACTCCAGAGGCCTTGCTAACCCTCTCCACCGGAGCCCCACTCTGTTGGCTTACGGTAGGAACTGGCAGAGCCAGGCTTCCCAGGTCTAGGTGGGGGCCAGCCTGCACTCGGAAGGCGGCTTGCTGAGCAAGGACCAAGGGAGAGTTAGGCGTGTTAAATGGTGAGTGGCCAACTGATCACCTGAGGTCTGTGGCCCCACGAGAGATGGACACTGTATTAGCTGTGGGACTTCAGGCAAGTTATTTAACCTCTCTAGTTCATTTTTCCCACCAGCAAAATGGAGGGAAGACCGTGTGGTTGTAGGTTTGTTGTGAAAAACAAATGAGTTCTATACGTAAGTGCTCAGCACGATGCTTGGTGTACAATAATGCTGTGTAAACGTTTGCTGCTGTTATGACTATGACTAGAGGCCCGATGCACGAAATTCGTGCAAGAGTAGGCCTTCCTTCCCCCAGCTGCCGGCACCAGCTTCCTGCTGGCACCCTGGACCCGGGCTTCCCTCCAGCACCTGGGAACTGGGCTTCCCTCTGGCTGCTGGCAAGCACCTGGGACCCAGGCTTCCCTTGCAGCCTTGGCTTCGTCCGGAAGGTCCGTCCGGTCTAATTAGCATATTATGCTTTTATTATTATAGATTACTCTCTGTCACGGGGTCAGGCAGCAGTGCTGGCCAGTGCTGGTGGGCAGTACGAGGTTTCTATCTCAGTGTTTGTATGAGGGTGCACGTAAGGGTTTGTATCTCAACGTGCATCTCACCATTTCCTCCTCACTGTCCCCGCTGCAGCCAACGCTGTGCTCCTTGCAGCGATGGACAGTTCAGCAGAGGAAGCCCCAGCCGGAGAGTTCCCAGACCTGCTTCCATCTCTGGCTCTGCCGCTCTGTGCTTGTGGGAACTTGGGCTGGTTACTTCCCTGGTCCGAACTCCTTTTCCTTCCCTGTAAAATGGGGCGGAAAACGCATACCCACCTCAAGGGATGGTCGTGGGGAGTAAATGAGCCATTATACACCACGGTGGATGGTCCGTGTTTATTACATGTTGATTCGCTAGAAATGTTCACACCATTGGTTAGGCTAAGAGCTTCCTGCCTCATAATCTATATATATAAAAGCCTAAGCGACCAAACAACCGAACAACCAGTTGATCGGTAGCTATGACGTGCACTGACCACCAGGGGCAGACGCTCAATGCAGGAGCTGACCCCTGGTGGTCAGTGTGCTCCCACAGTGGGAGCGCCGCTCAGCGAGCTTACCGAGCAGCAGCGGCGGCAGGTGCAGTGGGGGCGGGATGAGCTAAGTGGTGCGGGATCCTACACCCCTCGGGTGTTGGCAGTCCAACATCCCCCAAGGGATCCCGGGTTGCGAGAGGGTGCAGGCCAGGATGAGAGACCCCACCGGTGCACGAATCCATGCACCAGGCCTTTAGTGTTATTATATCATGCCTCAGGATCTATGTTCTTGTAGGTGCTTTGACTTCGCTTCTCCCTCTTGGCAGGAGAAAACTTTTAACCTCATGTCACAGATGAGGAAACTGAGGCCCAGACTAGACATGGCTTCTGTGCCTAGAAATGGGCCCTCATCTCTTCTGGTCACTAAAGGTCCCTGTTCTGGATTGGAGTTGAGGTGTGAGCCTCTAAAATGAGGCATCCTCCCATTCTGCCAGGGCCTGTCTGTCTTCCTCAGGGGGTGGGCCTGGGGTTGGGGCAAGAGAAGACATCCAGGCCAGTGGTCGGCAAACTCATTAGTCAACAGAGCCAAATATCAACAGTACAACGATTGAAATTTTTTTTGAGAGCCAAATTTTTTAAACTTCAACTTCTAACACCACTTCTTCAAAATAGACTCGCCCAGGCCGTGGTATTTTGTGGAAGAGCCACACTCAAGAGGCCAAAGAGCCGCATGTGGCTCGCGAGCCGCAGTTTGCCGACCACGGATCCAGGCCAGTGGTGTGGTGCCCCAAGCCTAGAGACCGGCCTTGGGCTCCCCAACCCTGGTGTTTGAATTCCAGACTCAGGCCGCTGAGCCTGCTGGCCTGGTGAGGATCCTTGGAGCCACCCAGCCCTGTGGGGCCAGCCACCCACAGGGCCAAAGACAAAGGTCCAGGCTGCCTTCTCCAGGGCAGCAATAACCCAGCCCACGGGCCCTGTTCCAAGCAAGGATTGTGTGGGCTTCTCTATGCTCCAAAGGATGCCTGCGTTTCGGCAGACACCTCATTATCCCCATCCCAGCCGGCCTCTGCCTCTGTAATCACTCCGGCCGGCCCACGCCCAGCAGCCAGCCCAGGGCCAGGAAATCACTCCCCTCCCCTCCCCCGCCTTCCGCCAGCTGCTCTACGGGTGCCTGCAGCCACTCACCCGGTGGACCTCCTGCCTGCCTAACGGTTCTCTCTCCTCTGATTCTCTTCTCCCACTGCTGCCTGCTCTCGGGGACTCGGAAGTGTGGCTCTCCAGCTGGGCTGAGTCTCCCAAAAAGGACGTGACAGGTACTGCCCAGTGTGCATGCGAGTGCATGTGTGTGAACATGTGCGTCCCAGGCATCCGCGTGTGGGAGCCAGTGCTGCCGGCCCCTTGCCGCATGCTTCCCTGAGAGACGGAGCAGCCCTCTGTCGGTTCGCCCGGCATCCTCTCTGCCTCCTCCGCTGCCTAGACTCTGCCTGCCTTTCCACCCTGTTAGGTCTCAGGTCCGGCCTCGGAGGCTTCGGATGGGCAGCGACCACGTAGCTCCGTGATGCACTCTGGACCCAGAGTGTGTGGTTTGAACCCCAGCTCTGCTGCGTCCTGGGCTATGCTGCCTTGGCGGGGTTCTGTGACCGCCCGAAGTGGGTGCAGTGCCACCTCCTGGGGAGCCGGGCACACCGAGAGTGCCCCTACCATCACCTTCAACAGTTAGCTCAATTGGCCGTCCCTGTGAAATGGGCCAGCCCAGGGTTACTAATCTCACTCCAGGCAGCTCACCTGAGGCTGGAGCGGAAGCCTGGCTCCCGGTGGTCCGCACTGGAGAGCGCAGGGAGCTGCAGCAGCAAGTGGGGGCGTCCTGTGACCGAGGGGGAGGTCACAGCCCCTGGCCCCAGGAATGCAGGGCTTTCCAGGCTTCGGGCTACCTGGCCCAAGATGGCCCTCAGGCTTGGGCTGTGCCCTGTGTCTGTCCGGGCAGAGCTGGGCCAGGGGTCAGGCTTGCCTTTAGTTTTTGGTCTTACTGGATAGTGACAGGCAGAGGGTGAGATCCACCCCCCCAACCCCCCTTCCCCACCCCCGCTTCCTCAGCCCAAACCTGAGAGCAGAGGTTCAGGCTTGGAGATTGTGGAACAGGCAGAGGGGCAGAGGTCAGAGGGAGCTGGGCCAGCCCCAGGGGTCAGAGCCTCAGGTTCAGCCCCTCCCACCACAGCTGTGGGCAGGGAATAGGAGGTGGGCATCTGTGAGGGGGCCCAAGGGGAAGGCAGCAGTCAGGAGGACCCCTTGCCTGTCCCACGCCCCTTGCAGTCCTCCTCCTGGTGTTGCCTATGACGAGGGCCTGGGCCTGAGCTAATCACTGGGCTCCTGTCCCTTTTTCCCCTCTCCTCCAGCCAGTGAGCCCGAGCCCACTTGGCCCACAACAATACATTTTATTCACCAAACGTATAGCCTGGCCGCCCGAGGGCCTGTGGAGAAGCCGGCAGGCCGAGTCCAGCTGGGAGGTACCAGTGGTGAGGGGAGGGACTAGAGGGACCTTGGTGGGATGTCCAGGGTTTGGGGGGGCCTTGGAGAGTTTGGGGAGCCTGGGGTAGGGGCCATCACAAGGCTTGGCTTCTTAGGATGAGCCCAGCTGTTGGGAGAGAGAGGCTGTGGTGGGCGGGGAGTGGGGTGGGGAGACCAGCCAGACTGGAGTCCAGGGTCAGAGTCTTGGGTGAGTCGCCAGGTCTCTCTGGGCCTTGGTTTCCCCATCTGGAATGTTGGGGTGTTTGATGAGACAGAAAACTCAGCGGGAGGTAAGGTCTTCGGGTTGCTTCGCCTGGTATCCCCCAGAGTGGGCCTGGAGGCTCTGATCCGGTTCTACAGGGCCTGCTGCCTGCCAGGAGGCCAGTCTGAGAGGGTCAGGTTGCAGGGACACAGCCTCGGCCACCCTTCTTCCGGCCCCTGTGGCCCTTGCCCTGAGCTGCCTGCTGGTCCTGAGGCTGCAGAGGAACCTAACCCCCCCCTCCACCTCCCCCAATTTCCCACTTCTGTTTGCTTTATACACACTGTTTACAGTTTGCATAGGGCATTAACCCTGTCACCTTATACCATGCTCGGAGCAACCCCATGAGACAGGTACTGTTTCTGTTCCTGTTTACCGATGAGGAAGCTAAAGCTCAGAGAGGTTAAGTGTCCTCCCCAGGGTCACAGAGCTAGTAAGGGCAATGCAGGATTGGACCTCAGACCCTTAGATTCCAATCGTATGCTTTTGTGTCATAAATCTCAGGGAATTGTTGTGTCCAGTACCATGTTGTATGGCACCCGTCCTGGGGCATCTACTCTCAACAGAGAGACTTTTGTCTAAAGCACGAGGTCTGGTTGGGCCACAGTGTCACACAAAACATTCAGTGCAGGACAGGAGCAAGCCCTACGGAGAGAGCGATCAGGCGACTCCTGGAGGCAGAGATGGTTGGGGAGCATTGGGGTTGGTTGAAAGAAGGGCATTCCAGGCGGGGGGTGAGGGGCGGGGGGTGGGGGGCAGCTACAGCAAAGGCTTGGAAGGAAGAACCTGCATAGAACAGTGTGGCTGGCACAGAGCGATGCCCCAGGCATGTGTGTGGAATGATGAATGTTGCCTGGAACAGGGCGTTGTGTGTCAGGGAACTTGGGGAGCTCACATTGTCAAGAAAGACTGAACTCGAGCTTGGCCTTTCTTCTATAAGCCACGGGGACCCACTGGAGCAGGGGGTTGACTTGGCAAAAACCTTGTTAAGAAGTTTAAGTTGGCAGCCAAGACCGGGCAGGAGCCAGCGGTCCCTCCAGGTGGCAGTCGGAGGCGTGCAGATGTGAGGCAAGGGTAGGGCAGGGCTCTGGGGAAGGCACAGGGCCCATCCCTGGATGGGACTCTTACAAAGCCCCTTCCAACCCGGGAGGGGCTCTCCTCTCCAGAAGGGTCCACCCCTTCTCCAAGTCTCTGCCAAACCCTTTGCGTCTGAAGACAGGAGTCTCCCTCCACTGCCTCTCCTCCTCTCTGGGGCCAACCCCTTCAACCCCTCATTTTCCAGGCCTTGGTTGGGAGGAGATCCAGCCTCTGTGGGATGACATCACCCACCCACCCGCCTGCCGAGTAGTTTCTCATCTGGATACCTGCTCCCAGCTCACGCCCACCCGGGCAGCCCTGGGCAGGCAACACCCTGAGAGGCAGATGCCAGAGCGAGCACGCTGGGAGCCAGCATGCGCTGGGGGAGGGGAGGGGAGGGGAGGGCAGCCAGGAGCACAGAGTGTCTGTGTGTCCATCTGTCCATCCCCCAGCCTCTGGAGTAGCCTCCAAGAAGTGCCACTGCCTGTCTTGTGTGCTCTGGAACGTCTGGAGAACATTTCCTTACCCTTTCTACCTGTACCCCAGAGTGTCAGTCTTCAGGAAGCTCCGGCCAGTGTTCCAAGGGGCTGGGGGAAGGGGTATGAGGTTTTTCCCCTCTTCGAAATCTTGTCTCAGGTTTCCTTGGCTTCAATTAAAATGAGCTGATGTCTCTCCGTTCCCCAGCACCCCTGCTTGTCCTCCCTGGCAGCTTCCAACCCCTTGCTCCTCTGTGCCTTTTCTCCCTTCCACAGCTTAGTTGTCTAGTTTTCCCAAATTTCAGAAGCGAGGCCCTGCCTGGTGTGTCTGTATGGGCTCAAAACAAACCAGTAAGTCACTTTGTTCATCTGTCTGCCTGTCCGTTCATTTCATTCATTTCACAAACACTTACTGAGGGCCAGCCACCTAAGTGGACACTGCGGTCTGCTCAATAGATGCAGCAAGAATCACTGTCTTTATTAAGCACCGACTGTGTGCCAGGTGTCCGGGACAGGATGAGGCGGGCCTTTCCTTGGAAACCAGGGGTCAGGGTCTCTCTGGAGGCCAGGCACAGCGCAACAAGTTCAGAACACAAGCACCCAGTGTTAGGTGGGCTTGGGTTCAATCCCAGCCATATGACCTCAGGAACATTGCTTCGTCTCATGAGCCTCAGTCTGCCTGTGTGTGAAATGGGGCTGCAACAAGACCTGCCACGTAGGGTTGTTATGGGGATCAAATCAGACGGCGAGAGGATGCGGTTGGCACTTGGCACAGTGCTGCCCACGAGTGAGCACTAACGAGGCTCATGGTTAATCCTTGATGTGACCCAGGTGCTCTGGGATTTGGAAGCTCTCTCACCTGCTGCTGGGGAGCTCCTCTTCTGTATCTTGAGTTTACACCAACTGGAAAGGGAGCCCCTCTTTGCGATGGATGCTCTTAGCCACAGAAGCACTGGTGTCCCCAGGGGCCCGATGGGAGGTGGTCTCTGTCAGCACTGTGACCAGCACTGCCTCTGTCCTGCTGGCCGTGTCTGAGTGCAGAGCCAGGCTGGCCCTGCTGCCTCGCGGTTGGTTGCATTTCTGCCTGAAATACAATCCTGGCTTTGGAGGGGTTGCCTGGGTTAGGGTCCCTTCTGGGTCTCCATAGGGCTGAGCTGGAGCTGCAGGGTCCTGGGAGAAAACTGTCAGGGGCGATGGGTTTCTTTCCCTTTTGTTGCCCTCGGGTGGGTAGATCCTCGGCCACAAACGACCCAAGGATCTAAGCAGGGCTTCTCACCCCTGGCTGCCCATGAGAACCCAGGGGAAGGTGGGGTGTCTAAAATATACCCCAGACCAATGAAATCTGGGTCTCTGGGGGTGGGACCCAGGCATCTGTATTCTTTACAAGCTCCCGGGGCGGTTTTGCGAGACCAGGTCAAGGATCTTTGTGCTGGAAGAATGGGATGTCGGCAAACAGGAATCGGGCAGTTCTGTAATGGAGAGGGAAATGGGCTTGACCCTAAAACAGTGAATTTGGTTCTCTCTCCAGCAGCTGTGTGAGTGGGGACGCGCCTCTTGGCTTCTCTGGGTCTCTGGGTTGTCTTTTGCAAAATGGGAAGGTAAGGAGGGGGTTGTCAGGATAACTTGGGACGGCGTACGTGCCTGGCACAGGACGTTGGCAAGTGAGACTCCAGCACAGAGGGGACGTGGCTGCAGGCTGGAGCACCACGGGGGCCCGCGGAGCCTGGGAAGCCTCGCGGTGGGTGGTGTGAAGCGGCAGCCTCCCAGGTGCTAGGAATTCCTGTAGGTCCGGGAGGGCCTCCTGTGGGAGGCGGCCCGTGGGTCTCTGGTTTGTGGGTCCTTGGAGCTCCTTGTGGCACCTGATGTCTTAGGTGTTTTGTGCCCCCTCCACCCGAGTGACGGTGATGGTCACGGTGGAGCACAGAGCGGTGGCAGCAGCATGTCCACCTCCTGGTTCCGTGTTTGCTTAATGAGCGTTTGCTTAAGTGGCTGAGGAGGACAGAGAAGCTGCTGCTCGGGAGCCTGCCCTCCTGCTAAGCACCCCCACCTCTGACCCCCCTCGAGCTCCACGGAACTGCCAGGAGAGGGCCGCTGGAGGCTTCTAGGAGCCTGACCACACGCCCCACCGCTCAGAGGCTGAGGGAGACTGAGTCCGTCTCCCTGTGGCCAGTGGGCAGCAGCCCGGCCAGACCAGTGCCCCCTCTGGAAGCAGGTCTGGGAGAGCGGGCCTGAGGCTGGTCCGTGCGTGCCAGGCCCTGGGCTTGGTGGCAGCACCCTGGTGAGCCCCAGGGGTAGGCAAGGAGCCGAACTTAAGGAAAAGTTGGGGGGGGGGGGCGCGGGCTGGGCTGGCCTGCCGCTGGCTTTCTTCTTGGGTTTCAAGTAAACAGTCTCGGCCCTCCTCCCCCTCCCCTGCCTCCACCCCCGGCTCCTCATTCGATGGGTCTCATGTGTTTCTATTTAAGGGTTGCGAGTAAACCCCAGTGATTGGCGGCCTCAAACCCTCTTGACTTCTCGCCTGGGCCCGGGCTGCGGAGACCGTCTCTCCCGCTCTCTCCCTCTCCCTCCTGAGGGGAGGACTGCTGACTCTCTCTCTCTCTCTCTGGGTTTACAGGGGCCGGGGGAGAGGCAGGAGCCCTCCTCCTCGCCGTGCCTTTCTCTCTCTCTCCTCCGCTCCGGCTGCAGCCCTCATGGGCCGCCCACCCGCAGCCCTCCCCTCACGCCCCTGTCGCCCAGGGGTCTGGAGAGACCACGTCCGCCCCAGGCCTCTCCTCTGCCTCCCGCGTGCCGGGCTGTGACTAACTCCTCGCAGCAGCAGGCTTTCCCTCTGAGCTGCCTTGGCCTCCGTCTCTGCCTCTGTCTGTCTCTCTCCTGCCCCCACCCTCCCTCCGTCCCCTGGCTCCCCATGTCCCCCGGCCCCCGCGGTGCAGCGGGCCGGTGTGGGGCCTTGCTATATGGCCTGTCCTTGGGGCCCAGCGAGCTGCGAACCCTGGCTGCGGGCAGCCCCTCGGAGCGGCGCTGGCGACAGAGCAGCCTCCCCCGAGGCCGATGGACAGGGGGCGCCCCGGCCGCGGGGCCATGGCTGGCCGCTGGCTCACCGCGTGCTTTCTGCCCTCGCCAGGTGCCGACACCAGCGCCGAGCCCATGATCCTGGAACAGTACGTGGTGGTGTCCAACTATAAGAAGCAGGAGAACTCGGAGCTGAGCCTCCAGGCCGGGGAGGTGGTGGATGTCATCGAGAAGAACGAAAGCGGTGAGTGCCCCGGCCGGCCGCTCGGGGGGCCAGCCGGCTCCTCGGATGCACTGGACGGCTGGTTTTGTTCCCTTCCTCCTCCCCCACCGCTGCAGCTATACGTTATTTCCATCTGGCGGGGAGCGGGCTGAAGAGGCTGAAGTTTCCCCTGTTGGTTTGGGCTGCAGGCCAGCAGTTTGCCTGGTGGTGGAGGAATGTGTCCGCCGCTCGGGGTGATTAACCGGCTGTGTTAATGCAAGGCCGGGGTGGCAGCGTGGGTATAGCTATCCGCCCCGCGTTTCAGGTCCCCGTGTCCTCTGAGGTCCCTGGGGAGGGGAGCTCCCAGCTCAGGGGCACCCTACAGCAGCTTCCCCAGCTGGGGTCTTCCTAGAAGCCAGGGTCCAGGCAGGGGTGGGGGAAGGCAGGCCATGACGTCACTGTGGGTCCAGGGTCCTGGGCCCCTGGTGTGTTGTCTGAGGAAAGGCCAGGCCTGGGGGGGGGGGGGGGTTGGCTGGTGTCTGGGCAGTGAGCTGACTGCCCCCTGCCGAGCTGAAGGCTGCCAGGACCTGGGAAGAAGGCCCAGACGGGGGGATGAAGCCAGGTCCCGGGCCAGGGAGGGTCCTGCAGCAGCCGCCCTGTCACTGGGAGCTGAGGCTTTGTCTTGACGAGGGCTGCGCGGGGCGCGGCTGGTTCCAGGGTTCTCTCCGCGTGGACCAAGTGCCTCGGCGCCCTGAGCGGCAGGAGCCTCTGTAGGTGGAGAGAGGAGTCCAGTTTGAGCGCAGCCCCTGCTGGACCAGGGGCGACTCTGGCCCAGGACATTCCGCAGCCGCTTGCCCAGGGCCTGCGGGACTTGAATTGGTTCCTGGGGCGTGTTTTGCTTTCGGTTTGCTGTGAGGGAAGGCCCGTGCACAGGAGCCTCTCTGGGCTGTGTTTGGAGGATACTCCCAGAGGGGTGGGGCCTGTTCTCCTTTTCCTGTCCTGCTCACTTCCCTCCCAATATGTTGAGCTCTGAAAGGAAGGCAGACCCAAGGATGACTGTGCCCATCCTACAGATTAACTGACACCCAGGAAATCTGAGGGGAAGTGAGTCATCTGAGGTCAAAAGCAGAACAGAACAGGAATGTTCCTGGGCCCCTGGTTTCTAGGCTGGTGGGCAGCAAGTAGCCATGGAGATGCTAAGAAAATCCCAGCAGACCTCCTGGGGGAGGTGAGCTTAGGCTGTGATGCCAACGTCGGCCTGACTCATGACCCTCCTGGGTTTGGGGTCTTCGACGCCTGTTCCCCTCTCAGAGACCTCAGGCTCTACCTTTGTGCCTGGAGTCACCACCAAGGTAGATGGCAGCCGTGGTCCCCTCGGCAGAGCCACATCCTGAGTGTAAGGCCTGGGGCCTCACCCCATGTGCCCACACGGGTCCTCCTGCACAGCGTTGCCTTCAGCCTTTGTTCCGGTTTGTCTCCAGGCCTACCTCCCGCCCCCCCAGGAAGCTGCCTTGTCCCAGCCACCTGGCTCTGGGAACCCTCTGCACCCCACGCAGGGGAGCTCTGCTGGTGGAACTGGAGACACAGCTGGGGGGAGAGATGTTTGTTTTGGAGCTTGCTCCAAAGAAAGGCAGGCCCATTTCTCCGTATAAGGTCACGTCTGCTCAGGAGTCGAGTTCTGGCTTAGGGACCCTTCTGCCACCTCGCTGCCTTGGAGCAGCAGGAGGAGTGGGTACCAGCCGCTGGCCACGACTCCCTGATTCTCAGGGATGGTGTCCTCTGCCTTCCCATCACCTCTAGGACCCCGGGGCCCCATGGAGTCCTGCCTAGGAGTGGAGAAGGAAGTGCCTTGACAAAGTGGGGGTTCTGTGTTAGACCTGGGAAGGCCTAGAGGCACCTCCTCTTCTAAGGGGTGCAGATGGCTGTTTGAAGGAGGCTCAGGCAGCCTGACTCCCTAGAGCGGCCGAGTCTGGCACACAGACCCTCTGAGGGAGCTGCTGTCCCTGGAAGCCCACCACTTACTCCTGGCTGGGTAGCTTCCAGTCCCTTAATCCCTCTGGGCCTCAGTTGTCCCTTCTGTAAATTGGACGTAATCTGGTGACTGCTTGGGGCCAGGGCCTAGAGAAGGTGAGCTCCCTGAGCCCTCTCCCATGTCTGAACTCCGTGGCTGGGAGATTCCATAGGGCCCTGGGCGTCAGGTGGGAGAGCCTTCCGAAACGTGGCTTTTCCACTCCTCTGGGAGTTTTGTACCTTTATCCTTGGTGGAGACAGCTGCTCAGCAGCCGATGTTTACACAGGGACCTTGCAGTGCTGTGTTTACCATGTAAACCCACACTCTCTGTTGCCATAAAACCGGGAGGCCTGGCCCTGGCTGGATGGCTCAGTTGGTTGGAGCATCATCCCATACACCAAAAGGTTGTGGGTTCCATTTCCTGTCAGGGCACATGTCTAGGTTGTGGGTTCGATCCTCTGTCAGGACGCATATGGGAGGCAACCAATCAATGTTTCTCTCTCTCTCTCCTCCCTTCCTTTCTCTTCCTAAAATTCAGTGAAAGCATATCCTCGGGTGAGGATTGCGGGGGGGGGGGGGGGGGGGGGGGCGGAAGAGGGGGGAAGCCAGGCAGCCTGGACTGTAGACCAGCTTCACCAGAGAAACTGAGTGGGTGGAGGGGAGAAAGGAAGAGGGCCAAGCTACAGATCCTCTGGTGGGTGGTTTCCCAGATCAAGGGAGCTGAGCGTCTGATGGTGGGAGAGGGGAGGTGTGTTGTGCATCCTGCAAGCTGGTTTTGGAAGGAGTGGTGAGTAAGGCTTTTGAACTCAGGAACAAAGACCCAATTGTGATGCCTTTGACCTTGGGACTTGGTGGGTGTGTTGAGGCATTTCCACTTGAATTGCTGGGGCAGCAGTCCCAGTTAGCACCAGTCCTGCTCCCCAGGGCCTGGCCTTGCCCACTGGGAGCCAGGACTCTGCCTGTGTCCCCTTCTCGCTGGGCTGGAAGTCCCTTGACTAGAATGTCCATAGACGGATCCAGCCACCTCTGGTTTTGCCTGCTCCTCAGAGCCCTCTGCCTGGGACCTTAGCCACCAAGCATTTTGGAGGTGTGGTTGTGCCAGTGCTCTGTCATCCTATTGGTCTAAAGAGAGATGTGTCTGGAAGATAATCGAGAGTTAGTCAACAGTAAAAACCAGGTTTTGGGCCATGCACTTCACATGTATCATTTTACTGCAACATGGAAAGAACCCATGAAGTAGAAGGTACTTTAACCATTTCCTGGCTAAAGTAACGGGCTAAACGGGTGTCATTTTCCTAGAGTGCAATAGCTGAGATCTCTCCCCTCTACAGAGGATGTGGGCGGAGGGTGAGAGTGGGCCGATCCTGGGTAGGCTCCTCCCTGAGCTGCTGATGCTGCTGGTCAGGGAAAGACAAGGGCTGGTTGAGATGACCACCAGGCTCCTGGAATGTCACTGCGGAAGGATGCCCCTGTGTCCCTCCTTCCAGCATGGTGCTCATAGGTAGTGGAAATGCATGTTGTTAATTGTTTCTTTGAACTTGGGGATAAGCAACAGCCAAGAGGATGAGAGGAGGAGGATGTATACTCAGCCCTGAGGACAAGCCTATTCTAGGGAACAGAGGTGGACAGAAGTCAGAGACAGCCAAAGCGAGCCCTGAGTGGCGTCAGGGAAGACATTTTTGATCAAGCAGCGTGCCTGGGGCCCAGGCAGGGAAGGACTGTTTTTCTCCGTTGATCAACGGGGACAAATCTAGCAGAATGATTCGACGCCTTGGTTAGCTTTGCCAACCAGCAGGGCAGGCGTCCACCATTGTTGTCTTGTCTTTGGAAGGCCCTTCCTGCTTGACATAAACAGTGGTACCTGAGATGCTTCCTTTCTAGGACATTCTTACGCCTCAAAAGGCCACATTGGCTTCACCTTCCAGCAGGCATAATCTGGCCTGAGTTCTGGCAGAGGGGTGATGGCAAGGTCCCAGTTGCTCTGATTTCTGTGTTGAGCAAAAGCTTCATGCAACGTTCCAGGACTGTTTCTTTCTCAGGACTAGGGGCCAAGGGAGGATGTGGGAAAATGAGTCAACAGATGCTCATTCTTTTCCTGCCTCAGCTTTCCTTCTCTGCGTCTTTGCTTTTTCCCTGGCACCAGTGTGATAACACTGGGAGTTCTTAACTTCCTTGGAGAGCACATAGCGTCCCCCGCCCGACTCCCTCAGCGCCTGGCAGCTGGGCAGTGGCCCCACCCCTCACTGTCGCTGGTTGCCATCTGCGGGGCGATCAGTGGAGTGATCAGGCCCCACTCACACCCGCCTTGGCTTGGCGCCGCCTGCTCACCTGCTCCACCATCCCACTGCAGTCCTGCTCTCGTTGGGGCCCATCGGGGCCAGCAGCACCTCCACTGCCACCCGCTGCCAGCCACCATGTTCCACATCTACCCCTGGTGGTCAGCGTACATCATAGTAAGCGGTTGAATTCCCAGTCTCCTGGTCAAATGACCGCCCAAGGGGACAATTTGCATATTAGGCTTTTATTATATAGGATAATTGAAAAGATGCAGGAAAATCTCACCAAATATATCCCAGCCTCACGGGGACCAGGAATCAGAACGTCAACATGAGCCAAAGCAGCTACTCTTGTCTCTGTCTCTCTCAGGTACCATATAGATTTTAGGCCCAGCTTTGAACTCCTAACTACAGATCAGCCTTCCTTCTCTTCCTATTCACTCGTAACAGCAGCCTGTCCTCCTGCTGTTGGTTTGTCAGAACTGACTCTGTATGACTTTTCAGTGGTGATCACCACCACCAATTTACAATGACTTCTGCTTCTCCGAGTTCAAAATTTGATGTTTGAATCCGATTGGTTCCTGGCCAGCCAATGGATTGACAGACCTTAGATCAGGTGTCCAGTCCTGGGCCAATCAGCTGTGTCCAGGAGAAGTGCCATGGGGTATAAACACGACTTCCTAGCCAACTTCTTCAGTAGTGGGTGTTGGAAGGCAGGTTTTAAAGAAAGGAGATATAGAGGGGGTAAGGTACCCCCAAAACATGTTGGCTGCAACTATTTTGCTTGTTTTGTCACTGTGTGCGTAGTGGAGAGAACCAAGAATCAGGAGTTTGAATACTGGGTTTGTGTGCTGTAAGTTGGAATCACTTAATTTCTGTTTCTTCATAAGTATAAGGGGGCAGTGACACATACTACGTGGCCTTTAAAATAAAAAATATCTTTATCACTAGGACAAAAGAATAAGCTTTCTTCTCAGAGTGGTGTGCTTTAATGCTTATTTTGTATTGTCCAAAGATAACGCATTCTTCAGCCACGTGTTTTGTGAGCTGGAATCTTCTTAACGTTGAGGATGCATCTCTTCTGTTACTTAGGTATTCCTTTTCCTGAACATTGTTATGACTTGTTCTACATGGGCTTTTTGCAAGGGAGAAGTAGACCACATAGAGTATTCATTCATTTCACAATCCTCAAATACCTCCTTTATCCAAGGCCCTGTGTGGATCGGGTACACGCCCATCAGGTTCCTACTCTTATGGGACTTAGACTGTAATTGATGTGAGCATTTTGGGTACTGAAGGGATGGACAGTAACGTGAGGCGGAGGTAGTTTTGCACACCTTCTATTGCTTTAGGTGGACTTCTGCATATCTTCTATATCTTTTTGCTTAGTTTATGTGCTTACTAAGGAACCACTTGCTTGCTAATTCAGAATGCCAAGCTACCCCAGAAGGGAGATCCCAATAAAGACAAGATAGGCTGCTTCTAGACAGGCAGGTTGGTTGCAATCTGCATTGCAGATAAGTGAACTAACACCCTTAACTCTACAACAGCCTTTTAAGAGTCTGGTTCCAGTGAGCCAGCCCCGTTTGGATGTGGTGCCTGGCCCCCATGAGGTCCTGCTCAGCCATCAGAAGGCCTTGGTCTTTGACACCATTTCTTGTAAGTGCCACACATGGGTGTTCCTGCTATATCAGCTGAATTGGCAATTCCTGAGTCCATTCTGGTCCAAGAGTGTTTTTAGTGTGTACTTCTCATCCACTTCACGGAGCTGGCTGGAAGGGAAAGGGCCATAGAGCATACATACATCCAGGAGCAGGAGTTGGCATCCCAATCCAGCCCAGGTCCCCTTCACCCAGCTTTATTCACCCCAGGCTAGAGAGTGTTTTGAGGATGTGATTACAGCTAGCCTAGCAGTTAAAAATATGGGCTCCAATTTAGGTAAGCCTGGTTTAAATGTTGATTTTGCATTTCCTAGTAACCCTGGGAAAGTCACCTTGGTCCTCTAAACATCAGTTTTCTTTACCTGTAAAATGGGGATAATTGTACCCACAGCTGTAGGGTCGGTAGATGCTGATTCAAAAGGAAGTCAGTGCTTTGCGCAGGGTCCGGCTCATTCAGGGGGCTCAGTACATGATAGTCTCTGGTAAGACTGCTGGGCTGTGACCATGGGGCCCACAGCAGGCCAGTGTCTCCCAGGTGGCCATGGCTTTCCCACCAGCCAGGACACGGATCACACTCAGTGGTGTCAGTGGAGTCTCTCAGCCATGATGGTTTGTGAGGTGCGTAAGGCAAGCATGGAGCTTCCTGCAGGGCAGTGAAGCCAGGAGAGCATGCTGGGGACCAGTCGCACTCCTGCAGCCCTTGCTCAGGCAGCTGTCCTTGCCCCAGTCTAAGACAGAAGAAAGAGTTGGAGAGACAGAAGTCATGTTCTCATTGGTGACCCAGGAGCAGTACCCTTATGGGGTCAGGGGGCTTCATGCAGTGACACCCTCAGTGGCTTTGTTCACCCCAGTACTCTGAGGTACTGGGGGTGGGTATGTATAGAGGGTGGGAACTAGCATAGTTGGAAAAGGCTGGCTGGAGGTTGAGCTGGGACTTGGAGAGAGAGGAGGGTAGATAGGCAGAGAGGGGAGGGAATTCAGTCCCAGGGGAGTGGAGTGCTAGGTGGAGGCTGGGCTAGTTGGGGCTGAGACAGCAAGGCAGGTGTATAATTGCCTTGAGCAGGTGTGTGCCGATGGAGACGGTAGAAATTGGGCAGCAGTGCATGGGGCCGTGGAAAGCAGGGGCGCAGGGTGGGACCTGAGAATAGTGGTACTTTGAAGCCAGTGATCCTGCCCGCGGGAGGAAAGTGGCAGGTGAATGTGTGTCCCGGAACGGGAACTGGAAATCGCCAGGTCTTTCCTGTAGCCAGGTCTTCACCGGCTGCTGTTAGGGAGGTGTCCAAGGGCTTGTCAGCTCTGAGCGCTGCCAGCCACCTGCCTGGAGCCAGCTGCCAGGTGGCTGGGTGGGGCAGTGGACTCTGGGCACTCCCTCGGCCTCGTCTCCACCTGCTCAGGTTGGGCAAGTGGAATGGCTGGTCACTCTGACCTCACATTGACTTGGTGGACCTGTCCTGTCCCAAACTCTCCCAAGGCCATCTTCCGTGGACAGTCATTTCTGAGTAAAAAACCCGTGGTGCCGTGGTGACTTTGGGAACCCAGCTGAAGTGCCGGAGCGCTCATCCCAGCCTCAGCCCCAGGGCAATGCCCAGCTGCCTTCCCTTTTGGGGGAACCAAGAAGTTTGCCCTGAGTCTGTTCACAATCACCTCCAAAACACCACTTTCCTGGGTTTGAACACCAGGGGGCCAGTTGAACCACACACTGCTCAGACCCCAGCAAGGCCAGTCTCCAGGTGATCAGGCGTCCACTAAATCCATATTACGGTAGTTGAGTATGTGCCCGGCCAGGGCCAGAAGAGACCTTTGAACAATGCCCCACCCTCTCGGTGCTCCCAAGTGAACCAGGAAGATGGCAGTCGATTTTGAGAAACGCAGAGCAGGAGATAAACAGGGCGCTGACAGCAATTAAGCCAGGGAGAAGGGGATAGAGTGTGGCGAGGGAGGCCTCTCTGAGTGCACGGGGCTTGTGGGGTGGAGAGAGAACCAGAGGCCAGTTGGAGGATTCGAGGCCAGGTGGTACCAAGCCAAGGCATGTTGTTTAGGTGTGACAGCCACCGCACACCCGTGAGAGTCTGCAGTATAGCCAGCAGGTGACCTCACTCCCCACTCCAGACACACCTTAGCCCAGGTGCCCAGGGAGCAGGCAACACTGGAGACCTCTGTCCCCAGGAAAAATGACAGCTCTCACCACAAGGCTGAAGGGCAGGGAAGAGATCTCCCCGCGCAAGGTTTCCTCCACTCTTACGTAAGAGATTTCCACCCTGGCGTTGGCACTGTCAGGGAATTCTGGTTGAGAAATTGCCCCTTGTTCTGTCCCCAGATTATCCCTCAGCCTCGTGGTGTTCTACTCCTCAGCAGTTGGGTTTTCAGTAATCGCCCTGGTGGTGGCAGGGTTACCCGGGGTGATCGCCCTCGCCTCTATCAGCATCTTTTCAGATTCCATCACCTCATCCTCTACGTTCCCGGGGCTGACCTGTATTCCCTGGCCTCGCTGCGGGGGAACGGTCAGGGTGACCCAGTTAACCCAGTTGCCCCGAGCAGCCTGGTGGGAGCCAGTGTTCCCTGGGGCTCCCCATCCTGGGAGCTGAGCTGTCAAATCCCAGTAGGTGGAGGGAAGCTTCTGGCTCGTGTAACCCTCGAGTTCATTTCTGTGTACATTTGAAGTCTGCTACATGAAATTATTGGGGGGTTTTGTTTCATTTAATTGCCTCAGCCTCAGCATTTACATTTCCCTCCTTAGGCACCTCTCGGGCTCGTGCAAAAATGCATTTGCCTCCCCTAAGCTTTTATTGGACTGGATTGTGGGGCAGTGGCCCAGGCACCACGGGAGGTGAGAGAGAGCCAAACTCAGGGAAAGAGTCTGCCAAGGACTGGCCATAAAGCGAGCGAACCGCAAGTGGATCCGAGGCTGGTGTGCTCCGACTGCAAATCCCTCTCCCCTGTTATATCTGGCCCATCGGCACCGCCACGGTCCGCCCTTGGATCACCGTGTCCCAGAACCGTGTGTTTTAAGGAACGTTCTAAGCCCAGTGGCCTGAAGCCTGCATGCCTGTTTCCTTTCGCCTCCTGCTGGCGGGTCATCCGAGAGGTCAAGGCCACCTGGGGAGTGCCTGCTCATGCCAGATAGTAAGGGATTTGAGACTTTTTTCAAGGTGACGTCTTTCCAAATCAGAATATTTTGTTTTACAAGATATGCAACTGTAGTTTATAAAACATGTTAGTAAGAGGAAGGGCAGATGTTGACATTCCATCTTTCCGAGGCAGGAACTGAAGCCCAGCGTGGTTAAGTGACTTGCTTCAGGTTGTATAGCTGGGAGGTGGGGCATCGGCGTTCAGTACATGCTATGTATCCAGTGTTTGGAAATCTGAATGTTTAGAAATCTCTTCCTTGGCTTTGGAAGTAAACGCCAAACCCAAGAGTGTTCTGCTGTGTGGGTTCCCCAGGCCACAGAGAGTGGGGGGTAGAGGTCAGTCGTGCTGAAGCCCTGGCTGAGGTAGGAGAAAGGCGGAGGGTGGGTGAGAGGGAATAGGAAAGGGAAGGGGATCGTGCTGACTCGGGTTCCTGCAGAAGAGTTGCGTGAATGTTCCAGCGTTTGGCTCAGCCAGGTCTGTGGGCCCGGGCCGGACCTGATAGGTGGACGGGTAAGGGGCACATGTGATTTCCCCAGAGATTTGCTCACCAGACCCTGGAAGGCAGGGCTGAGGGTGTGAGGGCAGAGCCTGGGCTTTGCTGGTCAGGTCCCCAGCTCACAATGCCTTCCCCTTTGTCCAAATAAATAGACCTGTCCGGGCCCCCTCCCAACCCCACAGGCCCAAGGAGGAACTGCCATTCTGCCTCCTCCCCCTCCGCCACGTCTCAGCATCTCAGCCCTATCTGAGTGAGGTCCTGCACACAGGGACTGCTTCTATAGGGTGCAGTTTGCTCATTCAGTCAACACACACGGAGCCCCTACTGTGTGTTCTGTGGTGTGCCCAGCACTGGGGTGCAGCAGTTGACACAAACAGCTGCCCCTGTCTTCCCATCACTGGAGGTGGGCATCCCAGCGCTGTCTCCTACCTGCAGGATAAAGGCCCAGGTGCAGCCAGTCAGTCATTTTCACAGTGCACGACCACGTGCAAGGCGGAAAGCAAGTGGCTGAGTTGGGTGGTCAGGGAAGTCATGGGAAGAGGTGCGCCTTGAACAGGGAAGGCCCTGAAGGGGGAAGGTGCTGCGAGCTGAGCGAACCGGGATGACACACACAGAGGTGTGGAGGGGGGCGTGGACAAGCGTGACCCGGGAGCAGCTGGGGCTGCCTGAGAGGATGCTCACCCAGCAGTGAGCAGGCCGAGGGGCAGTGCGGAGGCCTGGAAGGGCCTCAGATGTCGGGTGGAGGAGAGCTGTCCCCGTCCTTCCTTGCCAAGCTGAGGGAGACATCTATGACCATCTGCCTGAGCCGCGCCTTTGTCAGAAATAACGGAGCCTGGAAAAGTGAAGCCCTTCGCCCAGTGTCCCATGGCGAGTTCATGGCAGCACCGTCACAGCTGCGGACTGGCTGCAGAGGTGGCCGTCTCTGAGGGCCGCTGGCTTCTCCCAGCACCATCAAAGCCTCACCGCCTGCTTGGGGTGGGGTGTACCCCAGCTTACCTCTGAGTGAGGCCCAGTCTCCCCCTGCTCCCAGGTGAGGGGAGGAGGGGAGCAGACGCCTCAGCTCCCCAACCTGGGCCCCTCAGCCTGGTGCTAAAGCTGGATCCTGGAGGCAGGCCCCAGACTTGGAGGCGCTTCCTGCATATTGTTCAGACAGACTCCCTTTTTCATACATGGTGACTTCCCCCTGTAAGGTCATCTCCAGAGGCCCCAGCCCGAGAAAGCAGACTCCCCCGGTTAGCAACGTCGCGTCTCAGAGCCAAGGTGGGGGCATCCCACTGGCTGGCTGTGGGTCTACCCCCAGACCTGAGGCTCCAGCCTCTTTTGTTCCGCCCTTCCCCCAGGAAGGCGGTGAGGTCGCTGTTGAGGTTGGCCAGACCTCCAGTCCCGGGGTTTCTGGACACTCTGTCTTTCTCATTTATCGTCTGTACTTCTAACGGACATCTTCTCAAGGCCCGGGCCTCCTCTCCACTCATCATGCCTCCAGTCTTTTTATTGTGACAGGATTTTGAGCGGCTGCCATCAGGATGCACCCACTGCAAGGCCGGGGTCTCCGGCCCTGCGCCAGGGCCCGCAATACTGGCTGCAGGCTTCTCCTGGGTATGGCCAAGTGACCTCCCTGTGCCTGGGAGGCTTTCTGCCAGTTCTGGCCACCCACTTCTTGCTCAAGCCTTGGGTCAAGGGATTGCCACTTGGCACTGGACTCATCTCAGTGGGCAGAGCGACAGTGTGCCCTTGTGGAAGGAATGCCAGGATTTTAGGAGGATCTTGGTCAATCTAGGTTCCAGGCTCAGCCACCCACTAACCAGGTGACCTCAGAAAAGCCACTTTGCCTCTCTGAGCATCAGCTTTCCTGCCCTGTAAGACCGAGGTGTGATTAGCAGTGAAGACATTGACCTTGGTCGCTTCCTAGATACCAAGCTCCTGCATCCCCCTGACCACCGTGCTTTTAGCCAGCTAAGAACCAGTCCTTTCATCCTCGCCGTGCTGGATCTCCTAAAACCCCCTCTCACCTCTGGGGCTCTGAGAAAGAGCCGGTTTCAGCTTAGAGCGAGCAGGCGAGGGGAATTTGACCATGTTGGCAAGCCTTCAGCCAGCTCTCCCGAGCAGCCAAATGGGTCACTGGCTGCAAACGTCCCTGGGTTTGTAATGATGATCACAGGGCTCGTGGGCTCCTGGACACCTTTGGAATGGGTTTTGTGAGGCCAAATGCTTTGCAGATTAAATTTCCGGAGAAAGAGCAGCTGAGAAGTAGTCTTGAGCTTTGCTAAGCCACTTCTGGGCTATGGCAGCAAAAGGGGTGTGTGTGTGTATGTGTGTGTGCGTGCGTGCGTGTGTGTGTGTGTGTGTGTGTGTGTGTGTGTGTGTGTAATAAAAGGGAGGGGTGTAGGCAAAAAAGGAAGATAGTCCAATCCCCAGCCTTCCTCTCTCCTTCAATTTGCATCAGCCAATGGGACGGCCGGTGCTGCTGTGTTGTCCAGGACGGTGCTGGTAGCAAGGAATATGATTAGTGTTGTGGAATTTCATGGTAGGGGTTGGGGGTGGTTTGTTTCCCCTCCCCCCCCCTTTTTTTAAATAAAGTAATGTTTTGAAGAGTTGCCCTGGAAAACTGCTGAAAGCAGAGAGGCTGACGGACGTTTTTGGTCATGTCAGACGAGGACAAGATTATCCAAGTGAGCAAGGGTGTCTCTCCCCGTCAGCGGCGCTGCAGGGTTCCAGGGATAAGCCTGCCAGAACGCAAGCAAGGGGCCGTAATCACAAACAGGCCGGGATCAGTTACAACCAGAAGTGTACTTTAGACTCTTGGCTTTGATGGGGAAGAATGCCGTTTCCCTTGCCCCTCCTCCATCCTTCTCAAGTTCAGTAAGATCTGTGAAAGCAATAGCGGCTGGGGCTTAAAGAGAGGCCCAAACTCAAGCCAGCCAGGGGTCTCAAAGCCCCCGCATGGTAGGGCTCCCCTGACCTCCACTGGGACTGGGAGTGGGGGTTGCCTGGCCTATTTGCTGTCCCCATTCCTCCTAGGGGTAAACCGGAGACGCCCGTTTTCCTAGAGTCTTTCTTGTCTACCTGGGGCCTCCTCACCTCCATCTTTTCTTGCCCACCAACCAAGAGTCCTGACCCTTCTGCATATTTAAGCTGGCATTTTTTTCTTCTTCGTGTTTGCCATGTACCTAGCACTGTGGGTTGGGGGGAGAAGGTCAAGTGGCTCAGCACATTCAAGGCATGCCCTTGAAAATGAAAAAAATAATGGGGCTCTTACCCCTCTTAACCCGGACACAGCCCTGGGAGAGCCCTGCTTCTCATCCCCCTCCTCACCTCAACCAGCACCTCCAAGGCAAGCATCAGATCAACACCTTCATGCCTGGGTGTAAATAACACCACTCCCCGGAGTACTGATACTGTGAGGGGCGTACTGCCCCCTGGCATGGGTAATGGGAGCAGGACCAGGTTTGGCAAATGCCTAGGCCTCCTTGCCAACAAAGCAAGGATTTTAACTGTTCCTTGGAGGAAAGGAAGGAAGTTGACTTCATCATGAGAGCTTTGCACGGGGAGCGTGAGCACCCAGAGCTCCTGCCTCAGCGCCTCCCTCATGAGTGTTTAACCCCATTCTTCCACTTCTGAGCCCAGCCCTGTGTCCCAGCCTCACTCCACAGCTGGGCACAAATTCGCCTCCTTAGTCTTCAAGGGCTTCCACTTTAAAAAACATATTTTTATTGATTTCAGAGAGGGAGAGAGAGGTAGAAATATCAACGATGAGAGAGAATCATTGATCGGCTGCCTCCTGCACACCCCCTACTGGGGGGATTGAGCCCGCAACCCGGGCATGTGCCCTTGACCAGGAATCAAACTGTGACCTCCTGGTTCATAGGTTGACGCTCAATCACTGAGCCACATTGACCAGGCCAGGGCTTCCACTTTTGATGGGGCCAGAGCGACTTGTCAGCACTGATGGGGCAGCTGGGAGGAGGATTCTGGACCCAGGGGCTTAGCTTGCCCTCCATACCCTCATCTCTCAAGGTCCAGGGGACCCACCACCAGAGGGCCGTTGGAGGAGAAACTTTATTCTAGAAGTGGTTTCAGGGTTGGGGGCCCTGGGTGGAGTCAGAGCCTGGGTGGGTGGGAACTCTGCTGCAGAGCCCAGGACAGAGTGGGGATGGAGATATCCATATTGCAGTTTAATGGACAGGCCAGAGCTGGGAGCTGGAGCCAATAACAATATTACTCACTTCTTGGGGAGTGAAGTTATGGCCCGTCATGGCCAAGGGCTGGAGCTCAGCTGGAGTGTCTTGGGCCTAACACTGCTGGTGCATATTTAAAGACGGGGAATCTTCAGGGCCCACCTTGACCTCTAGACATCTGTTGTCTTACTGTATTGAGGCCTCCCGCCTTAGAACCACTTCTAGAATGGAGTGTCTCCTCCCAAGGGCTAAGCCACGGTGGGATGACCCCAAGGAGCCTGGGAGGTGGGTATGTGGATGGCAGGCAAGATCAGTGACTTCCCAGATGCAAAGCCCATTTCTCTGGCATCAGGTACCAGGATCTTCCTAATGATCATAGTGTGGTGTTGATCAAAGGCTGGGCCTCATTCAGTGCAGAAAAAAACAAACCAAACCAACAACAAGTGTGTCGTCAGGAGCTGGAGATCAGGCATTCATTCAGTCCTCAGCCTTTGTCTCCTGCTGTGTGCCTACGCAAAGGCATGGAGCTAAACAGGGAAGACTTGATTCTCATGTTGTGGAGCTGACAGTCTCAGGGGAAGTAGACAATTACCTACTCTGACCTGGCTGAGGGGACTGTCGTTGTCAGGGACTGCGGTTGGCGGTATGTTTTGAGGCAGGGTGGGGATTCTCTGCAGACCACTCCACTTGGGGTGTCGGTAATGTGAGGCACCGGATATTGATAGGACAGAGATAGAAAGAGCTCCATCACTGATTGGTGTTTGTGGGTGTCCGTCACACTGCCTGACCGATTACTGTAACGGTGGCGAGTCTGGAATGAGGCACCTGGTCTTGGGGTGTATTGGGTGTGAGTGAGGCCTTTTCTCCTTGGAGTGGGATGGGACCTGTACCAGATCAGCTCCTGGGAACTAGGGAGGCCAGATGGTATCCAGAAAGGGAAATGGGGCAGGAAAAGCTCAGAGAGAGACCTACGCCTAACTCACCACAACCCGGCGGGGGCTTCGGGGTGGTTATTCAGGACCAGGGTATTCAGGGCTCAAGTTAAGCCCATTAGCTGATTTCTGGAGACTATTAATATTAGAAACTATGAGAAGGCAAGAAAGGAATTATTGAAGGGCCTGCTATGTATCAGACAGCAAGTCAAACAGCATCTTTCCTGTAATCACCACCGCTGCCCTATGAAGCACAAGCAGTATGCCTTCCATTTTACAGATGAGAAAGCCGAGGCCCTGAGAGTTCTTCCTCACGCACACGGCCGCCTCTGGTCCACCCTCTGCAGTTCCCTAGGCCCTGAGTGGGCCACCATGGCGGAGAAGCAGTTGAGGCAGCAGGTCTCTGGGACTGCCTGTTCATGAGCTCCCAGTTGTACCCACCAAAAAGGAGGACTTGATATTTCCAGTGTGAGGAGCCAGGGTACCAGGAGTCCCTGTGGAGGCCTGTGGCCAGTAGGGCTGCTTTGAATGAGCTTGGGGAGGGGCCGCTGGTCCCTCTGCATTCCTCCAAGAACCTCACCCAGGGTGTGGGCTTGTCCCTGGTGCTCGGCCTGGGGGACCTCCCTGAGCTTTGGCTTTTCATTCCTGTGAAGGGAGAGGCCCCAATGAAAATGGCCCAATCAGGTGTACGAGCAGACTGAGAGCTGGCTGATGGGAGTATTAGCTTACTGGGTGATCTCCGGCAAGTTACGCAATAAGCAACAAAACTGTCCTGGCCTCAGGTCCCTGTGCGCAAACTCCCCTCGGTGAGCTGTGAGTCAGAGGTACCTCCTGTGTTTGGGGGACTGGAGGAGAGACACTGCCCATGGGCTGAATAGCTGCACTGGATTCTAGCAGGGCAGGGGCCACGGGGCCAGGGCAGTGGGAGTCAAAGAGAATGCCCAGTGCTGACCCCAGAGCTGGACTCAAGAGATGCTGAGGCAGGAGGGACTGTGGTGTGGATGGAGAAGCTAGGGAAGGAGGAGGAAGCCTTGTGCTCATCTGTCAGTGTGTTTCATTTTCAACAACTTCTTACTGCGCCTTTTCTTTGTCTGAAACACGGAGCCAGGCTCAACAGGATGCCAAGATGAGCAAGACTTGGCCTTTGTCCTCAAAGAGCTCCCGGTCAAGCTAGGGCAACAGCTAAACCAAACCTAAGGTCCAGGTGCCAGGGAAGCACAGAGCAGGAGAGCAGAATCCCAGCTGCGGGGAGTCACAGGAACTCTGTGACGGTGGTGGCTTTGAAAGAGGAGGCCTGGGCACATTGTTGGATCTGAGAATCCATCTGAGCCTTGCTGAGTGTGCATAAAAGTTGAGATAAAGGGCATCCCTTCTCCCCCTCTCCCCACCTCCCCCGTGCCCTGACCCCATGAAAAGCTGTGTTCAAATCCCACTCTGCCACTGAGTAGCCAGTATATGGTCATTTTATTCCTCAGTTTCCATATCTATAAAATGGGGATAATATTTTTAAACCATGTGGCTATTGGGAACATTAACTGAAAGAAAGTATTTTCTCTTAATATACAAGGATGGGCCTATCATCCAGTCTGGGTAGTAAGTTGTATGCAGGGGGAAGT
This sequence comes from Cnephaeus nilssonii, assembly GCF_951640355.1. Classification (NCBI taxonomy): domain Eukaryota; kingdom Metazoa; phylum Chordata; class Mammalia; order Chiroptera; family Vespertilionidae; genus Cnephaeus; species Cnephaeus nilssonii. The sequence continues at coordinate 46,354,647 of NC_137087.1, read as the reverse complement.
TAGGAGTCCATCAGGTTCCTGAAGTTGCTCAGAATAGTAACCCTTCCAGCCCCATCTACCTCCAACCAGAGACTTTCCAAAGCACGTTCCCCACCGACTATCTCAGAGTAACTCTACAGGGACAAGCAGAAGCAACGGCATTTCAGAAAGGTCACTGGCGTGTACAAGGCCTCAGAGCCTGCTGGAGACACGCTTGGATTTGAACCCTGGGGCTGCATATTGTTAACCCGAGGCTCCTTCTGCAAGATTAGTGTTTCCCAGTGAGTGGGCCAGACAGGTGTCGGTGGGCACAGCATTAAATGGCCTTGAATCCCCTCATGAGAAGGTTGTTTTCTTTCCGTTCTCTCTCACTCCAGGCTGGGTCAAGGGGAAAGTCTCCATTTGGGGCTCTCGCGTGATTAACACTTGCTGATGGATGCTGTTTGTTTGTTTGGCCTAGCCCTAGAGAAAGTCTGGCCCCAGCCATAGTCTCTGGCCAGAATTTGCCTTAACATCATGTCACAAGTCCATGGCATTGTTGTTTCACTGTATCTACTTTACTAGTTATCTTCTATTTATGTCACAGGATACTGGTTTTCTATTGAGTGTAGCATAGGAAAACATCTTTCTGAAATATTTAAGGTTTTTTTGTTTGTTTGTTTGTTTAATATTTTTATTGATTTCAGAGAGAGGAAGGGAGAGGGAGAGAGAGATAGAAACATCAACAGTGAGAGAGAATCATTGATCAGCTGCCTCCTGCACACCCCATACTGGGGATGGAGCCCACATGTGCCCTGGGAATGAACCATGACCTGGCTCATAGGTCAATGCTCAACCACTGAGCCTTGCCGGCCGGGCTTAAGTTGTGTGTGTGTGTGTGTGTGTGTGTGTGTGTGTGTGTGTTTAATAAAAACGCTAGTACAGGTGCTACTTGGGTGGCTTACTTGGATATCTATAATGCCTGAGGTTTGGGAAACCAGTTACAGGACCCCAAGCAGGACATTCCAGGTGACCCTCCTTCTCCCACAAACCCCGGCCTAAGGTGACCAGTGGGTCCCACATGCCAACTGGGAAAGGAGCCTGGCCAGGCACCAGCAGCCGTGGCGGCTGCTCCCCACACCGCCGGGAGGGATCCACGTTGTCAGAGAGCTGTTGACGTCAGGCGGTGCAGGGTTTTGCAAGGCCTCTATTTAAAATTCCCCAGAAATTAAATAAGGAGGGTTAGGAGGGAGGAATGCCTAGACAAATTGTGGGGTGGGTCTGTTTTGTTTATGGAGATGGTCTTTCAAGTTGAAATCGCCCCCGTTTTATTTTTGCCCCAATTGAAGAGGGGCTGAACTCAGCTCGAGGGGAGGGGACGGTTGTCAGCCGAAGGCTTGTGTGGAAACCAACTTGACTCTGGGGCCAAGAAGTCTCTGTTTTTAGCAAAGAAAGAAACAGGGGAAAATATACCAAACTCATAGACGTGTACTTCTCAGGCTCTGGAGTAAGCTAATAGAAAAAGGTTAACTCTGTTATTCCAAATGACTGGTCGCAGCTACGGAGGGTCCCCTCAGCTCTTTTCTCCAGAATGGAAATATAAGGGACCCGACACAGTGCTGAGCACTCTCCATCCTTTTCTCTTCAATTTCTCATCACGGCCTGGTTAGTACGTGCCGTTTAATATCATCATCTCACTAATGAAGACACTTGAGCCTCTTTCTTGAACTGTTTTGAATGGCCAAGCATCATTCTAGTCCGAAGTCGGTTTCCTAAAAGCGTAGTGCACGCTGCACCATGGGACACGGGTGATTTCCGATGGTGCAGGGAAGCAGTGTTCCATACTTCTGCAGCACGCAGGGCGGAGAGTTTGTCCCGTGTCAGTGCTCTTCCAGGCCTTCTGATTGACCTCAGTTTGATGGTCAGCCATCTCTGACCCCTCTCTAATAAGTCTCCCTTTGTAGCAAAGAGGGAGCTGCCTACAGATGCAGCCGCTTCTGTGACTACCTTGCTTTGTTCTCTGTGATTTGATGGTTGGGGCCTGTGGTCCTAACTGTCTATTCATGGTGTCAATGTGGAGTTCCCTAAACCCGTGGTCGGCAAACTCATTAGTCAGCAGAGCCAAATATCAACAGTACCACGATTGAAATTTCTTTGGAGAGCCAAATTTTTTAAACGTAAACTTCTTCTAACGCCACTTCCTCAAAATAGACTCGCCCAGGCCGTGGTATTTTGTGGAAGAGTCACACTCACGGGGCCAAAGAGCCGCATGTGGCTCGCGAGCCGCGGTTTGCCGACCACGGCCCTAGACAAATTATTTTCTTGAAGTTAAAAAAAAAGGTGGATTGCTTTAAACATATACTTACTATGTGAGCCGCGGTATGCATAGTTCCAAGATACGGCAGAAGTCGTGCGTGGTGTGGAAACAGCTGAGGTTTGAGAAATGCTGATCTAAAGTCACTCTCTCCTGGCAAAGCTCCTGGATAATATATTGTGCCAGAAAACTCTGTCAGCCTGGGTGCCACTGCCTCGCCCTTCCATGCGGGCTCAGAGAATGGGAGGGAGGGGCAGCGTGGAGAAGGTACCTTTGGGGGAGGGGGGCAAGTAGGGGGAAGCCACTCCCATGACTCTCCCAAGAATCAGGTCTGCTTTGTAGACACTGATGGACGGAGGAGAAGCAGATGAAAGAACTGGCTTTCCGGCTCACCTGTCAGATGTGGACTTGGGGAACCTAATAGAAAGAACAAGCAGTGTCGGTCTCTTTCTGCAAAGGTACAAACAGCTGGCGTCGTTTTTAAGGGAAGCTGTGGGGATGTTGTACCAGGAGTCAGGCCCGGGCACTAACCCTGGTGCTGCCCCTTCTAGCCAAGTATTGGGTCAGTCACCCATCCAGGTGTTTCCTGAAGGAACCTAAGATTTCATAGACTTGGGACAACTTACTGGACTTACAGTCCCCCAAGCTCCAGGAACCCCCTCATCCTTGCTGCCAAGTCGGATTATCCATACAACCCGATGATGGCCCAGGACATGCACAGTTGACACCTGGGATGTTGGCAACCCCCATTTATTCCAAAAAGTTTGGGCAGTAAATTATAAGGTCACTATACTAAGTCGTGTCCTTCCGTCTCTCCATTTACTGCTTTTCATTACCATCTGGTCAGACCTTCTTTTTCGGCTCCTGATCCCGGCACACCTTCTGCTAAATGAGATGGCGCCACCCCACGGCGCCTCTGTCCTCATCCTGGGACTGATGGAAACATCCAATAGGCCGCGTTTCCAGGAGAGCCCCTGCTCTAGGTTGTAAGCAGTGTGTCGTCACACCCTCTTCGGATGCAGTCAGCCATCAGCTGCACATCTGTTGGTGCAGCCCTGCGGCCCCAGCGGGGTCATGAGAGCCCAAGGCCTGGATCGCTCAGCTATGACACACATCCCGGACCTGCCAGCAGTCCTCTCCTTATCAGCATCCAGGCCCCTTCCTTCCTGTGGTCTTTCTGTCCAGCACGGCCTTGGTAACTCTCTGCTCCAGGCTCTCCAGCCAGCCCTGGGGACCCAGGTGTCACTAGATCAGGACCAGCATGGAGGCTGCTGGTCTCTACTCTGGAATTCACCTTCTTCTTTGAAAACGAGGACCTTTGCCCGTTCTGTGTCCTCTGGCCTCGCTCCATATCTGTCTCCCAGGATTTCTCATGGCGGCCTGGCAGGCTCTTGTCAAGTGCTCTCCGACCTTTTCTCACGGCCAGCCGATGAGAGCTCGTGGAGGGGGCCCATCAACGCTCCCTCCCTCTCTGCCCTGGGCCTGTTTGCCACCACCCTCCCGGTCAGCGCTTTCCTGTCTGACCGCCCCTCTTCTGCCAGAAAGCCCCCAGCCCCGGACAGGGGTCCAGCAGACCCCCTTCCCCTGGGTTGGCCTCACAGCACAGCCCTCTCCGTGTCTTTCGGCTTCCCTCTCTCTTACTCCTCCTCTTGCCCGGACCATCAGGGGAGATGCCCTTTTTGTCACGCTGAGCATTTCTTCAGGGGCTGACTTATAGGACTTGAACCTTTCTGGTGTGATCCGTAGAGCTCCACCCCTCCTGTCTCTGTACTTCCTTCACAAGGTCCGATCACCTGCCCCCATCTCCCCTGGTCTATCGTCCAGCGCCTCACCCTGTGTGACCACATCTCACCCACCATTTGCATCTTTTACAGTCATGGTGGAAAATACCATTTTGCATCTTCTCTCCATGCTGAGCCGCCTTCTGTTCAGGAATCTGTGGCAGCAGCTGACACCTCCGCACCCTGCTTTATAATGGGGTGGGGGGAGGACAGTGGCGTTGAGGTGCATGCCCCACTCCCTTTCATCTGGAAAAATCCCCACCATGAAGCATCGTGCGATTACTGGGTTGGACCACATGTACTCCCACCACTCTGCCCGTCCTGTTCTTCCCACCAGAATGCCCTCTCCCCTCCCCAGTCATTGAGGGTCACTGAAGTCTTAGCTCCTTCTTTAAAATAACCGTGGGGTACACTTAAACTTTAATAAGAGCCCTTTGGTGTGCCTTCCCGGGATCCAGGCACCATTCAGAACGCTTGTTAATCCCCCGCCCCACCCAAGGACTTTTCCCCCATTGAGTTTTAGAGAGAGTGGAAGGGAGGGAGGGGGAGAGAAACATTGATGTGAGAGAGACTGGTTGCCTTCCGCACATGCCCCGACTGGGGCCAGGGAATGAACCTGCAACCCGGGAATCGAACCCAAGACCCTTTGGTGCACAGGCTGATGCTCTACCACTGAGCCACATCAGCCAGGACAAAACCATGATGCTCAACCTGTTGTTTTATCCTGTGCCCCCTCTCTGCCTGCAAATGCTCATTAGCCAGGCCTTCTCCTGGGTGCCTCACCCATGGCCTCAGCCTGCCCAGACCCAGCCCTGGGCTTCTGGGCCTGTCCAGTGAGATGGGTAGGCTGGAGCGAGGTTGGGGGAGGGGTGGCAGCGGCCCAGTTTTGCTGTCTTCTTGCCATGGACTCCACAGAGCCTTCCAGACTGTGACGTAGCAGCCTGTGCTAATGGTCTTGGAATCCAGGCCTCAGGCGCCTAGGGAAGGTTCTGGGGTCTTGGTGGCCTGAGAGCCCCGTCTGGGGGAAGGCGAGGCCCTGAGCAATAGGGAGGGGGTAGATGCCAGAGGTGGGACCAGAAAAACAAGTCAGGCAGGAAGGCAGGGGACTGTGGGGTGTATCGGGAGAGACGGGGGAGCCTCTCACCCATTCCTGTTTGCTTTGGACCATGGAGGCCGCATGCTGTGACCTGGAGTGTGTCTTGGCAAGAGTCTCAGTGACAGAGCCTCTGACCAGGGGAGGCCTGGCCGAGGGTGGGCCGCCTTTCGTTGTTCTTAAAGGCACAGCATGCCATGGGCAGCCCTCACATCCAGTGTCTCTGGGGCCCTCTCAGATAGAAGCCTTAAGGTCATGGGAAAGGGGTCGCTGGGTCCAGGGCAGAAGCAGTCCTTTGGAGCCCAGCCTTGTACCACGTGTGTGGTGTGGTCAGGTGGGCAGCACTGGTGACATGTACCTGGCCAGGTCCCCTTCGGCCCCCTTCTTCCTCCCAGCATCTCCCTACTTCCGCCATTTTGGTACAAATTCTCACCCCATCCTCTCCTCCAAACCGCTCCAAGGAGAGAACCTGGGAGTCCTGACTGAGTCTCTGTAGTGCCCCTTGCCTGGCACAGGGCCTGTGGGAATGCCTAGACATATCCCCTCCCAGAGGGCCCAAACCTGAGACAAAGCAAGGCAGACCTCATGCATGGAGGCAGGTGTTTGAGGCCTGGGACTGTGCCTCTACTTGTTCTAGCTCCATCTCCCACCTCCCCCACCCGGACACCAAAACCCTTCTCAGGGGCCTGGGCAGGCAGTAGCCCCCACGGGGCTCCGCTCGGATTGACCAGTGTCAGACCGCATGAGGGAGGACCGGGCGGAAAGGAAAAGCGAGGTGGGAAGTCCCCTGAAGGCTGCCGAGTTCTCCCAAACTCCCATCCTGCCCGATATCCTCTGGGTTGGCACTCGGGGCTGTGGGCAGAAGCGGCTCTCTCCTGCTGGCCTCAGTGCCAGGGCCCAGGCTGTGGTTGCACCTTCCCGGGTGCCCCCCAGGGAGATGGGGAAGGAGCGCCTGAGCCCTGACTGTGAGTCTCTGCAGCGCCCCTGGCCTGGCACAGGGCCTGGCAGGCACCAGGTGCTCAGTAAATACGCAGTTACTGAGAACACTCTAAGTCCCTGAATGCCAGGGTACTCTGTAGACAGATCATACTGTCCTGGTTTGGTGAGGCTCGAGGAGGACCAGTGACCTGTTCTAGGTCACCCAGCTAGCGCGTGTGGTGAAGCCAGGATCCCAACTGAGGTCTGTCTCGGAGGAGGGGCTAAGAAGTGCCCTGGGGTGAGCAGGGCCCAGAGGTGGGGGAGAGTCAGGGGAGGCCTGTAAGGACAAAGGGGGGGTGGGATTTTGGAGGGAGAGGAAGGGCAGGGTCCCCCTCCCCCACCAGTTCTTTGTCCTGGGCTGAGCTGTGACCTCAGAAGCCTTTATTAACGTCCTAATTGTGTGCAGCTGGTCTCCTCTGGCCCTAATGAGCTCATTATCCTCTCTCATTAAGGAGACCATTGTGGCCTGGTCACCCTGGGGACAGCAATGGCCTGGGAGTACCCATCACTTCCTGCTGCCCGGACCCAGAGGGTTCAGCCCTCTTTCAGAGAAACTAAGACCCCCCAGCCCCTGTCTGCACCCCTCACCCAGGTCATTCATTCATTCTCTCTCTCTCTCTCATTCATATATACACTGAGTTTCTAGATTATTATGATCTCTGAACGCATAATAATCTGGCCACTCAGTGTATATCCTCCTATATAATAAAAGGCTAATATGCAAATTGTCCCCTCGACCAGGAGACCAACCGCCCATGTCCCCTCCCCCTGGCCAGGCTGGCCGGACCCCACCCATGCACAAATTCATGCACCGGGCCTCTACTATATATATAACATTCCCATCCCTCTCCCCAATGCCAGCACTGGGAAGCCCTAATCAGAATCAATTAGAGAGAACTTTGACAGCCCAAACAGCTGAAGTTTATGCTCAGCTTGGAAAGAGAGAGGGTCTAGCTTCTGGGCCTGCGCTTTTTCTCCTGGGGATGAGGGTTCTCTCTTCCCTACCTAGATGGGTGCCCCCCCTCCCCCGCCCTGAGCTGGAGGTGCTGGTCAGGTTACCCCAGTGTGGCCTTCTCCTTCCCTTGGCCCCTGCCGCTGAGAAGTGCGCTTACTGAGGCCCGGAGAGCAGGGCTGGCTGCTGCGACAGGTGATGTTGCTGTTCTTTCTGGGCCTCTGCTTCCTGGAAAGGGCTGGGCCCTGGCCTGGCAGCCAACCTGGCTGAGTGACTTCCTTCTCCTGGCACTGCGGAGACATGGCCCTCACAGGGCAGAAGCCAGAAGGAGGCAGCCCTCGGGGTTGGCCAGTTTGCGATTCTCCCAGATGACTTTCCCAGTCTAAGGCTTAGCCCAGAGATCAGGCCCAGACCCCACAATGAAGGTGTCTCCTGCGTGTCCAGTGTGTGTGGCTCCTCTCTCAGATTCCCTTACAGCAGTTTCCCATTCAGAGGGATGGACATAGTACCCCCTCCCTATCCTGCCCTGTCTGAGGGTGGTATCTCAGCATAAAGGCAGTCCAGGTGGGTAGACCTGCGTAGACCTGCGTGGGCATTGCTGCCAGGCCAGGGTGCAGGGCTGTGCTAAGGGGTTTCCCAACAAACTCAGCCCCTACCATCCTGCTCTACAAAATCCCCCCCCCCAAAAAAAAGAGCATATTCCCCTTCCACCTAGAAACCAGGGTGACTTGTCAGGAAAAGGCTAGGTCTGGCAGCCAGTCAAGAACAGCCACCTCCATCTGGCCACAGGGGTGGCCACTCATCAGCTCAAAGCTAACTCCTTTAGTAGAACCTCGCTGAATTTCTTTCCCAAGAACGGAGGCTGGCAGGATACGAGGAAAGCTAGCAGAGGCCAGCTGGGAATTTGGACTCATCTTCCTGGGACATGAAAAGTGTAAGAGGTGGCTCAGGCTGGTCCCGGGGCATCCACAGAGCTGGCTACCTGGCCTCCCACATCCTGTGACTTGAGTCCTTCATTCAGCAAAGCTCATAGCTTTCCTGTAGTGGGCGCCTGCTGTGTGCCAGATCCCCTGCGTTGTTCTTTATCTCATCCAATCCTCATACTAGCCTGCAAGGTAGATGGTAGTCTTCCCATCTTACAGATAAAAACACCAAGGCTCAGAAAGGTTAAGTCGCTTTTCAGAGGCCACAGAGCATGGACGTGGCAGGGATGGATTCAGACTCAGGTCTTTGGCTCCAAAACTGTCCCTCAGGCTCCTCATCTGCCAGGCTGCTTCCTGCAAGCTCAGTTCTGCCCTAGAGACAAAGTAGACACCGATGGGACTTATAGTCTCAACAGGACTAATTCTCAGAGTGCACGAGCAGCTGTGAGTCGTGGGGTTGACACTCTGGACACTTGGGGTTTGAAGGTCGGTTCGGAAGGGCTTCCTGGAGGAGGTTAGGACAGGAGAGGGGAGGCTGCAGGACCTCTGTCTGGGGAACTGTGTGAACGGGAAGACAGGAGCCAGGCTGAGGATGGCTCTGAGACACATTGGGCAAGGAGGGAAATCCCAGGGACGTCTCCCCTTGGGCCCCACTTCCCACCACGCTTTGCTATCACGTATTGTATCAGCTGAGGCAAGAGCAAGCCATGTTGCAAAAGATAGTGCCGTCCATTCTTCTGGAGCCCCTGAAGGCAGCCCCACACTCCGTAGGTTAGAATGAATGCATGGGTGCATGCGTGCACCCACACACATACACGCACACACACAGTTCAGCTCACCAAGTCATACCGAGGTCTCCTGATATGGTCCTCAGGCACAGCCACCACCTGGCCACCCATGGGTGCTGACTCTCAGTCTAGGAGAACACCAAACCACCACCACCACGCTGATGGTCGTGCAAGGTTTTTGAGCTTCTCCTCTGTGTGAGGTCCCAAGCTAAGCTACTTGTATCCTTTATTCACTTCAGCAACCTCTGGAAGTAGGCTTCGTGAATTACTCTCATATCAGAAAGGGGACTCTGAGGCTCAGAGAGGTGTAGTAATTTGTCCATGATCACATGATTAGGAAGTAGCAAGCCAAGACCTGAATTTGAGTTGTTCTCCCCGCAGGCCCCTAAGTATTACCTTGCACACCCAGAGGACCCTCACCCAGACACACAGACACTCAGGTACACAAAGCACATGCCCAGTGACATGGACATACCCACTCACAGACAGGCACCAATATCCAGGAACACACGTTCTCCAGGAGCCACCTCTGCCCTCGTGGACACAGGAGATGTGTACCTTCTCCATTTTGGTTAAGAATATGGAACCTGGAGCCGGACTTCCTGGGTTTGAAGTCCAGCTCTGCTTCTTCCTAATTGGTATCTATCTCTGCCTCAGTTTCCGCATCTGTGAAGTGGGGATGCTGATGACAGTAACACTTATTTCACAAGATTCTTGAAGGTTAAATACAGTAACGTGTGTAAAATTAGTGCCTGGCACCTAGTGCTCTTCTCAGAATCTGACCATGATCATCAAATATAATAAATGCGCAGACACACCTTTGTTCCAGATGTACGTAGATATGAACATGGACATAACCTACCTCCCTGTCCTCAAAAATACATAGCCTTGTCCACACCTGCCCCTGCACACACTCTCAGCCTCCACAGGAGAGAGAACTCCACGTGCATTGGAGGTGAGCCTGGAAGCCCCACGGGGCTGGCTGGCACCTGAGTTCTCTTGGCCAGCTGGGCCACGCCCAGGGGTTCAGGCTCTAATTGCTCCTTGCTAGAGCCGCAGTGACTTTGGTCAGGAGCCCTGGTTGCAGCAATTGACGTCTGAGCTGCTGGCATCTGGGACAGGCCTGTCAGCAGCCGTGGGTGGGCGCAGCCCCAGGGAACCTCCCCCAGAAGCCCGGCGGTATGATTCATGCCAGGGTTCCCCGGAGGTCTGCATGGAGCTGGTGGACACCTCTGCCCATGTTCACTCATGCCCACCTGGGTGGTATTCGAACCTATCCATCTTTACTTGGTGAAGGTGCCCACAGCCAAGCCAGCAGCAAGTTCTCTGCCGGGCCTGATGCAGGACTGACTTGAGACTTAAAGACACACAGCCCAGCTCTGCTCTGGATTGCTTTGGAGTGTAAGAAGCCCAAGCCAGTGTTCTCAGGCAAGGTGGGCAGGGACCACCAGGCCTTGAGGATGATGAGGGTCTCAGCCCCAAGTCTTGGGGGTACAGCAGGAGAATAGGATCCTAAGTTGCTGCCTTGGGGTGGGGAGATGGTCACGGCCGCTGATAATGTGGCCCAGACTCCCCAGAAGCGTCTGGTGCAGCAAAATTTTGAGGTCGAAAGGTCTCAGATTGCCCTGGCACATCCATGGGGCACCCAGGCAGTGTGAGATGCAGAGCATCATGCCGCCCTGCCCATTAGGCACCTCAGCCACACATTTGGCCCCTCAGCAAGTCTCTGCCCAGCTCCCCCTGTGTGCCAGGCCTGTGCAGCAAAGGTGGGAGGCGAGCCAGACCTGCCCTGCCCCTGGGTTTCCCTGTGCCAACAAGTCCAAATCCATCTCTATCCCAGATTCCTGGCTTCTGGGGAAGGGAGGGAGCAGCATGTACATGGAAGGGTTCCCAAAGGGGAGGAGAGATGATGCCACCAGCAGGAACAAGGCCCAAATCCTGAGATTATGAGGTCCTTGGAGCCAGGGGCCAGTTCCCAAGGTGGCCCGGGTGAGTGGGAATTTGGGCAGGGACTGCTTACCTAAAGTGCCTCGGAGAGCTCCATCCTCATCTAGGGAGGTCTCTGCGAACAGTTGCCCAATGGACTTGACTCACTATGGTGGACCTTTGATCGTGAATCTTGGTGATTGCTGGGTAGGGATGGCATTAGTGGGGATTGTCTCAGTTCCAGTGAAGAAAACCTGCTCTGGCTTAGTTACACAGTACGGGAAGGTCATTGACTCATTGTAATTGGAAGTCCAGCGGGGTGTTCTAATTGTAAGATATCTAGAACCCAGAGGTCAAATGACGTTAATCAGAACGGATTTTCTCTACCTCTTGACTTTGCTGCTTCTGTTTTGACTTAACTCTCAGGCCATCTCTTCCCATAATACCCCTGCGATTCCTGGTTTATGTGTGACTTGGGGTTCAGATCACCAAACACCCATATCAGTTCCTGAACGAGCTCCTGAACCTTTACAATGTCCCGGGAGATGACAAGACCAGTCAGGAGACGATTGGCCAGATGTACCCACTCCTGTGGTCAAGGAGGCAGAGCCACGTGGCGGAAAGCCCTACAAGATGGCTCCCTGTTCTGTGACCTCCATGTGCGCTCTGTACAAGAACACCTGGGGCTGGTACTTCTTGGCAGAAACTGTTGGGGTTCCTGAAAGTGCTCCCCCAGAGGCTGAGAGAACAGGGAGGGCATACCAGACACAGCCCCTGCAAAGTCCATGGCTCCAGCTTCTTTGGAGGCTGTGTGAGCTGCAGCCACATCTTAAGGTCTGGGCCTCAGGGAGTGTGGCGATGCTGATCTAGGCAGCCCGCTCCGTGGCCCCATGAGTGGCGGGCCCAGAATGTGCAGGTGGCAGTGGAGCCCAGACCCCTCATCTATGGATTTTCCTTTTTCTTTTTTTTTTAAGACCATTTTTTTTAAAAGCAGTTTTAGGTTCACAGCAGAATTGAGCAGAAGGTCCAGAGGTACATGTCCGCACACATGCATAGACCCCCCAGGACCCATATCCCCATCAGTGTGGTCCATTGTCACTATTGGTGAGCATATATTGATGCATCCTAATCACCCAGATTGGGTTTACCTCAGGGTTCACTTGGTGCAGTACCTTCTGTGGTCATAGACAAGCACGTAGTGCCGAGCACCATCGTTAGGGTGTCATACAGATGTTAGGCCTCCGTGGCTTTGCGGAGCTGCACACACAGAGTTGTGGAACTCCTCACAAAGGGGGGCACAGTGGGCATTCAGGACTAGATCACGGGCTATTTGCCATCCCAGGCCTGTCACTCAGGGCAGTGAGGACCTAGTTGAAGACCTACAGTGACCCTGGGTTCCGAGCCCTGTGCAGTGGTGGGAATGTTTTCCTCTGAACCTCTCCATTCTCATCACAGCAGCCCTCAGGCAGCCTCCTCCACCTCCCAGTGCTAAGCCCAGCTGGGGACGCCTGGGAAGCCCCCAGTGTGCCCCCTCCTTGGGCAGCCACTCGCTGCTACAGGCAGTGACCGGGCCTCGGTGCTGCCCAGGTGAAGCCCTGGGTCTCTTGACAGGGAATGGTGCAGATTTGGAATTGGTGAGCTCTGTCCTGGGTAGGAAAGAAGTGGAGCCAGATTGCTTTGGGGGCAGGGTGGGATGGGGGCAAAGGCATCCTGTGAAGAGTACCTTCTAGGAAGGGAGGAAGGCATTTAACAGACTTCCAAGACCTGGGTGCTCAGAGTACTTTGCTCAGTCAGCGTTGGTTTGAGTGATGAATGAATGAATCAGTGCATGAAGAAAAAAAACGAATGAGCTTTTATCACTTGGCCATGACCGTCAAGGGTCACTCAAAGGTGCAGTGCCCACTTACTGTGACTGAAATGTCAACACACTTACGGGCAGCTGTAAGGCGCACAGATGTGGAAATGCCACTGACCCGTGATGGGGCAAGGGGAATAGTGACCCTTAGAAGGGATCTGTGAGGCGTTTATCCCTGGATACCTTAGAAGCAGAGAAAGTGTCCGAACTCCGGGCCACACCAGTGGTCCTACTTTACAGACCCTGAAAGGTCTCTGGGTTTGGCCTTTCCTGCAAGGTGACTTTCACGCATTGACATACCATTGTCTCAATATTTGAATTTTTTTCACCAAACTGTGGAAGTGTGCATCGCAGTCCATCGGGCCCTCTTCTCGGGGAGCGTGTTGGTCAGGCTCCTCGAGGCTGGACGTGGGCCAGGCATTTGCCGGGCACCTGGGTTGTCTTGGCTCTGTGCCTTCTTCTCCTCATCCAGGCGCTACCGCCTCTGCCATCCCTCTGGGTTCTCATGGCACTCTTCTCTCTCGTTCCCTCTGCAGGCTGGTGGTTCGTGAGCACCTCTGAGGAGCAGGGCTGGGTCCCTGCCACCTACCTGGAGGCCCAGAATGGTACTCGGGATGATTCAGACATCAACACCTCCAAGAGTGGGGAAGGTAAGAGCCTGCAGGTTGTGGGGGGTGGGTAATGAGGCAGGTTCTGGAAGCTGGCTGCCCCCGGGACCCCCAGGGATTGGTGCCCACCCCATTCCTGGCCCCAGGAATGAGCCCAACTCCTGGAGGCAGCTTTCCCACTCTTCTCCCTAAACCCATCAGAACCCCTGCAGAGAGCTGACCATGTTTCAGCCCCTCCTCTCTCGCTCCGACTCACAAGCTCACCTCCCATCCAGGCCTGTCCCTGCAGCCCCCATGTGGGGCTAAAAAATGAGAGGGGAAATTCCCGTGGGGTGTGGATCTCGGGGTTTGGCAACTTTGGAGCAGAGACTGAGAAGAAGAGTCTTGGGCTAGACCCCCAAAGTTCCCTATTCCCCAAGAAGCCCCAGGTTCCTCTGGGTCCCACAGAGACCCTCCTTTGCCTGCCCCCGCCCCACACAACTTCTGTGCGTGGGTTGTTCTGCTCAGAGGCCTCGGCTCTGGTGTCTGTTAGTCTAGCTGAGGGTGCGGACGGAGGGCAGGTCTGTGAGTCATTTCTCAGTGTTGCAGTCACCGACAGGTGGCCCCAGGCCCTGCACCATCAGCCTCTCTGATTTGCTAGGTCTCTCTAGTTGCATTTCAAGGAGCCTGCCTCAGGCCAGCATTGGTCTGGACAGTCTGTCTGTGGTCTCAGGTATTCCCCAGAGCAGCTGCCAGAGCCCAGTGTGAGGCACCCTAGTTCCCGGCTGCCTGCTTCTAATGATTTCCAAGCCTCCCGTGTCCTGGCAGCAGGAGTGCTTGCCCTAACGGTCAGTGGGGACTGTCCAAACGGCATGTCTGAGAGCCAGGGCGATGGAAGCCTGCCACCTGGGGCTGAGGCCACCTCCAGGCCTCCTCCCCCCTCCCCCCTTCCCATTGCCCAGGCCAAAACAAGCAGTCCACCGAGCGCCAGCTCCTTATTCATCCTTCCCATAGATGTCCGTTACTCAGCAGGCGGTTGGAGCCCCACCCTTCCTCCTGAAATGCTTTCTTCCAGTCCCTTGACCAGAATGGCAGTCCCTGCAGTGCATGTCCACCTTGTGACAGGTTTCCAGGGACCAGGCCCCCTCAGGAAGCGCCGTGTGTTCAGGCCAGGTGCTCAGTCCTTCTAGCTGCCTCCTAAGCCCTGGAGTGGGGCCTGCATCCCATCAAAGCTTCCCTAGCCGCCGTCAGAGCTCCTCCCAGGCTGGCCTCACACAGGCCCTGACTTACGTGCCATCGAGCTCACGCAGTCCCCTCGCTTGTTTCACTCCAGGGCAGGTGGTGTCCACTCCAATGACAGACGAGGAAACAGGCTTAGAGAGGGTGGTATAGAAACCTGGCTGTGGGGCCTGGACTGAATCCACACCTCCCGACCTTGTGTCCAGGCCTCCTGCTTACAGGCCACTGTCCTCCTTCCAGGCAGGCAGCTCCTTCCCAAGAAGCTTTGGTGGCGTTTGGTTCAGGTGTGTCCGACAGTTTTGCTGGGACTCTAATTGCCCGCTTCCCTGTCCCAGACCTGGGCAGCCTCGCACCCTCCTCCTGCAGTGCCCAGAGGTGGGGGCCGGTTGGCACCCTGGAGTCCTGGTCTGGTGTCTGTGCCACTGGTGTTCCATGGGAAGGCGGGGGTAACTGGAACTGGGCCAAAAGCAACCAGATGACCAGCGCAGAATGCTGCCCCAGAGCGGGTGGCTGGACCGAGGGGCCTGGAGCAGTGAGAGGCAGGGCAGGCAGCTTCTGTCATCAGATTCAAATGGAAGATGTGCGGAGAAGGAGCAGAACCACGGCCCGTGGCCTCCACCCATGTGTGCACTTCACTCGGCACCATTTCTCAGGGATCAGCCATGAGCTTGGCCTTTTGCTGGGCCCCGGGGATGCAGATAGTCTTTGCCCTCCATGGACTCTGTCCAGGGTAGGAGGACTGAAAGCAGGACATAAACGCAGAACAGTAAGAGCTATAAGCCCTGCGAGGAAGGGATCTGAGTCTCCCCTTCCACACACTGTGCCTGGCTCGTGGTGGCAGGGTCACAAGCAGGACCTGGTGAGGGGGGCTGTAAGCCCTGGTGTGATGGCCCCCACACTGACCCGGGAACCGGGACAACGGCTGGAGCAGTGGCCTCTCCCTGGGGTCCCCGCAGAGGGTCATCCTCGCACTGGCCGGAGCCAAGGACCCTCTTCGCCTCTCAAGTGCTGGGATTCTCAGCCCATCTATGGCTCTGGGGCGTGACCTTCAGCTTTGGTCATGCCATGATGTCACTTGTCAGACCTGGCCCCATCCAGCAGGTGTGTGCCGCTGACCTGGGAGTGTGACCCTTCCCTTGCTTCCTCCCTCTCCTGCCCCATCCATCTCATCTTCATCTCCATTCTCTCCACCGGTTCCTGTCGGCCGCGTGTTCCGTGTTCCATCGCCATCTCCCACGCCAGTGTCCAAGAGACGCAAGGCCCATCTGCGGCGCCTGGATCGCCGGTGGACCCTGGGCGGGATGGTCAACAGGCAGCACAGCCGAGGTGACCGCGGGCGCCGGCTTCTCACCTGCAGCTGCCGCCTCTTTCTCTCTCACTAACACCTCTGCTCCTCTCGGGCTCTGCCTGTGACCTCCTCACCCAGATCCACTGGCCAGGCTTTTCTCTCGCCCACTGCAGCTTTTGGGGGAGGGGGAGGGGGGCACGGGGGCTGCTGGGAATTGGGATGACACTGGAGGTGGCTCTGGTTTCTGTCTGTCCCAGGGGTGGGGGTCATGGGACCTGAGGCACAGTGTGGGAGCAGTGGGACTTGATGGGCCACATTTGTCCTGGGAACTGCAGATTAAGAGAACTGAGTGTTTCTGAATCTGTTCATGGGCCATCACACACACACACACACACACGCACGCACGCACACACACACACACACACACACACACACACGCACACACACACGCTGCATTGCCTTCTTCCCCTGAGAAGGTGCTCCCTTGGCCAAAGCTGCTCCAGCATTCCTTAGGGACAGAGTGGGAAGAAGGACCAGCCCATAACCCACCTCCGTCAGCAGCTCCCAGGAAACTAGAAAGGGAGCAAGAGCCAGACCCAGCCTGGCGCCTCCAGCATCTCCAGCACTAGCCCTTGGGACTGGGGGGTGGGGAGCTGCTGATCAAGAGGATTCCATGGAGGCCCCCGGTCTGCCGCCCAGGCTCATCAGGAACCAAGACATTTGCAGGTTCAGGGCCTTTCCAACATCCAGGAGCTTGGGACGTAGTGGGTGAGGGCCTCTGAACAAACCCCTGCACATCTCCAGAGCCCCCGGGCCAGAGTGGCCAGTCCCCCCCGTCTCTGGGAGAGCGCGTTGTGTATGCTCCGGGCAGGGCCAGGGAGAGCTGAGAGGGTGTGTGGTAAGCACGGGCCTCTCTGGAATGGCAGGGGTGCCCTGTGGCTTGCACCCCTACCCTGAAGTTGGTTCCTGAACAAATATAAGACCATGTTCAGTATCTGTCCCCAAGCCCCAGGCAGCAGGAAGCCTGGACTCTGGGGTGGCCACTGCCTGTGGCTGGCCTAGTGTCAGGCTCAGAGCACTGACCGTGAGGAGCCTAGCTTGTCCTGAAGATGGAGTGTGGGTTGGACCCTGGAGGCTAGCACAGCGCAGGGGGCTGGGTCGTGGAAACAGCAAGAACAGGTGGGATGTAAAGCCAAAGCACCCTAGAGCTAGGAGGGGTGGGACAGCATTGCTGGGGGACCAGGCTAGGATGCAGCCCCAAGCCTTGGTGGCCAAGGACAGCGGGACACTGGCCTGGACAAAGCAGCAGGGGGGAAGGCATGTCCTTTCCCATCCCCTCCAGCATCTGCTCCAAACACTGTGACACCCTGAGCCCCAAGTACAACTCTGTCTGCACAGCCCTGACGGCCACAGTACACGGCCACAGCCGATCCCACAGCTGCACATCCCCTCACGGGTACACATAACTCCACATATGCAACCACATGTAGACTGTCCCATGTACACATTATTTACACAGTCACAATAACAGCCACACACACTGCTCATGGCCACACATGTTCAGCGCTGCAGCAATACCACAAGTACACATATAGCTCCATAGAGTCTCATGTGCATGGCCCCCATGCCATAGATACACAGGCAGTACAGTCACAACTCCAAACATACATCACATATATGTAGATACGAATACCTAGCCACACACATACTTCTGTGGTCACCCATAAATATGCACATGCAAGTCCACAGCCTCTCTCTCCAAATAAGAGATCTAAACAACATTATTTCCCCGTCTTAGCCCTACGTGAAATCAGGCAGCCAAGAAAAACTTGCAAGAAGTTGGCTAGGAGACACTTGGTTGCAAAGAGCCGAGCTGATGGGGGGAAGCAGGCAGTAGGTCAGATAGGACTAGACAAGAGAAAAGCAGTGCCTCCCCAGGGCCTCCATTCCCCGGTCCCTCAGCCAACCAGGCCTTTGGAACCAAAAGGCCCCTTGCAGTGGGGTTGGGTAAATTGTGGGGGCCCACAGGGGAGCCGGGGAGACTGCTGACGGAGGGGAAAGTGTTTGGAAAGAGGAGGCGTCTGTGGTTTGGAAACTGCAGGGCTCTCCAGCCCCTGCCTCCAAAACCAAAATAGGCCTGTCCACCTCCCCGCAGCCACCCACCCACTCAACCCAGTGGGCGGCCTGGCCAGCCCTTCCTGGGCGGGGTGGCCACCATCTTTGGATGGCATATCAGAGTGGCCACAGCCTTGGTGTTTCTCAGAAGCTCTGAGTGCACCCCAGAGCTCATAGTCCCCCTTCCCTCAACTCCAAAGGGGCATCTCTCCTGGAGACCCCAACCAACCTGAATCACTCAGCCGGGACCCCCCGAGGCCATTTCCATCCGCCTGGGCCTCCTCCCGCCTGGGCCCTGCTTCTGCACAGGAGCTGGCTGTGCTGCTCCCTTGGGGAAACCTAGGAGCTGGGGGCCCGAGTTCCACGTAGCACATGTTCACACGGAGGAAAATGCACGCCTCCGCCGTCTGAGCCAACCATGGCAGAAAACCAAGCCCCCAGACAGACCAGTTGGAAGAGTTGCCCTGCCTGGAACCAGGACCCTGAGTTTTCATCACCTGGAATCGACACAGCAACAGGGCAGGACGGGCCTCAGAGCCAGCCAGATCAATTGCTAGGAGCCCATAAACTCCCAGACACCTGTGTTCTCGGCAGCCTCCGGGCCACCAAGAGAAGGGCCTCTTGCAGGAGCAGCTCAGCTCTCCTGGGGAAGGCCGACATCCTGGGCGCTGCCCACCTCAAGAGGGTCAGGGAGATGCGGGTGGTTACCTGACCCCTGGGGCTCTGTCCTCTGCACGCACCCGGGGGCTGCGGAGGCTGGTGCGTGGGCCTGGAAGCTCCAGAGCCTGAGCCCACATGACAGGGTTTAGGCCGTGTTCTCTGCCATGCGGCCGGGCAGGGCTCCTCTGATCTTCGCGAGCGAAGGACTGTAATTTTTCTCTGCAAAAGCAACTTTGCCTAGGAAAACTTTAATGATGGCTTCCTGCTGGAACCACAGGCTTTTAAAAATAGCCCAGCTGAGCAAAGGCAAAATGTGGAGCCCAGGCCTCGCCTCCCCCTAACCTCAGAACTCTCGATTCCCGGGGCCTGGCGCTGCCCCTCTGGCCACCGCCGGGGCCAGGCTACACCATGCCCCACTGGAAAATGGAGCGGGACCAGGAGCGGGCAGGAGAGTGGAGGGTTGGCCTGTGGAACACTGAACTTCTCAAAGGCCGAGTCAGAATCTGGCCGAAGGAGGTTCTCAGGCGGTCTTGGCAGCTCGCAGCACGGCTGCCTTGGAATCTGAAAGCTTCCAGGAGCCGGTCGGTGCTGAGAAAGGCTCACCGTGGAGAAGAGACGCCCATGGGTCCTCACCCACCTTCTGCCTTTTGGCGGCCTTTCAGATTCGGCCCTCGGCCCATCAGCTCTGTCCTCACAGCCTGGCAGGGCAGCTGCCTCCATCCCAAAGGGAGCTGCTATCTCAGCCCAGGACAGGGCTGCAGACAGGACCCCGATAATCCAGGGAAGAATGAACAGATGGCCTTCCTTTCACAGGCGGTTGGGGGGCAGCTGCCCCCTTCCCCCACGGCTGCCAGAGGCTCAGCCAGGCTGCCCTCCAGGGTCCAGCTGAGGAGTCGGGGTGATTGTCAAAGCTGGAAGCCAAGAGGTGGGGGGCAGGCATCTCAGAAACTCGTGTTCTGTGCCAGCATCCTACTATTTTGAGCTCTCAGAAAGCTTCCCGCCAGCGCCCCTGCTCAGCCCCGCCTGCCCCTTCATCCACGCACCCACAGTCCATTTGGAGCTCCTGCCGTGTGCAAGGCGCTGTCTCAGCCCCAGGGAGCACCCACCTGGGAGAAGACAACGTAGGTTCAGGGTGACCCCGCCAAGGGCCGTGGCCAGATGGCCGGTTCTTCTCCACCTATGCTCTGCTCCTTGTTCTCCTCAGGGGCAGGGTGGGGACCTGTACATCTTCCTGAAGCCTGCGTGGCCCTCTGGGAGGCTCTCCATCCAGGAGGCAGGGTTTGTGGCCAGCCAGCTGTGGGTCTAGCTGTCAGGGCGTCCTGGAGGCAGGCAGAGTTGGCCCCAGTAGACGAGAAGAATCACCTCCCTGGGAGCCTGAGCAAGGAGCCATGTGGAGGCAGCAGGGCTCCTGCCAGGAGAGAGGAGAGGCTGAAGGAACCAGGGAAGACACATGTGGCCCAGCCTCCCATGCCTGCCCTCCCACGCCTTCCCTGAGCTCCCACAAGGCGCCTCTTTCCCAGTGCCTGGGAGACCCTGAACAGGCCCACAGTCAGACTGGGAGACCAGAGCAGGCAGCTCCCTGAAGGGATCTGCCGTGCTGTGTGGTCAGCTCGGCATGCTGTCCTCCAGACCAGCGGTCGCCAACCTTTTGGACCTCCCAGACCACCAGTGGTCCACGGACCACTAGTTGGTGGCCGCTGCTCCAGACGATGCACGGGCACGGCGGCTTGCTCAGGGCTCCGAGAGGTCCTGCATGATTGTGCTGCACTCAGCGTGGTCATTGCTCATTGTCCATGGGACCCTTATCTTAACAAGACACACATAACCTGTCCCATGGAACGTGTGTTGCCCAAAATCCTCTCGGGGAAATTACATGACCAGGTAACCACATGAGTGGTCAGGTAAGGCTTCCCTGAGGACAGGGCTCTGGAGCATTCAGAAAACCAGACAGGAAGGATAGGGGTTGAGGTGGAGAAGGGCTAGGAGAGTAAGTCCGGGACACAGAAGAGTCACACATTCAGGGCAAGAGGAGGTGTGCCGTGGGGCCTCCAGGCATTCAGAGGACACTCAGGCTTGGTCTCAGACTTCTCAACACAGGCCCCATGAAGGACAGGTTCCATGGAGCTGGGAGCCGAAGGACTCCAGGCCCCGGCAGCCTGGCTACTGTTACGGGGCTAGGAGGCCGGGAGAGCCTCGGTGTTGCCCAGGGTTTTGCCAGACCACCCAAGGCCCTGGCTGGCTTTGGCACACACTGGGAGCAGCGGTGAAGCCTGGTCCCTTCTCTGCCCTGGAAGAGCCAGATGCTGACCGAGTGCACCTTGGTAACCAGCTAAGCAAGGCCAGGCCAGCGGGGAGGAAGAGGCAGGAAGGAGGAGCACATCCCAATCTCAAGTAATTGTGCTTTCTTGCTTTTCCTGCCACCCACAGAGGAGAAGTATGTCACTGTGCAGCCTTACACCAGCCAAAGCAAGGACGAGATTGGCTTTGAGAAGGGTGTCACCGTGGAGGTGATCAGGAAGAACTTGGAGGGCTGGTGGTACATCAGGTAGGAGCCCCAGCAGAGGAGCGAGATGCCCTGAGCAGCAGAGCAGGTAGATACTGCAGAGTGGCCGGGGACACCAGATGGCGAGCAGAGACCGACAGCAGCTTTGCACCCACGGCCCTGGCTTGGCTGCACGGAGCCTGCACAGCTGAACATCCCAAACAGAGATTGCTCATCTCGCAGATCCTCTCCCGGGACACGTAAAGCAGAGCCTGAGCGGCAGCCAGCGGGGCACAGGGGCTCCGGCCCAGCTTGCAGGCGGTGGTGCAATCGCTCCCCTGCAAGACCCATGCAACTGCCAAGAGGGTCCGGCACATCTGAATTTGGTTTTCTGCATCCAGCTTTGGCTGCCTGGTGTGCTCTGCAGCTCAGGCCGCCTGGAGCGCTGGCGTCCCCAGGCCTTGCCGAGGTCCCAGCAGGCCACCCCTGCTGCCCACGGCTCAGCACTCCGGCTGTCCCCAGCTGTCCCCTCTGCAGGGCTGGCTCACGTGGTTGTGAGAGCTGAGCCCAGGCCTGGTTCAGAGGCCTCTTCCTTCTGCTCCTCCCTCTCCCAGGGCCTGGTCACACTCCCAGCTGAGAAACCCATTGGGGAGTAGGAGGGGAGTTGGGAGCTTTCCTGATGCTCCTGGAAACAAACAAAGCCCGTGGGCTTCACCCGCCTCTGCCCTACCGAGTCCTGCCCCTCCAGTCCCCTCTGCCCTGGAACTTCAGGCCAGCGCCACCCTCAGGGAGCCTTACTCTCAGGAAATGTTTTGGTTCCTTTGGGACCTACTCAGCTGTGGCGATTTTGACCAATTTCTCTCTTCTCTGCCCGTAACCAGGCTGGCAGAGATAGCCCCACATCTGTAGGCTCTGGGGACCACCTCGCCGGCCCACCACACCTGGGAACCCTAGACCCACTGTGGGCAGGATGCATGCTCTAGGCTGTCTCCCACCGTGGGGACAGGATTGGCCAAGGTGATGCGGACCCTCAGAGATGGTTGCTTAGACCACGCCGACCGGCCGACGCCGATGGTGTTGAGATTGGTCGGTGCTGATGGGTAGGATGAAGGTCACTGGCCTCATGGGATGGAACGTTAGTGTGACCTGACAGGACATAGCTGCCCTGACCCTGTGGCTGTCAGTCAGGAGGGCTGAGGTGTCCCTGTCTGTCTGGTGAGGTAGGTCAGGACCGTGTGCCTGGACATGTGCTACCCAAAGCCCTGCCCCTAGACGTGCATGTGCTCTCAGCAGTGGAAGCTAGAGCCAACCCCAAGTCCAACAACCGTGTGTCTGGCGTAGGAAGCCGGCGATCCGTCTGGCAGGCTGGCTACCTGGCCCACTTGCTGAGAGGTTATCTACAAAGCTGCTGGCTTTTGTTTTCCTTTGTTGTTTGGTTTTTTACGTTTTCTAAAATGACCAATAAAGCCACTTTGTGCTGCTTTTTCTAGTCAACTCTTGTCCCCATGGTTGGGATCTGCCGTGCTGATCCCAACCATGGGATCCTTTAGCCGGCGGGAGCTTCAACTGAGAAAACCCTGCTGAAAGGGTTCCACCTTAAGAAGGCTGCCAGACACCCCCTTAAATATGCCATTTCCCAACATTCCAGGCTCTGTGTTGATCCTCATTTCCTGTCTTTCTTCTCCACCCCCACCCCCCACACACCCCCTCCCTCTCCCTCCATCTCCTTTTCCAGTTTGCTTCCCTCTGGAGTCATTCCATGCTCCGGAGCTGGAAAGCAGATGTGAGCCGAGTTGGACCCAGACACACACACACACAGCCGCTCCTGATTCCCTCGCCTCTCTCCGCCTGGAATCTAATTTTATCCATGTAACAGTGAAGGAACACACAGGATTTGAAACGGGAGCGCTCGGGCCAGTGAGCTGGCCTGACCGTCACTCCCGTGACACCCTGCTCCCCACCTCTCCAGTGTTCTCATAGCAGAGCACCTGCAGCAGCCGGCAGCTTCCTCTTCCTCTTTTCTCCGAGATGCAGGAGCTCCCGCTTCTGAGCCAGACGCTGCCACCAGCTAGCTGTGTGACCCTCTGCTACTTGCTTTGCTTTCCTGAGCCTTGGTTGTTGCCAAGATTAGGCATCTTGACTAGTTGCTTCTACCCACCCCTGAAATTCTGTGCTTCTGTCTGTTAGCTCCATGGTTTTCATCCATTTGTTCACTGATGTCTGCCTTCCAGGCCCCAAAAAGGGAGCCAGATGGGCGAGCGTGGGTCAGCCTGTCTGCTTGTACCCATGGCATACACAGGAAAAGCCATCCCTACCCGAGCTTTCCAGCAAAGCTCAAGGCATGCGGATAGAAACTTCTTTCACATTCCTTTTTCTCCCACCTAATGAGTGCCCAAGAGCAAGGTCAGATGGAGAGGCAGGGGAGAGGGGCTTGTCAGACATCTGGCATGGAGGAGCCATTCCACAGAGCCAGATGTGTCCCGGGAAGCAGACAGGGACAGCACAGCACAGACTCAGGGGCATGGACAACTGCTGGACGAGGAAATGAGCTCCCAGTGGGTTTGGGTAGAAGCTCAACCCCATGGAGGGGGAAAAGGAGGGGAAAGCTTGTTTTCAGAAGTCATTGAATCACCTAAAATTAAGTCAGCCCTGTCGTTTGCCTTTTCTCTTGTTTATGGGATTTGGGGTTTTGTTTTCATTTTGTTTTTGTTTTGCCATACCAGAGGTTTTACTCTTATCCAGTCATGTGCTTTATGCTCAACCTCTCCAGATTCGGCAAGTATTCGCAACTTGCATTTTTATTTTGCTATACAGTGTGAGGCCAGGGTCTCACTTGTTTTTCTTAACTGGATAATCAGTTGTCCCCAGATCACTCACTGACTAATCCATCCTTACCCCACTAATTTGAAATGTTCCTTTTAGCATTGGTCTGATGGTGGACTTGTTCTGTGAACTTGATTTGTCTGCTATTTCTGCGTGGTACCAATACTTCCCCCACTCAGGCACTCTTCTTTAGAGATAGCTTCCTGGTTGGTCTCAATGTGTTCATCCTTCTGGATAAATTTTTGCAGTGGCTCTATCCCTGCATTTTTTTAAAAATATATTTTTTATTGATTTCAGAGAGGAAAAGAGAGGGAGAGATAGAAACATCAATGATGAGAGAGAATCATTGATCAGCTGCCTCCTGCATGTCCCCTACTAGGGATCGAGCCCGCAATTCGGACATGTGCCCTTGACCAGAATCGAACCCAGGACCCTTCAGTCCACAGGCCGGCACGCTATCCACTGAGCCAGACCAACTAGGGCTATCCCTGCATTTTTGCTCAAGAGAAAGAAATTGAGCTCCTGGGTAGGGACTTTTGTCCAAGGTGCCGTAGATCAGAACTCGGGTTTTCTAACTCACCTGGGCTACCTCTTCGCCTCTCTGATAATAATACTTCCCTTTCCAATAGGACATTGAACTCAAGACACCTTCTCATTTCTTATCTCTACAATGGCCCTCTACTTACTGCGAGGTAGCAGGCTGTTAGGAAATCTACCTTTCGGGCAACCCACAATTTGAGGAATCTTTTAACCTGAAGGTCCCACATTTGCCTGACTCTGCAGAGTGTGAGAACTTACACCAAGAGGGATCACAGAGAACAAGGGGATGGGAAGAAGTGGTGTTCTAGGTGTCTTTTCCACCTGCCCAGTTCCACTTCTCTCGGGAGTAGTGGGAATGCCCAGTGTCTGCTGAACACCGTAGAAAAGGCTCTGCTGGGCAAGGCCCGATGGAGCCTGGGCCTGGGAGGGGTGTGAGGTCAGGCCTCAGTGCTCTAATGCCCCGTGTCCCACTCGTCCCCCATAGGTACCTGGGCAAAGAAGGCTGGGCACCAGCCTCCTACCTGAAGAAAGCCAAGGATGACCTGCCAGCTCGGAAGAAGAATCTGGCAGGCCCAGTGGAGATCATCGGGAACATCATGGAGATCAGCAACCTGCTGAACAAGAAGACATCAGGGGACAAAGAGACTCCCCCAGCGGAAGGCGAGGGCCCAGAGGTCCCCATTGCCAAGAAGGAGATCAGCCTGCCCATCCTCTGCAACGCCTCCAACGGCAGCGCCCTGGGGATCCCCGAGAGGACCGTCTCCAAGCTGGCCCAGGGCTCCCCAGCTGTGGCCAGGATCGCCCCTCAGCGGGCCCAGATCAGTAAGAGCCTCACTGAGCCCCGGGTCCTTGCTGCAGAGCAAGTTATAGAGTGGGCATGGGGTGCCAGGAAAGCTAGAGGGGTGTGCAGGACCCCCATATCATTTTCTTCTTGATATATTGACACCCCCTGACCCCAGCCTCACTCTGTCCACTTGTCTCATGCTAATTACAGGAGCGGACAAGGCAATTCCTCCCCACTGCTCCACTGAAGATAAATTACATGAGTGTCAAAGGTGCTGGCATTCCCGTCCCTAGTGGGGAGCCAGGAGTGCTCACTTTGTAGATGAGGGTAGCCCCCGGGCTGTGAAATGAGCCGGAGGTGCAAGGCTGCTTTGCTGATAGAGGAACGTTTTTCTGGGCCTTACCCCTCCTTCCTGATTGCCTTCCCCCAGTTACTAGAAACCGAAAAGACATGGCCGGGCTGACTTTACCTCTCCGCACAAGCATATTTTTAAGGGGCATTCTTCAGGAATCTCCTTCCTTCGCACAGGAGGAACCGGCTCTCCGGCACCCTCTGAATCTCACGTGTCTCTGGCTCACAGAGCCTTCGTTTGGGGGTTAAACTGTTCTCTGTTAGGAGAGATGAGCTTCTGTGTGTGTCCAGCCGGCCTTAAATCTGGAGGAAAGCTGTTTTGATTCTAAACATGGTTAAGTCAGCTCTGTGCCTGCAGTCTTTTAGGCAAGCAGTTTGGGAAATCTTCTGAGGGCATCTCCTCTAGCCTGGAATTGTGCCAGCTTCTAGGGATTCAGTACTGAGCGCCCAAGAGACGCGGGTTCGGCTCCAAACTTGGATAAAGTTTGTCCCTGGATAAAGCTATATACCCTTCCTCCTCAGAAATGCCTCCTCTGTGTCTGCACATTTCACAATGTGCACATCAGCTCAGAGGGTCCACGGACCCCCGGCAGCTCAGCCAGGGAAGTGAGAGCATGGGTCCATGCAGGAACTTCCCGGAACCAGTGGGTGCTTATGCCCAGGGAAGCAGGTACAGGCCGTGTTGCCCAGCGTCTGGCTGGCGTTCTTTAAGCCATGTGTCTTCTTCCAGGCTCCCCCAACCTAAGGACAAGGCCTCCACCTCGCAGAGAATCCAGCCTGGTAGGTGCCACACCTCGTCTGTCTTGGTCCCTTCCTGGGGATGCACTGCAGCAGCCCCAGTCAGTTGGCTGTCTCACTGCAAAGCCTGCTGGTCCCGAGGTTTCCCAGGACCCCGCTGGGCCTTCAGCTTTGTGGGGCTTGGGGCAGAGAGGGAAGCCTGCAGATTCCAACCTTTTGGGGGACCTAGCTAGACAGTTTATAATCAAAAACGCTCTGCACTCCAAAGCTAAATAAATCCATCCCGGCCACTGCACTGGCAGACATAAACATTTAGACTGGCCGGTGAGAGTGTCCAGCCAGGGCATTGCCAGGGGCTTGAAATGCAGCTGCTGTCCATGTGAGCCTGGATACCTTTCAGCTTTGCCTTCCTTGCTTAGGAATGCCCGATGGAGGTGGTGGATGCCAGAACCAGGAGGGCGGAGGGCAGACCAGTGAGCATCCTCCAGGAGGAGGGGTCGGTGGCCAGGGCTGGCTTTTATGCTAAAGCTTAAAGATGCTCAGTGCTACTGGGGTGCCTGGCACCTGTGGGTGGGACTTCCCGGTACCCAGATCATCAGGGACACAGCTGTGCACTCAGGGTGCTAGGCTGGGGCCAGCGGTGATGCTGGTGGCAGGGCGAGAGCCCTAGAGCAGAGAACTGTTATCAGCGGCAGTGAGATGTGTGGAAAGAATGAGGCTCGAGTCTGCCAAGCATGGAGTCATATTCCACCCTGAATTGCTTCCCCCCACAAGCCTCAGTTTCCTCATCTGTAAGTTCCAGCCATCTCCTAGGGCTGTCGTAAGGATGAAATGAGACGATGGATACTGTGGGCTGATGGGACCGTTGTGGGGACTGCCTGTGACTCCGTGTGGAAACAGATTTCTGAAGTCACATCTGGGCTAACACGAGGGTTACTGTGATCGGTGCCGTCGGCCCAGGGTTGGGGGATAGCGGCAGTTCCTGGAGACGCGGGCCTTCAGTGAACGGGATTATTGAAGATTTGGCCCCTGGAAATGCGACCGCCTTGCCCTGGCCATCAGCCCCAGCGGAGTTTCTGTCTCCCTTTTCCCTGTGTTTTACGCAACTAAACAGCGAGTTCTTTCCTGCCATTTCTCTCTGGCCCAGCTAATTATGTTTGGGCAGACTTGATTTTGGCAAGAATGGGGTAATTCCTTCCACACTTACCAAATGCAGGGCTTGCTGAGGCAGGGCTGCTGTTTCCAGCTAGGCCCGGCCGAATCCCACTTGGCCAGGAGTCCGGGCTGTGCTGGGGACTGGGCCACATCTGCTCACATGCACGGCTGGAGGGCCAGGCACCAGGGTAGGGAAAGGGGACCCCAGTCCTCCCACCTTCGCTCACTCTGACCCCAGGCAGATGAGCTGTAACTGGCTGGATCAGGACTTGCTGAGCCTTGATGATGAAGGCAGAGGATAGGGTGGTGTTTCAGGAGGAGTGTTTAGATTTTGGCTTTTATTTATGGAGCTCTTCCTGTGCCCTGGCTGGACCAGAAGTTAGTGTCTTATCTCTGTAATCCTCTTTTTTAAAAAAAATAAAAATAAATAAATAAATAAATAAATAAATATATATATATATATATATATATATATATATATATATATATGTGTGTGTGTGTGTGTGTGTGTGTGTGTGTGTGTGTGTATGTATGTATGTATGTATGTATGTATAAAATTGATTTCAGAGAGGAAGGGAGAGGGAGAGATAGAAACATCAATAAGAGAGAATCCTATAGGCCCCACACTGGGGATGAGCCCAAAACCCGGGCATATGCCCTGACCGGGAATCGAACTGTGACCTCCTGGTTAATAGGTTGATGCTCAACCACTGAGCCATGCCAGCCAAGCTCTCAGCAATCCTCTTAATGAGCCTGTTTTAGTTCCATTGTATAGGTCAGGAAACTGAGGCTCAGCGAGGTCAAGGCTAAGGCCATACAGCTGGCAAATTGCTGAGCTGGGGTTGGAGCCCACATGTGCCCAGCTGCAAGGCCGAGGTCTTTCGAGGTCTTCTTGTTACAACACAGCTACTTCCCCCTCCCTAGTCTCCCACACACACATCCTATTCAAAAAATGTTTTAACCTCTTTGTGTGATACAAGGACATACTGGGTGTAATGGAGAGGCACGAAGTACCTTTTGGGCAGAAGAGAGAACAGGTGCAACTAGAACATCTGCTCTGTGAGGGCAAATGGGGGTGTCATCCTTTTGGTTCACTGTTGGATGCCCAGTGCCTTAGACCAGAGTCTGACACCCAGTAGACACTTAGGAAACATTTGTAAAATAAATGAATGAGGTTCACAAGTCATTGGCCGTGGCCAGATTCTAAATGTCCTTGAATGTTGTGGTTAGATATTGATGTGCCAGCGTGTGAAGACATTCAGGCTCTCCAGGGTGTTCCACGGCCCACCGGCGGAGGGTCCGGAGTGTAATCGGTGCCTGCCTGACGTGTGGCAGCGTCGTGATGGCCAACCAAGGTCTTTGCACCCAGTCCCACGCCCCCTCACTCACACCCCACCCGTGGAGGTGGCTGTGTCCCAGCTCTGCCCCTGCAGCCGGATGTCACCCCAGCGGCTCCTCTTTTAGACTTAAGAACAGTGGTTGTCCTCTCCAACAAGGCAGTGTACACAGACTTGGTTACAATGATTTCTCCGCTTTTTTAATTTTCGTTTTGGGACCTAGCTGTTGAGGCTTCTGAAAACTGGACCTCCAGAGATGGAAGGGTGGACATTACTGTTACTAAATGATCATTTTGAAGGCTCAGACAAGTCTCAAGTGAATCCTAGGTATTCTTAGAAATCCTAGTGAAGAGAATGACAGATACTCAGGTCAGCTGCTGTCCTGTAAATGCCACGCTCACTGCCATTACCATCTGATCAGGTGGGTTTTGCTCACTGAGTCCTTCTCTGCTTCAGGGGTTCCAGCTGCCGAAGCCACCAGAGCCCCCTTCTGTTGAGGTGGAGTACTACACCATTGCCGAATTCCAGTCCTGCATTTCTGACGGGATCAGCTTCAGGGGTGGACAGAAGGCAGAGGTGAGCCTTGGGCCCTGAGGCTGGGGGTTTTAACTCAGGCTGGTCCGAGACCTGCCGCGTTGCCCTTCTCTGTCTTCCTGGCACTGTGCCTGAGGGGCAAGCAGGGACGGCGCAGAAACAAGGTCCATAAAGCTAGTAAGGGCCACAGTCAGAACAACCCAGGACTCGTGTCTCCGCCCAGTGCAGTGAAATGACCACAGGCAGTGG
This sequence comes from Cnephaeus nilssonii, assembly GCF_951640355.1. Taxonomy (NCBI): domain Eukaryota; kingdom Metazoa; phylum Chordata; class Mammalia; order Chiroptera; family Vespertilionidae; genus Cnephaeus; species Cnephaeus nilssonii. The sequence goes on along the minus strand of NC_137087.1, from coordinate 46,325,197 downwards.
GGACAGCTGGGCTGTGCTCCGTAGGGAGGCTCTGGCCTCAGGCCATATCTCCCAGTTCAACTCACCTGCATCTTCCCATTCTCTTCCGACCTGAGAAACCCTCCCCAGGGTCACCCAGGGAAGGCCTAGCAATATCGGAGGTGGGAGGAGGATGGGGGTGGTGGAATGGTTCTTTTTATACGTATGGGTCCTTGGCAGTTGGGTTTTGTTGGGACTGGGTACAGTGCCTCTTTTAAGTGCAGTAACTTAGGGGAAGAAGGAACAGGGATCTGAGAGGAGGCCAGCCCGACCAGCGTGTTGAGAGAGGCTTGGAGGGCCAGGGGAGAGGGACCTGAACAGCAGGAGCCTCCCCCCACCCACCCAGCTAGGAGAGGGTAGAGATCTAGGTTTGAATTTCGGCCCATCACTCACTACGTTGGGCCCTGGGCCACTTACTCAGTGGCTCAGTTGGCTCACCTGTAAATAGAGGTAATGTCTCCTAGAGCCACAGTATGAATGAAGCTCCTAGCCCAGCTCATCACAGGGTCTCAGTGATCCTCCCAACTCACTGGCCTGCCCGCCCCTTCCCCCTAGGTCATCGACAAAAACTCGGGTGGCTGGTGGTACGTACAGATCGGTGAGAAGGAGGGCTGGGCCCCCGCATCCTACATCGATAAGCGCAAGAAGCCCAACCTGAGCCGCCGCACGAGCACCCTGACCCGGCCCAAGGTACCCCCACCGGCGCCCCCCAGCAAGCCCAAGGAGGCTGAGGAGGGTCCGGCAGGCACTGCCGAGAGCCAGGACTCCCCGCTGAAGCTCAAGTACGAAGAGCCTGAGTATGACATCCCTGCCTTTGGCTTCGACTCGGAGCCAGAGCTGAGTGAGGAGCCCACGGAGGACAGAGGCTCGGGGGACAAGCGACTGGCCCAGCCCCACAGGCCCTCGCCGGCCTCCTCCCTGCAGCGGGCCCGCTTCAAGGTGGGCGGGTCTTCGGAAGACGTGGCCCTGGAAGAGGAGACCATCTATGAGAACGAGGGCTTCCGGCCCTGTGCAGAGGACACCCTGTCAGCCAGACGGTCCTCCCGGGACAGTGACTCCCCAGGAGGCTCCCCACTGTCCCTTGCCAGGAAAAACTCCCCCAAATCAGACTCCCCCAAATCATCCTCGCTCCTAAAGCTCAAGGCAGAGAAAAACGCCCAGGCGGAATTGGGGAAGAACCACTCCTCAGCCTCCTTTTCCTCGTCCATCACCATCAACACCACCTGCTCCTCCTCCTCCTCCTCCTCTTCCTCCTTGTCCAAGCCCAGCAGCGACCTGAAGCCCCGTTCTGCCTCGGACGCAGGCATCCGCGGCACCCCCAAGGTCGGAGCAAAGAAGGACGCTGACCTGAAGGCCGGGCTGACCTCCTGTGCTCGGGCCAAGCCATCTGTCCGGCCCAAGCCATTCCTGAACAGAGCGGAGTCCCAGAGTCAAGAGAAGATGGACATCAGCACTTTACGGCGCCAGCTGAGACCCACAGGCCAGCTCCGGGGAGGCCTCAAGGGCTCCAAGAGTGAGGACTCAGAGCTGCCCCCCCAGACAGCTTCCGAGGGTCCCAGCGAGGGGTCCAGGAGAGGCTCGGCTGACCTCATCACCCTCCCAGCTGCCACACCCCCATGTCCCACCAAGAAGGGGCGGGAAGGGCAGGCCACCTCCTACATGACGTGTAGTGCCTACCAGAAGGTCCAGGACTCGGAGATCAGTTTCCCCGCGGGCGTGGAGGTGCAGGTGCTCGAGAAGTTGGAAAGCGGCTGGTGGTATGTGAGGTTTGGGGAGTTGGAGGGCTGGGCCCCTTCCCACTATTTGGTGCTGGGTGAGAATGAGCCACCTGACCCCTCTGGCAAAGAGCCGGACACAGTTACCGCCAAGAGCAAGCTGAAGGAGGGCAAGTCGGACAGCCTGGAGAAGATCGAGAAGCGGGTCCAAGCGCTGAATACCGTCAACCAGAGCAAGAGGGCCACGCCGCCCATCCCTTCCAAGCCTCCCGGGGGCTTCAGCAAGACTTCGGGTGCTGGGGCGGTGAAGATGAGGAATGGGGTTCGGCAGGTGGCAGTGAGGCCCCAGTCGGTATTCGTGTCCCCACCACCCAAGGACAACAACCTGTCCTGCGCCCTCCGGAGGAATGAGTCGCTCACAGCCACCGATGGCCTCCGAGGCGTCCGCCGTAACTCCTCCTTCAGCACCGCCCGCTCGGCGGCTGCAGAGGCCAAGGGCCGCCTGGCCGAGCGGTCTGCCAGCCAGGGCTCAGACAGCCCTCTGCTGCCCACCCAGCGCAATGGTATCCCCGTGTCCCCCGTGCGCCCCAAGCCTATCGAGAAGTCCCAGTTCATCCACAACAACCTCAAAGATGTGTACGTGTCGATCGCGGACTACGAGGGGGACGAGGAGACAGCGGGCTTCCAGGAGGGTGTGTCCATGGAGGTCCTGGAGAGGAACCCCAACGGCTGGTGGTACTGCCAGATCCTAGACGGGGTGAAGCCCTTCAAAGGCTGGGTGCCCTCCAACTACCTGGAGAAAAAGAACTAACGGGGCATGGGTCCTTCCAGCCTGAGTGTGGATGAGCGGTGAGATGAAGACAATAGGGAAAGGGGAGGGGAGGGGGGGAGGGGGAGGGGGGAGGACAACATTAAACCCTGCAGAAGGTGTGACCTCAAGGACACTCGCCTCCAGGCTGTCCCTGGCTGGGAGGTAGGGTCTGGTGGGGGCCACCTTGAGCAGGAGGCCTGAGACCAGAGGCGAGACAGCTGAGCCCCATGTGTGCCCCTTGGTGACTTCACTGATGGGCTCAGCACCGTCTGGGACAGGCCAGTGGGAAACCCCAGTTGTGCCTTGGCTGCAGATCCGGAAAGGATGTGGTCCTAGGGGCCTCCGTGCCCTGTCCCAGCCTAGCCCGGTGCCAGGTGCTGGCAGCTTGTCACCAGGGGCGGCCCGGGCATCATCCTCACTGTAATGGCGAATTGTGCCGTTGGTGGGGATTGCCACCGCCCACCACGGGTGGTGTGGTAGAAGACGCCTCTGGCTTTGGGGCTTGGAGGCATCTCCTGCGAGCTCAGCCTGTCCCTGGCCAGGCCACTGTCTGTGTCTGTTAGTGGAAGAAAAAGCAGTTCCCCAGGTGCCAGCAAGGACCACCTTCCTTCGCTGTCGCTGACCTTGAGGAGAGTGCCCGGGCGCCCATGGAGACCCACCAGCCCCATTTACAGAGGACGGGCAGAGCCGGGGTCTCTCTCAGGCTGCACAGACTTTATTTTGGATATTTCTGGGTGGGCAGTTTCTTTGCATGTTTTGGGAGAGGTTTATTGATTTGGGGCTTCTCGGTTGGGCCCTGGGTGTTGGTCTTATTTTAGGGGTTGTTTGGGGGCCTAAGGAGGGTCAGCCTCACAGGGGACGGGATGGGGGTGGGTGGGCTTTTCTGTCATACTCTTGTGGGAGGTTGGTTGTTGTTTGTGTTTCACATGTTCCCCCTCCACAAGCTGGAGTCGTTTCGTTTGGTTTCCACTGTGTGGACAGTGCCTGAGGGGTTGGGGGCTGAGAAGCCCCCACTCCCAGACCGCGAGGCACACACCTTCTGGTGCGTGCCCAGCCCAGGAGGGAGGAGCGTCTCGTTCAGGAGCGAAGGCGGCTCTCGGGCTGCTGGGTGACCGCCATTCTGTGTACAGTCTCCCACCTGGGCAGGACCGAAAGCCTGAGGGGACCCCCCACCTGGGCCCCCAGGCCAGACTGGAGCAAACACCACCAGCCTGCTGGCGATGCCACAGGGACCAAGGAGATGGAGGACCCCAGACCAGGAGCTGACCTGGTCGTTCCGAGGGGCAGTGCCCCCGGGAAGAGAGAAGCGAGAGAATAAAGTCCCTGTCAACTTCGGGTCTTTCGATCATTGACATTTCAGAGGGGACCCTCCAGAAGCCAGGCGGCTTCCCGAGGACGCGCCCTTTGCTGGGAGTGGATTTCCACACGTGCCTTTGACTTCGGACAGGTCGGGCTTCACAGCCGCCGATTCAGCTGCCAGAATCCTGGACAAGGGTTGGTGTTTTCTCTCTCCACCTGCTTCCCACCCAGGACGGAAATGTTGCCTGAAGATGAGCATGGGACCCAGGTCTTGTGCCTTCTGTACCCCATGCGCCCCCTTCTGGCCGTCCTCATCCCCGTACACTGAAGCCTGGCAGCTATAGCAAACTGCTCATGTTCTCTGTTAAAGGGCCGTGGTGAGATTTTGTTCCTTTTGTTTTGTTTGTGAGTTTGTTTAAAATGGAAATTAGTTATTTTCTTCTGCTGGACAGTATTAAATAGAGCAGGATGTTGAGTTAATCTGCTAGATTGCAGTACTAATGGTAGTGGTTTAGTGTCTTCATATTAATATTATTTGGACTTATTTGAACAATAATGATAAAGAAGTGGTTCATTATTTTTTAATTAATGCACTTTAATAAGGTGGAATGGAAAGAAACCCAGAGAGCAAAGTGCATTACTTAAAGATGCAGTATATACTTTTCTCATTTTTAAGCAGCACATATTTATTGAAAGAAAAAAAAGTAATTTATGATTATTTAAAATAAGATTTAAAAGTAGAGTGACTGTCGGGTTAAAGGACCTTCCACGTAGCTATCTTCCAGGGGGAGGGCCCCAGCGGCCTCACTCCTCAGATGTCTGCACTGAGCCAGTTCAATCCTAACGTGACAGCCAGGCCAGGAAGGAGTGCAGGACGCATCTGCCAAGCACAGAGCATCTCAGTTGAGGCTGGACCACAGTGCTCCCCAGAGCCTGCCTTCCCCTGCCCTTCCTCACTGTCTGTACTGCCCTGTGGGGCTCTGTACCACCACCACCAGGGCCCACATTCCCCTGCCCCTCAAGGGCCCTCATCCTTGATCCCCAGTGCTCTAAGTGATGGTCATTAAAAGTGACCTCCAAGGTCACTCCATCCCATCCCCTCCTGTTATTGCAGCCCAAGGACAGGAAATGACTCCCACAATCCCATAGCTAAGTTTACGGGCAGACCTCCCCACGGCATCCATCCTTGCACTCCTACCCACCCCCCTTCGAGCTTATTGTGTGGTCATCGTGTTTACATTGGGACATCCAGCCCTGAGGATGGCTGGGAGTTGCTCAGGCATCCAGGGAGAGTGGGGAATGCTGCCACCTGGTGACAGCGTGGAGATTTGGGCAGTGAACAGGGACTGCCATGTCCCATCTTTGCCCCTCGCCCCTCACCATCACCCCGTTAATTCACAGCACAGCACAAATCCTGCAAACCGAAAGAGAATATTAATACTTGAATCAAAAAAGGGTGCATGCCAGTCCCTCTCAGACATGGCTAGGCGATGCCAGGCCTTGTGCCCCGGGACCCCTAGCCCTGCCCAGGGCCAGAGGGCCTTTCCCTAGAGCTACTGAGCTGCTTTGTGATGTTGGAGGGTACTGCTGGCAGCAGGTGGAGGAGGGAGGGGCCTGGGGCTCTGACCCATCTGGAGGAAAACCAGATCGGCCTAAAAAAGGAAAAAGAAAAATGAAATCTCAGCAGTGTCCAAACCTAGTTTTCCATTAGTTATGATTAAAAATGTGAAATGACATTGTGTGGCTGTATACTGCAACTTTAATCATAATGAGCCCTTCTGAGGTCATTATTGAGGTTTATATAATGCCTGAAGATGCATCATTGGTGCTTTTTCTTTGTTGAAAGACTTTTTCTTTTATTACAAGGGGAGGGGTGGGGAATGTCGTCTTCTCTCTCCCTTTTTAACAGCGGGCCTGGCTGGGCTTCCTGGCCCTGCCATGCTGTTTCCACTAGGCCAAGGGGCCACAGGGGCAGCAAGAGGGCGCTGGGAGGGGTGACCCTGAACAGCAGGTGTGCCATCTGCTCCTAGCTGTGGCCGGGCCCTGCCTTGCCAGCCCTCGGCCCCATCCACCCTGAGCCTGGCCCCAACAGCTTCTCTTTGTTCCTCCTCCGTTCTCCATTTTGACGAAGGCATTATATAGAATCATTTTAATCACTTTCAGATGTTAGAGCAGCATATTTTACTGGCATTTATCCATCGCTTTCCTCAGCAAGGCATGTTACTACCCTTATCATCTAAGGAAAAAAAAAGACAAGGGAATTTCGGTCAAGCATTATTTTCATATTACTAGTATTTGCAGAGTAGATGTAGAACTATTTAAGTTTAGACCTTGGTTTGGTAGTTTTGTTTGTTTTTTTTTTTAAGGGAAAAAAGATAAGGTAACCCCTACTTTTCCTGTTTTTGTATTTAACTAATATATTATTTCTTTAAGGTTACTCACTTCCCCTATTCCCTTCAAATACTTTGCATTCTCAATCGAAAATGAAAACAATCTGAGAGACAGGAAACGTGCAATATTATCCAGAGGGACGCCAGGGCTTGTTGGGACGGTGGCGGGAGGCCCGGTGGCCCAGTCTGTCGATAGAGGGAGGCGGGGCTGCTGGGAGGAGTGGGAGCTGTGGAGCAGACAGGTGGTCCAGGTTATTGATCTTTTTCCCTCCTCTCCTGTCCCCCTTCCCTGGCAAGGTGTCAGGGTCCCCGCCAGAGGACAGCCCCTTTTTCTGTTGGGGGTCATCCACCCAGAAGAAAGGGATTCAGGGGAGTAGCATGGGGCTCTTGACCTCCCGGGGCCCCTGCCCTCAGAGCAGAGCAAGGACATCCAGGAACCGTTCCTTGTTTTCATTTCCGTTGTTTCCAGCCAGCTGCTCAGAAAGACCTGTCCCAAGAGTCACTCACCAGCCCTCGCTCACCCCAGCCTCCTGATGTTTGGGCCATGATCCTTTTGATGTATGTTTGAGTCTTTCTAAAACTATGTAACCTCAGTTCAGTTTATGGGCAGGAACCCTAGACGTAACCAAATCCTTTTTTGGGGAGGTGGGTGCCTTCAGCCCTGCCTATCCCAGTGAGACACCAATTTCCACAAGCCTGCAGCTGGGCCTGGTGCTAGCCTGGGCCACCCATTCATCTCAGTGACTTCGGCCGAGGAGTGAGCCCTGCCTCTGCTCAACACCCCAACGCTCGGTCCCCAGAGGGTCTCGGAGAAGCAGCTGAGGGGCCTACCCAGGTCTCTGCGGACGGAACTGCCCACAACAGGTACCAAAGCGGCCTCCTCCTAAGTTGGCACAGGCAGAGGAAGCAGCAGGGTGGGAGGTCTCTGGGTTCGAGCCCTTGGAGCTCTGCTCCTCGGCTCCAGGGACGCCCTTGCTGGCTTGTCCCTTCCACCTCCAGTACTGTACGCTTGCTGTTCCACCCCGTTTGGTGCATTTCTGTACAAATATGGATCTATGTGCCAAGGGGACTGTGCCCCGTATGTGGGTCTCTCCCCTTGGAGTGTCTACATCTATGTCCAACCTTGGAAAATCTTGACGCAGAGCTCTCTGGAAAAGAGAACCATCCACATAACGAATTAAGATTCCCTCACTTTTTTGAGGGCTGTGTGTTGAGGAAGTGTGTGTGTGTGTGTGCGCGCGCGCGCGTGTGTGTGTGTGTGCATGCGTGTGTGTGTGCGCGCGTGTGTGTGTGTGTGTAACTTCCCACTGGAACGAAGTAGAATGGGGTTAGAGAAAACTAGCGGGCACGCTGTCTCCATTGTACAGTCCTTGGCATTGGGCAGGCCCCACGGGACTCACAGCTTCTGGCAGCAAGTGTGTGTTATTCACACACATAACTCTGGCTGGAGAGTGCAATGTGTCTTTTTATTTTTTTGTAATTATTTTATTAAGTATTTAGTTGGAAACTTCACACTGGCATTAACAGATCTAGCAGAAGCAGCCTAGGCCATCGTCCCAGGCTCCCAAATAAAGTTGTGGAAAAGAGATGCCGCTGAGCGTGCTGTGCGGAAGGCCGACTCCCACCCATTGCCATGCATGTCATCACCGGGGGATGATGGCCCGCAGCTCTTGTTTCTGAGGATGATCAGGGCGAGAACTTGCTCACAGTGAGCTCAGCAGACCTGCACGTGCATGAACATCAGCACCTGTCTAGACCTGGGGCCCTGACACTTGATGGGACTGGTGTGAAGGGTTCCCCCTTGACCTTACTGAGATTTCTGCCAAAATCATGATCCCTGTTTGGGGCAGCCTCTGTGGTTCTCATGCTCCGTGACCAGAGAAGGACGGGGTCAGTGACCTATTGCCTTATTTCAGGAAAAGCAACCCCACTGATTTGAGCTTCCCTCCTGTTTTGTCCTGTGCACCTGGGCTCTCAGGCAAGAAGTTGGGCACATTGGTGCTTATAGACTGGGCAGGCCTGGTCCCAACCTGCCTATAAGGTTGAGATTGCCATGCGACCCGCCTGACCCATTCCTGTCTTTCTAATCTTGAGTTTGCACTTGACCTTGACAATCACCCACCCGAGTCCTAGAACTTAGTGGCCTTAGAGAATGGGTTCCTGCGCTAAAGGTCCCTCCTTTGCACCCCCAGTTTCATCCTGGCTAATGGGGCTGGACTTCAGGAGGCAAGAGAGAGGGGAAAGAATTGTTTTAAAGCAAAAGGATGGATCGAGCATGTTGGAGACGAGCAAGAGGCATGTCGGCAAGATGAGTATATGCATGTGTGGCTTGTTTGGGTGTCTGGGACTGACCGTCCCTTCTCTGGGAAGGTGGCTTCCAGAAGAGGGTGTCTAGACAGAAAGGGAAAAGTGTGTGAGAAGGCTGAGAGAGGGTTTGGAGTCTTGTCTTTATTAAAAAGAAGGAAGAAGTTGATTCTAAGTGTTTCAGGAAGAAGAGAGCAGGTAGGGAGGGAACTTAATGATTCAACACACAAGGGTCCAGCCAGATCAGGTTGGAAATAAGGCTGGAGAAGAAGCTGGCCAGAGGAAACGCTGCTTGCTGTGCCACAAGCTGGGTCCCTAGCAAGTTCTTAATGAACGGTCACTGATTTACTCAGTGGAGAGAGTAAGTCACCAGCAACAACTTGTATTATGAGTTTGGAGGTCCTGGCTCCAGAATATTCATCCATCTCCCAGGTTCCCAGCTGGTTTTGCCCACCTCCTTTTGTCTAATCCACAGCTGACCTCTCAAATTGTTTAAATCAAAGACTAGAGACCAAATGGGTCTTGTAGTTGGAGACCCACCATCCCCAAACTGGAACCTCGGGGTCCAGATACCATCAAGCTCATCTGGGAGGAAGGCAACCTTGTTTGTTCTTCTCAAGTGTCTCTGATGATCCCTGTGGTTATTCAGTTGGCTGAGCCTGCCCACTGGTGTCACTTAGAAGACAGGAGGTGAGGGGGTTGTTCAGTGCACACTCATCCATGGATATGCCCTTTCATGTTTAGTGGCCTATGACCAAGACACACTGCTCTTAAGTGTTTATTTCAGAGAAAGAAGGGTAAACAGCCACCATTCTTGAATCTGCATCTTGTTCTCTGCAACAGGTTTTCTTTAAATGCAGGACACAGGATGGGAAAGGGTTTCGCTGCTAGTTACTGAGAGGTTCGCAGGAAGGTGACCCGAGTGATGCACACGTGAGTGGCAGGTCCCTGAAGTGTGGGTTTGTGGACTGCATGGTTGCATGTGAACTTGGTGCCTCAGCTCCAGAACTCTGGGGGATTTCTCGTGGTGTCCACTTAACCCCCTTTCCCCCCAGATCCTAGTGGGCTCTGTGGGGATCACGTTGTTTCCTCTTCCCCCCTCAGCAGAGAAACTGAAGGAAAGGACATTAAATTGAATGCAGTCAATTTGAGCACTAAAATATTTCCAGGATCAATGGTGGTGCTAAACTATCTCCATGTTTCTATTATTTTTAATAGTGGGGTGTTTTTATTGTTCTCATCACAAAAATGCAGTGTCTTTGGGGAAGGGATCCAGCCCCTTGGCCTGTACCTTCCAGGTGTCCTTTATCATTTTGACGGGACTCTTTGGTCTGCAGAAATACTATGACTTGGCATGCTTCTAGACTGTAAGATTTGGGTTGTTTTGTTTTGTATTTTATGTTTACATGCATCTTCTTGTATTTCCCTGAAAATTAAATAAAGTTTTTGACCTTTTTAACTCAACAGAATCACCTCTTAATTCTCCTTAATGCCTGAAAACGCATCCAGCTGAATGGCAAAGGCAGCCCCAATGTAGCATGAACTACAGGATCCATGTCCTCTGGGGACGCAGGACGTGGGGGAGGAGAAGCCTCTGACCCTCCCAACTCTTGCTGAACTCTAATATAAACAGGGCTGGGCCGTCCTGATGTAGGAAGCAGCCCATGGCTGTTCAAGGCTGGGCAGAGGGTCCTCATGTGTCTAGATCCCATCTGCCACCCCCAGCCTCTGCAGCCAGCCAGGCGTGCTCATCTATAAAGTTTCTCTAAAGGTCTAAGGCCAGAGGCCTGTCTTTCCTGCCCAGCTGTGCCACCCATTTGGTGTAGGCCTCAGCACGCACCCACCGGAGCTCAGATGGGGCGCAGGGGCGAGGGATGGGAGACCCTGTTCGAGGAACTCAGCCCTCTCTGCGGACCTGAGGACTTGTCATCCTTCCATTAGCCACTAGGTGGCACTACCACCCCACAAGGGGTGCGGGCCAGGTATGGGTTCAGCTCAGCCAAGAGAAAGCTGAGCAGGCTTCATGGACTCCCGCTGCAGCCCCAACAAACACTGCTGCTCAACAACCCAGAGACCTGAGGCTACCAAAGGGCATGGCTTCTCCCTTTCAACTTGCAAGGCTCACCTGGCATTCTGGCCCCCAAACTGCATGCACAACACCCCATACACACACATTGGCCCTCCCTCCCCAGCCCTCCACACTGCACAACACAGCCCTCAGGCTGGTACAAATCACCTTTATTCACAATCACAGCGACCCAAGTTCACAAAGGAGGCAGTAACTACCCCACACTAACAAACGATGGATGGATGGATGGGTGGGTGGGTGGCTTCCTCTCCCCAACCTTCAGGTCAGGCAGCCCCTGTACTTACCTCTGAAATGGATCCTTTGACTGGATAGAGTCCCCACCCCCACCGAAGGGGTCACCAGGGGTCAGAGACTGGGGAGACCCGTAGCAGAACTATGACTTCTCAAAGACCCACTGCAAGGCTGGGACAGACCCCACCCCACCCCACACAGCCCCTCACCAAAGAACTAAGAGTCACACAAAGTCTGTCTCCTCCCCAAACAATCATTTTACAGAGGTGGCAGCTGAGGCGCAGAGGGCTCGGACCTGGCCACGGGGATGTAAAAAGCCATCTGAGGGGGCAGAGGGCTGGGAGGCTGGGGAAGACCAGGCTAAGACTCTTGAAAGCTGGCCCCAGCCCATGGCCTATCAGGACAGGGCGAGCAGGGCAGAGATGACTGTAGCCTAAGAGCACGTGGGGGGCACTCCCTCACCCCAGAACCAGGAATAAGAACCCAGAGGCGCTGGGACCCTGTCCCTACCCCTCTCATCTTTCCTGGGGATGGAGTGCCTCCCCTAAGAACAGACTCCCTGCCTCTCACTAGGCTCCCCAGCCCTGTTCCCTGGCCCAAGCTGGGCTCCCCTCCTTCAGCCTGCCCAGAACTTATGTCCTGTGGAGGGGGCACTCTTAGGCCTCCTGCCGTACTTGAGCTGACTATGTAACCCTGCTCCAGCCCAAGGAGGAAGGGCACTTTGTGGCTCCAAGTGATCCACCAGTCCAGAGAATTAAGGTGGCTCAATTTGCCTCTGTAAAATGGGCACAATTCACCAGGAGGCCTCCCAATTCAGCCCCTGTTTAAGGAGTTCTAACTCATGGTAAGCAGAGCTAACTATGGACTTTCAGCTGGAGTCTGGGAAATGCTGCCCCTCTCAATCCACACACACCAGGGCAGCATTTCTAGGGGCCTGAAGGGTGGGGACTCACCCCCCCCCCAAAAAAAATACCCCACAAACCAAATAAATAAATAAATTACAATAAAGAAAAAAGGTGGTCTTACTCCAGGAAACCTCCCTGCCCCCCACCCCAGGGCCCTGGCCTTGCCTGGGGACGCTCCACGTCTCTGAGCATCAGCCAGGCCAGGACAGCACGGAGGGAGGACAGGTCAGAGAGGAGATGCAGACCTGTTCTTAGAGACCCTGATAGAAGACAGACCCTGCTCTCCAGCCAGCCAAGGGGCGAGATGATTGGGGCAGAAAGGCTATGGCCAGGAAAAGGCCCTCTGCGTCTCTGCCAGGGCACGGGGCCAGACACTTAGAACCCGGAGCCTCCTGCGGCCTGTCTGGGAGAGGTATCCGCGGCCTTCCTTCCCCTGGCTTCCAGGCCCCAGGGGCAGGGAGGAGACGGAGAAGGTGAGAGCAGGTCAGAGTAAGGCAGCAGCTCGGGGGCCACCCGCTCAGGGCTGCTGTCGAGCAGGCCGTGCACTGCTCCAGGGCCGCTGGCAGAGGGAGCAGACTGATGTCCAGTCCACACTCCACTAGCCAGGCCACACGGCCTGGCCCAGGGCCACATCTGCCCAGAGGAAGGGACACGCCTTCTAATTCTCACCAAGGTGCCACATGGGCTCGAAGTCAGTCCCAGATGGGGAAGGGTTAGAACAGGCTGAGACCCCCATTTAGTCCCTCAGCGTGAGGGGAAGAGCTGAGCACAGAGAAGGGAAAGGTAGACAAAGTGTAGACTCCTCCCCTCCCCTCTGCTGGGTGATTTGCCTCTTCCTCCCTTTTCTCCCCAAACCTGTACGATACCCCTTTCCTCCCCAAACTTTCAGGGACCTCAGTTTCCCAAGTTTAATGGAGAAGGGAAAGAGTTTCCAAAATGAGGAAGGAGAGAAGGGCCCCGTGGCTTGCCCCTCAGCTGGCGCTGGCTGCAGTCCGAGGCGGCGGCGCGAGGGGTGGGCGCGCCGGGCTAGGAGCTCCGGTAAGTCTTGATGATGTCCTTGATGGGGCGGCGGCAGATGGGGCAGCAGGCGTGCAGAGCCTTCTTGAGGCGCAGGCCACAGGCATAGCAGAGGCACATGTGGCCACATGTGTAGATGACCGTGTCCACTGCGTGCTCATAGCAAATGGTGCATTCATCGCTCCACTGGCCCGTGCCCGGGGTCACCGGCGACTCGGGCAAGCTCACCGGCGAGTTGGGGGCTGTCCCTGGAGGTGAGGGGACACCAGTCAAGGGAGAGTTGGTCCAGTCCAGCCCCAGGTTCATGGGAAGGGAGCCCCCCTGGCCTCTTGTCCCCCCCCCCTCCAGTTATCAGATCTACCCGTTTACTCTGACACCCCAACTTCCTGGACACAAGGGGAGAGGATGCACTTGGGGCAGCCCCTCTGCTGGCCCCTCAGCTCCCAGACCAGGGGCCAGGGTGTCCATGAAGCGGGGATGGAGGAGGGGGGTAGGAAAAAAGGGGGCCCAAAATCTTATTTTAAGGCAGGCTCCGCCTGAGCTATCCTTTGGTGTTCCCTGTAAGCTAAAAATGTCCTTTGGAGAAAGGTACCCAGCAAGGGGACAGACGGGGATACACCCCAGAAATCGCCATCCAACAAGGGCTCACTAGGCCACTCCCGCTCCTCCAGGGCCCCAGCCCTGACACAGAAGCTGATGCCTTCCTCGGCCAGGGTCTCGGGGGGAGGAGGTCTGGCACAGACACCACCGACCTGGAGGGGCCAGCCCACTTACCGCCAGCAGAGCTCCCCAGAGGTCCCGAGCTGCAGGTGCTGAGCAAGGGGTCAGAGAGGCGGCTGCCCAGGGCGCTGGGCGAGGTTGGTGTGGAGGCGGGGGAGCAGGGAAGTGATGGGATGCCCCGCTCTGCCAGGATGGTGGAGCCTGTAGAAGGGGAGGGAGGGATGGACTAGCAACGCAAAGGCCCATTGGGAGAAAGCTCGAGCCTCCGCCCCTCCAGTGGGTTCCCAGGAGATAACGTGGGTGCCACAGTCTGAGCACACAGCCCAGCCACTGGGCTCAGGGCAGGATTCCACAGGCTGGGTCAGCATCCTGCCCCAGCTCTCCGGCGTTACATCAGCAATCTCCAAACAAGCCCCCTGCCTAGCCCGCCTCCACCCTTCCCCAGGCATCCTTCACCTGCAAGGTTTCCCCAGCCAGAGAACAAGGTCACCTTCCTCCCACCCAGAATGGCCCTTCCAGCCCTAGCCTCGCCCTCATCACTGTCCCCAGATATCGCCCACCTTCTCCTTTGCACTGGCACCTTTGAAATGCCCTTTACCATCTCCCACACTTGTCTGTCCTACATTCTTTCCCAGGCCCTCACACCTCTCCCTCTTCTACTTCTCACCTCCTCTTCCCTCCCTCCCTCATCCCTCTTCCCGCCAACAAGTCCTGAGGGCCTACCAGGTAGCATCCACTGTGTATATATGTTTAAAACTGGGGACAAGACCCACAGAGCTCTTGCCCTCAAACAGCTAATGATCCAGGGAGCCTCTTAGAGCAGTCCTCAAACCTCCTCCTACTGACACCCTTGACCCCCTGCCCCCAACCACATTACTCTCTTTAGCACTGACCAGCCACACACACCACATGCAAAGGACTAAACCACCACAGATTCTGGGGTATGATTTGTCCTTTGCCCGGGAGCGCAGCTTTGTTTTCCCAGTTAAACCAGGAGCTTCCTGAGAGCAGGTAATCTTATCCACCTGTGACTCTCTCACAGGCCCTTAACACCGTGGTCGGCAAACTGCGGCTCACGAGCCACATGCGGCTCTTTGGCCCCTTGAGTGTGGCTCTTCCACAAAATACCACGGACTGGGCGAGTCTATTTTGAAGAAGTGGCGTTAGAAGAAGTTTAAGTGTAAAAAATTTGGCTCTCAAACGAAATTTCAATCGTTGTACTGTTGATATTTGGCTCTGTTGACTAATGAGTTTGCCGACCACTGCCCTAACAGAATGCCCTGCACACCAGTACTCAATGAGATCTCTATTATCAGTTATTTGCTCTAACCCATTTAGTCACTGTTTCTAGCATATTCATTAGCTATCCACAGGGTTTCTCTTACTATTGTTAATAGTTTTCAAGTTAATTATTACCTCCTTCAGAAATTAACACCTCCTATTTGTTTTTCTTGCCTACTGCACAAGCTAGCATTTTCAGAACAATCCCGAAAGGCGTCCTTATCAGATTCCTGACTTGAATGAGCGCATTTCTAGTGTTTCACCATTATAAAATTTGCTATAGTTTGGGAGTGAAGGAACTTCACACTGCACACTTCCCATTCCTAGTTCACTCAGGTCTTCAATAAAGCAAAGCATTCCTCTATAAGGTAAATCGTTACCCTTCATACAGTGTCACTGATTTGCTTTTCTTTTGGAGTCAATCAGGATCCCCTAACACCAATTTGCTGGTGGAGATACCCAATCCTCCAAACAGCTCCAGAGCACTCTGTATATTGAATTCTGAATGATTATTCTTCAACACCCATCTTGGCCCACTTACCTCTTGAGACATTTAAGTCCCGATATTATTTTTAAGCATCTTCTTTGCTCCAGCCTAGTAAGCCTCGTAGGGCAACAGACGCCTCACTGGAAAGCTACTTATCTATTATTAGATGGTGCTGAGGCAGGAGAGTACCTTGCCCTTATGTAATTTCCTTCATCTGAGGTGCAGTGGCTCCCGGTGAGGGTAGCCAAATAGCTTTTTATCTCAGCCTGATTTTTGCTGCACCTGAGTCCGAGTTCTTGTTATTCCATCCTGAACTTTCACCCCCAACTTCTTTCCTACCCGATGTCTTTTCACCTAGCTTGATTTCTTTTCATTCCTCCCTGATTTATTGTCCCTCAATCCTAACTTCTTAGCATCCCAGCCTCATTTCTTTTCATCCTTTTGAAAATTTATTTTAACTCCATCTTCCTTCGGTTTCTGGAACACAGTAGGAAGTTCCCACTGATTTTATCTGATTTTTGGCACACTCCCACAATCACCAACAGCATTACATCCACAAATAACATATGCATTTAGGTACTGACATGTGCCTACACACAGTATGCCAATCTTATAGTGTAACTCATGCTCCCTCACATACACACATTATCTTGTCTATGAAGCCTCCAGGGGTGAGGTGTAGGCTGGGGCTGTAAGGCCCAGGGGTCTTTAAACTTGTCTAAGCAAACTTGCTAAAAACATTCAGATGCCCAGGACCTATCCAAGATGTACAGTATCGAAGTCTCTGAAGGTACTCAAGAATCTGCACTCTAGTGGGTTCTCGCAGTGAGTGTAATGCAGGTGATGAGCGGCACTGAAAGCATGAATACCTGCCCACTCTGGGGTAACAGAGGTCCAGGAAATGCTTTGTAAAAAAAATATATTTTTGTTTGGAAAAGTTGTATACCATCACCACCACCACTCCCTCCTTAAAGATTCACTCTGCATATCAAAGGCTCTGAGAAGTTCTGCAGTACAGAATCCTGCTTTCTAAGCCCTGGAGGGGTGGCTCAGTTGGTTGGAGCATCATCCTGCACACCAAAAGGTGGCTGGTTCGATCCCCAGTCAGGGCATATGCCTAGGTTTCAAACTCCATTCCTGGTCAGGGAGGCAACAAATAAATGATTGATGTTTCTTTCTCTCTCTCTCTCAAAATCAATAAAAATATATACTCAGGACTAGATTGTGTGTGGAGAACTACCTGTGGACTTCTACGCAAAGGAAACTTTCCCCCCTCCTTCTAGTAGTAGGAAGAGTGGAAGAATTGGAAGGAGGGGACATAGACTTAAAAATTCCCTTTGTCATAATGGGAAAGGATAACATCTAAAATCAATGTGAGAAAGAAACATACTTACATCACTGAAAAAGGAAAAAAACTGGAGGTGGTTTCCTTTGGGGTGGGGAATGCTCTGGTAGTTTTTGTGTAAGACTTTTGGACTTTATCATTTTTTATGTATTATATGCATGTATTACTATAATAGAAGCTAAATTTAAAAATAAAAATAATAAATAACCCCCTGCTTTTTTAAAACTCAGTATTTCCCAAGCTTTTTTGACCCAAGGACCCTTTTGTAACTGATACCTCACCCACAGAACTCTCTGGGAAACATGGCTTACATCCAAATCTGCCCATTCAAACCCAGGAAAGTAAAGCTCAGCCTTCTGCAGCCCCATTTCCTCCAAGGCCCTCTGCTCAGAGATTCCCCACAGGCCCCCAACTCATCCCCAACCGAGGCGCCACCCCGTACAGACACCTGACTACTGACACGCCGACCTCTTTTTCTTATTTGAGCACACAACCGTACTAAGAGGCAAAGGCCTTTTTTCCCATTTGGGAGAATTAAAACTCAGCTCCAAAAGGTTAATTGCTGGTGGAAACAATATTTTCTCATTTGAAGTGTCCACTGGAGTGTGTGTACCTGGACGGTTCGCGGCACATCGGTGGGAATGGGGGGTTAATCAGATTCTGAGAATGAAACTCAACAATCCACGCCTTTCTCCCCTCCCCAGGTGCGTCCAGTGAGATCTTGAGGGCCCAGGAGTCCCGCCCCAAACCCATGTCAGGTGTGTGGCTTCTAGACAACCCCGCAGGATTGGGGGGGACCCTCTTTTCCCCTATCCGGATGGGCCCCCTCTTCCAGAAAGGGCTCCTGCCGGGTGTGGAGGAGTACCAGCGCAGCCAGCCTCTGGGAGCCGTCCAGGCGTCTGGCACCCGGCCGGGAGCACTCACCGAGCAGGCGGATCTGCGTGATGGCCCCGTGCAGACCGAAGAGCATCCAAAGGGGCTGCGAGGCGTCCACGCACAGCTGCATGCCCGCAGCGGCGCCATTGTGGCTGAGGTGCAGCTCGCCCTCGGCGTTGACCACCAGGCCCAGGATGTCGCCACTCTGCAGGGGCCCGGGCACGCGGCACACGGCCCAGAACTCCTTGCGGTCCACCAGGGCCTCGGTGCTGAAGGGCAGGTCCGCGGGCCGCAGCGTGCCGGGGTCGCACGTGGTGACGCCAAAGGAGAGCGCGCCGGGCCGGGCGCCGCTCGAGCGCGTGACCTTGACGAAGACGGTCTCGGCCACGCGCACCGGCCGGCTGGTGAAGACGAGCGCGCGCTCGTCGCGCCCGTGCTCCAGGCGCGCCACCGTCTGCTCGTCCAGGATCCGGACGTGCGCGCCGGCGCGCAGCGGGTGGAAGCGCAGGTCGCCGTCGAGCTGCGGGGGGAGCGCGCGGCTGTGCTGCGAGTTGAGCGAGTTCTGCGGGATGGGGCAGCCCGCGGCCTGCGTGGCCTCCTCGCCTTCCCCCGCGGGCACGTTGAGGTCGCACAGGCTCACCGAGAGGCGCGCGTCGTCGGCCTCGCGCCGCAGCGAAGGCCTCCGCAGGGCGGTGAAGGAGCGGGGCCGCAGGCAGTCGGGCAGCACCAGCTCGCTGTCTGTGGCAAGGGATGGGGGGAGACCCGGTCAGTCCCCATGCACCTTCCTCCAACTAGTCCTTAAACTAGTATGCCGCATCAAAACACCCGACTTTTAAGCACATTGAGACTGGTAGGATGGGCACAGGCACAGAACTGGCTGGTCCCGTCTGACACCCATATGTGCTGGGTTTTTGTGTTTGTTTTTTTTAATTGAGAAGGATATCTCCCCCGGAGAGCGCCCCCTCCCCCCCAGGAGCAAGGGGTCTCAGTCCCACACCAGACCCCCAGCCCAGGGTTCCAGAGCTGGGAACCCTTAACTCTGGGCCGTAAAAACCAGCAGGGATTGTGGCTAAGTGGCTTGGAGTCTGCTGGAGACTCAAGTGTTCCTCTTTAAAGGGCTGGCACCCGACGGCTTTGGAGGATCCAGGGACACACAGGGAGGAGGATCTGGTATCCCAGCAGGAACTCAGGGGTGTCTTTCTCCCAAATGGGGTGCTCACAGGGGTCATTGTTCTTCTACTGGGACCTTCCCCCATTACAGGGCTGACTGGCAGCCAAATCAGTCCCCATCAGCCTGGCTCACACAGTTGCTCAGCCCTGGTGATTCCCTGAGACCCCGCCCCACCCAAGCTGTTTGCAACAGCTTTTCCATATAAATGGCCTGTCCTGGCTCAGGCCTCAGACTTTGCTAAACTCTCTCAAACAAGCTGCAGCTGGTGTCAGCGTGCCCGAAACCTATCAATAAAAGGCCCACGACCCAGCACTAGCACCACCCTGCCTTGCTTCACACTGGGCCTCATTTGGACACTTCCAAGTAGCAGCCATCTGCAGACCTTGCTATAACTCCTGCCAGGTGGTCCCCAGGCAGTGATTGACTTTGCACCTCCCGGGAGGCCCCAGAGCCAATGCACCCTGTGGACAGCTTTAGACCAGTGGTCGGCAAACTGCAGCTCGCGAGCCACATGCGGCTCGCGAGCCGCGGTTTGCCGCTCTGTTGACTAATGAGTTTGCCGACCACTGCTTTAGACCATAACATACTAGATGACAACTCTACACATCCACAAGTGACACTCAAGGGGCAGACTCAGTGAGCATCAAAGCCCCACTGAAGCAAGTCCTGCTCCATAAGGATATCTCCTGCACAGCTGTAGATATTCTTATATACTGTAGTGGCAGCTGGTCCTCACAGCCAATTCCTCTTAGTGACGCCAATAGCAATCAAGGCCAACTACAAGACTGTGCACACAGCCCACAAAGGGGCACACCTAGAGTGTCCAGCTCAGGTGACGGGAGGCTGAGCCACTGGGCCCTACAGGACACCTCCTACTCAAGGTCATGCTACCAATTCCAGGAGACATAGCAGCTCTATCTAATACATAGAAACAAACACAGGGAAGCAGCCAAAATGCAGAGACAAATTCAGAAACATGTCACAAATGAAAGAAATGGAAATTGCAAACTACTGGATACAGAGTTCAATACTCAAGGATCTTAATGAGTGCTTCAAGGGACTTAGACTTTCAAGGATCTTAGTGAGAAGTTCAAAGACATGAAAGAGGACCAGTCAGAAATTAAGCATACACTAATTGAAATAAAGGATAGTCAGTTACCTACAAGGGAGCGCCCATACGACTGTCAGCTGACTTCTCAACAAACTTTGGATGCCAGAAAGGAGTGGCAAGAAATATTCAAAGTGATGAATAGTAAGGACTTAGAAATCAAGATTATTCTATGCAGCAAAGTTATCATTTAGAATTGAAGGTCAGATAAAGAGCTTCACAGACAAGAAAAAGCTAAAGGTGTCCATCACCACCAAACCAGTATTACATGAAATGCTGAAGGGTATTGAGGATGAGGAGGAGAAGGAGGAGCAAGAGGAGGAGGAGGAGGAGGAGGAGGAGGAGGAGGAGGAGGAGGAGGAGGAGGAGGAGGAGGAGGAGGAGGAGGAAGAGGAAGAAGAAGAAGAAGAGGAGGAGGAGGAGGAAGAAGAAGGAGGAGGGCAGGCAATAAATACATATCTATCAACAACTGAATCTAAAAATCAAAATAAATGAACAAGAAATCTAATAAAAATAAACTGGTGAATAAAAATAGAATCAGGGGCATGGAAACATGGAACAGACTGACGAATCTCAGAGGGACGAGGGGAAGAAATTAACCAAAGATCTTATATATATGCATTACCTATGAACACAGACAATAGGGTGGTGAAGGCCTGGGGCAGGATGGGAACCAGGTGGAGGGGGACAATGGGGGGAATAGGGGGAACATCTGTAATACACCAATAAGATTTAAAAAACAACAACAACGGGCTTTTAAAGGCATCGAAAATGCTAAGGATATAAACTAACAAGGATATAAACTAACGAGCAAATCGGCAACCAAAGTTGTGCAGAACATCTAAACTATTTGCTTAAGCAAAAGATTGAGGCTGGAAGGAGACACCAAAACTGAAACTGAGGGTCCTTAAGACTTTGATTAAATTTAAGTTTGAATCCTAGCTCTAGAAATCCTCTCTCTCTCTCTAAACCCCTCATAGACCTGGCCTCTCCTCCCAAACCCTGAGGCAGCAGAAGACAATAGCAGGAAACTAATAGTCACAAGATGTGGACTTCTGGCAGGTTAAAGATAATATCTTGACCTACATGATGTTTCAGCTCCTGAGCCCCTGGCTACTTTTCAATGAAACCAGACAGAGGGATGCCAGAGCAGACCTCAGAGCTATCTTCAAGTCCTGGAGAAATTATTTATTACCCTTACCTAACTTCCAACCAATCAGCTTCCAGCACAATCTAGAACCCCCTAACCCTAGGGCAGTGATGGCGAACCTATGACATGCGTGTCAGCACTGACACGCGTAGCCATTTCTGATGACACGCGGCCGCATGCCGAGGATGAAACATTTGCTGCTCCTGAGGATGAAACATTTGTGACTAGAGTCTTGGAGTTAGTTTTTTCCTCAAAGTGACACACTACCCGAGTTATGCTCAGTTTTTTGGCGAAGTTTGACACACCAAGCTCAAAAGGTTGCCCATCACTGCCCTAGGGTGCCTTATGATTTTTCCCTATATAATCTGTAACTTAGGTGCCATTTGGGGAGTTGGATCTTTAGGGGATTGGCCTATTCACTATTAAACTTTTCCTTTCTATACTGCAAATTCCTGTTCCTGCCTTCCTTTTGGGCCAATGTGTGCAGGCAGACTCAAATATTGGGGTCCTGGTAACAAAATTAAAAACATGATTGCTGTGGTTCAGTGGTTAGAGAGTCAGCCCGAGGACCAAAGAGTCATGGTTTGATTCCCAGTCAAGGGCATGTGTCTGGATTTCCGGTTCACTCCCCGGCCTCCGTCAGGGCACATGAAGGAGGCAACCAGTCGATGTGTGTCTCTCACATGGGTTTCTCTTTCTCACCCCCTCCCCTCCCTTCCACTCTCTCTGAAAAGCAATGGAAAAAATATCCTCAGGTGCCCTTCGGTGTGACTCAGCGGTTGAGCATAGACCCATGAACCCACAGGTCACCAGGATCCATCACTGGGTTCCATTCCCAGTCAGGGCACATGCCGGGTTTCAGGCTCAATTCCCCAGTAGGGGGCGTGCAGGAGGCAGCTGATGGATGATGTTTCTATCTGTCCCTCTCCCTTCCTCCCTCTCTCTCTCTAAACAAAAAACAAAACAAAAAAAAGCAATTAAAAAAATATTCTCAGGTGAGGATTAACAAAAACAAAACATGATTGCTTCTAAATGATACACTTATAAAAGATATTTTTAAAATTTTAACTCCTGAGACCTTCTCTCTTTATCCTCAGCAACTAGAACAGCCCCAGCACAGACACAAGTAGTCAATAAGTGTGTTGAATGCACTGCTGACTTCCCCGGAACTCCTCTTTGCATAAGTCGTCTCATCTTATCCTAACAAGTACCTTTTGACGTTATTGTTGCCACTGAAGGGCATTTTGGCTGAGAAAAATTGAGCAAATTTTCCCAAGCTATCCTTTTTGAAAGTGACTTAATAGGAAATCAAAACCTGTCTCTTTTTAATCATACAAGTCATACAGAAAAAATAATCGCCCATCAGCCCACCAGCCAGGAAAAAAAAATGCTATTAATATTTGGATGTATGACCTTGCAGTCTTTTCAATATAATTTTTGTTACTATTTTTTAAATAACAAAAATTGAATCATGCTATATAAATGCCAGTCATTTTTAACCATGTGTGGGTAACAAATCCCTTTGAAAATGTGATAACTTTGACTTATCCCCTCCTCAGAAAAATACACATTCTCTCTGAATTCTTTGGATAATGTTAGGGCATCTGTGAATCGCATAAAACCATCCATGGGCATGGGCTCCAAGCTAAGGACCCTGCCATACAGATTTCCTTTTCAAAACTAGCTTTTCCACTTACTATGTCCTGAACACCTCACCTTTTCATGCCAATGACCATGTTTCTGACAGCATATTTTTTAAATAGCTGTGCTATGTCCAGCTTTATGGAGTCCTGTAATCCTATATAATAAAAGGCTAATATGCAAATTGTCCCCTAGGGAGTTCAACTGCTTGCTATGACATGCACTGACCACTAGGGGATGGTGCTGAACGAAGGAAGGCCCTGGCCAGCAGCCAGCAGCCAGGGGAAGAAGGCCCCAACTGGCAGCTGGCAGCCGGGGGAAGGAAGGCCCCAATCGGCCCTGATTGCTGGCCAGGCCTTGGGACCCTTACCTGTGCATCAATTTCGTGCACCAGGCCTCTACTTTATAATAAAAGTCAGTGTGCATGAGGCATTACCCCGGCATTTCATCCTTAAAGCTCCCACGGAGGTGTTCCCGCTATACAGATAAAACTCAGAGATGTTACATGATAGTCACCAAGCGGCAGATCCAGGACTGAAGCAAGGTCTGTCCAACTTCCAATGACAGTCTTTGCTTCAGGCCTCCTTTTTATTGAACCCTGTCTGTGGGAGTCCCCAGATTTGGGCTAGTGCCACTGTAGGCCACATCATGAGCCAATCCTTCCCTGGGAGCCTTTTCTCTGAGCCTCCCTCTGGGAGAAACCGTGCTTTCTCTCTAGGAACTGGGTAAGGATGGCTGGGGCGCTCGGTGTGAGAGCAGAGCTTGGGGGACTGGTCTGGCATGGCTAGCAGAGGCCCCAGTCCAGCTCTAGCTAACCCTAGAGACGGTCCCTAAAGCCTCCCTGTTTGTGTCCTCCCCTACCCAGCCCTCGCCCCTTCCAGGAACAGTGTTGTTTGGGCCCACACGAGGAGAGGGTGCTGGGCCCTCCCCCAACCCTCTGTCTCTCTGGAGAAGCCTCTTGGGGCCTGGCTGGTTGGGATTTCCCAGCATCGTACTTGGCAAGGAGAAGGGAGCCGACCGGAAAATGCGATTATTCCAGGGAATTGACTCTGTGACAGCGATGGTGCAGAGAGGCTGGGGGGCTGTGGAGAGCAGAGGCGAGGAGGGCCCAGGCAGGAGGGAGAGGCACAGAGACAAAGTGGGGACCTGGGGAAGGCTGTGGACTGCAGGGAACAGGCCTTGCTCCCCCACTCTCCGGGATTCCAGGCAGTGGCCTTGAGAACTCCGGAGGGGTGGAGACAGAGAGGGGAAGGATCAGGGACAGCAGGGTGAGGAGAAAACACGTGGCTCAGAGATGCCCAGCCAGGTCTACAGGAACAAGGCTGTCACGGGGCCCACACACATATGCACCCCCACACTTCTCTTTCCACCTCACACACACTCAGGGCAATCAGAGCCCATGGAGCTGGGAAGACCCTCAAAACAGATTTCTGAGTGGGACTGGCTGTGCATTTTCCTGGTCTCTGCCCCTTCTATTCGAATATGGAGTCCTCTTCTACGTGAATATACCCACTAGTGGGTATTCACTACCTCCCAGGCAACCTGCGCCATTGTTGAGCTACTCTGACTTTAAGAAAGTGTTTCCTTCTCTTAAACTGAAATATACCTCCTTGTATTTATATCCACTACCTCAGCCCCACACTGCAGACAGCTCTCCTCAGGGAATACTCAGACTCCCCACATACCTTCCCACCTGTTAGACAATGAACAGAACCAGATTTGGTACTCCAGATGTACCCTGACCAGCTCACGGCACAGTGTGGCCATCACCTCCCTTGATATGTATACCATACTTCTAATGATGCAACCTAACAGTAGCACAGGCTTTATTAGTAACCAGTTTCCATATACTGGTAAGCAAGATAGGAGCATAATTAAGTGCAAGAACTTTGACGTCATCAGCTTGGGTTCAAATCCTGGTTCTGCCATTTCCTAGCTGTGGTGTGACCTTGGACAAATAGCTTAACCTCTCTGGACCCCTCTTCTTCAGCAGTGACATCAACATTTACTGATTGGTACAAAATCTGTGTTCTAATACTCCCTTCAGAAGGGATGCTGTGAAGATGAAGTGGAATAAGATACATAGGCACCTAATAGATACTTGACATATCATCATCACCAGGTTCATTTGAGCCACTGTTATTATCTTCTTCCATGGACGTGGCTCAGAAGAAAGTACATGGGCTTTGGGGTGATTCAGGCATGCGTTTAAGTGTCCGATCCAGCCCTTGGCTGGTGGCCTGTGGGTAAGCAACCTTCTTCCAGCCTCAGATCACTCACACAGAGAACAGGGGTAAGGATAATTGTCTTTCGATGTTGTTACAGGGATCAGAGGGTGAGTAGAAGCCCCAGGCACCTGGGTACCTGATAAATTCACTTGTTAGTATTTGCTCAGGTTGAGATTGCCCACCGGCACTCAGGCAATTAACTTTTTGAACTTAAATGTGGGGCTTTATGGCAGTCCCGATGGACAGCCAAGACATAATCACTGCATGACATCGCCGACTGAAGACCAGGAGGAAGAAGCTACAAGTGGAGATTAGAGGAGAAAGAAGAGCAAGAAGGAGAAATCAGTGGGAGGTAGAGAGAGAGAGGAGAAGAGACAGGAAAAGGACTCCTTTGGCCTTGCTTGAAATATTGCAGGAGCTGAGAGATGCTGGGAAACAGCTAAAAACTGAATCCCTGGGGCGAGTGCCCAGCTCAACCATGTCGTCTCTCCCATCCCCTCCACCCCTTGGGGTCAGGAGCAGCTGCAGGCCGCCAGCAAGCTCCAAAATAACAATCCCACTGGTGTGTCCAGCTGCGCCAGGGCCCTGAAATAGATGAAACTTGAGATCCAGGAGCTGGTCAGAGCACCCTCTGAAGGAACAGCAAGGGTCAGCAAGGGTCACAGCAGGGTGAGCTGACATCAAGTCGGAGGTCAGGGAAGGGACCCCACTCCCAGCGCCGGCGGGGAGAACACCCTGAGACCAA
Source organism: Cnephaeus nilssonii (assembly GCF_951640355.1). NCBI lineage: Eukaryota > Metazoa > Chordata > Mammalia > Chiroptera > Vespertilionidae > Cnephaeus > Cnephaeus nilssonii. The sequence goes on along the minus strand of NC_137087.1, from coordinate 46,299,666 downwards.
CCTCAGCCCAGGACTGAGCTCTGAGAGACAGCTCGGAAAAACCAGACAGGCAACCTATAACCCCAAGCAGTGGGATGGCCCCACATTTGGAAGCAACACGTTATGTAATCGGCGCCTGGGACACATGGCTGCCCACTCTGGAGGCTTTATGGTGGGGGGAGGGGCGGCACAGGCCATGGGAGAAGCTGCTAAGCTGCCCCCTCTCCTGTCCCCTTCTGCAGGAAGGCACTTGTTATTAGTCAGGCTTCAGCCTCTGCCTAATCGGGGCCTGGCGGTGGCTCTGCAGATCCCCAGGGCCGGGCGCAAACAACCAGGCCCTGCAAAGCGCAGGGAGGCCTCAGCCAGGGTGGCACTCAGGGCCCCCACTCACTGACCCACTGTGTGCCCAACCCTGGGCAGGGGTTAAGGAGAAAGGGAGAAGCCAAAACCTGGGCCCTGGAGATGGTGTGAAGCTTGGAGGCATGAAAATATTTGAATACCATTTCATTACAAAAAACGCTTAGTGTCTCGGGTTAGACAGGACCTTAAAGAAGGAGGAGGAGATCTATTTACCTCCGCCAAGTCCCCACCCAGCTTTGTTAGAATGCCCCTGGGGATAAGGTGCTCACCACCTCCCATCTCTGAACACCTATGACTCTGAGAAAACCTCTCCTTGCATGGATTCATATGTGTCCTTATAGCTACTCCTTGGGGCCCCCTTTAGAAGAAAACAGAGGCTTCTCTTCTTTAGGGTAAATATCCCTTCGTAAGATAATGCTCTCCGACTGAGGCTGAGGTCCCCGTCCTGTTTCAGAGTGAATCAGAGACAGCATCTTGGGGAAAAAACAAGATTTGGCCTGAGCCCTGAAGAACAAGAGGGTTTAGATGGACAGGCAGGAGTGACAAGTGCATTAGCGAACACCTGGAGAACCGTCTGAGCAAGACCAGTGAGGGGAGAGGGAGGGAGAGGAGAAGGGCCAGGCGGAGGGCACTAGGGCCAGCTCCCACCCAGAGACCCACCAGGCCTCCCACAGGGTGCCAGCCAGGGCAGGGCCTGGGCACTAGTGCAGGGGGCCCGGGGGCTGGGAGGCAGGCCAGGGGCTCCTTTGAAGCAGGGCCTGCCATCAGCCCCAGCCTTGTTTGTTTAGATTCTCACATCCGGAGTTCTGGATAATCTTTAACCACGGGTCAGCCTGCAGCCTCCAAGCCGGCTGGTGGGCATCTGCGGGCCCCTGTGTGGAAGGCGCTGCCAGCCCATTTACTGTCTCCATAAACATCCTTCTGCCGGTCTCCATCTGGCACGGGGCCGGGAAGGAGCCGGGAGGGCGGGTGCATGACTTGGATGGGTGAGGGGTTCTCCACCCCTCAGGGGATTACCCCGAAACCCACACCCGCCTCCACCCTCTCCATATAAACCCAGCAACAGGAAAGCTAGGAGAAAAACACACACTTCCTCAGGCTCATGGAGGGCAGGGCAGAATGTCCGAGTCACAGACTCTTCGATTTATAGAATCTTCAAGCCACAGAATCTTAAACATATTGTCAGAATCATCTGGTCTGGTGGTTCTCAAACTTTGTTTAGGCAGCGGAATCCTTTTGCCCAATGGAACCAAAGGCTCTGGCTGAAGTCTAAGAGGTCCCCTTCTTCCCTATTTGCAAAATGGACACAATAATCACTTCCTTTACAATATATACAGAGAAGATTCATGCTGTCTTCTTAAAGGGCACAATGCATGATGCAGAACTGCCAATACCACTTCGACCTACATGCGCTTCCAACGGTCAGGAGGAAGGAGGAGGTCAGGGAAGTCTCCCTGGTGGAGGGGAGGGTTTGGGGTTGGCCCTGAAATAACTGGCAGAATTTGGGGTGAGCAGAAAGAAAGTGCCTGGAAGAGTCTCTGAAGCAGAAGGAACAGCAAGTTCATTTCTGAATCAAGAAGGGTTGAAAGCTGTCAAAGAGGAAGAAATCGCGATCAGCATCCTCAGCTTTTCTCCCCATCCCAAGAGCTTGGCTCGGGCTTCTTAAACTAATATTTGCCTCTCAGCCCCTGGCAGCCACGGCTGAAGGTAAATATTGGTTTAGCCTGGGAAGCAGAAGCCCCAGATGGCAGTGTGGTCCTCAGCCAACTGGGGATAGCTCACACTCTTCGAGCCGCTAAGCTTAGGCACAGCCTGGGAGGGTGGGGGTGGGGGGACCTGACCCAGGGCCCATCTCTGGAGAGGCCCAGGTCTCTCCCCACCATCCCAGGGAGTGGCCCTCAGAAAGCTTATCCTGAGAGTCTCTGTACATCTCTCTCCTCAGTAGGCAGGTGGGATCGTTTTCCAAGACCAGGAAGCTGGGCAGACGTTGGAAAGAAGCAGAATGCCATTCGGCCTTGGGAGCCCCCACCCAATGCCCTCCTGGGCTCAGCCGCTGCCATTTTGCTGTGGCAATAAATCTTACATTGACCTTGTGCCCAGATCAGCCTGGGAGATCTGAAGTCCAGGCCCGGCCTGGCTTCTGACTGGCTGGGAGAATTTGGGCCGGCCCCTTCCCATCTCTGGGCCACATTTCCTCTTACTGAAAAACTTGATAGCACAAAAGCTGCTGAAAATTTTCTACTTTCATGGACCCCGCACCCCGCCCCGCCACCTGTGCACACCCCTTCTCCATAGTCACCCACTACCTTTCCGCTTCACCCCCTCCCCTGAAGGATCTGCTCCCTGAATGACTGCTAATTCCCTACCTCTGTGCCTAGGCACACCCCTCCTGTCTGGCCTAAATTGTTCCTCCTCGACCAGTCCATTCTTTTCACCTCGTTTGGTTCCTGACTTGAAACTCATCTCCTACAGGAAGTTCTTCTGGATTGTTCCCCAGTTGCACCCCTCCACCCCCACCCCAGTTTTACTCTTCAGCCACACTTAATTGCAGGATTGGGTTTAGGACACCTCAGAACAGTTATATGGTGTGCCCCCCAATGTAAACACTCTTCAAGGAGAGGGATTTCCAACTTGTGTCCCCCCGACTCCTGCACAGTGCCCCGGGTGCAGTGGTCACAGAGGGGAGCTCGGGAGGACCCGTAAGCGGATCTTGGCTCACCAGCTTTCTGCCAAGAAATATGGCTGCTCTTCCTGAGCCAACATTTCTGAGAGGAGCAGGGAGAGTCTGAAAACCTGGGATAGGAGCTTATCTCTCCGAGTACTAATCACCCCATAAAACTTGTGTTTATTTAGTTGCTGGCAGGCCCTTCTTCCTGGAGGTAGGAAGCTGTTATTCTTGGAGATACCAGCCAGACTTGGGCCAGGGCGCCCCCAGGGAAGAGGGTGATCTGCATAACGGGAGCCCAGAAGGCCTGAAGCAGGCTGGGGCCCTGGCGGGTGCACCCAGGGAGCCCTGTTCTAGTTAGGGCTGGGGAGGTGGGGACGGGACACCTGCCTGGAGGTGTCCATCAGGGAAGGCACCATCCCTGCCTCCGCTCTGTCAGGGGAGACGGCCAATCTGTCCATGGCCTAACTTTCAAGCCTACTATGTGCCAGGTACCCCAGGGTGTCTCTGGTCTGAGGAGCAGACACTGGCCAGGTGAGGTTTGAAGAGTTTTTGCCAGAGATTCCGGAAAAAGTCAGGAGGGGAAGGGGCAGGCTGAGCAGGAAATCTCTAAAGATAAGACACTGGTTTGGGGGACAATCACCTCAGGAAAGACAGACCCATCTTCAGAGCCACCAATATAGAGCAATGTCTTCAAAGGAGAGAGGGCAACCCGGAGGAGCTGGAGGGGGCTGGCTGGAGGGAGGGAGGCTCAGGAGGACACAGGGGCAGGGAAGTGGCAGCAAGAAGAGAGGGGGGCCGGGGAAGTAGGGAGAAGAGGGGGGAGGAGAGGGAGGAACTACCTAAGGCAGCGGGCAGACCCAGAGGGCAGGGGAGCTGAAGGAGGGCATAGAGCAGCACGCCCACCACCGGAGAATTCTTGGATGGATCTCTTTTTTAAAAATCCATTTAGGAAGAACAAAATGAAGAGACATTTTAATCCGTTAATTGAGTTTAGGGGGCCATAATCAGTGTTTGAAAATGCCCAGGGATTATGGTGATTTACAGCTGGGACAGGAATCAGCTGGGGCCTCAGCTTTATCGGGTGTACAGAGAGGAGCCTGCCGGGAAATCCAAATGAAACCGAAAATGCTGCATGCAAACCCATTTATAGTCAAAGACGGGGAATGGGGCTGGGCCAGGTCGGACGTCTGGGCTCTGCCCCAGGGTGGGACCCTTCAGATTATTCTCCTGGCCCCTCCCTCAGCCCCTGAGGTTTGGAAGCCCCATCTCGCCTGGCATGTTCCCACTCCCCTCACGCTCCCCACCACCACCTTCCTGGAACTCGGAAACCCAGGCTAAGCCTCCTCTTCCAAGAAGCCTTCCTGGACTCCATCCTCCCTCACTGACCTCAGCCTCCTCTGACTATCTGCCTCCCTTCATGCTTAAACCCACTGGAGGGTAAAGGGAAAGGCACTGCTTTTGGCATCAGAACACCCAGTTCAGGTCCCAGCTCTGCCACATCCCTACACGGGCAAACCACGTCTTGCCTGGGCCTCAGTTCACTCCCAGTCAAATGAGGATAAAAACCACCCCGTCCAAGCCGGCTGCTAAGAGGTTAAATGAGGTAACTGGAGGGGGACCATCTTGGCAAATGGAAGGAATCCTATGACCACACCATTTAACGATGTGCTGTGTTCTCTTAGATTATGCCCTGATGGTGCCTGGAGTCTTTGCTTTGTCTTGCCTGATTTCCAGTGCGTCTGGGGCTGTGAGCACGCTGGGTCTACCTCAGCAATGCCCCACACCCTTACCTCCATCTAACAAGTCATCCATCCATCCCAGTCCTCTCCCCTACCCACCCTGTAAATACTCCCCAGCATTCTCCACCCATTGGCACAAGATTCCTCTCTGGAGAGGAAGCTGGCTGGTGGAGACATGGGTTCCTCCCTCACAGCCCTCCCCGTCTTGTTTGGGAATAAATGTATGGATGGACCCAGGCTCAGCCAATAACGCCTCAGCACTTAGAGAAGTGCAGGTGCCAAGCGGTGGGACACAAGGAACCGAGAAGAGAATCCCACCCGGGAGGCTTCAGGGAGGAGGTGGCTTACGAGCTGGGCCTTGAGGCCCGAACGGGATTTTGATCCTTGGGGGACTGTGAAGAAGGGCATCCTTTGCTTAGGGAAAAGCCAGAATGTTGTCCCCTCTTCCTTTCCCCTCCTTTCCCCCAACGAGACTGTGACTTTCTCAAAACCTGAGACATTCTCCTGTCTCCCACCATGGGGCCAGGCCCTGGGCGAAGGCATAGTCTCCCCAACCACTGTACACATGAGAAGACTGAGGCTCAAACTGAAGTGTCCAGGATAGAGGGCAAATGCGAGCTCTGGGACCCCAGTGCCTTGAAGTGTGGGGCCCCGAGGATACCACAGCGGCAGGAGGGTGTTCATTAAGTACTGGCCCAGGTGAGTGGAGGTGACGGACAGTCATTGGGTGACGACACTGTCAGCTGCTTCCATCACAGCTCTTTGAGCCTTCAAAAGAACCCTGGAACCGTTACTATTACCCCCACTTCGGGGATGAGAAAACTGAGGTCTCGAAGCACTAGCTATACTAATAGGGTGAGGCCAGGGTCCAACCGGGTAAGTCTGACTCCAGCCTCTCTGTCGCTGGCAGGTAGGAGCCTGGCAGGCTCACCATTTCACAGAAGGAACGGAAGGCACATTAGCCTCGGGCAGCCGGGCTGAGACCGTCCCTCCCCCCATGTGAATGTAGAAACACTTTCATTGAGCTGAAAACCAGAAAGTTCCCAAACTATTCATTAAAAAAAAACAGCCCCCTTGTTTTGGGAACTCAACCAACAAAGGCTTCTGATGATTGCTTGTTTCTCTGTTTTCACATTCACAGTCTCCCCCCACCACCTGTCTTTTCTACTTAAATAAAGGTGTTTTGCAAACAGCAGCTTTACTGCTTCCAGGCTCTGAAGTCAGGAAGGAAAAAAAAAAGACAAAAAGCTTTTCAACCACCATGACAGTTTGCTCTTCAGGGATGGGAGAAGGGCAGACCAGGTGTTGGCTGAGCACTGACTTGGTACCCAGGACCTGGTACCCAGGACTGTGCCGGGCACTTGACTCACAGCCTCTAGAACTGAATTCAATCTTCCCATCAACCCATTTTACAGATGAGGCAGCTGAAGCTCATGCAGGCTCCTCCTGGAGAGGCGATGAGTGGGCTGATTTGTACCCGGGGTCTATGTGTGCTAGCATAGCGGGGCGAGAGGGATCCTGGACCAGGGACCCAGGAGCAGCCAGAAGAGTGTTAGCTCCCCTTCAAATCACAGCTCCTGGAGGTGTGCCCTGCGCCTAAGGGGCCAAAGAGAGCGGGCACTCACCAAGCAGCTGGACACCCCGCGTGAGGCCGTAGACGTCCACCAGGGCCCAGAGCGGGTCTGCCGTGCGGACCCCATTGAGGAAGAGCATGGCAGCCGAGTCGTTGATGCGGTAAAACACACGGCCCTTCTTGTCCACCCAGAAGGCGATGATGTTGCCCTCGTTGGCAAACTCCTCGGGCAGCGCCTTGGCCCAGAAGCCGCTCTGGGAGACCAGGTCGGGGCAGGCGTACTTGGGCAGCGAGTCAGGGTGGATGCGGGAGGGGTCCTTGCTCGTGAAGCCCAGGCGCAGCGCCCCACTCCAGCAGCACTGCTTCTTGGTGATCTGGACGGCAGGGGGGTGGCCTCAGACAGCCCGCAGCCCAGCCCAGCCTCTCCCCCACTTCAGCGAGCCCACGAGGAAGGGAGCTGCCCCTCTCTGCAGACCACCCCCATGGAGAGTCGCCCTGCCCAGCTTGCCCACCATTTGGGCTCCTTTCCCTCCCCAGTGGCCCCCATGGCCACTCCCTCCTCCCCTTCCTTCTTAGCCATGCGGGGAAGGTTGAGAAAGGAGTACCGACGAGGGAACAGAATAAGGAGGGACAAGGAAGAGCAACAGTGGCAGCAGAGAGGAAAGAGAAGGTGCAGGGTGTAGTAATGGCCATAACAGAAGGCAGTAATGGGGGGGTGGAGGGGAGATAAAGCTCAGAGGCCCAGGGGAAGCAGTGACAGAGAGCGGGGAGGGAAGCCCCACCTTCAGCCTGACTTGCTCGTAGATGAGGACCGGGCGGTTACTGAAGGTGATGGCGTTGCAGAAGCTGGCCTGCCTCTTGACAGCCTTGTGGCTGAGGTCCATGAGGATCTGGGAGCCCTTGGTGTGTGGGTGGAAGAGCAGCGGCGTGGCCAGGAGCACCCCGCCGGGCAGCACCGGCGGGCAGTGCTTCTGCTTATGGTGGCATCGGTGAGAGGTGACAGGGAAGGGACCCCCGATGGAGTCTGCAAAATAAATAAATAAATAAAAGCCACGGTATCAGAGAACTTGGCGATCCAAGAGCTAGACTAGGGTCCCCTAGGGAAGGGCAGATGGGTAGGAAGTCACCCACTGCCCAGTATTTCTACCATCAGGGCAATCCACCACCTCTGCCACCATTTGCCACCATCCTTCTCCTGCTCCCATCTACTGCTATTTCCCACTTCACCATCTACCACCATTTATTACCCACCATCATCTACCCTCATCCTTCACCCATCACCTCCCACCACCATCATCTACCCTCACATCCTTCACCCATCACTTCCAACCACCACCATCATGACCAAGAAAAACTACCATCTACTGTTTCTCTCTAGTATTTCCCACCATCTATCTTCTACATCAACCTTTATGACAAATCAGCATTTACTACCAACATCCACCACCATACAGTCACTCACTACCACCAACATTTATTTTTTCCAACAAATATTCACTATGTATCTGCTGAACACCGAGCCCTGTCCGAGGCACTGGAGATATAGGCATGAAACACCTAAGGATCCTCTCCTCAAGAAGCCAACGTCCCAGGAAGGGAGATAAGACCTGGACAGAAATCACAATACAAATGGTAGGCAGTGATACGTGCCAAAGGACACACAGGCAGGTCACTTCTCAGAGAGACATCCTGGAGGAGAGGAAAAGGGGAGGAGGAGGAGAAGGCAATGGAGCCGGACCGACAAGGCTGAGCTATAGTGACCAGGTGACCATGGGGCTGCCATTGGAGACCAGGAAGGTGGGTGGGGCAAGCTTTGCAGCCCCAGGACCACACCCATCTCTGCCTTCTTTTGGGACCACTTCCCTCCACCCCAGGCTGCCTTCCTACTTCACCCAGGCTTCCTAAAGGAACTCAGATCTGCCCCAAGAACCCCTGGCCAGGGAGGTACAGCTCTTTCTTCTACAGGCAGCTCCACCACAGCCCAAAGTGGGATCGAGTATGGGACAGGACTTGGTCCAGGAAAGGTGCTTTACCACCGTGTGAGGTGCTTTACAAACATGTGAGGCGCTTTATAAACAGGAGACAAGGCAGAGAGAGGAAAGAACACAGGACAAGGTGTCAGATGACTGGTCTGTGACTACTGGTGGCGTGACGATGGGAAGTCACTTCCCCTCTCTGGCACAATGGGTGGCCTCTACCCTGTGGCTCTAAGACATGTATCAGCAGCACTGACATTATTAATGCACAGTCTTGGGGGTGGGAGGGTGTTCATTTCTTCCCCAAGATCTGGCACCACCCATCAAGAAGGGCAGCCCCCTCCCACCCCATCATCTTGAGGAGAGACATGGAGGAGGGGGAGATGGAGGCGGGGAAGTAGAAAGCCACAAAATATGACAGAGGCCTGGGATGTTTTTCAGTCCCTCCGAGGCAGGCATTTAAAAATGCAGAAAGCTCGGTCAGCATCAGGCCTGCCCAGAAAGCCTGCCGCTCCCTAAAGGGGAGGAGGGGTGACCCGGAAGGAGAGGAAGACAGGGAGGGAAGAGAGCAGGAGGGAGGGCTCCCAGACTGCACTCCAGGACGTGTTTGCATCCCTTGGCATCCCTTTGCATTTTTGCTTCCTCCTTCCCAGAGGGCCCAGACACCAGTGCCCACTGTCCTGGGCCAACTGGACATCCGATGAGTCAGCCTCCACGCCTCCCTGGTAGCAGTGTCCTGAAGGCCAGGCCCGTGAGGTGAGGGTGGCACAAGGAGCTGCCCTGCTTTTACCAAGGAGACAAGACTGGAATTGTCAAACAGTGCTCAAGGACTTTGAAAGCCATCAAGCGGTGAGGGCTGGAATTGCTCGGAGGAGACCCAGACAGTCTGGGAAGGCTACCTGGAAGAGGCTAAGTGGCCCCTGGACAGAACAGAGCAGGGGAGATCATTCCAGGGAGGGGGACAGTTGGGGTGAAGGACAAAGGGAGGGTGGCACTGGCTACAGGTGCTCTTGCCTGGAAGTGATACTCGTTGGGCATATACCAGCCTCAGGCACAACTTGACTCTTTTTGAAAATGTTTCTCTTGACTTTTAGAGAGAGAGGAAAGGAGAGGGAGAGAGAAGATAGAAACATCAATGAGAGAGAAACATCAACATTGATCAGCTGCTTCCTGCACAATCCCCGCTGGGAACTGAGCCCACAACCTAGGCATGTGCCCTGACTGGGAATCGAGCTGGCGACCTCCTGGAGCATAGGTCAACAACTCAACCACTGAGCCACACCGGCTGGGCCAGCTTGACTCTTGATTTTTTAAAAAATACCTCTGGTAAAAGGTAACATTACGCATTGTTTAGGGATATACACATATACAGAAATGAAAGCATAAAGGAAAAAATACCTGCTGAGTGAATGGATAGCAAATTGTGGTACATCTATACAATGGAATACCACTCAGCAGTAAAAATGGAATGAACTATGGACAGCAACATGGATAAATTTCAAAATAACTATGCTGAGTAAAATAAGCCAGTTTCAAAAAAAAGTGCGTATATAACCCATGGAGCAACTGCAGGCCCTCAGATCCCTTCAAACTGCTTCCTCTTCTTCCCACCCATCCCACTTGGGGTCCTGGGGCCCTCAATAAAGGTATTGAGGTGCTGAGCAAATATAGTGGAGACACCCAAGGTCCAGAGACCCGGGCCCTGGAAGGATCATTCCCAGGCCTCCCTTCCACAGGGAGATTGTGGGGTGGGCCAGAGCCCAGCCTCCCTGGCTGACAGCAGAACAGGTGGAGAAGGGGACAGGGGAGCCCTGGTCCCCGGAGGCACAACGTGCACCCAGACCTGTGGTCTCAAATGCACGCTCATGAGTGCGCACACACACACACACCTGTGAGCACATGAAGGCATGAAGGTAATCCAGACCCTAGAAGACAGAGAAGGGAGAGAAACGTATCTTTTCCCTTATCCCTTCGACCAGAAATCTCACCTTTCTGTCTGTACTGTGCACACATGCCTGGACTCATGTACACATGGACATACAGAACACTGCACATAAAACACACGCCCATCACACATGGACCTGCCTCCAAACCCATCTAATAACAATGGCAGCAATTTCTCTTTGAACAAGAGCCAACTCCACCATGTGTAGAAACGTAAGTGCTGCCCTGCACACCTCCAGGGGGCACCAATCTCATGGATTACCACAGGAATGGTGCCCTCACAGATGTGCAACATGGCAGCCCTGACCCGGGGATCACCACCTCCCCACCCCCTGTTTCTGTTCTGTCCCCCCCTCTCCATCTCAGCTGGCATTATGATCTGGGGGGAGGAAGGAGATAGAGCAAAATGAGAATTAACCTTGAGAACAGCTCGATGCCAAGGACCAGCTAGGGGCAGGGCTTCTTTCCTAACCCATCCAAATAGCTGCCCTCCCTGCACTGAGACATACACTATGACCCCTTCAGGTCCCTAGGCTATGGGTGAGTGAGCTGCGATTCAGACTGGTTGACCAAGTTGTTTGAGGTCACAGAGCAATTACGTGGAAGAGCTGAGACTTGCACCCTGGTCTTCCAATGCCGTGGCCAGAGTCCTTTACCATACTCAGCATCTAGTGCTGGTGCTCATTGTTCCAAGTCCAAGATGGCAGGCAGAGCGGGGAAAGGCTGTTGGAGGAAGTACTGGCCAGTCCCAGCAGAGGGAGCAGCCTGGGCCTGTGTGCTAGGCAACTGCTCCCCTGGGGGCCACTGGTCCTGGGTGGAGCCCAGTGTTGCCCTCTGGCTCCCAGCAGAGTTCCCAGCAAGCCCCACCTTACTGACAGGTTTACAAGCTTCTAGGGATCCACCATGGGGGCACCCCCCACAGGCGAGGCTGCTGCTGACACAATGGAAACTCCCCTCCGTCCCCTCCCCGGCCCATTCCTCCTGGGCATTTATGAGCTGCCATGTACAAGCCGGGTCAGCCCTCCAGGTGACCCTCAACCAGCTCAAGGCCTCATTCCTGCCTTTCAGTAGGGACCCAGGGGAGATGCCCAGACACAGCGTAGCCTCCAGAGTGACCTCCCCACTGCCCCCGCCAAGCTCTGCCCCAGAACCATCCCCGCAGAACCCTGGACAGGCTGAGCTGGGCTGCCAAGGACAGGGAGGGAGCAATACTATGGCCATGACCAAACTCTATGTGGCTTAACAGGCAACGTCTTCATCTCCCCCAATGCCACTCGGACACAGGTCCTCAGAAGAGACGTTACCATGGTCACCCAGCCAAAGTAAAGAGCCCGGACTGGAACCTGAACCTGCTGCCTCCAAACCCAGAAGCTCCGTCACTAACTGTGAGATCTCCGAGAGCCTCACTTTTCTCATCTGTGAAATGGGGGTCACAGCAGACCTTCTTCATGGGATTTTTGTGAAGATTAAATGAGATGATGTATGTAAAATGAACCCCAGTAAGTGGCTGCTATAATAATAAGTTATATATAATAATAGTTATTAATTACAATTACTATATAATAATAATTATTGCTATTGACATTCATCTGTGCTCTCCCACCTCCACACCTTTGCTCACGCCATTCCCCTATCCCCCATATCTTTTCCCTGCCCCACCTCTCCAAATCCCACCCATCCTTCAAGCCCAGCTGAATCCCCCTGCGTTCAGGATCGCCTTGTTCTGAACCCATGGCCCTGCATTCCGGTGCTGGCATGACCATCCGCATCCCTTAGGAGAGAGGCTTGTCTCACTCTCTGGACAGTGGGGCGGAGCAACCCTGGCCATGCCACAGACTTGCTTTGGGCAAGTCACTTTACCTCTCTGGACCTGATGTCTTTCTCTTTAAAACGGGGTCATCATAGCTGTCCTGCCCACTTCTCCAAGTTGTTGTGAGGACCCGGTGAGTTCACAGAAGCAAAAGGATTTTACAAACTTCAACACTTGATGCCAACATAAGGTCTTATTTTTTTTCATATAAAAGCAACAACCACCACCAGAGGAAATGATCAGCTCACTTCTGTCCAGGCACTTCTGTTTCATCTTATCCCAAATGTCCTCATCCCAGACTGGCAGGTGGTCCTGACCGGGACTAGCTTATATGGAAAGACTGTGGGAGACAGTGTAAGGGGGGGAGAGCAGGAGGGGCGAGGCCTTGGAGAAGAGAAAGGATTGTAAAACGGCAGATGTGAACTTCTCTGGGTTCCTTCCAGGGGCCCACTTCCCTCACCTGTTTCTTGCCTCTAGGCCTGGCCCAAGCCCACTTCTCTGCTGGGAACTTTTCCTTCCTCCTCCTCACCCATATATTCTCTCTCCCATCCTTCAGGCCTTGATGGTAAGCCCACTTCCTCCCAGAAGTCTCTCTGGCCCCAGGCTAGGTTAGGGACCCTGCATGGACCTCCAGGGACTTCATACACCCCTAACAAAGCATCCAGCATCTCAGCAACCTTTCTCAACCCGGACTCCTCCACAGGACTGAGCCCAAATGTCCCAAGGCATCCCATGTATGCAATGCACTGACTTGTCTTCTCCAGCCCAGAATGGTTCCGGCTACCTGCCATCCATAGGACAGCTGAGAAAGAGCCACTCAGATCACCTTCAGTGCGGCTTTCTGGCTAGAAACGCCTTCGGGGTCGTTTGTGTGTCTCCCGAGTGGACTGCGGGCCTCCTGAGGACAGAGGCCATTGTCTTTTTCTTTTTCTTTTTTTGCTAATCCTCTCCCAACAATATTTTTCCATTGATTTTTAGAGAGTGGGAGGGAAGGGGACCGACACAGAGAAAGAAACATAGATGTGAGAGAGACGAATAGATTGGTTGCCTCCCACAAGTGCCCTGAGCCAGGGATGGAGCCTGCAGCCGAGGTATGTGCCCTGTTACATTCCCTTGACTGGAATTGAACCCGTGACCCTTCAGTCTGTGGGTTGACGCTCTATCCACTGAGCAAACCAGCTAAGGTGAAACCATTGTCTTTTCCCTGCTGTTTCCCCAGTGTGTAGCTCAAAGCACACTCATAGCAGGTGCTCAATGAAAGCTATTGAGTGAATTGCCGCTGTCCAATTCTTCAATCTACTGATCAACTGACAAATGTCCAAGGAGCACCCACTTTGTACCTCTCCCTTTTTGGTGTCCTGTGGAGAAATTAAAGAAAGAGAGGATTCCAGGACAGCTTCCTTCGCTGCCTAGCACCAAGACCCCCACTCTACATGCCTGGCAACAGCCCTGCCGGCTCAGGAACCTTCAATAGCTCCCCACTTGCCTGTGGAAAAAAGGGGAAAAGGAAGGCTATGAGGGTTGATTTTTTTCTTGCATATCAGATGCTGTACCAGATGCCTGTCGTGTACAACCTTGCCTCACCCTCCCAGGCCCTGAAAGGCAGGTATCTGTGGGAAGCACCTCGAAGACAGCCCCAATGATCCCCACATTCACCACCTGGCAGTCATGCCCTTCCTGTTGTCATCCCCTTCCCTTGAGTGTGAAGTGGATCTAGCAACCAGCTTCTAACAAACTGAATACAGTTGAAGTCATGGGCATCGCTCCTAAGCCTGGGTTATAAAATGCCTTTGGTCTCCATCTTGGTTACTCTCTCTTGCCTCTCCAGGGTTGCTCCCCCTGGGGAAACGAGTTGCCACATAGTAAGGTAGCCCTGAGAAGAAGCCCACATGGGGAAGGACTGAGGACTGCCAGTAGCTACGTAAGTAAGCTTGGATATGGACGCCTCCAGGCAAGCCTTCAGATGAGATCACAGCCCAGTCCAACAATGTGACTGCAACCTGACAAGACAGGAAGATGCAGGCACCTATCTAAACTGTGTCAGATTCCTGACCTTAGGAGATATGAGATCATTAAATGTTATTTTAAGCCACTAACTTTTGGGGTGATTTGTTATGCCGCAATAGATATATTATGCAGCAATACAGCATCCATTAGTCCCATTTTATAGATAAGAAAACAGGCTCTGACACTGGACTGAGGACTGAAAAGTCCCGGGTTTGATTCCAGTCAAGGGCACATGCTTGGGTTGCGGGCTCAATCCCCAGTAGGGGGTGAGCAGGAGGCAGCTGATCAATGATACTCTCTTATCATTGATGTTTCTCTCTCTCTCTCCCTCTCCCTTCCTCTCTGAAATCAATAAAAATATATTTTAAAAAGAAAGAAAACAGGCTCTGAAAGATAATAACCTGCCCAGGGTCACACAGCTAGACAGTGGTGGGTTGGCTCTGAACTCATGTCTGGCCAGCATGCTCAATGCCCTCCCCCCTCCATGACCACTGAACCCTAGTCAGTTGCTGCATGACCTCTGAACCTCCATGCATATACCTCTGTTGTTTAGGGGTAAGGGCCATCTAAACACCTCATCCTCTCTCCCAGATGCCCGGCTATGTCTACAGCAGGTCCTGCTGTTCCCTGGGAAACTAAATAAATCCATGATGACAAGGTGGGTGAAGGAGAGTGGCAGGGGATAGGCAGGATCATTACCCTCATAGCCAAGTTAATCTCCACACTGAGCCTCCTGCTCTCACTCACTCCACGACATCCCAATCTCTGACATTTCCAGCAGCCAGATGTGCCTCCCAATACCCTAGTTGCTAGGAGGGAACCAACCCTCCTCCTCCCACTGTCCCATCCACCTCAAGATTCCAGAAGGGGATTCTAGTTGAGATCTATTCCGGGTTCAGCTCCTTGTCCCAGTCTTCCCAGCTCCTCCCCAAAGCCCCCAGGCCAGCCTGAGAGAATGAGAGGGAGCACAGCTCAGTCACATAAATCCACACACCACACAGACATCTTCCTTCGTTCCCCTTACACAAATCCACACTCGCTCATGTGTACACACGTGCATACACACATAGCCAGTGTGTGTGCCTAATGGCAGACACAAGCACCCAGGGAGCCTTCTGTCCTGGGGACCGCCCCGCCCCGACCCCTCCCCCGCCCCCCAGGGCTAGAGAGGCAGAAGATGTGATCTTGGTCCTTGGAGGCAGCCAGGCGTGTGTGGTGTCCACACTCGCAAGCACACACAAGCCTGGAGAAGCCTCCGTGGAAACTCACAAAAGCACATCCATTTCCTGAATGACTGGTTGCTGTGTACCAGGTGTCCTGCCCCTATGCGAATTAGCTCACTTAATCCTTTCTACAACCCTTTGGGGTAAACCTTATCATCTCCAATGTGGGTCAGACAAAGAAACTGACCCAAAGTCACATGGCCAGTAAGAGAGGAATGTGATTCCAACTCTCACCAAGAACACCAACTCACCTTCCTCTTCCTCTCCAACCTTGCCTGGTCTCGGGTCTCATCTTCTGAAGTGTCCCTGACGCTCCATCTCATCTGCCTCCCCTGGCCACCTGCAGCTCCCACTGCCATGTGGTCCACAGGCCCAGGGCCTGTACCCCACACTCTGCCCCTGACACAATGACCAAGCAGCTGCTGGTGCCCACTGTGTGCCAGGCACTGGCTGGGTTAAGATAATACAGAGATGGCCCAGCCGGCGTGGCTCAGTGGTTGAGCGTCAACCTTCGAACCAGGAGGTCACAATTCAATTCCCGGTCAGGGCACAGGCCCGGGTTGCAGACTCAATACCCGGTGTGGGGCACGCAGGAGGCAGCTGATCAGTGACTCTCATCAGTGATGTTTCTCTCTCTCTCTCCCTCTCTATTCCTCTCTGAAATAAATAAATAATACATATATTTTTTTATTTGTTAAAAAGATAAATAAGAGATAAAGATAATACAGAAATGGATCAGCCTGACCGCTGCCTTCCTGGAGCCGTAAGCACAAGTGGGGTGTGGTGCGCGTGTGTACATATGGTCACAGACACACCTGCCGGGCTCACCCTGGCCCTGAAGCCTCCAGAGCTGCTGCCAGGAGACGGGCGGCTCCCTCAGTGCTAATCCCACGTCTCATAAATCCATCTGAGGCCCTCTCCCCTGCTGCCTGTTGGAGAATTAAGGAACCAAGGAGAAGTGGGGAGTCAGCTGCGGAAGGGACAAGGCCTGGCTTCCCCTCTGAGCTGCCAGCCATTTCCTTCTAGGTCACAGCAGCCGCCTCTGTGACAGGCTAGCGTGGGAACCAATCGCCCAGGTCCCTGCACCCCCACATCTAGAGTCTGTTAGTCCAGAGACCAACCTAAGGGTGACATGTATGTCTGGGTACATTTGTGGGTGTCATCCACTCATCACACCAACCCCACAGCAATGGGTCACTTCCTTCCCCTGGGGGGAGCGCTGAAGGGGGTACAGAAGGAAGGGGGATGGGGAAGAAGAGGGGAGGAGGGGGGAGGGCTCCCGGTATTGCAGCTGCCTCCCTCTGTGCTCTTCCTACCCCAGCCCACCCTGCCCTCACGATGCGGGAGCAGCTCTGGGAATCTGCCCAGTGAAAGAGATCAAGCATGTAAGTGCCAAAACCATTTTCCAAATGGGAATTAATTTCTCCCATGGGGCCCCTGCCAGGCTGGTCCCAGAGGAGCTGACTCCTCACCAGTAGCCCCACCACACACACACACACACACACACACACACACACACACACACACAAGACTCAGGCAGAAATACGGTCATCTACAGAATAAGGACATATCACAGGCACATAGTCCCACCAATGTGGCTGCTCACACATGAAAATGCAGATACGACAACACTCTATCCCTAAATATTATACAAATAAATACCCATCACGTGGGCACACATATACAGAGGCCTAGCACACAGATACATAATCTGCAGCCACTAGAAACACAGACTGCCAAGACACGTCCACAACCTCCCACACACGAACAGTAAGGGGTCACCTCCCCCTCACCTCTCACTGTAACCCAGCAATCCAAAATCTTCAGCTTGAAGCAAACCCAAACCCCCGAGGTTCCCATAAAACACAATCAGAAACTATATCGCCACGTCCTCGGCAGGCAGGCTGCAGGCCGAGAGCACCCCAGGAAGGAACAAACCCCCTGCACCTCCCACTTTCCCCAACTCACCTCCCAGAAGGAAGGAAGCGAAACCAGAGCCCCTGGGATGGCCCGTGCACAGGTATGGGTACACGCGGACATGGGTGAGGACATGTGAGGACGTGCATGCAGGGGTTTTGCTCAGGGGTAGTGTGGGTACAGGCAAACACCCCCTCTCCACATCCCTACTGCTGTCTCCTACTCGTGTTGATGGCAGGCTGAGGCAGGGGCCAGCGCCAGCTTATCAGGGACCCAGCCTAAGGACAGTGGTCCTGGCAAGGGGGTGGAGACCAAAGCAGATGGGACATTTGATTAGCGCTCGCCAAGGGCCACCCAGCCTGGCTGCCCGACTCCTAGAGTTCTCGGCACACCCAAGCTCTCCTCCTGTCCCCAGGCGGAGAGGAAGGGGCACGACCCTGGCCTCAGAATGCTTTTCTAAGCCCTTTAGATTTTCCGCATGTTAAGTCCTTACATCATGTCATGCAGTCCTCACGGTACTCCTCTGAGGAGGGTACTCTCAGCCTCACTGACAGATGAGAGAACTGAGGCTCCGGGGAAACACTTGCCTTCACTGTACCATGGCTATCTACTCCAACGCAAGGGCTCTTGACGGCCATGTGCCGTCCGGGGGTGGTGGTGGTGGTGGTGAGGTCTTGGGGTCCTCACTCCCCTCTGAAGCCTGTGCTCCCAGGCAGCTGGAGGACAGTGTGCTGTGTCCTAATCCGCTCTGAGGGCCTCTCTGTCCTTTCCAGGCCACGGGCTTGCCCAAGTCTGACTTCAGTGGAAAATGCCAGTCTGCCTCAGACCTTCTGCCAACAGGCCCCGCTGGGCCAGTGGGCGCTGAGAGGCACCCCCGCCCCACAGACAGGCAGGGCCAGGCCCAGGTCAGCCCAGTCCGAGGCTCAGGCCAGGGCCCCGGCCACGGGCATTGGCCCTGGCTGGCTCCGGATTATGTGTCTTGCAGAGCCTTCCATCTGTCACTTAGCCCTCTAGGCCCAGGACAAAATTCATTTCCTTTTAGGAGAGCCAATGATTTGCTTTTCCCATGTCTCCTTCCCTGACTTTCTCTTTTTAATTAGAAATTACTCTCTCAAAAGTCCAGAGCCTGGGAGGGGAAGCCACTTGGTCACCAGTCCTGGCCACGGCTGCCTACTCCTTCTTCCTTCTGGGCCTTTGCGGGTTGCTCGGTGACCACTGGACTCAGCAGGTGGAGGCTGCCCCATCCCCTAATGCCCTGTCTGAGGGGAGGAGGGCCTAGAGGGAGTGTGGCAGGATTCCCCAA
Source organism: Cnephaeus nilssonii (assembly GCF_951640355.1). Lineage (NCBI taxonomy): Eukaryota > Metazoa > Chordata > Mammalia > Chiroptera > Vespertilionidae > Cnephaeus > Cnephaeus nilssonii. The sequence continues at coordinate 46,281,167 of NC_137087.1, read as the reverse complement.
GGTCAGCCCTCACTGTCCTGGCACCAGCCAGTTTTACAGGAACCCCGGCTCCGGTGTCCCAATGATGACAAAACAGTCCCTGCGAAGGCCTCCCCTCCTGGGTCTGGTGCCACATCGGCCCGTTACTCCCCAGGTCATAGCACCTGAGCCAGGCGGATGAGGGGACAGGAGTTGGGGCAAGCAGGAGCCCTGTGAACAGGGAGCCAACGGGCACTCCTCCCGTCCACCCCTTCACCTGCTTGCTGGTCTTTTCTGTCTGACCGTGGACATGAACCCCAGGGGTCAGAAGTTCACTGACCTCCCCAGCAGAGCACACACTTAGAGAACTGAGGTCAGGCAACATGGGGAGCTGTCACTTGCACACTCATGTGCTTAGGCACCAGCGGGCACAGGTACACACCCACAGACACCTCTAATGCACACTTATGAGCAAAGGCACGCATGTACACTCATGCACACTTGTGTGTGCCCACACATCGCTCCACAGCCACACCATGGAACTCAGCACTGACCTCCAGGGCCCGCATCCCAGGGCCCACAAACAAGTCCCCCCAGGTGTCAAACGGTGCTTTGCCCCAGTCCTGAGAAAGGCGGGTACGGACACCCAGTACCTCACATCCCACTGGGGGCTTGTCAGCACCCTGGGGCGATCAGAGGACAAGGAGACTTTGTGGGGAGACTCAGCTGCTTGACTTTCCACCAGTTACCTGGGAAAGCCCCCCTCTTCCTGCTCTTCCCAGCCTCCCTTGCTTTCCTCCAACCCAGTTCCTGCCACCCAAAGGAGTCCCCACAGGAGAGAAGAGGCAGGGGGATGGCTATGCGTCAAGCTCCAGAGCCTCTCAGACCAGGTGGTCCCCAGCCTGGGGGTGGGCAGACCCCCAGGCATCAGCTGGGGCCTTACCGTGGAGGGTGCTCCGGGTGATCTGTCCCCCCATCACGGGCAGCGGGCAGCACGGCCACCTCCGCTTGGCTGGCCGGCCTCGTCACCAAGCTGCCCTGGCTGCCTGTGCCTCTCCTTCTGCCACCTCTCCTCCCCTACAGTTGACGGCAGGCATGGCAGGGCTGAGCCTGCCCCTCCCGTGCCCCCAGGAGCTCCCTCCCGCACACAGCGCCTGCGAGGCCAGCCACACAGGCACATACACCCCTGTGAGCTTCCCCCTCCTCCCAGCGCTGGTACAGGCAACAGGATCTGTCATGTTTATTTACATAAGGAGGAGGAGACTGGAGGCTTCCTGAAATAGCCAGCTCCAGAAAGCGCTGGAGATGCCCCAGCCTGAGCGCGCACACACACATGCACACTCCCCATCACACACATCATACACACACACACGCACACGCACTTCCCATCACACACACATGTATGCACACACATGCACACTCCCCATCACACGTCACCTTGCACACATCCACACACACATGCACACTCCCCATTACACACCTCACCACACACACACGCACGTATGCACACACATGCACATTCCCCATCACACACCTCATTACACACACATGTATGTATGCACATGCACACTCCACATCACACATCTCATCTCACACGCACACATGCACATACGCACGCACACACATGCACACTCTCCATCACACATCTCATCTCTCACACACACACATGCACATTCCCCAATCCACACTTCATCACACACACACAACCTCACCTTTTTCCAAGGCCTTCAGCCATTCACATGTCATGATGTACCTACTACACACAGACATTAGGTGAGGCAATGATATCATGATGAGCAAAACAGAAATGGGGCTTACAATCTGGCTAGTGGAGCTTGATAACAAAAATCTGCCCACTTCTATCTTCTCCCAGGCTCTGTTACAACTGCTTTAGGAGTATTAACTCCTGTGGTCCCCATGGGCTGAATGATGAGGTCAGTATTATTGTTATTATCAATAGGTACCATTATTATTATTATCTTAAAGACAAAAACACCAAGATAAAGACGTGACCTACCTAGAAGGTGGCAGTCAGGCACCAGAATCCGCACTTTTACCCCCACAGCCAACTGTTGCTTTGATCATAAGCATACACAAACACACACCAACATATACAGACCACACTACCCATCTACACCATGACACATGAATACACACAGATACAGGCTCAAAGCACTCGCAAGCATTCACGATTGTGCACACTTAGCCACCTACTGCCCACCAGACACACACACACCCGACACATCCACACCTCACAATGAACACACCCCACACATGCACATCCCCTCAGATCCTGCAGTCTCTGGAGAAATCCTGAGCTGCAGAACTCGGAGCCAGGGAAGGGTGCAGACTGAAAGGGCGGAGGGCAGTGGGAAGGCAGGCCCCTCTGCCTCTAGGCAGGCCTACTGGGAGCCCAAGGCACCACCAAAAGGGTAGCCACGGTGCACTGTGCGCTCACTGGGCACCAGGCACTGCGTGCACGCTCTGATTTACCACGCCGGCAGCAGAGAATGCTGCTCCACCCATTTTACAGAAAAGAAACTCAGAAAGTCAGGAGAGGCTCAGGAACGTGCCTGAGGTCTACCCAGCAGGTCAGAGGCAGGACCCAAGCCTGCATAAGGAGGAGGAGACTGGGACAATATCACAGTCACAGGCTCTCTGCAGGACAGGGGCTTCTCCCAGGAAAGCACAACAGCTCCTCTTCCCAGGCCCTGGCCAGCCCCCAGCCTCTGTCCTCGGGGTTAGGAATCTGGATTCCAAGGGAAAGTACGGGTGGGCAGAGCGGGGAGAGCTAGGAAGGAGCCGTGGGAAAGATGGGGGCTGCCCCTTATCAGATGGAACTCAGAGGCCTGGACACTGTGCTGGGCCTTGAGCCCTCCGCGTAGGACCCTGCTGCTGCCCAGGCCTGGTCTAGGGGAGAAGAGGGGAGGGGAGTGGGAAGGGGGAGGGGAGAGGAGGAGATGATCTAGGGTCATCAGCCAGAGGGCTGGGCAGACCCTGGGTGGGAGTGTCCACAAGCCCCACCCCCCAGACCAGAGGCGTGCCTCTCACGTCCTGGGAAGAGCCAGGACACACAAGGCTTCCCCTTTCTCCAGTCACATGCTGGCTCATGACTGCTCACAGTCACATGTACATGCACACCCATGCTCCATGACACACATGCCCTCTTCCTCTGGGGGAGGGAGATTAAGTCAGAGTCTGACCAAGAGGAAACAACGCGAACTCCTTTTGTGCAGTAAATAAGCACAATAACAGCAAACACCAGACCCCACTATGTGCAGGCAGTTCTAAGCACCTTACACATATTAACGTGTCCAATCCTCACGGCAACCCTAAGAGATAGGTTACATCTTTATGCCCATTCTATAGATGAGGAAACAGGTAAAAGAGGCTGCTCTGGAGGCTGTTCCTGCAGCAACACAGTCAACCCCCCTGACTTTCGATGCGCCTGGCTGGGCCCTTCCCCACCATCTCCTCCAATGGCCTGCCTGGTCTTCCCAAGGCCCAGCACTGGTAACACCTCTTCCAGGAAGCCTCCCCAGAGCCCCAGGTAGAGAGAAAAGCGCCCCTCCTTGGAGCTTGTCTCTCCTCGGAGCCCAAGCTATGCCTCTCCCAACCTCTCATCCTACTGCACCCTAGCGGTGGCACTGTCTGTCTGCCTTGGCTTCTCCTGGGTACATCTCAACAATTCAAGTTGACCAACATTTCCTGAGCACCTACCATGCGCCGAACACTAAGCTACACACTGGGGAGGCAATGGTGATCAACAAGAGACAGACCCTGGCTCTTGCGGACTTAGAGTCCTGATGGAATAGACATTTATCAAGTAGAATATCATCACAATCCTAGGAAAGGGGTCTGAAACAAAGGAGCAAGGTTCCAGGGGGCTCGGGGTAGGCTTTCCTGAGCATCGGTGGTGAAGGAGAAGCAGGCATGTGCGTGGCCCTGCAGGTCGGTTGAGGAAAGAATACTCCAGGCAGTGAGCACACCACCGGCAAAGGCCCCGTGACTGCAGTGAGCCCCACACCTCCGAGAAGCAAGGCTGGAACGGCTGCAACAGGGAGCGCAGGAAGGAGGATCCTGGGGAAATGTTCTGACGGCCCGCCAAGGTGGGCTGGAGACACCCCAGTTGGGCCTCCAAGAGCGGGTTGAAGAACCTGGCCTTTTTTTCTGAGAGTAATAGGGAACCCCGGACAGGTTTCGGCACGAAGGCAACAAGAGCAGACTGCACTTCTAAAAGGTCACCATGCCTTCTGGTGTGCAGAATGCATGGGAGGAGGCAAAGGCAGCAGGGGAGAAAGAAGTGGCCCCCAGCAGGGTCGGGTCTGTACTGACTTGCCCACGCTCTCCCCGGGCCTAGTGTCATGCCTGCACAGAGCAGGTGCTCAGAAAATACCTCACCGATGGAACTGATAGCACGGAAATTTCCAGAAACAGGACTAGAGGGAAGTAACCAAGCAGGAATGGGGGCAGGGTGAGGCCTCAGCAAACGCAGTCCTCAGGTGGGGGCACCCTCACTCTGGCCACATGAGTGAGAATGGAGTAGAGGATTGGACGCAGCCCGGGAAGCCCCTGGGCCTTCACCCCACCACTGTCTGCAGGGGTTTACCCGCAGGCTTCCTTAGGTCCTGTTTTCCACAAGCCACTTCCCCCAATTTAAATAGGAAGTGGCAGTGTTCTGTGTCTGAGGGGTCCCCATCCCCTCCACAGAGCAGTATCCAGGCCTCTACAGAGGATGTGGCAGCCAGCACTGCACCCCTTCTCTGTTTTTATTGAGGCACCACATAAAATTTCATTTGGCCAAAGAATTCCGTTACTAAAAGGGGTGAGAGCACCACTGACGTACGTCATTCATTCATTCGTTCATTCAGCATTCACTGAGTGCCAACTCGGGCCCTACTGGTGAGCAAGACCCAACTTCCACCCTTCAGAAGCCAAGCAGGAGCCACGCTGAGATGCCTGTGGCACTGGTTGAATCATTTCAGTGTTCTGTTCTTTGGAAAAGGAGAATGAAAGGATAGGAAAGGGGATGTGATAGGATGGAAACAATGTGAAAGAGGAATAAGGAAGTCTCAATAAGGAAGTCTACAGCAGAAGCTGTAAATGACTGAACACTTAAGTGTGCACCAGGCACGTTGCCTAGGTATTTCACACACTAATCTCACCTAATCCCACGACATCCCTGCAGGATTATAATCATCCCCATCCTGCGGGCTACAGAACTGGGGCTCAGAGAGGTTACAATGAAGGCAAGACCAGCCAGAGTTCAATCCCAGACCTGTCTGACATTAAAACTCACAATCTAGACAGAAAAGGTCAAAGGGCAGGGGACTTCTTGCTTGGGGAAGAGAAGACAAGGGGATGATGGGCCTTCCTTTTAGGGAATCAGAAGGGTTCTATGTAAAGGCAGAGCCTAGCAGTTTTCCAAGGGACAGAAGGTGACACCCCAGAATGGAGCTTAAATGAAAGCAGGGGAGGCTGTGGCCAGGCATAAGACTACACTTCCTGTCCACGAAGAGGTGGCCCATCCTGGAAATCTTGCAGAAAGTAGACTGTCCTTGAGCTGGGCGGGGACTGTAATACCCCAAAGCCTAACAAGCAGAAAGCAGGCTGTGCCCCTGGGGAGCATTTGGTCTCAGGCTTCAGAAAGAAACCCTCCCTTTCTGGCTAGCCCCCCAGCTGCATCTGCTCTCTGGCCCCATCCAGGGAACCTCTGCCCCCTTGGCTCCCTGAACCCATTCAGCTTCCAAGACCCTCCCACGGCCAAGGCCCTCCTCTTCTTCCTGCCATCTCCCGTCTCCCAACCCCTCTCCTTCTTGAGGACCATCTTGGTCTCCGTGGTGGGGTGTTCAGCTCAACTCTGTCCTCATCAAGTCCTTTCTCATCCGTGTCCCCCAAGGCCCAGCACCTTCGGCCCCAGGATGAGCCTACCCTCTTAGAACTTAGCCTAGAGCAGGCCCAGCCACTGCAGAACAGAACCCAAAACAAGTTCACTAGACAACAGAAACCACTGGATTCAGAGACTCCAAGATCTCTGAGGGAAATGAGCCGCAAGAGAGCACTGGGTCCAGCCACTGCCTTCAGGCAGCCAAGAAGTAATATCTGTACCCATTTTACAGATATAACAAAGGAGGCCTAGTAATTGTAGACTTTCCCGTGGTTGCATTATGGGTAGAGGATAAGAAGGACCTCAATTTAATGACTTCAGAGCATCGGAAGGCATGGAAGATAAGACTGGACAAGGAGAGGGGATAACTTCTCTTTATAGGTGGGCAGAAGGGACTGGTATCTGGAGCAGTCCATACAGGCGGGCAGAAAGGGAGGCAGCCCTGCTGGGCAGGAGCTGGGAGAGGGCTCCTGGCTGTTGTCATGTCTTTTTCATCAAGAACAAGGGCTAATTTGATTGAGCTGGTGAGTCACCTGGCATATGGGCCTAAGGCTGACATGCCAGGGCCATCCTCCCTGCCCTATTAGACTGGCATTGGAGAATGGAGAGCAGGGAGCCCACCCCTCCCAAGCTTCCTCTCATGCCAGAACCAGGATAAGCATGGAGACTGCTGCCCAGAGTCTGAAAGAGAGAAAGAGCTGTGCATGGAGATGAGGACAAAGACACAGAAACAGAGCATGCGCTGCATGCCAGGGAAACTGGAGCCTGGGAGCCCATAGGGCGTCCACTAGGGCTGGGACAGGTGCCCCAGCAATGACAGCTGCCAGCCGCCTGGGATGATGGGAACACAACAGGTGCAGAGGCGGGGGCGGAGACCGAAAGGGAATCCGAGAAAACAGCCCGGAGTTGGGCACCCCTCCCAGGCTGTGGGCCCAGTGCCAAGCAGCCCTTTCTCAGACCCTCTAAGTCTAAGACACAAACACACCTACTCCTGCTCCCCAGGTCTGGGCCTCAGGGCCATCCTGGACGGTCTGGACTGCACAGGGGTCACTATCCACGCCAGGCAGAAAGGACAGGACAAGGAAGAAACCAGGTTTCAATTCCGAGGACAGAGTGCGCCAGATGGAGCCCACACCCACAGAGCCCCCAGCTGGAAGCAAACATTTGCCTGTGATAAGATCTATGCCTCCGGCCAAGAAGGGCGGATGGAGGTGCCCACCCCATCCTCATGCAGCTTGGGAGCTCTGGTCTTGAGGTCAGACAGGCGAGCTCTACTGTCACATGACTGGGCAAGCTACTGAGCTTCTCTGAGGCCCAGGGCTTGGCTCCACAAGAATAGTAATCCAGAGACCCAGAGAACTCGGGAATCCAGGTAGAACCCCGAGGAGCTAAGATCCCTGCCCCAACCTCAGAGAGGAGTGACTTAGGGTCCAGGATATGAGTATAGCACCAAGTATCAGTGCTGCACCAAGGAGAAGGAAGGGAGGGCCAGCTTTACGAGATAATGACCATCTCAGCGTCTTGCCAGCACCATCTGCTCAGCACCGCGTACCCGGCACCAGTCACTGTTCCAGGCTTTGCATGTATTATCGCATGTATGCCTTTATGCAAATGCCATTCCAGAGTGCAGGTTATGTAACAGCAGGTTCTTCCAAGGAAGCAGATTAAACATCGCCCCTTGTCACCTGGTTAGTGCTCTTCTGTTTTTGTTTGTGGTAGACTGAATTTTAAACATGAAGCCAGCCTTTGTCTCAACAGTCACAAGTGATAAATGACCTAAATTATAACCTTGCTGAGGAGGGTCAGGCAGGGTGGACAATGAGACATTTTGGGGGAGCTGAGGAGACCCAGGTGATGCAGGGGACAGGACACAAGTGCTGGAGCAGGACATGAGCCTCACCCATCGTCCATCATCCATGGGAGACGAGTAAACACGCTCCACCGATCCTGCTGGGCCTGCCAGGATTATGAGAAAAGCTGAGAGCAAGTTAAATCCCTCCTCTGCAGGCAGAGACCACCTTCCCCCAAACCCATCCATCTGTGTGTGTGTGTGTGTGTGTGTGTGTGTGTGTGTGTGTGTGTGTGTGTGTTTGTGTGTCAGGCTCCATGGCTCAGCCAGGACTCCTGGTGCCCACCCCTTCTGGTGCCCAGACCCCCGCCAGCTGAAACCATCCCCAGGCTGGGAGGCTCCCCTTCAGCCCCCCTCCCACCTCTGAGGAGTCAGCTGCCTGGGGCTCTCCTGCTTCCTTCCCCTCCCAGGTCCAGCTTACTGAGGGATGGCAGAGCCCAGGGCCAGCCGCCTTGGCCCCCACCTCTGCTCCCTGGCCCTGCTTCCTGCCCACTGGGGCCTCTCACTCCAACACTCAGACGTTGGGCATTAGGGGACACAAGAGAGTGAGGGTGCAGTCCCCTATAGGGCCAGGCCCTAAGGCCACTGGCAGCCACAACTCTGTGATCCGACAACCTACGCATCACCACCTTTAGAGTGTATCTACACAAGGCGCTGGTGGTGGTTAAGAGCAGTTAAGAGCAGGCTCTGGAGTCAACGCCTGGGTTCAAATCCTGGCTCTGATACCTAGTTGGTGTCTCCTTCCTCTTCTGAAAAATGGGGTTGATGGTACAGTGCCTAATTCATAGGGCTGCAGAGGATGGAGTGAGTTCACCCTTGGAGTGTGCTCAGACAGTGTGGGACACAGAAAGTGCCACATCGTCCGTGGTAGTGCTGTTGGTGGGACATAGTCCTGAACTCGATACAGAGGCCCTGGCGTCATCCGAGCTCCGGGAGCCAGAGCTTGCCACCATGCACGGATCCAAAGGGCAAGGGGGGTGGAGCAGTGGGGTGCCGGCTACCACAGGCCCTGAGACACAAACCTAGAAAAACCCTGAAAAAATAAAAGGGATGGCAGCTCCTTTTTAGGAGCCGGGGACAGGGGGTCACTCAGCTTCTGTTCTCCAGAGCAAAAGTGAGTGACTGACCTGAGGCCCAGCCACTGAACTATGCCAGCTCTGTGGCCACCACCAGGGCCCAGGCCCTGCAGCACAGCGAACACTGGCTGTGCTGGCTGCAGAGTCGAAGGCAGGCTGCCTGGTACTGGGGTCCATCCATTCAGGGCCTCTTAGGAGAAGCCAGTGGCTTTCATGACCACTGAGCTGATGGAGGGACTGTGTCCCCTGCCACGACTCCTCCAGCCCTAGGCCCGGACTGAGTCCCTGACCCCAACCCCAGACATCACACATCACTTCATTAGGAAGCCCCACAAACAGGGGCTTTTAGTCCCTAAAGGCCTGGGGACCATGAGCCTGTGGCTGGCTCAGCGGTGGCCTCCTCTCACTCTGGAGCCAGAATTCAGGTGTGGCCGACTGAAGGTGGCTGTTGGGACTGCGGTCCTCCTGTCCAAAGGACAGCCCAAGTAGGGCAGCCACCACAGGGGGACTGCAGTGACAGAAAACCCACTTTCCTCCCTGCAGCTGTCCCAGCTCCCCGTCTCTGCATGCTCATCCATGGCTCCCACCCTCCTTTCCGGTCTCTTCTGTGTGTGACACATCTCAGGCTCGTCCCCAACAATGCCACACCCTTCGGGATGACTTTCTCCCTTCTTTGCTCACTCCAGCTACTGGAACCCAGGGTCAGCCAAGCTACCAGAGACCCCAGCAATGCACAGGGTGGACTCCTCAACATCAAGTTCAGAGGACAACGCCTTCCCTGGAGTCAGGGCTCCTGGGTTCCAGGCAGGTCCTGTGGCTTGTGGTCAAACTCAGCCGAGGAGTGGGGAGCTCTGTGGGAGCCTGTTTGGGTTTGGGGAGACTCAGGAAGGGCAGATTCTTTTAATGTCTGCCTAAATTCGTTCCTCCTGGGGATTATGGGAGGGAGGTGGTTAGGGCTCCAGGAAGTGGGTTAATGCAGCTGGGATAGGCAAATAGAAGCAGGAATTTCTCCCCAGGGCACCACCTCTCTGTCTAAAACAAATGCCCCACCCCGCACAACCTCAGCCCTGCTCAAACAAACTTAGCGCCAATTAAGGGAGTTGGGCTACATTAGCTTTTGTGTGTGTGTGTGGGGGGGTCTATTGTTACTAGTCATGACACCACCTCCATAATGTGCCGTGTGACCTTGGGCAAGTCATTTTCCTCTGTGGGCCACAGTTCTCACATCTGTACAATGGAGGCATGGGACTCCTGCACCCTTAGCTCTGAACCAGGAGCTCCCTGAATCAAGGATGTGGAGAGGGATCCCCTGGGGGAGAGGCAATCAAGAATTCCTGCACTGTCTGGAGCAGCAGACTCTCCTTCTCACCCCCTTTCCACCAAGGCCTGGGGGGAAACCAAGGACGAGCCAGCCTGCTCTCAGCTGGGGGTCTCTGCTTCTCAGTCCTCTTCCTGACACCACCCAACGTAGCATCACCCCAAGGTTCCACGACCTGCTTTATGCCTTGAGTGCTACATGCCAGGCCAGAGGTCCGGTGTCAGCCTGGATTCCCGCGTCTGAGCAGTCACTGCGTCCTTCTCAAATCCATCCCCTGGCTACTCCCAGAGTTCAGGCCGCCAGCCTCATCCTAATTTGGACATTCCTCCAACAGCCTTTGGCCTCCCGTTCCTCTTCCTCGGGGCAGCCAGGCTGACCTGTCTGCCTGACAAATCTGGCCGGGTCACTGCCCAGCTCAGCTATCCTCTGAGGAGCATTCGAAGTCTTCTGTGAACTGGCCTTAGCCCACGTATCTGGCCTCACCTCCGACCCCAGGTCCCGACACTCCATGCCTATGAGCCACATCTGACCCAGGACATGGCCACATCGCACATGTCCACAACTCTCTGAACACTGCTCCTCTGCCTGGAATGCCCTCCCCGCCACACTGGTCTCTCAAAACTCCAACCTCACCTTCATTGCTCACTCAGAGGAATCTTTCTGAGGTCATCCCAATGCCCAGGGCAGACTAGACCTTCCTTCTCCAAGGCACAACAACCTTTTGTGTAGCCCCAGCCCTGCAGTGATGATAAGGGTCCCCTTCCCATACTGGGAGCAACCTGAGGGCAGACATGTCTTTTTAGCTCTGGGTCCCCAGCACCTAATACAGTGGGCACTGGGTAGTGCTCAACGCATATTTTATGAAGGAAGAAGAAAAGGAGAGAAGAAGTGGGAGGAAGAGAGGCTAGAGTTGATGGTGGGTAGTCTTTACTTGGCCCCCGTCTGCCCCTTCTCCAGGCTCCAGGCCTCAGAACCGAGGGCACCCTCCCAGCCATGATGCCTCCGGTCCCTGTGGACACAGTGGTACCCAAAGGCAACAGACTGCCTCGCCATGACCTCACAACCCAACCCCACCCCTGCCGGTGGCCCTCCTTGTTCCCTCAGTACTATTGGCAGCACCAGCCAATGCTCACTCAAGTAGCAACAGCCAAGAAGCCAGGCAGCCAGGTGTGTCCTGGAACACTGAGGAACTACCACCTTATCGGACCATCTTCCCTGAAGTCAATGGGAGAGCATCCACTAGCCCCCAACAGTGCAGGACGACAAGGAGGAAATGCTGAAAGCACGCGCCTGGCTCCCTCCCAGCCTCCCCTGGATGAAGGCGGCAGGGGGAAGAGCCCCTCCAACTCATCTGCGTAAACCATTCAGAGCAGCACATTCAAATCCACGTTACCCGAGAAGAAAAAAAAGGCCTGCTGCCATTGCCTGTGGCTTCCTGGTCTGCCGTTTTCCTTCTCTTTCATTTTTTATTTTAATGGCATGAAGCTGTGCTTGAGAAATCTCTCCCAGGCGGCTCCTCGCATCACAGAAGCTAAAATTTCCCTCCAAATTGAAGGATGATGAGTGACTATCCCTCAGGTGTCAGTGACTTACAGTTTGCAAAGTCTACAAGCATCCAAGAGCTCATTCAGTCTCCCCAGAAAGTGCAGGAGGGAGCTATTGCCAGCCCCCATTTACAGACGCGAAAACCAATACTCCAAGAGGTGCAGTGACTTGCCAACGCCATGCAAAACCAGCGAATGACAGTAACAGACATGTGGCTGAGTCCCCAGCGTCTGTTCTACTCCAAGATGATAGTGGTTCTCTACATTGGCTGTACCTGAGCATCACTTAAGGAGGTTTTAAACCACAGATGCCAGTCCCGCCCTCCCCGCTACCCCCCTTCCCCCCCCACCCCCCAGACGAATTAATACAGAAACTCTGAGTGGGAAGGCCAGGCATGGATACTTCTACTGGCTTTCCGGGTGGTTCTAATGTGCAGTTAGGGCTCCCATCCTCTGATAGAACCCAACCACAGAGGTTCATTCCCCGGGCCAGCGATTGGGTCAATAGTGGCCATGTGACCCCCTTCTGGCCAATGAAGCATAGTGGGAAATCTGCAGAGACCCCTCTGAGAAAGCTTTCCTTGCTCCTGAGAAAGAAGCACAAGAGAGAGGCTGTTCTTCCTTTAGATACTGTTGTATCTGGTTGTGATTCCATGTCACTACCAGTCCAGAAGAAATCCAACCCACAGATGGCAGAGCAGGGAGATGGAAAGTACCCCAACCTTGACCTTATCTTATAGCCCAGACTCAACCAACCCTGACATTCACTCACCCTTCGACTTCCTGTGATCTGAGACAGTGCAGCTCATTGTTTGAGTCAGTCCAAGTCAGCATCTGTTATTTGCAACGACGGCCCTGGGACAACAGCAGTCACCTTCTTCAAATCCCCACCCCAGTGGTCTCCCCCTTAGATCTTCTACCACGAGGAGCATAACTGACCGGGGGCCCCAGCTCTGGAATTGTCAAATCCATCGCAGTGTTTGCCCCAATGCCATGCTGCCCACAGTTGCTTCCAGCCAATGACCAGGTAGGGCAGGAATATTAAGGTATACCCTTCCTTGGGGATGTGAGACTCCTCTGACCAGCAACTGTGGCTTAGGCTTGAGGACACCCCAAAGGCCTTACCAATCTTTCCTTAGAATTGCACTGCAGTCTAAAACGCTTCCACCAAAATCCTTCCTTTCTTCCCCTTCTCCTTCACTCAGGATTACACTGGCATTGAGATCTGACGGTTCACCCAGCTTCTCCCTGCTTCCTCTCTATTTTTTTCTCACACAGGCATTTCCTTAAATGATTTAATTAATTATCTATCTATTTATTATTTATGGTGCATCCCCTCTTAACTAGTTAATGTCTGCTTAACTGCTTAGTACATGATCCACCTAATGCATGACCTTCATTACCTCATGCCTGGACCACCAGGAGAAGCTCCTAAGTGCCCTACCCATCCTTGAGTCCCCTTTATCCCATTCCCAATCCTCCCTATACAAACCATGCTACTCCCCTACTCAGAACCTTCAAGCATGTCTTATTTCTTACACCATCAGGTTTAATTTTCTCTACCTTTCTTTATAGGCACTGCTGACTTGGACCTGCCCCAACAGAAAACTGAAACCCATACCCTGACAGAAAACTGAAATCCATTCCTGTTGTTTCACTTACATACCTGGAGGCCTTCCCCATGTGGGGACAATGCTGCGTATTTGCAGGACAGAAATGATTGACCTGGCTTCTACCCAATGAACACTGAAACTGCAGTACCAAAAACTCCACCCACTTCCACAGATGATCCTCAAGGACAAAACCTCCCTCAGACTCCCTTTCCTTTACCTCCCCCCCCCTCCAATGGAATATTTAACAAGAGAAACACATTTTACACACAAACAACCCTCCATCAACAAGAAGCAAACCCTCTCAAAGACTGTTATAATAATGAAAATGATTATTATTCATAATAATAACAATATTAAAAAAGGAGGACAATAAATGTAAAGATGGTTGTGATGATGGGGAAAACAGTAGTAAAGATAAATATGAAAAGCAGGGATAAAAAATATTCTAACACTATAACCTCAATGATATAAATATATGTGCAGTAGAGCAGACTTCTCGTTGACCCATTGCCATATTAACCAAATTCCTTTAGGAATTGCATTTGATTATTGGTAACAAATACCAGAAATAATATGGATTTTTTTTTAAACACATAAGGTGTTTTCTCTCATATAGAAGAAATCTGTGGCAGCTCTGCAGTCATCAGGGACCCAGGCTTCTTTTATCTTTCTATTTCACCTTTCCACATGACAATGTGAGGTTGCTTCATGGTTCAAGACAGCTGCTGAAGCTCCAGCCACTTTGTCCACAGCCCAGGCAGGAAGCAAGAGGAGCATGGAAAACCAAAATCAAAGGACTTACACCAGTTAGCTGCCCCTCTTTAAAGGAGCCTCATGAAGCCCTAACCAGTTTGGCTCAATGGATAGAGCATCGGCCTGTGGACTGAAGGGTCCCAGGTTCGATTCTGGTCAAGGGCATGTACCTTGGTTGCGGGCACATCTCCAGTAGGGGGTGTGCAGGAGGCAGCTGATCGATGTTTCCCTCTCATTGATGTTTCTAACTCTATCCCTGGTATTCTGGAGAATACCACTAAGCAAAAAAAAAAAAAAAAAAAAAAAAAAAAATCAATAAAATATTTAAAAAATTAAAAATAAAGGAGCTTCATGCAAATTCCTCCCAACAATCCTAATGTACATTTCACAGGCCAGAATGTAGTCACATGGCTACACCAAGCTGCAAGAGAAGCTGGAATATGTAGTCTTTCCATTAAACACTTCAAATAAAAACAGGGTCCTCAGCCATAATGATAAGCTCCATTCCTTCTGCAGAAAAACTATGACTGATGCCCATAGCACATAGAATCTTCAAAACTGGTGGGGTCCTTTCCTTGGGCTCCCTCCAGCTCAACTGTTTGCTCCATATGAGAAGTTGTCCCTTAACTTGTTTATGAATGGTTGTTATTCCAGGACACAGTGTACCGTATTTTCTGGCGTATAAGACGACTTTTTAACCCAGGGAAATCTTCTATATGCCCAGTCGTCTTATATGCCGGAAAATACGGTAATTCATTTAACTAGTACATATACAGCATCAAATGCCTTTTAAGAGAATGAAAAGACAAGCCACAGAATGGGAGAAAGTCATTGCAAAGTACTTATCTAATAGAGAATCCAGAATATATAAAGAACCCTCAATGAGAGAGAGAAAGAGAGAGAGAGAGAGAGAGAGAGAGAGAGAGAGACTAAGTAACTCAATAATAATAATAACAAAAAGAACCAATGAGAAAGAAGAAAATCCTGCCTTTTGCGATAAGTTGGATGAACCTTGAAGGCACTATGCTAAGTGAAATGTCAGGCAGAGAAAGGCAAATACCATACGGTATTACTTATATGTGGAATCTAAAATAGTCAAACTCAGAGAAACAGAGTGGTGGCTACAGGGGTTAAAGGTCGGAGGAAATGGGGAGATATTGGTCAAAGGGTACAAACTTCCAGTTATAAGATTAAAAAGTTTGGGGATTTAATATATAGCACGGTGACTACTACATCGTATATCTGAACATTGCTAAGAGAGTAGATCTTCAATGTTCTCACTACAAAAAAAAAAAAGAAATGGTAACAGTGAGATAGGATGGAGATGATAACTAATGATGGTGGTAATCATTTTACAATATATAAATGAATCAAATTAACACATCCTATACATAAACTCCCACAATGTTATGTGTCAATTATATCTCAATAAAGCTGGAAAAATTGGCAAAAATTTTAATAGACATTTCACCAAAGTAGATGCACAGATGGAAAATAAGCACACACACAAAAAAAATGCTCAGTATCATTAGTCATTAGGGAAAACAGATAAGCAAATGAAAACCACGATGAGATACCACTACACACCTGTTAAAATGGCCAAGGTGAAAATGACTGACCGTACCAAGTGTTGATGAGAATGTGGAGAAATTAGAACTCTCCTTTTCTGCTGGTGAAAAATGTAAAATGGTACAACCATTTTAGAAAGGTTTGGCAGCTTCTTTAAAAATTAAACACGCACCTACCTATGACCCTGTCATTCCATTTCTGAGTGTCTACCCTAAGAGAAAAGGAAACCCATGTCCACCCAGAGGCTTGTATTCAAATCTTCTTAGCAACGTCATTTGTGATAGCACATACTGAAAACAGCCCCAATGTCCATCAACAGGTGAGCAGATAAACTGTATATCCACATCATGGAATACCACTAAGCAATAAAAAGGAATGATCTATTAACACACACCACAACATGAACGAATCTCAAAATAACTATACTGAGCGGAAGAAGCCAGAGGAAAAGAGAGAGTACATTCATTTACCAGAGCTTCCAAGCGCACCTCCTCTCCCCAACACTATAGTTCAGGCTTTGGCATTCCGCGTGGTTTATATAGAACTCTAAAACTGCAAGCTAATCTATAGTGACAGAAAGCAGATCAGTGGTTACTTGAGTGTGGTGGGGGGTGGGAGAGGGAGGAGTCGGAGAGAGAAATTACTGAAGGCAAAAGGAAATTTTTGAGGGTGATGTCGATGTTCACTAACTTGACAGTGCTGATGGTTTCACAGATGTATACCTAGGTCGAAACACATCAAATGTACATTGTGAGTTGTGCCTTATACTGTATGTCAATAATACTTGGATAAAGCTGTTTTTTTAAAAACAACATTATCTACTAGAGACTGTGTTCACCCTGCTGGCCACCACCATCACCTCAAGGGCTTCGGATGCCTTCAGACTCTGGACAACAGAATAACCCAGGTGGCCACACAGCTTCGCCTTTCCCTTGGGGGAGGGGCAAGGCCAGAGGGGGTCCAAGTGCTGATCCAGGAACTTGGCCAACTCCTTGAGGCCCTTGAGTTAAACCTCCGAAATGGGATTCGACCCCGATCGCCCTTGCTTCATCTTAGCTTCATGGACTCCTACCTGCGGAGTTTTTTGGTTTAACAAACAACAACAAAACTTTGGGCTTTTCAAGGTTACTTAAAAGGTACTCAAAAGGTACTTGTTGAGCAAGGAGAACTGCGTGTTTATTACTTACAGGAATTTAAACGCTATCTTAGAAGGAAATGTATGTACAAAGCCATGGGTTTTTACTCAAGTTAAAAGGTAACTGAGATCCTGCAAGGACTGAGTTTGGCGATCTCTTCTCAATTCTGTTTCTGATTTAGGTACAATTCACTTTAAAAGATAAATTTTTTTATTGATTTTAGAGAGAGAGAGGAAGGGGGAGGAGAGAGAGATAGAATCATTGATGAGAAAGAAGCATCAACATCAATCGGTTGCCTCCTACACGCCCCCCACAGGGGATTGAGTCTGAAACCCTGGCATGCGTCCTAATTGGGAATCAAATCAGTGACCTCTTGGTGCATGGGTCGATGCTCAACCACTGAGCCACACCAGCCAGGCTCACTTTTATTTTTAAAATAGGTTTTAATAGACGTTGGGGAATGGGAGTACTTTTACACTTTGGGGCAGTTGGGATACTTTACATGGAGACTCTACTCTTCTCATCCCGACTGGAATGTAGGTTTTGGTGGAGGGTTCCTAGCAATAGACCAATGTGCAATCGGCCAGTGACTGGCCCCAAATTCTAGCCCTGTTCCATCAACACTGACCTACTTTGATTTTATGAGCTTTCAGCTAGAGAGCTGATTGATCCAAGGAATTAGAAAAACTCCTTGTTAACAAAGGCATTAATGCAACAAATATTTCTGGAGAATGTCTCAGGGATCCTCTAACACAACCCAAAGCTCAACCCACCATCTTCCCCTCCAACCACCTCTCCTGGCTGGGGCCCTGATGGAATCTCCATCCTCCCAGCCACCAGAAAATCTGGGCACCATTTTGGATTCATCCCTCTCCCTTACCACCCCTCCATTCATTTACCAGAGCTTCTAAGTGCACCTACTCTCTTTCCCCAACATTATAGTTCAGGCATTGGCATCCTTCCCCCAGACAGCCACCTTCCCATCACAACTGGTCTCCCTGCTCCCATCCTGTCTCTCTGAAATCCATCCTCCACAGGGCAGCTAGACTGATCCGTCCATAAAGCAAATCTAAAACCTTCAATGGCTCCCACTGCCCTGAGACACCCAGGGCCGGTGTGGACGTTGGTCCATTTATCATCTCCTTCCACTTTTAACACTGTGTTTAATGTTTCACTACGTGGTGGTTTTCTCTTGGCAACGAGGCGATCTTTTGTAAACGAATGCCTCCGAAGCATGTAGAAGCAGGCGGCTCATGTACCTTTATAAACAGCCTTGGGTACTAGTACTATCACTGCTGTTAACGGAGCAGTGAACGGGACATTCATAGTAAACAACCCAAGGTCTCCTGCCCTCATGTCCCCAGCACCAGGGGCCTCCCAGTTAGGATTTCTCAGGCTTGCACTTTCTAACATCTCTCTCTTTTTCCAGACTCAGGAATTCCTACACTGGTTAAAAAAAAAAAAAAAAAAAGTTAAATGGGAACTTTCTCTAGAAAGATCATCTAAACACCCACTTGCTGAAATGTTGTTGTTGTTGTTAATTCTCACCTGAGGATATTTTTTCCATTGATTTTTTTTTTTGAGAGAGAAAGAGAGTAGAAGGGAGGGGGAGAGACACAGAGAGAGAAACATCCATGTGAGAGAGACACATCGATTGGTTGCCTCCCGCACACACCCTGACCAGGGCCGCACCTCAACCAGGGCTAGAATCGAGCCTGCAACCGAGGTACGCACCCTTGACCAGAATCGAACCCAGGACCCTTCAGTCCGTGGGCTGATGCTCTATCCACTGCCAAACCGACTAGGGTGCCACTTGCTGAAATCTGAGCAGGGGCCTGGGATAGAGCTAAGGATAGAGGCCCAAGAATCAGCAAAGGAACCGGCCACAGAGAGCCCAAGCGGGGGCTGGGAAGCTGTGCAGCTCTGAGGCCACTGGCCACCATGCCTGCTTCCTGACCCCCACTCCGCATTCTATTTATCGGGCACTCAAGTTCAGACATTTTGGATGCATGAGTTGATATCATCCTTGCAAAGACCCTCATTGCTCCCTCTAGAACCCCAGGTTGCCAAAACCTTACCTGAGTTGGGCCACACAGCCCATCACAGGTAAGACACGCTCCCTGACCTCGGTGCATCAGAAACCCACCCTAAGAGATGTGCAAAAAAAGGCGGAGTCTCTAGGACAGGTGGGGAAGAAGGCGCTTGAGACCAAATCCCACCTCTCCAGGACCCCTCAGCCACCTCTCCCTTTCCTCTCCCACCCTCTTCCCTTCTTCCCCTGCCTCCTCTCCCATGTCCCCTCCCTCGGGCTCACTGCCCCAGGCCTCTGTGCTTAGCCCCAGAAGCCCTGGGCAATTCCCAGACCACAGGTCACTTCCAGCCAGACTCATCAGCGCCCCCAGCCCCACCCACACCACCCCGAGGCCAGAGGCACCCTGGCACAGCAGAGGTCTCAGAGCCAGGGAGCCAGGAGCTTCCATCTGCTTCAACTCGCCCGGTGACCCGGCAGGTCCCTTCTCTCTGAGCCTCAGTTTCTCCCCTGTAGAAGGACAGGGTTGCACAGCATGACCTCAGGCCCTCTCCATCCCGCAGGCACTGGTGTGGCTGGTGTCCCAGGGCCAGCCTCAGTGTCACAGACACCTTGGTGACCTTCGGAGGGGCCACTCAGGCCACACCCTGGGGAGGGGGGTCCAGCAGGGCTCCCCCAAAGCCCCCCCATTTCTCAGTGAAAAACAATGAATTTCATTCCAAACAAGGAAACTTACAGCACAGTCCTGCCCCGGCCCAGTTCCGGCTGGTTTATGTTAGCTGGACAAAGACTAAACAGACCTTCACATTCTCAGTATTAAGCACTAAATGTGAAAAACACACACACACACACACACACACACACACACACACACACACACACACAAAAACGACTGTCTCTGAAGCACAGGGTGAGGGAGAGGCCGGTGCTCCCCTGAGGTCCCCAAGAGCTTGGCACACCTGGGCGGGTGCCAGACCAGTGGAGATAGGGGTGTTTGAGAAGGACCACTGCGGAGGGAGAGGGTTTCAGCGGGCAGCAATGTGGGGCGGGTATGGGGCAACTGTGCCAAGGGCCGGGCCTGGGGGAGAGGGGCGAATGGTACTTGGTGTCCGCAGAGGTGGGAACGTGAAGGGGGTCCAGACAATGAGAACATGAAGAGCGAAATGCAGGGGAGCAGTGAGGCAGCCAGCGACAAGAAGACCCTAGCAGATTCCTTCTTACCCCCACCCCACCTGCCGTGCAGGAGGCCAGGAGGGAGGAAAAAGGGGAGGGGAGAGACTCTACCACTCCCTGGACAATACAGCTCCTTGTTCCCAGCTGCCCCACCTGCTCCCTGCAGTAGGGACACCACAAACTTGAGATAAAAATTTAATTATTTACAAAACAGGAAGCGGACTGCCTTCTTGTTTTCCCATAGAGGCCCCTCCAGACGTGCCTGCCTTCTGGCCTAACCCTGCAGGCCCTGCCCCTCCAGCCCTCCCTCCATGACCGGGGCCATGTCCTTTTACCCTGTTCTTTGCCACTGTGGTCTGACAACCCTGAGTGGCAGGCATCACAGTTCCCATCCTAGAGGAGTGACCTGCCCTGCCCAAGGTCACCTGTGTGTGGATGGCAGTTGTACCCACAGCTTCTGAATCCATGTTCAGTCAAGGCCCTCGGACCCGCACTGTCATTGGCCAGCCTTGCCTTAGAGCATGCACAGGCCGCTCCATCTCCTCCCTGCCCATCCACATCTATCCAAACTTCCCACCGTTCTTCTAAACCAATCCCTCCTCCGGTGAGCCCCTCCCTGACTCCACTCAGCCGACGACCACCTCCTCCCCTCTGACCTCGCTCAGCCCCAGCGATAAGCCCTATGAGGGCAGGGACATGTCTGTACCCAGAGGCCAAGGGCTCCAGACTGCTCTCACCCTCTCTTGTCTTGGCTCCAGAGCCTGGTAATCAGGAAATGCCGTTTCAACAACGAAAAGAACACAGTTGTAGCAGCCCTGAGGGCCCGTGGAAGAAAGGTTTGATTTCCCCGGAATCAACCCAATCTTGCATCCATTTCGAAATGTTTTTCAGGTGACTACTCTGTGTGCCGAGCACTGATAGCAGTGATGCAACGGTGAGCAAGCCAGGCAGCAAACAGGCCCCGACAACTACTATGATCCGTGGTATGCGGAGAGCCCAGGGTGGTAGCGGGAGAGGACACGGAGGCCATTCAACCTGGCCGGGTGGTCAGGGAAGTGTCCCTGGTGGAAATGATGTCTAAGCCGAGACTTGAAGGTTGAACCTAATGATGACAATAATCACTAGTAGTTATTACTGGTCAAGCATTATCTCCAATAGGAAATTTGGAGGAGGTAAGCCTCTGGCTCCAGGTGGCACAGGTAGCAAAGACAAATTCTGACTCCGGAGTTCATGCCTCAACTGCAGTGTCTTCCACCCTGCCTGTCTTTCCTCCTCCCTCCTCACCACTGACTGGCCAGGTCCCCCCAGATGCCCTTGGGGAACTCCAGAGGCCTGCTGGGCCACACCAGAGTTCAACATCTGGGTTGGGTTTCCACAGCCCAACAGGACCCCCAGGCCTCCCAGTTTCCCATGTACCTTGGCCAGACCCAGAGAGTGGGGCTTGGGTGTCCCTGAAGACCTAGACAGAGCCACCCTACCTCCCTGGGACAGAAAACTCCCCCATCTTCTCAGGTGCCAGAGTGTCCTGGGTCACAGGGAAGGGACTCCATCCCAAAGGAGAAGTCCTTCTGGAACATCAGGAAATTGCCCCTGAGCTGGAAACTCCCTGCATGACCTCACCCTGACAGCTCTGCACCAGTCACCACTGTCTCCCATTTGGGTAGAAAAGAGGAACATCCACCTGCAATAGGGGTGGGTGGGGTTCAGGCCAAGAGGCAGGAGCTCCCCACTCAAGGCCCACCAGCTAGTGTGTGACCCTGGGCAAGTGGGTAAAGGCAACATTGAGGGTGCCCTGGAAATGTCCACCCAACTGTACCCCACATATTCTTCCAGGAAATAGGGCCAACACCACCTGTCTCAGCAACCTCTAGGAGATCTGGAACAAGATCCAGAGGGAAGAGACACAAGGGCTTCCCAAAGTGGAAAGTTCAGAAAATGTAATGGAATTTTTTCTTCCCAGCAACTCTAGCTCTCTGAGAGGGGGATCCACATTGAGGTAACAGGAAAAAGCAATAGGAGAGGGGCGTAGGGTGGCGGCTCTCTATAGAGGCAGTTGTTTCTCAGCCGGGGTCCAGGGGACGCAGCAATCCCTCTGCATCCCAGCCACTCTGAAAGCACCGAGAGGCAGGGCCCCACAGATCCACACCATGTCCACACCCACTGCCTGGGCCATGTGAGAGCTGCCCACTAGGAAAGGAAGCTGTTGGCCCAGCCCAGAGCAGCTGCTGCCCGCCTGAGCCCCAGGGACCCAGATTTAACGTGTGTGTGCTCCCACTGAATGTGTGCTCCCTGCCCCCAGGGGCCCCTCAGCACAAGTTAAGATCTGATTGGACTAATTGGACTAAGCTGGCCGTGCCCAGGGCGGCTTGAGTACTGTCATCGTGGATTTGACTCACCGAGCAATGGTCATTGGTGCCTATGGAGCCATCATTAGTGTCATTTTGGGAAGATCAAGCGAATTTGGATGGTGCTTTACCAGTCAGCACCACTGCCTGGCCAAGCTTTCATCCGGAGACCTAGAGCTTATAAGTGATTTATTCTGTCTCACATCCAGGCGAGGATGAAACCCGGGCCTCCAATCGCCAGTTCATGAGCCTACAGGCCCAATCCTCTGCTGCTGGTCCCAGAAAGTCTTCACTGGAAGCAAAAGGGGGTCCAGTTGCATGGACATTTCCAGGGCACCTGCAAGCTCTTCCCTTCCTCACAAGGTACAAGACCTCCAGTTTGATCATCAAACCCCAAGCCCAAGAAGGAAACCTCAACTCAGTCCTAGACTATGGAGCCTCCAAATGGACTCTAGGCCCCAAGACTCAAAGCTCAACTGTAATCATGAATCCTGGACCCTGAAGTGAAAACTCCCCTCCAGGAATGGAACCTTTACCCCAGCTTGGAACACAGACCCCCAAAACAGGCACCTCAATACTAAGCCAGAATCCTGCCTACAGAAACAGTACCTTCACCCCAAAATAGAACCTTGTGACCTGGGAACTGAACCTTAGCACCAGACAAGAAACCCCCACTTTCAGAACAAGCCCTGAATCTTGGGGAAACGTTTCTTAAAAGCTAATCTAGACTCTTCTTAGATTTTGTTTCTTTAGCATAAACTCAACTTGGGGACCAGACGAGGAAACCCAAATTCCCAAAACATTCTCCTTCACATTTGGTAGTGACTTTGATTAAATTTAATTTTAAATCCCAGCTCTAGAAATCATCTCTCTCTGTGTCTCTCTTCCCCCTTTACTCCCCCCTCCCCCTTCCCCCAAAGACCTAGTCATTTCCCTGGATAATCAGCAACCCCCAAGGCAGAAGACAGTAACCTGGACCTGACTAATTGTCACATGGTCCGGACTTTTGGCAGACTTAAGATAACATCCTGACCTATGTTTCAGCTCATAAGTTCTTAGAAAGATCCCCTGGCTACTCTCAAGTATGAGACCAGATGGAGGAATCTGGAAAATACCTCAGAACTGTCCTCAGCCAGGGACTCAATGGTTGAACGCAGACCTAAGAACCAGGAGGTCACGGTTTGATTCTTGGTCAGGGCGCATGCCCAGGTTGTAGGCTCACTCGCCAGTGTGGGGCTCCTCAAGACCCGAAGAACTGTCCTAAACACCTCACCTCCAACCAATTAGCTCCCAGCACAACCTTGAACCCCTAACCCACGCATCTTGTGATTTCACCCTATATCATCTATAACCTGCACACCATCAAGGAATTTGGGCTGTTGAGCATTAGTTTCCCATTCTCCTGGATGGCACCATTCATCAATAAAATAGCTGATATTTCTCCACTGCAATTCTGGATGTTCAGTGTTTAGCTCTGCCAGCACCGGGTGGACGGACTCTTTCTGTTCTACAACAGAACCAGAGGAATGTCATGCAACCAGAGCGCCAGTTTCTAGGAGGGCTCCACTTTGATGCAGAAACTTCCATGTGAGTGGCAATTTGAATGGCATCCTGGTCGCCCACAGCCTTGTCCCACTATCTCCTTCATCCTCTTGGCTCCACACCAGAGTCTGGGTGCCTGGCTGGTCGGTTTTCTGAGCCCCAGAGGGTCTGTCAGCCCCAGCCCATGGGGAGGGTGCCCACTCTTGCCACTTCTATCTAACATAATACTGGAAGTCCTAGCCATGGAGGCAAGAAAAATAAATCAAAGGCACTCACATCAAAAAGGAAGAAGTAACATTGCCTCTGTTTGCAGATGACATGATCTTTTATGTAGAAAACTCTGAAGACTCCACCCCCCAAATTGATGGAATTGATAAGCAAATTCTATAAAGCTGCAGGATACAAAATCATACAAAAATTACTAACAACAAACTACCCAAAAAAGAAATTAAGAAAATAAATCCATTTACAATAACATAAAAAAAATACTTAGGGATAAATTTAACCACAGAGGTAAAAGATCTGTATACTGAAAACTATAATGAAAGACACTGAAGAAGATGCAAATAAATGGAGAGATAGTCTGTGATCATGGATTAAAAGAGTTGATATTGTTAAAAATGTCCATACTACCCAAAGTAATCTACAGATTCAATACGATCCCTATGAAAATTCCAATGGCATTTTTCAGAAAAATGGGGGAGGAAAAATCTCAAAATTTGTATGAAACCAACAAAAGACCCTGAATAGCGAAAGCAATCTTGAGGAAGAAGAACAAAGCTGGAA
Organism: Cnephaeus nilssonii; assembly: GCF_951640355.1. Taxonomy (NCBI): domain Eukaryota; kingdom Metazoa; phylum Chordata; class Mammalia; order Chiroptera; family Vespertilionidae; genus Cnephaeus; species Cnephaeus nilssonii. The sequence goes on along the minus strand of NC_137087.1, from coordinate 46,256,589 downwards.
GCATCTCATTTCCTGATTTCAAACTATATTTCAAAGCTATAGTAATCAAAACAGTATGATATTGACATCAAAACAGAAATACAGATGAATGGAATAGAATAGACAGTGCAAAAATAGACCCATGCATCATTGGTCAACTAATTTTCAACGAAGGTGCCAAGAGTATACAATGGGATAAAGACAGTTTCTGAAATAAATGGTGTTGGGAAAACTGTATATCCACATGCAAAGGAATTAAACTGGACCCTTATCTCATACCATACACAAAAATCAACTTAAAATGAATTAAAGAGCTGAACATAAGACTGGAACCATAAAACTCCTACAAGAACACAGGGGAAAGCTTCTTGACATTGATGTTGGCAATGATTTTTTTTTTTTTTGGATTTGACACCCAACCAAAGAAAAAATAAACAAGTGAGACTACATCAAACTAAAAAGTTTCCATACCAAAAAACACACAAAAAAACAATCAACAAAAAAGTCAATCTATGGAATGGGAAAAATATATGCAAACCGTATATCTGAAAAGCGGTTAATACCCAAAATATATAAGGGACTCTCACAACTCAATAGCAAAAAAATAATAATTCAACTTAAAAATGGGCAAGGGACCTGAAATAGTCATTTTTCCAAATGATATGTACAAATGGCCAACAGGTAGGTACATGAAAAGATGCTTAAAGCCACTCGTCATCAGGGAAATGCAAATCAAAACCACAATGAGATATCATCTCACACCTGTTAGGTGTCTATTATCAAAAAGAGAAGAGGTAAATATTGATGAGGATCTGGAGAAAGGGAACCCTTATACACTGTTGGTGGGAATATAAATTGGTACAACCATTTTGGAAAACAGGTTCCTTAAAAAATAAAACTAGCACATTATCCAGAAATCCCACTTCTAGGTATATAGCTTAAAGAAACAAAGTCATGCCCTAACCAGTTTGGCTCAGTGGATAGAGCATCGATCTGCGGACTGAAGGGTCCCAGGTTCGATTCCGGTCAAGGGCATGTACCTTGGTTGCGGGCACATCCCCAGTAGGGGGTGTGCCGGAGGCTGCTGATCAATGTTTCTAACTCTCTATCCCTTTCCCTTCCTCTCTGTAAAAAATCAATAAAAAATATTTTTTTTAAAAAAAGAAATGAAGTCACTATCTTGAAGAGATAGTTGCACATCTATGTTCATTGGCAGCATTAGTCCCAAAAACCAAGATATGGAAACAACCTTACTGTCTGTTGACAGATGAATTTAAAAAATGTGCTACATATACAATGGAATATTATTCAGCCATAAAAAAAATAAGGAAATCTTGCCATTTGCAACAATATCGATAAACCAGAAGGGTATTCTGCTAAGTGAGGTAAAATAGAAAAAGACAAACACTGCATAGCATCACTTATATGTGAAATCTAAAAAAAAAAAAAAAAGAAGGTTGAATTCACAGAAACAGAGTAGAATCATGGTGCCAAGGGCTGGGGGGTAAGGGAAATAGGCAGAGGTTGATCAAAGTGCATAAACTTTCAGTTATCAGATGAATAAGTTCTGAGGATCTAATGCACAGCATGGTGATTATAGTTAATAATACTGTATTGTTTACTTGAAATCTGCTAAGAGAGTAGATCCTAAGCATTTTCACCAAAAAAAATTAAAAAGTAACTATGTGAGGTGATGAATGTGTTGGTTAATTTGATTGTGGGAATCATTTCACAATACATAAATATATCAAAACATCACATTGTACACATTACATATGTTACAATTCTGTCAAAGGCAGGGGACAAACAGCTTTATTTCTCTCCTCTCGTCCTCTTTCCCACCTGCTGCCTCATTTCTCAACCCATTTTTCCACACTCTGTTTTGCTAGATGGCCATCCATCCAGTCCCTCCTGCTTTCGTCTCCCTTGACAGATTAATAATTTAACAAGTACTGAGCCCCAGGGTGAGGATCTGGGGCTTTGATCTCAACTCTGGGAAAACCAGAGCAGCCTTGGCCGGTTCTGGTTCCGGCTGGTTTATGGCCACCTTTTATGGTGTGTGTGTGTGTGTGTGCGGGGGAACCTGGCCCCCACAGGGAGTGAGGAGCCACCTGAGATAGCCTGGCCAGCGTGGGACTGAAGGCCCTTGGCTCGGGGACCAGCAGATGTCAGATGCACATCACACCACAGGTGCCAGGGCCCTGCCTCTGCCCACCCAGGAGCCACCTGTGAAAAGCAGAGGGGACCTTAATTATTGATGGCGTCCCAAGGGGTGGAGTTGGAGCCAAGCGCTCTGGGCCAGCCCTGAACTGCTCACCTGTCGATCCTCCTGGCTCTAAGACCGCAAGGCCTTGTGGGACACAGCTCTCCAGGGAACACACACAGCCCTGACCTCCCAAGAGGCTCACCCTCCCACTGTATCCAAGCTCTTCCATGCTAAGCCACCTGGGCGCCTCACTGACCACTGCCCCAGGGTCAGGATCTCCTAAAAGCTCTCCCAAATCAATCTACATGCCTCCCTCTCACTGTCCCGCACCGGAAGGAGTCACACACCTCGCCTCCTGCCTGGTCCCTCCCTGCCTCTCTCTTGCCCCAGAGCTTTCTAAGACCACCTAAGTGATCTTGTCCCTCTTCTGTGTAAAACCCTTCAACAGGTCCCCTCAGGACAGCACACATCACAGCTGGGGTTAAGCATTCGTCCCCGTGAATGTCCCAGAGTTAACTTCTGCCAGCTCCTGGGAGCAACATCCCACAACATCAGAGCCTGGAGACCTTACTACCACCTGGTCCAACCCAGCTGTCTGACCTTGGGCCAGTCACCTCCCCTCTTTGGGGCTGAGAACCCCAGACCTGGGCTGAGAAAGGAGGGAGGGCAGAGCAATCTCTAGGCTATAGAGCCCCATGCACACACCTGACCACCTGCCAGTGCTCTCCCCTCGGGAAGAATGTGTTTAAAGGAGCGTTTGCTGGAAAGATCGGGGAAAGAAAAGGAAAAGAAAGCAGACTCAAGAGGAGGAGAAGGGCTCCAGGACACGCTGCCCATATGGATGGATGTCTGAACTGGATGAGGCTGGGCTATGAGCACTTCACGGGCAGAGACGGTGCCCAGTACTCACCTCTCAGTTCTCCACTCCCAGCCCCATGCCCAGCACAGAGGAGGCACTGACACGTGAAATGAATTGGCTGGGACATCCTAGCCATTTCACTCTATCAGGGCAAAGTGGCTCCCCGCCTCGCTCTCAGGGCACCTGGGCACCCCCGCTTGGACACACACACTCTGGACTGGCCCGTGCCCTGGAGAAACCAGCCTTTCCGCAGACGCACCTGAGGCCGGGCAGCCAAGGGGAAAATAGGAAGGTAACAGCCAGCAGCGTGTGGAACTGCCACCGCCCTGATCATATGATAGCACCTTCCCCTGGCAATGCTCCCCCTTTCCTGTCCCCATCCCAACCTCTGGAGCAGCCAGGATGGCATTCTGGGGAAGCTCTATACACTTGCCTCTCAACTGTTGTACAGTTTAATGCTACATTTCAGTGAATTTCAACAGAAGCAGAGAAGGTCATCCAGGTAAGCCAGCAGACATATTTCCCTTCCCCTCTCTCTTCCTCCTGCCGCAGCCCCACACAGACAGCCTTTGTGATCAGCAACTTCTTCCATGGACAGAGGGGCAGGGGAGCAGACGCTTAATGATTTTCTGCTGAAAGTTCCTTGGCCTGAAGGGCTGGGATGACACAGCCCTGGACTCAGCCCCTCCAAGGGAGCTGCGGTGGTGAGCCAGCCCCAAGCTCTGTCCCCGGGCACAGAGGCCTGTGCTAGGCCTCCTCCCAGGAACACCCTTCACCAATGCCCTCCAAGCCCAGCTCAAGGCTCTCAAGTGGGGGTTGTTTTAAAGATTAAAGGAGATAATAGGGTGTAAAAAGCTCTGGAACACAGCATGTTAGTGACTATTATCATATTCCGATTCATTTTTGTTTAATGTCACTGTTCCCATCTGCTCCACGGCGGTGAACCGGCGTCCACTCTGTGTACCACGGTATCCTCACGCCTAGGAGAGCCTCTGACCCATCACTGATGCTTAGTATGCGTCTGTTAAACAACAGAATGAGCCCTCTGCATCACAGCATCCCTGGAACCCCAACCTCGCTCTGGGAGAACCTCAATCCAGGAGCCCAGCACAGAGCCCCGCCTACCCCGAGAACTGCAGCTGGAGCAGAAAGCCAAGGCTGCCACCTGCCTCCCAGAGACTCCATCTATCCCCTCCCCCTCCTCCTCCTCCTCTCCGAGCCCTTTTTTTCTCTCAGCCCACCCCCACAGGCCTGAGCACCTGCTCATTTCCCGAAGCAGCAGGATCCCGGTAATGACCTCTGATAAGCATCTTTTAATAAACCCTGTAGCTGGATCTGTCATCCAGGGCCTCTAGTCTCCCGCTCACATCCTGTTCCCACTCCTACCCCATCTCTGCCCACCACTTGGGCTGGCCCATTAGTGCTCTGGTCTCACCAGGCAGGCCCCCCGGGCCTCTGGGTTCTGGCTTGCTGGAAAATGGCCAACAGGCAGCCCAGGCTATTCCACACGCCAGACCCTCCTCATAAGCCTGGGTTCTCAGTGGCCTGGCCTGGCACTTGCTGCACCACCCAGCCTGACCACTCACTGGCCAGCCCACTTCTCTCCATCCCGGCAGGCACGTTTCCCAGGTGTTACCAAGGAGACCACTTGCACCCTGCCCAGGGTTGCCAAAGCAACCTGTTTCAGTGAGAAGCGGCCCCTCATCCTCTGGCTCCTGGGTGTGCAGGATCAGGGATGAGAGAGTCACCGACCAACAGGAAGTAGGTCCAGGCAACTGGCACAGCAGGGGGAGGTATGCCCTGGGCAGGGACCAGCTCCTGCCTTCCTTCCTCCCCAGTCTTCCTCCTCTGTTACCACTCTCGTTCATCATGCCTCCATCTTGAGCTCTGTGATTTGGAGCCAATGCCTGGGCCTCAATGTGCACATCTTGGAAGTGGGCACACACGATCTCAGACGGTCATGGCAAAGAGAGCCCTCATATGCAGAAATTCCCCCCAAGACCAATTTTCTCCTTCGTGGGCTTTGGTGTCCTGGGTAGAAATCCCAGCTCTGCCATTTCCTAGTTCAGTGTTTCTGGATAAAATTTTAAAACCCATTAGTCTCAATTTTCTCACCTATAAAATGGGAATAATCATACCTACCTCAAATTAATGAGGAGATTAAATGAAGTAACCCACATGAATGTACTTAGCATAGTTACTAGGATCAGGATTTGGACTCCTTAAAAATGCTTTTTCTTTCTGATGAGCAATGGCCCTGTTGACCATGGCCATAAGTCAGAATGCTCCAGATTCACCCATGGGATCCCTAGATGAGGCTGTCGGCTTGGCTGCCCTACCCAGCCCTTTTAGCTTGGCCTATGACAGAAGCCCTGCAGCCTCCATTAACTTCCCAGCAGCCCAAGGTGCTTCATTCCCTCCACCCCTCAGCCTGTATTTCGCTGCTGCTGCTGCTGCTATTTAAATGAAATCACTATACTCCTCTGCTCAAAAGCCATCCGTGGCTCCCACTTCTACATGATAAAATCTAAACTATTCATCCTCACACCCAAGGCCCTCCAAGATCTGGTCCCTGCTACCTTCAGAGACTGACCTGTTCATCTCCCCACTGGGGACCCACACCCCAGGCAAGAGGAGTTGCTCATTGTCCCTGCACGCACTTTACATTGTCCTGCCTCTCTGCCCTTGCTGCTCCGTTCCAAACCTTCCCTATTCAACTCCAGGCTCCCCTCCTCTGAGATGCCTAATCTCATCCCCCACAGGAGAGACAGAGTGGGCCTGTTCTGAGGCCCCCACAGCCTGGATAGTTTTCAGACCTTGGGGTATATCAGAATGACCTGGGGATCTTCTTAAACATGCAGGCTTGGGGGCCCCATCCACAAAACATTCTGAGACAGTGGGTCTGGCCTGGCCTGGGCCCTGCACTTTAGACGTGCTTCCAGCTGATACTGGAGTTGATACAGGCAGTAGAAACACCTCACTTTGAGAAACACTGACCCAAAGAAACAGAAAGTTCCCTTGAAAGTGTCTGATAACTGGCTGACGGGTGTACATGGCTAAAAACCCTGCAGGGAGGTGTAAGGGGCAGGGGCAGGGGCTGGGAAGGAGCATCATTAACTCCACGGTGCTCCCTGTCCCTCCTCTGGGGCTCTGTCCAGAGACCTGGAGATTGTTCCCCAGTTTCTTCCTCACAATGAAAGACAGACCTCTCTAAGAACGAATACTATGGGGGCAGGATAGGGTATAGGGTGGAGCAAAAGTACGCTTACAGTTGTAAGTATGTGGAACACAGAGTTTATTCTTGTATTATTATTTACTAAATCCCAGCTCCATCAGTTACGAACTGTGTAGTCTCAGAGAAGTTACTTAACCTCTCTGAGCCTCTCTTTCCCCATCTATAAAATGCTGACAATGATACCTCCCCCAGCAAGTTGTCGGAAGGATATTAATGCAAATAATCTACATTTAAGTACATGGCACCCAGTAGCTGCCCAATACACAGTAGCTATAAACTATTATTGTTATGATTAACAATAAAGGGTTCAAAGGTCAGGCTGAACTAAAAACCAAGGCTTTCGGAATAGACGCTAAGGGTTCAACATGGGGGCTGTTTCAGCCCAGCCTCTCTGAAGTCTGGGGGGCAGAGGGGGCCCCCAGCCCCCTCTCGCAGGTCTGTCGGCTGCATCGCTGGGGGTGGAGAGCTGGATGAGCTCGCCTAACCGGTAAGCGTCATGACAACCAAGGAAGGAGCCCAGACAAAGGCTGTGAAAATACCTATGGGTTGCCCAGAGAAAGGAGGCCTTGATTACCTGGTTATAACAATCCTGGTCGTAACCTTGAAGGTTGTGGACAGGAGAGGGGCATGGTAAAAGGAGTACCTTAGGCAGGTCACTCTGGCAGCATCGAAGGAGGAACTGAAGGCAGAAAGGCCAGCTAATTGCAACATCTGGGGTGAGGACACAGCTCAGGGAAGTAGCAGTGAGAATGTGAAGGCTGGAGAATGGCTAGGACCTTGTCCTGAGAGGATGCGCCTGACCCCCACCCTCAGAGAGCAGTGAGGACGTTCAGGGACTGCAGACAAGTTCATGGTGGCTCACTCTGGCCCACCCGGGAGAATCCAGGCTCCTGGGCCAGCTGACCGGAGAGGCCCCTCTGCTGGCCAGGAGCTTCAGCCAGCATGGAAAAGGGACTCTGGAAACAACAGGTGTCCTGCTGGTGCCACGCCCAGCCAAAGCTGGAGAGGGACAATCTCCCTGGGGCTGTTACAACCAGCAGCTTCGTGAAGTGTCCATTTCAAAAAACCTCAGCTTTGAAGAGATGGAAGGTATATGCCCTAAAGGATTGAAAACAGGTGTGCAAACAAAGACTCCTACACACATCTCCATCGCAGCAAAATTCGCAATAACCAAGAGGTGGAAAGAGCTCCAATGGCTGTCAAGGAACAAGTGGACAAACAAAAGGTGACATAGCTACACAATGGAACGCTCTTCAGCCACAGAAAGGAAAAATACGCGTTACCACATAGTTAAACCTTGAAAACATTATGCTAAGTGAAAGAAGCCAGACACAAAAGGACAAATACAGTATGATTCCATTTATTTGAAATGTCCAGAACTGGCAAATCCACAGAGACAGAAAGTGGTTGCCAGGGATACAGGGGAGGGGATAAGGAAGAGTGACTGCTTATTGGGTACATGCTTTCCTTTTGGGGTGATAACCATGTTCTGGAACTGGATAGAGGTAGTGGTTGCGCAACACTGTGAATGTCCTAAATGCCATGGAATTGTACACTTTAAAATGTGGAAATGGTGAATTTTCTGTTACGTGAATTTTACCATAATAAGAGAAAAAGATGGGCGGTGGCTCATCCACTCCTCATTTAGGGGTGACCACTGGGACTGAGGAGCCCTTCTAGTTACCATCCCCCAACACTGAGCACCAAGCAGTCAGGCACTCGGAAAGTGCTGGGGAAGGAGAAAGGCCTTTATTCTCTGTATTTGTCTCCATGAAGCATGAACCCCCTACCCAGTCACCCTATGCCCATCACTGAGAGAATACATACAAACAAGTACTCATTTCCACCTCCAAGCCTTTGCTGTATGTCCCTTTCCCTACCCCTTCCCACACCCTAGGACTCCCACTGCACGCCTTGCCATCTTCCCAACTTCTGCAGTTCCCTCCATGTCCAGCTCAAATCCTTCCTGATCTCCCATTTCTGACCTCTGCCCACACGCATCTGGCATTTCAACAGTCCACCCAGCACTTGATCGCATTCTCCCCTCAGCCTTGCCTTTTCAAGTAGATCTCCAGCCTGTGAATGAATGCACAGGGATCTCAGGAGCACTCACCTCTGAGCCAGACACAGAGCAGCTCCTCGTAACTGCTGGTCCTAAGCCCAGAGCTCTACCTTGGGCCTCTCTCCTGGACACTCCTACGCCAACACTGTTCAGTTCCCAGTGGGAACTGCCAGACGTAGAATGAGGTCAGTGTGCCTCCAGGAAGAGGACCGAAGTCTACCACCCACCAGGTAATGACCAACGAGCCTTGTTTCATGTCAGCCTGACAGCCAGACCAGTGAGTCCCAGGGTCCCTGTCACCCTAGGCCCCTTGCAGCTGTTTTTATTAAAATGTTGAGAAATCAATAGAGATTGCCATTATAGGAGAGAGAAGTATCAAGAGTTCCCTGCTCCCCAGCAAATTTCTGGATGGACACGGCTAAGAAGTAGAGCTGAAGTCTGGGTGAATATAAAAGGAATTCCAGCAGAACTCTGGGTGGACCGTCTTAGCATTGAAACCAGGTCAAAGTCAACAACAATAAAAGTGGGATGGAATTCTAGATGACCATTGAGATAACACAGAAGACACCTAGGTCAGTGTGGATACAGTTAGAAGGGAATTTGGAGTGAACACTAAAACAATCACAGAATAGAGCTGATGGCTCTACTGGGGTGGAGAGAAATCAGGCTGGGAAGGAGGGTCAGTAAACCCTGGATGAAGGATGGAAGGCATGCTCTAATCCTTTACCTCAGGCTTAGAAGAAGCAGAATAAAAATCTCATGACCACCTCCAGCAGGTGTGTGTGTGGGGGCGAGGGAGCGGGGAGGACGGGAGAGTGGATTCCAGTAGATCAAGCCTGAAGGGAGCTGGGCAAGGAGAGGGAGTCTGCTGGGAAAGAATTTCTCCACCATTTACTCCCATGGAAGAACCAATCCCTGCAAACCAAGGAGGCAGCAGAATGAGGTTTTACCAAGCCAGATAAGTGGGAAGTCGGGCAGAGGAGTAAGTTAGGCTGGGATCCGGGAGGTGAGAGGGCCTCAGACCCTCTCCTGGCCACTCCTCCCCTTGCCAAGACCTGGCCACAAAGACCTCACATCCCCACAATCCCAAACTTTAGGTAAAAGAGGTGCAATTATCAAGGCCTTCTCTAGGCTTCCCTAGGGTCAATGGAGCAGGACCTTTTGGGGGACATGTTGTGAGCATTAAAGCACCGAAGTCAGTTCACGGGCCCCCAGCTAACTCCTGCCCTTGAAGGACTTAGCCTGGCTTTGCCACCTTCCCTTGACCCACTGAATAACTGGGCAAATCACTATCCTTTTCCTTCATTTTTCTCACTTGTCACTGAACTGGATGATGTCCACAGCTTCCTCCATCATTAAGAATCTGTTTCCCATGCTCAGAAACAATCTTTATACATGCTGATACTTACAGCTTATTTCTGATTATTTAAAAATAATGCTTATTTCAGGAAAGAGCAAAATATTAAGAATGAAAGAAAATATCTTATATGATCCCATTACCTAGAGCCGTGGTCGGCAAACAGCGGCTCGTGAGCCACATGCGGCTCTTTGGCCCCTTGAGTGTGGCTCTTCCACAAAATACCACGGCCTGGGCGAGTCTATTTTGAAGAAGTGGCGTTAGAAGAAGTTTAAGTTTAAAAAATTTGGCTCTCAAAAGAAATTTCAATCATTATACTGTTGATATTTGGCTCTGTTGACTAATGAGTTTGCCAACCACTAACCTAGAGGAAACCATGGTTAACCCTTGGAAATGTTCTTTCTATGGCTGGTATTTTGGCATTCATATATTTTTTTGTAACAGAACTGGGATCTTACAGTCTATACAACGTTGTATCCTGCCTTTTCAACTGTCATGCTGCTGTGAGCATTTTCCCAAGTTATGAAATATTCTTCAAAAATACAATTTTAAAGACTGCATAAGACTCCACCAAGAGGATAGACCATGATCACAGGACTGTTAGGTTATTTTCCTAATATAAATAACACTGCCATGAACATCCTAGCTTGCTGCATGAACACCTGCCAGCATCTCCATTTCCTTAGGATCAGTTCCTCAGGACAAGGCCAACGAATGTGATATTTTAGAAGATGTTGACGTGTACCATCATATGAATTTCCGGAAAGATACAACAAGCCCATTGATTTTGCCGAGCTGAGTGAGAGCTGAAGTTCTGAAAGGGTTGGAGTTAGAATGTAGGCAGTGGTCCCGTCTCTCCTCCTCTCCCCTAGTCTTGAAGGTTAACTGTCCAGCAAAAAAGGAGGACAGAATTCCAAGTCAGAAGACAGAGGTCTGCAGCCCAGCTCTGCCTCTCCCTGGTTTGGGGAACCTGAAATAAGCATCGGTTCGCCTCGCCTCCACTGTAAAATGGGTCTGATTGGTGCTGCTCACGCCCCAGAACAGTTTCCTTGCTCACATGAAAGTTCTCCGCAAACAACCATGCTTTTTGTCAAAGGGCATTATTATTATCCTTCTCCTCACCTGGGGGACTGAAGAAGTGGGTTGTTCTTTGTGAAAGCCCAAGGGCGTTCCTTCCTGGTTCTTAGTCATCCGAATGCCCAGAACAAGCGCTGGCCAGTTCTGAGAGTAAGAAAGCTTCCTGAAGGGAATCCGTGGGGTCTGAGGGCCCAGAGGTCAGAGACAGCACTGGACGCTGCAGGGCGGAGAACTGGGCCTAGGGTCTCCCTGAGAGTGCCGAGTGGGTCCAGGACTCAGAGGGCAAAAAATTTCCTGGTAAACGTTCCTCTGCTTCAAGGTCCCCAGCCCCTCCTTTCTATGGTTCCAACTGAACCGCTGGCCTTTGGGGGAACCAGAAACCAAGCTGATTCCGTGGATGCAAAAAGTCAACAATTGCAGAGGACCCGGGAGGCCAGCAGCTCTGGCTTTTTCTTCCAGGCTGCTATAAATCAGTCCTGGGTCTTTAAGACCCTCCAATTGGAAATGCAACTAGTGCTCCCAGCGTGACCTCTCCAGCTCAGGGCAGATGAAAACGGAGACTCTGATGCCTCCCTTGAGAAGCACAGCTGACCAGCCTGAGCATCCTGCCACACTGACCTACCCACCCGGCAAATGCCCTTCCTCATTCGGTAAGCCTCAGCCGGTATGCTCACCAAGCACCATGGCCTGGGGGGACTCCAGTGGCGTTCCCAGTACTGGCATGGAGAACTGCGCAGACCCCGCGGAACGCCATCCTCCGGGGTTTCCACCATCACCACAGGCCGCCCCCCACCCCTAGCCCACCTCCACGGCCAAAGAGATGAGCATGTCCTGTCTCCAAATACGCACAACAGGTGGCACCTGCCCGTCCTCCCTAACTACACATCTTCATCTCTCCCTGCCCCTCCACCTGCGCCCTAGTCCTCCAGCTGCGCCCGGCCCGGCGGTGCCTTACCTTTGAGGTTTTGGGGGTGGCCCCGCGGCGGCCGGCTCGGGTTTCCTCGGGGCAGAGAGGGGATACTGGAGAAGTTGTTACCCATGGCATCCGGCCCCAGGGGGTTCGGCGCTCGTGGGGGCCAGACGAGTCTGGGCAGGAGCGGAGGTACGGTGCAAGTGTGTGCGCGCACGCGGGCGCGCGCCGCCGGGGGAGGGCCCTGGTGAGGCTGCGGCCGGGGGCAGGCGGGCTGCTCCTCTCCTCCCTGGCTCTGTGTTCCGCGGTCCTCGGCGGGTCCAGCCCGCCTCGGGGGTCCTCGCGCGAGCCGGCTACCTGCCTGCCATCGCCTGCGGCGGGGGCGGGGGCCGCGGGCTGGCCCCTGGGTCGGGGCCCACGGCGCCCGCGGCTCCCCCCTTCCTTTGGCTCGCGTTTGGGTTCGGGCTGGCGGTGGGCGGCGCGGCGGCTCCCGCGCGCTCCCCCGGGGCCATAGAGTCAGGGCTCCAGGCGCGGAAGCTCAGAGGCTCGGCCTGCCCAGCGGCTCGCGGCGTGGCGGCTCGGCGGCTGGGCGGCAGGCTTGGTCCCCGCCCGCGGGGACGGCCGCTGCGGTGTTGTGCGTGGCGTCCTACCGCCGGGCGGTCTGCATGGAGCGGGGCTCCGTGGGGCGCGGAGAGGGCTGGGCGCTCCCGTGGTGGTGGGTCTCCTCCGGCCGCCGCTCCGGCCGCCGCCGCCCCCGCCCCTCGCCCCAGCCTTCGCCAGGATTCCCTCGCTCCGTTGTTATGGTGACAGCTGCGCTGGTGAATGAGCGTCTTAGTGACACGCGCGCGCCCGCTCAGCCAGTTGTGGCTCCAGGGCGCGCGGCTTCCCGGCTGCCCAGAGCTCTTCTTTGGGGCGCTGGGGGGTGAGGGGGGTGCCGGGCCCAGGTCGGGGTAAGATATGGGGCAGAGGTGGGGCTCCAGGGCTGGGCTTGTCCCTCTTACGGACACTGGAACGCGGTCTGGAAAAGGAGAACCGGTACAGCAAGAACATTGAGCTCCCGGGTGCCAGGCGCAGTGAGAAAGCTCTAATTTACCATTTCCCCACACCAGCTACAGGGCCGGGCACATAGCGGACGCTCAAGAAAAATAATTTTTTAAATGATTGAATGGATGATTGAATAAATGAAGTGAGATTAGGAACCCCGGCATTTGACCCTCCACTCTCAGTCACATCTGAAGGGGCAAGGGCTCAGAACAAGGACCCCAGGCTGTCCAGCTACTGGACACAGTGTTGGGGGCCTTTGGGTGAATACAGACCAGACCGGGGAGACTAGGTTGCAGGCCAAGCTGGGGAAACAGATATCAGGGACAAATCATCAGAGAACCAACTCTGAACTCAGTGGTTCTGTCAGCGGTAAGAGATTGGGGGAGAGGGACCTCTGTGGCCTGGAGCAGTCACGGCAGGCTTTCTGGAGGAGGGGGCTTCAGCAAGTCTCCTGTTCATGTGACTCTTCCATCCTGTGACTCAACACTGCTCCCAGGAGGCCTGCAGGAAGGGAAGAGGGAGTCCTTCTCCTCCTACCTGAATATGGGACATCTCCCTCTCCCAGTCCATCAGGGGTAGATGAGCCAAGCTCTCCCTCCTTGCCCCCACCCCACTCTACCCCAGAGAGACTCTGCTTCCCTGCTCCTCTAGGTCACCTCTAGCCCTGACGAGGACGTGGGCTGGCCCGTTATGGAAGGTTCTTCCCTCAAGTCTCCATGTGATGGCTCCTCGTTCTTCAGGCACAGCCCCTGACCTTCCCCAACTGAAGAACCCCGCCACTCTCCGTCACTTCCCATACCATTCTTCGGCTGCATTTTCTAGAATTAGTTTGAAAGCAGCCTTTCCCCCTTGTTTATGTCCTTCCTCCCTCACTAGAACATAAGCTCTGTGAGGGGAGGGAGAGAGCAGGTCAACTCCATTCCCCATGCCCTCCCCAGTCCCTAGGAGAGTGCCTGGCACAGGGCAGACTATCAAAAAGTATTTGTGGAATGGATGGATCCCTCTGCTTGCTAGCAGAACTCCACTAAGATCCCTGGGAGGAAAGCCTCTCAACCGAACCGCCCTTGATTTCCCTCCCCTGCCCTTCACCCCACCCTATGGCAGGCATCACACCCTTAAATGTCTGGGACTCCAGGGGAGCTAGAAATACCCGTGACAGCTGCTCTCTGGGGTCTGGAGGGAAAGACAGCCCCCTCCCCCACCTCCAGCCTCTCAGATGCCCAGGATCATGTGCCCAGCCAGCTGCAGAATGGACATGGCAGGTCAGGGGTGCTGTCTTATTTATGGGCGTATCTTCCCGAGGCTCACGCCTAGCCGATGACTCATGCGTCAGAAATCCTTGGGCTCTGAATAGCAGCACTCTCACACACTTGCACACACACCTCTACACTCTCTTGCACGCTCACTTCTACACAACCCTGTTATACACTCTCACACGCACTCATATGCCCCATGAAGTCTGCTGGAATGAGGTCACTGGGAGTTGCTGCTGGCATCACAATAAATCCGAAGGCTCTGTGCAGACGAGACTCGTTCCCTTGGAGTGTGTGTGTGTGAAGTGTGAGGCCCCTGGTAGGAATTGCAGACAGTGGCTGAGGGGAGGCTCAGGCCCTTCCTGGAGTCCCACCCTCCCTTCAGGGAGGAGGAGCTAGAACCTGGGCCAGGGGATGGTGGGGGGTGAGGCCCCCAGGGTGGAGGACAGCAGAAATGTCACAGGCCCACGTGGTCTAAACCTGGAGCTATGGGCAAAGCAAGGGAGAGATGGAGAAGGTCACCGAGAAGTGAGGGCCAGAGACGAGTGTTGCCTGAGGAGTCCAGAGGCAGCAACAGGCTCTGCAGCTCAGGGCAGCCTGAAACCAGGGGCCCTGCAGGAAGGTGAGAGGCATTAGGGTCCGAGGCAGGGAGCTTAGGACAGGACAGATACTTCCCCTGACCCAAGAGGGTTGAGGAGGAGACACTGGGAGTGTCAACAGAGCTGGGATTTTTATTTTTAATGTTTTTAATGATTTTTAGAGAGAGGAAGGGAGAGGGATAGAAAGATAGAACATTGATGAGAACGAGGAACATCATCAATTGGCTGCCTCCTGCATGCACCCCACTGGGGATTAAGCCCACAACCTAGGCATGTGCCCTGACCGGGAATCAAACCGTTGACCTCTTGGTTCCTGGGTTGACACTCAACTGCTGCGCCACACCAGCTGGGCCAGGGCTGGGATTAGGATGAGGCAAGGGAGGCATTTCTGGTGTAAGTTGTGAGGAGGCCCAGGCCCTCAGGGTCATGCAGGGCCAACCTGCCCTTGCTGCAGCCTGGGGACGAGTGCCTCTGAAATGCTGCACCCGGGGGCACCTCCCTAGCCTGGCCCGAGCCCTTCCAGGGAGCTATGTACTATGGGAGGGGACACCACTGTCAAGTGTCAACTGGGTGCAAGTCTCTGGCCAGGCCAGGTCCTAGAAAAGGTGATGTGACTGCCTGGGGCCCAGAGAACCTAAGAGTGGCCCCTCTGAGGGGTCCTGTGCCTCAGAAACCCTTTCCTGGCAGGGGCTGTGGTTAGACCCAGCTTTGAGAAGCAAATAACCCAGCACTCTTCTCCCCCCTCATCTTCCACCCCAAACACACACACACACACACACACACACACACACACACACACACACACACTGGGCAGAATCCCAGAGACCTTCAAGCCATCCACCAAGGTGGCTGCCAGCAGGCAGGGAAGTGGCCTTCGTGGCCCTGAGGGCCCTTCCCAGCCTCCTGCTGGAAGGGAGGAGGGAAAAAGGACCTGCCAGGGAGACAGGGGCTGGATGAAGTCACCCTTTTGCTGACTTCAATGGAAACTATTAATACCCAGAAGGTGGTGCTCCAGTACCTGTCACCATGGCAACCCCACCTCCCTAGTAGTGTGGATTCTGAAGGCGGTGCCTATGGAAGCAGATGGGTGTGAGCGCAACAACGTGCTTGAGTGTGTAGTCTCGTGTGTCCTGGTGTGTGCATGTGTGAGTGCTCTGAGCACTCACACCAGCGTGCAGCGGAGAGAGGACCCAGCAAGGACCCAGAGAGAACTGACAGGGGCTCCTTCAGCAGCAGCTCCGGCCTCCATTTTTTCTTCTCTCTCCCTCGCTTCTCTCCCTTCTGGCTGACTCCATTCTCTCCCTCCCTCCCTCCCTCTCTCTCTCCCTCTCTCCCTCTCTCCTTTAGTCTTTCTGCCCTCCTCCCTGCCCTTCTCTGCTTCTCTCCACCTTGTTTGTTTCTGTGTTTCCTGGCTGTCTCTCTTCTCCTTGTTCCTTGCCCTGTATCCCCCGGCTGGTTCCCCTCTCTCTTCCTCTTCTTTCTCACTCCCCACAGCACCCAGATCCATTCAGGTCTTGAAGAGTCTCCATGTTGATATAAAATATTTGACTGACAGTCTCCTTTCTTCCTTCCCGAGCTCCAAGATGCTAAGCCCAGAACCAGCCACAGGGATGATCCCCCACCAGGCAGGCAAGAGCAGGGTTCATCTAGGCCAAGCTGGACCTCCCCTAAACTTGAGTTCACCCTAGTCAATAGTATGACACTTCCCTCCATGTTGAGAAACTAACCTTAAAATAGGAAACAGCTACAACCATCTCTAGCCACAATACAGGGGTCCCCTGCCATCCCCAAAGCCCACCCATAGCTATCATGGCATGAGAAAAGCTATACAGGGTTGTCCTGCCTGGACTGCAGGGGGTCTCTGGACACATTAAAGGGGAGAATGCCTGATACTCAATAAATATTTATTCAACGAATCAATGAATAAATCAGTACATTAACCTACCAATACAGCCATCCAGTCAGCCAGAGAGCCTTGCTCAAGCCAGCCCACCTGGCTAGTTCCTTTCTCAACAGTACCTTTCCCACGAAGTTATCCCTGAGGCCAGGCCCATCTTAGCAGGAAATGGGCACCATGCTGCCTTGTTCCCAGGTGCGTTGGAATCTGGCATTGCTCATTGCCCCCCATAACCATTTATTGAACACTATCTGCATGCCTGGCGCTCTGTGAAACCAAGTCTCCTTGCCAGCAGCATAGGGGAGCCCACCCTGTGCTTTTGTGTACTCCAATCCAGTCTCCCACCTCCCATAGCTAAGTTTAGGGCCGAACACACAGTAGGTCTCAATATCATCAAGATGTCAGTTCTTCCTACCTTGATCTAGAGATTCAGTGCATCCCAACCAAACTCCCAGCAAGCTATTTTGTGGACATCAGCAAACTGACTCTAAGGTATGTCTGGAGAGGCAAAAGACACAGGATAATCAACACAGTATTGGAGGAGAACAAAATTGGAGGGCTGACACTACCCAATTTCAAAAAAGTATTACAAAGCTACAATAATCGAGACTATGTGGGATTGGTGAGAGAATAGACAAATATAGATCAATGGAAATGAATAGAGAACCTAGAAATAAACCCACATAAAAGGAGTCAACTGATATTTGACAAAGGAGCAAAGAGAATACAATGGAGCAAGAATATTCTCTTCAACAAATGGTACATGGCCAACTAGACATCCACAGACCTTGTTGGCCATGAATCACAGACCTAAATGTAAAATACAAAACTATAAAACTTGCCCCGCCACCATGGCTCAGTGGTTGAGCATCAACCTATGAACCAGGAGGTCACAGTTCGATTCCCGGTCAGGGCACATGCCCAGGTTGCCGGCTCAATCCCCAGTGTGGGGTATGCAGAAGGCAGCTGATGAATGATTCTCTCTCATTATTGATGTTTTTATCTAACTCTCTCTCTCTCCCTTCCTCTCTGAAATCAATTAAAAAAAGAAAACTATAAAACTCCTAGAAAATAACATAGGAGAAAATCTAGATGGTCTTGGTTTAGGTGGTGGCTTTTAAAATTTATTTTATTTTATTTTAATTCTCACCCCCAAGGACATTTTTTCCATTGACTTTAAGAGAGAGAGTAGGAGGGAGAAGAGGGGTAGAGAGAGAGAGAGAGAGAAATATTGACGTGATAGAAACACATCGATAGGTTTGCCTCCTGCACATGACAACCGAGATATGTGCCCTTGACTGGGAATCGAACCTGGGACCCTTCGTTCCTCGGGCTGACACTCTAACCACTGACCCAAACAGACCAGGCTGGTGGTGACGGATAAGAACCCTGTGATATAGGTACTATTATTGCTACTGTTACTTTACTATTATTATCATCATCTCCATTTTACAAAGGAAAATCCTGAGACTTAGGGAAGCTAAGACACTTGCCTTGGAGCTGATAAGTAAAGCATTGAGGTGCAAGCCTAAGATGGTCTGGACCAAACCCCTGAGATATTGTACCCACCCCAGGATGAGAGTCCTTCAAGTGCCCAGGCTGAGGAAGACACCGGGGGCAGGCAAGGTGTCCTCACTGAGTTCCTGAGCCAGCCCCTGTGACCTGAGAGGCCCGTAGGACTCCCGGGCACTTTGGCTCAGCTCTCTGGAAGTTCACCAGGGTGCACACGGCTACTAATGAACACGAAATAGATTTCAAATCACAAAATTGGAATCAAAGAAGAATGCTCAAAGTGGTGGTAATACCCCAGCATCCCTCTTCTCTCAGAGATGTTTTAAATGACTTCTACTTGGCACAAAAGCCTTTCTAAGAATGTTACAAAGACCAGAGAATCATAAAGGAAAATATGATAAATGTGGCCACATAAGAATGTAAAACTCCTTCACGGCAAAAGTTGAAAGACAAACAGGAGTCAGGAGGCACATCTCCAAGGAGCCACTAGCCTTCAGTCACTTCAAATGCCCTTCATCCTAGACCCAGAATAGGAAACAGACATTTCCCGGTTCCTGCTGGCTGGGTAACATCTCACTTCTATCCACCTTTTCCAAGAGAGATCCCAGAGCACTCTCTTGGTCCGACCTTCACCCAAAGGCGTCTCAGGGGGGCCTCTCTTCCCAGTGACTGTAGCTTGTGGAAAGTTTTCTCCCTACCGTGGTGTGTCCCACAATCCCTCCCCTCCCTCTCAATTTCTCTCTCCAGCCACCAATAGGTAGCGCTAGAACTCCACTAGAATCCCCTTTGTTGCTGGCAAATTTTGGGGAAGGCCTCGAGTCAATCAAAACACCTTTAGAAATGTTTACAGGTTGCTCCTTTCCTCTTTCAAAACGGAAGAGCATTTGCGGGGGTGGGGGGGCGGGGGGGAAGGGGGTATATCCTTATAGCTTCCATTAGCCACTTTGCTGTAAAGAAAATTTGTCAATGAGGACATTAGCCCTACTCTTTAGGCACCCAGATGTTATCCTCTGGGCATATTTGCTTCACTGAGGCCACCTTCTCATGTTACCCACCAGCACAGCACCTGTTCCTCTGCAGATGCCCAGTGAGCATCTGTTGCTCTGTGGACAGAGCCTGAGTCTGTGTGGCCAATAACAGAGGTGCTTCCTAGATTGGCCCTCTGAACACTCAATTACCCTCAGAGCTGGGACTTGCCACGCCCAGCCCAGCACTCTCCCACACTCGCCTCTCCATCTACTCCACCACCCAGCCCGATGGGTGATGGGCAGTCTCAGAACTCTCATGAGTTAGTGCATGCAGACCACTAGGGAAAGAAGACCCTGCAGCCATTCTGACTTGGGCATTTATGAAGTAGAAGTGGAATTCAGAAAATGCAGCCAGACGGGCCCTCCTCCTCCCAGAGCAGCTCGCCTGCTTTAGCCCAACATCCAGTGTCCCATGTCAAAAAACCAGCCCTCCCCGGCAGCGTCTAGAAACAACATATCAGTTGAGTCAGAAAATCCATGTTTATAGTTGTCAGTTCTGTAAAAAAAAAAAAAAAAATTTCCCTGGCTCAGTGGATAGGGCTTAAGCCTGTGGACTGGTCAAGGGCATGTACCTCAGTTGGAGGCTTGATCCCCGGACCCAGTGGGGGCATGTGTGGGAGGCAATCAACCGATGTGTCTCTCTCACATAGATGTTTCTCTCTGTCTCTCCCTCTCCCTTCCACTCTCTCTAAAAGTCAATGGGAAAATATCCTCTGGTGAGGATTAACAAAAGAAAAATAATTTTTTTTCAAGTGAAAATGATGTAAAACCAGGCTTGTCCCTTCTGAGAAAGGAGTTAGAAATGTAATGTGAACCAAGAAAATTGTTCCACATTCTGGAAAACCTGTGGGGTGAAGACCAAAACTTTAAGTGTAGAAGAATGTTCAGGATTGAATTTGTCATTTTATTTTGTGTGAGTCATAATATTTTAATCTTCTTTTAATATTTTGATCTTAGCCGAAACCGGTTTGGCTCAGTGGATAGAGCGTCGGTCTGCGGACTGAAAGGTCCCAGGTTCGATTCCGGTCAAGGGCATGTACATTGGTTGCGGGCACATCCCCGGTAGGGGGTATGCAGGAGGCAGCTGGTCGATGTTTCTCTATCATCGATGTTTCTAGCTCTCTATCCCTCTCCCTTCCTCTCTGTAAAAAATCAATAAAATATATATAAAAAAATATTTTGATCTTATATATCTACTTATATGTAGAAATATATGTTTTATAAATCATAAATCCACTGCCCAGATAACCTTTGTTGATCTTTTTTTTTTTTTTTAATCTTCACCCGAGAGTGAAGTGAAGGAAGGTAGGAGGGAGAGAGAGATGAGTGTGAGAGAGACACATCAACTGGTTGCCTTCCACATGGGTCCTGGGGCCTAGGATCAAATCTGCAACTGAGATACATGTCCTTGACCAGGAATCGAACTCTTTGGTCCACAGGCTGTGGCCTGTGGCCTGTGGCCTTTGTTGATCTTTTAAAAGTAAAATTCAGCCGAAACCGGTTTGGCTCAGTGGATAGAGCATCAGTCTGCGGACTGGAAGGTCCCAGGTTCGATTCCGGTCAAGGGCATGTACATTGGTTGCGGGCACATCCCCCGGTGGGGGGTGTGCAGGAGGCAGCTGGTCGATGTCTCTCTCTCATCGATGTTTCTAGCTCTCTGTCCCTCTCCCTTCCACTCTGTGAAAAATCAATAAAATATATTTAAAAAAAAAAAAAAAAAAGTAAAATTCAGCCCAGCTGGTGTTGCTCAGTGGTTGAGTGTCGACCCAGGAGGTCACATTTAGATTCCTGGTGCCCAGGTTGCAGGCTCGATCCCCAGTAGGGGGCAGCCGATTGATGATTCTCTCTCATCATTGATGTTTCTATCTCTCTCTCCCTCTCCTTTTCACTCTATAAAATCAATTTTTAAAGAAATATTAAAAGTAAAATTCATATGTACACATTGTTTGAGAAGTCAAGCAATACAAAAAGATAGAAAATGGAAAGAAAATAACAGCTCCTCTCTCCAACTACCTAATGGCGGTAACTGTCCACATTTCTTGTGTGTCCTACAAGCAAAAAGTATATGCATAATACTAAAATCTTTACATATTTATGTGTGCTTTCTTAATGGACCAAAATCTAGAGGTTTTCTCATATGAACACATAGATTTGCTCATTCTTCTCGTGGCTGTATAGATCTCATTTTATGGCAATGCCATGGTGTATTTAAATAGTCCCCTGTTGATGAAACGTAGATTGTTTTCCAGTTTCTTGCCATTAAAACAAAGCTATAATGAGCATCCTTGTTCATTTATCTCAGCTACTTCTGCCTATCTACCCATAGGGCCAATTCAGAGCTATATAATTATTAGGTCAAAGGACATGTGCATTTAAATTTTTGTTTTGAATATATTATCAAATTGTCCTAGAAAAACCCTGCAAATTTGTACATTTACCATCAGTGTATAAAAGTGGCTATTTCCCTAAGCCCTCATTGACACTGGGTATTATCAATCTTTTATTTTTATTTTTTAATTTTGTTAAAGAATAGGTTATTGATTTTTAGAGAGAGAGGAAGGGAAAGGGAGAGTGAAACATCAATGTGAGAGCACAATATGGATCTGCTGTCTCCTCCATGCCCCCTGCTGGGGACCAAGCCCACAACCCCTGGCACGTGCCCTTGCCTGCGAATCAAACCGGCAACCTTTTGGTGCAGGTGATGATACCCAACCAACTGAGCCACACCAATCAGGGTCAATCTTTTCATTTCCAACAACTTGGTGAATTTAAAGAGGCACCTGGTTATTTAGATCCTATTGAATTATGAATGAACATTAGAATCTTTGCAGGATTTGGGGCCCGTGTCTTTCTTTTCTGTAAATAGCCTGTTGACATCCTTTGACCATTTTCCTCTAGGATTATTCCTTTCTATTGATTTGCTCCCTGTACAAATTAAGGAAAATAGGCCTTTGTGTGGCATGTGGGTGGCAATACCTTTTTCCAGTTTGTTATCTTTATTTATTGGCATTTTGACAACAGAAGTTGAGGCCTACTTGACCGACCTTCGCCTTCATAGCTACTGAGTTGTGTGCTCTGTTCACAAAGGCCTTCCGTATCTTCTGACTATGAATCAATTCACTTATATTTTCTTGTAGAATCTTCATGATTTTAATTTTCATGTTCAAGTCTTTGAGCCATTTGGAATTCATTTGGGTACAAAGAATGAGTTAGAGATTCTGTTTAAGATTTCCCCAAATGGTTAGCCAGCTGTTCCAATGCATTTGTTAGACAGCCTCCCTTTTCCCAGTCCTTAGGGGCCACATGGCTCTATATGAGGCCATACGGTGTGGGGGCAGGGGAGGCTGTCCGGCCCTTGGGCCGTATAAGGCTCGAAATCATTTGGTCTGGCCCTGTCAAGGCATTAGGGATGAGTTAATTAAATGTTTGACCAAATATAGCAGACTAATGTTTTAAACTATATTTTTATTGATTTCAGAGATGAAGGGAAAGAGAGAGAGAGATAGAAACATCAATGATGAGAATCACTGATCGGTTGCCTTCTGCATGCCCCACACTAGGGATTGAGCCCACAACCGGGGCATGTGCCCTGACCGGGAATCGAACCATGAACCCCCCTGGTTCATAGGTCGACACTCAACCACTGAGCCACGCCGGCTGGGCCAGCAGGCTGATTTTTAAGTTGATAATTTTGTACGGTCCGCAAATGATGTTATAAATATCCAAATGGCTCTCGGCAGAAAAAAGGATCCCCACCCCTGCTCTGTATAGTCACCAGAGTGGAATCCACATTGCTTTCCCCCAGGTCTGCCAGAGACAGATGAGCAAGGCCTGTCACACAGATCCTGCAGAGCCTTCTGTCCTGAGGAGAAAAGAAAGCCAGGTCTCTCAGAGATAGAGCGAGCACCACTGCTCTGCTAGGCAAGAGGGAACAAAAGCCTCCCAGTCCTGAGAGAGAAGTGGGACACCCATTCAATGTCTTCCTTTTGAGAGAGAGAGAGAGAGAGAGAGAGAGAGAGAGAGAGAGAGAGAGAGAAACCTTGGGGTAGAGTGTGCTCACTATATAGAAAGAAGAGACACAACTACACCTGTATTTCTGAAGACACACATTTGTACACACCCCACTCACACATCAGATACTCTGAGTTTCTCCAGTAGGGGGCACCCAGTCCTAAAGAACCCTCTCCATCACAGGAACTCCCAAGAATGGTACCGCCAATGTCTCTCCCATAGCATCCAGATTCCTTTTAAAGGGAAAAAAAAAATCTAGAAGACCCCCAAGCATGTATCTACAATACCTCAATTTGAGAAAAAGAAAATGAAGGCTTAGTCTATAAAAATATTCCAATTGCTTGTTAATACATGTTTAAAACTATTAAAAAGATTTGTCATTATTAAAATAAAATGTGAATTAAAAAATTTTCCCCAGAGCCCTGGCTGATGCTGTTTAGTGATTAGAGCATTGCCCTGCACAGCAAAGGGTCTCAGGTTCAATGTGTCTCTCACATCTCTCTCTCTCTCTCTCTCTCTCTCTCTCTCTCTCTCTCTCTCTCTCTCTCTCTTTCTCTCTTCCTCTCTCCCTCCCTTCCAATAAATGGAAAGAATATGCTAGGGTGGTGATTTTTTAAAAATTTCCCCAGAATTAAAAGACCCCTCCCCTTTTACTTTGTTCCATAATCCCTTTTGTTTTTTCCAGTAAAAAATTGTTATGATTTTTATTGGAAATATTTTTTAAATTATTATTATAAAAGAAGACAATTTAGAAAATACAGATTTTTTCATGTGAGGCCACCCCCTCATGCTGAGGTATTTCTTAAGTTGTGGTGGGCTGCCTTCTTGCCTCTTTGAGTGTTTTCCAGCTAAGACCTAGCCAGGGCAGTGCAGTCACACAGCACACACCCCCTACGGGGCCCCAGGCTGACCTGGGAGCTCTGTCTCGCCTGTCAGAGGTCGGAGCTGTGAACAGCTGGCCTGAGACCGTGCCCCAGTTTCTTACCGTGTTCTTTTCTGAAGACTCCCCTGAGACTAGAATGGGAGAGAGGCGCTCGGCCCTTCGCCACACTGTTCTCTCCACCCTCTGCTCCGGGCGGCCCTGGGTTTCGGGGTTCAGAAGCACGGCCTGGGGCCAGGACAGTTCCCTTTCCTGTCAGCCATCCAGCAGGCGACTGAGGCTGGAAGGCACAGAAGGAGAATCCTGTCTCCCTCCCTGGCCCTGTGCCCACAGGCTGTGCCCACTCTGCCATGGCGCCAGCCTCCCCTGAGGAAAGTGGCGGTTGGCAGTGGTGGTTCTGCGCTTTCAGTAGGAGCCCCGGAGAATGAATGAGCTTGCAGGGTCTCTCCCCAACGGCCCACCCTCTCCTCCACGCAGCCACACCTGCGTGCCTCTGACGGCTCTCCTGCCGTCGCTGGCTCCCTCCCCACGTCCCCTGATGCAGGGAGTCCAGTCTTAGGTAAAATACAAAGCAATACAACAGACAGATTTCTCTCTGTTGCTACCCCATCAGAGGTGTAAACTGCACAGACCACCGGGACGGACTTTGCAGGTCACATTTGGAATGGTGTGGCTTAAACTACAGGCTAAGGGACCTCCCAAATGTATTTTTCAGGTCCCGGACGTCCCTCAAACAGCTGGGCTGTCACCCTTCCGAGAAGCTGAAACTGGACACAGTGAGAGACCTGTGTGACGCGTGTGAAGAGAAGGACAGACACGCCTCCGATGAAAGTCACACGGGCGTCCTGAGCTGCCTCTCCCCTGGGCCCCCGGTGGTTCCTTAGCAGTGGCCAACGATTCTCCCAAGGAACGCCAGGCAGGCCAGCCGGCAAGTGTCCCTGTGGGCCCTGGAAAAATCTGCAAGGACACACACCCTTGCAGTAACAGGGAGACTCTCTGGGGATTGCTCTGACCGGGACACTGTCATGTTCCCTATTTTTAAATGTTTCATAGTGGTGTGTTTAATCAGGAAAATGGGGGTATTCCCATTTTCTAAAAGGCGTTTGGGAATATGGAAACAAGGGTAGTCAGGGCGGAGGCTGAGGTCCTGGTGAACTTTGTGGAGGTGACAGCTCGGAGCCGGGCCTCTGCGGGTGGGGAGGATGCAGGACGCTGTCCTCGCTGCTCTGGGGGGTTGGGGAGAAGCTGCACTCATGACCAGGAGGACCCAGGGTCTGGGGAAAGGACCACAGTGCGGACACACACATTTAACTAAGACCATCGCTTGGGTCCAGGATGCCAGCAGGTCCAGGCTGGATGGGGTAGGGGTCAGTGCGGTCAAGGCCACCCCAATCCCTGAGGTTTTTCTTATCTCAGAGTGACCCTAGGCCAGTAATGGCGAACCTATGACACGCGTGTCAGCACTGACACACGTAGCCATTTCTGATGACACGCGGCCGCTGAGGCGGCCGCATGCCGAGGATGAAACATTTGCTGCTCCTGAGGATGAAACATTT